>NC_038043.1:52677420-54086999 GCF_002211085.1 Panicum hallii
AGCACTTCGGTATGGGTTAAGCATTAATATTAAACATCCTGTAATCACCAGGCAACAGGCATCATCACTAAGACTGAAACATATATGCAAAAGAGCTAGGTCAAACAGTAAGTATGTGGAAAGAGAAGCACATCGAACCTTGAATTCTGCATCAGACATCTGGTAAAGGGTGCTTTCAAACATCTTTAGAAAATTTTCAACTCTAGCATCCAGATTGGCAGGATCCTGTTGAAGTTGAACCAAACTTATTAGAGCCGGCAAGTAATTACACATGTACAGAAGTACTAAAATTGGGAAGAGGAAAGATGACAGAAATGGATAAAATGGGCATATTTACCTTCGCAGTTGACTGGATTATAAATTGCAACCCACGGACACCTGAATCATTTCTGGGTAAACGCAGGAGCACATTTTATTTCCCGATGCATTTGACACAGAAAAGAAAAGACAGGATAAATTCTCATAATCATAATAATAATATACAAGGGTCCACCATACCTTTGCCTAAGCAGCGCTATGTACCCAAGTTGCTCAACTGATCGCAATTGATGGAAAGCTGGCTGCTTGCCAATAAGTGCAAGTAGATGAAGTAGAACATTTTGCTTGACATTATCCTGATGAGTCTGCACAGATGAAGATATTGTTCTAGCATTACACTGTGTACTATACTAGTTAAACTATAGAATAATGAGTTCAAAGAGGAACTGGAAGTTTCAGGGTCAAACTGCAAAAATAAACTACTTTATGCTATGGCAAGTGGCAATCCTGAGTCCTGACACAGTGGAATTGATGCATGTGTCCACAAAATAAAAGACAAGACTGCATGGGCATATACTACATCCCACAGTTAACACGCTGCAGCACTGTGATAACTCATTAAGTTAACCACCTAAATTTGCTGCTATATGCAGATTCAGCAGATGTATCTATCAGTAACACATTTTTTTTGAATTAACTGGTATTACTTAAAGGTATTTTCACTGAGGAACAAGTATAAAAAGCGTGCCTGAATATAGTGCAGAAGAGCAGAATTTTCATCTTGGTGATTCAAGCACATTGCTGGATAATAGTATCTCAAACCCTTTTCAAGCTTTACAATCCGTTTTGCAAGAAGCTGTGATGGGGATAATGGCTTGCAAACGCTAATGGGTGCATTGAACAAGACATCTTCGACATGCTGGACGACACTTTTTGCTTCATTGGGTTCAATGTTACCTGAAATTGATACGTCTTTCAGTAAAGAAAGCAATATACAGAAAAATAAAAAAGCAATATACAGAAAAATAAAAAAGCAGGATTATCGAATTAAATTTCTTTTGAGCATCAAATATTCAAGTCAACTAAATAGGATAAACCTGCAAAATAACACTCAATGAAAGTCTTCGCCAGCAAATGAGGCAAAAAATTTCCCAGATCACAAGCTTCAAGGTGAGGAAGTGCAGAAAATTCCTCATCCCATGGCCATGCTTGGTCATCTAGCATCAGCGAACAATAATACAAGACTTGCTGATATGGCTGCCGAAATTTGAAATTCTCATACTCCTTGTTCATAGCTTCCTGATGGCAAAAAGGAAAAGGCTTTAATTCATAAGAAGTGGACAGGAAGACAGTTATAGCTTGCGATTGCATCATCTGAAAAAAGCCACAGTATGTTGCAAGGAAATAACAACAGAATGCATGACCAGATGCACTTTTTGATATTCTAGAATATCTAGGGTAACAGAAACTATCAACTCAGTTAGAAAATAAAAATTCGCAATTCAGATGTGCATTTAAGGGCTGTTTGCCTGCCCGCCGACGGCGCCACACCGCGCCTAAGGTGCGGCGGCCGATTCGGCCACCACACCTGCGGCGCGTGTGGCGTGGCGTGGCGCGGCATCCGAGGCAGGGATCCAAACAGCCCTTTAATAAGCGACAACTCTATGTTATTTGAGTTTCGCATAGCTATTCAGATCAATTTTCTTTGTGGAAACATACTACTTCCTCTAATCAATCCTAAATAAGTACAGTAGGACATTGATGCAGTCTCCAATATGGCACCTTGACTAGCAATATCTGTAAAAATATGTTATTTCCAATACAAAGGATTATGTATTATGAAAGTATTTTCATGATGAATCTAGCAGGCTCAACCTTATATTTTTCCATCTATATGAATTTTTAGTTTTAGCAATTGATGTTCAAGACTACAAATATTTAACTTAGTACAAATATCAGATTTGAGACAGTAGAACAGAGTGGAAATACAAAAAAAAAATGGCACATTACTGCACATGTATCCAGTCCCAACCACTAATTTATTACATTTTCCATTTATAAAACAACGTAGAATAGCATCCTTGTATCAAAATGAGCCATTGAGGAACAAAAGTTTCTGAGGTTGAATTGGATTTCCGAATTGTATATTTGAACGTATACCCATTCCCAACTCAGGCTCCTTAGAAGTTCTAGGCATGTCGACAAAAGATGAAAAAGAAACACCAAAAAACATGCAAATTTGCAAGGAACTATTGTCAACTACCTTTATCACAGAAAAACGGTCAACCTTAACTTCAAACTCTGCAATTTTGCCAATAACAGTCGCCAGAAGGGTTCTCATTTTGTCATTGTATCCAACCATAGTTACCTACAAGACAGCACCAACATTGGATGATTATGGAATTTAGTTCTCAATAATAGTACAAGACATATATTTGGTAATCAAGTTGTGAATTCTGTCTATATAGTAGTAATGCACTGATTTAAGTAGAAAAAGGCATCTGTCATCAGGAAACATCAGGCTGGCACTATGATGCCGTGCAGTTTTATGTGAGCATATCAGCATTGCAAGAGGCATTAGAACTACAACCCAATAAAATGTGATTTATACATTGTAAAAGCGAGCCAAACATCAAAGTAATCATAGGAGGGGTTGGTACAAGTTATGAGTAATGAAAAATTCATACTTAAGAGTGTGCATGTTGTACATTAAGGTCAAATGCTCAAGTAAGATCTGACATTATTGAGGATCCAAGGTCATGATATAGCAGTCTAAAGTACTATACTTTTACAAATAGTTTACACATAACCAGATTATATGACCATTATATTTTTCTAAAAAAACTCCCTCCATGCAGTTTTAGTTGATGTTTTAGACATGCAAATAGAATTACATGCAAGTCAAAATCACTGTATGAAACGTTAAATTAAAGTGACCAGAGGTTCAAGAACTATTTGGACAATTAAACAAAGAACATTAGTATGCATCATTATTTTCAATCCAGATTAGTAATGATGCGAAAGGAAGTCGATTGCTCAAAACGAAATGTAAAACAAACCTGAAAACCAGTATCATTTGGATTAACAGCGTAATAAAGGCCAGCAACTTGAGCATCATAAGCTGAAAGCAAAAGAAAAATTGGTGTGTCATAACAAAAGATTGGGAGAAAAACTTTAATAAGCTGACCTCAAAAACAGCTGCAACCTTCCCTGCTACAATCTTTGACTCATGATTAAATGTCTCTTATAATGTTTAGGCTTGAGATATGTAAAACACAAAAATAGTAGTATTTCACAGACATTCCAAATAGGGCTATTTCCTTATTATTAAATTGGTTGTATTAAACATAATACTGGTAGCTCGATACCAGAGTATACTGATATATGGCCACATAGACACAAAACACAATCCGGTAATCCCATTTCTATTATTTTAATATATGATGTTATCATTATAGGCTCTACCCATATCAAAACATAGAGAAACAAGTGAAAGAATGCACTTAAACAAATATAAAAAAAAGAACAGCCTTGGTTGCAAGAAGCATAGAACAAAAATCAAAGGAAGTGCTACATACCATAATCATTTAAATAATCCATTAGCAACCTTGTGAATACATTAGTAAGAACTGCTGACTCGGGTGAGCTTTGGGACAGTGGACAGTGAAAATCCATGTTGATATATGCTTTGGGTGTGAAAAACATTGTATCGGGCTTGTACCACAATCTGGAGAGCGGTGTCTTCCTCAGCATTAAAGGAACACTTACCTGGATGTGCCAGAGGGATAGAGCATAAGTATACCAAAACAATGTTAATCAACCAAGTTTTTCAAAGTGTTACCTTTTCCTCTATATTTTTCAATGAGAGATCACGTGGAATGAAGATGTTAGGTTTTGGCAGGTGTAAATCTTCCTCAGGGGCTTTCACTACCCATTTCTGTAAAATAATTCTAAACGTAAGACATATATATGTTGAAACTCCATGACAGTAAGTAATGTCCAAAAGTGTACCTGTACAATGGATGGAGGGACAGCTTCAACGGAATACGATGTACCATACCATGGCTCTGTCAAGTTTGTTTGTCCTTCAAACCTTTTCGATTCCCAGAATATCCTAAACAGAAATATATAGAGAAAATAGATACACTTAAACATGGGAGCAAAAGAAATGGTAAGACAAAGAAAATAAATGCTCAGGAGTCAGTTCATTTAAAAAACTATAGTGTAATGCCCTGAGAATTACCTTACATTCTCAGGAGTCAATTCATTTAAAATATTCTGAATAGCATCTGGTGAAAACTTTGATGGCACAGATGATGCAATCAACCAATCTTCTGGTGGAAAAAACTGCAATAGGATAAAAGACAGGCATAATTTACCATTATAAAAAAAACATTTGGCATAGCTTATTACATGAATACATGGAACTACAATATTTCACTATAAACCCCATTGTGCGCATATGTATATTTCGTGCAAATTTTCCTACATACAGATCAAAATACATTCTAAAATTGCTACTTGCCTAGACATATGCCTACCATAACTATGGAAATTTCTATGGAATGTCAGTAATCCTTGCATGTGTTAGTTAGTTAGCTTTCCTATATTTTTGCTTTGCATGCGCACGAGCACCGATCTGTGGCTGCCGTGCGCGTAGGTGGGCGTGGCGAGAATAGCTCGCGCACGACCCGGGAGTGCCCGGACCGGGAGCATTAGCGCTGGCGTGGGGATGGACACGTTCATGCGAGATGCTAGGAGATCCACCGGCCTCTCCTCTTTTCTAGTAATCAGTTGAATAAAAGAAGAACAACACCCGGAAAAGCAGCTGGTTCTTGCGCTGCACAAAATAGCTCTGTGTAACAAGTGTTCGCGTGAGTTCTGTGTTTTGTGCCATGATTGTGAGCTCGCCGGACGTCAAGAACGTCGGGAGACCACTGACAATTGGCATCAGAGCCAAGCTGGTCCTAGGCAGCGCACGCCATGGCCACGCCGCCGCCCAAGCTGACGGGCACCACGCCGCCGCCGAAGGGAACGACCGGCGACGTCAAAGGGAAGAAGACGCCTGGGCGCAGGTCGTCCAGCCGCAAGCCGTCGCAGAGCCGATCTCCTCCTCGTCGCCGCGGTTAGCGCCACCATGACGCGGATAAGACCCGGGAGCGCGTCGTCGAGCGCGTCGTCCGTGACTCCGGCAGCTCCGGCACCTAGCCGCAGCTGACGAAGACGAACTACACCGAGTGGTCCCTCCGCATGAAGGTCAAGCTCCAGGCTCGGGACCTCTGGGACGTCATCGAGTACGGCGACGGCGGGTACCGCGACGATCGGAGCGCCCTCGACGCCATCTGCAGCGCCGTGCCCGCGGAGATGATCCCCACGCTCGCCGTCAAGGAGACCGCGACGGAGGCGTGGGAGGCCATCAAGACTCTCCGCATCGGCGACGAACGGCGGAGGGGCGTGGCGGCGCAGACGCTCCGCAAGGAGTATGAGAACACCAAGCTCCGTGATGGCGAGGCAATCGAGGATTTCGCGCTCCGGTTCTCCGGCATGCTCCAGCGCCTCGGGGACCTCGGCGATCCAGAGCCGGAGGAGAAAGCCGTGAAGAAGTACCTGCGCGTCGTCCGATCAAGGTACAAACATCTCGTTGTCTCCATGGAAGCCTTCGCTGACCTCTCGAAGCTCTCGGTTGAGGAGATCACCGGGACATTGAAGTCCTCCGACGATGCCAACGAGGAGGCGACGCCAGCGTCCAACTCCTCTCCGGGGAAGCTGCTTCTCACTCAGGAGGAGTGGCTGGAGAGGTACAAGCCGAACGCCGATGGAGGGCGTGGCGGCTCCGGCTCCGGCGGCCGCGGCAAGTCCCGCGGACGCGGCAGGGGACGCGGCCATGGCGGCGGGAGCTCCCGTGATGCCGGCAATACCAGTGCCCCGCGGGCCGGTCCAGACGACGTCTGCAAGCGGTGTGGGAAGAAGGGCCATTGGGCCCAGCACTGCCGAGGTAAGCTCAAGGTGGAGGAAACGGCCCATGTGGCCCAAGACGATGAGCCTACACTCCTTCTTGCCGTCAACGCCCAGCAGGAGGAGGGGATTTTCCCCAAAATCGAAGCGCCGCCGCCGGCTTCGATTCCGGCGATTTCGTCCCCGATCCACGATGGCGGCCAGCTCCACCTCGTCGAGGAGAAGGTCTTCGCCGCCTTCGACGACTCCAGCGACCGGGACCCGAAGCGCTAGGTCCTGGACACAGGCGCCTCCAATCACATGACGGGAGCGCGGGCGGCGTTCTCCAACCTCGACGCCGGCGTCACAGGGTCCGTCCGCTTCGGGGATGGCTCTGTCGCCCGCATCGAGGGGATCGGGACCGTGCTGCTCTCCTGCAAGACGGGGGAGCACCGCACCATCAGCAATGTCTACTTCCTACCTCGCCTCACCGCCAACATCATCTCCGTCGGCCAGCTCGACGAGATTGGCCACTCCGTGTTGATCGAAGACGGGGTGATGCGGGTCCGCGACGAGCAGCGGCGTCTACTGGCCAAGATCCACCGCAACCCGGGGCGACTCTACGTGCTCGACGTCAACATTGCACGCCCGGTGTGCCTGGCCGCGAAAGGAGAGGAGGAGGCTTGGACCTGGCACGCCAGATTCGGCCACCTTCACTTCGACGCGCTACGCAAGATGGGGAGAGAAGAGCTGGTCCGCGGCATGCCTCTGCTCACTCAGGTGGAGCAAGTTTGTGAGGCCTGCCTCGCCGGGAAGCACCAACGCTCGCCATTCCCGCAGCATGCAAGCGGCCGAGCGTCTGAGGTCTTACAGCTCCTCCACGGCGACCTCTGCGGCCCAATTTCTCCACCAACGCCAAGCGGGAATCGGTACTTTCTGCTCCTTGTTGATGACCACTCCCGGTACATGTGGCTCTCTCTGCTTTCCAGCAAGGACGCAGCCCCGACGACCATCAAACGCATCCAGGCAGCGGCAGAGCGCAAGTCCGGCAAGCTGGTACGTGCACTCCGCACGGACCGTGGGGGCGAGTTCATGGCGAAGGACTTCGAGCAGTACTGCGCCGAGCTGGGGCTCCGTCGCGAGCTGACGGCGCCGTACTCCCCTCAACAAAATGGCATTGTTGAACGCCGGAATCAGACCGTGGTGGGGACTGCCCAAAGCATGCTCAAGGCAAAGGGCCTTCCGGGTGAGTTCTGGGGCGAGGCAGTCACCATGGCTGTCTATTTGCTCAACAAATCCTCATCAAAGGGCGCGGGGGGCAGGACCCCCTATGAGTTGTGGACCGGCAACGTCCCTGGCGTTCAGCACCTGCGCACATTCGGCTGTGTGGCTCACATGAAGGTGACGACGCCGAACTTGAAGAAGTTGGAGGACCGAAGCAGGCGCACCATCTTCGTCGGCTATGAACCAGGATCCAAGGCGTACCGCGTCTACGATCCGGTGTCGCGGCGTGTGCACATCAGCCGCGACGTCGTGTTCGAGGAGAACGCGCAGTGGAGCTGACCGGGGAGCCAGGACACAGAGGCGGCGGACTTCGTCATCGAGGGCCACGACTCGGCGCCATCCACAACGATCACGAGCACCACGACGACAAGGACGAGAACCGCGACCCCGACTCCGGTTTCTCCTTCGGCCTCCCCAGCACCAGGCGCACATGCTTCCCCAGCAATGTCAGCGCCGGCATCGCTAATGTCCTCTCCAGGGAGCGCGACGCCCAGGACGCCGGTACTGCAGAACACGGGGCAAGTTGAGTTCATGTCGCCACCCGGCACGGGTGCCTCACAGCACCTGGACGCGGACCATGACGAAGACGTTCCACTACGGTACCGCGACGTCGACAATCTGTTGGGGCCAAGCACACCGCCGGGGTTTGCTGCATGAGAGCTGGAGGAGCATCTGCTGCTGGCCAGCGAGGCTGAGCCGGCAACTTTCAAGGAGGCGCTGGAGCATGAAAACTGGCGCCATGCCATGCTTGACGAGTTCACTTCCATTGAAGCCAACAACACCTGGGAGCTGGTCGATCGCCCACCTGGTCTGCGTCCAATTGGGCTCAAGTGGGTCTACAAGACCAAGCGGGATGAAGCAGGGATTGTTTCCAAGTTCAAAGCAAGACTCGTCGCCAAGGGATATGTGCAACGGCAGGGCATTGACTTTGATGAAGTTTTTGCTCCAGTGGCCCGTCTTGAGTCAGTGAGGCTTCTACTGGCATACGCTGCCTGTGAGGGGTGGGTAGTACACCACATGGATGTCAAGTCAGCATTTCTCAATGGTGAACTAGTGGAAGATGTCTATGTCGAGCAACCACCTGGTTTTGTGCTCAAGGGGCAAGAACACAAGGTACTTCATCTGACCAAAGCACTCTACGGTCTCCGTCAGGCTCCACGGGCCTGGTACTCGAAGCTGGATGCATCACTTCTTAAACTCGGGTTCACCAGGAGCACCTCTGAGCATGCTGTGTACTTGCGGGGATCTGAGACACGGCGGCTTATAGTTGGAGTCTATGTCGACGATTTGGTAATCACTGGGAGCAGTCATTCTGATATTGACAAGTTCAAGTTGGAAATGAAAGATACTTTCCAAATGAGTGATCTTGGGCTGCTCAAGTACTATCTTGGTCTGGAGGTGATACAATCTGAAAGAGGGATTACTGTAAGCCAGAGAGCGTATGCTGCAAAGATTTTGGAGAATGCTGGTCTGACAGGGTGTAATCCAAGCAATACTCCAATGGAGCCCAGGCTGAAACTGAGCAAGTCTAGTTCTGCCCCTGCTGTGGACACTACTCAGTACAGATCTATTGTTGGTTCTTTGCGCTATTTGGTGAATTCCAGACCAGACTTGACATATGCTGTAGGCTATGTCAGCAGATTTATGGAGAGTCCTACCACTGAACACATGTTGGCAGTGAAGAGAATACTGAGGTATATATCTGGGACTCTACATTTTGGTTGCCACTATCAAAGGAAGAAAGGAGCAAAGTTGGAGGGGTTCAGCGACAGTGATCTTGGTGGAGATATTGACACACGGAAGAGCACCTCAGGCGTCCTGTTCTTCTTGGGAGGCAACATTATAACCTGGCAATCTCAGAAGCAGAAGGTAGTGGCCTTGTCATCCTGTGAGGCTGAATATATTGCTGCTACAGCTGCAGCATGCCAGGGAGTTTGGCTGGCACGACTTCTTGCAGAGCTCCAAGGCAGGAAGCCCAGTGCCATCGACTTGAGGATTGATAGTCAGTCAGCTATCCAACTGAGCAAGAATCCTGTTTTCCATGATCGCAGTAAACACATTGATGTCAGATATCACTTCATTCGGGAGTGCATTGAGGAGAACAGGGTTACAGTTGAGTCAATTGGGACAATTGATCAGTTGGCTGACATTTTGACGAAGGCTCTGGGTCGTGAACGGTTCTGTGAACTTCGTTCTAAGCTTGGAGTCATCAGCGTACAGAACATATGCAAGGCTTAGGAGGAGAATTTGTCAGTAATCCTTGCATGTGTTAGTTAGTTAGCTTTCCTATATTTTTGCTTTGCATGCGCACGAGCACCGATCTGTGGCTGCCGTGCGCGTAGGTGGGCGTGGCGAGAATAGCTCGCGCACGACCCGGGAGTGCCCGGACCGGGAGCATTAGCGCTGGCGTGGGGATGGACACGTTCATGCGAGATGCTAGGAGATCCACCGGCCTCTCCTCTTTTCTAGTAATCAGTTGAATAAAAGAAGAACAACACCCGGAAAAGCAGCTGGTTCTTGCGCTGCACAAAATAGCTCTGTGTAACAAGTGTTCGCGTGAGTTCTGTGTTTTGTGCCGTGATTGTGAGCTCGCCGGACGTCAAGAACGTCGGGAGACCACTGACATGGAAAACACAGGTACGACAAGACATTGTTTCTACATATTACCTCCAATGCCATGCAAGTTCAAAAGAAATGATGAAATCAATAAACTTGGTCGGTACAGGGAGCAAGTAAATAGAAAGCTCTTCAATGTGACAACATGTTGGCAAGTTCTAGTTTCCAACAGGCATATGAAAATAAAACCATTATACATGAGGGCAGCAGCTGTGAACATAAAATTTAAGATAAGAGTGCATGTAGTGCGCAAGGTATGACTAATACCTGCATGTTTGAAGAAATATTTACAACATAATGGATAGGAGGGCTCTTGTCTCGGTAGTGGAATCCTGTCTCACGGATAGTTTGAAGCTTCACAGTCCCAACAAAAAAGTAATATATAATCCATTAGTACTGGAAAAAAGGAAATGTAAAATCTAAAGCAGAGAGAGAGAGAGAGAGAGAGAGAGAGATCAACATCGTTTCAATGTTCAACAATGCATTTGTATGGCTTGGTCATTTTATTTTGCAAGTCAAAGAAGTAGTTCCAATTTCATTTTAGTTACACAAGTGCTGGTGACAAAAAGAAAAGAATGATGTTTCAAGCCAGCACCCATGTTTAACTGGGTGATAAAGGAACAGGCACACTACAAGTATGGGTCAAAATCAGAAGACTGTCTTGTAGGGTCAAATGAAGTAGAATATCTATCAGAGGACTAACTATGAAAATAAGAACTACAAGGATTGAACAAATCATAACATGGTTGCATAGTTACATCACATAAAATATTAAGATTTTACATGCAAATTTTTCTCATATTACAGTGGTATAAGCTGGTATTAACCGATAAGGGGTAAGTGGCCTGATCAACTAAATTCCAAAATATCTCAATATTCAGGGATCGAAATAATCTCTGTGCATGCAAAAAAATGATTGCTGGTTTTGGTGATGTATAGCATTTATTCATTTTTTATTTAAAAACACATATTCCAAACTAAATTTACCTCATCAAAGATCCACTTCGGAGTTCCAGATGACTGCAGCAGAGTTATATATCTGAATAGTAGTCCGACAGTATCCTCCATGTGCTCTATCACCAGTAATCAGATATGTAATTTTCACTCACATTTCAAAACTTTTTTCGAAATAGCCGTTCAAAAATTAGAACTAACCCTGGCCTTCATCTGTGAGCTGTATAACAACAGAGAAGAAAGAAAAATCATAACTCCAATCCCCTTCGCCAGCTTCCAAACTTATAGCCCATCCTGAATAATTGAGCAGAATTAGAAAATAATAATTGAGCAGAATTAGAAACTAATCATGACTACCAACTGAAAAGGATAAAAATAGAGTTTTCAAGGTGAGGAATGAACATGTCAGCAAAGAAGTTTTATATACATGAAAAAGGAATAAACTGCAACAGTATAAAGATAAAAAAAGAAACATGAAGAAAGAAAGTATACAAAATTGGCACAGAACACTGTGGTTACTTTTCTTTGCTTGTAGGGAGTTGCTCTCTTTTCGCTCATGTCAGTTCACCAGTATTTTTCAGTATTTACCCTGAAGACCTAAGCTACCATGGTTACTCCTCCCAGTCCCAAGTGATTCCTAACTAACATGGCAGAAGCACAAAGGTTTAAAAAAGATGTCACGTAGCTACTTATTTATATACTTAACAGTTTAGTATGTAAAACTCACTTAATCATATATGCATACTGAGATAAATGTAATTAGAATTATCACGTATCAAAAATAAGAGAAACAAAATAAGGGACAGAAGTAGGGGACATGAACATGATAGTACTGAGATATAAGAAAATTAGAATCCTCCACTCCCTCCCAAAGCCCATGCCTCCCACTCCGCTGGCATGTAGTAAAGGTTCATAGATTGCAGAAAAGAACACGGACACATAACATACCTAACTTTTTAAGTATGTAAAAAAGAGATCCTTCTCCTTCATGGCCGATTAGATGGCTAATGTACTTGCAAGGGCCTTCTTTGTAAAACCGAACATTGGGAGTGATTGGCCACAGGATTCTCAAAGTGTGACCTTGTTTTATGGGAACTGCTTTGACAAGGATCTGCAAGTGAACAACTCACATAAACAAGCACACAAGCATCTGCAAGTCTGAATTGTCAAGTCGTATTCTGTAAATAGTAAACCTGGAGATGTTCACTTGAACATGGATGACCAGGAAATGAAAATGGCTTCCTCCCAACGTCTCTAATATCACAGAACTTATTTTCAACAAGGTTCTGCAAGTTATCGAGACTATCTGCAAATACAAAAGATGTGAGAAGGAAAAGAACAGAAAAGGATTTTCGGTGAAGATAACCTGTAAGGAAATGCAGAACAGTTTGATGAAAAACCTTTTCCATACACAACAAGTTTCATCAAGTTGGCAGAGTAGTGTGAATCATAGAATTTAATAAGCTCAAGCCTTGTGTCCAATCCTTTCTCCTTTGCTTTAACTTCAAGAGTATCCCAATTTCCTAAATCAACAAGAGTTCTGAAAATTAGTTCAAGAATTATCCAATATTTCCAGAAAGCACCGAAGCATATCATTACCCCATTGCATTAAAACTTTGTTAGTTTTGAAGCAAAGAGAAAACATTTGAGGTGGTTGTAACTGTTGATTAACTGACACATAGCATGAAATATTAAATTAGAATGTCAGTGTTGTTCATGCAAAGCGAAGTTAGTCATTCAGTTATTCTCAAAGTACAAGTGCTTTATATCATGAAGTCTGTTGATTTCAATACCAACAGCAAGAAATGCATATCTACTGGGAGCATTTGTTGTCGCATTTCAAGATGTTAGAACACAAGCAAAAACTGAAATCATAAGGTATCTGGAATAACCGGTCATGCAATGCTCACGAATGCAAAAACGAAGAGAGATATCATGTTCTTCAAAGAAATGTAAACTTATGTAGCAAGATAGTGGTGTATACTTAGTAGCATTGATGACATGCCAGATCAGAAAGGAAAGGAAAGGAAACAAATGGAAAGAAAAGGCAAGGGAAACAAATTGTTCAGATACTAACCAGTGCCAAACTTATGATAAGGGTGATTCTCATCGCAAAGATGGTTCTGAAGCTGAAAAGAAGAAAGGGAAATTGTTAAGAATCTAACACAAATAAAAATAAATCAGATTGTCATGATTAAGCTGTTTGTTTATTTAACGTGAGCTTGAAAAAATGCAAGTACCTGACTCATTCGCCATGGATCTGATAAAAGGTTTTTCTGATTTTCTAAGAGCGGAGAAAACAGGAAAATGGAAGTTAGAATTTTAAAGGTAATTCTGGCAATAAGCCCAGAAAAGAGAAAAAGTAGCATGTACCAGAGTCGACAGCTTTTATTTCCCTAAGTACAGCATCTGGAGACATCAATGGCTTGATAAAGAATTGCGCAAACCTAGGATTAGACGACAGAAGCATAAGTGAAATTTTGCACAAAGAAAATGAAGGTAAAAATAAAGAAAAGAAACAGACAGTACCTATCTAAAGCATCATGAAGGCTATCACTGTTCACATCAAAATAAAAGTTTGTGCGTTCAGTAGTTGTGAACGCATTGGTTGAACCACCATGCTACAAGAAAACACCCGTTATCCAAGTACCATAAGCGACACTTTGTGACACAAATTTAGTTTATGAAGTCTGTAAGCTCATCATGAATATAGCATAGTACTCATCTCCCATCAACTTCTTGAGTCTCATACCTTACAGTATCTTTCAGTTAGCTGAAGCAAGCTAAATTATCACAGGCTCAGTTACAATGAGCAGTCACCCATAGATTTTGTGGGAGTTCATACAGAAGGTTATTCCTAGTGCTAATGGTTTCATGGTCTCAATTTCAGCTTGGCACAATGTTAATGAAATATGTATGGAAACCTGTTCTTCTGCGGCAGTAGATTTAATCTAGACTAATATCCTGAATTCCTGATGGTGGTCAAATGTCCTCTTAAAAGATAAATAGAACATATCTGTGGCGTATGCTCCTTTCCAAGAGATCAAACAAAGACTAAAGTGGTAATTTGGATCACAGGTTTTGTTCGTAAGTAGACTAATATCCTGAATTCCTGATGGTGATCAAATGTTCTCTTAAAAGATAAATAGAACGTATCTGTGGCGTATGCTCCTTTCCAAGAGATCAAACAAAGACTAAAGTGGTAATTTGGATCACAGATTTTGTTCATAATGACTAGTTTCGTTTTTGTCCAAATTTGCCCTAACAAATTTTGGCTAGCCCCATTACTTCGGAACTCATTTGGATTGTTGCCAAAATGTTTCTTGTAAATTTTAGTAATATTGATTATAGGTTGTTGTTAGTTTAGTATTCAGGATAGCATCAAGTGAAAATTTTCCTTTAGCTATAACTGGGATTCAATTATTTTGCTTTTCCTACTTTGAACTTTGTGGAAAAACAAATGTTGAAGTAGTTTTCCTAAACTCACACTATTTCAGTTATGGGGTGCTGTACGCGGGTATGGTCTGAGGCTCTGGGCTTTCAGGTCTAAAAATAAGTAAAACAAAACCTAGCTTTAGTAAGGATCAGTGTCCAAACTACATTTAAATATTCCTTGCTGGTTGCCCTATTCTAGAGTTCAGCTTCTGCCCATCATGTTCTAAGCACTTCCACTGTGTCAACAAATCTTCTAAAGGAAGAATTCAGTCACTACTAATGACTTGAGGAAATGCATCCAGGAGCCAACAGAGAAAGCTAAGGAGTTATTTGGAAATACGAGCTCAATCCAGTAACAAATACAATAGAACATGTATGGACCATTACAGGGATCCAACTGTTAGTAACATAAACAAGAAAAGGAAAATTTTCGACCGGGCAAAATAAGGCATACCTCTGCAATGTACTTTGAGTAACTATCTTCTACTGGATATTTTTCACTAGCGTAGAAAAGCATGTGCTCTGTAAAATTGAAACCAAGCATAAGGATAAGGGAAAAATACACAACAGCCCCATACAAGTTGCTACTAAAATATAACAATGCAACCAAACCAATATAGGAGCACAATAAGTGTTACCATAGGCGTCGTTTCATCGTTTGTATGTACCAAGGCCATAACTATTTGATTATCACCTCAAAAGATACTAGCAATTAAGTAAAGAATCCAACAAAGCTAAAAATGAATAGCTACAATTCATAAAACTTATAATTTTCAGAGAATGTCATAAACCCCTAGAGTCCATCGCCTACCCCATCATAACAAGTAGTAAGCTATCCAACTGAACTGCCAAGTAGCATACGCCATCCGTTTAAGTATCGAAGTAATGTAATGGCGTTCTTCAAGCATGAATTTCATTACTGATATTTATTTTTGTTGTCATGCATATACAATTTCAGATGGGTAGGCTATCTGGATGCCTTTTCACCGTTGAGCCTTGAGACATTTGCAGATTTAATTTAATGGGTAAATGCTTGACTTAGTTGCTGCAAACTAAGTGATCCTATGGCTCATCTTTCAGGACTACTTACAGTGGGGTGGATCTCTGCCACCCCACTTTCAGGCGCATCTCTGCCAAAAGGACCTAAAGTATCCAGAGAGCACCACGAAAACAGAAAACATTAACAGTCACGTATTTCTCACGTTGGAGAAATTCACGAACAATCAGGCGAAAATCTAGAAGAAAAAAAATCAAAATCAAGCTGAAGCAAAACAACTCCATCTGCAGTACACTAGTCACTAAGCGAGTTCAGATGCAGCAAGCCGAAACAGAGCACTGACCGAGGAAGTGCGCGAGCCCCTCCAGACCAACGGGATCGCAGAAGTACCCCACCGAAACACTCATCGACGCCGCCGCCTGGAAAACAAATCGCAATTCACGACCTCGAACCAAAATCCAGAACCCATCGCCAAACCCCGCCGAGTCCATCCCAGCCCGATCGGAAGTAGCAGACCTTGTCGGTGTCGGGGTCGCTGATGAGCAGGCACTCGAGCGCGTTGGGGAGCACCACGCGGCGGTACCCGCGCTTGTCGTTGCGGGGCTTGGTGATCTCGACGCCCCCCGTCGCAGCCGCCACCGCCGCGGCCGGCGGCGGGGCGGCGCCGTTGGCCGGGTCGCCGGGGGCGTCGGTCTCGCGGGACCTCGAATCCATCGCGGCTTAGTCGCCGCCGCTGGCTCACCGATGAGAGTCCGCGAGAGCAAAGGCTTGGAGAGGAAGTCGGCACCTGGCAGTGGAGCAGCCGGTTTGGTTTGGCTTGGCTTTGGCTCGCCGCTGTTGGATTTGAGGGGAGGACTAGGAACGAGGAAGTGCTGAAGTGGTGGGAGCTGACGACGACGACCTGCGGGGCGGGTCAGGTCGCCTGGCCGGTCGCTCCACGGCTTCAGGTGAGAAATGGGATGGGCCGATTTGGGTGAGCCAATCAGGAGGTGGTGGATCCACGACGCGTTTGAGGTCGCACACTCAAAGTTCTGTTGGAGAACGCGGCGAGCTCCCGTCGCCGGCGTTCACCCTCACGCGCTCTCACAAGCTCACGAACAGAAAAACGAAGAACACAGAGGAGTTTTGGTGCTACTAACTTGCAGCGTTTTCAATCTTGATCGCAGGAATATAAAGGGATTTACAGACTCTGACTGACTCCTACAAGTGCGGCAAGCCGCAGCTCTGGACGTGCCATCCCACGTCCGGCGATTTGGCCGCACCACTCCTGAAGACGCGCTCCGCATGCTGTCATGCGCTGAGCTTATTGACACGCTAACAAGTTAGCTAACAGGCCGGCTTATTGACCACTAACAGATACAAGCACAGGATTAACACGCTAACAAGTTCAATCCACGGAGGAAGAGAATTTGTGGCCGGTTGCAAAGATATTTTCAGAAGAGAATCTGCTTTGCTTTGCTATTGCAATTTGCACAGAGCAAAGAAGAGTTTAGTCCCAGGCATTGAAACATGGATAGGTCTATTATGATAACGATAAAAGTCTTTAGTCTGGTCTTCTTTGTATTTTTTTTCTTGATTTGATCTTTTTCACGTATTTTTTTCTTGATTTTATCTTTTTCACCTCGTAACAGCAGAGCCAGAATTAAAATCTACCTATGACGAACCTACTACTATCTATTATATTCTAACCAATCAAACTTAGTAAACCATGATGGCGGCTAGAGCGTTCATCGGCTATGACAGCCGCCATGGCTCGCCATATTGGCGGCTCCGCTACTAACGCTTTATATATTTCATAATATAAGCGGTAGGGGGTACATCTCCAGAAGTCTTCTTTTTTTCAATAAACTGTCAATATTGGGAAAATATCAATATTGGAAAAATGGGAAAAGATAGTTTCCAATACCTTTCCTTCCCAATAATTATCGGGTTGTCCCAATATTTCATCCAACTTTCCTCAAATAAAGAGAGAATTTTGGCTCTCTCAGTATGTTAGTTGTACTGGGATGTGATTATTGGAGAACTGTAAAAATATCTTTCCTGATAACCTAAATATCCTAATAATAACACATACTATATTATTGGAAAATGTTTATTAAGGAACTGCCGGAGATGCTCTGACCCTCGTGATTGCTATAAAAAATCCCGTGCCTTCCTCCGCCACACAAGTACACGACCCGTCTTGACGGACTATCATTAAGTTCTCCCGTCATTGACTTGACCTTTCAATGAAGCAGGTATTGGTGGTACACCAACCCGGCCCATCCTGCTTCCGTGGCTTTTGAATCTTGATGGGCTGATGGCCTTCTCTGAGATGAAGTCATCGTTCTTCATGCAAGTTATCTTGCCGCCCTGGTCTAAGTGTGCCTGCTTGCGTTGCATATGGCATCTTCATGATCCACCTCGAGTCGATGGGGGTTCGAGATGGTGGCTACATTTATCCTTACCCAAGCTTCTTGACAGCACGTATATAGTTGTTCGCCAGTTGCTGAGATGAAGAAAGGGCCTGTTTGTGCAGGCTTCACCATTCTGTATGCTGTGAAATGAGGTATGTTCTAGCCTGCGTCGACAAGAACATACCTGCGTCGACGCAGGTATGTTCTAAGAACTAGCTCAGCTGCCGTCGTCGTAATCTCGATCCTAGTTCTTAGATCAATGCGGTATTGCGGACCCTGGCAGTTGAGCTGAACTGCCATTGTCTTGAGGGATCCCTTGTCTCGATCCTACCTATTAAGGTTCCACGCAGCACGCAGAAGCAGGTTCAGTAATCTCAAGTTATCTCTATTATATCGATGTTGATGGAGTGAAATGAGCTCTATAATCGGCTTCTACGTGACCGCGCCATGGATTGTTGGAGCTTTCGGTGAACCGACAAGCCAAACAGAGTAGTGCAGGAGGGCAGCAGCTAACAAAGTTGAATGGCGCCGAATGCCTGAACCTCACAGTTCAGACGCCTAGACTCAGAAAAACGGTGCTGTCCACGGCGCGCTGTTGAATCCGTGAGGTTTTCTGCAGCTTCCGCTGCCTTTCAGTTTGCATGCCTGACAGCGTGAGCATTCTGCCCTCTGCTGTTTCCACAACCGAAATGCTGCCGTTGGTGGCGAACTTCGGCTTGATCCGTCTGAAGTCGGGCCTCGTGAAATGCCTGCTGTTTTTGTTCTAGAGGCAGTTGCCAGCAGACATACACAGCAACAGCAACAACACATACGCAAGCCTGGAATCTGCAGGACTTGCTGGGCAGAAGCAGCATCATCAGGCCATCAGCAGTAGCTGGGCGCCGAAGTTGCACCACCACATGCGTATGCAGATCAGAAACCTTGAGAAGAATCTGTCCAAGAACAAGAAGCTCCAAACACTACCCGGCATCCTGCTATACATCAAGCAGCGCTTCTTATCAGTTACTACTACTGTGCATATACTACACGTCACCAGATCAGGGTATGGAGTGAAACTGCAGTCCGGACATAAACCGTTCGCACAACGGGGCCGCCCCAAGATCAAGTCAGGATTCAGGAGCACCACATCTTCCAGGTCAAGTAAGTACGGCGCTAGTGACATTGCCGTCCTTGTCCTGTGGACCAAGCCACCATATTCCCGGCAGCCTTTCTCTGAAAACATTTTGTTAATCATGCTGATGCGCTCAATAATCGTGTCCCCCGGCGATTATTCTACAGCTTTCAGGAATGCACATGTCGTTCCCCCCAAATCACATGCAATTATTCAGAACATGGCTGAAACCTGAAGTGCTCCCGTTACCTAATAAGACCATACCACAACACAGTGACAAGTAACAACGATGCCAATGAGGCAATGTGATGCTATCATGCTAACAATTTCTTGCTCGAGGAACTCTTATTACCGCGGAGGCAAACGACTCCTTGAAAAGGAGGACACGCTGACAGAAAAGGCCACTGCAGCAGAACAGACAGCGCTCAATCGATACCACTGCACTGAGATGGACGAAGAGCTCAAAACATGAGGAAATTAATTGACAACCGGCAGAAATCCCCAAGGCAGACCGGGATCCACAGAACCACAAGGGCAAAACAGTAAAACGAACGCAGGTCCAGGTGCTCCCCTGCTCATACGACAAGAGACACAGCATAGTTCACAATTCAATCCACAATGGCGCTGATCTCCTCCTAACCGACACTACGAAAGCCCCTGGTCACGCGAGCACGGCCGCGGCCAGGGAGAGCAGTGACGCGGCGACGGTGGCGGCGACGGAGCGGCCGGCGGGGAGGGCCTTGGGCGCGGCGTTGGGGTGCGGCGCCGGCCCGGCCGTGGCGCCGCCGGAGGGCTTGGAGCCGGCGGCGGCGGAGGGCTCGGGGGCGGGCGCCGCGGAAGGGGCAGCAGAGGAGGCGGCGATGTGGATGTCCACCTTCTGGCCGGCGGCGCAGTGGCCCGGGAAGCCGCAGAGGAAGTAGTGTGAGCCCGTGGTATTGAGGACGACGGAGTCGTTGCCCGTGGACCAGGTGGCGATCGGCTTGCTGGCGTTGCAGTTCTTGTAGTCCGCCTTGCTCACCGCCAGCACGTTGTGGAACTGCTTGTTGTACGTGAACACTGCAACCAAAAAGCGCCGCCACACAAGGTCAGGCTGGCAGGGAGTCGTCGATCATCAGACATGCCCAATTACAACAGCTAGCGGAAAAAAAAATCTCAGCAGAAAGAAATTACAAGAGAACATCATGCAAGATCATCAAGTTCATCTGCTGAAGGAGCTAGCGCAGCATTGATCAAAAGAGGATAGAAATTACGCGCGGGAGAGACCAATCTGACACATCAACATGTGTTTCGCATTATGAAACTTTGAAAAAGGATATCATGAGTTTAATTTGGTGGCCACATTACCAAACTATTCAGCTATGCTGTGGATGCACTTTCATCATGTTATTAGTATCCTAATGTCGAGGGGTCCTTATGCACATATAAAACGTCAACGTCCTCACGGGCAGCCTTTGGTTGCTGAGGACTGAGGAACATAATGCATGAATCATCCTACCAACCCACTCAAACTCAACCGCAACCAGCGGATCTTTTAATAAAAAGCAGCAGATCGAATTCCACACTCTCTGGCAGTCTGCGTCCATCCCGACAGGCCACAAGTTCACTCTCACCCACCTACAGCTCGAACTTGGTCAACAGGAGGTCTCATTAATCCCCCTAAACCTTTCGACCGTAAACAAGACGAAAACTCAGAGCAGCTGATGTCTAGCTTCCACAAGAGCAGGAGCTATAGGCTACAGCCATGTCAAAATCTCGATCACAATCCAGATTGACTTGCGGCCGGCATCATCTCCAGACTCCGGTGGAAGAGATGACAGGGCGGACCACCATGCTGACGACTTTACAGCTCAAGGGCCTACCCCCAATGCAATCAGCTGGCATCCACATTGCAAGCATGACACTGTGGAAGGTGCCCTATCAACCATCATGCATTATGCGCAGTGACAACTATAGATCCATTTCTGGATGGGGCATCCGCATTTCGAGCCCTGACCTCTCATTACACTACAGCTAAAGACGACACGCACGCCCTCATCCCTTTGGACCCACCAATGAGGGCTGGCCGCGCGCAGCTACCAACCAGCCAAGACGTCGCTCGATTGGACGAAGGAGAGGATCATCAACGAAACGAGCCATACGATACAATGAGAGCGCATGCGTCGGGTGGGTGCGTTGGCAACAGGGCCCGGCACCACTCGACAAGTAGCATGCAAAAGCCAAAAGGGAGTTCAGGCCGCAGATGTGGAGAGGAACACATCGCATGCATCATGGTACCGGACTACCGGAGCAGCTGGGGGGGGGGGGTGTCAAAAATTCCGTGCAGACGGGCTGCAAACTGCGGCCTGTGCAGCCCCGCTCTGGATTGAAGACGCGTGGCAGGCGCTGCAATCCGACGCTTGCGAAGATACGGTGCTGCGGCTCTGCGTGATTTGGCCGCCGCTCGGCTCCCGGCTCAACCACGCGCTCGGCTCCGACTCCCCATCGAGTCATGCCGTGCCGCTCGCTCGAAGCCGCAACTGTCGCGCTGCTCTCCACGCCGTCGGCCGTGGCCTCATCTGGTACTCCGTCCCCTCTCTCTGCAACTCTGCAAGGCGCCGATCCAGATCTGCATGACCTCTCCATGCCACCGATGCCTCCTGCTTCCTCTCCTGTGCCGTCGTGGTTGATCCATCGGCCCCTCAAGTCCTCAACTGCGTTGTGCTAGTGAAGTGGAGTCCGAACATTGCTTAATTGCTCTCCAATCCCATTCGTATTGTCCAATCAGATTGTGACGAGCTGAGAAGCAGTACCACAATGATAAAACTAAAACTGATGTTGATGACAGCAGCAAACATGCTGTCAAAACTCCGGGACTGATTTTCATTTGGTCTCGTGTGGCGGGCGCGGGCGTTTCCGGTGACAGCTTCCGACGAAACATTTGTTCTCGCGGCTTCCGGCGGCGTTGGATTGCGGTGAAATTGAATAGTCCAGCTCGCCTCATGTGATCTTGGCACTCCTTCCTCTTCCTAAGCCAGAGCCTTAGAGCTGGAGCACCTGGCACTTGAGCCGAGCGTGTGATGGAGCTTGGAGCCGGGCGGCCAAGTCCCGCAAAGGCAAAGCCGCAGCAGCGCCTTCTCGCCGCGAGCGTCGGATTGCAGCGCCTGCCACGCGTCGTCGATCCAGACGGGGCTGCACAGACCGCAGTTTGCAGCCCGTCTGCACGGATTTTTTTTCCCGGGGGTGATGGGTGGCGGTTGCTAGTGGAACCGAAGGGAATGCATAGCTCACCGAGTAAAATGCCGAATTGGAGCTCGGTGTGCAGAGATCTGAAGGTTGCACGGCTCATTTCTGGCAATCCTAACATGGGCTGCCGACCTGTGCCGTCTGATCAGAGAAGGTCAGAGAATGATTTCCTATCTCGATGTTGCAAGGCAGGCCTGCCATCTTATCTGAACTTCCCCCAACTTGGCTGTGGCGGAATTAAAGGATCAATGTGAGTGGTTGGAGGGACACGTGGCGGAGTGCCGTGAATATTCTGTCACGGGGGAACCGTGATAAATGGTCTGGTACCAGAAATTGAACCGCGTCCGCGGCGAATGGAAATCATTTTTACGCTCATCGTGTGTGCTACTCCTATACAGTCCGTGTTGGATGTATTTAGTTTTCTTCTCTTTTCTGTTCGCTGCGTGCTGCCTCAAAATTCAAAATGGGGGGCTTAATGGGCAGCACATTAAGTTAGATGGTTGGTGCAATGCACAATCTTACAAGAATCAGTATTCCAGTACCAAGATCCCAACTTTCTCCTCCTGGGATCCGGCACAGAAGAAGCGGTTCAATTTTTCTTTCTTTCTTTCTTTTCTTGAAAGGAAAAGTTTTCTTTCTTTGTTTCATGATGGGAAAAGCTTCTTCGAACAATCAGCAGCATGCGTGTATAACTGTCGTTTTTCCTAAAAGCAAGAAAAGCCTCCCTGATGAGAGGACCAAGCAACAGATGCCAGCACTACGGGTCGCCTAAGCGTGCCCAGCTAATTAATTCCGGTGGTGGCGTCACAGAATCACACCGCACTCATCCCAGCCTTTTCCATCCGCTTCAGGCGGGGAATTAAAAAATAACAAGGCAAAAAAAGCATGTTGACCTCTTGATCGTTCTGGAGCAGAGCAGAGCGGAGCTGCGCGCACGTTGTCACGTCCTTTAGCCAGCAAAGGCAGTGCTTGAGTGAGTGCGACTGTCTGTGACTGTGCAGTGACAATGTGACGCACCTGCCGCGAGCCTCTTGTCTCTGTTGGGTCTGCTCAGGTCAAGGCAAGTTGCAGGCCGAGACGAGATGGGGGCGGAAAAGCTGGCGGGGGCACGGCGGGGCGGAGGACGAGTGCGTCGGACCGGCGGCAGCGGAAGGGGAAAGTAATAAAAATCAGATGATGAGCAGTGAGCAGCGCGGCCACCGGCAGGTGCGCACGACCCCACCACGGCGAGGCTATAGCAGGCAGGCACTGCTGCGGAGGAGGGAGGGCCTGGGCCGCGTTGCCGTGGGTGCCCGACCGGCGTGAGCTCCATCTGGTGGCGGCAGCGGCGGAAGCAGCGCCGGCGCGTGCGCGCACCCCACCCGCCAAAAGCGCTGGGGCGGGCGCCATGGCGAGCGCGGCCGGGCCACCACCACCACCAGAACCAGGGCGTACGTGTCGCGTCTCCCTGGAGCTCGCTGCACCTCCCGTCCCGATCGTCTTCCGGAAACCCGCTGGGCTGCTGGCTACCGCTTCCCCTTTGCCACCGCCATCCATCCCCTTCCTGCCCCCACCACTAGGGCTGCAGCCACGAGGCGCGCGCGCCCAGGTCGATCCGCGCGACACTCTGTTCGCCAACGTTCCGTCCGTCACGTCGGCCGTCGCTTGACATTAACGCTATCTCCATCCCTGTTCCATGTATCCTTCTCTATATCCTTCGTTTACAGAATTCTCAACGTTCTCTAAATCTCGTTCTCTATACATTAAATCATATATTAGAAACATATTTTGTTCTAAATTTTTGTACGTATGTATTTATCATACTTCAAATGCTATGGACATATTTTATTTTTATTTAATTCAGTGTTTAAAACGTAAAGAAAAAATAGAGAAAAGAAGAGAGAATCTCTATATATAGAGGAAACCTGTAACGTTCTGGAGAACGCTACTGGAGCAATAGATAACGAAATCTTTTCTCTGAAACGAAATCTTTTCTCTGAAGAACTGTTTATAAGGCACCGTTGCAGACAGCCTTAACCCTCGGTACGATCGTCGACTGTTCACGGGCCATTAACTTGATGGAGGTACTCACATGCGATCGCGGGGATTTTGCAGGTACCGCCAGCCACTACTGCGGCCGTACGTACGAGCCAATAAAGCCAGGCGTCGCCCGGCGCCGCACGGCGGCACGGCGTTGTAAATGAGGCCTCGGCTCCAGTCACCAGTCAGCAGTCGCTCGCCGCTCGCCGCGCCGCGCGCTGTCGTCAATTGTCATGGCATGGCAAGCCGAGTTTCCGGGTGCTTTCACGGGTAGTGGCTAGGCAAAGTAAAGAGGGCGCCGGTAGATGCCAAGGTTCTATGGATAACGACGCGCCGGATCCCGGCGCCAGCCGCCTGCGCTCGGTGCCGCGCCACGCAAGGTGAGTGCGCCCGGCCTTTCTTTAGCAGCTGGCACTCACTGGGACGAGCGTCCACACGGCGAAGCGAATTTTGTTGGTCGGGATCGGGGTGTGGGGCCCGCTTCCAAATTCCTAGCAGGTAGGTTTTATTTTACTACTCGATTAGTCTCACTCCCCTCCATGGCCGCTAGCACGCTACTGGAAGCCTGAAACTGACAGGAGAGGGAACACACCCGTTCTGTTCTGGGGAGAGTATCCTGCTCCGACTCCGAGATGGGGCACCGTGGCTCGGAAGAGGATAGGGAGATTACGCTATGTTGAAGAGGGGATAGAGCTTCAAGTGTGCTAGAGCCATGCGGCCTGGCTTGGACCGTGCTAGCACAATTGCATAGCAGCACTCGGCACTACTCCGGGGTTGCGGTTCATGACCAGGAAATTTTTTTTCGCGAAGCTTACATGCGCGAAAAAAAAAGGGAACTCGTTTGGCATTTCAGCGACGCAAGCAACAAGGAGTGTGTTGTTGTTGCTTCGAAATTTCTCGGTTCTCCTCTAACGCGCCCTCGTAGAGATTCCGGAAGGGAAAGCAGAATCTAGCGAGAGAGAAACAGGGTGCTCGTGCGCCACTCGACCCATAGAGAGACAGGAGGGGAGGGGGGGTCGAGACGCACCGACGACGTCGTTGACATGGAACTTCTTGGAGTTGGCCCAGAGACGGTAGTCGGGGTTGCCCATGATGGTCCACCCGGCCTTGTCGCCCACCTCGTACACGGCCGCCGACGCCACGCCGGCCAACACCCCCAGCGCCAGCGCCGCCACGGCCACCCTCCTCGCCGCGCCACCACCCATGGCGCTAGCTGTTGCCGAGGCGCGCAGCGGCAAGGAAACGAGGCGCCGGCCGGAGAAAGCTAGCGGGCTGCAGCTCACTTCCTCACCCCTCGCCGCTGCTACTGCTCGGTGCTCGCTCTAGCAGTGGGAGAGCGCTGGCTGGCAGTGTGCGGGTACTGGCCGACTCACCAACCCGCCCGGTTAAATAAAGCCCCGCGGCTTTTCCATCCCGGCCGGCCCGCAGCAAAAGGTTCCCGGAAATGCCCCTGGCCCCAGCGTCTGGTGCGGCGAGGTTTACGTGCGCCGGGTGGTAATTTCCTCCCGCGCCGCGCTACTTGCCTGACCGGGGTCTGCGCCGAGTCGCCGGTACCGTGCCCCACCGCCGGCGTGCGCGGGTCGCTCGCTGTCCACGGCCCACGGCTCGCGACTACTGCTGTGGCAGCTGCTGCTCTGCCCGCTTCATATCCGAGCGGAGGACCAAGCGAACGAGTGGATCGGAAGCGGATGCCCAGATCTTGCCACCCCCTGTCGCCTGTCGGTGGTGGGGCACTGGAAGAAAGGAGTGCATGTGCGTAAGGTGTCAAGAGATTTTCTTTCCGTGGAAGATGTCAAAACAGCTTGACAGCACTTACGTGGGCCGTGGGACGAAGGGCACGCAGTTCGCGTGAGTCGCTGGTAGAAGTGTGTAGGTAGACGCTCTCCAGTCATTCAGCAGACTGTGGTGGACTCCACTACGCTCCCTAGAACAGATTCTTCTAGCTTGAGCCAGGAGCATCGTTTTGTTGGCAGGATGACTACGACAGGCGGCGCTAGTAGTGTCGATCCGATAGCTGATGGGAGACGTAGGGAGGCCGGACCGGACGGGCGCGTCCGATAAAAAGTTTCTTCGTGAACCGGCAAAGCTTCTCTGAGTTGCTGACGCTCGGCGTGATGGCACCATGAGCTCACGCACTCATGCCCCGCGGGACGCCGGGCGCGGCGCGGCCGATGCGCATCGTGGACGACGACGAGAGCGTTCGAAATTGGAGCGGCCTGTATCCTTCGGCCCGGCCCATAAAAAGTGTGGGAACAGTCCAGCCCAAGCCCGTGCCGCGCGACCCTTGGATCCTCGTCGTCCACCCGTCCACACATTCACAGCACTCTGACCTGGCCCAGGCATAAGTTTCGGTGACCAGCTAGGCTTGGCCCAGAACTGGACAGCCCACATATTGCCCAGATGGGATTTGGAGTTTTGCTCATCTTGATTTAAGTGTTCTACCTCAACAAGTACGGACGGAGTGCTAAACATTGCATGTCTTGCACCAAAGTTCTTATCACGTTGTTTTTCTGCAAGAGTTAGAAAGGACCGTAGCTAAATTAGGTGAAGATTGCAAGGTATTATCCAATCCCAGAGTTTTTACCTATCCAACCTTCTTGCAACTTGGATCGACCGCTCTTTTCACAGGTTGCTGTAACGAACATAAGAAGAGACGCAATCTGCGGATATAGATCGGTACTAGTCTATGGGGACTAATGTAGCTTTGCCCCGAAACGCATATAGCGCATTTCCTTATGCAGGGATAGAAGCTTTCTGAAGATAACGTGGAAGATTTATCAGCTGATCTGCAAGTGAGGATGTTTTCTCCATTTCTACCTGCAGCTGTACTGAGGTTCCCAATGATGTGTCGAGCTGTCCGTTGGAAAGCTTTTCAGTTAGATGCCGTGGGGGACTAGCATCTCGCACAATTTCTGAAAAGGTCACTGACGAGTACAGAAGAAAAAATCCGCCCAAAAGCAGAAGGACCAGGCACTTTTTATATATTCGCTGACCTCTTCCCATCCAGGGCATCTTGTTTGCTTCCTGTCACAAGCAAGATAATTGGCTGATTGCAGCATTTGACTAAAAGCCATTAGTATGTCATATTGAACTGAACTTCTGAATAAAATAAGTGCACTTGATGCTGGAACAAGAGCTTGCAGTATGCTTGAGTCTGTCTGTTACTTGATATATACACTAACCTAAGAAAATGAATCAGACTATGGTCGGGATCTTTTTTCCCAGGGACTGAAGAAAATTCTGATCTCATGCAGAATGTATGGTGAGTTACTGTTCCTCTGACATATGAACCCCAGCACGTCCTCATATAAAAAAAACAGCAATGCAGCTATGGTATGGATATTTTTAAATTATGGAAAAGGTTCCGGCCTTTGATCGGTATGGATGGTTCTGCGGGACATTTTTCTGAAGCAATTCCTTCGCTTTTTCATGGTTGGGTTTTCTGAGACTGTTCTGCGGGAAACTTTTGGGTGCAAGTTCGGAAATTGGTGCTGTGCTTCTCATTTCGTGACGCTCGTAAATGGCATCTGATCGCCGTCTTGTCGGGCCACTACAGTGCCAATAATTCTCACTTCCCGGTTCTCATCATCTGAATAAAATCTATCTGAATTGAACGCAGTCACTGACACTTGGGCCTCTGGAGCCTGGCCCGGGCTTAGGCTATCTCCAGCGATATCCTCTAAATCTCATCCCCTATTTCCATTCTCCATATCAACTTCATTCTCTATAACAATTTTTACTCCAACAACATCCTCTATCAACATCCTCTATACCCCACAATCTCAATTTTCTATCCTATCTTCCAACTACCCTTTCCCCAACCCCCAACCGCCGTGCCTCCCGCGCCCCTCCGCCCGCGCCTCCGCCTCCGCCCGCCGCCCTCCCCCCTCCGCCTCCGCCCTCCCGCCGCCCGCCCCTCCTCGGGCCCTCCTCCCCCCCTCCTCCTCCGCCCCGCCCCTCCTCCTCCGACCCCCCTCCTCCTGCCGCCCGCCCCTCCACGGCCCCTCCTCCGCCCCTCCGCCGCCCCTCCTCCTCCGCCCCCCTCCTCCTCCTCCGCCCGCTCCTCCGCTCCTCCGCTCCTCCGCCTCCCTCCTCCGCCTCCCGCCCCTCCTCGGCCCCTCCTCCCCCCTCCTCCTCCGACCCCCCCTCCTCCTCCGCCCGCCCATCCTCCTCCTCCGCCGCCCGCTCCTCCGCTCCTCCGCCCCCTCCTCCGCCTCCCTCCTCCTCCGCCTCCCGCCCCTCCTCGGCCCCTCCTCCCCCCCTCCTCCTCCGCCCCCCCTCCTCCTCCGCCCCGCCCCTCCTCCTCCGACCCCCCCTCCTCCTCCGCCCGCCCATCCTCCTCCGCCGCCGCCCGCTCCTCCGCGCCCCTCCTCTGCCCCTGCCGCGCGCCGTCCCGCCGCCCCGCCCCGCCCCGCCGGCCGCTCCTCCGCCCCTGCCGCGCGCCGTCCCGCGCGCCGTCCCTCCCGCGGCCGTCCGCCCGCCCGTCCGCCGCGGCCGCCGCCCGTCTGCCCTCCCGCCCGCCCGCCGCGCCTCCTCCCGCTGGCCGCCCGTCCGCCCGCGCCTCCGCCCGCCCGCCGCCCGCGCCTCCGCCTCCGCCCGCCCGCGCCTCCGCCTCCGCCCGCCGCCTCCGCCAGCCCGCGCCTCCGCCCCTCCGCCGCCCCTCCTCCGCCCCGCCGCCCCGCGCGCCCCTGCCCCGCGGCCGCTCCTCCGCACACCGCCGGCGCCCCTCCGCGCACCGCCTCGCGCCCCGCCTCCGCCCGCCGCCCCTGCCGCGACCCGCAGCGCCGCCCGCCGTCCGCGCCCCGCGCGCGGGACCCGCCTCGCTCGTCGTGATCTGCTCGGGATGGAGGACGGCGCTTGTGGCCGCCTCTGTGCGGGACGCACCGCTCGTCCCCCATTTTACCGGACGCTATGGAGGCTACCGCTGGAGAGTAACAGGAGCTACAGTATCCTGTAATTTGGAGAGCAGATCCTTTTGGAGCACACCGTTGTAGATAGCCTTACCTATCAGGTCTATTCGCAATCCTCATTGGAAATCTGAGCTTAATAAATGTTTGATATTTTCATCGTCATCATCCGAGCTGAAAAGGACGACCGGGTTCACCGGCTGTACCCGGTCGCGGCGAAAGACACCACCAGCCCACTGGCGCGCGCCGGGTCGTCGGCGGAGGGGTCGACACGTCTCGCGCCGACAGCGACACTCTGCGACAATTACGGACGACGCTGGTGCCTGGCCGCCCCCGCACGGGGCCCATCCTGCCACTGGGCCCGGGATTCTCAGGCTGGAATGGCAGCAGGACGTGGGCCCCGGCAGGTCCCGTCCTGTCCTCTTCAGTGGAGCAGTGACGACGACGGCGAGGGTGACTCTGATAGTTACGAGGCATATCCGTTCTACCAGCTCTAGCAGTAGCAGCGGCGTGTAGACTGGTCAGCTTTCTGCTGGGCTCTCGAGCTAGGATTGGCTGCGTAGACTGCGCGCTGGTAATAGCAACAGCAACGTCAAGCATGCAGTCGCTTCCGTGTCGGCACGATACGTCTCCGGCTAAGATCGATTTATCGAGGGTGCCTTTGTTTTCTTATCTCTAAATTTTAGATCCGTCACATCAAAAAAAATTTTGCTATTTAAAAGTATTAAATAAAATCTGTTTATAAATTTTTTTTCACAGATGGTTGCTAATTCGCGAGATAAATTTAATAAGCCTAATTAATCCATAATTTGCTACAGTGATACTACAGTAATCATCCGCTAATTATGGACTAATATATCTCATTAGATTCGTCTCGCGAATTAGCTCTAAGGTTCTGCAATTAGTTTTGTAATTAGACTTTATTTAATATTTTATTTAATACTTAAATGATAAGATTCTTTTTGATGTGACACCTCTAAACTTTAGACTAAAAAACGAACACATCCTTAATCAACGAGCGTTGATTAGACCGTTGCTTAGCGACTTCAAGAGCGGGGAAGCGACATGGCAGGGCATTGGGATTGGACTATTGGAGCCTCGGAGACAAATCAGCAAGCAAGGTCACCGGCAAGTCAAGAAGCCGAGGCACTGCGTGGGAGGCAAGGAAACAACAGCGCTCAGCTGCTCAAAAGGACGGAAGAGCTTCCGCCCAGACGAGCTTCTCCAGAAGGTTTCTCTCGTCGTGAAGACTCAAGAGAGCGGCTCTAGAAAATTAAACGAGAAATGAAACGATGCAAGTTAACATCACACCAGCAGAAAGAGGATTGTGACACCGGAGGGGAAGCAAAAAGAGAAGAAGGCACCTACGTAGTCCTTCAGCCGATCCTATTCCAAGCAAACGAGATCTAACATCGGGCGCCAGCAGGAATCAGATTGCCAGGACCAGGAACTCAGGGACTCGAAAAGCGAAATAAGAAGACGATCGGAACGGAACGATCATCTTGTCGCGGAAAAAGCAGCCTGGAGAAGGGACCGAGAGAATGGCTGCAGGCGAGCGCGTCCTCGGCTGTCGATAGCTCGCCGGCGGGTGGCGGCCGCCGGCCCCGTCGTCGTGTCGCCTCCCGCGAGCTATGGCTGTCGAATCGAAGCAACGCGCCGGCCGGCGAGAGCTGCACGAGCACGATCGGAGTGGCCTTTGAGGGAGTCAGGGAGGCGGCCAGCGCGCCTAGCGCCTTTATATAGTACGCCGCTCTAGTTGACCGTGACCTGGTGTCCCCTTCCTGCCACTGCGCGCCATGCTTGACGTCGTCACGGTTACTGTTTGCGTTTTAAGAAAGGCATGGCTTGCGCCCACCAGCATGGCCCGTGGATACCCTGTCGAGTCAGATATGGGCCCGGCAATGAATTTTGAGCATTTATCAAGTGCAGACTGTCAAGAAACAAAGTGAAAATCTGGTACAGTATGAAATTTCGTTTAGAGTGGAGGGTGGAAAATTAAAGAAAGTCAAGTGGGCGCGTGGGGGAAAGTTGGACTAGTCTGTAGCGACTGGTACGTGCAGTGACCACCTAGTCACGTACAGTACCTGCTAGTCTAGCACTAGCAACGCACAGAAGATCCGTGGGAGCCCTGCCCCGCCAGGCCGCCTCACCACACCTGTGACCTGTTCCCTGGTCCGCCACCCCCACAAGCCGTCCGACGCACGCGCGGTCCCAGAGAAGCACCACAGGCCAGAAAGAAACAGGCGTCTCATCAACCCTGGCGGGCCACGGTGAGGCGATCGGGCCACGGCCCACGGGATCCCAATAAAGGCGCGCGGCGGGGCCCGTGACACCGCCGCGAGATAAGATCGCGGGCTCCCCGCTGTGCTGCGGTGGGGAAACGAAATGGGTCCGCCGGCGGCCGCCACTCGATCCTCCACGTCGGACGTGCTCCCCCCATTGGACGCCGCGGATCGGGTGGTCTCCGTCGGTCGGGGGTCGGAGAAAGGATCGCGCTGCTCTGGCTTCCGGCTGCGATCCTTTTGTTTCCTGGTCGTCGTCAGCACTCATCGCTCGATGAAACGTGACTAGAATTTGGATCCCTGTCGTGTCTTTTCTTTTTTTTTATCTCGAAACACGTGTAGTGCTAGAAGCTAGACCACGCGTTGTCACTCCCCGTGCACCGCACGTTTCAGCGCTGGGGTCACCGTGCGAACGTGGGAAATGGCCGCTTCGGTCGACAAATGCGTGCCGCCGCCAAACAGATACGAGAGATCTCACAGCTTTGTCCTCCTTACAGTGCAGTGAGAGCGTACTTTTCAGATACGCGCGCGCAGGAAAAAAATAATTAACGAAGGCGAAAACGTAGCGACAGGACAAGGACACACGCGGTTGTACCCAATCGTACTGCTGGGTCTGTCGTTTCTGCGGCGGTGAGCGGTGAGATCCCGTCGCGAAAACACTCTCATTCCGGGAACAGCTGGCGTCGCGAAGCGCGATACTACATCGTGTGGCGCGCTGGTTTGCGACGTGCGGTGGCGTGTTTGCTCGCGAACCCGACCTGTGATGCTGTGACCAAGATACGACTCCGTGACGGTCGGCAAGGCGGCAAGATTAGGCGGCTTCCGAGTGCTCCCATGCGCGCCCATTCTGAAGAAAGACAAGTCGTTTGTATCCTCCACGGCACATGCGCTTACGACGGGGCTACTCCTAGTCGCAGGTGCAATAGAAGCCGAACTCTCACAGAAGCTCCACCGCCGTGGGCCGGCCGTGCTTCCCTACCTCCTCTGCGGCCCATCGGTCCTGGCGTTGCCTCCACCGCCGCCAACACTAATCCAGTACACTTCCTTGCTCCAGCTTTCTTGTTACCCCGCCGCTGACCACCGCTTGTTAGGGATCTAGCCCTGGCCGGCCGGCGGCACTCCTGTGCCGATTTGACTCCACTGTCGGCCGAACCACCACCGCTGCCTCCAACCTCCCGTCTGTAGCCGCCGCGGCTATGAAAGCCACCCCACCCGCCCACCCTCGGAAGCCCGAAAACCTAAAGAGTGTCGTCTCAATCACCACCCGGCCGCCCGGCGACGAGTTACCGCCGGCCGCTCTACCTCCTCCCCCACTCCCCTTCCCTGCCTCGACGTTGACGGCGGGTTGTGGGCTGTAATCGGACCCTATGCCACTCGTTGACTCGTATCCGCGCGCGACACGGAGTATTGGTCGTTATGAGCGAGGAGGGTGTTATATATTGCGCTACGCGTCGCATTCATACCCGCGAGAAACTCGAGAAATATCCCAACCTCACTGAACTGCATGCCGCCGCTCGTCCACATGCTAATTGGTATCTGCCCGTACCGGAGAACTCCACGTCCACGAACAACCGTGACTCGTGCGGACAGCCGAGCCACCTACGAAGCTAGGCCCGCAGGTTGACGAGGGCTCACCGCAAACCACCGAGCCTGTGTGGCTCTACCTACGGCGGGCCCGCCGGGTGTCGGGTTTCAGCATCCCGCTGTGGGTGGGTCCCGCCCTTCTCCCAGGATCTTGTGCGAAGCGGGGTATTTGTAGCTTTTGCTGTGTGGCGTTGTTTAACCGCAGATTGGATTCGCGAACCGAGAGGAGCAGGAAGAGACGGGCGTTCGGCGACAAAGGTAGTTCTGTTACGACAAAAGCTACAGTTCTGACATGGCAATAATTGGCAGCGATCGCACTCCACAGCAAAGACACCCGCCAGCAAGTGCTGAAAGGAAAAGGAGTAATCTCTAGGCCTGTGTAGGCACTAGAAAGGTGAGTCTAGTGTGGGCAGGCCGCCAATTTGGATGCCAACCAAACCGACAGCACGAGATTGGCCTGACGCTGACGTGGCAGCACCATTTACCCAGGTGGAAGAAAGTTCGGGCTAAGCACGAATGATTGCGCGCCGCGACGCGAGTGGGTCCCTCCCCTGATCGGGAAAGAGAGTGAGAAGCAGAACCAGACGGACCTCGACGATTGCCTAGAGCTTAGAGGGGGTGTGCATATATAGTGCTCAGACTAGCTAGCGGGCGCTGCCCATGCCTCAATCATCGCGTGCTTGCCAGAGAGAACAACCTCGCTTGCACAGTGGCATCTTGCATGGAGGAGGAAGAAGAACTGAAAAGCCTTCGCGCCAACTTCCTTTACTTGGTCTTGCAGCCTACTCCCTCGTCTGATCTGCCGTCAGTCGCGCCGTCGCCGGCGTCGGCGTGGCCCTCGCCGTCGATTATATTCGTTGTCCGATTCAGGAAGTCCGTCTCGGTTGAGCTGTTTGGGGGTTCATTGTGCTCCGCCTTGGCGCGCCACATTGTTCTGTGTCTCCTCGCTAATCTGCTGCCACGGTCTGGATCGAGGACATGGAGCTGGCCGTCGCCATGGCTGACAGCTAGTGCCCCTTCAGCATCGCAGCTGACCACGCTTTACTTATTTCAGGTGAACCACATGCACCATACACCTCACACCTCCATGATTACCACATCTTCATTTCCTCCGTGGACCTGAACCATGACCGTTCATTCGTTTTTACTGCATTTTGGGCCGGCTGGCAGCCAGTGAGGTAGGTCAGGCGAGCGCATTCAATCCCGTCGCGGGCCCGTACAGCACAGGCACGGGCACGTGCCTGCCACGCGCCGCTGCGAATATTCTGCGCACGCAACGCCCAGCCAGCAGCATGAGCTTAGTACCACTGCATCTCTGCAAATTTACCTCTACGGGCAAAAGCAACAGTAACAGGAGCAGGGTTTACTAGTTCCGGGTGCGGCCGTGCAGCGATGGATAGTCGATATATCCGAACGAATCCGATCCACTTCCATATTTAGGCCCGCGGGGCACCGGGGCGGACGGGCCGGCGGGCCCCAGTGTCGCTGGCGCGAGAACTGTAGCTGCTGCACCTTATCTGCCGGCCAGGGCCCATTGGTCAGACCGACCAGACCCCCGATGTGGGATCCGATGCGCATGTGAGAAAATAAAATAATCTATCGCTGCGTGTGGGGCCGGCCCATCTGGACGCACGCGCTGGGCGTGCTCAGGTGCTTCAGGCGCCATGGGCGACCTGCCCGGAGCGAGCCCCCACACGCTGACGGTGTCTTTGCTGGTTGCACGACAGGCGTGCTTCCGTTGTTGTTTTCGGCTTCGGTCATCCCTGCGTCCTATGCAATTGTGCATTTGAATTTTTTTAAGAAAAAGTACTGGATCTTAACTACCTGCTTAATTAAATAGTTATTGGATCTTAACTACCTGCTTAATTAAATGGTCAGATTTAATTTGTATACCAAACTAGTTGTATGTGGCAAATAAATAAGGATATGAGAGATTTTCACGCTACCACTAATTTATCTAGAAAAATTTAAAATTGTATTTTCTTAGTACGGAGGGAGTAGTCCGGCTACACACAAAACTTGTGCGGCTGAGTGCCAACAAACAACCTTGCTCCTGCTCACGCAACGTCGTGATCGGCCCCGATCAGCGATCATCCACCGGCCAGAACACGGGAGCATGCGAGGAAGCAAAGAGGAGAGGCTTCCGGTTTCAGCGGCAATTGGACGGCCAGCTCGCTCGGTCGACAGGAGCCACATCAAAAGGCAGGTGGGTTATTATTATTACCTGCCTCCCCACTGTCAGGTGTCAAGGCACCACCGCTGGCTAATTATCCCAGGAAAGAAAACGACTACTGGTTTCACACGCGGCGAGTGAGCAGCCGCGGCACACCCGTATCGCCAGGTCGATGATGATTACCACGTGCACGTCAACGTTACACACAGAATCCCCCTATGCATGCGCACCTAAGGTAATTAGCAAAGAAGATGCAAAGAGGCACTGGCATCTATCTGAATCGACTGCGATTGTGCTCGTGCATCAGTCATAACGATAGGGACCCGGCGCGGACAGATTTTTGTGGGCACTGGGTCGCGATTTCACCGGAAAGCGCTGCTAAACCGGCGCTCGATGATGTTTCCCCAATGATGCGGCCCGGGAAAGGATGCCGATTGATGCCCGTTTCCGCGGCTGGTCAGTTGAGGCACAGCCACCTGACCATTGACGGCGTTGCTCCGGCGCGTTATGACCACCGTCTACCGAGCCGAGCTGGAGAGGTAGTTGAGAGGAGAGGACCAGCGGCGGCGGCGTGCAGAAGATCCGAGCTACCCCTGCCCCGCGACACCTCTGCTCATGGGCCCAACCAAACTGGGATGACGTACCTGACCGGCTGCACGCCAGTGAAAAGACCTGCCAGGCCAGGGTTCCAGTTCTAGTGCTCCAGCACGAGCCGCGTCCGCCTACTGTACCGCCGCATACTTTTCAACCTCGAACAGGAAATGGCACGGTAGATTTCCCCGCAAAACATGCCAGGAGACGCGATCCGATGGACCCAATCCTGGGGAGCCGGCTGCAACGGCAACGTGGTTTCCGGTTGCGACCGCGAGGATCAGGCAGGGAGAACAACGCGGGAGATGGGCGCACAAGTCAGAGACGGCACACGGGTCCATCTTGGACCTCACCTCACCAATGCTAGGAGGACCAGGAGAAGAGCAAGGGAGGTTTGGTTTCTCCTCGTAGGAGCGGCCGAACCCAGCGTCGTGCCGTCATCGGGGAACGAGGAGTTCGTTCCTGCTCACTTTCACAGAGAGGTCGAGCTGGAATACTCAACAAACTTACTGTATTTTCTTACCAGCAAAGCAAAATGCGGCCCAAGCAGCATAGGCTTGTGAATCTTCTCATCCGCCATAAAGTCTTGCACAGGGCTCCGTTTGGTTCTGAAGGATTAAAATTTAATCTCATCACATCATAGGAAATTTTATTAAAATAAAATCTGTTTATAAAATTTTTTCCACAAACGTGTGCTAATCCGCAAGATGAATTTAATGATCCTAATTATTTTATAATTTGCTACCGTTATTATACAGTAATCAATCGCTAATTATAGATTAATATATATCATTAGATTTGTCTTGCGAATTATTCTAGAGATTCTACAAATAATTTCATAATTAAATTTCATTTAATAATACTAAAATCTGTTTACGAAATATTTTCCACTGTGCTAATTCGCGAGACGAATTTAATAATCCTAATTAATTTATAATTTGCTACCGTTATTCTATAGTAATCAACCGCTAATTTCCTAATTAATTTATAATTTGCTACCTTATTCTACCATAATCAACCGCTAATTATAAACTAATATACATTATTAGATTTGTGTGCCGAATTATTCTTAGAGATTCTACCATTAATTTTATAATTAAACTTTATTTAATGATACTAAATAATAATATTTTTTTTCATACGATAGAGCTAAATTTAGCCGTTGGGAACCGTTCCGGTCCTACTCTACCTTCGAACTTGAGCTCAGCTAGCCACTTTGTTGACGCGGACGCGGCCCACCAGCCCACCACCAAACCTTATCGCGACAGGCCTGCCGGGCCCACCCGTCCTCTCGCCGCCGTGAACGGATCAAAAGAAAAGCCGACGTGTCTGGCTGGCTGCCTGGCGCTACGAGCCTGGCGATGCCTGGTCCCATGCCTCAGAGGTGCGCGCTCCGCCAACCCTCCGGGGATCCTGTGCCAAATGTGGATTGAATTTCCCAGTGTAGACTTGAAAAAAATATATCAAAGCTAAGCTTTTACACGGTGTTTTCACATTATCGCGCTTTTATTTTTCCTTTATATCACTGATGAATTGCACTTTTGTCGACATTTGATGTCATAAAGATATGTTTTTGACGACCAAAGCGGCCACAGGATATGATGGGAGCCAGATGCCCACATCAAAAGGCACTGGTAGCCAGACGTCGACGTGCCGTCACCAATTACCGATTAGTTTTTTTTTGTATGCGCTGAATGATGAGTGCGGGCCCTCCCTGACTGGGAAAGAGAGAAAAGGACAACGCTGCCCCGGGACTTGAAGGCGTAGCATCATCCAGAGGATACACACACACTGGCGAAATAGTGGGCATGACATCATTGCAGTTGCAGTGTGCTTCGCTTTGCTCTCGCGCGCTCGCGTGGAAGAGAACGCAGCCATCATCAACCAAAGCCTCTCTGCGTTCCAGCTCCTCTCCTCATCACCGCCATGGATCGTCGCCCGTCCTCCATTGCGGCGGCCGGTGGCGAGTGGCGACCTCCATTGCTGGCTGCTCCTCCAGTACGTCCTCCGTCCGGTGGATGTGGACTCCGTGGATTCGCCGGGCGATGGGAGTTTGTGCCGACCGCACTACTGTTCCTTGGCTTTTTTTGGTCTCCTTTTTCCAAAATGTTCATGCGAATCGTGCGATCTATATATCTGGGGTCAAGTAGTGTGTTCTTCCTGCCATGGTTTTTCTTGCTTCGTTTCTGTTTTCTCCATCTCCTCCCAGTGACACACTGTCCGAAGAACACAACACCTTCAGACCAAGTTCGGCTCAGGGGAAGTTACGCTACAGCAGGCAGCTTGTGGTAGGACCCTAGGGGAACCATGGCAAGATTCATGAATTCCTCTGTCTTTTCTCTTTCCTCGCTCTACTGATTTTTCCTGCCTCGTTTTTTTAACTACTCTGGGGAGGCAGCAGGCGCCGGCGGGCAGGCAAGTCACAGGGGCATTGAACTCCATCACGGGCCCGTACAGCCGGGGCAGAGACAGCCAGACAGGCAGCCGTGGCCTGTGAATATTCTGCGCGTCTGGATGATGATTGCAGAGGCAGCTGCAGCCCTGCAAGCTTGCCCGGTTACCCCTACTGGTAAAGAGACGTACAGTGCCCGGAGCAGCGGCCAGCTGAGTTGGGGAGGGGAGGCTTGAGCACGCTCGGCTTCGGCTCCACTCCGCGGCCCCTCCGCCTGCCGGTGCCGCCGGGACCGAGCTGCAGGTCGAAGAGGCAACAGTGAGAGAGCCTGACGGCCTGACTGACTGACTCGGGGCCTCTCAGAGGCTGGTGGTCTCCACCGGCCGCCGCGCCAATCCTGCCAGTGCACGACGGGCCCGCCGTCGCGGGATCCGATGCGTGGGAGGCGGTGCCTGTCCGGTCGACCGGTGCCCGTGGTCCGTGGATGCAGCGGGGGTCCCGCCCCGCTCGGCCGGTTCATGAGTGCATCGCCGGGGGCGGTGGTCACCGGTTTCTGTTTCCGGCGAGAATTGGGGCCGGGCTCGCCTGGACCCGGGCCCCGTCTCAATCAAGCCATGGATCGATGGAGGAGTTGCTGGAAAGAAATGCTGTTCTGAGTTGGTGGTTTCGGGGCCCTCCTCTCCTCGCGCATCTTCTCGCGACCGAACTGAACCAGAGTCCAGAGAGCGCGAAGCTCCGGGCCGACGCCACCGGACTCCCGTGGAACAACAGATGGGGGTGCCCGGGTGGGCGTGGATCAGGTGACCAAAGGACTCTTATCCCACGTCTCTACGACAGATCAACTAACGATAGCACCATCTTTTTTTTAAACATGTTTTTACTGATATAAAAAAAGGTAAAGCGCGCAAAGGCTGAAGGCCATAGTTTGTTAAAGTGCCACAAGCGTATTTTTTTATGTCGTGCAGAGAGTTCGAGTTGTAGCAAACGTTTGTAACGGAACAATTCTATAGCAGGAGGGCCCGTCAAGGAAGGTCGGCACACCGTACGTGTGTCGAATTGATAGCTAACAAAACACTAGCCACATGCCCATATATGGTGAGGTTTGGTTACCTCTAAGACCTGTCTCACTGTAGCATGAAGTCCGGGTCGCCGGCTGGAAACATGAGCTCTCGACGGTCCAACGGGAGCTGCCCCCCAGCGCAGGAGCGGCTTGAGGTCAACAAAAGCAGTCATCGTGACGAACTTCACATGGAAAGATGTAATAAGGATCCACTGACCAGGAAGAAGCGTAACAACTCACAAGCCTATTCTATCCCAATCAAACGCCCGACGAAAACCAGAAGTTTAACTGAAAAAAATGAAGCTTTGACCGCAACCAGGCAAGCGCTCAGTTTTCACGGGACGAAAAGGACTTTTTGTTCCCTCCAAGTCGCACCTCGTGCCTACCCGGCGATGATAATCAGCAGGCAGAATCTGTTACTTGCAGGGAACCTCCTCGCCTTTGCCACGCCATCCACGGTGACGGCGACGGCCAGTCAGCCACCGCAGCATCCAGGGGCCGCTTGGATGAACTGCGCGCCAGCTACGAGTATTAAATATAAACTAATTATAAAATTAATTAAATAAATAGATACTAATTTGTAAGACGAATCTATTAAACCAAACCTAATTAGTCTATAATTTGATAATATTACTCTACAATAAATACATGCTAATGATAGATTAATAAGGTTTAATAGATTCGTCTCATGAATTATTCTCCATTTATGCAATTAGTTTTATAGTTCACTCATATTTAGTTCTAATTAATATTCAAATATTTAATGTGGCTCGGATAAAAATTAGTCTCCCGATAGCTTCTTAGACGCACCTGCTAAAAAGATGCAGAGAACGCTGCCATCTCCTTCCCAATCCACGGCAATTATCTCCCAGATCGACAGGGACCGCCGCGCCAATGCCCGGCCGCCTACAAGATCCTGCCATGACCTACCCGCCCACCGAGTCCAGGCTCGCCACGCCAGTCGCCAAGGAGTGAAAGCTTCTACCGGCCGGCCTGCGCTGGACAACGATCCATCCATCCAGCTTCCAGCAGGCACACATGTCGCCACCACCAGAGCTGGCGAGAGGGCACTGGATCTGGGCAAGGGAGAGCCGAATTCAGCCGGGATCACACCATGCATGGTGCGCGGCCCCAACGCAGCACACCTCCACTTGGGACAGGGAAAGCGTCAACGCCAAACGAGCCTGCCTGCCTGTGCTCGCCGGATGGAGACGGAGATGTCGATGACGGATGACGAGAGAGAGACCCCGGGCGTGCGTGGTGGTGCTCCTGGCCCCCGGATACTTTTGGACGCGGCACCGCACGTCGAGCGGTGACGGGCGCAGGCACGTGTGTTCGCCTACAACTCCAGGTCTCCAGTACATATCTTTCTATCTCCATATGATATTGGAGCACGGCGCCTCGCCGTCCACAGAAAAATCGTTAGCAAAGACGCTGGTGCCGGGCACCCCACATGCACTGCGCTTTCGGATGTGCACTGACAGTCATCAGCCATCAATAATTTGTCATCTCATTCGCATAGACCAGAGCTGGAGGTACTGCATCCATAATCAGTCACTTTCATTCATTCATTTCCTTTCCCCAAAGCTACTTACAACAACAAACCCGGAAACAGGTCAAGCCATGCCACCACCACCCCTAAGCCATGGCTGGCTCCTAGTCTACTTGGGGTAGATATCTTCCTCCTCCCCTAACAGCTAAAACAATCCAAGCAGATCATATATGATGGGACCACCAACAACTGCATCACAAAGTTACCTGATCCTGCATTCTAATTGAATCTTTCCTTCACCAGTTAAGCTTAGAAAAAAAAGAAGAGCAATGCCACAAGAGAGACAGACCGGCTTTGGGCATCCATCCATCCATGCATAAAAAGGGGATAAAAAAGAGAGATTTCTATGCACCTCCTCCGGTCTTTTCCGCCATGGGAGGATAACCAACCAACTACACAAAAGTATCACTCCCATCAACCATTCCGGAATCCAAATACTTCTTAAGTTAGCAAGGCTTCTGCGAGGACGGAACAGGCGCGCCTCCTTTGTGATCACCACAGCAGCCAAGCGGGTTCTTCGAGCCACCGCTGCTGTCGCGATTGCTTCTCCTCTTCCTGCATCTGGGAGGTGTAGCCGCCGTTCGCCCTTCCCCTGAATAGTTAGCTCGCCGGTTCAGGTTACCACACCGAAGCATGGGCGTCCGGATCGTCTACTTTCCTGATGAACAAAGGAACTTTGCTCAGTAAGATAAAAGAACTGAACTGTATGAGCTTCTTTTGTAGTTCAGATCTAGTAAGTCAAGTACCAGCAGCAGGCTTCTGATCACTTGAGGGTTTTACAGGGATCGGCATCGCTCCAAAAGTCAACTGCGCTGCCGACATGTGGGAGTGTGGTACACCACCAGCAGACTGGGCAGCCGACGCAAGATGCATAAAGCCTCCAGGAGGATGAAGCGCCTTCATATTATTGCCAGCGGCAGCTGCAAGAGCGTTCCTTGGGTCAGAGGGGGTCACACGACAAGGGGAAATTGATGGAATCAGAGCAGAGGGAGATCATCATGAACGAACCTGACATGGCATTCTGTTGATGGGGCGCCTGCTGCTGCGCCTTGTCACCCGGGCGCTTCTGGTAGAGGCCAAGGGCAGCAGGGCCACCTGCTCCTGGAGCTTGTGGTGTGTATGCGTTGGATATGAAGAAATGGCCTTGCGGGAACGGCTGTTGTTTCATTGACGAGGGGGGCATGTGTGACTGCTGCTTGCTCCCCGTATTGGAACCGGGTGACACATTGGGCTGCTGGCCAAGGATCGATGGCATTGCCATACTGAAGTGATTTGTTGGAGTTGACTTGGAGCTGGACGACGATGCAGGGTTCTTGGCTGACTGTTGTGGCGATGGCAATTGTACAGGCTGCTGAACACCCTTTGCACTTCCTGTGGCAGGTGGGCTGCCACCAGTACTTTTGGACACCGAATTGGACGGTGAACCTGAAGCCACAGGAGCATTTGAAGATCGAGATAGATCCCCTCCTCCGGTAGAAAGGTTAGTTAAAGAAGGCCCCATCTTTGATGAACTCATGCTTAAAGAACTCTGGGATTGATGACCAGGCGTGGAGAGAGCTTGCATAGGAACTTTTGATTGTTGCTGGTGGAGCCCACTGTTCTTCATCACAATCAAATTAGAGGGTGGAGCAGCAGGGGGAGTCGTTGCAGCAGATGAAGGTGTCCCTCTCCCTGAGGACGCCTTCAACTGAGGAGACTGAACTCCCCCTTGGGTAGCACTTGCTGGGTACATCATATTCTGAAAGTTCGCCATGTTCAGACGGTCCGGGTAACCACCTGCATTATTTGGTGTACTTGGTGCAGCAGACCTGGGCCGATTCAGATGGTGTTGCTGCTGAATCAGCTGCTGATGCTTCTGGTGCATTTGAAGGAAATGCTGGTGCTGCTGCTGCTGCTGAGAAATGGTGGACGAAGCTGCCGCTGGTGTAGACGTAGGGGTGGAAGAACTTGTGGATTTACTTCCCATACCAAAAGCATTTGGAGATTCTGCTCCGATAAGACTCAAGGTGCGGGACGAGTTCTCATTTGTGCTGCCACTAAGGAAAGGAGGCACGTAAGACTTGCTTTCTGTCCTGGTGAAGGACAGTGAATGCTGCTGTGAATCACCCGGGTACTTGGTAGATGCTGATTTCTTTCTCTCGCTGTCTCCAGCGCTCGGTGTGGAGGATGAATCCCCAGCAACTGATTTCGTCTCTCCAGTGATCTGATGTTGTTGGGGCTTGTTCTGTGTGGCTTGGACAGATTGAGCTGCAGCGAAATTTAGCTGAGGATAACCATGCCGTGCTGCTTCTTGATGGCTTTGGAAAACTGCATGGTTCTGTGCCAATGCAGAGAAGTCGAGACCAGTTGGGGCAGATCCAGGAGGACCAATGGAGCCAAAGGGCATCACGAAAGGTTGAGATGACGCAAGATCGATCCTCACACCCTGGCCACGGCTGACTTGTGGATGTTGCTGCTGCTGGTGATGGTGTTCACTTAACTTCTTCTCACTCTGACTGCCAGCAGTTTGAGCAGCTGGCATCATTGCAAAATTTGGAAGATGAACCGGAACAGCAAAATTGTGTTCATACCCACCCTTCTGAGGGTGAGACTTGTCATCACTCGATGGGCCATCTTGCCCAGTCTTGTCGCCATCCTGTCGGTGTGTGAGGCCAGACAGTAGGACAGGGCGCTGGTTGCCACCAGAATAATTCTGGGAATTACTGGCCGCGGCAGCTGCATTAGCATTTGGTGCATATCCCAATAGCCCTTGGGATTGTTGTGGCTGATGCTTCTGTGATGAACTGGACAAGCTTGGCATTGGGCTCTTTTGATGATTTTGTTGCTGTGCACCTTGCTGCTGTGATGGGTGCAGCATGTGAGAAGAGTACACATGCCCGTTGAAGAATGGAACAGCTGGGCCTGGCGGTCCCATGCCTCGATATGATGGAGGCCCTCCAGCATGGGCAGCAACCTGGAACGGGTAGGCACCATTCTGTAAGATCGCCAAGAACTGGGCATCCGGTTGCAAGTTGGCAAAGCTCAAGTTCATGGCCGCAGCACCAGGGTTTGCTGCTGAAGCATGGGCACTGGCAGATGGTGGCATCATATTGCTGGCTCCAGACGATTTTCCATCCCCAGCTCGATTGGCAGCATTTGCAGCTGCCACCGCTGCAGCATGTTGCTGATTGAAGGGAAAGATGAATGCCGGGCCTTGCTGAAAAATGGAGGAGACATCTTGTAAGAATAAAAATCCAACCAAAATTTTTTGTAATTAAATACCAAACAAACAGATTAAGATTTCCCACATTCACGTACCAGCATGTTTGGCATGGGGGTGGACTGCTGTGTTTCATGAGCAGGGGGTTGTTTCCTTTGACTTGATTCAGCACCAGCAGCATTGCCCGGCGCTTTATCCTTTGAGAGACTCCCCTGGAATGGTGAGGTAGCCATTGAAGGAGCCTTTGCTTCTTGCATTGGAGCCTGGGCCCTAACAGGGTAGCTCCCCTGCATTGGGTTCACAAGCAGGGAGGCTGCATCTGTAGGTGGCACAACACCCATGTTGAATGGTCTTGCACCAAAGAATGGCCCTGATCTATTGGCGGCAGCGGCCGCAGCCGCCGCAGCAGCCGGTGGCCAGAAAGAGTTCATCTTTGCAACTCGCTGTTGGTGCTGGATAAATTGTGCAATGTAGCAATGTGTAGCACATCGCTTTGAGCGTGTTGGCGGTGGAAGCAACGCAGCATGCTGCAATACAGAAGCCTGTAAGACTTCGAGGGAGAAAAAACAAATGCAGATAACCACAGGTCCACAGGCGACTGACAAGAGAATACATACCTGTAACCCGCTAGAAGACCCTGGCTTGACATCCATGGGATGAAGACCAGCTGCTGATAATCCCGGGACTGGACCAAGGTAACTGCCAAGACACAACACAGCAAGCTTCAGAAACCAATCCACTGGGCAGCCCTCTGTGTAAATTACGCATCCAGCAGCTAAAAAAACTCACCCAAACGGTGGGAAACTCCCCAGCCAGCCTCCAACAGGTATTGGCATAGGTGGTGTAACAGCAGGCATTGCTGCAACCAAAAAGAAAAACCCAGATCAAGAAAAGGAAACAAACATCTTTCCAAAACCAAGGACCAAATGCAAAAATTGAACAGCAAACACTTACCAGATTTCTCGTGCTTTACTTCAGACTTTGAGGGCTTCTGTTGCTGCAACTGTGGTGGCTGCGGCTGCCGTCGCTCCGATGGTGATTTTTCATCACCAAGGCTGGGCTTCTCCAAATCCAACTGCAGCGTGAGTTTCTTAGGTGCGAACTCATCAGCCGGAATTCTTTGCACCTTCTGGTCCTCCAAATCAATATCCAGCCCCCTTCGAATCCTCTCACCACCTTTCTTTTCAGAATTTCCTCTCCCCAACTGAATGGAACCAAAGGAAAAGTATGTTAAAACTCCAACGAGAATCAATATCCAACGCCCCGGCTGATGATGCCAATCAAAAGAATTGGTGAAACTTAAGTGCTCACCATATCGATCTCACAATCCAATCCCTTCTTATCTGCATCAGGATCGGAGGAGCCATCTCTATCAGGAGATAGCTTCCCAGGAGGGGGAGCCTGGAACAAAAGATAAACAGATGAGGCGAAAGAAAAAAGTCAGAAAAAGGAGCCAAAAGATAACAGAACACCAAGAAGCAATTGCGGCAAAAATTGTCGCTTTCACTCTTGCCCAACAAATTCCGCAAGACCAATTCAACCACACAAACATGGACAAGGAAGCATATACCCACCATGAGATCAATGCAAAACTTTTCTTGCCGAGCGCCATCCGCTGCCAGCTCACTGGAAAAAAAAATCGTTCACACAAATTGTGAATATACTAATCAGATCGGCACAATCCAAAAACAATAATGGTTATCGCAACACCAATAATATAAAAATCCAAGAGGCCCACATCTTTGTCGTGGCTGTAGCTTCGCCGTTCCTGGCCTCGGAGCCCACCGGCGTTGCTTCACCGTCCGGCTTGCCTGAAGGAGCTGCCGGCGGTTCTGTCCGGCTCTCTGGCCTGTGATCCCGCCGATCTGATTCGCTGGGCCGGAGCTCCGGATCTCTGCTTCTACCACGGTCTTCTATCTTCTCTGGGTCTCGTGAAGTCTCGAGTTGGGCAGCGGCAGGGGCGGCACTGCTGCCACTTTCTGCCGCCGCGGACGTAGATGTCTTTCCTTCTGATCTTGCCGCAGAAGCTGCTTCCGGCCTTGAGGACGACTCTGCCAACTCCGGCTTTGCTGGGCTCGCCGGACGGTTGTCTTCGTCGTACTTCACCAGCCGAGGTCTCTTCCTCTTTGGTGCTGCAACAGCCGGCGGGAGAGTCGATGAGACCCCATAGACAAAATTCGCAAAAAAAAGGAAGGGGAAATTTGGCGAAAAGGGAAGGGAGAACGAAGGCAAAACCACCAACGGAAAGAGCTACGCACCTATAGTGGAAAGGGAGGTGGAATCTGACGGTCGGACGCCAGAAGACGAGGGAGCCGGCGAGGAGTTCCCGGATTTGGCCTCCGGCGCATCTCTGAGCTCCAGCTTGTGGTTGCTCTCCTGCTTGGGAGGGCACGGGAACTGCCTGGTGAGCCCGAACAGGACCTCGGCGACCTCGATCTCCTCCTGGATGAAAGATGGAGACTTCGAAATCTTCGGTGGCGGCGGCTGTGGCGGAGTTGTTGAAGGCGCTGGGGACGGCGATGGCCGCTGCTTCGGCGCTGGCCCTGAACCACCGCTGCTCCCTCCGCCACCAAGTGGTTTCTGATAGGCACAGCGGAAGAGAAGAAAAATCAGTAATCAAGCGGGAGAGCTGAGGAAATATGCAAGGAGATGGAGGCCGCTGGGCTCAGGAACGCACCAGCTTCTTCCGAGGAGGGGCGGTGGTTGAGGCCGACGCCGGGGAGATCGGCCGTGACGACGGCCGTTGGATCTGCGAGCCGTCTCCGGCGCCGGCGCTGCCTCCGCTGGTTCCACCGCCGGGGACAGGCCACTCGTGTGAAGAGCGTTTCGTAGAAGCTGCCAGGGACACAAAAGCAGCAGCAAGATTAGCGTTAGCCATGCGGATGGAACCGCCGGGGAGGCCGAAAAATCCACGCTTTACGGTGCGCTGCGTGCGTACCAGAGCGAGCCTTCCTTGGGACAGGCACGCCGATCATTTCGTCGACGGCCTTGCCGACTATGGGGCTCTTCGGATTGGAGCCACCGCCCTTCCTCTGCATCTGCTGCTGCTGGCCGTGGTGGTGGTGGTTGTGGTAACCCCCACCGCCACCACCGCCGCTGCTGCTACTGCTGTGGTGGTGCGCGCCGCCGGGCTGCGGCGGCGAGGGCGGCGGAGGCGCGGTGCTCGGCGAGCGCCGCACCGAGGGCTGGTACCGCGGCGCGAGCTCCTCCTCGGCGTCGTCGTCGTCGTCGCCGAGGCTCTCGTCGGAGGTGTCGTCGGCGTCGTCCCGGCCACCGCCGGCGCCGCCGCCGTTGAGCATGAGCCGCTCGCCCCGGCGGCGCTCGGAGCGCGGCGAGTCCCTGGGACCCCCGCCGCCGCCCCCGCTGCCGCCGCCGTTGCTCCTGAGGCGCCTCCGCGGCGGCGGGCCGCCCGCGACGGACACGCCCCCTCTCCTGCTGTCCCGGATCCTGTCCATCTCAGATCTGAGACATGCGGCGCCGATCCCCGGCAAATCACCACCGCCTCGCCGGATTCCGACGAGCGCCGCCGCCGCGCGGCAGATCCGGGGAGCAGCGCCTCGGGAATCCTCGCGAATCTAGCACCTCCACCGAGGAGTCGGCGGAGGAGAGAGCTCCCCGGCTCTCGCTCGCTCCTCCTCTCCCCCCTCTACAACCCTCTGCTCCTACTTGGCTCTCCCCTCTCTTCTCCTCCGCGCTGCAAGGCTCCCTTCTCTTCTCCACCTCGCCTCCCTCTCTTTCCGGCTGCGTGCCGCTGGCCCCTTCTCTCTCTCTCTCTCTTTCTCTCTTGGTCTGGGCGTCGTCTGGCCGCTTCCCTCCCGTCGGGTTCCCTTTCTAGGCGCCCGCCTCGCCTCATCCTCTTTTTGTCGCTGCCCACGCCCGCATCGGACGGCCCAGATCCGCTCGCCCCGCGATCCCGCATCCGACGGCCCCGGGGACGCGGCGCCACCGTGGCGCGCCCCGCCGCCCTCGGATCCGGGCCTTGGGCCCATGCGCCCCGCACCTCCCCCCGACCCGCAATAATATCTCCGCTCCGCCCTTCCTTCCGCCTCAAGCATGGGGCCGCCACCGACACGTGGCGGTCGCCGGCGGGCGGGAAAAATATAAGCGCCCACCGGCAGTAGCAGGTGGGTGGGGGACGGGCCGAGGAGGCGCAGCATTAGCGCCATTCACTCATTCAATTAACCAGCAATTAATCAATAAATAAATTATCTGCTCTGGAGCAGTCGCAGCAAATGGGGGGAAAATGATTTTCAATGGATGGCTTGTCCGCTTTTGGCGGGGCCCACCCGGACGGATGGACCTGATCTGGACATGGCCGGGGGTGTTTTACCACCCGGGCGCGTCCGACGTGGCGCGGCCTCGCACCGGTTGCTGCGGGTGGGTTAAAGGAGAGGAAAGTCTCCAGGCAGGCAGTGGCGGTGGGGCCGAGGAGGGAGGGCGCGCGGGCCCCGCCCCCGCTTTTGTTTATTGTTCTGCTCGTGGGCGCCGACGTGGCACCGCGGGTGACGTCACGCCGAGAGCCCCACTAGCCACCAACCTTCACCGCACCACTCGCCTACTCGGAATAAAATATGGGGGTACCGATTTACCCCTCCTCCCTCTTCTCTGGCATTTTGTTTTCCCTCGAACAAGACCGGTCAATTTTAGTACAGTAGGGTCACGTACTTGTCCACCAGGAAAGAGATCGTTCGTGGAGACGTCACCATTTTCTACCGATCTCAACTCGCTCCACGCTCCGTTTAGATCACTTCAAAGTTTCAAATTTTTACACTCTCTCTCCATCACATTAATTTTGGGACACATGTATGGAGCAGTAAATGTATGTAAAAAAAATAACTAATTGTACAGTTTAATTGTACATCACGAAACGAATCTTTTAAGCCTAGTTAGACCATGATTAGATAAAATTTGTCAAATACAAACGAAAACGCTACAGTAGCAAAAAGTTCCAAATGTTATAAAAAGTTGCGATCTAAACGGGGCCCTAATTTATCGCAACGTGTACTTACTACTTTTAAATGATTAGATAAAATTCATGTATTGAGGTCACAGTCTCGCAGAGCAAATTTTGAATCCGAACGGACAACGGAGCCGTCGCGGTAAATTTGGATAGAATTTGGTTTTAACTTTTAACCCTGGGTTTGGCTTCCCTTCCTTTCCTCGCCGCAAGGAGCCGATATGAACACGTGTGGATGCCGTTTTCTACCCCCACACACCGCCAATAAAGGCAAGCGAGGAGGGCGCGGGCATGGCAGCCCATCGACGCCCTCGGCACGCTTTTGGGTGGCTGGCCAGCCGCTAGGGCGGGGTCAAAATTCACAGCGCCGCGCCGGGGCAGCCCTGCGCCAGATCCGGGGCCTCCAGATACGGCGGGGCGGTGACGACCCGCGTGGGCCCGGCCGGTCGAGCTGGACGGATCGCGGCGGCTGCTGCTAATCCCGCGGTTAGGTTAGCTCAGGCGATTAGCGGCGAGGTCACAAGTGAGGCCGAGGCGGGGCACGCGTGGGCGCGGTCCACCATGGTCTGTCGTGCACCGCCCCCCGCCGCGGAAAAGGGTAGGCCGGATGTGGCGGGCCCGCGCAGAGGATAAGCCGGATATCTCATTTTTATTTTATTATTACCTCTCTCTCGCTCGCTCGGTCGAGGACGGAGAATGGAAAAGGGGATGGCGAGGAAAAGTGGGACTCGTCTCGCTCGCGCGCCTTTCCCTGTTCGCGGGCCCGGCGACACGTGGGCCCGGCCGGCGTGTCAATCGCGGCCCGTTTCCTTCCCCTCTCTCTCCCCCCCCCTGTTGCCGCGCTCGGTCGGTGGGGCCGGCGGGGCGGGCGGGTTCGTTCGGTGGTGGGAAAAGCGTGTGGGGCTGCTGCTGGCCGGGGGGTGTGCGGGGCCCGGAGGCGGGGACCACACGCCACTCACGTGAGCACCGGATCTTGGCGAGGGGGCACGTGGTCTAGGCGCGGCGGGCCCCGCGCGCGCCGGATCCTCTGCGGCCCGCCCCAGCTGTGGCGTGGAGCGTACGGTCGGGCGCGTGCGAGCAAAGGGAGGCCGAGAGCGACGGGTCACCGGCCGGCGCGCGCGGGCCGTGCGAATGTGCGATCCGGGGGGTGAGCGTGCGACGACGCCCTGGTACGAAAAGGCCCCTGGAAAATCTTTTTTTTTGCCGGGCGTATAATTATCGTGGGTACGGATGGCAACTGGCGAGGATTAGCGTGCGTCGGGTACGGACGGTAACCGGCGAGGATTAGCGTGCGTCAGGTAGGCAGGGCAAGCTAAATAGCTTCCAAATTTGATTCGATTTCAGCAATAACTCAGTTTGGAATATAGAGGGAGGAGAGAATTTAAAGACCTCTCTAAAATAAAGAGCTTAATAAAAGATCTGCTGGAGTACATCTCTTTTGTTTAACCTTTGAAATTTGGAATAGGGATCTGTTTAGATGGCACGCTGGAGTTATAGAGTAGCACGCTCTGTAAATTTTTGTGCTCGGTAGATTTGTTTTTTAATGTTATGCTGCTGCCGTCACGGCGAGCGAGCACATGCTTGTTGCTGTTTGGAGACGATGATGCTGTCAATTGGGCGGTTTCCCCCTGTTGGACTCTGTCGGTAGACTTGGATTGGTGGTGGATCGACTGTGTGACGATCATGACTGACTGCAGGATTTATTGAGAGGAAACAACTCTGATGTGGATGCTGTCGCAGTCAATTTCCCTCTTTTCCAGCACAATATGAGAGAGACGGCAATGTAGAATCCACACTGTAGAGTCTAGACAACCAAGAAGTCCAGAAAAGGAAAAAAGAGAGGAAAACAATAGCAACACGACCAAACGGTGAAATTTGGGTTAGGCAGAATTGCACGGGGAAAATATTCGAACAATTTTCAAGAGAATTTTAGTGTCCCGTGAACAGGGAGGTCACAGGAGGACGAGCATCAGATCATGGCGCAGCGCCGCAGTAGCCCTGTGGAGGCGTGACCCTGAAGCCGGCTGAGGTCGCCGGCAGGCGGCCTCGAGCTGCGAGTTTTCCGGCTGCTCTTCTGTTCTGACACGGGAGCCCCGGCCGACCAATCCCGGCCGGTTCCCCTTCCCATGCTCGCGCCGTCAAGATCTTCGTGGACACGCACAGCGGCAGGCCAGCGTGCCGTCATCCGAAGCAGAGGTGGCACGGAGATCCATGGCGCTGGCCGGAGCAGGAGCACCATCAAGAACCGATACGGGCACGGCCGCCGCCGAGCGCCAGCTCGGCTAGGAGCCCTCCGTCGCCCACCGGCGCGCGCGGTGCCGCCTACGGCGAGGCGAAGACGCAGCGGCGGCCCCAACGGCGGTGGGGGAGACGAGAACCGTAAGCGAATGAGCCAGCTCTCTACGTACCTTAATTTGTCACTCTTGGGCAACATACGCATCACGCCCACTCACACAGGTACGAACAGCTGATCCCGGCCAGCCGACGCCGACGCCCCGGCCATGGACGGCGCCACGCACGACGCCGCCCCTCCCGCCACCGCCGCCGCCGCCACGAGAGAGCACTTCTTCTCCGGCCAGCGCACCCCAGGAGCAACGGCCATCTTAGCCGTCGGCCGGGACGACACACTACCCACACACTCGAGGCCAGCAGCTCCGCCGGCCTCGGTGGAGGAAGAAGCCCACCAAGAAACGCACCACGCAAGTGCCTCGCTTTTATAACGCGGGGGAGGGAAAGAAAGCGAGCAGCAGCTTCTAGCTGTTTCTTGCACGATGCTTGGCTGGTCCTCGTCTTCTCCGGGCGCCGTTGCTATCGTCCCCAACTTTCTTTTACAAATATATAAAAATAATCGCGCGTATTAATTAAAGGGACAGCGCCCTTGATGCGCTCGCCCTGGCCGATTGTTTATTGGGATCCACTTGTGTTAAGGCTAATCCCAATGGAAGTTTTATGGGGTGTTTTATGACATTAATTAGCCTGCCACATCAGCAATTTGGATGACATGGCACATCATTTAAGAAGTAAGAGTTTCATGGAGTTTTATGAGGATGAAACTATGTTAACCCATTTTCAAAAACTTGGAAACTGTGTGAAACCTCCATTGAGAGTGTTTTGTTTCATCTTCACACAATTGAGTAAATCCTATTGGTTATCTATTTGCAGCATTTAAGTAGTACGTTGGCATATGAAATAGTGAGATGAAACTTTCTATTGAGAGAGGGTATTTCATCCTTCTACAAAATTAATGTGGTATTTTTGGAAACATGAATATGAAACCCTCATTGTGATTTGCCTTAAGGCCCATCCATGCTCATGCTCTTACGTGTAGGCGACTTCCTCCGGTGGTGGTCTCTCGAACGCGCCCAAAGGCGCATGCAGGTGGACCCCTTCTCGGATTGATTAAATGATTAGTTTTGCTTGGGCAAGTGAACTCTCACTGATTACCTAAGCATGTAGCCGTCGCAGGAATTTTTTTTAACCAACCAGCACTGCAAAGCAGAAGAAAGTTTTAAAAAGTACCCTTGGAGACTGCTATCTGGTAGAATAAACCAAAGAGAGGGAGAAAGCAAACTGAGTTTTCTTGCGTAGGGTTTGAGTCGGACTAAGTATGGGGAGTTGTTGTTCATCTAACAACTATTCTCTGAATGGTAAACTGATTGAATATCATGACCGAAGAATACTGGATAAATACATATGTTCTCTCAATTTTTTCATCGGCAACCAAACATTATCTTATTGTCCCATTAGTCATGCACTAACTATACACTTTTCTTGATACTGGAATTACATGTCAACATGGCAAATCAAGCATGACGAATCTCCCAAAATATCAAATGCATGCGGAAGTTGGTATCAGTATCGACACCCACATAATCCTGCGTAGATCTAGACAAGTTTGTGGTCCGCACCCTTGCTACGAGGCCCATTTCTCAAGCATGCATGTAACCCAAATGGCGAGCTGCCTCATGGCACATGACAAGGATACATACGCATCTCCAGGATAAATTATCTTGCCTGCATGTTGCAGGTCCATTCACGAACGGCCCCTTGATCGCTGGGTCCAACCTAATAGCATGCACATCATTTGAGTAGGGTGATGACCTGAGCACACACTCACAGGCAGATCAAAAAGGGGGCAAGCAAAGCCACACATTAGGATAATGCACGCTCCTTAATTATCCGACCACACATGGGGCCTAAGCAATGACCAAAGGTGATGATGCATATGGCTTGTTTTCTATGCTCTCATGTATGCAGCTTGTTTTGTCCCTTCCTACATCAGTCACTACTTTGCCCCTTTTTCCCTGCGTGTGTCTTTGGTGGGCCCACATTCCTTTCGCTTCTGTTAGATGTCCAAGCTAGCTCTTAGCATGCCTAACTTAGTGTACAGTTGGGGGCATATCACTTACGGATACAGCTCATGCAGAAAGTATCTCTTTTGTGATTTTCCAGGCTGTACATATAGTTCATGGGGGAAATGTCACACTTTGTGATTTTCCAGCAGGTTGTATGCACCCAAGCTCAAATGGCAAATAGTGGATTGATCCTAGGGCTTTTTTGGATGGCTTCTTTCACCTCTTCTCTATTCGCGCCATTCATTTTTTTCCCCCTGTTTGCTCTTGATGGAGATTAGACTTTAGGACAAAGCATGCCCTTTTTCTCGGAAAAGCAAAACATTCATTTGTCCTCTTACTCTTTTTGCCCTTTTCTCACGGTCATCTTTTCCATTCTTTTTCTTAAACGATGTTTGTTTGTCTCATCTTATTTTTCAGAGCATATCAAAGGCTCCTGCTTGTTTCACTCATCGTCCATTTCTTATCTAGCTAATAAATTGTAATAAAAATAAAAACTTGTACATTGTCTGGATATAATAGAAAAAACAAGTACGAATTTCAATGAAATTCTGTACACACCTATACAAATTCATTTCTCTGTTTATAATTTTTAATGGAGCCATAGAACTTAAATAAACTTTTAAGAAACAAGTTGTCGTTCAGTCACTAAAAATATCATCACATATGTATATGCCCCCATGAATTTGAGCATCTGCACTAGCTTAGATGCTAACAACATATTTTATTTTTCTAAGAGAAGTGCTGCATGCCCATCTATTCAAAAGCTAGTTACATAGTTCAAGATGCTAAGTTAGTTGACTTGACTAGTCCTCTCGAAGCAATTAAAGGAAAATCTTTTCATTCTATCAATAAAGTACTAGAAATCTAGAACCGTCTTTGTCCATTTCACGGACAGTAATCGCTAATCGGTCGATAAGATATCAAGGAAGTGACTATATAATAATCGGATGGATAGGGATACAATACTTGATAATGCCTTGTATCACTAGATAGATAAAAGGATACGCCTCTCTACTCCTTTGTCTAAATAAAATTTCTACTGTACTATCATGTCACTTAAAATATTTGAGGCACGCCTCTGCTGTACGATCATGTCTAACCAGAGACTAATGGTACAATGATTCCACATAAAAAATATATGGTTGCCAATTCCACTAGGCCTCTGCTAGTATAAAATCTCGATCGCTTGGATCCGTACCCGAGAAATACCATCTGGATTCTCCATAGTGTCCAGTTCAGATGTAGCACTAGCTTTACAGTATTTTTAAATGGGAACTGCACATGGATATACATACTTGGGCAAACCATCCAAAGCCATCTGATGAGAATTGAAGGGACTAGATCATCAGGGCAGGCTGCTAGCCACCTTGCCATTTAGCCTCTAGCAAAATGCATTGTAAAGGTTTTGGGAAATTTCACCACCATTTTTCTTTTCTGTTAAAAGGATTATTCGGTGAATTTGTCATGAGCCCTTCGTAGTCTCTCATATACACTAGATTGCCATGGGAATTAACATCCATTGTTGAAATAATAACATCTAATAACTCGCATGCACATGCATGCCCATATGATTTTCTGAACACATGAATATCCATAGATATATATTGCTATGTTCTCATAACCAGCTTTTATTGAATGCCTTAGGTATTAATATAACATCGGTAAACAAATATATATTCATCAACTCGATATACACCAGTGATATACATGAAAAAAATTGAACTTTTGAAGGATTACTAAAATGCATGGTAAATAGTCATATATCATATTAGGCTTGAAGTAGAGCTGAATAACAGTTGATTGTACTTAGCAGACTGAGAATTACATGCTACTTTTATTAACCTTTTTGGTAATTTTTTTGGTGGTGCATAGGCCATTGTTTTTTTAAATAAAGTACAGAAGGAAGAGTGTACGTGTAACTCAACTACTCAAGCTACTTCTAGTAGGTAGTAACTTTTCTGTAAGTAGATTTATTAGTATTTTGTAAAATAAGTGGACAATCAACCATAGAAAAAGGAGTAAAAGATAATGGAAAAAAAATAGTCGTCCAAGAGATTGGCTAATGGAGTAATGATGACGATGATGATGCTCATTGCTTCAAACCTGGGAAATGAGGTTGAAGAATTGGTCTTGATGATTATCACACAGAATCTACTTTTTGAAAGTTGGACCAGCCTAACTGTCTCTCCTCTCTCACTTTTTTTACTCCAAACTAGACTACCTGCTTCTGGATAGAAATTCAACCATGCATAATAATCCTCTGCATTCAAAATAAGCTCTTTTAGCTAAGTCAGAACTATTTATATATATAACTCAGATATACCGCAGATCAAGTTTGTCCAAACTGTCACCATCTTCAATATTTCGCATTTTTAAAAGAATTTATCGTTGCCACCAACACTATACCATTGGTAACATTGAAATTTCATTGTCAAGCTCAAAGCTGAGGCAGGAATATTTGCTTCTTTATTTGTAAAATGTCACCATTGATATTATTGTTTTACCTTACATTTGCAATATGATTACTCGCTCTATTTATGTTGAAGATGACTCCGTTCCATCGGAATGATTAGCTAATTTTGTTTAGGATTGACGTGAACCGGGCTGACGAGTTGTGACTATATTATTATTGACATGTATAAGTTGATGTGAAGCCTACTCAAACTCACCCTAGCTATACTCATAAAGACGATATCAATCAAACACATTTCCCACAGATCACCATATCTGCTTGATGTATACATTTAGTTGGTTATATTATTGCACCTTGTGTTATTTTGAGATGCCCTAGTGCTACTCAGCTGCATCCTATAGGGCAAGTGAGAGAACAGGGACTAAAAAAGGCCTGAAAGGCTGAAAACATGATAATGAGGTTCAAGAAAAGAGATGCCCAATGCTTGAAAGGCTCTTTCTTGTCCAGTTTCTTTAGCATACCGCCCCCAATAATTAAACTAATGCTGTGGTAGGCAACTCGATGTGAATTGGTTCTAGTCTTTTGTGTTCTTTGTGCTTACTTTATTGGGCCCAAGGTTTTATTATATCTGGGATCATGTTTCAAGGTTAAAATTTTTCTCAAACCCCACATTGACATGGACAAGTAGACCAAATGCTGCTGCCACCTCCACTAGAGCTTGATCCTCACAAGCTTGGTGCCACATGAAATTTTCCAATATTCTACTAGCCTGATCCATGGATATAATATTGTTTATGTGTTTACCAATAGGTACAAAATACTTGGTGGTAGGCCCAATTATTTAGCGCAAGTGCAAGCCTGGGAACCTTTGTTTGACCACTACAATTATAGCTACCATGCATGAGCACACATCTGAACCGTATTGTATAATGCTGGTGCTAATGCACGGCCATTCCATACACATAACGATTGTTTAAGCCCTAGCACTTCTTTATGTGCCAGGATTATCCTCATCATTAATTAAACAATTGTTCTCCCTGCAGCCAACCTGTTTTTTTTTATATTAGCGCCAGCCACATCGATTACTTTACAAGTACGTGTTAATGGCTATCGTATAGGCGTATTATGGTAGTTGCCATGGTTTGAGAGGGACTGGATTGGACTCTTCAGAGTAGTTAACAGGAGTAGCGTGGCAGGAAAGAGGAAAGAGTGATCTAGAATGGCTTGTCATTAGTGCCTAACAACGTCTTAAATTTTAATAGAATCAGTGTACTTCCAGAGAGCAGTTGTTAACTTGTATAGTATATTAATTATTTGTCCACGATGACTCTGTATTATTGTAAAGATTAAAATATACCTGGCATGTTACCCCCCGAATACCAACATTGCAAAAGAGGCACAAATAATACTATACAGCTGTGTAAAGCTCATTGATATCATCTCATATTCTCATGTACCATTGTACCCTACGTGTACAGTGTATTCGTTTTCTTCGAAAAGAAAAAAAAGAAATATACCAGTATTATATCTTGGCGTGAATCCCTAGTAACCTACTGCAAAAATATGGTTTGGTACGGGTACTGTATTTGCAGATCTGATGGGTAGTTTCATAGAGCACGAATCATATTCTCCTAGCTTGCAGTCATGCAGGCAGGCAGGCAGCCTTTGGACTCTTCCCTTCCCTCCACTTCAGCTGATGGTAGGTTCGCTACGCTAGGATCATACTACGCTACGCCTCAGTAGCGGCATGGGTACTGTAGCAACAATGGAGGGTAAAAGGGACAATCCCCTAGACCAGTAGGCAGTGTGTAGGAAATAGTGTGGGCCCAGAACAGGCGTGGGACCTTGCATTACTGCATTTATCATTTATCATATCAGTTGGTGCAGTAAAATCTGTTTCTCAGGTGATACTGCCTGTATACAGTAGTATACCTTGTACAGTAGCAATTGTAAATGGCGTTCATACACAGGTCTAGTCTATTGAGCTTTAAATGTAGTACAGGTTTCAGTTGTATGCACTCCGGCAACATTTATTTCCTTTTTTTCATAAAATGAGCGATTTTGTTTTGAAAAGAATAAAAAATCAGAGACTAAAAGTGCACTTTAATATTTTGCATCAGACCTACCCCTTAAGTAATGCAAATCACAGCCTAACCTCTTAGGCAGTCCCGACCCAAGACAGGCAGTCCCGATCCAAGACACTAAGCAGTTTGTATAAGCAGTTTCTATACTCGCCATGTTATACAAACACTATAACTTCCATAGTTTCTTTAAAATAAATTGTTATCCAATTATATCTCTTCTATCTCTTTTCTCCCCCTATCATCTTTTTTTTTGTTTTTCGCGTAGACATGGTTTCTTGTATAAGATATGATTTCTTCATATTTTCCTTCTCTCCTCGTTACCTCTCCTGCCACCTCAGCTTTTTCTTACACGGCAACATATTTAATGCTATGGAAACCAGCTGAGTTGGAAGATTGGGAGTACCCTTATCGTAGTCCCGGTGCAGCGACTAGGATAGTTTTCATAGCATTTAATATGATACCATATATGATATTTTGCTGATTTGGTAATGCAATTAAAGAGGAGAGAGAGGAAAAGATCAAGAAACTAGATCTCATGCAAGAAATGGTTTCTTGCCAAAAAAATCAAAGTCTAAGAAACTACACTATACGGATATCGCAGATACAAGATACAAAATTAAAGAGTAGGAAGGAAGGGAATTGGTAGAGAGAGAAGAACGGTTATTGGAGGAATTTATTTTATAACCACAATTACAAGTTATGCATTGGAAACTATAGTCTCTTAATTAAGTGGTGTCTACGTGATATGGCATGTTATAGACACTGCTGCCCAGTTTACTGACCACCTCAAGAAGGGCTAAGGCCTAGGCCTACAACCCTACACTGGTGGTTGGAGGTTCAGTTCATGTTGGGTGAATCAGAGAGCAGTTCCAGTACAACATAGGCAATTTTGTTTTTTATCCCTAGCTGTCTAGCCCAATGTACACCACAAATCACAAACAACAGCGACCTGTTCATTTCCGGGCAAAAACACTAGTACCACATGAATGACCTAATGCCCTATGGGAGAGGAGCGAGGACTGAGTGCACTTGCTCAATCAGCAAGTAACAGCTTTCAATCAACCAGAAATAGTCGAAGCAGGCTCCAAATCAGGGTCCATCTAGAAGTCTAGAACTCTTGCCCATCCTTTGCCTCACCGGTTCTTCTGATCACATGTTAACATGGCCCAACCCCAACATACTTTTCAGAGAACTAAAGGAAACCCGTCCAGTGAAGTTGCGTCAGGAGCTGGACTCTCTGGTGCATGCAAGCAATGCCAACAGCCAACTGCAACATCACAAAAGAGAGAGAGAGAGAGAGAGACAGAGACAGAGACAGAGAGGAGTTGATAAGAGATTCAACTTCCCCAGTAACCAGCTGTTATGTTGTGTTGGCATTGACAGGAACAGAAATAGTCTCGTCACGATCAACGTAGAAAATACAGATATTTACAAGAGATCATTGCCAATGCAGAGAGAAAATCAGCATAATTCATATAATTGATATTTTTTCCTTCCTTTTTCACTTAATATCTTGGTTGCTATGTACAAAGCCCACAATTGTAGCTGGGTAGCATTACATTATCAGCACTGGTAAATTTTTCTCTTTTCGGGTTCTTGAATGAAATACTGCAATTAGTAGTGCTCCGCATAGTGCAGGAGACTGTTGGTGTGGTGGTTATGTACAATGTATCAATGCCTCTTCCCTGAAGAATAGTAGCACCAGACTGTTGGTGACAATACTTTGAATTTCCCAAATCAGTTAACACATTCTTCATGCAAGTTTCCTCACTAAACTTCATACAAGTATACACACAAATGAAGAAATCAGATTGAATACCCAGGCTGAATCATTTCGATTAGCCAGAAGAAGGTTCAGAGGCAGAAAGTTCGATCTCTAACAACTTTTTACTGATCTCCAGAGCCTGTTGTGTTCTGAGATAACCCTGTGCAGTAGAAGTAACTATCTGGATAATGAAGTTTATGGCCATGAGCCACATGACAGTGTTCCAGATCAATGTGAACGACAGATTCCACTTTCCCTAAACATGGATCAAACAATATGAACATTTATAAACAATTAGATAAGAAGAACCAAGATGGCAATATGCTAGTAAAATAGGTAGAGTAAATCAGTGGAGCTTCAGTGTTAAATGCCTTATCATTATCAGTAATTCATTATATATCTTTTTAGTACTGCTACACGTACAACCATTTCACTCTCAAGACCCAACTGTTAAAATCACCTAGATGGGAAGCTCATCAATGCATGGTGGTTGCCTTGTATGAAAAATGGTTCTACATAAAGCATTTCCTTTTTTTTTCCTTTTAACCATTATGAGCACCAGAATTGGTCCCCAGATCAAGAACTTTGTTTTGTAACCACTTATAGAACAACTTTCCATAGTGTAAGATTTACCATGGTCTGTATTTGCATGGCCAATGATAATTTTTAATATGACTACCGCCACAACGACTATAGCCAGATCACTTTAAAGATTGGAACAAGTAAAGCTCGAGGCTGCAGTAAATGTTGGATATCCGTAACTACCAGAGTGGAGTGAAATTCATACCTTCACAGCAATAGAAGCTGATGCAGCAACATGAGCTGATAAGAACTTATCCTTGGCTGTCTTCAGCTTGGCAACTAAAGAGGGAAGGACGGATGCCACTCCAGGGACAAAGCCAAATGCCCATATAACCCATTTCTCCACCAAATCAAGAAGTTGGTTGTTGCAGAGAGTAATCACTGATGTTATCTACAAAAGTAATTTGTTAAATAGAGTTAGTTGGCTTAACAAAGATGAGACGAAATCTGTACAATACTATGATTACAAAACACAAAAGAATGCTATATATAATAATTGTACTAACAAATTTGACGAACCTGGATAGAAACTTTAATAATAGCCTTTCCAATCAAGGTTGCTAGAAAAAACTTCCAGAAAGGTACGCCAAATTGTCCACACAGCATACCAGCAAAATCAAACAGAGGGTTTGGCACCTGACAGAAGAAAGAGTTATGGAGATTTCCCACATGTCATAGTCTCACAAAAAAGGAATAGTGTTTCAATACAGTAGATAACTGCTGCAAGATCATGCACAATAAATTTTAGAGGTTTCTCCACGTGTTATATTTAACGATAAGTCATGCCATGGATATATTTTAAAATGTACTATTTCTATAGCAATTGTAATCTAGTGTGAACATGAGTTCCTCAACAATTTTACATGGCCTTTTCCTAACAGCCTAAACTGGCAAGGTGCTGCAAGGCAAGTCAGCATCAGGGGAAAAAGCAGCCTACTGAAATATGACCTGAACAAACTTGAAATGTGAAAGAGAAGATACTAACCGAAGCAAGTATCAAGATTATACTGAAGCTAAAATGAGACAAGATCCATTGCTTGGCCCGATGTAAAGTCAAGGATGGGAAGCCTTCTGTAACGGGAGCATTGAAATCCTGTAACTCGTCTATTGTGCAGCCTGACATGGTAGCTGTGGTTCATTTATATGAAAGGAATGAGCAACATAAAATAAGTTTAACAAAATCTGCTGACTGCATCATTCAATTTGATGGTTTCCAAAGAATGGCATAATCTTATAATCACACTGAGACTAAATATAACTATGTATCATGGATGGTTGTGGTCAACTTACAAGCCTGATAACCCTACTAACAAGAGAGTTTCAAAACTCTTTAGATAGATACAGGCTCATTATTCCTTTAATACTCATAAGCCCCATGAGCAGACTGGTTTCAACTTCTTGGTGGTAGGTGTCTTAGACTTTCCTATAAGTTAATAAGATGGTTAACCCTTTTTCATCTATATTCATAGGAAGACCGAAGAAATCATAGTTTATTTCTACAAAACTAAAGACAAGAAAAGGGAAAGGCATCTAATGGAAAATAATTCAAACTATGTTATGGAAAGTAGCAAAGTGGTAAGTGCAAAGCAGTATGGACGGAACCTGCTCTTGAGAGAAAATATGGAGGAAGCTCTCCAAGTGCAGTTCCAATGCCCCAAAGAACAGCTTCGAGATAAACTTTCTGCAGTATTTTGCTGAATGGAATTGTTTCCTGATATATAGGGGGTCCAAACTCAAGACAGTCTTTGTCCAACCATGATGGCATCCTTTTAAGGAGAATCGTGTCATAAGGAGCACTTTTTAAATCAACCCTGCCACACTGAACTGCTTTGATAGTAAATAGGGCAACATGGGGAGCTAAATACAATACGAAAGTGTGCAAACCAGACCCTGCAAAATAATTACATGTAAGCTGAAATCCTTGTTTTATTTAAGTTTACTAATTAACTCCCCACACAATTTCACCAATCTGAAACTATTTTCAGTTACCGAATCCAATGGATGAAGCGACCCCTAGTATGATCCACCACAGTCCAAATCTGACATACCAAAGTAGCTCCTGTACATGCTGCATCAATGACAAGATATCATGTTAATCCAAGCTGCAAAAGAGACCATGTATACTACTGCAATGGGAGATATTGGAAGCAAACTACCATTAATGTGAACAAGCTATATCAATGGAGATGAAATTCTCTTGAATAGTATGCAAGCACATTTGCTAAATCGCAGATAGTCTCAGGAGAGCCCTAAATATATATAAAAACCTAAAGAGTAGACAATAGAATTTGGTTTATCATTCAGTTTCAAATATTTATATCACAACGATATGGCATAACTTTCTGTTAGTTACGCTCACACCATACCGCAATTCATTGGCTAATATTTTAGCACCTCTGTTCTAAATAATGTGAAAAACAGATGTTCTAATAACTTTGGAAGAAGATACCTTTTCATGCGGGCCATCAGTGAACAATAGCAGACCCCAGGTAGCAACAATCGAAAGAACTACAATTTTCAACCAAGAACCTTTCTTCAGAACAGATGACCATGTTCTTCCCGAACTCTGAGCAATGGCTAACAAAAAGAATGCTGATGTCTTAAATGGTTGCGACGTCATTGTTAGTCTCTTGAGGTCCGCACTATGTTTTCTCCGGAGCTCTGAAAATATAAAGTGCATTGGTTAGATCATGGTCTAAACTGCAGTTTTATATCATCATTATTCGTTTGACAGTGTTTGGGAAATCTTTGGTTTCATCTCATCCTATAGTGAGGTAGTATGGATATTCAAATATACACACTCCTAATTTGTTACCTTATTATACCACAGTTTCACTTATCGGAATTATCCAAGTTCTGCTACACAAGGAAACTAAATAAAAAAATTGGCAGCTACTTTCCATAACATAGTTTTCGAAAGGGAGGCTTTGGGGGCAGTGAAATTTCTATTCTGTCCAAAAAGAACTCCACGATGGAAAAGTTGAATACGCATTGAAATCATAATCCAAAAGGACTAGGCAACAAAAAATAAAAACAAATTAGCATATCATAATCCTAGATGCCAATCGTGTTAAGAAAAATCAGTCGGAAGATAAAACGAAGAAAAACTAATCCTCTCGGAAGCCACCTGCCCCCAAGACGAACTAAAATCGAACAAAAACCTCAATTTTAGCATTCAAAAGCGCTCTAAACGATGCAATGCTTGAATCACAAATCGAGATTATAAAACCAAAACCAAGCATGGAATTTCGCTAGACATAAAAACGGTTCTAATGCTTGTTTCAATCGCAAGCAGGAAAAATCCAACAAAAGCTTTTGTTCTAAAATAGAAGGGGATTAGCGACTACGTGTCGCCAATTCGCCACTTCTTAGTAAGTTAAAAAATAAAAAAACGCGAAAGGTTCCAACTTCCTTGGAAAACCTCAACGACACGCATTCGTGACTCCATGGTAGCTTGAGCAGCAACAGCGATTTCCATTAAATTCCACCCCACAGATGTCGAAATATGAGCAAACCGGGATGATATATAGAAGAAAAAAAATCAACAACTAAACCAACCCTCTGCAAGAACAATGGGCCGACCAAACAACGCGATCCCTTCCAAGGCGCGATCGACTCACTCACCGGACAAGCCCCTATCCTCGCCAGCGACGATGGCGGGCCCCATCCCGCGGCGCGCGGCTCCGGGTTCCTCTATCTCCCTCTCCTGCATAGATCTGAGCAGCGGCACTGTGGTTGTGTGAGCCCGCCGCGGCCCGCAGCCGGTATATGAACCGCGGAAAAAAAGGGCGCGAGCGAGTTTGCTTCTTCCCGTTTGGATGCAGGAACGCCTCTTCTCCCGGCGATGACGGAGAGCACGAGCTCGGCGAGTCGCGGGGCGCAAAGGAATCGCACCTTTCGCCTGAAAAGATGAGTTTTTTCGCGAGCTGCGAGGGGAAAACCGGAAAAGCTTGCGAGAACAGCTTTCGGTTATTTATACGTGCCCGGGGTTTCACGATTTACCCCGTCAGGCCTCGCAGGCGTTTGCTTGAAGGGGACGATCGTAACCGATGAGGGGGAAAACTGACGTGGTTGCTTGAGAGTTCTAACAACCGAGTAGTAATCTGGCCCTTAATTTCTGGGGTAGAGTTATGAGCTACTACTACTTCTAACTTCATTACTTCAAAAAAAAAAGCAAACTGGAAATCCATAACGGTTTGCCGATACCTGATTTAATATGTTTCACTTCCAAGAAAAAGGTGTCATCGCTAATCACCTGCTGATGCAGATGATTGGATCAGCACGACTTTGAAACAACAACCAAATAATTTGGACTCTATAATCTTGTTTGGATCTTAGGATTAAAGTTTAATACTAGCTCATCTAAACAGAGGGCTAATGGATCTCTAAACTTTAGTAAACTTGAAAAGATGTCTAAACTTACTGGGAGAGAACAACTATTGAATTGTAATGGGAACTAGCTCTTTGAGAATCAAAATATCCCCAACTTTATCCCCTCACTCTGACACAAGCATCCCCTCCTAAGCAAAAGAGTCATTTTTCACTTATGCAGGTAAACTGCAGCGATGAATCCATGGACGAGGTAAAATTGAGATGCTAAATTTTAGTTGTAGAAAATTTTAAACAGAGCTAAAATGCTCTAAATGATCTAAACATGATCTAATTTATAATTTAACAATTAACTAAGTGATTTGAGCTCTTTGATCGATCTCTTGATTGTATAGGAGTTGTATGAGATCGGTATTACTACACTCTCACTTCGGTTTTTTCACATGTCGATGGCAACTTGCACAAAGGAAAATCTTTTATTGGCTGCTGGATGAAATATTTATCATCCTATATTTCAAACTAGCATGGCATGATTGGAACTGGTAGATGATTGCTATACTAGTTACTCCCCCTTCTTGATCTTTATGACGAGGCATTGCATAAAGGACGGCCTTCTCTTTCTCTGTTGAAGGCGACTTGCTTACTGTATGAGCTCTACTTCTTGAGGGGGACAAAGCTAACTCATGAGGAAGAGTTTTTCTTGAGGGGTGGGCGTTTTCTTGAGGGGGGACAAAGGAAACTTGACGAGGGGGAAAAAAAACCCTACATGGTTGCAGGTTGCTTGAGCTAAATACTAAAGCTACGGTCCTTAATTCAGGGATGGATCGGAGTTAGGAGCAACTTCTTCTTCTTCTTCTTCTTTTTCTTCAAAAAACTAGAAACTAAAACATAATATTGTTGTACCAGATATTTGAACTTTGATCTTTATGTAGCATGTACTATATATATAGGGATGCAAGCAGACTCGTCTGCCAAAAAATAACTAATCTTTTCCCCGATTCATATTATTTTAACTGTCTCAGAGATCACTTTCAAGTTTCAACCTCTATAATATCTTTGTTGAAGCCGACCGGTTCTATACACGAGGTCGACCGCCGCAATCGACCTCGTCCATGCACCTTGTTTTTTCCCCTCCACGCGCACCCACAAGGCATGCCTCACACATCCTGTACGTATTTATCTTGACGTGGCCTATTCTGCTGCCTTCCGATCGAGACGCGGCGGTGTTGCCGCCGGCCGGCGACCTCGGCGAGGAGCGGCAGCCAGCGACGCCGGGATTGCGCGGTCCGATCCTCCGGCTGGGGAAAGAAAGCAAGCGGCGCGGAGATTTCGTGCACGCCAGGAACGGCCGAAAACCTCGCTGCGAAGTGAGAACCGACGAGGACGGCGCGAGCCGCGTGACGATGGCGTCCGGCCCCGGCCGCCTCCTGGGCGCAAAGGAATCGATCCCGTTGTGGGGAGGGAGGTAGGCTTTGCGAATCCGTGTCGCCGGATGCGTATCCGCATGGTGCGCGTCCGCCGCAAGGAACCCGGGTTGTCTGCTAGAGGAAGTCATCTTCAGCGAAGCATCGTTGGTAGAGGTCGGACTTGGGCCGGGCCGGCAAGCACGTGAGGCACGTCGTGCCGTGCCGCAATGGCACGGCAATCTTTATACGTCCAAGCACGGTTCACGGCGGGCACGGCAATCTTCATACTAGGTTCAAGCACGGTTCACGGCACGCTGGCACGTCTCCGTACCGTGTTAGCTTAAGCACAGCCCTTAATATATCTGCGGTTATCATTCCATGGATATTCGTATATTTAAATACTCGTCGCTTGTCGCTATACATAGAAAATAAAATAAAAAATTATCTTTTTTTCGAATGACTCAACTGTTGTTAACTAGAAAGTAGTATAAATTAATTGATATTAGAACAACTGGCTACCCACAGATTAACAGGCTATTTTCGTGCCGTGCTCGCCCAAACACGGCCCAAAATGCGGACCGTGCCATATGATCCATCATGTTAAGATCCTAGGCACGGTACGGCTCTCGTATTCGTGTTGTGCCGGCATGACCTAAAATTTTTCGTGCTGTGCCGTGCTCAGATCATGCTAAAAGACCGTGCCGTAGCCCGCCCAAGCCCGCCCAAAAATAGCACGGCCCGAGTCTCAGCTCAAATCGTTGGTCTTGGTCAGCTTCGGCAGTGCTCATCAGATGACAGCTACTGGCAGATGAAGGTTTTCCACGGATTTTGTTGCTATGCCAGCCAGCAGAGTATGCTAGAGAGCAAGCACAGCATGACTGCATGGGCGCCTCATGTTCAGAGATCAGACCAGACTTCACATTGGAGTCAGAGCAAAGCATTCTTGCACGAGCTCAGCATAGAGATAGCGAAGTAAACAACTACCAGTAATCTGAACAACAGAATTCAACCCTACACTGTTTTAGACTTGGTGTTGCTAGAATAATACACTACACCTAACAGTAATCTAAACAACCGAAATTTAACCCGGCATGGATGCCCAGACTTATCTGATGTATTTGGGTCGTGCAGCAGTATCTCATTCTGCCTCCTTTGTGCAAGGAACTTGAGTCCAGATATATAAGCAAGTAGAAAATAACATTGGGGCCAGATATACATGGTTGTAGAATGAGTTCTGCTGGAACAAAAATATGAGTTCCCTGAAAAATTCCCAGGACTATTTAACCTCAAACATCCCTTCTAACTTTGAAGAATGCTAGCTATATTTTCCTGGACGTTATCCTTTGCACTTTTGTCAAAGGGGTCATCTCCAATGTAAAGATCTAAGATAGACCTGCATAAGAGTTTGCTCTGGATGCTCCCCACTTCCTCGCCTTCAACTGTACACATAGAAAAAACAAGGTTAATGCTAGAAATTCATAAACAGTTGAAATAGATAGGCATAGTCAAATATATCACTGCACAGAAATGCCATTACACAAGGGATATATCTTCTAACAACAATGAACAAGAATGACCTTCGGAGCTGTAAGAGACAAGGTTTGATGTTAGTATTTGCCATTTTCTGAAGCAATATGCAAAGCTATGGGTGCAGTAGGTGACTGGTGATGCCATGATGGCAGCGGTGCTGAGAGAGGAGGACGGCCAGGGCGGGAGGAAGGGTGGTGCAGGAAGCTGCCGTGGGAGAGAGCGGTGGAGGCTGGATGGTAGCTGTGACTGGGGCAGAGGCCCAGTGGGGCATCGGTGGAAGCAGGAGCTCTCATTTGTGTGAGAAAGAGTGGAGGATGAAGGAGGTGGAGCAATATGGTAGCTGGTTCAACAGCTTCTCATTAGATTGGGCAGTTAAACATTTAGATGCTTTGAAACATAATATCAATCAGAAGTTCCCTCTACAGAAGCCTTTGAACATTTAGAAAAATAAGGACTGATCTCCTAAATTGTGGAAAGGGGTATGAACTGTCTACAATATCTCCCTGCAGTGAGTGCTTGTCTATTTGATTCAGCATATGCGCAACTCTGTCACTTTGTGAAAAAAGTATAAGAATGTTGCCAGATACTCGGTTAAGGGAAACATGTATATGTATATTCATTGCAACATAAAGGCATCTTCCTTGACAACCGAAATAAATACTCCACCTGAGTACTGAAATCAACAAAAGAGAAGGGGAAATTAAGAATAAAATGAACTTACTGCTAATTTTAAGCACATGGTTTGATTCCCTGGAAAGCTCAATCACAGACCCCTTAGGTAGTTTGTATTCATCCTTGAAAAGCGCAACAAAACTGCAGAAGATCAAAGTATGAATACTATGTATATAGGTTATGAAATTTGAATATTTGATAATAACAAAGTAACATAATGGCACCATTTTCCTAAAGAGCTCATTAGTTTTTCAGTAGAATAAGGAATTCATGTCACTGTAACACTTCATAAATTTGAAAACTCAAGTTTAGTATCTAACGAGCTTCTTAAGTCTGAACACCAGAGCTTATGGTAAAGTACCAACATCCTCGCAATCCTTAAAAGTAACATTGGCATGGACCTTTTTTCTTTAATATTTCCCCTCACCTTTTATATTCAGCATTCAGTGCTCCATCATTGATAGCAGAAATGTCTCATACAGCAGAAGAATCACAATTAACCAACAAACTAATTTTTCCGAACTCATTAACAAGCTTACAAGACATAAATAAAAGGTTCCTCCCTAGTACTGGATGAATGCAATGGGAACTTTTTTGAGAAAAAAATGGAATGTGGAATTTGGAGGAATACACTTCCTACAAGATTTCCTGTTCTCCAAACAACCAAACAACTCATTCAAGGTTTGCTAAGATGGATATGGTGGAGTCTTATGATCAAGAATTCAAGATGAACTTGAATGCATTATGTGTGGACCATTTCTTCAGTTACTAAGCCAAAAACAAACTTGACAATCGTGACACTAAACAATGCCATTCAAAGTAAAATAAGAGTGTGTGGGTTAAAGAAAGCATTGTAGAAAGCTCATCAACACACAGGTCTTGAAGAAATTTATGCATTTGTCCCCCAAAGACGCAACCGAAAGGGACCTAGATTACAGTTACCTCTGAAGCAACTCTTTGGTGTCCTGTCCACCAAACTTCTGAAGCCTGCTTCCGACACTCTTCTCGAACGCGCTGCGAACCGAGCGAATGCTCAACCTCCCGTATACAATCTGCAGTCTGACCGTCATCTGAATGTCCTGCCCTAGCACGTCGTTGATCAGCTCAGCACTTCCCTTCAGTTCAGAGGCCGAGAACTTCCGGTACTTCTCCTTCAGCTGCTGCTCCAAATCGTTGCCATCCGCGTACACGCCTACGCAAAGCGACATTTCAAAGTCCCCTCTCTATTATAGCTCTTTTCTTCCGACGGAGAGATCAATGGCGTCAGTTTCAGCGGATTACCGAACGCGTAGACGTCGATGGACTTGAGCCCGAGGACGCTGGTCTTCCGGAGGCCGACGCCGAGGAGGCGGCGCCCGGCGGCGTCCTCGGTGGGGAATGCCGCGCCGGTGCGGGGCTCCACGGAGCCGGGGGCCGCCCCGTCGGCCAGGGAGAGGGAGGCCCAGAGAGGGGCGGAAGGGGAGGGGAGCGGGACCGGCCGCCCCGCGGATTTGGCCGTGAGGGTCAGGCTGGCCGCTGCTGCTGCCGCCGCCGCCGCCGCGGCAGCGAGCGTGGCGGCGATGGTGACGCCGTTGGGCACCGGCTTCGGCGGGAGGCGGGGGACGGCGGCGGTGGGGAAGCGGAGGGAGACCATGGCTGCGACGGCGATAGGCGAGGCGGAGGGTGGTGGACCGGGGTAGTGAAGTGAGGTGCGCCCGCGCGGGGGGCGGAGGACTCGATGTGGGCGAGCGGCGCGGGTGGCGCGTGGCAGCGGCGAGGTGACCCCGTTTCTGTTTTTCCTGTTACGTTTGTCTTGGCATCTCCGGTGCCCGTCTGGAATAATTATGTAAACAGATTTGAAAAATGAAAAATAAATTAAAACATTTTTAGCAAAGAAAAATAAATTAAATAAAACGAGCTAAACATTGCATGGGCCTGCTAGGCTTCTCCATCCCTTCGTGGTGGGCCGAACTGGGCTGATCACCGGAGCAGGCTGCCGAAGATATAGGAGGGGGGCCTCCCCACGGCCGGTAGCGTTTGTTGGGATCGAGCTGCTGTTGCGTAGCAACAAACCAACAAGGCACTAGGCACCGTTAGGCTGTGCCCCGCACTGTTTAGAAGATATCTATCCATTTCGTTTCTCTCTATAAATAGGTTGTGTGCTGGGTGCCACCTCCATTCACACCCACCTTGCTTGCAATTGTGATCGTCGATTTGTTGCCAGGGAGCAGCAACCATGGAGTCCCTCTTCGCCGCCGCCTGCTTCGCCTTCCTCCTCCTGAATGGTGCTCCCTTCCTTCCTCTTCGCTCGATCATATCGTTTCGCTTGTGCTCATCATTATTGATCTCTTGCTGGAGTTTTACGTAACTTTGCGTGCGTTGTTTCGCATTTCGCGCGCGCAGCCGCTGGTGTGGAGTCCCGGCGGTGCCACTGCGACGACGACGACAGCAGCGGCCGCGGCGGCGGGGTCGAAAGCTCCGACCAGTCGTACGCGGGGCTGGTACGAGCCCTGCGGCGTCTCCGACGCGCGCCACGGCAACAAGCCGACCGGCCGCTGCTCCGACGGCATTGTCCAATCCGATTTCGTCGGTACGTAAGCTAGCTCTCAGATCAGTGTAGCTCGATCGCTGCTATAGGTGGTTTCGTACGACACTTGGAAACAAATTCTCATCTCGCTTTGCCGTGCGCTTTGCAGCCAAGATTCTGGGGCAGAAGGAGGCCCCTCCGGTGGAAAGGGTGAGGCGGCATGACGGCGTGGACCTGTCGTCCGGCATGAACTTCGCCAACTCCGTGCCGGCGTGCTCCTGGGGTGGAACTTGGACACGCAGATCGACGTGTTCAGGAGGCTGCTCCGGCACAAGATCATCGACAAATACGACCTCAGCCAGTCCGTCGCGCTCGTCGCCATCTCCGCCGGCGTGGACTACTCGGACGTCCCCAGCGATCCGGCCGACCTGCACCGGGTGAGCTGAGTTCACACACAGCTAGCCCTGATCTATCGATCAACCTCTTGTTGTGATTCTTGTTAGAATTAAGTTTATTAGTGATCAATTAGTTTGAACCCTTCATAAAGAGACATCTCTTAGTAGATAGACATAATCTTTCACGAAAGATTCTGAACCTTTTGCGATGCGAAGGCTTCTGAAACCTCAAAGGACATATCCTCTTCGCTCGATCATATCATTTCGCTTGTGCTTCGATCGGTACTATCATTTCGCCTGTGCTTCGATCGCTCGATCGTATCTCTTGTGCTCGTCATTTCTCTGATCTCTTGCTGGAATTTTTACGTGTGTTTTTATGGCATTTCGCGCGCGCAGCCGCTGGTGTGGAGTCCCGGCGGTGCCGCTGCGACGGCGACGGCGACGACTACGACTCCGACAAGCCGTCGTACGACAAGCTGTTCGTGTTCGGCGACTCCTTCGCCGACGCCGGAAACCTCCCCAAGGGGGATCTGAAATGGGAGACGCGAGGCTGGTACGGTACGAGCCCTCCGGCATGTCGGACGCCGACCACGACAACAACCGACCGGCCGCTGCTCCGACGGCTTGGTTCAGTCTGATTTCCTCGGTACGTGAGCTCTCAGATAGATCAATGTAGCTCCTTTTGTCATCTCATCAGTAGTAGGTCAACTATATGTAAATTTATTGGGCGTCCGTACGTTTGCAGCCAAGATTATCCTGGGGCAGAAGGAGGCCCCTCCGCCGGAGAGGCTGAGGCGGCACGACGGCGTGGACCTGTCCTCCGGCGTGAACTTCGCCAACTCCGGCTCCGGCGTGTTCCCGGGGTGGAACTTGGATAAGCAAATCAAGAAGTTCAAGAGGCTGCTCCGGAAAAGGATCATCGGCAAGGACCTCAGCCAGTCGGTCGCACTCGTCTCCATTGCGTCCTGCGCCGACTACGCCGACGTCCCCAGCGACCTGCCCGACATGGACCCCCTGGTGAGCCGAGCGCACACAGCCATGGTCTCTCGACCAGCCTTGCACGCATGTGATGTACGTGCGTGCGCTGATAACTGATGAAGCTTATGTGCTCTTGCTGCTGCTCGATCATGGCGTTCGCCCAGTACATCTCGAACGTGACGGACGGGATCGTCGACGGCGTGAGGAAGCTTCAGGACCTGGGCGTCGGAATAGTGCTGGTGAACCTGCTGCCCCCGCTAGGGTGCGCGCCCTTGAACACCAGGGCGGACAACTACGCCAGGTGCGAGAAGGACAAGATCACGGGCGTCCACAACAAGCATCTCACGCAGAAGCTGCGTGATCTGATGACGACTCGGTCCTCCTGCTCGACCTCAACGCCGTCTTCAAAAGCATCGTCACTCCCAAGACCGGTAAAAAAAAGCTTGGCTTGTGAAAATTACATCTCCTACGACGTGAAATGAACCAAGGTTCTTCCAAAATCGCACACTGATAATGTGATCTTCTGAACTTGATCATCGCAGAGAAACTGTTCTACCATAGGCGTGTCCGTGCTGCGAGAGCATCGACGAGAACGGATTCTGTGGGCAGGTCGACGGCGAAGGCAACCTGCAGTACACGCTGTGCGACAGACCGTACACGTACTTCTACTGGGACACCACCAACCCAACGCAGGCCGGATGGAAGGCCGTCATGGAGCAGCTCGAAGGCCCCATCAGAGAGTATCTGGGCATTTAGCTGTTTGGCAGTTTGGTAGAGTCTTGCCAGGAATGGAAGTGTTTGTTAGGTTAGGTTTGGAGATTGGGCGTGTTCTTGGTGTAGGCATTGGTGTCCGGAAATTCCATGCATATCTAGCTATACAAATTGGGTAGGGATATTTAGTTTAGATTGGGTCATTGGCGTCACTGCTAGATTATTGGCATGTTAGGTTGGTATTTTGTGATCTTGAGCATCTCGTTCATCGGTCTTAATAAAGAAAGGCATGCCTAAAAGAAATAAATGTGCTGGTTCACTTCTGCAATGATCTCCTTATGAAAAAAAATCATTTTTCTAAACTGAGATAATTCCAACCAGATCAATTCTAACTCAGAGAACTCACAAAAACAGGCTATCCTCTCAGTCTCATGTGTATCTAGTGGTTGTGCAGGATCACAGCCAACTTAATGGAACACCAGGGGAAGCTCTTGATGGCTTGATCTCAAAAGGGAAGAGTGCACTTGCAGCACGTTTCAGATCCACAGAAAACATCAATTTTGACGATTACAAAATAGACTTAGTGTAAGCTGTACACGAATTATATACAGCTACAACAATATGTTCAGATATAAGTAGCCTACATATGAAAGTACAACTTGAGAACACGTATTCACATATTCCAATACGAATTTGGGACTTGAGGCAGGTGATATAAAGGAGCAAATAAAAGGAAGAACTTTGATTTGCCTATTTCTATCCACAGTTATCTATACGGGCAGCAGCTCCGTTGTCAAAGCTGGGGCTATACAGGCCTGACAAAGTTGATGGTATAAGAAATGTAACAACGATGCCAATGAGATGATATATACATCTGATTCTGGAATATCAATGAATTTCACGGCCCTTGGTCTCAAGAGGAAACAGAGTACACGCCACTCCTGCAAGAAAGAGTGCCAGATCCATCACAAGCACGGCTTCTTTCTGGCGGTGGTTCTCTAGCAATGCAGTTATCGTGAGAGGAGCAACGATGCTTCCAATTCGGCCAATGAAATTAGCAAACCCAACCCCGGTGTTGCGACAAGATGTAGGGTAGATCTGCACAAAGTTTGACACTAAATGAGATGTTTATCGGAAAAAATAGGATGAGACGTTACCTATTGTATCCAATGGTTACATTATCTGTTTCACAATATATGCATCTTCTGATAATACTGATTTAAATCGTTTGATGCTCATCTAACACAATTTTTTGCTTAGATCTGCTTCATTATTCATGTAACTACTCTTAGGCATCAATACGGATCATCATGGGCCTAACTAGATATATTAAAATCAGTACTACATTTTTGTAGTTATGAACATATAAGGTAACATATACATCATGTAATCTGGGGAACATATCAAAGGGAGACCAATACGAAAATATGAATATGCAGAAGTTAGTGGTGTTTGGCAATGACCTCAGGGGAATAAACATGTAGAACAGCAAAGTCCCCCATAACACAAGTGCGTGCACAGAAGAGAAGGATGATTGATAAACCTTCTCTCAACTGTATAGAAAGCGGTGCAATAAAGGCACAACACAACAGAATCATGCCTCCCAGTGTCACTCTCCGACCGATCCTGTCAATCAGTAGCGCTGCCAAAAGAAGACCAGGAAACTCTGCCATAAATAAAGCAAAGGCTTCAGCTATTAAAATACTTAATTAATCATTCTTAGAGAGTAGCATTTGAATACTTTTTAACAGAAAAACAATTTTAAATACAATCAATAATTGTATAACCTTTTTATTTTCTTTGGCAAATTGCCAGCATTATTCATATTAAGATAGAAAAAACAGGAAATGTTGTCTCTAGAATCATGTTCAGCAGTTACTAAATATGCTGCAGTTTACTTGTTTGCTTTATCTACTATTTGATTAAAGGATATGAATTTTTTGATATATATAATAACACGCTCCCAGAACAGTAAATCTAAATTCCAAATGAGAGCAACAATCGTTTGCCAAGAGAATAAGCAAGGAATAATATGTACAACATGCAAATCAGAAGTTTCTTCTAGGATAGAATAGTGATCATATCTTAACTCAAACTAGCAGCAGCAACTGAAAATCGGAAGGAAACATTCATCATTCTGATTAAATTTTGTTAAGAACACAATATTACCTGCAAAACTGGTCACCAACACATTTATGTAAACAGTGGAATCGTTAGGTTGACTCCTACCACTGCTTAGTTCAGAGATTAGATATACCAGTCCATAATAGGCAAAATAACTTGCAAAATGGACAAGCCAAAGAAGAAGAGTTGACCCAATTAGATCACGTGACCAAAAAGCTCGAAATGCATTTTTGTAACTGGATTTGGTGCTTGTGTCCTCATCATGTCCGAGATTGTCTTCTGTCATAAGTAGAGGTGTCGTAACAGACGAATCATAGTTGTCCTCGATCCTTTTTGGTCCAGAGGTTATAGTGCCAGGAGGGAGAGCACTGTTATTCATTCTTGCCATTCTCTCCAGGACAAGCATAGCTTCACTTATTTTACCTCTTGAGCAAAGGTATCTTGGTGATTCAGGTATCACACTAGAGAAAAAAAGCAGGATGAAACATGGCATGGAGGAAAATGCAAGTAACCATCGCCATCCAAGTATTGGCATGATAGCCTGCATTCAGTATATATTATGCATGTGAGTAACGCCGACACCAATAAGAACAGAAGCTGTTGCTGTGATATAACTGACCGAGGGGATTGTTCCTCGAATGTCATTAACACTTTATTTCTATTTTCCAAAAAGATGATGTTCATCTTTTCAAAAGACTGCCTACTGTCATATGTTGGAGTTGCCGATGCTCTCCTTCAACTGTTTAGGCTGGCTAGAAATTCCAGCTCCTAGTAGTAAAAACAGTAGCTGCTCAATGATTTTCCTACAAATTTTCCTACATGCTTTAGTAGGTTTTGTCCAGGTATCTGCCAAATATTTACCTGCTCAATGAGACAGGTTTTGGAACATTAAATGGCAATCAAAGGGCTGATTTAGTGATGCTTAAAATGTTGCTAACTCAGATTTTATTGAGATTTTGATTACTCCTGCTTTTGGTATAGTATATGAAGAACTGCTTCAAAACATTAACTGATAAAGTTGAACCTTCTGAACAGTATATGAAGAATTGCTCCAAAATATGCATATTCTGTATGTAGCTAAGGCATGCCATACATTCTGATGCACATCACATAAAAATCAAACTTTGACATCTATGGCTAGGAGGATCCAAATGAATGAAAAAATAGAAATAACAAGTTGGGCAAAAACATATAATTTGACAATAACTGAAGTCGAGTATGGAAAGCAAAATACCCAAGCAAGTAGAGCCTCTAATATTGTTCCAAGGGTCCAGAAGCAAGTAAAAGCAGCTATCCAGGAACCTCTGTTTTCAGCCGGGACGAACTCCAGGAACCAAGTAGGGAGCACGTGGCTGCCACCCAGACCAAGGCCAACGACGAAGCGCAAAGCCAGCAAGGTGGCATAGTTAGGTGAGAACGCGCAGAGAAAACCAGGTACACCACTGACGATTGCAGTGAATAGAAAACCAGCCCTGCAAAAGAAAAGAGAACACAGACAAGTTCATTTTTTGTTCCAAGTGGTTGGACCAGCAATTGTTTGGTTATTTCTTCTGCCACATGCCCATGAATCACAAAACGAAACTGAAACTAATCGCATGAATTTAAATTCGTTTTCTTCCAATTTCTTGAATCAGTATTACTCCGAAAGAATTTTTGCTGAACTACTGAACTGAAAGTCTGAAAACTGAAGCTCTGAACATACCGTCTGCCGTATCTGTCGGAGACGAGGCCACCGACGCACGCCCCGAGGAGCATGCCGGCGAAGGCGACGCTGGTGATGAGGCCCTCTGCCCCGCCGGAGACACCCCACTCCTCCTTCACGGACGGCCCCACGAAGGACAGCAGCATGACCTCCATGGCCTCCGCGACCCAGCCGGTGCCCAGGAACCCGAGCAGGAGCGCCTGGAACCGGCCGAAGCCGAGCCGCGACAACGCCTCGTCTGTTGTGTAGGTCCCGGCGCCGCTCCCGTCTCCCGCCATGCCGCCCCGGGCAGGGGAGGCGCGCTGCCGGGGCAGGGAGGAGCTGCGCGAGAGTGAAGGGCGAGGGGGAACCCAAACCACGCCAAAATAATGCAGCCAACCGGCGTGGAGGGAGGCAATTCCGTGGCCCACTTGTTATGAGTTGACTCACACCGAGCTATCTCCCGTATATATATCTGGCCTTAGGCTATCTCCAGCGATATCCTCTAAATCTCATCCTCTATACTTTTCCTCCACATCAACTTCATTCTCTATATCAAACTTAACTCCAACAACATCCTCTATTTCCATCTTCTGTACCCCACAATCTCAATTTTTTTTCTTTTTTCCAACCGCCTGCCCCCCTCCTCCTCCTCCTCCGCCCGCCCCTCTGCCTCCGCCCGCCCCCCCTCCTCCTCCTCCGCCCGCCCCCCCTCCTCCTCCTCCTCCTCCGCCCGCCCCCCTCCTCCGCCGCCCGCGCCCCTCCTCCGAGCCCGCCGCCCGCCCTCCTCCGCCCCCTCCTCCGCCGCTCCTCCGCGCCCGCCCCTCCTCCTCCTCTTCCTCCGCCCGCCCCCCTCCTCCTCCCGCGTGCCGGACCCCTCCTCCCCGCGCCGTCCCGCCGCCCCTCCTCCCGCGCCGTCCCGCCGCCGCCCCGAGCCGCCCCTCCGCCGCCCCGAGCCCCGCAGCGCCGCCATCCCGCGCCGCCCCGAGCCGCCCCGCAGCGCCGCCGCCCCCGCGCCCCGCAGCGCCGCCGTCCCGCGCCGCCCCGCCCCGAGCAGCCCCGCCCCGCAGCCCGCGCGCGTGGAGATGCGATTTGGGCGAGCGCGATGGAGGACGCCCGTACTGGCTTCGTCTGTGCGGGACGCAGGCGATGGACTCCATTTTACAGCACGCGTTGGAGAATAGCGCTGGAGTGATACGGTGCTACAGTATCCTCCGTTAATAGAGAACCGGATCCTTTACCAGACGCCGCTGGAGTCAGCCTAATGACTTGTAACTTCAGTTCATTTCTAACATGCCGTGTGTGTTTTTTATGAATTATTAAAGCCATACCTTTCTTAAAAAATACGTAAATATATTTTGAATAGATGGAGTGCTAAAATTTTAAATAATAAAAATATATTTAGCTTGACACAATACCAGCATGGATGCCACTAGGCCCACTACGGCACTACTTATCTCAATAGTGACTGTTGCGCTGACATCATACTTATAGAAGTTTACCAGAAAAAGTTACTTATATAAGTTAGTGTATCCGTATACATGAGAGACTACAAATATTAGAGAAGACAAAATATGGGAGCATCCAATGTGCCAAAATCGAAGGTAAAGATTAGCTTAGCAGTGGCAGCACGGAATGTTGCCTATCACCTGTAACTGGCGGTACTCCTACAAGTACATATTACAGCAACCGGGACTACGAACCTTCAAAATTAGTTCCAGATCTAACGCCGGTCGAGACTAGTGAAGGAGATTGATATCCCCTTCTTTAGTTTATTAGTGTTCCTCCATTTATCAATTTTAAAAGCATAGTTCGTTTTAGGATTTCTAAAATACAGTAAAATTTATGTATTTAAATATAGTGTATATCTAGACGTATAGCAAAATTTATGTATTTAAAAGAGTTAAAAATGATATATAATTTGTGAATAATTTGCTACAGGGGATAGCATGCGATGGTCTTTATTCTTTTTTCGATGGATGTGGATAACGTTTGGAGTTGGTAATTTCGAAATAATGAAGCATCTGAGTGTGGATAACCTTTGAAGTTGGTAATTTCGAATAATGAAGCACTCAAGTAATAGGTATAGATTGTTGCCCGTCATCTTATAGTGTGGTAACGGGTCTTAACAACGCATATCAATCTAGTTACATGTGACATGCTGTAACAACACTCTGCGTCCGCAAAATGTTATAGGTGGCTGGTTTTGTTTGGATGTAACACCCTGTTCTTTAAAACCACACTGCATAATTTTTTAAGGAATAGACCCGCATGCCTCTAACACCTTGCTTACACTTTCGTCCTCACTTCGTGTAAAAGAATTAATTCGAAAATGCCATAACTAGAGTTGCTCAACTAGTTAAGTGGCATTAAATATATGCACACAATACTTATCGGCCACTACCGAGCTACGTTCAAATTAGACTGGGTGTCATATTGAACCAGGGACTGTGGACCCGGCCTTGAGGCCATATGGGTGATGGGCCTCAATAGCGTTCGCCACCTGTATCGCTACAGGTGATACGTGTCGTGAGCCTGTCACCTATCTTGTGTCGCGGCACCTAAGTCGCGTTTTCACATAGTGGCAGACTGGCAGTGAGCTAGCTAGTTCCTCATAAACAAGCAGTGCTCAAAACCGCCACCAGCCAAATTTAGCATATTACTACTAGGCTATCCATTAGTGCCAAAATTGCCAACACTAGTTCTAGCGCCGAGGTGCCATTTTTAGACAGAAATGAATGCATATGAACTTTGAGATAGCAGAGCACTTTATTACCCATTTACAGCTGCATAGCACCAGGTTTCCAAACAAGCTTCATGAACACTTGCTAAATATATCTGGTGCCCACTGATTATCTATTCAGCTATATATATAGTCAGGAACTCCCCGTCTGAACTCCACACACTGAAACACAACAAACCTAGAAGCCCAAAGCGTGCATAGCCCACCATGCCTTGCACTCTCTCCACTCAATGGGGGGCTCACCCTGCTAAGGAGACGGCTGCAACCAAGGGCTGGTCCTCCCTGCCTGACGACCTCGTCGTCCAAGTAGGCGATTGCCTCTTGGCAGACAACGACATCTACAGCTACATGGACTTCCGCGCCGTCTGCACGAGCTGGCGCAGCCCCACCAAGGACATCGCCAAAGCCGGCCGCTTCGAACCTAGCAAGTGGGCGTTGCTCGACCGGCATGATGATGTCCTCACGTTCGTGAACGTCGAGACTGGTCGGTTCCTCGTCAAGAACATTCCCCTCCTCCGCAAGTACTTGTTCATCGGCGCAACAGGAGGCGGCATGATCATCCTTAAGAAGTCAAAATCCCCCAACCAGGTTCGCGTGCTCAACCCGTTCACGGGATTAATTGTGCGTTTCAAGGCGTCGTTGCCCATCATTGGATGGGTTAGGGAGGCTACCGTGGTGACATCGCCGATGATGCTCTTCATCTCCGGTGAAGCTGGTAAGATCATGTGGGCCGATCAGGATAGCGAGAAATTCCAAGAGTTTGGGGTCGATTACCGCAATGCACCTCTGTCCATGACGCCCTTCGATGACAAAGTGTATCTCAGTGACAAGGAAGGATCCATCTTTTCATCCACTGTCGCTGCAGTCACCGCCGGGGAACATAGCCACCGCTCTGCGCAAACAATCTCGATGGCCAGCACCATTCGTCGTCCCGCAGGTGACCCCGCATGGGATTGTTATCTTGTGAAGTCTGGGGGGGAGTTGCTCCTTGTGACAAGGCCATGGTATGGAGTACATGGAAAACCGGTAGTCCATAGGGTGGACGCAGAGAGGAATAAGCTTGAGCTGGTAACCAGCATTGGCAACCGAGCTCTCTTCCTCAGTGATGTCAGGTGCCTCTCTGTTGAAGCCAGCAAGTTCCAGGCCATCCAAGGTGGCTGCATCTACTTTGTAGATCCAGTCCCAACAGCAGGCAATCGCGAGGCTTCACTCATGACCACTTTTCACGTCGCTGACCAAGTGCAGGACGACATCATATTTGATGTGGCTACCATGGCAGGTGGCTCTAAGCAGCCATTCACTATTGCCCAAGTCTTCGCAAATTATTCCAGGTCCATTTACTATTCTGAACCAGGATTTAACTGATATATTGACAGTGATGAAGAAGTCTCATGTGATGACTCCAAATCTGAGAGTGAAATGCAAGATGCGCATGTAATATCTACTCTCTAGGAGCAGGAATATCCAAGTCTGCCATACTATACTATACTATTTTTATATTTCATGCTGCTAAGGTACTAGGTTTCTCTAGCTACTAGCTAGCTCTATTTTAATTCTTAGTCGGGCATTTTTTCAATGTTGCAGCAATTGTAATCTTCTTAGCTAGGGAGACGTAGCCATGGTTCAATATATGTACTTAAATTAGTTCTAGTAGTCACAACTTTCAAATGCCATGATGAGTTTAAATTATGGTGCATTATTGGCGTATCTTCACTTGGAATGATGTCATTACGTTTTAATTGGTAGAACTGCAAAAACATACAGTGGTAGCGGTATCTTGCAAAATTAAGTTGTGATATTCCATGACTTTAAACCCAGGAAATGGTTATCAGCTATGGTACATACACAGCTGTCAGCATGTTATTATTAATTTTAAAAGAATAGAGCTTCTCATGTAGAAAGAATCTATGAGTGTTTAATTTTGGAAGAAACCGCCGCCATAGCTCGGATGGCAAATGGTATGGATGTAGAGCTATTGGACGTAGAAAGAATCGATGAGTGCTTAATTTTAGAAGAAACCGCCGCCATAGCTCGGATGGCAAATGGTATGGATGTAGAGCTATTGGACGTAGAAAGAATCGATGAGTGCTTAATTTTGGAAGAAACCGCCGCCATAGCTCGGATGGCAAATGGTATGGATGTAGAGCTATTGGACGTAGAAAGAATTGATGAGTTCTGAATTTGGAAGAAACCGCCGTAGCTTGGTTGGCAAAGCGGTCTGGCTACAGAGCTTTTGGATGTAGAAAGAATCGATTAGTGATTAATTTAGAAGAAACCGTCAATTGGTGCAGCTATAGAGATTTTAGACGTAGAAAGAATTAACGAGTGCTTAATTTAGAAGAAAAATATCGTAGCTCGGTTGGCAAGCAACGCGGCTTTGCACTCTGCCCACCAGAATTCGATCCCCTAGGATCAGCACTAGTGCTCTCCACCTGGTGCCTCCTTGCGAATTGCGATCCTCTGTCTTTAAAAGAGTGTGTTGTTGTACCCTTGGTATTCCCGAAACAAAAAATCATTTTACATGTGTGTATGTTCTTTGTTCAAAATCTTGGTATATGATGAATGGAAGCCAACAGAAATGCTAGCTCGCCTTCTTGTTAAGTCTACCTTCTAAATACTTGATTGGTCTATTAATCAAATGGACTGGACCAACAATCGAACAACATTGTATCACAAGCTAGCAATCTGGTAACTAGTTCTAGTGAACATCATAATTTACAATACACAGGTTTGGGTGGTTTTCTATTTTAAAAAGTTGTTAAAAAAAATCTGGTCCGACCTTAAAAAAATTGAAAACTAGTTCATTTTAAATCAGAAAAATATGAAATTGGTACCGAAAGTTTTGTAAAAATAACTATATGTTGGTGCTCTATTTGGAGTTATTTGTATCTTATTTATTTAAAAATAATACACACAAAAACAAGCTAAAAAACACTAGGAACAAAGAACAAATTTGGTCCATATAACGGACAAGTAGAGCTACAATGCATTTTTTATAAAAGTGATGGTGTTACTAGTTTCATAATTTTTTTATTTAAAGTGAATTGTTTATATTTTTAGATTAAAATGGTTTTTTTATTTTTCACACAATGGGAAACAATCTAGGGGGCCAAATTTGCTCGGTTTCAATACTTGAATGGCCTCCATTATCTAGTTTTGTAGCAGAGGGTTGAAAATCAGACTTCTATGATAGTTGGAGCTTGTATAGTGGGCTTTTCCCTTCTATTTAGGATAATGTATTTGCATAGCTATTGCTAGTTAAGGTTTTCTATTACAAACCATGCCCTAATCAATACCTATATACTAAGGATTCAAGTTTTGGAGATATTCTAGATGTCATGTTACTGTTCACGAGTCCAACGCTCAACTATTCACGCGATCCACTTACATACTGTAGCTAATATTTCTAGCAAGCAGGTCCCATGGGTCCACCTATACAGTTTATGCTATTTTTTACAAAAAAACAACAACAATAGCTTGGAGCCAAAAATCGGTGTAACATATTTTGATAAACCTAATGTGATCCTTATACTGTTTATGATTTATTTTTTACAGAAAGCAACAACATATTAGAAAAAAAATCATTTAACAATTACTACATGGACGCATATGGTGCTAATCTGACTAGCATACTTTGGGCATTATGTTAACAAGCCAATCGACCGAGATGTTCCCCTAGTTCATGACAAACACACAATTAGTATGGATGCGGGTGTGATCGAAATTAGTAGTATTGATCCTTAACGATTGATCTTAGGTAAAGAGAGAGATGACGGAAGCCCAAAATTCAGCTTTCAGATCGAGGTCTTAACCACCTCGTCGTCGTTCACAATTCCGGTACCGCAGCGCATGCAACACTTAGCTTTCAGAGATGATCTGATGACGGTACCTCAATCTGAAAGCCGCCGTCGTCGATGATGCCGTTCTTGACCATCCTCTTGAACTTGTTGATCTGGGTGCCGAGCTTGGGCGCCTCTCGTTTGTCCCCTTGACCACGCCGGCTCCACTGACGGTGAAGTTCATGCCAGATGGGTTTACTCCGTTCTGCTCCCTCTGGCTTTCAGGCGGAGGGGAGTCCTTCCGACCCAGAATCCTCGCCGCACCAAGAGCGACATGAGACTGACAAGTCGATCGATCAATCTGCTCCACCAAGATCATATTTTAATTGTTGGTTGATATCACTTACCAACGAAATCAGACAGGACCAATTCGTTGGACCTATGGAAGTAGCGGATGAGGTCAACTGGTGTTCCGTTATGCTCTTGGATCCCGTGGAAGTCTTCCAACGTACATCCTGATTTACAGCGTCTTCACATTCACCGTTTCTCCTTAGATGCCGTCGATTGACTAGAATAAGATAATCCTCACCGCTCATGAAACCTCTGTACATACAATTGTCTATTTATGGACCATTGAGATAAGAATACAATGTGACATTCTGTATAGTGTGCACTTGCATAGTAATCAGAGCAATAGGTTCTGAACCTTACTTGTGAACTCTATCTTTTTTTCCGCTTCGTGTCACCATGAGCTACTACACCACTACCGTCAACAACTGCCCTCAAATATTTAACAACAGTCACTTTTTTGTTTGCGGTTGCCCACACTACAGCCTCTATTGCCACGACCTCTTCCTCCCACTCCAACTTCACTCATAGTGTAAACATCATGAAACTTATTCCATCCCCCTCTGCTAGAAGAACATATTCTTCATCGTCCTCGGACACTCCAACCCCTTCGATCCCACGTCAATGTGGATACACCGGTGCCTATTGGACGGGTGGCTTATTACAAGGCGATTCATATATTAGGGCACCCCGCCCAATCGTCTGGTGTTAGAACACCATGCCCGCCCAATTGGTATTGGTGTATCTGCATCGCTATGGGATCGAAGGCTGAAATGCCGAGGACAAAGAGAAATATGTTCTTTGGCCTGCATATTAAGGGTGATTGGGACAAGACTCTTAATGATTACACTATAGGTGTCGTTGGAGAGGGAGGAAGAGGCCACGATTATTAAGGCTGCGGCATTGGCAGTCGCGGAAACAAGACGGTGATGGTGGAGTTGTTGAGGGTGACGTCGGTCAAGTAGTTGACAATGGCAGTGTTGGTGTCGCTCATGGTGGCACGATGTGGGAAAAAAGAAGAAGGTAGGGTTCAAAAGTTCAGTTCAGAACCTAACGCTCTCCATGCAAATTAATGTATATAACGCCGCATTCATATCTCAATGGCCCATATATAGGCAAGGCAAGTACATGTACACAGAGATTACATGAGCGGTGAGGAGTAACTCACGCTAGTCAATCGACTACATGTATGGAAAACCATTATGCATGCGAGGACGCACTGAACCGAGGACACCAAAAGACCTGCACAGGTCGAGAATCCGTTCGCCAATAGGCACGAAACTCTACAATCTAGTCGTCAGCACTTTGCTCCGGTGCACAAAGGCCAGACACCGACATCGACTCACGGTGTCCCCTACCACATGAGGCAGACATCGACTCACTGACATGCAGTTTCCATTCGGGCATCGTCGTTGCTAGAGCCCACCCCATCTCCATCGAACAACCGGACTTCAAAATGGTGCCAGCGTTACAAGACATGACAATGCATAGAGAGATCAAGCATGACGGTGCTGGCTCGCGAGATTGGGCTATCTTTCACCGTGCAAAATCAATTCTGGCGGTGACAGGTGAAAACTTTGCGCAAATGCCTTGTCTGACGCCCTTGTGTTGCGCCACTTGGCATCATCTTAGAGGTGATTTGGAAGTTTGTAATGACCTCTCCTGAGCAGTGTGACCTGGTAGAGACATGGTGTTGGGATTCTTTTTTGAAAGATATAAAGATAACCCACCGCTCTCGCGAAGCCGTCCGATGCCGGCTCGTTCTCTCTCTCTCTCTCTCTCGTGTCATGGCCTATACGACACCGACACCATTGTTCGATGGAAGGTTAGTGCCACGCCATCATCGACGCCGGATAGAGATCGCGCGATGAGCACTCGATATGCACCCCGCTGGGCATGCCAAAACACCATTTACCTGTATCGGCATGTCATCGCTAGCCTCACGAGACATTATGCACGAAACGATAAAGCACAAAAGCTAGCTGATGTATGTTAAGGTAATTACGAGTGATTAAAACGGCAAAGATCACGTGCCGTCTCCGCAGCACTAGCAAACACTGTAAGAAATTAAACCACAGCAGTAAAAGGGAGAGGAGGCGGATGATAATCTCGCGATGCGAAAAAAACGCACCGACCGTTGCGGCCCGCGTGACAAGTACGTGAGCCGCCGCCGGCAACACCGCCCACCCGGTGCGCGTCGCCTCCGGTGAAGCCGTGAGATGGCAAGGAGAGACGAGAGATGGGAGGAGTGGTCTGTTTGAAACGATCGGGAGTTCCAGCACTATTCTTAAATCATCTCTAGCAATAATCTGTATTTTAAAATTTCTACGTTTTAAATAGAAGCTATCCCTACTTTTTCGGACTCTTGTTTAGTTCTCGTACGCAGCAACAGCCCCCAGATATCAGTCCCTACTTTTTCATAGCTGGTGGGACCTATCTGTCGGTGGGTCAGCATTTTATTTTATTTTTCATTCTCTTCCATGTCTCTTCTGCTGCCCCTCTCTCTCTCTCTCTCTCTCTCCCCCTATGGGCACTCGATTGCCTCTTTCTCTCTCCCTATGGCCATTCGATTCCCCCAGCGGCCAGCGCCCAAATCGGCGGCCGCGTTGCCTGCCCGTCCGGTAGGAACGTCGCCTGCGCCCTTCCCTCCCTCTGTCCCAGTCTCGAGCATAGGTGCTGGCATCAAAGAAGCATGAGAGGAAAGCATCGATGCTTGAGCTCCAGCAATGGATTCGCCCCAAGCCCCCGGCAGCTCGCCTGCTCAAGCTCAGGGACCGAGAAACTGGAGCAGGGTCGGTCGAGGGCGAGGTCCGGCCGAGGGAGGCGGAATCTGCGGTGGGGAAGGCTTAGATCCAGCCGCGTAGGGACTTGATCTGGCAGCGGCGAATCGTGCTCAATCGGATGCAGACGGCGCCGGTGGGTGCGGGATGGAGAGAGACCGGACAGAGATGGAAAAAAGAAGAAGCACGCGAGATAAAAACAACCGGCTGAAAAGTAGGGGCCTCCTAGAGAGCCGTGGGAGAAGGGGCTCGGAAGGTGGTTCTCCCTACTCTAGACTTAAGCAGGATCCTGTTGAAATATATTTTTTTTCCACGGTCCTTATTTCTTATTTCTTATTTTAAATAGTAGTTCAAGTAGAAATTTTGCTGAAATTGCTCCTGTGTGCCTTCGGTTCCTGTTTTAAGCAGGATTTCAAGTAGAGATTTTGCTAAAGTTGCTCTTACGGTGCTGTGAGGGATCGGATCAGCTCCGGCCTCCGGGCGCGTCGCGAGTGACCTTGCGAGCAAGTCCCCGTTGTGTCCACTCCTTTCTCGTTCTCACTGGCAGATGGCACCGTCTCCTCTCTCTCCTCTGTAGCTCCCAAATATAGTGACTGTACCTGGAAAACCTCAAAATTGGAAGCTCAATTGTTTTTACTCGAGGAAAACCCCAACCTATAGCTGCAAACGTTCCTTGAAACGCATGAATAATATTCTGAAGATTATGTTAAAAAATACTCTGAAAATTTGGGATTTCATGATAAAGGTCTATGTAGGATAAGCCAAAAGCGTGCGATACACGATCAGGGAATTCAAAATTTCAAACATAGCCACAGATACTACTAGCCTGGCCAATCAAGTGTGCCCCCTTTTACGTCGGTAGCCAACCTGAGTTCAATACAAGCTACTTTTGTGATGCATTAGGATCATGCAGAGGCTCAGTCTTCATCTCTCTCAGGAGGGAGGCCGCATGGAAGCAGCATTTTCTGTGACATAGAAACAATGGATCATTACACTTAATTTCAAGTTCTCATCGAACAATTGCAGGGTAATCGGCAATGGCTAAATATCAAAACAAACTGGTAGGAAATTTTTTTATCTCTTTTAGATTATGGTATACAATGTAAGTTATGTACCAAATGAAACGCTTTTAGCATGCTAATAGATTAGACAGAGATACAATAGAATTATTAATGGCAGGCATGGCGGCAATTTAGTACAGAAACTCATCAATAGCAAATTGTGTGCCGCAGTTCTATTCTTCATATTCTGTTTTGTGTACAAAAGACTTGATTTAACAATGTAGCTGAACCATGTCATCTACTATCTCCATTTTTCAAATACCCATATTCACTTTCACTAGAGATTGAACAAAATATTTTGAACTTTGACATCAAATTTGAACTTCAACTTAAAAATTGTGCAACAGGCTGCATCTTAGAGGAAAAGGTGGACCTAAGGTGCGTTCGTTTCCCCTTAGAGGGGTCTAAAAAATAGCCCCATAAATTAGAGGTCTAATCATCAAGAGCTCTAATATTTACGAACAGCCCTCTAAAGCTTTGATCCGACTCCTCTGCTTCTCGGTGGCGCTCGACAGGGGGCGGCGGCCGCGGCCTCGGCGGCCTCCGCCGCGGCGCACGGGAGGACCAGGGGGCAGCGGCGCGGCGCGGGGAGGAGCAGGGGGCGGCGGCGCGGTGGGGGGGAGAGAGGGGACGGCGGGGCGGCGGCACGGTGGGGGGGAGAGAGGGGACGGCGGGGGCGGCGCCGCGTCGGGGGGAGCAGGGGCGGCGGGGGAGGGGCCGCGTCGGGGGGGAGCAGGGGCGGCGGCGGGGGAGGGGCGGCGGGGGAGGCGCCGCGGCGGGGGGTGGGCGGAGCAGGGGCGGCGCGGGCGCAGGCGGCGTCGGGGGGCGCGGGCAGGGGCGCCGCGGCGGGAGGGCGGAGCAGGGGCGCGGCGGCGGGGGAGGCGCCGCGTCGGGGGGTGGGCGGAGCAGGGGCGGCGTGGGGGGAGGAGCAGGAGCAGGGGCGGCGTGGGGGGAGGAGCAGGAGCAGGAGCGGGCGGCGGAGGAGCGGGCGGCGGAAGAGCGGGCGGCGGAGGAGCGGGCGGCGGCGCGCGGGGGGAGGAGCAGGAGCGGGCGGCGGAGGAGCGGGCCGCGCGGGGAACCGTGACGCGACTTTAGAGATTTTAGGGTGGCCGGTGGCTCTAAAAGAATTAGAGGTCTAAAGTGAACACTACCGCGGAATTATAGGGCCGTTCGGTACCAATCCTCTAAAGTTTAGAGGATTTGGCCTTTAGAGGCCGGTACCGAACACACCCCTAGCCTATCTACCACCACAGTTGATGTGATAGAGTTTAGAAAATGTCAATAGTATGGAAAAAATCAATACAGAAAAACATAAGGCTCCAATTCCCAATCAATAAGATACTGACGCGAAAACAATCGCTTATGGATATGGCTTTAACAATTGATTCTATTTGCAAGAACAATATGTGGACAAAAACCAACACTTTGATTTGAGTGCATCATTAACTACTTCAACAAATATCTAATTCTATGTTAAATTTAGGAAGGATCCTTTGACCAGCACTGATTCTATTCTATTCAAGACATCTCGTTTCTTGCAGGGAGAAAGGAGGACCCTTCTTTTAGCATCATGATTTGGTCTAATCTTTGACATAATTTTCAACAATAACTTAGTAGAATAGTTAAAACTTACCAAACATACCTCTAATATATATGCCCCATATTTGGTATACACTTCGATATAATTTTCAAGTATAACTTAGTAGAATAGTAAAAACTTGCCAAACATAATTTTGACGTACTACAACTTAGTAGAAGAGTTAAAACTCGCCAAACATACTTCACCATACTATAACTTAGTAGAGGAATTAAAACTTGCCAAACATACTTTGCTGTAGTATAACTTAGTAGAACAGTTAAAACTTGCCAAACATACTTCAACAAACTTTAGTAGAACAGTTACAAGTTCCATACCTGCAAAAAATTGTAACGCTCTCTTCCAATTGATTCATTTTCAGCAATAGCAAAATATGCCAGCATTGGATAGTGCCCAATATAAGAGGCATAGCTATCCCTCTGAATGTTTACAGCCCATTCACTGTTCATATTTAAAAAAATATTAAGCATTGCTCACAATTCAGTTAGCCTTTTCTTAATGAAGAAAAAAGATACTTACAATCTGGTCAAGTCCGCATGTCCTGTGCCAACATATTTGGCTTGAAGATGCTCAAGCTGAGAATTTATGTTGAACCTATCACTAGCCTTTAAAAATAGTGAGTTGTGTTAGAAATCTTGCAGTCAAAATGCCAAAGAACAATCTAGCCAATGAAACAGCATAGTAAAAGACCATGATCCAGATAATCTGAAGGGAATTTATACTGGGTGGGGTGATGAACCGAGGTCAAAATGGGAAACAAGAACATCTACAAAACCAAGTAATACTCAACACAATGTCTTAGAACCAGCCAAGCAACTAGAAATGGATATAGCAATGTCTGAAGCTCCAAGTATGTAGCGGCCAGTGAACTTTAACATATAAATCAACAGATTAAAAAAAACAGTGATTAAAGAGGTAGATTGCTCAAGAACACCATGGCTCTGATATCTTCAAAATGTCTATCAAGATCCTAATACACCAAGGTTATATGAATGGCAGATACTCCTGCAGTCCTATTTCAAATATGTTCTGCGGAAGAACCTATCGGAATTTGTTACTTCAAAGGGTACTCCCATAATACTATCTCAACATACCCAAAAAAAAATATTACAATAAGTTCAGGAATATCTCTAGTACTTCAATTATGGCTAGGGAGCCAGCATTCTATGATAAACCCCTAACTGAGTTCCAGCAGGAAGCTTCAGGAGCATAGATCTCCTCAAGCAGTCAAGTCAAGAATGACCATATGGATTTCTTAACTACATTCCAGGCTCTACTGTACTTCCTATTATGGCTAATTGGCCCCACTTATAAATCTACAACAGCGTGCCAAGAATTCCATAGTTTCTAAAAAAGGATTGAAGAACAGGTTCCCTTTGTTTAACCAAAAGAAATTTGTTCAACATCACAGTATACAGAATGCGCCAATCTGTTTCTCAAGAGGTAGTTTTGACAACAGAAGATGTAAAACGCCTCCAAGTAGCAGCATCAATCACAGAAAAGGCGATAAGATTACAAGGAAAGCAATCCAGGGAGATAGTTCAGACTACCAAACCTGCATGGTTGTTGATTGTTTTAGTTTGTCGCCTCAATACAAGAGCCACGAATCCGAAAATCAGAACCCAACCGATAATCAACCTGTAAACAGAAGGAGAAACAGACTTATTGAGTTGTACCCGATTCCATGGAAGGGATGGGCTTCCCCTATAATTTCATTTTTGGAAAATAAATTGTGTTATTAGCGCCGGACCAAACAGCAAACAAATCAGATGCAATTGCTCCCAGATATGTGTGTGAGCAGTCAAATTTAGCTCATTTGATTTGACATGTTTTTTTTTTCCAGAGTTGGAATTGTAGTGGGATACTGCCAGATATGAATAAGGCTACAGATAATTGGTCGAATATCAGCCAAACATCTACCTGTGCCTGATGAAATTACTAAGCACGTAAGCACAGGCTAGATCCATCAGTTGATACTTTTGAAGTACTACTTTAGTAATAACATTACAGTGGTTACCATACCCAATTGCTTACTACGTGACACTATTACTTGAAAATTCTACAGCAAATTGAGACCCCAATGCAATGATATGCCATCGGGTTTATCCGCTTGGTGAAGCAATCGATGCTTCAGAAGGAACCGACCAACCCGAGCTACCCTAACTAATTTGCTCCCCCCCCCCCCCAAAAAAAAACCTATGTAACTTGCTGTTTCAAACAGGATACATCGTATGAAGACTGCTAAGTTAAAGCAGACGATTTGGTTTCAAAAATACATCCAGCCGGCTCGCCCTATTTGCGGTGCGGATCTGTGCCCGCCCCATACGTACCTCTTGCCCTGCTGGTGTGGTTGCGGTCGAAGCCGCAGCTCGCCTGGCGGCCGTACGGGACGAAGACGAGCAGCGGACGGCGACGAGCAGGCGGCGCTTGCGGCTGCCACCAGCGTCAGCGACCGGGGGAATTGGCCTTCAATTGGGGCCTTGGGGAACAAGAACAGCCGAACGAGATGGGGCCCATTGGTGAACGGGTTCATATGAGCGTATTGGGCTGGTAGTGATGGCCTGGCGGCTGCACTAGCCCTGATATTTGAGGCCTGGTAATATCTCAGAGAGAAAAAGGCCCGCCAACCTGCCGTCAGCCGCCGCCGCCGCCTCGGTTACACCCCGAGCAGGAATCCGACCAGCTTGTGAACTGAAGACGCCGCCTCGCTGAAAGACATTCGCAACAACGCCACTCGATCACACGACACAATTGCGCCTCCTGCGGAACAAGCTACGGACACGGACTGACTGGTTTGCACAACGAAATAAACTGAAGCAAAACGCATGCTACAAGCTGAAATAGGCAACAAGCCACAAATGTTTCAAACTGAGGAACCAGACACTAGTACACTACTGAGTGAAGGATGTACATTTGCATCGCAAAAAGATAAGTACAATTTCAAGGGGTCAAAATTCGTTAATCACTCAGCCAAAAAATGGTTGGGAAATTTCTTTGACGCCGGTTTTGCAACATAGCTAGCCTGAAAGAATCTGCTCCAGATCAGGATCCTCTGGTCTGACCAACGCATCATCGTCCATTTCCAAACAGCCATCTCTTATTCTCTTTGACTCAGCAATGACTTTGCCTCATACTAATTTGGAATTGCTGGCTCAGCAATGGCTTGGCCTTTGTCACTACTACTATCCAAGACTTGATCGTTTCGAGATTTGGCTTTGCCATCAGTCCTTTCACAGATACAGGTCGAGGGGTTCTCATGAAACTCCACCCTCCCTGGCAGAAGCTCTTTGGGATCTCCCATAAACCCTATCTAAAACGTGCGTCTGCATTCAGCGGCGGCCATGGTGGCGTATGCCAGTAACCACACGTCCACACATAGGCGGCGTTCACCAGCGTCGAGCACCCGGCCGTGCCAAGCGTGCTCGCCGCCTGCTCCATCCAGCGGTCATGCTGAGCATAACAGAAGGTGGAGGGCTTGGCGTTGGATGGCGCGGCCGCCGGAACAGAGTGGTGTAGCTCTGTCGTCGGAGGAGGCTCTTTCCCGCTGCCGGACTACCCGGTAGATTAGAAGCGGCCGCCGTTCGCAGCGGGGATGAGCGAGACGTAGGCCCGTCCTGGAGGATCTCGCGGCGACGGTAAGACTGGCCGAGAGGTGAAGTGCGCCGCGAGCCCGGCATGCGCCACCGCCGCCGGCGAGCCGAGCACCGCGCCGTTGCCAACGCCGGCATCGGTAGGAGGGTGCGCCGCGCCGTACAGAGGCAGGTGGCCGTTGAGGTGCCGCGCGCGCGCTGACCACCCCCGCCGTGGTCTGCGTTAGACTCGACGCGAGAGGAAGGCTGAAGGGCCTCGCTGCCTCGCGGACGATCCAGACCGTACAACTCTGATCCAATGGACAGGAGAGGCCCAGGGTGGACGGTATTTCATTTACCGTCCACCCGCGGACGGGGAATGAAACGACGTCCACCCCCTGAGGGCGGGCTGGCCGGCGCCATCGATGGCGACCACGCCGCGTTGAGCCGCTGACATCGACCGTGGGCGTTCGCAGCTTCCGCACAGGACATGAAGGTCCTAGTGGCCGCTGAGCTGATGCCTGATCCACCGCAGCTGGCCGGTTGTTGCACACGGCCACGCGCGTACCGGCGTGCGCCGAGCGCGACACGGGGCACGCCCGGCTGGCCAGCGGCGTTCGCCGCTACGGGTGAACGTACAAACGCGGGGCAGCTTGTCGGGATCGAGGGAGACCGCCGTGCACAGCCAGTTGCCGCGCGGAGCAGCAATAGCGTGCCTCCATGGTCGCGTAGAGTTGGACAGCCCCCGTGAAGTCTTCTCCCTTATACATCTCTCTCTGCAACATCAATTCGAGCTTTAAACTTTTGCCGTACAATGAGCCGCCATGATCCACGTCTGCAGAATTTTGGGTGCATACTTCGATCGTTGGTATCCCCATCTGCAGAATTTGTTTGATCTTGAAACTTTGCAGCACGGTCCGGTGCCTGCAACCATGCAAGATCCAAATACCGAGCTGCTGCTGACACACGCCGAGATCCTCTTGCTTCCATGGCTGCTCGGATGTACACACCTACACACCCATTGGGCATGGAGCGGCGCCGCTCGCCGTCCGCGCCGTGGTCATGCACAGTACGGTTCGGCGCCTTTTTGGCGTTCTTCGGTCGCGGGAACGTCCACGTCTGGAGAACCGCACGCGCGCTTGGTGCGCGACGCCGTCGATCATCTTCGCCGGCGAGTTGGACACATACCGCAGTCGCCGCAGCGCGGGCGCCGGGCGCCGGGCGTGAGGCGTTGCAGGCTTGAAGGTGCATCGCTTGCTAGTGGGACTGCTTGCCCAGATGGAAATTAAAGGTTCGACGTCGAATCGTCAATGCGGCGACGAATCGGCGGCGCTGGACCGCATGGTCGAGCGCTCCCGCTGCCGGGCGGTAAGCAGATGTAGCCGGCGTCCCAGGCGTTCGCCAGTCGCGACGAGGATGAGCGATGGCGTGACGATCCTCATTGCAACACGGTGTCTTTGCCGTCGTCGAGCCGGGGGGAGCGGCAAGCGGACGAGCACGTGAGCAACTCGCCAGGGCCTCGGTAGCTTGCAGGCGATCGAGGCCGTACGAGTCCGATCCAACGGATCGGAGGGGCCAAGGGGTGGACGGTATTTCATTTACCGTCCACCCTGGACGGTAGACGTCGGAATACCGTCCACCCCTGATGCAGTCGGGCTCGGGCGTTCCTCGTCACCGCCGACCTCGCCGGGATCGTCGACGAGAACCGCCGGAGGTCTCGAACGCGCTCGTAGGCATGCTGCCATTGAAGCTGTCGACAAGCCGGAGGTGGACGTCCACTGGCACACGCCGAGCTCCGTCTGCTTCGTTGGCTCTGCAATTGTGGCCACCTGGTTCACTTGGTTATCTGTCTTTAGCCTGCCCTGCAGACAAATTCCATTGATGCTGAGTGAGGTGGAATTCTGAAATTCAGAGATGCCGTCATAACAAGCTCTGACATTGTTAACTTCAGATGAACTCCTTGTTCGTATCCAACCTGCCGATCTCAACGTTGTTGAAATGTGTTCAGCCTAACAGTCTATATTCTGTTGCGTGGAACTGGCTATCTGACCGGGGTACTCGCCGGGTAGCACGGCGTCCAGATCGACCTCCCCTCCACGACGAACTCCTCATCAGTTCCACAGTGCCGTAGCTGCCCATGGCGCTAGCCCCGCAACGCGTTCGCGGAGAAGGCACCGGAGCTCGGAGACGGGCGCTCGTTGGCGTGCGCGTGTCCCTCGCGGCAGACGCCGGCCAGGAACTAAGCCGAGCACCGCGCCGCCGAGCCATCGCTGACGAATGACGCCGACATCTGAGGGTGCGGCGCGCAGCGCCAGGGAAGAATATAGCCGGAAGCCTTGCAGGCCAGCGGCTGCTGCCTTATCGGGCGGTGCCTCGGCTCACCTCGCCGGACCTCAACACAGGGAATCGTAGGAGCAGGACCCCAAGTAGGGGTGTGCCGGGGATTGGCGCCGCTGCTGGAAGGAGGGTAGCGTCTCGCGTTGGATGCCTGGCGGTCCGGCTGGCTGCGGTCGCCGGCGCCGGCGCGGCCTCACCGGCTGCCTTGCGTGAAGCCGGCGCAAATTTACAAAATACATATAGACCCCCAAATAGTTTCATTTAGGGCCCTATAATTTACAAACATACCCCTAATTTGGAGACTATTTTCATATAGCCCCCTGTTTCGGAGCAGCTCTGTTCCCGGCCGTGCGGCTCCGGCGTTGGCGTCCTCCTCGGCTCCCCGCCGTCTCCGCCTGATCTACTCCAGAAGATAAGAGCTCATTCCTGACGCGAACACGACTGAGCTCACACGGCCGGGCATGGGGCGCGGCTTGGTCGACTCCGCCCTGAGACCCTGAGGCCTGAGCCCGACCTTCGACATTGAAGGGTGCGCAGCGCCGCGCCGGAGCTGGTGGCGATCGAGGTGCTGCCTGATCCATCGCATCAGTCGTCGATGAGCAGAAAAAGGCCTGGTTCGGGCTTGCTGATTGCCTGATTGGATCTAAGACCACTACACCAGTACTGTGAACTCTTGTCTCGATCTGCAGTTAGGGACGAAGTGCCCTCCTTCTAGCTCCTGCTGTCCGGCAGGGTACCGGACTGTATTGTAAACGAGTTACAATCGCCGCCGGACTGGGGGCAAGTGCTGTTGCCATTGGACAATGCCAACAGCGCGCGCCTCCGAGCACGACTCGGAACTCCTTCCCACCGATCTCCATGTTTCTCCAGTATAAATTGCAACGCACGTCGTCGTCTGGCACCACGAAAGCAGCAATCGCAACTCGCTTTCGATCGAGATCGAAGCAATCAGCCAAGCGGCTTATCACAAGCCCGCTCCTCGGGCGCCGCCGCGTGCCCCACATGAAGCTTCTTCTCGCCGCCGTCTGCGCCCTCCTACTCCTGCTGAACGGTATGTTATTGTTATTGTTCGCTCGCTTGGTTTCACAATCTGTTTTACTTGTTCTCGGAGCTTTGACGTCGATCCGCGAGCGTTGTTGTTAGCAGCTGGTCATGCGGAGTCCCGGCGCCATGGCGACAGCGACTCCGAGCGGCAGTACAAGCTGTTCGTGTTCGGCGACGAGTACGCCGACACCGGCAACTACCCGGCAGCAGACTTGACCAAGACGACGCGCGCGTGGTACTACCCGTACGGCAGCAACGACAAGGATCACGGCGCCACTCCAAGCGGCCGCTTCTCCAACGGCTTGGTCCTCCCTGATTTCGTCGGTACGTAATTAATAACCTCAGAAGATCAGTTACTCTACAAATTAAATCTCTGGGGCTTTCAGCATTATTAAGGATTCATATGCACGGTACGGGTGTTTGTGCACGCACGCAGCAAGGATTCTGGGGCTGGATGAGTCACCTCCGGCGGAAAGGAAGAGGGAGCAGGACGGGGTCGACCCGTCTGGCATGAACTTCGCCGTCGGCGGCGCCGGCGTGGTCGAGGGGACGGGGGAGGCTCCGAAGCTCGGCAGGCAGGTCGAAAAGTTCAAGAGGATGGTCAGGCACGGCATCATCGACGACGACCTCACGGACTCCGTCGCGCTCATCGCCTTCTCCGGCAGACGCGACTACGAGCGCTTCCACGACATGACCAACACCGACGTGAAGGCCATGGCCCAGGACGTGACGGACAAGATCGCCGACGCCGTGGAGCAGCTGATGGACCTGGGCGTGGAGAAGGTGGTGGTGACCACGCTGCCCCCGCTCGGCTGCACGCCGGGGCTGTCCAAGTCCAAGGACGGCGTCTACGACGCCAAGTGTGACAGCCAGAAGGTCACGAGCATCCACAACTCGTACCTCGAAGAGAAGGTGTTCCAGAACAAGGACGTCTTCAACCTCGACCTGAAAGCTGCCTTCAACCGCCACGCAGGCCCGTCGTCGCGGTCGAAGCAGTTCAAGTACAAGCTGGAGCCGTGCTGCGATAGCTTCGACCAGGGCGGGTACTGCGGGCAGACGGAGGACGGCGAGCCGCAGTACAACCTGGGCTCCAAGCCCAGCAAGTTCTTCTACTGGGACGATATCAACCCGACCCATGCCGGCTGGAAGGCCGTCGTCAAGGAGTTCGAAGAGTCCATCAAGAACTTCCTGCATATCTAGCTCTAGTTAGTTAAAATGCGTGTGCTTGCAAGTGACGACTATGCTCACTATTAGGTTCTCAATTATTATCTAGTTTGAATCGAGTCTGTGTTCTAGGTTTAGGTTGAGGTTATGAGGTAGAGAGTTTTAATCATGTTAATCTATCTGCTACTGCTAGAGTACAAACATCTCGTCGAACTTTTGTTTCTATGGTGGCGGATTAATTTCTCGATATTGTTGAGCCCAAGGTTTCTCTACAAGTACTCTGGTGCTAATCTTGTTGTTTGAACTAGCATGGTACCCCGTGCACCCCGTGCAAATAGCGCAGTAGCTAGTTTTCCGGTGCTAATATTTATATTTTTCACTTAAAAATAACATTATTTATAAGGGTTGGTTTTGTTAGTTTATTGTTATTGTTTTTTCCGAGACTGAGGTACAGTCTTTTTTTTTCCTTATCATCACATTATGTGTCGTGGAATATGAATTCATGTTAAAAGAGAATACAAAGAAACATTTATGTTGGTCTTAACTGCGGTGTTAAATTATGCTTAGATCTTAAGAAGAAGATATGGCTAAGTTAGCAGTTTTTATGTGTGTTTATTGCTGAGAGGAGTTGGCAAATCAAAGTATTTAGTGAAAATGATTGAGTTATTTATAAATGGAAGCCACAATGGTTGCAATTTAAATTACTAACTGAAATTTTACAATCTCATTTTGGGAAGATGAACCTGAAACTTCTAGCCATTGAAATTCCAAGTCCATAAGCTGAGTTAGCAGTTTTTACATGTCTAAAGTCTTGCTTCTCCCAGATCCTATACTTGCGCCCTTCTTTAATTTATCCTGCGGCCGCAACAGGAAACCGTCTCCAATCTCCATATAGAATGATCAGCAAGGTGTTCTCTCTCCTCCAATGCAGTTTCTCTTTGGTGCGCGAAGGACAACAATCGTGCCCCTGTCTGTGCCCCTGTTGCCACGCCTTCATGCATTTCTGCATGACAGATTCCCCTAGGTGGCTGGCGGCATGAATTATGACATGGCGTCCACGCAAACCCCGTTTTCATGGCAACTACCACGGTTGTCCAAATCCCGATAGGCGCCTGGGCAGCAGGTATGTGAGCCGCGTCACTTCGTATGAACCTACCAAGCCACCTGCCAGGGCCTGCTATGAGATCTTCATAAACGTGAGATGAAAACAAATCAAAGTTATAACGAAGCCTTTTTCTGGTCAGCTGAGCTTTGAGGCTTCTACTGAGTTTATCACAAATCTATTCTTGTCCTTACTTCTTTGACAAAAGTTTGCCACACTAACAGCTCCGATTCACCTCACTGCTCTTGACCTCCCAAGTCTGCTTTGATCTACCCGGAAGGCCAAATGAATCGTTCGTGTTGCTTACTCTCGCTCTGGCCACAAACAGATCCGTGAACTACTTGTGGATATTCCTATGTCCACGATGCCCCCGACCCGAAGCTCTGAAGGCTAAACCTAGCCGGCAGCGGCGAGGCAGAGGCGCAGAGCAGGAGCAGCGGCGGCGAGCACAAGGAAGGAGGAGGAGGAGGAGCTCACGAGGAAGAAGAAGGAGATATTGGGCTGTGTTGGGCCGAATAGCGGCAGCGTTCCCTTCAGGTGATGGCTCGATGATTTGTAGCACAAGCGACATATAGTCGCGGGGGTCATCGACATGGAACAGGGCCTCCATGTTGTTGTTCTTGGCGAATTCAGCTCCATCTTCCCTGAGCACTGCATACACCTTGATTCCACATTTCCACCATAGCAACCACCACCCAGCTTAAATCTCAAGAACATTTCTTAAATCTCTGTGATTTTAATAATTATTTAGATGACTAGCTATCTCAAGAACATGATGCAATATTAATGGAGATGTGGGATAATAAACACCAGAGAGAACAACGGTGGAATCATAGAACTGTTTAAGGAATTCAAATCAGCCACGTACCAGTGCTGTTCTGTCAAGAGTGGCCGGCCATCAATCATAGTTAGTAGTGATAAAAATATAGAATGAGTTCTTACGGGGCAATAGATGTTTTAACATGAGATAAGTGGAATTCCATCTCATATCTATATCCAAGCCAAACTTGTGAGGTCTTGCATTAACAACAATACAATATAATTTATATGCAGCAATGCGTTGGTTAGATGAATTTAAAAATGATATAGCAGTTCTAAATACAGACAGCATAGGTAAACACATCAAGGTCAGCCTTAACAATAAGATTGATGATATGACAAGCACATTTCTGATGCAGGAACAAGCTACCAACATAACCTAACCAGCCAGAATAGGATTAAGTTGATTAATGGTCCTAGTATTAGCAGTAGCATTGTCCAATGTAACAGAGAATATTTTATTAGTTAATAAAAATCAGCAAGAACAGAAGTAATATGCCCAGCAATATTCTTAGCATTGTGAGACACATCAATCAGCCTGAGACCTATGACCCTCTTCTCTAATTGCCAATCAACATTCACGTAGTGAGCAACCACACTAAGATAATCCTCTTTAGCATTGCCAGACCAGATATCAGAAGTAAGAGCAACAGAGGATACAGATTTCAAACTCTCAACAAGCTGTGCACGACGATTATTAAAGTACTTAGCAAAATCTCTAGTAGTTGTTTGCTTAGAGACACGATAAAATCTAGGATTATGAGTTAGCATAAAGACAGGTCAAGACGTGCAATCAATCTACACAGCTGAGTATAAGCAACATCAGCACTGTAATCCCAAGTGCGAACGGAGCCATCAGGATTAAACTTAAGCTGAGATTGAGCCATGACAGAACAACCACTCAAAATATAGGAATGTGTCTAATCAAATGGACAGTACCATTGGTGGATTTACCAATGAAGTTCTTGAAACAATGCCTACATTTAGCACCATTTCGATGTTCCTTACCATCGATTACCTTATAGATCTTCTCGAAGTCCTTCCAAACCTTAGAGGTGGACGTCTTCCTCTTCCTGGAAGCGCCACTGCCACTGGCAACACCGGTGCTTACGCTCCCAGACTAGGCCTGCCCCTGAGGAAGTCCCTGAACGTCTGCGTTGAGATCGATGGCCGCATTGCTGCCAAACAACTCCTCTGCATTCGTAGCTAGGTCATCCTCATCATCTTCGCAAAGACCCATCGTCCACAACTTATAGTTGTGAGACTTAGGGTCAGCGCCGTCAGCCATTGCCAGCCTCCGATCCCTCAACGGCCTGCGCAAGAAACAAGTGAAGCAGAGAAAGAAACAAGTCAGTAACAAAAAGGGAAAGAAAAGAGGAAGACGAGCAGACGAGAACACCGGAGTTACCTTTGGCCGGAGCACCGGAGTTGTCATCTATGACCTCACCGGAGGCTAGGAGAGGGAGAGGGGGATTGGAGAAGAGGAAGGCATTAAGGTCGAGAAGCAACATAACAAGGGAGGGGAAGCAAGGGAGGGGGAGCAGATCTGACGGCGAGCAAAGGAGCACCAGAGGCCGGTGAGCAGAGAAGGCAACCAGACCTAGCACCGCTGGCTCGTGTCGTCGCCGCTCGGCTTTCCCCGCCTTCCCCTTCTTCAATCCTCGTCACCGGCCACAGAAGAGAAAGGTGAAGGGCTGCCGGCCCGTGAGGCGAGGAGGACCGCCGAGAAGCTAGATCCGACGAGTAGAGGAGCCGAGAAGGCCGGCAAGCAGAGGAAGCAGCCAGCCCTGCCACCGCTCGGCGCTGGCTCGCGCCGCCGCCGCTCGGCCTTCCCCACGGGCCCACCTTCCCCTTCTTCAATCCTCGTCACCGGCGACATGGGAGGGAGGTGAGCGGCTGCCAGCGTCGGATCTGGCCGAGCCGCGTCTCTGGAGGCGGCGCGGGAAGCGAGAAGGACCACAGAGCAAGGAGCTAGATCCGGCAAGCAGAGGGGAGGAGAAGGGAGAGGGACACCGAATCTAGGCGAGGAGAGGCGGAGGAAGTGAGAGGAACGGCGGATCTACGCCGGCGACGATGGTGAGGCTAGGGTTCGGGGGTGTCAGGGGGAGGCGCGCGGGGAGTGGGGGAGGCGAAGAGGCGGCTGGTGAGGCGAGTGAGAGAGGAGAGCCAGAGAGCCGAGGCTACGGTTTGGAGCCCGGGCTCCTCACCTTTTATACGTGGAGGCGCTTGGGCTCCTAGGTCCTAGGCCTTAGCAGGACTCTTGTATTCGGGCCGGTCCACGTGATTTGTCGGGCCGACGCTTAATTGTGACCCACGTGCTGGGCCAAAAAAATCAAGCCATGGGCTGGCCCACGGGCCTCGGGACGGATGAAAAACTATAGTCAGCTGCTATGTACAAATATCTAGTTGAATTTTGGTAACCAGGACTTTGAGTTTTTTTTTCCTGTCGGGTAGAGTGAGACTTTTGTATCTCCAACTCCAACGTTTATAGTATAGCAAATTAGCAATACCAACATCTTCGGATCACATTCATCGATCGGTGTACGCGTGCATCGGGATTAGAACTAGTCATTCTGTCGAGGAATCTCCTATTCAATAGACATACCAGGAATGGAGGAATCTTGAGAGTCGCAAGACGCTGAAACCACGTAGTCGAGGAGCCTCTGCAAGGCAATCGAAATCTGAGGAGCAGTAACTGTTTTGCCGAACCCTGCAGCACGAAGCAAACCGTGCCGCTTCCGCCATGACCCATTGCGCCCGGGGACCTCTTGCAGCGGCATGGATTTCTGAAGCAGAAGCTCGCCTGCACAGTGGTGTCCCGCCTTGTTAAAGCTCTCTCCCAGATCGACGGCGACCGCGAGAGTTGGCACCGATTTTCACATGCCTGCTTCTGGTTCGCCTGATAAGATTTTACCTGAAAGGCTGAGATCTCTTTCTGGCCTCTACAGTCTGTACAAACCGGGGCACTGTCCCGAAGCTCGGCATGGCTACCTCTGTCTGGGACCCTTAACTCTTGCACGAGAACTGAGAGCCACTTCATTGATTGCAAGCCCTGCCACTCACACGCTGCAAGCACGTGTACCAAACTTGCCCTGTTTTTGCAAAGATAATGTTTGATTACTGGCCGAGTTTATCCTCGTTTGGCGCCTACAAATTGAGACCCCACCCCCCCGGTGCCCCGGTGCCTTGGTGGCACACACCAGCAGGACAGTAGTAGAGAGGCCACACTAGTGCCCACAGCTGCCGCGCCACGCTCCGACGACGACGCTCGACGGCCGGCCAACCATGGCGTCGGCGGCGCGCCACCCTTGCTTCGGCGGCCTCCTCCCGGAGCGGCTCGGCTGCGTGCAGTGCAACTTCTGCGCCACCATCCTGCTGGTAACATCAGTGACTTCGATCGCCCGCGTGCTCTGAAAATCAAAACTTGGCAGTGCGCGGACGATCACACAGACACGGCGTGTATACGTGCAGGTGGGCGTGCCGTGCTGCGGCGGCGGCCTGCAGCTGAAGACGGTGGCCGTGCAGTGCGGCAGCTGCGGCGGCATCCTCTCCGTCACGTTGCCACCGTCGCCTCCGGCGGCGTCCGTCGAGCTACCACTGCAGGTCACCACCGTTTTTAAATTTCTTTCGGAATATGCATGGGCACACGCGTGGCATGATTCCTTGGGTTCCAGTTGCGCAACGCCTGGAGAATATCTGAACATCACAACAACGCTGTGTCCGTCTGATGAAGCAGGAGTCGGGCGTTGATCCGCCGCCAAGGCACTCGGACGAGAGCAGTGGAGAGGACAGGGAGACGGCGGCCGCGGTTGCAGAGAACCATGCGTTCCCTGCGGTTATCAAACGTAGGTAACATGCAGTTTTTGGAGTCTTTTCCCGTCGTCTTTCGAGTCCACTGCGCTTTAACTGATTATAAGCACCCTTTTGAAACATTTGGCAGCTCCAGAGAGGAAACAGCGGACGCCGTCGGCCTACAACTGCTTCATCAAGTAAGAGTGCCCAGAAATATAGCCACTCGGAGTGCTACTGCACTTTCCACCAGTTGCACAAGAGCAAGAGCAGCCAATCTAATGCTGTATAATAGCGTATAGATGCTTCTGATACACTGTTTCACTGGAATTGTCAGCGTATATAAACCAACAACTGGCTGTATTTCTGATTGAAATTTTAGCATATTATAAACTGCCTTTCAGGTGCGAGGCAATGAAATTTTTTAACATGTGCTCAATCTGTTCTCAGGGAGGAGATAAGGAGGATCAAGGCGACAGACCCTAACATCACCCACAAGGAGGCCTTCAGCGCTGCTTCTAAAAACGTAAGCATTCTTCAGCTGACTGCAAGGCTCCAAACTGTTTCTGCCTCACTAATTTCTGTTTTGTACACCATCATCCACCAAGTTTCTTCATATTGCTAGCAAATTATCATATGGGTTGCTTCAATGCAGTGGGCTCACTTACCAAGAATCCAGCAGAAGGAAAACTGAAAGATCTACTCCTGCAGCATACAGTTTCTAGATCTGTAAGCTGCAAAGAGGGAAATCAAGATTAATTGCAACCTGAATAAGGCAATGCTGTAGTCTGGTTCAGAAAAAGCAAGCATGATCCACGTTGTAGCTTCAGATGAGTTGAATCCCTGGACTTCCATGTTGTACATAACCCTATGCATGTGCTGCCAGAACTTACAACCATGTGATAAATGCAGTATGGTGTGCAGCTCTTATATCAGCTGCAGTATTGACAGAACTAGGATATTATACCAAACCTAATGCCAATAACACCACTGCAGCAGGACGAGCAATAGTTAAGTACGGTTTTCTGGAATTAAGCTGGTTTATAAAATTTGCCCAACCAGCTCTAGTGGTAAACATGATATATTTGTAAGCAATTTGATTAACATCCATAATTCAGCTGCTGTGCCCTTCATCAGAACAATACAGAAAAAGAAAAGGCAGGGGAAAACTGAGGTTGATATTACACAAAGATCTCTAACTATATTTTTGATCCAAGCTAGCGTATCAAAGCATTACTCTTTCGATGCAGGCATCAACCGGAGCCTTTCCTCAGAAGCTTTACCCGAACCATTCTCCTCCGATAAAAGCGCCTGCAGGTCACTCCCATTTGCCAGGCTGTTGAACTCCACTGATTTCGAGGGTAGCGCAGGATAACGTCGCTGGCAAAGGGTCATTAGCCTCTTGATCGACTGAAGGTACTTGCGAGTGGTCTCATCGTTCATGATGTGGGCAACACTGTTTGTGTAGATCTTTTCACGGGCAGAACGCTCATGGATACCAACCATAGTGACTCCAATGGGCCATGGTGCGTTCCCAATGGCCAGCTTGATGTATTGGTCCATTGCTGCTAAATAATCTCGCTTCATACAGCATTCAACAATAACGAGCAATGCTTGACGGATGTCATCAGGAAGAACCTAAACATATTCAACAATACCCGGTGTCAGAGTTGCCAAGCAGCTTAAGGAAAGATCTAGATAACATTAGTAGTAATCATAAAGATAATCAATATTCAGATGCGCATCAAGATCGTTTAGCTGATTGCAGAACTATATCCTAGGTCAGAGCCTATTTGACAAAAAATTTAGGACCACAGTACGCCAGAATTAGAATCTGCATTAGTACAGAACATATGCGAATGAATGAAAAACCAAAGCTTTGAATGTTTTAAGAAAATGCATGTATGAAGGTAAGGCTTCAAATTTCACACAACAATATACTCAATTCTCCTGCATTCCAAAAAATCTTCAAAGAATTTCTTTTCACCAATTAGTAAATTTGACAGACAGAATGTGAGAACTCCAAATTTTTGGGACACATAACTGTCTGTGTTCGTTTGTAGGTACTCTTTACATGCATAAGAGGTATACTGAACTTGCAAAGAATACATGCTGTAAAAGGAACTTAAAGTACACTCTTATAAGAAGAGTGTTTATTTTACTTATCTGACAAACAATGAGTAGCAGACATCACATCCAATGTAAATCAAAATTATTTTTCAAGAGACCATGAGATTAGCGTAAAAGTAACACGCAGAATTTGTGGGAATAGCCAAATATAAATTGCTCAAGACTAAGTATCACACTGATTGAGAAACAACATGCCTTTCTGGTATGTTTTGCATGATGGCATAGATATTCCATTACTACATATCTCTTGCAGAAAGTAGTGGCGTAATCACACAAAGACAGTGTTTCCATCTTTAGGTACAAGCCTACCAATCTTTATCTCAGCTACTTCCACGCAGTAAGTTTCATATGCTAACAAAATACTAGTGCTACAGACTGAGCTCGAATGGTTGTTGAAACCATGCAAATACAAAATGTTTGTAATTGGTTGGCATCATCTTATCAGAAATTGTGGTTACAGAACACAATTTTCATGTTGCTGAAGAAATATCAGTTGAACATTTATATATCTGTCGGGGGGAAAAATTTCATAACATCCAACAAGTGACCATAGGCCCAACAAAATTATGGTATGTTTTAGGGTCACTATCTTAGTTCCCTCCAACATCTCAAAACTAGATTGCTATATAAGCTCTGAAGCGCATTCCTGAAACAAGCAAGACACTTTGAAACACAAGAACCAAAATGATTTAAGCAACAGTTTCCAAATCTGATGAAAACTATGCTGAAGGTCATCTGTTCTTTCTAATCATCACGCCATCATGCCAATTAGTTGCCCACAATCCTGAATTTTCCAGGTACACATCACTGCGATGAGCTTCGTTTTATATCTTGTTCTATTCACTCAATTTACTAAACAGGTTTTCGCTTAACTGTTTCAATTTCAAGTGCAATCAAATTAATAACACAATTTAAGCAACTCACAGATGGGAAATCGCTTAAGAATTCATACCTTCTTCCTGCAGAACTCAAACAGGGGGCTGAGATACCGCGCACACTGCTTAAATGTTGCAACCATTGACTTCCCTTTTGCTGTCCGCTTCTCCAGCTCTGACATGTCATCCAGCTCCTGGTTCCACTCGTTAAGCAGCTTCTTAAAGAACACCAAAATCTTGTCTTCGTTGCAAAGCTCCTCAAACTTGGTCCTCATCCTCTTGGAGTCCTTGTCTGCATCTGCATCATCCCCGCTCCCCTTGCCGTCCCCATCATCTGCACTGTCTCCAGCAGCCCCGCCATCGCCACCATCACCCCCGCCGACACGCTTCCCCTTGCCCTTGGCGTAGGTGTCCCTCCCGGACTTCTGCCGCTTGCGCATCTCGATCATGTCGCGGAGGAAGTCGTTGGTCTGCCCCTCGGTCATGTCGATGTCATCGATGTCGTCGATGACGCCGGACTTGAGAATGAGCTTGAAGCGCGCGAGGCGGGCGTCGTCGTCCTCCCCGAAGAGCGTGACGGGCTCGCGCAGCACGCGGAGGCGCCGCACCACCTCGTGCCGCGGGAGGTCGAGCTCGTCGATGCGGCGCTCCTCGGAGAGCAGCGCCTCCTCCTGCGTGGTCTTCTTCGGCGCGAGCGCGGGCGGGACAGAGGCCGCCGCCGCGGAGCTTGAGGAGCTAGGGTTAGGGTTCCCCCCGCCGCCTGGGCCGCGGCGTCGGGGTTGCTTGGGTCGGAGCCCGCTGCGCCTGCGGCGGAATCGGAGGACGGCGCAGATGCGCCGGCCTTTGCGAGGAGATGGCGTTGCTCGTCGCGGCGCTTCTGGAGCTGCTTCTGCTCCAGCTCCGACCGCCGCACGAAGCTCTTCCCGCCGAAGTCGGCCGACGCCGCCTTCCGCTTCTTCTCCAGCTCCCGCTTCAGCAGATCCATCGCGCCCCGCCCAGTCGGCTTCGATTCTCCGAGAGGCGGTGGCGCGGTGCTCCGCCGCCGTGCCGGTGCGGATATAGGAGCCGAGGTCGGCGTGTTTGACCGCACCCCGCCACCCTCAAATATAAGAGGACTCCGACTTGTCTTCCGTGGCTTTGTGAGCTACTACTAATAAGTTAATAACACGCCGCAGAGGATCCGGCCCGTTTCGCTTTCCCAATCGCGAGAGGGGGGCGTTGCCGTTGCCGACCATGTCGCAGCAGCCGGCGGCGCCGCCGCCGTATCGGCCGTACAGGCAGGTGCGGGCGGCGACGCCCCACACGCGCGCGGTCTCCTGCGTGCGCTTCTCTCCCTGCGGGCGGCTCCTCGCGACGGCGTCCCTCGACGGGACGGTCGCGCTGCTCTCCCCGTCCTCGCTTGCCGTAATCGCCGTCCTGCGCGGCCACACCGACGGCATATCCGACCTGTCCTGGTCCACGGAGTCGTTCTACCTCTGCACCGCCTCCGACGACCGCACCCTCCGCATCTGGGACATCCGCCCCGTCCTCGCCGGCGGCGCCCAGGCCGACCCCGGCGCCGACCGCTGCGTCCGCGTGCTCAAGGGGCACACCAACTTCGTCTTCAGCGCCAACTTCAACCCGCAGACGAGCTCGCAGATCGCCTCCGGGGGGTTCGACTGCACAGTGCGCATCTGGGACGTCAAGAGCGGCCGATGTACCCGCGCCATCGACGCGCACTCCGAGCCCGTCACCTCCGTGCACTTCATAAGGGACGGCTCAATCATTGTGTCGGGAAGCCATGACGGGAGCTGCAAGATTTGGGACGCCAAGACTGGGGCTTGCCTCAAGACGGTCATCGACGACAAGAAGCCCGCCGTGCCATTCTCCATGTTCTCCCCCAATGGCAAGTTCATCCTCGTCGCCACGCTCGATGACTCACTGGTACGACCAATTAATTCACTGCTGATTCATAATTTTCATTTAGTGATCAACTCCTTATAACAGTATAAAGTCTTGGTGACGAGATTGTCTGAATAAGCTCTAATCTTGGTATAATGGAAGTTCAAAACCTTTAGGCACTATGAATTGCAGATTGCTCATAGCCATTTACTCACTTAGGATGGGAACTCCTGCTATTTTCTTGCAGTATGCGAACCAAAATCCATGGTGCCTAGCATAATCTGTTTCAAGTACTTTTGGGTGTCTAGGTAACATTAATCCATTTTGATTTAGGTAACTGCAAATTCTAGATGGTTTTGTTCTGACTTTCAGTTTCAATTGAATTTGTCTTGACTATGAACCAAAAGTTAGAACCCATCTCAACTATGCTGTCTGAAGCTACAGTGTTGATCTTCACAAGCAGATGACAGATCTGCTCTGTCTTCAAAGAGCAGCAATGCTATTTTATTCTTCCTAAAAGAAAATCTTCTTCAGAAGCAAAATGTTACTTCCAGTCCTATAATTTACTATTACTGAGGTGATCTTAGTGTATCTTTTTTCTTCAATAGATGCCCAATTTTTAACCCAACAAATACATCTATCGAATGACTAAGACTCAACTCTTCAGGTGCATTACAAAATTTGTTTATACTTCCATACTAGTTTCTGCCGAAGCTATCTTTCTCTGTCCATAATGTTGAGATGCTTTGAGTCTTTTTGAGTTGCAAGTAAACAAGGACACAAACGATTTGAAACCTTGGTTCTCTTGGTTGTTAAGGAGTTGATCAAATGGGTTGTATGTATAGCACATAGCAGTGCTTGTATTAAAATTCCTCATACATCAATTATGGCTGCAATCTTGTTGGCATGGAAGCTGCATGTGCCAGCACCAGGGATGGGAAATTTAGATATTAAACTACTACTTTCTGACATAATAAGTAAAAACTTTTTAGCCATTGCAAGAGAAAATTAATCCTAGGGTCATTGAATTTTAGGTTGATTCTATGAAGCAATAGGTGGAAGTTTGAAATTTGCTTATTTGCATACTGTCTGGTTGTTCCCCTTTTTTTGTGACTAAAATTTCGCCATTGTAACATATGTACGCATTTAACATATTGCCATGAATATTTCAAGTGAAGCTTCATGTGGAAAATTAGCACCTGTCCTTGATCTAATTTGATCCATGACAACTACTGCACATAAATGCCCCTTCGAGCTTCATGTAGGCTGCTTAATTGCATTTTATTTCATATTTCCGTGTCATGTATCTGAGAAACTTTGTTATGTTGTATGCTACGTAGTAGTTGCCTGGCAGTTTTATTCATGATGGTAGTTATGCTTTCCATTCGATGCCATGTGATCAAATTAATTTGTTCAAAGTTTTATGGTTGCTGGAAATGTGCTTCCTAACTTTGTTCTGGATACCCTGCAGAAACTATGCAACTTTGCTACCGGCAAGTTCTTGAAGGTATACAGTGGACATGTGAACAGAGTATACTGCATCCAGTCTGCGTTTTCCATTACGAATGGGAAGTACATTGTCAGTGGATCAGAAGACAACTGTGTGTACATATGGGATCTACAAGGGAGAAATATCCTTCAGAAACTGGAAGGCCATACTGACACTGTCATCTCCGTGTCCTGCCATCCAACAGAGAACAAGATTGCTTCCGGAGGCCTTGATAATGATAGGACTGTGAGACTATGGGTTCAAGATAGCTGATGAGCTTGCAAAACAAAAATTGTAGGGATAATTAGCTCGTGTGAACTTTGCTCGAACTGAAAGCAGCACTTGACATCTCATTGAGAAATTTGTCAGCTTCCCATGGGTCACTCTTCCAGCTACATTAATGCGGGTGGCAAAAGAGACCTTAAACTTAACCTTACAGTCAATTGTTTTAAGATAATGTGTTATCCTAAGTTGTGAACGTCGACAGATCAACAGATCTCCTAATGTTATGTGATATATTGTGCCCAATGGCTGTTGTCAAATACATGAATCAATATATATTGTCCTCATAATTTGTGAAGTTGCAACCTCTAGCATGGACAATGAGGAGCCTTGTAATAGGTTCTTTGCAGTGGAATAAACGGCACTATCATGGGTCAGACAGATACATATAGCAATGATTGTCTGTACAGGATACACCGTGATATATTTGTGTAGATTTATGAGCATACATATCTCGACAAGTAACTAGCAATGTGCTCCCTGGGAAAATTAGGTTAGGAACATCTACCCAAACTGTCAACTGCAACAACTTTTGATCGCCCAGTCTCCCTGTCATAGTTACAGCACACGTACACAGTGCCGGCGGCAACGGATGGAAAAACGGCCGTGGCACGCATCGAGATTGAGCGATCCATTCCCATGAACAAGGCGTGACGCCCGCTTAACCCACCATGTCTCTCGTCCAGGTTGACCCGGTACGCAGTGTACCTTCCACAATAGTTAGTGCTGGTAGGATTCAGTACGCAGTGGACAAGGACCAGCTCTCCGTCCTTGTCGACGAGGTGTACCATGTCTGACCAAAGATACCCGCCACAGTGTGGCTTCAGATCGACGGCCACCACCAGCCGCGGCGGCTGGCTCGCCGTGGCTTCCAGCACCGAGATGGTCTCGAAGGTGACGCAGTAGAAGGCGCCCGCGAAGGACACGGCTGACTTGAATTTGTCGACGGGTCCCAGCTGCGTCCAGGACTCGTCGCCGGGCCTGGCGACGGCTACAGCGGAATTGCCGTAATGGAGCGCGACCGTCGAGCCGCCGGCGAGGCCGGCGCTCCTCACGCGGAAGGCATCGTTTATCCTGTAGGCATTGGACGCGCTCGTCGGGAAGAGCAGCGAGGTCGCGCGCGGGAGGCTCGCGCGCTGCCCCGTCAGCGGGTTGTGGAGCTGGACGGCGAGGGTGTCCTTCCGGCACAGAACGACGAGGCCCTTGGCGGTGGGCCCGAAGAGGTAGTGGCCGCGGCGGAGGTCCGGGAGGCGCACGTGGATGCACTCGCCGGTCGAGGCGTTCAGGAAGGCCCGCCGGCTGTGGACGGCGCCGTCGGAGGAGGAGGAACGCGGCGGGATCATGGTCCACCGCCGCGGGTGAAACCGGCGGTCGAAGACGTCGTGCGCGCGCGGGTCCGCGCAGGACGCGCGCCACGCGGCGCACACCGCGCGGAAGCGGACGTAGCCGGCGACGTCGTCGGAGAGGACGCGCTCGGCGATCAGCCCCGCCGGCCCCGTGCTCAGGCCGTTGGCCCAGTCCCTCCTGCACCCACGCGGACGCCACCCATGTGTTAGACAGAGAGAGACACCAGAGAGCAAGCAAAGCAAGTGCTCGAAATTAGTGGTGATACATGAAGCGAGATTACGCTGGCCTTTACCAGTCGTCAGAGCGATTGGGCGACGAGCCGGCGACGAGGGGCCGCGTGTAGTGGTGGGCGAGTCCGGGTGCCCGGGAGGACTGCGAGCGAGCGCGTTTCGCTCGCCGGCGATCTGTGTCCCACAGCACCCGGTGGCGCGCAGCACTCGAGGCCATGTCCAGAACCCATCGGTGTCCCGAGAGAGACTTGCCGTTTGGTTACCAACGGCAATGGTGATTTCGCTTCTATTTTACTGCCCGGGACTGTGTCCGTCGGAAACTCGGATCCGATACCGTAAGAGAAACCAATGGAAGAGGAGACAGAGGCGGCTACAAGCAAACATGACTAAACGCTTCTGCACAACTCGATCTTACACTCCGGCCTCATCGTCAATAAGCAGCCTATAGCTTTACATGGCAGGGTAGAATATTGAACTACCATAGCTGTGCGGTAATAAATACTAGTAAATTAATGCAACCATATCTTTAACCATGTTTACTGAAAGTATATAGCAAACACAAAGCATTTCAAATCATGGGCCCTGTTTGTTCAAAAAAAAATCATGGGCCCTAGATCCATGAACACATCACGTAACTACACAAGAGGTTGGCATTGTCGTCCTCGCCAAAGCTGGCCGGTTCGGCGGCGCATGCACCCAGGAGATCAAAGGCGACAGCTTCTGGAAGGTTCTTGCCATAGTTGCACACGTAGACGGTGTCGGTGCGGATGGACGAGGAAACCTTGGCGGACACCGACACTGAACGACCACGGGAGAGGAACAAGGCTTGTCCGCCCAGCCCGCGCATCGGCACCGCGTCGCCCGTGTCCAGCTTCTCCTGGTACGTCGTGTACACCTCGGAGGAGTGGTCACCGCGCGCTGCGCTCCGATGGACAAGGATCAGGTTCCCGTCGTCGTCGTACACCGGGTACAGTCGGGCAGCTTGCGGTCGATCGGCGACCGGCGCCAGCCGCGGCTGCCGGTTCGCCGCGGTCTCCACCACCGAGATGCTCTTGAGGGTGACGCAGTACAGGCGGCCCGCGTACGGCAGCACCGATGGCTTCATGTTACTGCCCATGAGATCGAGCGAGAACCGCGACCATTGCTCGTCGCCGGGCTTGGCGACGGCTAGTTCACTGGAGTTGTACAGGAGCGCCACCGTCGAGTCGTCGGCGAGGCCCGCGCTGTGCACAGTGATGAAGGACCTTAGCCTCAGGTCTACCCAGAGTATCCGCAGCATCGTGTTCGCGCGCGGGAAGTCGGTGAGCTGCCCCGTGAGCGGGTTGAGGAGCTGGACGACGTGGCCTCCTTCCGGCACAGGACGAGGAGGCCCTCGGCGGTGGTCCCGAGGAAGTAGTTGCGGCGGAGGTCCGGGATGCGCGCGTGCACGCACTCACCGGTCGAGACGTTCAGGAAGCGCTGCCGGCCGCCGCGGCTGTAGGCGCGCGGGAGCATGAGCCAGCGCCGGGGGTGGAACCGGCGGTCGGCGACGCCCTGCGCGCGCGGGTCCGCGCAGGACGCGCGCCACGCGGCGCACACCGCGCGGAAGCGGACGTAGCCGGAGACGTCGCTGGAGAGGAGGCGCTCCGCGATCAGCCCCGCCGGCCCGGACGTCAGGCTCGCCCAGCCCCTGCTTCAGGCACGCGACCGCAACAGGTGCTCCGGCCGATTCAGATCAACATCGATAACGGAAGGCGAAGCTTTTGCGGTCGACTAGGAGAAGCTGCAGGATGCGTACGCGTACCCGTCCGAGTGGAGCGGCGACGAGCCGGTGGGCGCCGCCGGCGGGTCGGCGAGTCCGGTGCGAGCTCGCTTCGCACGAGTTTCCGGTGTCATCGTATCCGCATTCCACAAGTGGTGGCGTGGCGTGGCGGCCCCGTGTTGCGCCGCCGCCTCCGGGCCTCGGCGTTGGAGTCGTTCGGACCGAGGGTTTGAGGTGAGTTCAATTTGTTGACATCATTCTACTTGTATAGGAGACTAGGAGAGTATCCGACGACGCCAAATATCTACATACAAGTTTGAAAAGGAGATTCCAGAATCAACATGCGACACGCTAGCAACAGAAAAGGCGAACAAATCAGAGGCTGGATGCAAAAGAATCTCTTTGCCTGCATCTTATATGGGATCTAAACTAATGGTAGGGGACAACCATGTTTGCTTCCAAGAAACCCATTTTACCTGCGTCATACAGGACAGGGACAGCAGCACATCAACTGGCATCGCACGAGCACTTCCGGGAGGACCGTGCGTGCTGGCTGGCCTGGCCCTGAGGATCGGGTTCCTCTCGAAGAAGTTGGACGGCCGGAGCTCGAACCCGCCGCTGAGCGTCGGCATCACCGGGAAGTCTTCCTGGTAAGGGATGTGGTGGAGCCCCAGCGTGTACCACAGCACGATGTCCTCGTCCCTGATCCCCCTGTTCCTCCCGCTCCACGCTGCCAGGCCGTCGTCGCCGGTGCTCTGGTCCGCGTACAGCCCGGCTGCCCACTTCTCCGACTTGCTGTACGGCGTTACCCACACCTGCTTCTTGGTGTAGCTCGCCCGCCGCTGCGGGAAGTCGTCGTCGGCCAGCACGGACGCCGCCGTCGCGCCGGCCGGGATGAGCCGGTACCCGACTTCGTTGCCCAGCCGGGTCTTCTTGCCCGGGTTCACGAACAGCAGGTCGGCGGGCCCGGCGCCGACGTCCACCTGACCGTCCGCCTCGGTCTCGGCCACCTCGCGCCGCACCGTCCAGTAGCTCCGCCTCGGCGTGTCGGCGCCGCCCGTGGCGGGATCCCCGGTGTTGCGCTTGGCGGTGATGACGTTCTTGACGAAGGAGTTGTTGGTCCCGTCGATGTCGAGGTCCAGGTGGTACGTTAGTGGTCGTGGTAGACGGCGAGGGTGTTCTCGGCGACCAGCGTGCCGTGCGCGTCCGACGTGACTTCGTCAGCGTGCGTATACGACGTCGCCTTCACCTCGACGAGCCCGGTGAGAGACACCTGCGACGCATCAACCGGTCAATTTGGCTACAGAGATCAGAGTAGATGGCGAGAGGCGAGCTGTTCTCTGTTCTCTGGTTTGGCTTGGCATGATTTGCTTCTGCGCGTGCGCATGAGGCAAGAATCCATACCACGAACTTGATGGAGCCGCTCCTCTTGAACTCCCAATCCAAGATGTAGTCATAGTTGCCGGCCGACACCACCATTCTCACCACCAAGCTCACGTCAGGCCGGACCTCCGTGACCTGCACAGGGAATGAGCTAGGTCAGAAGAAGTGAAGAACTTGCCACTCTGCTATCGTTGCAGAGCCGGCGGGTGTTTTCTTACCAGTTCGTCGGGGAGCCCAGACTCGGTGTGCCGCCACGCGACGTCGCCGGCATACCGCTCGAACACGCACATCATGTTCCCGGCCTTGACGGGATTGCCGTCCTGATCGGCGTTGTAGCCGTCCAAGTACGCCTCGTCGGCCGGGCAGTCGCCGCCGGGCTGGAGCGGGTAGGCCCAGAGCCCCAGGTCGGTCTCGCCGGCGTCCAGGAACGTGCGGTAGTACCACTCCTCCGCCGGGTCCATGTACGGCACGAAGACCTCCGACACGAAGCCGCGGTAGAGCACACGCCGCCGCAGGCTGGCGTCGGCGTCGTTGACCGAGGCCAGCGAGATGACCGTGCCGGCACGCATGTCGAAGCCCAAGTGGAATTCCCAGATGGCCCACCTGCAGTAGCACGTTTCGTCACACGCTGTGAATGAATTCAGAGTTCAGATGAGACAACCCAAAGTTGCATTGGATTAAGCAAGTCGATTGCTTACCTGACGACGTGGCCGTCTATGTGGAAGCCCCTGCCCTCCGGCTGCACCACGACGCCAGGCGCCAGCTCCAGCCCGGGGAGCGGCGGCCCAACCTTGCCCGCCCGGTAGTCCGTGCCCTCGGCCTTGGGCACCGGGTACGCCTCCCTGTCCCTGAACCCGACGATGGCCATGCGGTCGAGGTCCACCACCATGGTGACGCCCTCGATCGGGCGCGCGTAGTAGTTGGCCGTAGCACCGGCCACGAAGCACTGCATCTTCGCCACCTTCCTCGCGCCCGCGCCGCCAAACCAGCCGGCGGGGAGCACCGAGCAGACGACGTCGTCCATACTCAGCCCGCGGCGCCGCACGGAGCGGGCGAACGGCGCGCAGGCCGGCGCCAGCGCCAGCGCCGCGAACTGCTCCTCGAGCGTGAGCGGCGGGAACCCCGCGCCGCATGGAGGGCGTGGGAGAGCACGGAGGGGCAGGAGGCGTCGGTGACGTCCACGCGGAGCTCGTGGGACTGGTCCCCCGCGCGGGCGATCACGAGCGCGCGCCGCGGGAGGAGGGGGCGGCGGGACGACGAGCCGGCCGTGCCGTAGGCGTAGGCGAGGACGTCGGGCTTGTCGGGCTCGTCGAGGCCGACGTAGTGGAAGTGCAGCGGCCGGGCGGGGACGAGCGGGGAGGCCAGCACCGCGGCGCGGACGGCGGTGATCTCCCCGGCGGAGAGCGGGTCGAGCGGGTGGGGACGGGAGGAGGCCGCCGCCACGGCGGTGGTGACCATCATCATACCGCCGAGGATGACGACGGGGAGCATAGCGAGAAGTGGCACCGGTGCCATCATCATCTGACAGCAGAACTGATGGGACAGGTGGAATCGCGAATGAGGAGACGGGCATATATGCATGTGTGTGTGTGTGTGGGTGTGTGTGTGTGTGTAGTAACTGTGCCTGCGCGCGCGCCAAGAACAGTCACCGCCGAACGCCGATCACTTTGTCAGCGACCCAGGATGCTTGTTGCAGGCTCGTGAACAAAGTGATTTGGGGCCTAGCTTCATTACAAGTTGCGATCCAGAAACAGACTCCCAGGATCTGAACAACAGGGCGACAGAAACAATTGAGAAGCTGGGGATATGCGGTGTGCAGAGCCATCACCAATGGAAAGTTTCTGTTTGCGCACGCGCTCAGGCCTGGCATCGCGCCAGCCCAGCCGGCGGGCAAGCACAACGCCTCTCACGGGCAGTTGGAAGGGGTGTGCCCGTCTCGGCCGTTCCAGCATAGCCGGCCGGTCTAAACTCTCATGGATTTTCTGATCTGTTGCGGACCCTCCTTGTTAGTCGTTCCCCATGGCAGTTGTCAATATTCAATAATATAGGTTTGTTTGAACTAGACTTGCATGACTAAGTTGCAATTGTCCTGAATTGTTCCATTTCCCAGAAATTTTGGTATAGTGACAATCTCTGATGTATTAATATTTAGATACTTTTCTAAGAGAAAAAAAGGAAACTTCAACAAGCTCAATTCAGCTACATTGGCACTTCAACAGCACTTTGTTTCATCTAACCTCCCACTCTTTTTGCAGCAACACATTTAAAACTCAATCCCTTACAATTCAGTAACAGGAATAACTTCATGTTTGTAGAACAGATCTAAATACTCATGTAGGATCAGATTAGAAATCAATCAGAACAGGAACATTGTATTAGCACACTAAGTATAGGGTCAAACTATAATTTTCCGTACTTTTTTTGTTCGATGTTCATTCAGGGTGTGTTCGTTTCCTATCAGAAAGGCTCTGAAAACTTTAGAGTGCTCGCTCCCTCTAAAGAATCGCGGTCTTATTAGAGGCCGGATTAGAGGGCTGTTCGGTACCGGGCCTCTAAAGTTTAGATGTTTCGGGCTTTAGAGGGGTGAAACGAACGGACCCTCAGATCATACTCCAGATTACGGCTGGGAGGGGTACAATCTTCAATTGTCTGGCCTTCATTTTTCATCTATTCATCTGCATTTTACCTTGCTGTTACTTTATGTTTTCTTGCTCAAGACATCCTCCTCAGCAGTTCCTTAGTCTTTACTAACCATTCTGACCATATCCTGCACTGGTGTTTAATCATCCACTTATTTTTGGTGTTCTTGATTGCAACTGCTGCTTTCATTAGATGCTTAACTACATAGCAATCATGTGGCGTTGTACTTTAAGGAAAAATAGGCCTAACACTACAAGGTCAATCTTCTGTTACAACTTACAACTGCAATATCTTTTGTGGAACATTAAAACAGTTCTTTGATGAAGGGGAAATGAACTCCTGGCACGAAAAAAACATAGCAGACCATTTGGAAAGCAACATGGATCCTTGGGCTGGTTAGCTCTGACAGCTGTACCTGTGTTTCTGGTAGCACAAATTCTCAATACTGAACATTTTGAGGAATTGTTGCTGAACCTCTGATTATCTGAAACTCCAAAGTCCGAACTCATGCCTCCATGGCTGCCTATAACTGGACGAGTTCAGAAGACAAGAAGATGTTACTGAACCGGGTCAGCATCTCATCCATGTATCCAGCAAACTATTAGCATCTGATCCAAGGATGCAATAAGAGAAACCAACCTGGGAGAAGAGGTTCGTGATCTGGATAGTCAGTTTGAGCTATGCGAGCAAATGTCACCGTGCTGACAAACGCATACCGCAGACGCGGCCTCGATGTTCGTCGAACTACACCGGCTACAGTGTGCCCTCACCGTCTCTGGCCCCGCGTGCTATCGAAGCTCCAGTCTCGGGGCAGCAGCATCTCATCTCCTGACGCTGACGGGGCTAGGCCGTTAGCGGCGGCGCACGAGACGAGGGGGTCAGGAGCCGGCGTTTTGAAGCGTGAATTCGACCGAGAGCGAGCAAGGTATGCATGGCGGCGCGCCGCGGGGCTTGCGGAGGCCGGCGACGGCGGCGCGACCTCGCGAGGTCACAACAATGTCTCCAAGCGCCAATATTTTCAAAATACCCCCTGGTTTGTCCCAATATTCGCAGATAAACCCCTGTTTGGGATCGCGATTAGGAATCGCGATCCGAGTATTTATAAATGGAGCCCTACAAATTTACAAATAGACCCCTATATTTGCAAATAGGCCCCTGGATTGGATTGGCTTGTCCCTTCCGGCGACGGCCGCCGCTGCCGCCATCCTCGCTGCCGGAATCCGGGTTCCCCGTCCATCCCTCCGTTCATTCCTCCGCTCCGCTGCCTACCGCAGAAGAAAAGGACATGAGGTGCGCGATTCGTAGACCTCGGAGCAGAGCGGACCGAGCAACAGCCACCGCGAGCTTGACGACCTCACGTCGGGAGCCCGGTTATGGCGGCTCATCCCATAGATTGTTTCAGAAACTGGATAATACACAACCCTTTGAGCATGGTGCTGGAATAATCCTTCCCAGATATTTTTTTTCTTGCTGTAATTTCATCCGGAGTAGTAGAACGAGGACAAAAAAAAAAGAATCTGCTGGAAGAAGCCATCATCGGGAAGATATGCTTTTTGCATCATCTCTTGGTATGCTTGGGCACTAAAATCATTGAGGAAATTCTTATGAGTTCTTCTGCATCTGAGCTCTTGATTCCTGTCTCTGCATCTGCCCGTGCTTTGTGGTACCGCACAAGGGAGGGTACTCTGAACTTTTGCAGAGACAGGCGCAAGTAGAGTGCTAACCGTACATCTAATTTATAGAAGAGATAGAATTTGCAGCAGCGCAATCGGGCCTGACAGAACCAAACAACGTTGAGTAACATGCAGAGGGAGCTTTGCTAATAGCAAACAAGCACATCTGAGTTGAAGTCAGAGCGAGATGTGCCTCGAGCATGTTCAGACTCCTACGTTCCATGACCTTTACCGCTTCTCTCCTCGCAGGTTGCAGCCTACAGCCAGAGCAAGTGGCCATCGGCATCGTAGTAGAGATGCGTTTTTTTCTATCAAGAACTCAAAAAAAATGGAGAGAGATGCGTGACACCAGAACACTCGACCACCAGCTAAGAGACAAATTGATAGACTTCTTAGGATCTCTAGGTGCAGATTAGAGGGTGTTTGACATGCTCTTTGAACAAAACAGTGGTTCTTCTCGTTGCACCGAGAGAGCGAGGGAGATAGATAGATAGAGAGACCGTTGGGTTTGGCGGGGGAGCTTAACATGGCGTCGGTATCGGGGAGGCGGCGACGACGCGATGTAGTAGATGCAGGAGCGATGTCGGCGGTTGAGGACGCCGGCGTCGAGGACGCATAGGTGGTGTCGATGTGGTCGGTGACGACAGCAAGGTGGCGGCGGCGGTGGAGCTTCCCTGCCGCTTCAGTGCCCCCGGAGATCGGATCGGGACTAGGTTTTTGGTGGGGTTTTGGTGACGTACGGTGAACCTTAAACTGTGCACCGCTGGCCCACCTCTATTTACAGCACTGCGCGACGAGAGCCAACTATAGGTCGGCCGTGCGCCTCCGATCAGATCGCGAGATCAAGACCCGAGTCGGTCGTTGACCGATCGGAGATCATCCTAACAAAATTCGCACAAGGACACGGACGCTGAAAGCAAACGATTGAATTTCATGGTTTGGAGGTGTTCATGTACATATGCCGACATGGTTTGGTTCCTTGTATCTTATCGAGTCCAATTTCCTTGAGCTTCCGTTCATAAGCCAGCTGACCGGCTAAGCCGGATGGCGGCGTCTAAGCCAGCGAAGCGGCGTGCCAGGATGACAGACGGGAGCTCCTCAATTAACTGGAAGTCGGGAGCTCGCCGGACGGCGGCGGCAAGAGCGGCAGGATGACGGGAGCTAGCACTCGAGTGTGTGTTTGCAAGGTTACACGCCTGGGATCAGAGCTCGCCGGAAGGCGGCGGCGAGGCGCGGCTGGACGAAGACGAGAGGTCCGCGAAGCGCTCGTTCCGGTCAACGTCCCGCTTGTAGTGGGTCTCCCATGCATAATCTCGGCCGCCCGTTGAGGATTGAACGGTTCACAGGTACCTGGGGTGGACGGTAAACGAAATACCGTCCACCCGGTCGGTTGATGAAATACCCGTCCTCCCCTGATCGCGGCGAGAGGAAGCCAGCGCCGCCCGCCGGCCAGCTGCGAGGCAGCAAGAGAAGCCATAGAGAGGATCCAGGAACCTCCGCCAGCAGCCGCGCCAGCGAAAGACGCCTCGCAGCTCAGAACCAGCGTCGCCGCGCGGTAAGCCAGGCGGCCTCGCCTCCGCCCGGCGATTGATCCTGGCTGCTCCGAGTAGCCCGGGCAGCGTTGCCGCCGACCGGCCGCTGCTACTGCCGCGCGGCCAGCGAGGTAGGTCGTAGGAGGCGATGCAGCGCACGACGTCGGTGGGGCGCGCGCACATGGCCGAGGTCCAAAGGTTAGCCGCGTGGATTAGGGCCGGTGTGGATATGTTGATGCCGGCCAGTGGAGGGGAAGCCATGACACCATTGCCAAAAGTCCTTTGTGCAAGCCGTGTGGTAGCTTTTTCAGGAATTACAAGTTGGGCATCAATATGATAGTGAATCAGAGCTTCAGATAAATATGGATACTATTGTCTTGGTCTCAAAGATTGAGATTGGTGCAACTGACTGAGAGACATCTTTACGGGTCCAGGGACTCGAAGTCCTCAGCGGGTCCACTTCCTGCTGGAATTTTGGATGGCGGGTCCACTTCCTGCTGAAATTTTGGATGGTCTAAGACCACGTGTGAATGAAACAGGTGCCCTCCTGAGCCATGACTTTCTTCGGACCGTCCAGTCCCACGGTCCCGACTTGTTAGGACCGTTCAGCTAAAGCCTCGGCCTGCGTCCCCGACTAAAGGGACAACCAAGGCCTAAGTCCATATTATGATCCTGATCTAGGACGCCAACAAAACTCCACCACGCACGTGTCACTTTCTCTGACTGATGAGGTCAGGGGGCCGACCGGACCTCGCATACTGGCCGTCCTCGAGGGCAGGTGCTGAGGATAAGGACGGACGCACCAAAATCAACTAGCGTACAGGACCAACCACTACCCCTCACGAAGGATGTGACACAACATCATCACGACGCTGCGGACACGCCTCCATCACAACGGAGTGACGGGGCGCAGCGGCAGGGATGGAGCGTGACTACGGTACCGTACTTATCGTCACACGCTCGCCCCCCGACCGACGGAGCACGATGCACAGGGACAAAATAAGACGGCCACCCCACGACGCAGGACTTGGACGCTGGTCATCGGAAGGCCCCAACTAACAGAGTTGGCGGCCCCGACTGATAGTACTGGCGACTCCGACCGGCAAAGTAAGGAACACTCTCTCTTTCTACCTCACTCTTTCTACCTTCGGTTCCCCTGTGAGACCCCCTTTGGACTATAAAAGGGATAGTCATCCGCCTAAGAAAGACAACCTCGACAGATCTCGATCATACCACATCATCCACTCGTAAGCTTGTGACTTGTGGTCAGTTCTAATAGTGAACTTCTGCCCTTGTAAATATTGTCTGAATTTTTCATTTACCATTAATAGTTGTTTATGCCTCGCCCCAAAAGCTTTACTCAGGAATGCCACTGGTTGTTCTCTTTGCATCAGGACAGCCCCTATCCCACCATCACAAGCATCAGTTTCTACAGTGAAAGGCTCTCTGAAATTTGGTAGTGCCAATACTGGTGTAGTCATCATTGCTGACTTGAGGGCCAGGAAGGCTTGCTCAGCTCTGTCACTCCATTCAAATTGCTTCTTCTGCAGAAGTGGGGTCAATGGTTTGGCTAGTACTCCATAATTTCGCACAAATTTTCAATAGTAGCCAGTGAGGCCCAAGAATCCTCTAACTTCAGTGATTGAGGCTGGTCTGGGCCACTGCAACATGGCTTTTGTCTTAGCTGGATCAGTGGAGACTCCATCTTTTGATATAATATGACCCAAATATTCCAGACTGTGCTGAGCAAATGAGCATTTACTTGGTTTCAGGAATAACTTGTGGGCTCTAAGCACATCAAACACTTTTTGTACATGTTTCTCATGTTCTGCTAATGATGGGCTATATATGAGTATATCATCTAGAAACACCAACACAAACTTCCTGAGAAAAGGGCTCAAAATCTCATTCATGATGCACTGAAATGTAGATGGTGCATTGGTTAGCCCAAAGGGCATCACCTTGAATTGATAGTGACCTTGGTGAGTTTTGAAGGCTGTTTTGAACTCATCTGCCACACACATCCTTACTTGATGATACCCAGGTTTCATATCCAGCTTAGTGAAGAACATAGCTCCTGCTAATTCATCAAGAATTTCCTCAATAATTGGCATTGGAAATCTGTTTTTAATAGTAATGGAATTCAGTCTTCGATAATCTACACAAAATCTCCAACTACCATCCTTCTTTTTTACCAGCAACACCGGGGAGGCAAAGGGACTAGTGCTGTGTATGATCAATCCAGCCTCAAGGAGCTCCTTAACTTGTTTCTCTATCTCAGTTTTGTGTTGGGGGGAGTATCTGTATGGTCTGCAATTAATAGGTGCAGCATCAGGTTGAAGGGGAATAGCGTGGTCATATGCTCTAGCAGGTGGTAGCACCTTAGGATCACTGAATATATCACTGTATTGCTGTAGCAGCCACTGTATAGACTCAGGGATGTCCTGCAACTCCTCAGGTATATGGTTGACTACAGCAAAAGCCCAGATATCATTTCCCTTAGAACTTTTCCACAAATTATCTGTTGTCATAGATCCCAGTGTAACTGGACCAGTCTGAACTCCCTGAATTTCAACCTCCCTTCCTTCATCTATAAGCTTGATATGATTGTGCTCCCAATCACATTGCATAGGACTGTGTATCTTCAACCAATCATACCCAAGTATGGCATCATAAGTTCCCAACTCCAACACCCTCATATCTGTTTTGACAGTGTGTCCCTGACACCACCACTCCAAGTTAGGCACCCTCTTGTCAGTGATCAGCACTTGCTCATTGGCTGACTTCACTTTCTTAGCTGTAGTCTTCTCAGTTGGCAAACCAACAGAAGCTACAAAATTAGAGCTCACAAAAGAATGGGAACTGCCACTGTCTAGTAAAATGAGCATGACCTTATTTTTCACCAGGGACCTGATCTGCATGCAGTCAGCCCCTTCCGTTCCTGCCACAGCATGGAGAGACAGGTGATGGAAATCTTCAGTTAAATCATCCTCTACCTCCAACTGATTCAGGACCTCATCATTCAGATTTTGATCCAGATCATTCACAGCTAAGACATTCAGTTGAGCTTTAGTCCTTTTAGCACAAACCTCCACATGAGCAGGATCAAACTTCTCTCCACAATAGTAACATAGCCCATTAGCTTTCCTGTAGTCTCTGAGTTGTCTTTCTCTCCACAGAGTACCACTTGGTTGTTGAGGTTTATATTCCCCTCTAGTCATGCTGCTCCCAGTTCTGCCAGACAGCCCAGTCTTCTGTAATTTGGACCTGCTTCTGTCCATAATCTTCTGCTGGATTTTGGCCAATAAAAATGCTCTATCCACATCATCAGGCACTTGGGCCTGCACTAGGTATCTTATCTCCTCCTTTAAGCCATTGACAAACTGTGAAGCAAAGAATAATTCCCCATAGCCAGAATTGTGCATGCACACCTGGAACTGCAAAGCCTGAAATGCCACAAAATAATCCTCCACAGAACCAGTTTGCCTCAACTCTAGTAAATCAGTCACAGCCTTCCTGTAATCATGTTTACCAAATTTCTGCTCCACAGCTAACACAAACTCTAACCAAGAATCAGAGTCCTTTTTCTCTTTTTTATAGGCTTGTAACCACTGAGCAGCTGGCTCATCAAAGTGAAGTGCTGCTACTTTAACCCACAAGTGCTGAGGTACATCCATCAACTGAAAGTAATCGACACACTTATCTCTCCACACAACAGGATTATCACCATTAAAGCGAGGGCATAACATCTTAGGCAGAACATTGCGTGGTATGGAATTGCGAGCACCAGAGCGGCTATTCTCACCTTGGTTTCGTGGGCGTGGAGGCTGTCTGCTAGAAGACGACTCCGAGAGAGAAGAATCACTGTCAGAAGACTGACTGCTCTGTTGGTGTTGCTTGCGCAGGTTCAGCCTGGCCACCGCCTGTCCTGTCTCCTCAATCTGCTTAGCCATAATCTGCTGTTCGGCCGCATGCTGATCGACCGCTTGCGTGTTGAGGTCCAACTGAGTTCGGATCTTCTGTTGTGTGAGTCCAATGTCAGTGACGCGAGCAAACAAGATTTCTAGACTATCCAGAATCTGATCGAGTTTGGAGCCCTCCTTCTCGGCTTCCTCTTGCATCGCGTCCAGTATCAGTTTGGTCTGCACGGAAGGTTTAGGCGGAGCCGTGGCTGACTGCACTGCAAATCGATCCAAGGTGGGAAGGAATTACGGGGCCGACCTCACCGTGATGTGTAGATCAGATCAAGTACACCCAACCGAACCCGTTTCTTAGATCAAGATCAACGGGATACAGCAGTAGCAACAGCAGCTCGTACCTGACCAATGAAGAGCCGCGCAATCCAATCGCTCCCGGAATGAGAACGCTCGATGTCCCGCATTGTCGACTGGAATCGGTCTACCGCCACCAAATCGATCTGATACCAATTGTCGAACCCGTGGCCGGACGAGATCGCCGACGTGAGATTGACGCTCGAATCGAATTGGGAGGAAACGAAATGGATCAGAGAACAACTTCTCTATTTCTTTACGAGTTTGTTTTAGTTTCTGTTACATGCCCTCTCTCGATACACCGCCTCAGCTTATAACCCACTCACACCACGGATTGGGCCCACCCAACAGACACGCCTGACTCACACCTCATACTTTACGTATTCTCTATTGTATAACGTCTTCATGTCGACACCGCCGTGACACTTTGGAATCCACACCGTCCGCCGTTCGCACTAGCGTGGATGCGTGTAGGAGGCCGGCGATCTGGCCCGTCAGCGGGTTGAGGAGCTGGACGGCGTAGGTGTCCGTCCGGCACACGAGGAGGTGGTCCCGAGGACGTAGCAGCGGAGGATGTCCGGGATCTCCAGCAGGACGCGCTCGCCGGTGCGGACGTTCAGGAAGCGCCGTACCGGACGTTGAAGGCGTTGGGGAGCATGATCCACCCCCACCGCCGGGGGTGGAACCGCCGGTCCATGGCGCCACGCGCGCGGAGGCTCGCGGAGGACGCGCGCCACGCCCTGCACACCGCGCGGAAGCGGAGGTAGCCGACGACGTCGCTCGAGAGGACGCGCTCGGCGATTAGTCCTGCCGGCCCGGCCGTCAGGTTCGCCCAGTCTCTTCCGCTGAGTTCCTGCGGAGCACTCGACGCCGACGACGCCATGGTTGAGAGCCGATCGTGGCGTTCGACGCTGCCCCCTCCCCCTCCGGCTGCGAGGCCGGAGAGCCTCGCAGATGTTGGATGCAGGCTCGAACAGATTGTTGAGTCACCCGGCACGATCGGGCCGGCATCCATCAGTATTTGATGATGCTTTTGTGTAGGTTGTGACGAGGGACAGAAAATAGAATCCCCGGATCTAGAGAATAAGAGATTTACTGAGTTTAAAAGGAAACTCAAGAATCTACGTGCCACACAATAGCGGCAACCGGATCAACTTTTTCCGAAGAAAAGGGAAAAGGAGGCAACTGTTGAATAGATAAAATTCAGTTGGCACGGATTGGGCCGGGCTTTGGAGTATACCAACGAAAAAGAAGGAGATGGTTAGCGAGGGGGGATGGAGGATTAATCGCAACAGGGTGAACATTGCCTACTCTTATGAGTAGTTTAGATGAACACAAGTTATATTATGCTATTTTTCGTAATGATATAAGTGGATAATTTATATATAGATTTATGAGGTTATTTTAGACTAATCTCTACCCGCAAAAAAAAAAAGACTACTCTCTATAAAGATGCAAGTGCATAATTTTTCTAAAAAATCGAATAGAACCGTTGTCTATAATGTCAATGATTACTGGAGTCTATTAAATTAATATCATGATGTTTTAGCTTTTGCGAAAAATTTATAGGATTTACCTTCTTCTTCTAGCATGTCTGGTAAGGATTAAAATGGAGGCTCCAAAATGGATCTCCAAGTAGACAGAGGAACTCTTTTCCATAAACCAGACTTTGAGTGATGAATGAATCACAATAAAAGAGAGAGGAAGCGTGATGGGTTCAATACGGTGCTCTAGTTTACGCACATAGTGTGATAAAAAGTAAGCAGCATCCTCCTTGTCAAAATTGACTTCAACGACACTTGCACACGCAAGATCACATGCCATAACTTTTAGCTAGTGAGCCACATCGTTGTAGCTGCACACGTACACGGTGTCAGCATCAATGGACGACGATACCGCGGCCGACACCAAGACCGCACGCCTCGTGCCAGTGAACAAGGCCTTCCCCTGCAGCATCGCCAAGCTCGCCATGTCTCGCGAGTCGAGCTTCACCCGGCACACGCTGCACCTCCTGTGATTACAGGGTTCATTGGTCGGGAGAACATGGTAGCAGAGGATCAGCTCGCCGTCGTTGTCCGCCAGGAACATGCGGTTTTTCAGGTAAGCTTGCGCGCCTCGCCCGTGCACGGCGGCCGCCGCCCGCCGCGGCGGATGCTGCTGGCTCGCCGCGGTTCCGACCACCGAGATGTTCTTCGAGTTGACGAGGCAGGTGCGGCCTTGGAACGGCAGCGCCGAGATGATGCCGTCGTGGAACGTGAGGCGCGTCCACAACAGGTCCCCGGGTTTGGCTACGGGACAGGGAGGAGCTCCGGAAGTTGAGCGCGACCATGGAGTCGTCGGCGAGGCCCGCGCCGCGCAGCTCGAGGTTCCTTAGCTGGCGCCGCAGCAGGTCTCCGCTCGAGCCCAGCAGCGAGGCCGCGTGCGGGAGGTCGGCGAGCTGCCCCGTAAGCGGGTTGAGGAGTTGCACGGCGTGGGTGCCCATCCGGCACAGGACGAGGAGGGCCCTCGGCGGTGTGCCCCTGGAGGTAGCAGCTGCGGAGGTCGGGGAGGACCAGGACGACGGGCTCGCCGGTGACGACGTTCAGGAAGAGCCGCCGGGGCAGGCTGGCGAAGGCGCACGGGAGCAGGACCCACCGCCGGGGGTGGAACCGGCGGTCCAGGGCGCCGCGCGCGCGCAGGTGGGCGGAGCCCGCGCGCCACGCCCGGCACACGGCGCGGAAGCGGAGGAGGTCGACGTAGTCGTTGGAGAGGACGCGCTCGGCGATCGCCCCCGCCGGCCCGGCCGTCAGGTTCGACCAGTCTCGCTCGCCGAGCGCTTGCGGGGCAGCCGACGCCATGTTGAAAGTTTCAGCAAGCCTTGCGCGTGACAGACGCTGCGCCGGCGGCGAGGATCGTCGGGCGACGAATACGATCATACGAAGGCTTCGGACTCGGAATCCAAAACCACCACGACTGGGTGCTTTATATAGACTTGTTAACATTGGGATCGGCTACCGCATTGATTAGATTAGGAGAAACCGTATGATATTAACACAAGCCGTGCAAGAGAGAGAGAAAGAGGGGTACGGGGTTATACCTTCGTGCCCTTGCGTCGCGGGCGATGCCGTCATGCCCGCCATGGTCGTGCAGCGCAGGTGCTCGCGGTGGCCGAGGTGAAGGCGTGGATGCTCGCGGTGGCAGAAGATCAGGTCGCGTCCACGGGCTCGGGGTCGAGGCGGAGGCGTGGACGATGGCCGGCGATGGAGCTTCCCGCCGCTACTGCGCGTTCTTTAGATCGGCTAGGGTTGCGATGTCGGTGGGATGGCGGCGGCGACGAACTTCGTGTTTCGTGCCGCTGGCCCCCACCTATCTTTTATAGCGCAGCGCGACGGGAGCCCACCAGCTAGGGACGAGCTGGGGCGCCCCCGATCAGGGCGCGGGGTGAGGAGGCCCATCGGAACCGTTAGGGTCCAATGGTCAACGTGTGATCAAACTAACAAGACTAGGTCAATAATGAGTATGAGTCCGCCTACAACTATGGTTCGTATTTGTAAAAACTGGATTGGATACGGAAAAGAGAAAGAGCGTGATTGGTTACCTGGTTATAGCCCAACCAGGTTCGCGCGATGCGGGCTCCCGACGATTGGTTACCTGGTTGGGCCTCCGAACCAGGCTCGCGCGATGCATACCTCCCCTCCCACCCAGGTCCCCGCGATGCAGAAATGAAACCCGTTTTCCCCGAACCTGGTGGCGGCGATGCGAGGGCGGGCGGGCCGAGGCAGGCGGCGGTGGTCGCGGGTGTCCAGGCGCGCGCTCCCGCCATGGGCTAGGGTTACCGCTCCCCCCCTTTCGCGCCATTTCCATCCTCGCGCCATTTCCATCCTCGCGCGTTCGCGCGTGCGGCAAGGGCTAGGGTTTGCGCGCCGTTCGCCTCCGCTATAAGACACCCCCGACGCCGCCCCCCGCGCGCTGCCATTTCCGCCGCTTGAGCTCCAGGTGAATCTCTCTACTCTCATCCTCTTCTCTCCCTATGGTTGCCGAGATCTGACTTGTTTCCTCCCTATCCTCTCTGTAGCTGCGATTGCTGGGCGAATCTCTGTTCGTCGAGGCAAGTATTCCCTCCTCAATCGCCGAGATGTGGCGTTCCCTCTTCGATCTGTCCCCCCCCTCTGTATCTATCTTCCCCTCTCCTTCCTTCGATTTGTGTAAGCTAATCCCTGTTTTGGTTGCAGCATCGCAGATCTGTGCTCCCTGTCTTCCCCCTTTCGATCTGTGTGTGTGCTCTTTGCCTGGTTGCTGCAAGGTGTCTGGTACCCCTTCCTCTGCAACTGTGATTCTTTGTGCTAGCTACTTATCTGAGCTATGTGCATGTGGCCGTGATGTTTAGTTCTATATGCTTGTTTACTTTTGCTACATATCTGAGTTATGTGCTTGTGGATGTGATGTTTAATGCTATATGCTTGTTTCCTATTGCTTCTTATCTGAGCTATGTCCCTGTGGCTGTGATGTTTAGAGGTATATGCTTCTTTGCTACTACTTAACTGAGTTATCTGTTGTGGCTATCTTGTTTACTGTTACTTATCTGAGCTCTATTCCCTTTGAGTCTTGCCTATGATGACTTTAGGTTTGATTATTTACAGTCCTATTTAACTGAGCTATGTGCTATGTGTCTGTGATGTTTAGTGCATAAACTGAGCCGTGTGCCCTTGCCTATGATGCCTATGATGATGAGTGTTTTAGCTGAGCAGTGTGCTGTTGTCTATGATGTAGAGTTACTATACTGTGCTAAGTGTTGTTACATGTTATTTGCTTATAGATGGATAATAGAGAAATGAGGCGCAAGCTTATCATTCAGGCTGCTGCTTTAATAGCTGCCATTCATGCATTCATGTTTAGTCGGTTCTTGTGTGGCCAACAGTCTCGCCCTAGTATTAGTTATGCACCTCTTAGTGCCATGGACGAGGAGAGGAGGAGGAACTTGAACTTGATTTATAACTGCAATGATGTGGAGTGTGTAAACATGCTTCGCATGAGAAGAGCACCCTTTTTTCAGCTTTGTAACCTGCTTAGAGAGAGACACCTACTTAGGGATAGCCTACATAGTTGTGTAGAAGAACAAGTTGCAATGTTTCTCCATGTTGTGGGACATAACCAGCGATTTAGAGTCATCCACCAAAATTGGAGAAGGTCTGTAGAGACTGTTAGCAGATATTTTAAAGAGGTTTTGTATGCAATTGGGGAACTAAGAGAAGAGATGATTAAGCCTCCCACCAATGCTACTCCACTTAAGATCAGGAACAGCCATAGGTGGTATCCATATTTTAAGGTATATAACATATTTATTTACATATAACAAATCAATGGTTGTTATCTCAACTAATCCAAACAACAACTGAGTTTGTAGGACTGTATTGGGGCAATAGATGGCACCCATATCCTGGCTAAGGTGCCACAAAGAATTCAAGCTGCATTTAGGGGAAGAAAACATCAAACAACTCAAAATGTACTTGCTGCAGTTGATTTCGATTTAAAGTTCACCTATGTCCTAGCTGGCTGGGAGGGGTCTGCACATGATGCCACCATCCTTGCTGATGCTCTAGAGAGGCAGGATGGGTTAGTTGTCCCACAAGGTATAATATGAAGTCATATTAATTAAAATGACACAACTAATACAATAGTACTAATACTTATATTATTTTTAGGTAAATTCTATCTAGTTGATGCTGGTTATGCATGCCGCCCTGGATTCCTTCCTCCCTTCAGAGGCACTAGGTACCATCTCAATGAATATGGTGGTAGAAACTATCCAACCAATGCAAGGGAATTGTTCAACCTCAGGCATTCAAGCTTAAGAGTCACAGTTGAGAGGGCTTTTGGGGCAATAAAAAATAGGTTTAGGATCCTGGACAACAAACCCTTTCACCCCTTCAAGACACAAGTGAAATTGGTGCTAACATGCTGCATTTTACATAATTGGATCCTGAACTATGGTGTAGATGAAGTGGTTCCCCTTGAGGAGGCTTGGGCTCCTAATAGCATTGGTTCCAATGTTGGTGGTGTTCAAGTAGAAGATAATAGTGACTGGGCATCTATTAGGGATGAAATAGCTAATCTCATGTGGGCTAACAGGGGGCACTGTCATATATGAAGACATGGATTTGTGTCGTATGTGTACTGTAATAATACTGCTATGGTGTTTATTATTTGTATCTTTTCTGAGGCAATGGCACATTGCTATAATGTTGTTTGTACTTTGTTCTGAGGCAATGGCACACTGCCATGATGTTTCATTTTTACTTGTTTTGAGGCAATGGCACACTGCTATGATGTTTCTTTTTTACTTGTTCTGAGGCAATTAGCACACTGCTATGATGTTGTTTCTTTTTACTTGTTCTGAGGTAATTGGCAGACTGTTGTGATGTCTTTTTTCTGTACATCTTCTAAGCCACATGCAGACTACTATGATGCTGGTTTTTTTACATGATTCTAGCCACAGGGACACTGCTGTGATGTTTATACATGATTTTGTATATGATCTGAGCCACATGCACACTGCTATGATGTTGTTTTTTACAATAACTGAGGCAATATATATATGCTATGATGTTGTTTTGTTTATAATAACTGAGGCAATAGATATATGCTATGATGTTGTTTTGTTTATAATAACTGAGGCAATAGATATATGCTATGATGTTGTTTTGTTTATAATAACTGAGGCAATAGATATATGCTATGATGTTTGTCTTATATACTGTTGTCAAATATTGGTACTAGGGCATGGATGTTCAAGAGGAAAGAGAGTTTATGGAGCTGTATGGTAGCTATTCCAATGCCCTAGTTGTTGCTAATTCTGCTCCTAATCCTTCTGGTGGTCCTGCCCCTCCTCCTGCTGTTGTTGCCCCTGCTGTTGCCCCTCCTCCTCGTGCTGCCCCTCGAGCCAGGCAGCAAAGGAATTCTATGAGGTGGACTAGTGTCACATCCTCCTTTATCTTGCGCCGGTTCTGTGAACTCATTTCCACTGGGGTTAGAACAGATAAGGGGTTCAAGGAGGTTCACTTGAACAAAGTTGCTAGGGACCTTCAGGAGTTCACAGGGAACAATGTAACCTCTACTCAAGTGTATAACCACTTGCGCACATGGAGGAAAAAATGGATAAGAGTGACCAAGCTGAGAGAGCTTAGTGGAGCTTTATGGGATGAGGAGACCTTCATGATTTCCTTGGAGGATGAGCACTATAATGGTCATGTAAAGGTGTTAGCCATAGTGCATATCATTTTCACCTTCTTCTCTTAAATATTAGCTAATTTCTAAAATTGCATTGCATTTTAGGCTCACCCTGAAGATGCTGACCTTCTGAACAAGCCAATAGAGAACTACCAGCAAATGGAGATCATATTTGACAATGGCTGTGCCACAGGCAAGTTTGCCATGGGTTCTAGCCAGCCTTTGGGTTCTCCATCTGACTGGGCTGAGAGTTCTCAAAAAATTGATGAGCCTGCCAAAGAGTTTGAGGAGGTAGCTAAGCAGGATGCTGGGGGCAGTAGCAGCAAGCACCAGGAGGCTAGTAGCAAGCAGCAAGAGCCTAATGGCAGTGGAGTGGGCAGCAAGAGGAAGAGGGCAATGCTCTCTGATGAGGATATCACTGTCCTGTCTGGGATGACAACTGCTGTGAACAATGTGGCTGATGCTATCAGAGAAACAAAGACTGAAGTTGTCCCTGCTGACCTCTACTCTGCTGTGATGTTTGTCCCTGGCTTCACTGATGAAGCTCTGATTGTGGCCTACTCCCATCTGGCAGACAACAATGCTCTTGGGGCTGCATACCTGCTAATGTCTGATGCTCATCGTGTGCTGTGGCTGAGAACCTTCTTAGCTAAGCACTACTACAACAACAACAACTAGTATCTGATAGTTTTCTTATTGCTGGTTGATCCTTTGTCCAGTAGGACCTCCTTTTGCTAACCTATTTTGTGCAGAGGTACTGACCCTGCATTCTTTTGTGCAGCTGGTCACATCTTTCCATTTCTTCTATGTGGTTGATGTGATCCTGCTATAACTAGATAGAGACTCATATATATAGTAACAAGTCTCTATCCTCTTACTATGATGTAGTGAATGTATTGGATCAACCACTTTGATGTTGGACTCTAATCTGAGCATATATCTATTGCCAATGATGTATTGTTATTCGAGTTATGCTATTGTATTGAACTATACCTAAACTGAGATCTATCTATTGCCAATGATGTTATTATTTTGTTGATGCTGCACATTCTGAGGTGTATAGCTATTGCCAATGATGTTCTATGATGTACTTCATACTTCTTTTCTTCTATTTTCCTATCTGTCACCTGCTAATTGATTCATTTTTTGTCATGTGAGGTTGCTGGATCCTCACTCTCAACTGAGGCTGATGGCATCTGCTATGATGATGAGTTTGCTATTTTTGTTGCCCTACTATGTAAAGGCATGCTCTACTCTTGTGCTTACTTATCTGTTGATTGAATCCTCACTGTAAATTGAGGCTGATGGCATAATGCTATGATGATGGATGCTTTTCTGTTGTGTTCTCTTGTCTTCACCCGTGGTCTGTTGTGTTTTGCTGGACAATGCTTCTATATGTGGTCTGATTGGTTACCTGATTACTCAATTTCACAGTTCCTATTCCTATTGATTTTAACTCAATATGTTTAAGTCTGAGCACATGCCATCAGCCAATGATGCTTCTTTTATACATATTGCTCCCCAGTGTGTGTAATGGACATTTTTTTTACTAAATTTCTCAGATTTAGCTTGTCATTAATTAACTGATTTGGGCACCTAGTTATTTCTTCTCAGTTATTGTTGATTTTAACTGAATATAACTAAGACCGAGCATATGCCATCAGCCAATGATGCCTCTGTGATACAAATTGCTTCCAGTGTGTGTGCGCTATGGTGGTAACCTCACCACTGCCTGATTGTGATCATGGTGTTCAACCTTGTGTGCTTCGGGTGCTGGTAACCTCACCATCACCTGGTTCTGGTGATGGGATTTACGTGCGATGCAGGCAACCAATCACCGTTCTTGCATCTAGTTTTTTGAATCTGGGATGCAACCAGGTAACCAATCATCGTCTCTGCTCATCCAGTTCGGTGGGAACCAGACAACCAATCAACCCAGGTTGCATGCCTTAAACCTGGTTGAAGGGAACCTGGTTCCTTGGTGCCACCCAGGCTAGTGGCAACCAGGTAACCAATCACGCCCAAAGTGTTTCCATTGCCGGTTGCTCTGTCCACGGTGTATCCGCCATTGTTGTTGTCGCCCTGCTGTTCAGATCCTGGGCCGCCGCAGCGCGGAGCCGTTCGTATATAACTCGTAACGGGCCTTGGGCCCCCAAAATCACTTTTATTTTCTGTCCTGAGCTGCTGACAGAGTGATCAGCAATGATTGGCGCGACTCGATAAATCCACAGTCCTTGTAGGACCCCGTCTCGTCGCCTCATTCGTCATCCGACCTCCCCCACCACGGCCGCTGCAGTCAGCAGACCTGCAGCGTCAGCTGATGGCCCGACTGCCACTCCCACGCCCAGCTATGCTCCCTCTCCTCCTCCTCGCCGTGCTCTCGGTCACAGCGGCGGCGGCCTCCTCGCGCCCCCACCCACTCGACCCGCTCACCCCCGCGGAGATCACGGCCGTGCGCGCCGCGGTGCTCGCCTCCCCGCTGGTCCCCGCCCGCCCGCTCACCTTCCACTACGTCGGCCTCGACGAGCCCGACAAGCCCGACGTCCTCGCCTACGCCTACGGCGGCGGCACCGCCAGGCGCCGCGCGCGCCGTCAGCCCCTCCAGCGGCGCGCCCTCGTGATCGCCCGCGCGGGGGGGCAATCCCACGAACTCCGCGTGGAGGTCGCCCGCAACGGCTCCTCCTCCGCCGCCGCCACCGTGCTCTCCCACGCCGTGCACCGCGGCGCGGGCTTCCCGACGCTCACGCTCGAGGAGCAGTTCGCGGCGGTGGCGCTTCCGCCGGCGTACCCGCCGTTCGTGGACTCCGTGCGCCGCCGCGGGGTGGACATGGGCGACGTGCTCTGCGCGGTGTTCCCCGTCGGCTGGTTCGGCGACGCCGGGGCGCCGCGGCGGGTGGCCAAGATGCTGTGCTTCGTGGCCGGCGCCACGGCCAACTTCTACGCGCGGCCAATCGAGGGCGTCACCATGGTGGTGGACCTCGACCGGATGGCCATCGTCGGGTACAGGGACCGGGTGGCGTACCCCGTGCCCAAGGCCGAGGGCACCGACTACCGCGCGGGCAAGACCGGGCCGCCGCTCGCCGGACCCCAGCCGGCGCCCGGCGTCGTCGTGCAGCCGGAGGGCAGGGGATTCCACATTGACGGCAACATCGTCAGGTACGCGATCGACTTGCAACAGGAGAACGCTACAAACGTTGCTCTGTTACCTTGCGAAGCAAAAAAAAAATGTTGTGTTTTATAACTTTATTATGATCATCGATCCATGACAAGTCCCCATTAGATGCATGTCTGTCCCAGGACCGCGATTGTTCGTTCAGCCTCATTATTTCTGAAGAAGCTGACAGGTTCATTCAGCTAACACAACACTGACAGGCCTGGAAAGATTGCTAATTGCACAGCGGGCGTTGTTAGTTCCATCCATATGAAGTGCCAGGAAAGTGTGCTTGCTTTCATCATTTTCGAGCATATCGACGACTAAAGAAGTGCAAATGCTCAAGTTTTAGTCTTCTAGAACAGTTTTAGAACAAGTTTCATTCATCTCAGAGAATCCATATCCATTTTTTTAAGAAACAAATCCATATCCATTAACTCGCAATCTGGCTTCCCTAGTGCACACGTGATTTGGTCTGACATTTGACGATTCAAAATTCCGTCAGTGCACGTGCTTCAATGTTCAAACACTGCCTGCGTATCTTTTCTAAAAAAACACTGCCTGCATACGTGAGTTTATGTATGCTTCATGTGGATAGCAGCTTGTCCAAGTGTAGCATCGCTTCTGCAGTTCTGCACCGGATTTCTGAAATGTGATCCGCAGAATTTGATAAGGGCTTGGTACTTGGTAGTAGCGTTTGGATTGCATGCTGTCCACGGTGACGACAAGGACCACTACAGCATTCAATTGTGGTAGAGAAATAAGAGCACATCGACTAGGGCCCAACTATTGCTTTTTTTTACTAATATATATAGAAAGAAAAAAGACCTGCAACAATTATTTTGGTGGGCCTGAGAGTCCCCCGGTCTCCATCAATGATCTTATCTTTATTTTCAACTAGTATTTGTTTAAACAGGTCTCCATCAAAGATTATAGCTACTAGCAAGGTGGCCCGCGCGTGCTGTTCGTTCGTTGATATAGTAATAATTAAGATTATTAATAATATTGTATTTGTGGTTTTACAGCCTAGATCAACATATGCATCAAAAGATAGGGTGCGTACCCACCCTAAAACGTTTAAAAAATTCTCTTGATTGAAAAGGTGATCCTACCAGATGGAGTATAGTTAAGTCTGTCTAGGAATATTGGAATGCTCGTTCACAACACTATGTCTAATTCTCAGCACAACCGGCTCGTTACTTACACCCATTGATTTGAGTATTTTGTCTAAATCCTCCAAATTATATATTTATTCTCAAAACAAACACAAGGCATTGCTATAGCCTATAGCCAATAATGGCATTATTTAGATGAAATCCGTTATGTTAACGGAAGACGTGTGGCTCATCGTACCATTTGACAGTAACTCCTTGCTGTCACCCATCAAAAACCTCGAAAGATTATAAGCACATAAAAAGCAACAATTTTATCATTTCATCTCTCAAATACATCATACAGCTCCAAACTCCAAACTCCAGCACCATAAAACTCTTCATTTACATTTTCATACCCTAGAATATATTAGAATAAATACTGCCCAACTAATGTTCATGGAAAAAATAGCTATCAACTAATAGATGTGTTCCAAACTCCAAATCGGTCTCAACTGTTAAGCATTACATAGTGTACAAAACGATCTCGGGAATGTACCAACCATCCTGCATATTAAATCTTATAGCTTTTCTTTTATCTAAATGTATGGTGGGAACCTAGACACGATTTATTTGGCTAGCATAAAACTTTATTCATCTAAAAACCTCTCATTTGACACACAATAATTTAAGTGTTTTCCCATCACCACTTGACACCGAAAAGCATGAACATATTCACAATTCTATAGATCACATAAGAAATGCTAGCCATGCTGCAAAGTAAACAATTTGAAATTCGATTTAAAAGAAATGGATAATGGATCTTGCCATGTCCACTTTGTCATGTTTATTTACATGATGCAAGTTATAGCATAAGAGCAAAAAAATTTTACATTGATTTGCACATATTTTGCATTCACTAATAGTGATAATTTCAAATTGACTCCATACCCAACTGATTCCTTTATGATTGAATTTTCTTTCAGACATAAAGTGTCATGTATTTATTATTACTGTTACATCTTGCATTAGTACAAAGAATGCATTATGGTTTCTACGAGGAATAGCACTGTATCTTGCAACAGAATACTGTGCTGAAAAGAACAGGGAACCAGTATGTTGTCCATGACCATGAGCATATAAAGAGACCATCCTAGAACGAGTTCTTGGTACTAAAAAAACACATTTCTCTCTCTGTCAACTACAGCAGTTCACCTTCTTAATACCAGCTGGATACTTGAATGCCAAGAAAATCAAGTCGTCACAAATGCAGACATACATATATGCTGAAACTACAGTAAAAAGATGTAATAGAAATTATCAGGGTACCAGATTTTAAACGATTACTAAACCATTTAATAGATGCTACCACCATTTACTTCATAAGAATACTATAGTGCTAATATTTGACTTGGGTTAATGGTGAACTATCACTGTACTGGACAGGTAGAAGTAAGCACTTTAGTCTTCTTTATACTCTTAAAAAGAAGAATAAAGTGCTTACTTCTAGTTTATCGAGATCACTACCACTGGGATTTTATCGAGATCACTTCCACTATCAAAAGCACCGCACTGGACTACCTCTCCTCCTCACGTATATCCCGGCAACGATGGCCACCGGCGCGATGACGGCGAGCACCTGCGGAGAAAGCCAGCGAGGTTCTTGAATCCAGGTGAAACGCAAGCACATACCTCGTCGACGAATCCAGGTGAAATGCAGGCACATACCTCGTCGTCGTCGATTCACGCGCGCAGGCGACGCACCGGCATGGCCCAGACGGGCACGGTGTCCTTGAGCGGGTACCGGAGACGAACCGGTGGAAGGGCTCGATGGCGTTGAGCGCGCCGTCGAGGGCGACGAGGAGGGCCAGCACGACCCAGTCGAGCAGGTGCAGCCTCGCGACCCTGGTCCCGTGGGTCTTCAGGTAGAGGCGCGGCGCTCTCGGACGGGCGGCAGCCACCGCCGCCGCCGCCGCCGGCGGCATCGGGCTGCGGGACAGCCGACGGAGGAAAGAGACGACGGGGACGAGATCTAAATCAGCCTCGCCGCCGCCTGCTGCTCGCGCGCCTTGGGCGCGCTCAGGTCTTGGCGGTCGTCGTCCTCCTTGAAAAGGTCCTCCCTGTAGCGCTTCCGCATGTAGGCGTCGCCGGCGCTGGGGTCCTGTTGCGGGAGGAGGTGGTGGTGGTAGCCCATCATGGCGGACATGTCGTGCGGCGCGGGGGCCGCCTGGTGGTGGTGCGGGTGGAGCGCGAGCGCCGGGAACGGCGCGGCGCGGGTAGGGTTAGCGGCGGCGGAGGCTCTCCCGAGCGGATGGAGATGTTGAGCAAGGAGTAGTTGGCCGGGATGGTTCCGGTGCCGGTGGCCGCGAGGATGGCGGGCTCCGCCTGCTGCAGCAGCCACTCGATGGTCTCGCCGTCGGACTTGTGGCCGAGCTCGCGGGGCGCCGCCTCGCTGGGCTAGGCAGGGAGCGGCGGTGCGGATGGATGGGGAGGAAAAGGGTGGCGTGCAGAAGGAAAGGGTTGGGATTGAGGAGCCGTGATTTTTGCGAGATTCGGGAAAGACGAACGCGGGTACGCGCGGGCGGGTAAGCCATCGCGGGCGGTGCCAAAAACATTTGGTTTTTGGCCGAATCATTTTGGACTGATCGATATTCACGGGTCAGCACTCCGTCAGGCCGATCCCGCAGGTATCAGGTGAGGTAGGTGTGGTTAATTTTCGTTGGTAAAACGGGCTACCAAAAGTTTTCGATCGTAGATTATATTAAAAAAATTTATACGTATACTAAGTAATGTATGTAAAGTCGCGTTTGGTTGGAGAGAACGAGGTGGGATAGAATGGCTCCATACAAAGTGGAATGGCTCCAGCTAATTGTTTGGCTGGAGGGATGGAGCCATGGTTCGAGGGACGGAACTATTATGTCCCTTGTTTGGTTGGAGAACGAGAACGAGGATATATTTATGGTCATCCACTTCTCTCTTTTTGGTGAGTTTACCACCAGTGCACAACAACCATAATATAAATAGAACAATAGCATATATTATAGTTACATATATATATATAATTAAGAGATCATGTAAAGTGATGTTACATATTTGTCTTGGAATGTACTTTCAAAATATTTTTTATATTTTTCAACTTTTTGTTAAAAAATGGTGAAATCTTGCACGAGAGATCGAAAACGTTAGAGACAAAACAACATGAAAATTGACGTGAGAGTGAATCCGTGATCCCACATTCCAAACAGAAAGCAAATTTGGTGCCACGTTCTCAAATGTTTGGCTAATTCTGCTGCCACTGCAGGTGGGCCAACTGGGAGTTCCACGTGGGCTTCGACATGCGCGCCGGGACGGTCATCTCGCTGGCCTCGCTCCACGACGCCGACGCCGGCGCGCGGCGGCGGGTGCTCTACCGCGGCTTCGTCTCGGAGGTCTTCGTGCCGTACATGGACCCCGTGGAGGAGTGGTACTACCGCACGTTCCTGGACGCCGGCGAGTACGGCCTGGGCCTCTGGGCGTTCCCCCTCCAGCCCGGCGCCGACTGCCCCGCCAACGCCGCGTACTTCGACGGGTCCTACGCCGGCCAGGACGGCAAGCCTGTCGGCGGCGAGAACAGGATCTGCGTGTTCGAGCGGTACGCCGGCGACGTCGCCTGGCGCCACACCGAGGCCGGGTTCCCGGACAGATTGGTGAGCACGACGCAGGGAGCAGCAGTGGAATCTGAAGTGTGAGGCTTTGTTTTGACGCGATTGATTCCCGGTGCAGATCACGGAGGTCCGGCCTGACGTGACCCTGGTGGTGAGGATGGTGGTGTCGCCCGGCAACTACGACTACATCTTGGACTGGGAGTTCAAGACCAGCGGCTCCATCAAATTCGTGGTACCAATTTATCTTGCCTCGCTGAAGCAACTCTGCATCGACTGCTTGTTTCTGATGGATCAGCTCAAATTGGTCGATGCGCCTGCGCAGGTTTCTCTCACCGGCCTCTTGGAGGTGAAGGGGACGCCGTACACGCACGCCGACGAGATCACGGCGGACGCGCACGGCACGCTGGTCTCCGAGAACACGCTCGCCATCTACCACGACCACTACGTCACGTACCACCTGGACCTCGACGTCGACGGCACCAGCAACTCCTTCGTCAAGAACGTCATCACTACCAGGCGCAACACGGGGAGCCCGGCCACAGGCGGCGCCGACACGCCGAGGCGGAGCTACTGGACGGTGCGGCGCGAGGTGGCCGAGACCGAGGCGGACGGGCAGGTGGACGTCGGCGCCGGGCCCGCCGACCTGCTGTTCGTGAACCCGGGCAAGAAGACCCGGCTGGGCAACGAAGTCGGGTACCGGCTCATCCCGGCCGGCGCGACGGCGGCGTCCGTGCTGGCCGACGACGACTTCCCGCAGCGGCGGGCGAGCTACACCAAGAAGCAGGTGTGGGTGACGCCGTACAGCAAGTCGGAGAAGTGGGCGGCCGGGCTGTACGCGGACCAGAGCACCGGCGACGACGGCCTGGCAGCGTGGAGCGGGAGGAACAGGGGGATCAGGGACGAGGACATCGTGCTGTGGTACACGCTGGGGCTCCACCACATCCCTTACCAGGAGGACTTCCCGGTGATGCCGACGCTCAGCGGCGGGTTCGAGCTCCGGCCGTCCAACTTCTTCGAGAGGAACCCGATCCTCAGGGCCAGGCCGGCGAGCATGCCCGGCCACTCGGCGAACTGCTCGTGCGATGCCAGGTGATGTATTTGCTGGAAAAAAAAACTCAATTGATCTGAGCCGAAAGAAGTATTTGCTGGCAACATTGCGCCAATCCATCCAACTCCCAGACGCTCAAGATCTCTCGTAAGAAAGACCAAGATGAGATTGTATCAGTTTATTCAACATCTGCGCATAAAAAACATATGAACATGAGTATATTATTCCAAGTACAGAAGTGTAGCCGATCCAGTAATTTTGGTGAGACAGATTTTGCAGTCCAGTTCCGATCAAAACCGAAAGCAGCCCACAGTTGGCTCAGCTAGATCAAATTGCCGTTTTTAAACGGAAAAAATCATTTTTACCTCCCTAAAATTTGTAACGAATCCGTATTTTCTCTCTAGATAATAAAATTATCCGTCTGGACTCCTCGAACTCGCAATACCGGACATGTGATCTCTCTGACTGGTTTCTCACAATTGTTTTCCTCCTTTTCTTTTATATTTATTTTGGCAGAATTTTTGAAAAATCATAATAAATTATAAAAAATATAAAATAGAAAATGTAATTTTGTTGAACTCCACATGAGTGTATGCATTGAACATATAATACGATATGATATAATTTAGTAAAAATGTTTTGTTGTACTTTTAGATATATACTTTTCTGTAATTAATTCATAGCTACAGTTTTCGTGATCCAATTATGGTAAAATTTTTATAGTGGGCTAATCATTATGTTATTGAGCGTTAATAAAAATTTTATGCTTATTGGATCATGTATGCTTGATCAACTAAATTCCAAGCTATATCAGAGACTCTTCGGTTGCTCTAGCATATATGATTCTTTTAGTTGCTCTAGCATACTAAATTAATTATAGAAAACTATATATCTAAAAGTATAATAAAATATTTTTACTAAATTATATCATATAATATATCACTGCATAGAACTATTCATGTAAAGCCCAAAAAAATTGTATTTTCCATTTTATAATTTTTTTATTTACTATTATGTTTCAAAGATTCAGCCAAAATAAATATATAAAAAGAGAAAAAACACTCAAAGAAACAAGGTAGGGAGGTCATATATCCGGTATCGCAAGTTTGAGGAGTTCAAACGGATGATTTTATTATCTAGAGAGGAAACATGGATTCGTTTCAAAGTTCAGGAGGTAAAAAAGATTTTTTCCTTTTCAAACCGAAGAAAATAAACAGGAATGCATCTCTGTCCAGGCCTAGGTCTCGGAGGGCCTTGCTAACGCTGGCTTGGACCACAAACCAGCCAGCCCGCCCAGCCCCGAGGCCTAATAACAACCTTGGAGCCTAGTTGGGCTGGGCTACCGAATCCACGATCCAATAACTCCACCTTTTTCCGCATAACACGGGGGTACACGGGGTCGTCACGATCCGCCCGCGAGAAGCGGATCTCGCGGAGCTGTCGTGTCCGCCGGGAGGGCGACCTCCCACAGTGATCGGACAGTGCAAGCTGCGCCTCGTCCCGGCAGCATGCTGCCTGCGCCCGCGTCTTTTCCGCTGCCCACATTCCCCAACGCCACGCCCACGCCCGGACCGGTGGTGGTCGCCCTCGCGCTGGGGCTCCCCCTCTCGTCCTCCAAGCTTGTCCTCTTCTTTCCACCAGCTTGCTTTTGGTCGCTCCAACGCCGCTACGTGCTAAAGCCATGGGGGAAAGGGAAGGGACGAGAGGTAGCGCTGTGCTTCCGCTGCTAGTAGAGGACTAGTTTACTGCCACTGAGGGAAGGGAACACGCTGCTGTGGAGCAGGTGAGTTCTTTTTGGCCGGGGTCACCAGGCCACAGGTGAAAACGGCCGCCCGCTGGTCTCTCTGTCCGCCGGTGAGTGAGTGCCCAGGCTTGAGGTTTCTTCTTCCCAGTTCATGCTTCTGTTTGTTGGTGCCCACTATCCATCGGTGATTTACTCCTCCGTTGGGCTTGTGCTCCTGCCTGCTGGTGATTCTCGATTACGCGTTCAAAGGTTTGTTGTTATCTCACGTTGTGGGGTTGGGAATTACATGCTGCGCCTTGCTGGTCCGCGTTCTTGATCTGCTGCTACCTCGGATTTCAGGTCGGAACAAGCGTGCATCCCCGGTGCGGGTTATCGTCTGCGAAGATGGGATTTTGATGGATCCGTTCCACGGTTGCTTCAATCTTCGGAGGAATCTGGCGTCCTGAATCCAAGCGCAGAAATTTTAACCTCCTGGCAAAAAAGCGCGGTTGCGCACATCGTGTTCGTCGGAAAGCCGCACCGAGGGAGTTGCCACTTGCAACCGTCGCAGCGGTAACGATGAGAGATTTTGCATCTTGCCTGAGCCATGGCGCCGTCCAAGTTGCGCAATCCTCTTCTTCAGGTGGGCAGAACATGGTGCAGTGCGCCTACCTGGCCCGCCTGCGCGGCAAGACGTGCAGGGTCACCGTCACCTGGAGCAAGGTTGCCATGGGGCAGGCTCTCGCCATCGCCATCCACGACTACTCGAACCGTTGCCTCTGCAAGACAGAGGTGAAGCCCTGGCTGTTCTCCAAGATGAAGGGTTCCAAGGTCATGGAATTGGACGGTGGCAACGTGGAGGTCATCTGGGACCTGTCATCTGCCAAGTTCGCGGCTGGGCCAGAACCCGTTGAAGGCTTCCATGTAGCTCTGGTCCATGATCTTGAAGCTGTCCTTGTTCTTGGCGACCTGCGGAAGGAGGAGCACCAGGTTTTGTCGGATGCTTCACATTCTGATGCAGTCATGATAGCCAGAAAGGAGCATATTTATGCAAAGAAGGTGTATTCAGCAAAAGCTCGGTTTGTGGACATTGGTCAGCTTCATCACATCTCCATAGAGTGCGACACGGCAGGGGTGAGGGATCCAAGCCTAGAAATTAAGATTGACAAGAAGAAAGTGTTGCAGGTGAAGAGGCTAGCATGGAGGTTCAGAGGGAACCAGACAATTTATGTTGATGGACTTCCAGTGGAAGTGCTCTGGGATGTGCATGACTGGCTGTTTACTTCATCAAGTGGATGTGCCGTGTTTTTGTTTCAGTCTGGCCAATCCATGGAAAAGTTCTTGTTGAGAACATGCTCGCAGAATGGAAAGGAGGCTCGAACACATCGTTTGGGTTTCACATTGATACTAAATGCATGGAAGACTGAGTAGGCACTAGGCAGAAACATGATTTCAGGTTTCTTTAACAACTCTACTCTGAATGATGAATATTAACTGTAGGAATCTAGGGTCTAGCAAGTCTAACAAAACCCTATATGCAAGAATTTTGTGCTCCTTACATATGTTGTCCTGGCGGTTGTTGGCAAACTGAGATTTTGGATACGCATACGATCTTTAATATTTTAAGAGGTTTTTAGATAGGATATGGGATTCTAGTGCTCAAGTTGTCTAATATCATGTCACTCACCTTTAAACCTTTTGTAAAGGTCCATGATAGAATACCAAAAATGGTGTCCACACTTCTTTTGTATTCGCAACTGTTACGTCTCACATGTTTAAAGTGAGGCTCAGGACATATTGCATACAGTTGAGCAATCTGCCATCGTATGGTCATTATCTTCTTTCTTATCTATTCCATTATCTCGTTTTTGCTGAATCGTAATGGTGGCAACCACTTTTTTCATTTCACAAGTGTGCAACGCTGAACATGATGCATTTTCCCTCCCAGTGTGTTGCACATTAACGGATAAACATCATACTGACTTTGACAAAGTTGAAAGTCAGATGTCAGAAACCAGCAAATAATGGGGATAGAATAGTATGAGCAGAAATGCAGGGTCTAGCAAGTCTTAACAATACTCTGTATAAGGATGTCAGTTCCTCGCTTGAATTGTCATAGCGGTTGTTGACAGGTTGAGATTTAATATCCATGCGATTTTTTATATATGTCAGATGAGGTATGTAGATAGGATGGAGAACTCAAGTGCCCAGATTTTGTATTATCCTGCTTTCGCTTTTACATCTTTTGATGAAAAAAGTCTAAGATAATACCAGAAATGGCAACTGCACTTCTGCAGTCCCTTGCAATTTTTAGGACCTGCATGTTTACAACGAGGGTAGGTTCAGGTAGCATTTAGTCAGGAAAAACCTGCCACTACATTTTGTACCGGGTTTTCAGCATTGTGGAAGATAATGCTGATTATCTTTTCCTATTCCATCATTTTCTTTTTTGCCAAAGCACTATGATGGTGATCAGTTTGTTTCATTTCCTAAGCATTATTCCATCTTCTGAGCTAACCCTCACAACTACGCTGTAAACCGGTTAAATGGTCTTTTCTATTCAGTCAACACTGGGGCTTGGCCCTAAAACTCTAAAAAAAAAAAGGTTTGCGCCTGTGATCATGCTGCACTTTACCTCCCAATGTGTTGGACATTGTTGGATAAACACCACAGCACCTGTACCTGAAGGCTACAAAAACAACGAATTTGATGTGCTGTTGTGTCAAGCACCGCAAATGCAACCACGGTTGCTCTATGCACCTACAATCTACCAGATGATACAATACAAAAACCGGCTTTGCCCTGACTGCTACAATGTTGCAAAATCAGTGGTCAAAACCGTAACTTCCCGTGACAACCCTCACCAGCTGCTAATTCCGCATGCTAATCACGCACCAAATTACATGCAAACAACCTCTAGCACACAAAACTTAAATTACACGACAGTTGAATCCCACGAGTGTGCCGCAGCAATCGTTTTCGCTAACCACATTTTCTAGAGCCCTCGTTGGTTGCTAATACTCCTAGCATCACTAGTAGCACGGAGGAGCTCATCTGCCCAAGCAAAGAATATCCCAGGCGAGGGGGCAGCAGTGTAGGGCCAGAGATTGACTTGGCATTCCACTGACCCCTCGTCCCCTCCTCCCAAGGGGTCCATGAGATCGATCTCCAGATCGTCTCGTCGGTCCGTTCATCGAGCTTCTCCTCCTGCTAGAGTAGACGGCGAAAGCGAGGAGGCAACCACTGGACTAGAAGCAGGGGCCCGCTGGTCGGTCTCCACCTCCTCTCCGGTTAGGGCATCCCAAAGTGGAGGTAATGAGTTTCATCCATGTATGCACGGTTACTAACTTTTGATAAAATCTTAGAATTAAAGGCGATGAGAACCTATGAAATACTAGCAAATATAAAATAATGTATTGTGGAGTGAATTTTATCTACGGTTTCATTTGTATTTTGTTGATGTAGCACTCTTGAAAATAACAAAATGAAACTGGCGCACACATTCAAGATGAAATTCCCGAGCACGCCGACGGATCAGGAGTCCGGAACTGGCAGCCGGGACTACACCACACGTGCCGACAGGAACGCCTGTTGCAGTTGCAGAAGCAGAAGCAGATCACGTAGCTCATGTTGACGACTTGAATTTGCTCAGCGGAGAAACGTTTACGACCAAGTGATCCCTCGTCGGAATAAAGAGGCGGCAATCGGTCGCCCGGCTGGCCGGCGAATTGGATTTTGTTGCCGGTGACGCGGTAGGAGGCCAGGGGGCCGCCGCCATGAAAGATTTACAATGACCTAACCACACGCACGCTGAGAGTCTTCTCCTTCCCGTTTGCGTCCGCGAGGAGCCTTTTTTTTTTCGCCTCTCGAGCGGAGCGCGACGCGGCGCTGAACGAAAGGCTCCCCCGCGCGCGCGTCCCCCAGGCTTGTTTATTCGTGCGGGCGCTGGGGGAGATTTGGACGGACAGCGACGCCGTACCGAGAGTTTTAAAGCCCTCTCCCGGCGGTGAATAATAAGACGCGAGGGAGCGTGATGGCGCGGTGGGGAGGAGCAGAACAGTTGCGGTGAAGCAGGAGGACTTCTTCACCCGGCCGGCCGAGCTCCAAGCAGCTCCCTCCTCGCCGGCTAGTGTTCATCATCAGCTGCTTCTGGTTGATCGGCCGGCCATGGCGTGGCTGCAGTCCCTCTTCTCGCCGCTCAAGAAGCTCTGGGTCCGCATGCATTCCGCGCAGCACAAGAGTACGTGTGCCAGCCTCCCCTGCTTCTGTGTTCTACTGTCCGTGTTCTGAATTCTGATCGCCACGCTGCGACTTTTGTTAGTTCATGCCCTCGCAATCGTCTCTGATTTGTGAATTGTGACTGGTTCGCAGAGAGGGGCATCTACATCCTGTACGAGGACGTCAAGTCGTGCCCCTGCGAGGACGTGCAGATCCTCTGGTCCATCCTCGTCGAGTCCCACCCGCCGGCAGCGCCACCGCTGCGCCTCAAGCACTGATCGATCCGGCCGCCCTCCCCGTCCCGTCCGTCGAGCACGGCGCAGTAACGTACCGACGGCGGCCGCGGTGAAGAGAGCAGGTGGCGACTGGCCCGACCGACAGCAGGAAACTGCGCTGTCGGTGTACATAGAGATGACGAGTGGTGGTAGCTCACCTTCTTCAACCGTGATAGCTAGGATCGCTTCCAAGGAAACATCAAAAAGAAAAAAACAAGAAGATTGCTTCCCTTTGAGCCATGGAAATGGTGTGCATAGGCGATGACGACTGAGCTCCTCCTCCCCGCCGTTCCTCCGCAGGTGTCCCTCGCCGACACTGCCGAGCAAACTTCCTTTTCCTTTCTTTCTCCTTTGCTTTTCTTTTCGGAAAAGGGACGCCACGCCACGGTTGGTGGTGATCACTGATCAGGGTCAATGCCCGCCGCGCGCGCGCGCCAGTAGCTTGTAAATACAAAAAAGGCAAGACGAGAAAAGGAAAAAAAAAGGAAAAGGAAAGACACGTGTATAGTATACATATACTACTGGCGATGAATGATGAGAGATTGAAAAAGAAAAGCGCGGGTTGCAGGCAAACTGGCGTCGTGTGGCTCGCGCGCATTGGCACTGGCACGGGCGACGGTGGTTGACCACCGGGGAGGCACACGTGTGGGCGGGCGCCCGGGTGTGCGCACGGCCGGCATGGTTAATGCGGGGACGAGGAGGGATCAGAGATCCGTCCGGTGGCGGGTGGCTTTCGCCGGCGCCATCGCATTCGCATCGTTCGTTGGTCGACGTCGGGGTGGTTGGGCCGGAGCCGCCTCCCGCAGGCCGCAGGTCTCTGCTTGGTTCGGTCGCCGCCGCTTCGCCGTCGCGTGACGGGCCCGCCGCGGCGAGGAGCCGACAGGAGGAACAGGACGCGGCCTCGCCTCGGTGCAGCCCCCGCTGATCAGCTCGCCGGTAGCAACGTGCCACCGGCGAGCCGGACCGAGGGGTTGCATTGGGAACCTGCAGATGGTTCAATGGTGGTGGACACAAAAACCACGTGCAGCCGTGCACTCGACCTCACGTCACGTGCCCACCCGAAGTCAAGAACGAACACCTGCGCTATTGTTTTTTTTTCCAAGCCCGCTTCTGCAACTAGATCATAAGGCCCAATAGATCTTTCGGCCCATGACTAAATACCCAGCAGCGCGCTCGGGCGGCGGTCGGGCGGTGCTCGCCGACCCGCGCGACGCCTACCTGGACGGCCGCTTCCACCCGCCCCGGTGGATCATGCTCAACAAGGCCCTCGCCGCCACCGCTTCCTCAACGTTTCCACCGACAAGGCCCGGAGCTCGACGAGCACACGTTGCCCGCACTCACCCCCGAGGGCCTCCTCCTGCTGGTCCACGAAGCAACCCTGGTCGTCCGCCTGCTCAACCCTCTCACGCGCCAGCTCACCGACCTCCCGCCACTCGCCGCGCTCCTGCCTGCAAGCTAGGCGCTACGAGTCGGCACGGAGCCTTCAAGTGTACGGCGTCGGCCTCGTCGCCGATGCCTCCGCGGTGGCAGTCTGTTTCTATTCTCCCATTGTGCTCGCTGTCGCTAAGCCCGGCGACGAGAGCTGGACCATAGTCAACGACGAGTACATGAATTCGACTTCGACCTTGCCTTTTGCGGGGCGTTTCTTGAGCCACCTGCTGGGGCGCGCGTCATGTTGTTGAACATCACTTCAGACCAGCAACCGCCACGGCTGCTGCTGATCGCTGAGTTCAGCGAGTCATTTTATTTCTCCCAGATGATGCACAGCCTCCACCTGGTGGACAATGGCGGCGAGCTGCTGCTGGTGCACCGGACGCTATGCCACGACAGCAACTACTTCAGGAAGTAGGATGTCTACAGAGTGGATCTGGAAGCTGGGCTCCTGATCCCGGCCAAGAGCTTCAATGGGCGCGCTTTGTTCATGGGCATGAACCGCACTCCGCACAATCTCTGTATCAGCAGGGGTCTTTCCTTGTGTCACTGCTGATACCATCTACCTAGCATTCGAATGTGATAGGCAAATTGTGGGGTACAATATTGCAGATGGAAGCAGAGAACCTTGCGAATGTGGTCCGGTACCTGATGGGTGGGTATGCCCGGATAGCATTGTCGATTGTCTGTGCAACTGCATCCAGGACATCTGCAGGCGACTTGCTTGAGCAATCAGTAAAACGACATTTCTAACAGGACTCGATGACTTCGATTTGGTAGCAATCACTAGTCCAACAATAATAATGTAGAGGCTGGAATATTTTGTTTCTATAAAAAAATGGAGATCACTCCAGTATGACAAAAGAACTCGAGCAAAATTAATGCGGTGTCGTTGCTGATACGGAGACGGATTAGGTTGCGGTTCCAAACTCGGCGATCAGCGTAGAGATCGGGTTAATAGTACCGTCCAGGCGTCGACGCATCTCAAACCCTAGTCTACTTTTACTGCAAAAGGCGCCCTATCACCAATCCTTCCACGCAAAAAGAGTAGTCGATCATCGTCCGTACCCGGCGCCGTCTTTGAAGTCGGCGCCATTGGATCGAATGGCGAAGCACACAAGATCCCCGTTCGTGGAGTCTGGCCCATCTCGCGGTGCCAAGGCCAAGCGGGCGGGCGTCGCCGCCAAGCCGGCACCATCCGCTCTTGCAATCTCTTCATCATCCTGGCCAGCGAAGCCCGCACGCGGGGCCCGCCGCCGGCGTCACGTCCCGACGAGGCGCTGCTGGGCCGACCTGACGTACGGGCTGGCGGGGGTCATCGCCGAGCTCGCGCTCACCAACGACGTGACGGACTACGTGAGCTTCCGCGCCGTGTGCCGCGGGTGGCGGCGGGGCACGCCGAGGACGCCCGGGGGTGCCTGGACCGCCGCTTCCACCCGCGCCGGTGGATCATGCTCCGTGAGGCCGCGCCGCCCGGCCCTGCTGGCCGCCACCGGCACCGCTTCCTCAACGTCTCCACCGGGCAGCGCGTCCAGACGGAGCTCCCGGGGCACGACGGCCACCACCAATTCGGAGCCACCGCGGAGGGCCTCCTCGCCCTGCTCGACGAGTCGACCTACGCGGTCCGCCTGCTGAACCCGCTCACGAGGCAGCTCGCCGAGCTCCCGCGACTGCCCGCGGAGATGGGCATAACAATCTCCAACCATGGTCTCGATTCTCCCGCTACGGTCGTAGGCATCGGTCTCGCCGACGACTCCACGGTGGCGCTCTGTCTCCGCAGCCTGCTCCTCGTCGCCAGGCCTGGGGACGGCTGCTGGACGGCGGCGAGGTCGGCAGCGGCGGCGGCACGCACTTCCACTCGGCCATGTCGTTCTCAGGCCGCTTCTACTGCGCAACCAGCAGGGCCGTCATGGCGCTGGACGCTAGGGCAGCGGCTGACAACGAGCCGCCACGGCTGGAGGTGGTCGCCGGGATAACCTTCGCGGTGTCCCTGATGTCGTTCATGGACACCTTGCAGCTTCTGGAGAGCGACGGGGAGCTGCTGCTGCTCCGCTGCTGGATAGCGCCGTCGGGGACGAACTACGACAACTGGGTGAGGAAGTGCGGGATCTACCGGGTGGATCTCGGCGCGCGCAAAGTTGCGCCCGTCCGCGGCCTCCGCGGTCGCGGCGTCTTCGCCGGCAGGCTGGGCGCGCTATCCATCCCCACCGGCGTGTTCCCGTCGGTCCGCCCGAACACCGTCTACCTGGACTCCGACCTCTGGGGGCATGTTCAGAAGGGAGCTGTCGTCGCGTACAAATCCCCATGACAGAAGGATGGCTGAACGTGTCATGAAAAGGGGTGGTGGATGGGCCGGCGCGGGACCGTGTGGTGTTGGTGAATATCTGCTCTGGTATGTTCTCTGGCAATACGCAAGATGGAAGAAATCTGAACAGGACAAACCCGATGCATTTGCTATCCACCATGGAAGAAATCGGGATAAATTATTAGTCGTTTTAATTTTTTAGTATATATATATATTTATATCTAGGTATATAGTAGAGTCTATAAATTTTAAAAAGCTAAAATAATTTGTAATTTGGACGGAGAGAGTACGTACATTTACAATATGCTTGACCAAATTCTTTTCTTTGTTAATAGTTGCTTACTATATTCCTCGTCATAATGTTTGTTTTCTTTACGAGATTATTACCTAGCTACGACATTACTGATTTCATACACGCTGGGTGTGTCAATATTAAATCTTGATACTACGAAGACTACCGCTGCACACAAATAGAGCTAGAAGTCCAAAACAAGCATAGTATAAATAAAACGTATCTTGGATTTAAGATGCCTTTATCGTGCTTCTTTGTTTCTTTCTACACCGACCACCATGGCCCCATCTTCTGCTGAACTACTCTCGCATGCGCGCGTTCTCACCCTTCTCTGTAGTTCTCTCGCGTCCCATTTACTCCTGTATATATAGACGCGAGCTCAACTTGTGGCGTCTTCTTCCTCCTCCCCGCGGGGCATCGATTCACAGCTCCAGAAAGTGAGAAAACCAACCGCGGGCCGGGGACGAGTACGTCGAGGAGGCCGGGAGAGGCAGCGTAATGGAGGCAGAAGCGGCGACGGAGGCCGTGAAGAAGCCAGCTGCAGCGAAGATCATCAGCAAGGCGCTGACGTCGTCGTCGTGGGCGTTCGAGACGGCGATGCTGCCGCTGAGCATGATTCTGGTGCAGGTGCTCACGATGGTGACGCTGCTCATCTGCAAGCTGGCCCTCAACTCCGGCATGCGCCCCTTCGTCTTCCTCGTCTACCGCAACCTCATCGCCGCGGCCGCCGTCGCGCCCCTTGCCCTCATCTTCGAAAGGTGCGTACGCCACTTCCTTTTACTGCGTACGTGCTTGAATTGTTCTGTCTCCTCGCCGTTGCTTCAATGCTTTCTCTTCCAATACTGTAGGTGATCGATCAATGATTGCGTACGTGGTTAACCTTACAGAGTTGTGTAGTCCAATTCTCAGAATATGCAACCAATATGTGTATCAATTCTCATTTAGACATCGAAAGAAAACTCATTTACATGAACAAGTTAATATTTCAAAAAGCGAACAAGTTGTTTTCTTATGAAGGTTTCAGACCTTGCCTATGCCTTGAAGAACGTTCTTGATGATTTTTCTTATGTTTATTTCCTTTCATCATTTCAGCCTCTGCTCTCTTCCTGCACCCATGAGGCCATATGTAAAAGTTTATTCGTTCAAAAGATGACATGGTATTGCATAACTTCAGGCCACCGAAAAATATATATACCCAGTATCTGATAGCACACATGGTATTGCACTTTGGTTAGACAGTTACAGTTCGTGATTGTGAGATAAGAAATTTTTTTGGCAATTGAAAATTCGCAATGATCTTTCTCTATTCTTCCGTCGTTTTCTCTTTGAGCAAGACATCACAGTCATCATAGGCTGGTGACGAGCAAGAATCAGGGTACGATGGATACCGTGATATGCTTACATCAGAGTAGATCGCTACCGTAGAAAGGTTCATTGCATTTCTGTACTACTGAAGCACAGCATCGATCCAGTAGTTACTGTTGTTCTTGCATGCGCAGTTGGCTCATATCGGACTATAATTTGATCTGAGGTTGTCTGATCCACAATCCAAGGGACAACAACAGATACGTATGTACTAGCTACTGACTGTCTGACTCGCAAATCTAATCAAGTTGCAACTTGCTGCAAACCTCCATACTGTATTACTGTTCACTTCTCCAACTGCCTGCTGATTCGACGAGACCGGAAAAACTCGGAGCAATTTTGTCAGCGTTTTTGTCTTTCCAGAGTATGCTAGTATGGCTCGCTAACAACTCCCTGAAGAAATACAATAGATGATCCGTGATCGACAACCTGGAACTGCCAAGCAGTAGTAGGAGGTAGAAGAAGAAGAAATGGTCATCAGCAAAGTTTCTCGAGTTGCAGAGACCGGAAACTCTCCCTTTTCTAAAAAAAAGCAAAGTTTCTCGAAAAAAGAAGAACAAATGGTGATGTAAATGTATCTCTGTCAAAGTGTCATCAGCATCTCATCTCAGAGGTGCAGAAACGCCCATCTCGCGTGCTGGAGGGAGCCATCAGATCAAATATCCTTACACAAAAGCGACAGTCAATCGTTCCCCAACTCTGTTTGGACAGTAGCACATCCGGAATTAATAACACTCAATGCGTTTTCCCAGGTCGTAATGTAAACTCCAATGGTACCACAAGTTCAATACATTGACTAAATAGTTTCGTTCTACTTCCTCCATTTAAAATTATAGATCATTTTGATTTTCTAGATATATAACATAAATTATATATCTAGATGTAAATGTATAATAATTTTTTAACGTAAAAATAGCAGAAGATTTGGGGAAGATCATCTAAAAAGGTCTGTCTGCGAGTGAGCTAACCATCCATAAAAGAATCTAAGACACATAGGGTCTGTTTGGATCACTAAACTAAAATTTAGCTAGCTAAAATTTTAAAGCTAAACTTTAGCCAGCTAAAAGTTCGCCCAGCTAAATTTTAGCTAGAGTGTTTGGATCATCCAATTAATAGACCTAACTAAAATTTAGCTGGACTTTTAGCTGGACCGTTTGAATCCTAGCAGCTAAATTTATTAAAATTTAGTTGGTGGATCCAAACATACCCATAATAAAGCTCCTACAATAAGACACTGATTTGTATTAGTACAGAAGAGAGCTAAGGCCTAGACCAAACTAAATCTCTTTTTAAATTGATGTTTCTTGACTTCTCTATATAAAAATATTGATATCTAATTTCTTTCTCAAATGACTTTTTCCCCCTTAAAGTTTAACATGAGTTTATGTTGAATTAATAATAGACTTTGCTTTCCTTGATATAGCTATTATTTGTAGCATCATTTCACTTTAGTCAGCTAGATTGCTGGAAACTTTGTAATAAAAACAGGTTGTCTGCACTTGCAGAGGCTGGAGATGGCCCCTTTCTAAAGAAATGAGTTTATGTTGAAGAAAAATAATTGGAATATGTTCCTGTCATTTCTTTAAAACCCTGAACTTCTCTTTGATTGGCATGACAGTGGTTTCTTTTCTCCAAAATTGATAAATCTCATACATACATGTTTGTCAATATTGTGTTTAAAATTCTCTTGAAGCATACACAATCTTAAACTTTGGAATTTCTATTGCCATCTTTGTGTTTTTGCAGGGAAATGTTGAAACAGGTGAGCTTGGTTATATGGGGTTGGATTTCCGTTAATGCTGCACTCGGGTGAGCACTATATATCTCACTTTGTCAACCTCTTATTTAGTCATACTTTGTTATCACAATTTTGACCTCTAATTGATCATATATACTTTGCCGTATCCCTCTGTGAGGGGGGGGGGGGATGTCTCATGTAGAATCGTCCTGGCAATGGGGCTGTACTACCACGGCCTGCGTGCCACCAGCGCCGCGTACTCAGTCAACTTCCTCAACCTGATCCCCATTATCACCTTCATCATCGCCATCATGCTCCGGTATTTGATCCAAGCTTGAAACCACGCGCTGCTATTCCCATTCACAGATGCGACTGTAACTGACATGATTTGCACGAGCGACTACTTGTTCCAGGGCCGAGAAGCTGATGCTCACAAAGTGGCCTGGCAGGATGAAGCTCTTGGGCACAGTGATGTGCGTCTGCGGGGCGATGGTCGCTAGCCTGTTCAAAGGCCGGCGGCTGCACCTCTGGGCTACCCGCCTACTGAGATCCCATGCGACGGCAACAAGCCCCGCAGGCCTTCACCACGGCATGGTCGCCGGCACACTGTTCCTATGCGGCAGCTGCCTGAGCTATGCCCTGTGGTTCATCGTGCAGGTGTGTGCTAGCTCGGCCTTGAAACCTAATTGAAGCCAGCTCTTGATCAGCTCGAGCTAAACACCAGCTCAGTCTGAAGACGTGCTTCCTGTGGAATCATGTGTGTATATATGAATACTCTCGATGTGTATGTCCTCGATCACTTGCAGGCTAGGCTTGCGAAGGTATTCCCATCCAAGTACTTGGTGACAACGCTGACGTGCCTGCTGGGAAGCCTGCAGTGTTTTGTGGTCGGCATCTCGCTCGGCCACAGCAGAGCTGAATGGAAGCTCAAGTGGGACCTGCAGCTTCTGACCGTCGTCTACTCGGTGCTGTGATTAGCCAGAACCCCGTGCCAGTTGCTGATCTGTCCACCCTAATCTCGCGGTGTTCCATGTCAGCAGGGGGTGTTCAACACGGGCGTCACATACGTGCTCATCTCCTGGGTGATCAGCCGCCGCGGGCCGATCTACCCCTCCATGTTCAGCCCGCTGCTGCTGATCATAACCACCGCCATGGACTCGCTGCTGCTTGGCACCAACATCTACCTGGGGAGGTGAGCTTGATCATGATCTGAGCTTGGCACTTCAGCGCCTGAACAGATGCAGATGCAGCAACTGACTATGATGACTTGATAATGCTATGTGCAGCGTTCTAGGGACAATGCTCATTTTTGTGGGCCTATACGCGTTCTTGTGGGGTAAAGGGAAGGAGCTGCAGCTCGCTGATGTCGCCGCGGCGCAGAAGCCAGCTGCCGGTAGTGAGGAGGAAGCGCAGGAGCATGGCGGCGATGACATGGCCTAGCCTTGGTGCCTTTCTAGCTAGCAATCGTGGGAGTGCAGACCTGTCGGCGCCCCCACGATGAACGTATTGTCAACGGTGATCGCACAACTGTTGTTGTCCTCGATGCATCTGCAACTGCAAGAAATAGAATCATACCATGTCATGTGATAGCCTGTTTTTGTTTTCTCTCGAGCTCACTTGACCTCTTCTCCAGGAGATAGTGTATGTGTTGGAAAAAGTAGATATTTCAGTTTTAAATTAATCCGAAGATAAATCATGACCACGATGGAAATTGTGTACAGAAAACATATAGATTTAAACATGCTCATAACATGATAGAAGATGAAATATTGCAGCAGCAATATTAACCCTAACCAGATCATACTCGATATGAAAAACATAGTTAGGGACGAAAAGTCGTACGTGTTTTGCGTGACTGGAATAACCAGACAAAGATGCCGACGGCGATGATCAGCACCTCCGCGCGCTTGACGACGCCGAGTCGCGCCCCACTGACGAGGAGGTAGACGAGCCGTGGCGACGAGGATGCAGAGCCGATGTGGAAGCGTTCGAGCAGTCGCGCAGAGCGCTTCCCAAAAACCTTATTCGCCCTCTCCCGGTGCAGGATCGCTGAGGACGAGGTTCCGGAGACCTGCTCTCCCGATCGCCGGTGCACGCCGACGAACGGGATGAAGTAGCGTACGCGGAGGCGCAACAGGCAGGTTGAGGCGTATTGTGCGTTGTAGGTTTTCTCTACGTTATATATTTCTCTGTGCCGGCACCCGCGCGTATTTATCAGGAGAACTGCTAGGGTTTTGGCGTCCCAAAACCTAGTCGGTTACGAGTCCCAAAAATCCGCGCGTGAAATCCGTAACAGATTCAAAGTGGCAAAAGGAAGGAAGCCGCCGGGCTTTCTACAGCCTTTACTCGAGACTGGAAAGCCGATTCATAGGAAACAATCGGCTCTTTTGCCCGAGTCTGAAGAGTCGATCATGGGAACGATCGGCTCTTTTACAGCCGTAGCAGTTCGCCCGAGTCCGAAGAACAATCGGCTCTTTCGCACGCCCGAGACCGGAGAGAGCCAATCGGCTCTTTACCGGATCGGCAAAAGGAAGCCGCACGCCCGCAAGGGTTGGACCCGGATTTGACGGACCATTCACGCGCACGTCGCGTGCGCGCGCCCTTCGCCCGAGCCCGAGCCCGAGCCCGGCCCGGCGAGGCGAGGCGAGCGAGCGCGCGCGTGTGTTCTTCCTTCTTCCTCTCACCCACACTTGCAAGAGCATGAAGAGCATCCAACTATTTAAGTTAGGTTCCCTCCACCTCCACTAGCAAGGTGGGACTAACTTGTTGCCATGCACCTATGCACTAATGGGCCTTTGAGATTTTTACAGGAATTATTTGGATTTACATGGGCTAGGCCCAAATATTCCAACAATCCCCCACCAGATCTCAAAGTCTCATTATGATTTTTCCTCAACCCACTGTTGTTTGATATACCAGTGTTTCAATGGAGACTGTTAAGTTGAACTTCCATCTAGAACAGCAAGCTACACTCATTCACAACTTGAACAATGGACTAAGCCTTGAATTGCAAGTTTTGTGCAAATGAGTTTCACTTACAGTCAAGCTGATACTTGACCTCCAGTAGGCTACTTCGCGGTTGGAGCATATCGGTCGTACTCCCTGGTCTCTTCATGAGCTTAATAGAGATCACCTGAATCTCACAGACTGCGACCGTCCAACAGTCGGGCTCACATAGGTGTATTCTTTCAAGAACGTTCTGCAGGATAACGTCTTTGCTAATTAAAGCCAACAGAATATATTAAGGCCAACGCCAACCTGCCATGCAGTAATCGAGAGTATTGCATCCTTCTCGAGTGAGTATAAAATTTTACTCTCATGCTAACCTCTAGCTTGTTCTTCCCAGATCCTAATTCACGGGATCTCCGATCACATAGGTTGGGTTACCACTAGGGAATAGCTTATACAGGTCTCAGACCCATCTCCTTGGATGCATTGTCTATCACATTACGTGACAGCCCCTTGGTAAACGGATCAGCCAGATTTTTCTCAGTGTGGACATAGCCCACAGTGATAACTCCGGAGTTTCTCATTTTCCTGACTGATTTCAACCGTCTCTTGATATGTCTTGAAGACTTCGTATTGTCCTTTGAACTGTCTACCTTGACAATCACAGTTTGATTATCACAGTTCATCATTATTGCCGGCAATGGTTTCTCGACAATAGGTAAGTCCATCAAGAGCTCACGAAGCCAATCGGCTTCCACTGTAGCTGTATCTAGTGCTGTGAGTTCTGCCTCCATAGTAGATCTCGTCAGGATCGTCTGTTTGCATGATCTCCATGAAACAGCAGCACCGCCAAGAGTGAAGACGTATCCACTAGTGGCATACAGCTCATCTAGATCCGATATCCAATTAGCATCACTGTATCCTTCCAGTACTGCAGGAAAACCGGAATAGTGAATCCCGTATTCCGTAGTACCCACCAGGTAGTGCATTACGCGCTCAAGCGCACGCCAATGATCATCTCCCGGATTACTAGTAAACCGGCTCAACTTGCTAACAGCAAAAGAGATGTCAGGCCTCGTTGCACTCGCAAGATACATGAGTGAGCCAATTATCTGTGAATATCTCAATTGGTCTCTGCCAATTCTTTTGTTCTTTCGAAGGATCAGGCTCGAATCATAGGGAGTTGGACTAGATTTGCTATCCTTATAGCCAAACCGATTCAACATTTTCTTCACATAATGGGATTGTGAAAGAGTAATCCCATTCTCCCCCTTGATCAGCTTGATGTTGAGAATAACATCAGCTTCACCAAGATCTTTCATATCAAAGTTCTGACACAAGAAAATCTTGACCTCGTTGATTACATCAAGACTAGTGCCAAAGATCAGTATGTCATCGACATACAGACACAATATAACTCCTTGACCCCCACCATAGCGGTAATACACACATCGATCAGCCTCATTGACACTAAAGCCTGCTGATATGAGTGTCGAGTTGAATTTCTCATGCCATTGCTTAGGTGCTTGCTTCAGGCCATACAAAGATTTATACAGCTTGCACACCTTGTTCTCATGACCCTCTACTACAAACCCATCAGGCTGTGTCATGTAGATTTCCTCTTCCAGCTCTCCATTTAGGAAAGCTGTCTTAACATCCATCTGATGGATGAGAAGACCATGCGAGGCAGCCAGGGAGAGTAGAACACGAATAGTGGTCAATCTCGCAACAGGTGAGTAAGTATCAAAGAAATCTTCGCCTTCTTTCTGGGTGTAACCCTTAGCCACAAGACGAGCCTTGTACTTATCAATAGTACCATCAGGCTTAAGTTTCCTTTTGAACACCCACTTGCAACCCACAGGTTTGCAACCGTACGGTCTTTCGACCAGCTCCCAAGTTCCATTGGAGAGAATGGAGTCCATCTCGCTACGGACAGCTTCTTTCCAATCATCCGCATCAGGAGATGAGAATGCCTCAGAAATTGTTTTGGGAGAATCATCTATGAGATATACAGTGAAATCATCACCAAAAGACTTCACAGTCTTTTGTCTCTTGCTCCTCCTAGGAGCATCACTGTGAATCTCCTCATGATTTGATTCAAGTGTGTGTTCATCATGCTCAGAAAAATCAACAGATTCAGGAGTTGTATTCACTGTTTTATTTAGAGGTAATGAACATATAGCATGCGTGGCTTTCATAGGAAAAATATTCTCAAAGAAAGTTGCATCACGAGACTCAAGCAGAGAATTTACAAGCATATCAGGCACCTCAGATTTAACTACTAGAAATCTATAAGCAACGCTATGATGTGCATAACCCAAAAAGACACAATCCACAGTTTTAGGTCCCAACTTGCGCTTCTTGTTGATTGGCACATTCACCTTGGCCAAACAACCCCAAGTGCGCAAGTAAGAGAGTGAAGGTCTTCTCCCAATCCACTCCTCGTAAGGAGTCTTTTCCTTATTCTTCATGGGAACTCTATTCAGGACATGACATGCAGTCAATACTGCCTCCCCCCACCATGCCTTAGATAATCCAGCGGTGTCTAACATGGCATTAACCAAGTCAGACAACGTGCGATTCTTCCTTTCGGCAACCCCGTTTGATTCGGGTGAATAGGGAGGCGTCCTCTCGTGAATAATGCCATGTTCCTCACAGAATAAGTCAAAATCATTAGAGAAATATTCACCTCCTCGATCGGACCTAAGTCGTTTAATCTTTTTCTCAAGTTGGGTTTCTACTTCAGCCTTATAGATTTTAAAGCAGTTAAGAGCCTCATCTTTCGTTTTCAGCAAGTACACAAAGCAAAATCTAGTTGCATCGTCAATCAAGGTCATGAAATATCTTTTTCCACCTTCTGTTAACACGCCATTCATCTCACAGATATCTGAATGGACGAGTTCTAGAGGTGCCAAATATCTCTCCTCTGCTACCTTGTGAGGTTTTCGAGGTTGCTTAGACTGCACGCAACTATGGCACTTAGAACCTTTAACTATGGAAAAATTCGGAATTAAACTCATGGTGGAAAGTCGAAACATAGAGCCAAAATTCAGATGACATAAACGCGAGTGCCAAACAGATGCATCGCTCTCATTAATTCCATCTGAAATAAAGTTCACAGACTTATTGCAGTAATCTGAGACTGAAAAGCGGAACAGACCTCCGCACTCATAGCCTTTACCGATAAATTGTCCACACTTAGACACGACAAATTTATTGGACTCAATCACTACTTTAAAACCATCCCTACACAAAAGGGATCCACTAACTAGATTCTTGCCGATAGTAGGGACATGCTGCACGTTCTTCAGCTGCACGATCTTTCCCGAAGTAAGTTTCAGATCGACCGTGCCAACACCATGAACAGTAGCATGCGACCCATTGCCCATCATCACGGTAGAATCCCGAGCGGTCTGGTAAGAAGAAAACAAGGTAGCATCAGAACACACATGAACATTTGCACCAGTATCAAGCCACCAACTAGTAGATTGAAACACTGAAAAAACCGAAGGTATAGAATTATACCCACTGGTTTCCACTCCAGCCATGGTGACCGTGTTCACAGTCTTCTGCTCAGGTGAAGGCTTTCTTCCTTTGCGGTGTGGGCACTTCTTTGCCCAATGATCAGTAGATCCACACACAAAACAGCCTTGACCTTCCTTAAATTTCTTCTTCTTGAAAGTAGTTGTAGGCTGCGGCTTGGTCTTCTTTCCCTTGCCCTTGCCTTTGCCATGAGACTTTTGCACCATGTTGACACTGGTCTGGCCCTCAGCAGCCTTAGATCGCCCATCCTTGGCCCGAGCTTTCTCCTCAACATCAAGAGATGCTATCAGATCAGATACTGATATCTCCATCCTCTTGTGTTTGAGTGTAGTGGCAAAATCCCTCCAGGAAGGAGGCAACTTGGCAATGATGCCACCAGCCACAAACTTGTCGGGTAGGTTGATCTTGAGATGCTCAAGCTTTTTGGCCATGCACTGTATCTCATGAGCCTGCACGACTACAGATTTCCCATCGGTCATCTTGTAGTCATGGTACTGCTCCATGATGTACAGCTCAGCGCCAGCATCTGTGCCGCCATAATCGGCTTCCAGGGCGTCCCACAACTTTTTAGCGTCTGTGTGATGTAGGTACACATCCTGTAGACGATCTACAAGTGTACCGATCACAGCGCCCACAAAAAGTGTGTTGGCCTCGGTAAAGGCCTTCTCCTGATCAGGGGTAAGAATCCCCTCAGGTTTGCCCTTAGACACCCACAGCACGTTCATGGCGGAGAGCCACAGAATCACTCTCGTTTGCCATCTTTTGAAGTGCTCGCCAGAGAACTTCTCGGGCCTCAGATCATCAACAAATCCAGCCATGAAACTGAAATTCCTATAATAAGGTTTTTGGATTGTTGGAAAAAGTAGATATTTCAGTTTTAAATTAATCCGAAGATAAATCATGACCACGATGGAAATTGTGTACAGAAAACATATAGATTTAAACATGCTCATAACATGATAGAAGATGAAATATTGCAGCAGCAATATTAACCCTAACCAGATCATACTCGATATGAAAAACATAGTTAGGGACGAAAAGTCGTACGTGTTTTGCGTGACTGGAATAACCAGACAAAGATGCCGACGGCGATGATCAGCACCTCCGCGCGCTTGACGACGCCGAGTCGCGCCCCACTGACGAGGAGGTAGACGAGCCGTGGCGACGAGGATGCAGAGCCGATGTGGAAACGTTCGAGCAGTCGCGCAGAGCGCTTCCCAAAAACCTTATTCGCCCTCTCCCGGTGCAGGATCGCTGAGGACGAGGTTCCGGAGACCTGCTCTCCCGATCGCCGGTGCACGCCGACGAACGGGATGAAGTAGCGTACGCGGAGGCGCAACAGGCAGGTTGAGGCGTATTGTGCGTTGTAGGTTTTCTCTACGTTATATATTTCTCTGTGCCGGCACCCGCGCGTATTTATCAGGAGAACTGCTAGGGTTTTGGCGTCCCAAAACCTAGTCGGTTACGAGTCCCAAAAATCCGCGCGTGAAATCCGTAACAGATTCAAAGTGGCAAAAGGAAGGAAGCCGCCGGGCTTTCTACAGCCTTTACTCGAGACTGGAAAGCCGATTCATAGGAAACAATCGGCTCTTTTGCCCGAGTCTGAAGAGTCGATCATGGGAACGATCGGCTCTTTTACAGCCGTTCGCCCGAGTCCGAAGAACAATCGGCTCTTTCGCACGCCCGAGACCGGAGAGAGCCAATCGGCTCTTTACCGGATCGGCAAAAGGAAGCCGCACGCCCGCAAGGGTTGGACCCGGATTTGACGGACCATTCACGCGCACGTCGCGTGCGCGCGCCCTTCGCCCGAGCCCGGCCCGGCCCGGCCCGGCGAGGCGAGGCGAGCGAGCGCGCGCGTGTGTTCTTCCTTCTTCCTCTCACCCACACTTGCAAGAGCATGAAGAGCATCCAACTATTTAAGTTAGGTTCCCTCCACCTCCACTAGCAAGGTGGGACTAACTTGTTGCCATGCACCTATGCACTAATGGGCCTTTGAGATTTTTACAGGAATTATTTGGATTTACATGGGCTAGGCCCAAATATTCCAACAGTATGCACCTCGGGAGGACAGGGAAACAAAGTCGCCCAACCGTGCCCCTTTCTTATATGGCTCGTCTTTTTCAATCTTTGCAAGGGGTGCCGGGTTTATTTTAAGTCATATCACATCGAATATTTCGATACCAATTAAAAAGACTAAACATAAGTTAATTATAAAACTAACTACAGAAGCTTAGTTTTATTCATGAGACGAATCTATTAAGTCTAATTAATCCATGATTAGCACATGTTTATTGTAGCATAATATGGGTTAATCACGGACTAATTAGGTTTAATAGATTCGTCGTGAATAAGCTTAGGGTTTTGGAATTTATTTTGTCATTAATATATATTTAGTACTTCTAATTAGCATCAAACATCCGATGTGACAGGGCTTAAAATAAACCGTAGGAATCAAACCCCCTTAGCTCCGGCAAAAAAAAACAACCTAAAATGTAGCAGAATCCTTGCCGTTAAACTCTGTCAGCATCAGTTCAATTCGGTGACAACTGAACCCAACAACTGTTTCACACAGTTGAAACTCAGGATACTTGGGAACCTGAAGACAGGTAGTAGCAATTACTAGCAACATCGTTTCGTTCAACAGTCACCATCATCCACCCTCCATCTTTCTTTCCCACCCGTTTCTCCCCCGCCTTACTCCACGTCTCCTCGGCCCCTCCCGCGCTGCTCTGCTCACTCCCCCACCGACACTCCCCGCCTCCGCCGCCATGGACCGCGACCCGCCCGTCTCCGACGAGGACGACGACCTCGAGACGCTCGTCCCTCAGAACCACACCAAGCCGCCCTCCCCCACGCCCCGCTCCCGCTCGCCGCCCTCCTCCTTCGGCGTCGCCGCGCTCCACCCGGCGCTCCCCTCCGCCGCCGCCTCCCTCGCCCGCGCCCTCTGGTCCCGCCGCTACCTCGTGCTCTTCGTCTCCCTCCCGCTCCTCGCCCTCGTCCTCTTCCTCTCCCTCGGCGGCGCCTCCTCCCTCCGCCTGCCCGCCTCCATTCGCCTCCCCTCCGCCGGGCCCGCCGCCGACCCCGTCGCCTCCCGCATGCGCGAGGCCGAGCTGCGCGCGCTCTACCTCCTCCGCTCCCAGCGCTCCGGCCTCCTCAGCCTCTTCAACCGCACCGCCGCCCCCACCAACGGCTCCGCCTCCGCCCCCATCTCGCTCTCCGATCTCCAGGCCGCGCTTGAGAGCCAGATCAAGATCAACCGCGAGATCCAGGCGGCGCTCCTATCCGCCCACCGCTCCGGGGCTGGCAATGCGACAGAGGACGGACTGGATCTCGATCTCCCTGCCGCCGGGTGCAGGAGGAGGGAATTGCCGGCCGACCGGCGGACGATTGAGTGGAACCCCAAGAAGGACCGGTTCCTGTTGGCCATCTGCCTCTCCGGGCAAATGTCCAACCACTTGATTTGCTTGGAGAAGCACATGTTCATGGCGGCACTCCTTGGCCGGACCTTGGTGGTGCCCAGCCAGAAGGTGGATTACCAGTACGAACGGGTGCTTGATATCAACCACATTAATGATTGCATTGGGAGGAAGGTTGTGATCACCTATGAGGAGTTCGTGGAGAAGAGGAAGAAAGTGAGCATTGATCAGTTCATATGCTACATCGCGTCGCCTCCATGTTTCCTTGACGAGGACCATATTAAGAAGTTGAAGGGATTGGGGATTTCTCTGGGCAAGATTGAGGCAGCTTGGCCGGAGGATGCGAAGCTCAAGGAGCCAAAGAAGAGATACGTGGGGGATATTACACCAAAGTTCTCGACAGATGCTGAGGTCCTTGCCATTGGTGACATGTTCTATGCTGACATTGAGGATGAGTGGGTGAATCAGCCTGGTGGTCCGTTGGCTCACAAATGCAAGACTTTGATCCAGCCAAGCAGGCTCATAATGCTCACTGCTCAGCGCTTTGTCCAGACTTTCTTGGGGGGAAACTATATTGCTTTGCATTTTCGAAGACATGGATTCCTTAAGTTCTGGTAAGATATCCTTCTTGTTCATTCAATTACCTCCATCTTGTAATCAGTTAAACATTATATATTTATGGTATTTGTGAGCAAACATATTGGTAGGCATTGGTAGTAGCTGGTTTCATCCTTACATCTTGGGAATTCTAGGTTAGCCGATACCATATCCTATTTTAGTTATTCCATCATTGCCCTTGCCTTAGACAGTGCAATTGCATAAAACCATGCACTTATTTAGGCAAAGAATTATTGGAGTTGGTTCTAGATGCTTCACTTGGATCTAGGCAAAATTTTATACTGCAAGTCAATGCCTGTTTCACTTGAATCTAGGCAACATTTTATACTGCAAGAATGGTTGGAGTTGAACTCATTGACTAGGACTATTTTATGTTTTCTTGATGAAGCAATTTAATGAAGTCAAAAACTCTTGATGACAAATTAACCATTTCCATTGTTTGAAAGTTTACTACCATAGTACCATAGCATAGTTCTGTAGTTATCCTGGGTGGCGCTGAGTGATTGACTGATGGTATCTGCTCTAGCATTGGCTGTTATATTGAAATACTGTCCTTGCTAGTCTTGTAAGTTGACTTTTTCGTATGGATGATTCTACATATTCCTACTGCTGAAGTTGGTTCAGCAGTCATAGGACAATTTTCTTACATCACATCGCTCCACTGTAAAGTGTGGCAGTTAGGATTATTCATATTGCCATGATACCTGAACTAGTCACAGCATTTTGGTGCTTGCTAAATTTAACCTGTCATGCAGTCCTACGAATTCAAGAGACAAAAAAAAACCCTGCTATGTCGTGATTACTGAGTGGTGCTGTATTAAAATATTATAAAAATGTTTCAAGACCTCACTAGCATGATTGAAGCATCAAGTCACTTTAGCTTGTCAATAGTGAACAAAGCCCACAAGCAGCTCTGGCTTGGGTTGAAAATTCTCTCATATGGCTTGACTAAAAAGGATAACTAAGCCCAATGTTGGACTGGTTGCTGCACTTGGTATCATTCTTGAGCGTTGTTTGAACATAACTTTTTCTTGAGCAGTTCGTACTACTAGCTAACATCTTACGGTTCAAGGACAAGATAAATTTCTATAGCAGCTTAAGTTAAACACAACATTCATGAATTGCCGGAGATATTAGAATGTTTACATTTCTTGTTTTCAACCGTTTCTATTGGCGGCCAGAAAGTATTGCATAGCAAAGTATAACCACCTTTGCAAGTTCTTTAAGACCTTTCACTTACTGACTACTGAATTGAGCCCTCTTCTTTGGCTCATTGTTTCATCATATCTGACAAACAAAAGGCTGAGATGCACTTAGTACAGTTCTTCATTATCAAATGTTAAACTATTCTTATTTCTAGTTCTGTTGGATTTATTGCAATAGGGTTGATCACTGGTGTGAATCGAATAGGCTGTGACCTTTCTTCATCTGTTGGTCGATATACAGACCTATGATCTATGCTTTAAAGATTTCTCATATGTTGCAGTATTTGCAGTTGCTTGAGGTGACACAGATGTTAGATGCTTAAGTTCTGTGCTATACTTAGCTGTCTGTTCTATATGTTTACAACTGTATGAGACTAGTGTCTGGTACTTGAAACTACAAAAGAGAAAAAACTTGTTGGTATCTGGATGTTTTAATTGTTTGGACAGGACATTCAGCAGATACTGTAGGCAAATTGTATAGCAGTATTTCCAGTTCAAGTCTTCTTGGCTATACCACTCTTGTAAATAAACTTTATGCGTAACAGACTAATAATGTAAGAATAATGTGGTCTGTGCTTGTTTTTTTAGTTTCATCCTGCACAAAGTATCATTTTCATTTTGAGACAGTAACTCATATCTTGATCTTCCTGCAGTAATGTGAAGAAAGAGAGCTGCTTCTTCCCCATCCCTCAGGCAGCAGAGTGCATTCTACGAATCGTTGAGAAGGCTAATGCCCCAGTGATATATTTATCTACTGATGCTGCTGATAGCGAGACAAATCTTCTCCAATCCTTGGTTGTATTCAACGACAGGCAGGTCCCTCTTGTGAAAAGGCCAGAGCACCACAGTTCTGAGAAGTGGGATGCCTTGCTATACAGAAATCACATGGGCGGAGATAATCAGGTACACATATGAGCTCCCATCTAATTTTCTTTTGTTTTTTTTTTCATTCTGTTGTTTCTGGCATCAAGGGTGGCAGTTTTACTGAAGACCAAATCTGCATTTCTAATGCTTATTCAGGTTGAGGCAATGCTTGACAAGACAATCTGCGCACTATCAAACGTGTTCATTGGATCATCAGGCTCCACCTTCACGGAAGACATCTTCCGGCTACGTAGGGGCTGGGGTTCCGCGTCCCACTGTGACGAGTACCTCTGCCAGGGTGAGCTGCCCAACTACATCGCAGAGCAAGACTGAGAAAGCAAAACATCCTAGGAAAAAGATCGGTAGCCGCAGAAGGTTTTTTCCCCAAACCTCGTGTTGATATGCTGTGTAAATTGGCGTGTACATCTAGTGTGAGAGAGGCGTTGTGTGTATCGGTGCCTCCATTCGTTTCTTGGGTGTTCATTCTTACACGGTTAGGTAATAGGAAAGGAGCTTCAGGGTTTTTGCTGCACGTGCCACTGAAACGGTGCTGACGTGGCGCTCAAGGTAATTCTAATTGATCAATAAAAATACAATTGACGCTGTGCTAATTCTTGCTTTGGGAGATTTTTTTTTCTTGCTATCTTTCGCGTTGTGAAACTTGCGCGGCATCATGATGTTATACCAAAATGGTGAGATTGATATCCCAAATACATGAAACGATCCCGCCGCAGTTCGGATGGGCCTACCTGCGGGCCTTCGACAACGCAGAGCCCAGTGCTATGCGGGCTGAGGTCGCAGGCCCGAAACTATCCTAGAGAGGAAGGAAAGGCCAGCCCACGAGAGCAGAAATGTAGCTAGCCGGCGTGTTGAAAGTTCAGAACTGCCGCCATCTCCGCTCGCGCTGTAGTAGCGTGGTCCGTTCCGGGATCAGATTGCTATCAAGAACCTACAATTCAGGCATCGGTACGTACGAAACATCCGTAAACAAATGCCTCACCCCGTGACTCCGCGCGAGATGGCTCTGCCTCCCTCTGACCGTGGACGCCGAAGGAACTTTCCTCTCGAAAAAAAAAAACATGCGCGAGCGTCTACTCTGGCCAAAACGACATGGGTGTTACAGGTGGCGCGATCTGGCTCTTCTTTCCCTTTTGTTTGTTTCTTTGTTTTCCAATGGTTTGGAATGCGGAAGCATCCTTCGAAACTCGCCAGTAGCCGGCGGCTGTTTCGGAGCGTGACAAATGCGGCGTGCTGACTTGACGGCACCCCGGCCCTGAGCTCGCCGCGCGCGGCGCCCGTGCAGGGGCCGGCGGCCGGTGGCGAGACCAGACCAGGCCGGACCAATGAGCCGTGGCCGTCCAGGGGCTAATCGTACGGTGCATGCGTCATGCCGATAGGACAGGTCACCGGTCAGGCTATGGCCGCGTATAAAGTTATCCGATGTTCGTGTTGTCCGAAGAAGATAGCATGTGTATTATGTACAGGTGATCCATCTTCAGACGCAGCGATCTCGTAATAAATATACAGTATACTTGTACATGGTATGGTCGACCAGTATTAGCTAGGGCGGGAGCTATCGTGCCGGCCATGGCGTGCTTTTTAATTGCGTGCGGTTCTCTCGTTTCGACAAAAAAAAAACGGGGAAAAGGAAAAGGCTTCGTTGCCTCTGTGCACATGCGATGCAATCCACGAGTGAGTGCGGCGGCGTCGTGAGCGATGTGTGGGCCTGCCCGCTACCGCGAGGCCCGGCCTGGCCCAATCCCGTCTCGCGGCTCCCCCGGCCCAGCCCACCATTTCGTTCTTTGGAAATTGTACGCGGATGGCGATTCTGGAGAGAAAAAGGCAGCCGAGCCCACGAGAGCAGAAATGCGGAGGTCGGCAGCAGAGAGAGCCAGTTGCGGCGTTGAACGGTCAGAACTGGCGTGCGGTGCCTGCGGCGAGCGACCGCCGTTCCGGTCGCAGCACACCAGACATGGCCATCGGGTTGAGCTGAGGCCGGAGTCCGCCTCGTCTATTTTCCTCGCACAGTGCTGGCTGCTTGATGGCTTCCGGGAAGCCTTCCTGTCTTTCCTTTCATTTTTTTTTTAAATGGCGGGGCATCTTGGACTCTTTGTTGCTGCACACTAGGGAGTCAGCGCTCAGCAGTGCGTGTTCAAAGCCTGACAAGTACGCCTAACTCCCTCGTCCGTGACTACTCGCCGGCAACTGAGCTCTCTCTCTCTTTCTCGCGCGCGCGCGCGCGCCGGCCGGCGACCGGACCAGGCCCAGGCCAGTGAGCTCTGTGGCCCTCTGCCCGTCCAGGCCTATGTGAGGCAGTCCTGCTGATCGCCGTCGGTTAGCCTACCAATCACGCAGAGGCAGCCACCGCGTATGTGTAGTCGATCTCGAGACGCATCGATCTCTTCGTGTCGTGCTACTAGACGACACGATCGAGTAGGCGTGAGATCGAGCCACTGCGCCTGGCCATGGTGTACTTTTCCATCGCGCGTGCTTGTCTAGCCCGTTTCGGAAAGGGGGAACAACGTAGCGTGTGTAATCCAGCCTCTGGTAGATGCCAACGCACCGTGCTTGGCTCCGTCACGAGCCCTTGTTTCGTCCCGTCCGTGGTCCGCCGCCCGTACGGCGCGGCGCTGCCCACCGGCTCATCACGAGCCCTTGTTTCGCCCCGTCCGTGGTCCGGCCGGCCGGCAGTCTCTGGCCAGACAACTGCAGGGAGCGCACCGTTAACATGTGTTCGGCCGCGTGGCATGTCGGAGCTGAGTGCTAGTCCAAATCCATCTATCATCGCCGCCTCGCGCTCGTGTAGCTAGTCCTAGTCGCGTGCCGTGGCGGCGAGCGGCGAGGCTGAGGCCAAGTGCGCGGCCGGCGCGCGGCGCCGCCTCCGGCCCGATCCTTGCTCGCTTAGCTCCTCCGCCGCTTTCCTCTCGCCGTTTCTCTCGCACGGGGAATCAAATCTGGATCGAAGTAGACCGCCGATCCCACCACCGATCAGTCCGGGGAGGGCGATCTGGCGCGGCCCCCGCCACCCATGTGCGGGCGCTCGTCGGCTTCCCCGGCTCCCCCCAACCCCACCGACCGCACTGATTGGCCTCCGCGCTACGCTGCCGCTCCGTGCCACGGCGCCGGGGGCCAGACAGCCACCAGCCCACCACGTTACGTACACGTACGCACCCGTCCACCTCATCTCGCTCTCAAGTCTCATCTCATCCCCCCCGTGCGGCCGTGCGTGTGCCCGTGTGCCGCCGCGCGCACGCGGAAAAACACGCAGGAAACCCGAGGGGAGCGGCGGACCGGGCGGGCGCGCCGGAAACAATGGGGGAAGGGGAGAACAGCCTCGTGGCGTCCTCGCGTGCGCCAAGCAGGCGGCCTGGCCGGAGCCGGGGAGGAGCGATCGATCGAGGGTGCCGAATCGCCGCCAGTCATGTCGTCCTCATCGAGTACATGCGGTTGACAATAGGCTACAGCAGAGTGTAACGTAGCGTCAGTCGTCAGACGGATGGCAAAGCACGATCACTGCCTAATTATTACGACACGCGCGACTTGACTAGTACTTAACTAGAGGTAGGAGTAGGAGTATGGTATGCTATGACTACCGGTAGCATACTGCTAGCATGTGTCCGGAACATATGTGCTGGGGGTCAACCTTGCTCTTATGTTTTCAGTGGGATGAGAAGGTTACTTTGGCTACTGATAAGATTAAGGGCATACACATATATAAAGTTCTGGTTGCTTATCATACTTGATAGCTGATCTGTCCTGTTTGGGTTTATATCTCGGGCGTTCATGATAGATCAATTCAACAGAAAATCAGAGAGGCTTTTATGCCACTGGTGATTGATAGGCTCGGCACTTTCGTGGACAATTCGGTAATGGACCAATCACAGCGTACCTTAACCGCTCCATCTAGGGACAACTAGTTAATCACCACCGAACTGCAGCTGTCCTCCACTAGCTTAAATTCCAAGATTATTGTGGGATTGGGATCGAGATCTCAAATTTTCATTTTACTACTCAAGAAGAAAAAAATCGAAATCTAATGGACACAAAACCCGGTTCTTCGAAAAAATGGACACCAACAAACCCCATTACAAAAGGTCCCAGGTTGAAGCTTTCAATGTGAGAGAGGAAATTGAGTTGAGATTTCAGGTAAAAATATTCTCCAGAAACCTCTTGGCATCCGCCCATCTCGTCTCGACACATCCGTCGGCCTCCGACGCCGCGCGGAGAAAGCGGGGAAAATCTCGCGATCTTGTGCTCGTCACGACAAGCAAAGCAAGACGGCCTCGCCGGAGCCCGGAGGCGGAGCTCGTGTTGGAACAGTAGCAGCGGCGCTAACCATGTCCTCGTCACGGCAACAGTGTGGCGTGCACGTGGTTGACTACAGCAGATCGCGACGTCACCCGGGTGGCAGCGCACAATCAGTGTCTAATTATTGCACGCTGTGGCCTCACTGTTCATGAAAAAAAACTGGGCACAACGAAATCAGCTGCCCGTACGCTTACGTCGACTGACGTAAGCGTACGTTCCTGCCAGTGCTAGGCAGCCTAGAGCCCTGGACTACAGGAAGAGCGCGTCACCTGTGCGGACGTGCGCGCTGGTCAACCTCGCTGTTCTTTTGTTTTGTTTTCGATGGCGCTGTGCGTGCTGAGAAGATTACCTGGGCTAGCTGATAAGGTTAGGGGCGTATACGAATAGTGTTTTTTATTGCTTATCATGCTTGATCGCTGGTTTGTCCTGACGAGGTTCGGTTTTTATAGCTCGGTCGTTCATGGTGGGTCGATTTAAGGGGAGTAGAATAGAGGGGTTTGGACACTGGTCATTGATAAGATCAGCTCTTCTCTTTCGTGGACAGACTGCTAATTGGACCGTGAGAGTGTGCTCCAGCCACTCCATGAAGGGGCAACTAGTTAAATTAAGAAGAAATGTCGTCATCACCAAACTGTAGCCATCCTCGCTACTTTAACTTCTAAAATTATTATTCGATACCTTTTGGGATATCAAATTTTTATTTTGTTCAAGGGAAAAAATAAACTTATGAGCATCAAACTCTAAAACGTTTTGACGAAATTCACAACATAGAACATGTTACAGGGAAGAGATTATCGTCGCATAGTCAAAATTTCTTTTTTTTTAAAAAAAAAAGCAACCGCCGGGAAATTTACCGTGCATATATCGATAGAGAAGAGATGACTTACCGTGCATGTATCGCTGCTGCTCCTTTTTATCACCAGCCACCGGCACCGCCTTTGCGTCTGGATAATGATCCGCCAGTCAAAGATAACGCATCTTACCTTTCCGCGAGGAGCGGCGCCGGCCCGGCAAGCGGAACGGAAATCCTTTCCAGCCGCCGCGGCCAGCCAGCAGACCGCCGGCTCGAGCAGGCGCGGAGGAGCCGTACGTACGGTGAAAGCCACCACCATCCCACGCGTGCGCGGCCCATCCCACGCGCCGGGGCCGCAGAGCTGCCAAAGCCTCCGTGATGCGCCGGGGCCCTCGCCGGCGGTCGTCGACGCGGTGGCTCGCCCGACACGCCGTCCGCGACGGGGACGTCCCCGCCGCTGGCGCTGCCTGCTTGAGCAGTTGAGCTGGAGCCTGCAGGCGTCACGTCACGGGCGCAATTATTTTATTCGGAAGCCAGCCCGCCAGGCCCAGGCGCCAGCGCGGGTGCCGTCGCCGTACAAGCCCGGGGGTTCCGTACGGGCGGCCTGTACCTCCCGCCCGCACGGCACCACCAGGTCCAGGTCCCCACCACTCCTCGGGGCGGGCTGGCACGCGGGCAGCGTGGCTGGCTGTGGCTGGCGTCTGGCGAGGGGGGCACGCGCGCGTGCGCTGCTGCCCCGGCCCGCGCACCGAACAGCGCGCGTGGCCTCTGGTTTTCTGCCGGCTGGGCGGTCGGGCCGGATCGGTGTGCGGTCTTGTCCTCCTCTTTTTTACCACTATAGGCCAGCGCCCAACAGGTTTTACCGGTTTTGCTGCCAGTTTACCAGCCGGCAATCACCAGCTTGACACGATTGAGATATACGAGGGTGTATGGTTTCACTCAGATTTTACTGGATCGAGTAGCAGAATTCTGCGATAGAACCGGAATTAACCGGCTGATACAATCGGAGTCCGAGGATCTCCGCCGCTAACTCCTCCAGACGCAGCCGGTCACTCTGTATTTCCTTCCCGTCCTCTCTACATCTGTGCTCACATTTTAACTTACGCACACCAGCGATCTCAGTTGGTCCGCTACTGTAGGCCAAAGTACTTGCTGTTGGGCCGCCTGTCGCGCGGAGTCCATGGAGACGTAGCTTCATCATGCTCTTCCTGCTCGGCAGACGAATCTGGAATAGCAGATGACTTCAGGTTCACGGTACTGCTATTCCTGTTCTTCCGCTGCCACGGGCGTATCGACAGCCCAAAGTTTTACTGGTGCGCCGCTCCTAATCGAGCAATTTTCTGCTGTGATCGTCTGTTTGTTCAGATCAAGTGGTTTCGGAGGAAACTGCAGAGCCAGGGATCATGCTGACCCTGACCATGCTTCATTGCTTTGGGCCATTGGTTGTATCCAATAACTAGCGCATTTCTGAAGCTAGTAATTTGGTCATGTAGCAAACGTAGGAGGGGGGAAACATGATGGGTCCAGTTCCTTGTGAGCACAGGTTGCCGCCATGGTTGTGTCAACTTTGGGGGAGAGATGGGTCGTGGTTTCGACATCTGGTTCCACGGAAGTCAAGCCGAAAATCACCATCGATGGCTTTCACCGGGACAAGGACGAGGACGATTCAGCATCCATGGACCACGGAAATCAAATCACTCGGTTGTTTCAAAAAAAAAAATCAAATCACTCAGAACTTTCCCCACGCGTTGTTAAAACGTGAGGACTATTGCCATCATCACTTAATGACAGAAAATGGGAAAGCTAATGGTGCTTAAAAAAAAAGCTTGTGTGGCTCTTGCACCTTGTACCCAAGTCTAGATGTACTGAAACTGACCTACCATTATTCTAAGAAACTGAAGCAGCACTACAGCTGTATGTATTTGTACATACGCGAACGCAAATAAATTTTAGGCCTGATTTATATATACACTGAAAATTCGAGAGCTGAGGCATGCCACATGAAGGGGATCGGAGGATAAGGGACATCATGGCAAGTTGGCTCTCGGTCAAGTGATCTGCCTATCCATGCGAAATTATTAGCTTTCTATCTGATTGGAGATGTGCTCCCTATGGTATGGATATGATTATATGAATAATTTGTCCTCCAAAAAGAAAGACGGAGAAGAACTAGCTAGCATGTGTGCCGTATGTTGATGTGAATGTGATGCCATTTACCATAGTTTGGACTATTTGATCTGGAATTAAATGGCTCGGATTAACCAAGATACAAGTCCGGTATGTGCTCTCTCTCTCTCTCTCTCTCAAGATAGGTGCTATTTCTCTGCAATGCCCATTTCTGCAATTACTACTCGTACCGTTCACCAATTGCACAACAATGCACCATTGAATTGCAATATATTATATGTGCACTTTGGTGCACGTACATTTTGTTAACGCATATATACTTCATGAAAAGATGCTATTCTCAAAAAAAAAAAACAGGCGTCGCCAAGCAGACAAGTTGACACTTCCGTCACTGCGCTTATAATTGTGCTTAATTAGGCTATCTCATTTCCATGATTGCTTGGAGGTAGCAACCAAAAGAATCTAAGAAGGAAAAAAGGGCAAGTTGTAGAACATGGGTCACGGCCTGCCCATATGGCTATACTAGTATTCTACCCATTTTATCAATTGTTTTCTATGGATATGAATGGACCACCATGGCACCCCCCACATGGCCCAAATGTATTTGCTGGGGGAAGCATAGCATTAAGTAGGGTATGACCATCAAGGGACAGACAAGCGGAGGGAGGGGCCTCTCCAACGCAGCACAAGGCGGATTTTCCCTTTGTTTTCTCAAGTTTGGAGCAGATTTGCATTTGCTACGCAAAACACAAAGAGTCAACAAGAAAAGGCCCATAGATTATTTTAGTCAAATTCTGTTAGAAGATCGCGGTTGTCAAAAGGTTGGCTGATACATATGAGAAGACGAAGGCATGGCTTCACTTCTCTCATTGTTTTATTACTATACTTAAGTTAGTATTGTTTCAAGTGAGCTATCATTTTCATCATGGATTTGGTTGGGATTGAATAAAATGAATTCCCCTAGTAATTATCAAATTTAATGCAAACAAAAACGCTCTATGCTGCTTTGAACAATTTGCATTGGAAAGTATCTATCATTTTTTCCGATCCTAATATTGTGTGAACCCCATTTTTGTTATGCATTATGAAATAGTTGGCTTAAAGCGACCAGCAATATTTGATTGTCATTAAGAACAACTGCAGTTACTTTGACCACACCAGGATTGAATAATCACCCAACTAATAACCTACCACCATATCTAGAATCCCATGCTCCCTACCAGCAATACCAGAATTAAGAATACAGTCAAGTAAATCTGAGTAAAAAATTCCTGTAAAATCATCTGGCTTTTTCCATGGCAGCTCGCGCGCATCGATCTAATCAGCCTTGCTTAGCCTCATGCCCCTCATCCCCATCTGCATCCCCTTCCTCTCTCTCTCTCTGCCCACACCATGTGTGCTCAGATTCCCCTAAATAGGTGTCTCTCTCCTGCATCAGTCCCCTCTTCCCCCTCCCTCTCCTCAGTCCCTATCCGCTGCTCCTAACAGCAGAGGCGCTCTCCCCGGCGGTAGAGTTGGAGCTGCAGCGGGGAAGAAGCGAGCTGGAGCTGGCAAGAATGATGGGCGCCAACACCATCAGCGCCGACTGCCCGTGCCCGGAGTACGCGGAGGTCGACCCCACCGGCCGGTACGGACGGGTACGGAATCGCCACCACTGCTGCAGCTCCTCCCACCACCGTTTCTCGATCCGTTTCCTCTGCTCGCCAAATCGCTGATCCGTTTCCCTGCTCCTATGCTCTGTTTTCCGCAGTTCAACGACGTTCTTGGCAAAGGCGCGTCAAAGACTGTGTAAGATCCGGCGCCTTTCCTGCCAAAGCTGCGTGGTTTCATTTTGCTTGCCCCCTGAGTCGCTGATCCGAGGTGTGTGCGCGGGGGCTGCAGGTACAGGGCGTTCGACGAGTACCAGGGGATGGAGGTGGCGTGGAACCAGGTGAAGCTGCACGACTTCCTGCAGAGCCCCGAGGATCTGGAGCGGCTTTACTGCGAGATCCACCTCCTCAAGACGCTCAAGCACCGCAACATCATGAAGTTCTACACCTCCTGGGTCGACGTCTCTCGCCGCAATATCAACTTCATCACGGAGGTGTTCACCTCCGGCACCCTCCGCCAGTAAGCGACCGACCTTCTCTGGACCTGTAGCAATTAAAGTTGTTGCCTTTTCATGTCCGGTAGCAGAGAGTCTCCTTTTTTTTCCTGAACAGTCGCAAAAGTTTCTTCTTTTTTCAGTGTGCTTGATTGGTTCTTGGACTGAATTTGATTGTGGTTTCGCGTCTGGTGGTGATTAGGTACAGGCAGAGGCACAGAAGGGTGAACATATGGGCGGTGAAGCATTGGTGCCGGCAAATCCTCAGCGGCCTGCTGTACCTGCACAGCCACAATCCGCCCATCATCCACCGGGACCTCAAGTGTGACAACATCTTCGTGAACGGCAACCAGGGCGAGGTCAAGATCGGCGACCTCGGCCTGGCTGCCATCCTCCGCAAGTCCCATGCCGTTCACTGCGTTGGTAAGCCATCTGACTAGCTCACTAGTCTGAAATGGGTCGTCTGATCACAATTGGCAATAGTTACTACGTGGATAATTGATGGAGTAGAGGTGTTGGATTGGTTGGATAGGCACGCCGGAGTTCATGGCACCGGAGGTGTATGAGGAGGAGTACAACGAGCTGGTGGACATTTACTCATTTGGGATGTGCGTGCTTGAAATGGTCACGTTTGAATATCCATATAGCGAGTGCACACACCCAGTGCAGATCTACAAGAAAGTGATCTCTGTAAGAAGATCTCTGAATCCTTTTAGCCATTTGAAGCTATTGTTTTGGATGTGTATGCCTGTGGTTGGAAATAATTTTACTGATCTCAGCTAGTGGTTTTGTTTGGTAGGGTACTAAGCCGGAAGCTTTGTACAAGGTGAAAGATCCAATGGTGAGGCGGTTTGTTGAGAAGTGCCTGGCGACGGCATCTCAGAGACTCTCAGCGAGGGAACTGCTTGAGGACCCCTTCCTCCGGGTTGATGACATGACTTTTTCTTCAGAGGATGGAGATTATAATTTGACAACCAGATATGTACGGCAGCCTTCGTACCTAGGGCATACCTATAGCAATGGCTCCATGATGAGTAATGGATTCTCAGACAGCATTGATGAAGATGCTCTAACTGAAGATAGATGGGATTGCGAGGATGATGACATGAAAGGCCAAGATGGCATTAACCTCTTCAATGAGGAGCACGAAGATGAGCCTCTTGGCAATGTGGATATCACAATCAAAGGGAGAAAGAGTGAAGATGGAGGCATCTTCCTCAGATTACGGATTTCTGATAATGATGGTACGCACAAATGTGTAATGCACTAAATCCTGAGGATTGATTCAGTATATGAAAGTTTGATTCGGTATATGAAAGTTATTTTTTCATTTTGCAGGACGGGTACGAAATATCTATTTTCCTTTTGACATTGAGGCTGACACGGCACTTAGCGTCGCAACAGAAATGGTGGCCGAGCTGGATATAACTGATCATGAGGTTACTCGAATAGCTGACATGATTGATGGTGAGGTCAGTGCATTGGTGCCAGATTGGAGGCCTGGTCCGGGCATAGATGAAGCTCCTGACACTTCATACTGCCATAATTGTGGATCCAATGTGTCGTCGTGTGGTTCACTTTATGCCTACATGTCATCAGCTCGTCAAGGTTGCCAATGTGCGGAGCTACATGGCCGCTTTGAGGAGATCACATTCCAAGCCGATGGGGAGCAGTGTGATTTGCAGGAATCTGCAGGAAGCTCTGACGATGGAGGTGGCCAGACAGAGCATTATGTCAAAAGCAAGGATTCCACTCACGTGAATGGTTTCGTACAGATTGGTAGAAGAGATCCTTCTAATCAGCTTTGCTTTAGTTCTTTCCAAGAGCAGTCATGTTCATCTAATCATTATGAGAACGACACTAACCATAACATGAATGGGTTTGACATGAACCATGAGGTAAAGATTGCCAAGTACAAAGCAAGGAAGATGGCACAGTTGAAGAGGGCTATCCACCCATCTCTTGACTTTGACAATGCATATGGAGTAAACAGGATGAAGCCTTCGTTGAACAAGCTGCAATCTTTCCATGTAGGAAAGAACCACAATTTTCGTGTGCCGACCTGTGACAGAAGCCCCGATAAAGGAAGCACCGATTATCATTCTAACATGATCAGCCAAGGGTGGCAGAGCAAGCACCCCAATCCGGGAGCCCAGAGGGCCCGGCATTATGAGGTTGACGCTGCTGGGAGCAATCCGGATTGTATGTTTACAGCCAGGCGCTACTATACCGGGGCTCAGTTGCCACCGGATCTCCCGAGAACCAAATCTGTACCCATGAATGCTGTCGATGCCTGAAATGCTTTCTTGCCCTGTAAATTTTATAGAGTGTACATTTGTTTTGGTTCTTTTTGTGTCCATTATGAAAAATAGTTGTTGGGAAGGAGACTGAATGTGACTGGGGTTGCCTGTAGATTAAGGCTGAGCTGTGTAAATTTTCCCATCTTGTGAATGCAGAGGCCAGAGAGGTTGTTAGGCTGTACAAGTGCAATCTGCATCATTTGCCCCCACTGGGCAGCCTGTTTTATCCTCCTTAATATAAACAATAGCCACTCTTTCTCATCTTCGGAGTTCAGACATGCAAAGTTACTGCTAGTTGATTAGGCAGAAAGCAATGCATAGTGCTAGAGCTGAATCACACGATCAAAATCAGGAACTGGAGCTCTGTCCTTGCCTGGTACTACATGACACCTATGAAATAGGCATCCATCTTTCCTAGTTGCAGTTGAATATACATCAAATGTGCATCAAAGGTACAGACATGCCAGCCTATGCATTTGCACTGCCAACTGCTTCGTGGACGCTGCACTAATCAATTGACCCTTTCATGACATGACTCATCCTGATCATTTGGCATTTGGCAGCCCCACACTACACAAAAGAGAAGATTTCTTTGATTCTTTCTCGGATGCCCTTGTTTAAAATGCGTTTTTCTCGTGAGACGTAAGAGACGGAAATTGTTGGGAGTATCGACAAATATTTGCACATCACTGTACAGAAGCCTCTTATTGAAACATTTTTGTGGCTGAATAATTTCTTTGTCCAGTAAAGGATGCTCACCACATGCAGCCTGATAATTCAGTAGCCTAGATCTAGATGGCTAGGAGACGCCGCCGTTGGTCCATATCTTGGGATTTGCAGGCTTGCAACTTGCCAGCTTGGCGTGCTGGGGAGCAGGACAAAAGGGTCCATGCATATCTCGCCATGGATAATTTATGGAGGAAACTTGGTGATCTTGTTTGGAGTTGTAGGTGATCATTTTCAGCTTATCCTCTCTTTGTGTTTGCAACATCTATCTATCTATTATGTTAATAAGAGAGTGTTAAAATAAGCCACCACGTTTGCCGAGAGGATCTAAAAATTTCCACATTAATCTAAAAAAGTGAAGGATTTGCACCGTTGGATTTTATGAAGATCCAACGGTCTAGATTAACTCAAAGTTCATATCAAATATTATTACTAAATAGCTAATTTCGAAACTAAAAGAAGGAAAATTTGGACATGACAAAAAAGTCCATACCGAATATGATTGGTAAATAATTAATTCTGAAATTAGAAAAAATAAAAATTCTAAATGCCCATGATGAGAGACGATATTATAAAGATGACATGCATAATATTAATTAAGATTGTAGCTCACTGTTGTTATTAGATAGAAAGAATAGAATTAGTGCTAGCTATGTCCAGAGGACCTAGATGACCGTGCCAAATAATAGAACAGAGGAGGTGACGCCATCGTCTGGCTGTTCCAACAGAACGAAACCGAAGTCATGAAGCAATGCAAGACCGCGCGCCAGCCAAGATGATGGATTAGAGATGCTGCCCCGGCGACATACTTGAAAACATCTTCGACCGCCTCCCGCCCTGCCGTCTCGCAGCATCACGCCGCGTCCGCAAGCACTGGTGCTCCGTCATTGATACCAGACGGCCGCTGCGCGTGGACCTCCTCCCTCTCCGCCTCGACGCCTTCCACTGACGTAGGCAGACCCTCCTCCTACCCTTCCCGTCTATCTTCGTGCGCGCCTTGATGGCGCACCGGATCGGCTCCGACGACCGTCTCGACTTCTTGGACAAGTTCCACCATCTGGAAGTCTGGGACCACTGCAATGGTCTGCTCCGGGTTAACAGGATGGTGGTCAACCACGCGACAATGGGTCTAGAAACTTTCACATTAATTAATTTAAAAAAAGAAAAAAAAATTATACCGTTGAATTTTATAAAGATCTAACATTCTAAGAGACCATATCAAATACTATATCTAAATAACTAATTTTGGAACTAAAAATAGAAAAATTAGAACATGACAAAGAGTCCATACCAGATACTATTAGTAAACATGTAAAGTTAGATTTAAAAAATAAGAAAATTAGAACATAACCAAAGAGTCCATATCGAATAAAGTTAGTATATAGCTGAATTCAGAATTACTAAAATAAGAAAACTAGCAATGACAAAGGAGTTACTATAATTACATCGCTAAAATTTGAAAATAAAAGCATAAGAAAATTAGTAGTTGACCAAAAAATCCATATCGAACACGACTAATAAATATATAAATTCAAGAAGTATAAAATAGAAAGTAAATTAATAGTTAATTTGTACGGGGATTAAGAAGCAAATTAGGAAGGAAAATTGCTTAAAAATAGTATGGGTCAAATAAAAATAATAAATAACAAATTTGAGTTAAAAAAAGAATTATAAGTTCACAAACATTTCATGTCAAATATAATTAATGAATAGCAAAATTAAGAATTAAAAATAAGAAAAATATTAGTTAATTTGTATATAAATTTAAACAAAAATAGTTAAATGAAAATATATGTTAAATATAACTACTATAAAACTAAATTTCGAAAACAAATATTAAAAATAGAATATTTTTATTTCTATTGAGTTGCGAAGTAAATTATGTAAATAGCCGCGTAAATTTATTTAAGCTACATTTAAAATATAGCTTCAAATTTTCACACTAATAGAAAAATATATACCATATTAAATTTTTTAGTAATCTAACGGTTTAAGTTAATCATTGAGTTAGTTGAATATGATTAATATATACTTTAATTTGAAACTAAAATAATAAAAATTTTTATTATTCGATATGAATTAGAGTATAACAACTTCGTAACGGCAATTGCCACCTTCTAACATTTAGTTTTTCTATAGTATTAATTTGAAAAATTTTAGAAAGATGCATGCTTCCACTTTTGTTCGAGTTACAAATATATAAATATTAATTATTACAGATCAATCATCATTTATCGAAAGCTAAGTAGTGGCTTGACTATGTCATTCATCGAGTCTTGCATGCCCTTCATTATATTATCAATATATTAAACACCAGTACCTTTGATGATAACACAAGTAACCTTGATGATTATTAGGGTATATTTGCTTGACTTCTCCAATAGCTTCTCCAATAGTTTTTGGTAAAGTTCTACAAAATACATAAAAATAAAATGACTTCGCCCAGGAAACCCAAATAAAATTTCAGAATGGCTTACAATAGAGAGGAGTAGAAAATAAAATAACTTTGTTAGCTTCTTCTCACTCCTTAAGTTGTAAAGTGTTCTCGGAATTATCCCATTGCCATTAAAAAGCTCCTTAGTAAATATTTTTAAAAACAGTTTTGACTTCACAAAAAATTTTGTTTCACCAGCGAAGCCAAAAGTAAAGAAATTTTAGGAGACGAGACCTAACCAAATGAGCCGTTAGGTGCAATTTAGGGAGTGTGTTAACAACTTAAAAAATCATTGGAATGGCTATGGGGAAGCACAATTTAAAAACATTAATTTATTAGGAAATACTATGAGTAAAATAAAGTGGAGAAAAAAGTTAACGTGATTCAGATTTGATGACGACTATAGAGGACAGTGAACATAAAGGAGAAGATTACCTTGCCAGCTGTAATAGTAAATTTGTAGAGCCTCTACACTATATATGATGGGAAAAAGATACAGCGATCATAAGATAACATAGTTGCATGTATGCATAAAAACTTAGGAATTGAAGATGGAAAAATAAAGATAAAAGCTAGCTACCGGCCCTATTTGCGAGGGCCACCTTCTAGTTATCTTATTAAAGGAGTGTTAAAAGCAGTCACCACGTTCACTAAGAGGAGGTAGAAATTACCATATTAATCTAAAAAAGAGAAGAAACCTACACCATTAGATTTTATGAAGATGTAACGGTCTATATTAACTTAAAGAGTTCATACCAAATATGATTAATAATATATAATTTCAAAATTAAATATTAAGAGCAAAGAGTCCTTGCCAAATATGATCAGTAAGTAGTTAAATTTTGGAATTCAAAAATAAGAAAATAAGGAAATTTGAAATTCAAAAGGTCGTCTGCTTCTTCACGTGGAGCCGCACGGAAACGGACTCATCCTCCGCGACAGCCGCCTAGCTCCCGCACGTGCCTTGCCTACCAATTTTTGTTCGCTTGGAGTCTGAGCAGTTTGTTTTGTTCTTGCTGTCCAATTCCGTGGGTAAACCAATTTGGAAGCTCCATGATACAGCAAGATCCAGCGGCCATCGTCATGGTTGTTGTCAGCATGCGCGCCTTCATTATTGCTGCCCCGAAGCTGCAGCACACTACAGGCACCCGATGGACCAATCATCTTCTAGGATGGCGAGTGATGAGCGGCGTGTCATGGCTCAAGTGGTGGTGGCAAGAAGGTCAATCGAGGATGAACAAGCTAGGCGAGGCCGTGCACGAGCAAGCTCTCGAGGCTCAGTTGGCGAGGGAGGAAGGGGAGAAAGGAGAGAGCAGTGTGAGAAAGAAGAAGATAGGAATATTTTGGTCTAGATTTTTCTTATAAACGTATCGGGGAGATAAGTAATGGTATATCTTTAAAAAATATAAAATTATAATGGTAAGCTTAACATATCATGAATAGTAATGGTATATTTTTAAAGTGTGATAATTGTAATGACATATATCCAAAAGCCACCATGTTCGTCGAGAGAAGTTAGAAATTACCACGTAAATCTAAAAAAAGAGAAGAACCTACACCGTTGGATTTTATTAAGAGCTAATAAAAAAGTGATGGACAATATTAATGTTTAAATTAATCCAAAGAGTTTCTTGAATACAATTAATATGCAGTTTAACTTGAAAGGAAACAATATAAAATCTGTAGTATTATATATGAATTTGGAGAGAAATAGAAAAATGAAAGGTCCACGTAAATAAAAATAATAATAAATCTTAATTATAATAAAGAATGAATTACTTAAATAAAGGACACACGTTCCATAATTTTCATGATAGCCATTTGTTTTCATGCTACTATCACCATGGTACATCTTTTCTGAACGGTTAGCTATTGATAATTGTTAGGGTCTATTTGTTAGAATTTCTTCAACGGGTAAAAGTAAAACGACTTCACACAAGAGGCCCATGTAAAGCCTCAAAAGAACCTACACTACAGTGGAGGAGAAAAAGGTAGTTTGATTGCCTTCTCCTCCCGCCCTAAGCACTAAAATGTATATGGAATACCATTACCACTAAGAAGGTATTTTTCTAAATATTTTTCTCCATAAAAAAAATTCTTCACCATTGAACCAAAGCTAAAATTATTTTAGAAAGATCCAAAGTCGTACCAAATAGACACTTAGTTTGTGCGTCCGTCTATCTTTTGTTCGCGTTATTATAAACTAAAAGATTATGAGATAGCGTAATAATAACCACAATGGAAAGCATTCAAGTGACCATGGACAGAAACACAATTTAGTAACAGTAACTTATTAGGAAGAACTATGATCAAAAGAATAGAAAGTAAAAAAAGTTAAAGCAAGAGTGATGATGATCATGGAGAAATTAGTGGGTTGGCCACAAACAAGTATAGCATGCATGGGGCTGTAGGTATTGGAGATTGGAGAGTAAAGAAAAAAAAACAGATTAGTTATTATTACTTTGTACATTGAACTACTCATGTAGGTCTTCTCTAAAAATGCGAGGATAATTTTGTATGCCCATTGATCAAACTCTTATGAAAAAGGCATATAGCCAGTCAAATATTAAAAAACTATATTCTTGCAAAATATATTCTATATAGACATGAGGCGCAAGAAAAAATAAAAAAACTATGTTTGTATATAAGACATTACCGTTTCTCCTGAATTCACGTACATAGTGTTTCAAAGAAAATAGTCAAAGAACTAGTCAAAGAACATGACAGATGAGAAAAGATATAGATAATTTATTAATTTAGACCATCTAGAAAAATAATTGTAATGACATCATTTAAATTGTATCTATTTTTAAGTAAAAAAAGTAACATATAGAATAACAAAACTAGCTAACCCGCGCTATTTGCGCGGGACACCTTGCTAGTTTTTTTTTTTAAACTGAAGTATATTGACAGTGCCTAGGTCAGTTACCGTTTATGTTTTATGTGCCATCAACGAGCAGGAGCAAAGAACAGCTTGTCGTCGGATTTGAAAACCAGTTTAAGTTGAAAATAAAATCTGACACTTCAATGTCTATGCTGAAAAAAAAACTGACAGTTCAATTTTATCAAATCAGATGAATACAACATGTGGTTAACCTATATATCAAAGTGGTTCCTTATGATGACGACAATTTTGCGGTCATGAAAAGTGGTGATTAAAATGTGCTTCTGAAGACGAGTCAAAGAAGACAGTTTTAAGGAACTCCAAAACCCTGGTAAAGTGTCTAATAATGAGTGCTCCTACATCTAATCAACTAACTTTGTAAAGGTAGTGTGGACTGTGGATGCTTACATATATTCTGATAAGATGGGCATCAAAGTGGGTGAGCACCAAGGTAGGCCGAGGGCGGTAGGAGATGAAAGGCTGAAAGGCACAGCACTGCCCTTTCTAACTTCCCATTGAATAATTCAGTTAGCTGATCTGCTGGTGGCCCTGTGCTCCGGCCCCAAAATCCGGGGGGGAGGGGGGCGGGGGTGGGCGGCTCTCCTTCCCGGCTGCTTTGTTTGGGGGCATCACACTTTGCTGGGCGTTTACTTCAGAGGCTTCAGCAGCAACTGAACATACAGAATTCTATACACAAGACAACTGATCAAGCAAACTTTTGTTATTGTTGTCTCCCAATATGACGTCATCGTGGTTCAATTCCCCCCAAAAGGATATGTTTGGATAGGTGGAGGCGGCTAAGAGGAAGTCCTGCAAATCGAGGCTGTTTGATTCTCTGGAAAACCCAGCTACTAGAAGCATGAGCCTGAAGAGAGAACCTAACTTTTCTGATACAGCATGACAAACTGGTCTGGCAAAAGCAAGCGTAGGAGCAGACCATGGAAAGGCTATGGCCTTATCCAGAAATGCAGATGAGGACGCTGCTTTCTTGAGAACAACCACCAATGGCCGGATTGCTAGATAGGGGTAGATTGAGTAGAGATGCAATGCAAGAGTCTATTGTTTGCTACCTACACTAGACCTGCGGTGTCCCCAACCTAAACCAAGCATTCTTTTCTCACACGGCAGCAGGATACCATGAGAGGATATGAAGGAAAGCTCCTCATACCGGCCGATACACTGCTCCTAGCATCTCTGCAGAAAGGAGAGCCTCCACACATTTTTCTTCAGAGGGGAAAAAAAGATGATATCCGCAACTGGAAGTCTGAAACACGAGTTTTTGGCTTCCTGGAATGCTGTGTTGCGCAGCCAAAGCTGCTGTCGGACTTGATAAGGCGCGAGGCTGCTTTCTGCAAAGCTGCCTCGTCACTCATCACTTAATCCTGGGGTTAAAGCAGAGTGCATGAATCTTTTTTTTGTTTGAAAGGAGCGTGCATGAATCTTGGCCGTAAGCTTTGGACCTGCACACTAGCTAGCCCAACGGTGACGGTGACACCGATGCCTCGCCTAATTCGGCGTCGTGGTTCATGAACTTTGCGCCGATGTTCGCGCGCTTGTGCCCGTGGATCGAGTTGGGCGTGTAAAGCTCGTTGGGTCGGTAAGAACGGCCAGAAATGTTTCACAGGAAGATTCCTGCATCAGCTAGCAAAACTGTTTTTGTCATGGTTCAGTTGTCAGTTTCAACTTTCAACCGGATACAGATACAGTATATTATCAGGTTTTACTAATCATCAGACTGTTTTTTTTTTGCATATGGTCAAGATGAGAACACTGTGAAACTTAGGTATGCCTGATGAAGGACATGAAAAAGAGTAGAGGAAGAAGTCAATAGAAATATGAACAGCGAGCACATAACTGCTCAAGTTCTCACGGAGCACACTGTCACTGCAGTGACGGAATTGCAGATAGTCACCTGAAGGAGCGTCTTCCTTTCATGAATCACGGCCCAAGAGCGAGCGGTCGTGGTTTCGTCTTCCTTCCCCGCGTCGCTGGCCGCCGCTGCCGCCGACCCTGCTCGCCACCGCCACTGCCGTCGTAGCCGAGAGCTCAATGTGACTCCCACGGGTCACCGGTTATCCTTCACGGCCCATGGCCCACGGCTCTTGCCACCTCGCCGCACCGCCCACACCCAGCCACCTCCGCCTGCTACCCTACCGCCGACGACCTCCCTCTATGGACGGGTACACCGGAGACAACCCAACCCCGCCGAGGAAGAGCTGGGCTGAAATTGTAATTGGACTGAAATCATCTGAAAATCGCGAACAGGGGATGGCATAACGCAAGCAACATATAGCTCCCACGGTGCTCCAGCACAGGAGGCATAAGGTTGGGCTCTTCTTGGGCTCAGATGTTGGGCGGGCACTTTAATGGGCTTAATTCTAGGTCACGGCGCGGTCCGGTCATCATCAGGTTGGGTTATTATGGGCTTCAACGCGTGGAACCGGCCCAGTATAAGAAATCGCGATTCGCCACCAGTATATAGCGGTAGCGGGTAAGGTTTTTTGCCATTTCTAGGTTTCCGTCCCGCCGCCGCCACCGCCGCCGCCGCCACTTGTCACTCGCTCGCTCTCCCTCCTCGCCGCCGCCCCGCAACCCGCGCAGCGCCGTCCGTCGCCATGGGCCGCATGTACGGCCCCGGGAAGGGCATGTCCTCGTCGGTGCTGCCCTACGCTCGCTCCGCGCCCGGGTGGGTCAGGTCGTCCGCGGCGGAGGTGGAGGACGCGATCGTGCGCGCCGCCAAGAAGGGCCAGCTGCCGTCGCAGATCGGCACGCTGCTCCGCGACGCGCACGGCGTGCCGCTGGTCCACGGCGTCACGGGCCGCAAGATCCTTCGCGTGCTCAGGGCCCGCGGCCTCGCGCCGGAGGTGCCCGAGGACCTCTACTTCCTCATCAAGAAGGCCGTCGCGATCAGGAAGCACCTGGACAGGAACCGGACGGACGTGGACGCCAAGTTCCGCCTCATCCTCGTCGAGAGCAGGGTCCACCGCCTCACCCGCTACTACCGCCGCGCGAAGAAGATCCCCGCCTCCTGGAAGTACGAGTCCATCACCGCGAGCACTCTGGTGGCTTGAGTGACGGTTTCGTTTGAGCTTCGTGGTTCCTGTGAATTGATTATCTACACTTCTCGAGTTTACCTTAAACCTAAATTAAGTGATAGTAGTACCTTTTTGGTATGTAAGGTGTTAAATTTATCTGCCTCGTACACCTAGGAAGAAGTATGTATCTTGAGAGTTTATGAAACTGGATCAGTTTTTAGTCCTTTGGAGCTAGATTGCTCAAAATGGTTTGGAGTTGGGTTCAACCTTGAGCAGGTTGGTAATACTTTGTATGGACGTATACTCATCAAAGGTTCAGAATGAAGCAAGAGAATTGGTGGTATTCTGTTTGCAACCTTTTCTGCTTCGTTATGTTGATTGCACAATTGGTACATGGTACATTGTTCTTTGGTGACTTGCTTAATTAACTATTCTAATTGTTTGGGAAGAGACTGGGCCACTGATAGCAGCATTGGTTGAGAAGCCTACAAGGAGATGTTGATACTTAGGTTATGTATTAGTCACCTATTAATTGCTTGGGAAGAGGCTGGGCCACTGGATAGCAGCATTGGTTGAGAAGCCAACAAAGAGATGCTGATTCTTAGGTTATGTCGGTGTCCTTATTCCAAATGATCTGTGCAATTTCGCGCTGTCCAATTTGGAGTTTTAGGTTTTGGTTCTACAGGCATTTACAGGTGCATGGGGTGCTCCCAATGGAGAATTGGGATGTATGGTCACGATTTTTGTGTGTAATTTATCTCTTGTACATGGTCTCAGAGGGGGCATCTAAGAAGCTTAAGAAGTTGTCTGAGTACTGGTGGTTTTGTTTCTGTTTGGTTCAAGTGCCAGTAATTTTAGGTCCATGTTAGGTGACCATGCAATTGTAGTTCTATCCGTCTATTCTGTTCCAGAGTAATTTCGTTAGGTGATCTTGAAGGTCGGGATCTCCTTGTTAGGATATCATGAAATTTGGAATGAGTATTATCTTGCATTTTAGAGCTATCGATTTTGGATGGCTAGGTTTTCATTGACATGTCTACGTTCAGACTTCAGAGCATGTCTACTTCTGGTTTGGCCGTCTCCTTGCTGAGGGTCCAGCAACATGGTTGCATTCACTAACAGCCCACTAGGGTTTTTAAGAATTTGAGTCCAAAGGATAAAAGACTTTTTTTTTGTTTATTTTTAATCTTGTACATCGTGTGAGAGGGATACCACTAAGAACATTCCAAAGACTTGCTTTCAGAGTAGTGGTGTTTCCGTTTCTGTTTGGTTGCCTTTGCACTAAATTTAGGTCCAAGAGCTGTATATAATTTGTATATAGTGAGCTTGAATGGTGGTAACTCCATATCTGGTTATCATGCAATGTGGAGTGACTGTTTGCATTTGCATTGTCGAGTAAAACTATTGAGTGGCAAGGTTTTCTTTGCATTTCTTTGTTTTGGACTTTTGGCTGGCTGTCATATTGTAGTTTAGGTCAGGTCTACTTCTTGTTTGGGATGATGTTTCCTTTTCCAAGAATCCAGTGTAACATAGTGCCATAGTATAGCTATTATTTCCTTGCTACCAGCTCACTTGGAATACTTGGTGAAATTGTTTTGAGAATCTTTTGACCAAAGTGATTCTGGATTTGGGGGGCAAAGTATCTAGTTAGACTTTGTACTACTTTGTGGTTATATATCCCAAAGATCTGAGAATCTGATACACAATCCCTTTGCTCCAACATGTGTGGGGTGCTTCACATGTAACAACTAGACATCTCGTCATCATATATTTTGTGGCTGCATATAATTTTTAGCACCTAATTAGAAAGGCTAGCCCCATCCATGCTTAACAATGATTGATCAAATAAAGCATCTGCGCTTTATCATGTGGATGCCCTGTTGGCTGGTGCTTGTAGCGCTGGGAATTGTTGTCGCATGTACGCCGCTGGTCCAAATAATGCCGCATGATTTTCTATCCAGCTGGATGCTTGATTTGAATTGATCGCGGAGATCGTCTCTATGTGCAAAGCAGTTGAACAGGGATTCAGAGTGTTGCAGTGTTTGGACTGTTTTGATCACAGCTCCTGTCTTCTTCAGAGTTGGTTTCAGTTGCTGAAACTACTTTGTATGATCTCAACTTTCAAGTAATGAGAAACTCATATCCTGGTGAATGATTAAATCAAGTTGGATAGTTGGTTTGCATATAATACATATATCTTACTGGATGTGCAGACTAGTTTTTGGGAGAGATGCTGCTCAACATAATGCTATGTGTTGGACCACTTAACCACTAGTTTACCACAACTGTATGCCTCGCTTGGATAGCTCATCTTATTGGTAGACCATGCTTTGGTACTCATGTTTGCACATGTTAGCAAGCATACTTGTACTGCCGAGGTGAGGTCAAAGTCGATGGATCGAGATGCCATCTACTGCGCTCTGCTTCAGATGTGGTCTGATGGAGAAAAATTAACTGAGAGCGTACTCGCATGTTCTGGTCAAAGCTGGGCAAGAATTCCCTGATGCCGCCAAGTGCACGATAAACAAGGACGTTGCTGGTACACCTTGCCATTTGTTTACGGGATAAACAAGAGATCGCCGGACATGTTGCCATGGCGCCGTCTGATCGGGCAGTTCATCGCCAAGCATTTTTTATAGCTGGATCCAACAGCTTCCGAGCCTGCAAATCTGCATAAATGTTTATGCTCGTTCAGGCAGTTGGGTGTCCAGCATCTCTCAGAGTCTCATCGGCTTACTAGTACATCTCTTCTCCGGCGCTAGCTAGCTATCTCCCTCTTTTCCTCCTGCTCGCGCTTGTTGTTCTGTTCCCATGGCCAGCCTCGTGCACCAGGCGTCCATGCCGGCGAGGGCGATGGCGGCGTGCGACGAGGAGCTGGTGCCGCAGGGCTTCAGCTGCTTCGGCCGCTCGCTGTCGCGGGCGTCGTCGTCGAGCCGGCTGGAGTACAGGGGGCTGCAGCAGCAGCAGCCGGAGCAGGGCGAGGAGAGGCGCGCCGCGCAGGACGCGCGGTCGGCGCGCGCCAAGCTGCGCTGGAAGGCCGTGGCGCAAGAGATCATGGCCAAGGGCGGTGGCAGCGGCGCGCGGCGGAGGAGGCAGCAGCAGCAGCAGCTGGCGGCGTTCAGCTACGACTCCCGGAGCTATGCGCTCAACTTCGACCAGGGCGCCGCCGAGTAGCAGCGCGCCTTCCCTGCCTGCACGCCGCCGTCTGACCCGGCGTGCGGATCTATCGGAGCCTGAGGCAGACGCGCGATGGCGTGTGCGTGGGCGCATGCACGGCGAGCGGCCGGCGAGCCGGCGCTGATGACCCACCACCACCAGTATAACGCGTCGCGTGTACGGCCCCGGGAAGGGCACGCATGCCCTCTTCCGGTCGGTGCTGCCCGATACGCGATCGTGCTGTGGGGTGGGTCAGGCCGGGCCGCTGCAGAGCGGAGGTGGAGGACGCGATCGTGGCGCGGCGCAAAGGCGGAGGCCGACATGCCGTCGCAGGTCGGCACGGTGCTCCGCGTTCGTCCTCCACTGATGCTTTAATGTTTCTACAGTGTTGAGAAAAGCATTGGGGAACTGGGGATCACCGTACCAAACTATGAGGAGTGAAATAGCTACTGCTAGCTTTCGTTGGAATGTTGCAAGGGAATCTGTTTCGAGTTTGTGAGATCATTGTGTTTTTGCCACTGAGGAGTGAAACAAAGCATCTGCGCACTGCGCTATATCATGTGGGCGTCCTTTTGGCTGGTGGCGCTGGGAATTGTTGTTGCGTGTACGCCGCCGCCTGCGATAACGCTGCATGATTCTCGATCCTGTTGGATGCTTGATCTGGATGGATTGCAGGCATCGTCTGCACTTGCTGTGGGGATTGGTTTTGTGAATCTCTTGGCTCAAAGCTGTTCAACAGGGATCTGATGTGTTGCGGTTTTTGGTTGCTTTGATCATTGGTCTGTGTTCCTTAGAAGGTTTCAGTTGCTGAAATTCTTAGAACAGTGAATGGCTCAATTAAGTTGGGTAATTAATTGGTTTGCATATACCCAACATAATTCTAGTGTGTGTTGGACCACTTGACTACCTCTTCACCACTACCGTTTGACCAGAAGACGTTCTGAGTCTCGAACCACATCTGAAACATAGCAAGAGATGGCATCTCGATCCATCGACCTGAGCTCAGCGGTACACACCTTTGCTTGCTAACATATGCAAACATGAGTACCAAAGCATGTTCTGGTCAAAGCCGGGCAAGAATTCTCTAATGCCGCCAAGTGCAGGAAAAACAATGACTTTGCATACAGAAGAGAATGTCGTCGGTGGGGGACTGTGGTGCCGCCGGCACGGAAGTCCGACGATCGACCGACGACCGCGGCAATGGCATCCATCCAGGACCTCTTTTGTGCTCACCGTTTCACCACCTGTCGGCGGTCAGATCTCCGGCTGCCTGCACTGCAAGAACTAATCCTCCACGTCGAGGCCGGTGGAGACCCGCCAGAAGAACCGGATCAGCGTCGACGACGTCGTGTCGCGCCCGGCAAGCAGGAAGCTGCCGGTGACCACGCCCCCGGAGGTTCTCGTCGCTCGCGGTCGCGGCGGAGCGCGACAGGACGTGGGAAGTCGTCCCGGACTGGCTGACCGGCGCGACGGCGCTCCGGCGAGCCACGGCATGTAGCGGAGACGGCGTCGCGGCCACGACCAGGGGCGGACGGTAAACGAAACGGCGTCCGGGGGTGGACGGTATTTCAAATACCGTCCACCCCCTGGGTCCTAGCCAACCGTTGGATCGAGCGCGTGCGGTTCAGATAGGGGGCAATGTTCGCGCGCCCAGGGACTCGGTCGTCATCCTCAGTCATTCGGCAGGCGCGGGAGCTGGGTGGTGCTCTGCGGCGGTGCTCAGGCCCGACGGCGCGGCGGCGGTGCTGGGGCTTGGGCTTCTCGTCGGAAGGAACGGGTCGAGGGCACGCCGCCGCAGCCGATGGCGAAGAGGCGGCGTCGGTCTTCCCGAGCAACGATCTCGACGCAACGCCGCTGTCCCGCGACGGCGCGAGCTGCGGCGTCTCGAGGTCGTTTGGCCACACGCGCCTCCGCGGGTCTGGCGCGGCGTCTCTTCCTGCCTGCTGAAGCTCCGCTATGGCAACGCGGCTCTTCCGTCTCGTGCGCGTGTGTCCGGACGATGGGTGGAGGCAGCAGCGCGGTGGCCGTGCATTCGGGGGCGGCCGGACCTCCTCCGGCGACCGAATCGCGGAAAACCAGCATCCCGCTTCCGCCGCGACGGCGCGAGCGGCCGCGTCCACATGAAGGATGCCCGGCGTCTGAATGTCTGATGAAGCAACACGTACGGCGGCGTGCGGGACGACGACGGCCAGCGGCCTCACGATGCGCTCCGCTTCGAGAAGCTGTTAGCGAAACACTCGAACGACCTCAGTGCCTCGCCGATCTCCTGCGCCGGCGGGACGTGCGCGCCGCGGACTTGGTCACCACGCCGCGCCGCGCTCCAAATGCCAACCGGGGGTGGACGGTATTTGAGATACCGTCCACCCCTGGGTCCCTGCCAGCCGTCGGATCCGCCACCTGCGGTCCGGATCGTGCGAGATTCGCACGGGCAGGGACTCGGTCCGTCCGTCGTCGTCTCCATCGTCTGGCCGCGCGCGGGGAGCCGAGTGGCGCCATGCTGGAGGCCGGATGTTGGCAGCGGGATGCAGCGGCGGTGCTCGGGCTCGATGGTGAGTGTCCGACGGCCGACGACGCAGGAGACCTCGCCGCTTCATCGTTCAAGAGGAGCTCGCCCGGTCATCTGCAGGTCTGGGCAAAGCGTCCGTGGGCTCGGGCAAGGAGATGGCAGCCGGCCGGCCTTGGCAGACCACAGATGCGCGCGGTCGCCGGCCTCAACCACGTCGCCGCCTTCGCCGGCGCCCGGCTGCCTCATGCTCCAAGTTTGCAACGCGGGTTCCCGCTGGGCGATGGATCGAGAGCGTAACAGGGCTGAGCGTTTCCCCTGTTCGTAGTCCGGAGTTCAGATTGGCGTTGCATTGCAGCATCAAAAGGCTCCTATTTTCATTAGAATTAATTTTCAAATGTGATGTTTTGTGTGCCATTGTTAGTTGGGAGTGTTATTCGAGAAGACATCAGGCATTCAGGCCTTTTTCTTTCGAAAGTGATATCCAAACACACTAGCATGCGATATGTTCTGCAGAAGAAACAGATTCAGATGGCAGTATGAAAACGCAGCGTCACCTTCACCGTCTCTGTAAGGGTAAGCGTCAATTTACCGTTACTGATCTATCTTTTTTTTTTTGAAACGGTCAATTGGCTGATCTCAGTGTTGTCACGAGGATACAATGGAGCGGTTCGTTTCCTGCGAATTCGCCGAGGCTGAAGCTGATTTTTTTTAAAAAAAATAAAGATTCAACACGCACGTACCATCCTGAGATCACGATTGGAGGGTGACAGGGCGACACGCTCTTCCCCGTGCCTCTCTTGCCAGAACTTGCCACGCTGACGCAGATGTGATCGCCGATCTCCCGGTTGATCCGCTCACCGGCCAAAGCGACCTCCCGCTGCACGAAGAGCTGACGTTGTGCGTCCATGCCGCCGCCGGCGATGGCGCCGTGCGCCGAGGAGTTCGTTGATCCCGCACGGCTTCAGCTGCTTCGGCCGCTCGTCGTCGTCCAGCAGGCTGGAGTACAGCAGGGCGCTGCAGCTGGAGCAGGGCGAGGACAGGCGCGCGTCAAGCGGCGGTGGAAGGCCGTGGACCGTGCCGCAGGTAGCAGCAACAGCAGCAGCTCGCAGCGTTCAGCTACGACACACGGAGCTACGTGCTCAACTTCGATCGGGGCGACGCCGAGTAGCTAGCGTGGACGACCTGACGGCGAGGGAGCGAGCGGCCGTTGATGCTCCACCGCACCGGACGTGGAATGAAAAGGCATGCATTTTATTCCCTCCGTTTCAAATTATAGAATTTGCTTGTTTCCATACAGATTTGCTTGTTCTTTTCATTCAGATGGCAAGATCATGCTCCGATAGGAGCAACTCCGATAATAGTTCCTAAATTAGACTCTTCAAATATTAAATGAGGGCTAACTTAGAGACTTCCAAATTTATTTTAACTTCAACAATAGCCCTCAATTCTAACTTATAATATAGAGCTCTCTGGAGAGCCTCTAAGAATAAAGGATGTAGGAGAAAATTTGGAGATCTTCCCAAAATAAAAGGTCTAGTAAAGGATCTGCTGGAGTATATATTTTTATTTAACCCTCTAAATTTTTGAATAAGGATCTATTTAGAAGCTTTGCTCTAACGTACGCATGACATGCTTAATGTGCGTAACAAGAGGTGGCTGCTCGAGTAATTCCTCAATGCGTATTCTTTTTAGCGTTCCATTATCCTTCCGATGATTTTCATTTCGCAATGAGTATAGACGGTGTGCTGGCGTGAGCATATTTTTTTTCACAATAGGCAAACCTGAATTTCATTACCAACTTGTGAAAATTACAGCAAGTCTTTACTCTGAAGTCGTCTTTCGACCAGTTTAATCGCTGCTCCTGAGACGAGAGCTTAACCAAACATGCACCACATACGCTATCTTAACCAAATTACAGAGACGAGAGCTTAACCCAACTAAACAAAACCAATGCCCACACGGTGCATGCTTTATTTTTTCTAACGAATCGTACAAGACAGTGCGAGTTTTTATTGATATAGTACAAAATATAAAATTACGATTACGGAAGGCTACTGGTATTATTGGTATGAAAAGAAAAGAAAAAATTAAAAAGACTCGTCGGTTGGATTGAAATATCAATGCGGATAACCACTCAACTCGAAAACGTCACATGTGATCAAACATAGCCGCACCACTCCACTCGCAACAACAGTTGAAATTATTAAATCCAATCGTGGCATCCACCGATATTCCACTCTTATATAGTAGCTAAAACTTTCAGACATGATCCCACGTTGATATGGAACCGAGATAAATAGCACCATCGCACCGCATCAAGAAAGCCACTGTTAGAATCCTTTACCGCAGTACCGCTGCAGCATCACACTTTACCCCAATGCCATGAGTCATGGTAATTTAACCAATGTTCGGTCGCAAGTAGCAAGAGCAGCACAGCTTGACATCGTGCGGCGAGCTTGCAGCATGGAGCTCCGTCAGAGGCGTCAGAGCGAGTCCCAGTTGACCGGTCAAAAATGTTGGTTTCCCTCCATGGTTTGCCCCGGAAACAGCGTTCGGAGATGATTATCCAAGATAAAGATTTCTTTTGAAAAAATTATCCCTGACTCCCTGGAGCCTACGTGGCCACGGCGTCAGCAACAAAAGGCCCCTTCTCTGAGCACACGTCGGCGCCACCAGTCACTGAGCCCCACCACCGCCCATGGACGCCCCACGAGCGGCACGCCTCGCGGTCGCGGCGCGCCCACCCAGCCCGCGTGCCCCGGCCCGCTTCCCGTTCGCCTCCTCCACCGCACCGCGGCGCGCGGGGTGGTGGTGGTGCCTTCGCGATCCCCGTGCCGATTCCAGCGGAGGTGGGAGCACCTTTCCCTCCCCTGGCCGCTGCACGCGCCTCGCGCTCGCGCACCGGAACCGGAAGAGCCCCGCCGCGAATCTAGGGTTGCCTCCGCCCCGTCCCCCGAGATCCCCAGCCGCCGGGATTGGGAGGGTAACAGGCGACGGAGGCTGCGAGGGACGCCCCCTCGTCGAATGCGCCGGTGACCGGCAGACTCAGGAGCCCGCAGGAGGTCAGTCTAGGCACGTATCCACCTCTCTCCTTCCCCGTCTCCTCTTCGCTGTTTCGATCCAATGTGCCGCGTCGCTGGCCGATCGGGGGACGCGGATGCGTGTGAATTGGGCGGAATTCCAGATTTAGTTCCATTTCGGCGGAGTACTCGAACCCATGATCCTGTTTCCTTTCCTTCCCGCGATTTTTCGCACTCGATCGTTTCGAGTTGGGGCCGAAAAGCGTTTTCCGGGTTTCGGTCTCTACCTCAAGCGCGACGGTGGCGGACATTTTTATGTGGCCTACCGCTGCCGTGGTCTCCACTCTCCAGGCCGTTTGCTTGGTTGAGAAGTCCAAAAGGGATCCAATAGCAGAGCTAAAGGGCTACAGTGAGGCGGAGATGGGGGCTGAGGGGCTGAGGGCTGGGACGGAAATGGGTTAGTCAATAGACAGAGAAGGATGGGGAAAATGGTTTATGACAATTTGAATGCAATGGGAGTGAGGATAGGTGGCTAGCCACACTGTTGCAATTTGCTTGCACCATTGTCAACTACCTGCCCACCAGTTTATCATTCAAACTGGTTTAGGGTTTGTTCAGCTGAATACCGATATGATCCCCTATGCGTCCTATTTACTATCACAACCTTTGACTCAGGAATTAGAAAGCACAGCCCAGTTGATTTGGACGAATCGCTCAATTGCTCAGTGACTAACCAGTCCTATTATTGTTTACAAAACACGCAATAAAGAGCTGCTACTAATTAAGAATAGAATCTATCAATTTCGTGGGAGATCAGATTGCATTTTTTTTCCCATTTGCTTGAATGGAATTGGAGCCTTTTTTATTGCTGTCTGAATGATTGTATTTGTACACAGTAGTTGAGGAGAAAGCTTCAGAAATGTCATCCACTGTGCCAAAGTCATCAAATATCTTCTGGCATGATTGCGCCGTTGGCAAGGCTGATCGTCAGAAGCTACTCAAGCAGAAAGGTTGTGTTGTCTGGATTACAGGCCTTAGTGGTTCAGGTAACTAGGTCTCCCTTTGTCTCAAACTGCTTTGTTGTCTGCCTCTTGCTTTGTCAGTGCAATCTTTAAAAAGTTTATTAAGTAATTGTATTGTTCACACTGTTATTGCCTGTTAGGTAACTTTTAAACGTTTTCTCTCTTTGCTTCTGTGCATTCTATGCTAGTAAAAAAATCTGATTAAGAATTGTTAGCTTCTGCTCTGTTCAAGTGCTTCTGCTCTATTCTCTAGATGGTCAAGTTTTTCTTTTTCTTTGGATCGGATAAATGGTCAAGTTGTTACCTGTTGGTAATTGAAAAATGACCATGTATTTTGGCTTGGACAAGTCGCAAATAACCTTTCTTTACTTGCCATGCATTTGAACAAATAATTTCAAGGTTATTAAAAGGAAAATCTGCAATGTTTAAAATAGCACTGTAATGTAAACATTTTACTATTTATATGGTTGATGTCCATTGTGTTCACTGTTATTATTTTATTCTTTCTTCGCATTATCTTCAGGACTTATCTTTGCAAATGTGGAATAAATCAGAATCTATTTCCTGTTCTTATGAAGGATGGCAACTTGTAAATGATAGATTTCAGTAATCACTATTTTTTTCAATTGAAACTTTGCTTCTTCTTCTTTTTTAAAGAAAAAATGGTACTTTTTTTAATCTAATTTTGTTTTTTTCTACATCACCTTGTCAAGGTAAAAGTACCTTGGCATGTACATTAGGCCGAGAGCTCCATACAAGAGGGAAGCTTGCATATGTTCTCGATGGTGATAACTTAAGACATGGACTAAACAAGGATCTTGGCTTTAAAGCTGAAGATCGTGTTGAAAATATAAGAAGAGTTGGTAAGTGTCTCCTGAACACAGAAATATCTGTATTAAACTTACTGAAACTCCCATGAGGAAACAATAGTAAACAGAGCCCTGCTTGTGCCATTATTTTAGACTTTCCAGCCTTTTGTAATTGACAGTTTTCCTACTACATTGGACAGGTGAGGTAGCAAAGTTATTTGCAGATGCGGGCCTCGTATGTATTGCAAGTTTGATATCTCCATATAGGAGAGATCGTGAAGCTTGCCGTGCATTATTGTCTGATGGTAGCTTTGTTGAAGTAAGTGATCCATTTATTCATTTTGTCTTTAGTGAACTTAGCTAGCCCATGAGTTTTACCGCCAAACACCTGTGAACTTTTGCAGGTTTTCTTGAATATGTCCTTGGAATTGTGTGAAGCAAGGGATCCGAAGGGTCTTTATAAGCTTGCTCGTGCAGGAAAAATAAAGGGTGAGGTTCATATAATGCTTGGTCGAATAATTTACAGAGTTTAATGCTTCAATTTATAATGCACTCCTGAGCAAAATTGGATCAAACTTGAAATGCTTTAAATTGTAAATCACATTCTGGCTTGTTTGTAACATCAGAATCACAGCCTGATTTGAAGATGAAAATACTAGTCGAGTCCAATTATGCTTGTTTTGAGAAAGCAGCACCTTAATACCAATATGATTTTACAACAACACTCAAATTTAGATGTTGCATGTACTGTAAGGATGAATACCTTTTTTTTCACCATCTAAAGTGTTTATATTCTTCCATTCGATTCCTTGGCTACACTGTGTAATGATGTACACCTAGAAAGCATTTAAGCCCCCCTTTTTGGTTATATTCTATCACTATGCTGCTATTTCACATTTGGCCACACATGAGTCATGTTGGATACTCTTCCTAAATGCTGAACTAAAATCAGTTGAGTTGGTTTATTTTGAGAGTGGACTCTGGTCCATGACCTGTACCACAGAGTTATGGGCCAGGGCATGCTATGTGTTTGTATGTCCATTTGTAAGTTTAGGTCAAGGAGTTCACTAGTTCCTTCAAAAAACAAAAGGAGTTCACTAGTTGAGAATGGGAAAAAGGAAAAGGTAACTTTAAGAATCTGATAAATGAAAATGTTTTCAATGCAAACTTTCTTTTTCTGTGCAGAGTTATCTTCATTTTTCTTTTTTCTAGTTCTCCACTAGCATGCTAACAGTCTTCATAATAATCTCTTCAACCTGATTTGTTAACTCATGTATGGTCTGGTCCTGCTTCAAGTTCAAATCATGCTTTATTGCAGGATTTACTGGAATCGATGACCCCTATGAAGCACCACTAAATTGTGAGGTACATGATAGTCAGATTTCATGTCATCTTCATATGTTGAATTGTGTATTATTAAGGCGTTAATGTGGTTGTTCCTTCCAATCCATATCAAATTGCTAGCCTTACTGAAAGTCTAGACATTGAATGTCATAGGAATTGATTGTACTAGAAAAAGAAGAGCATCCTCATCAATTTCTTTTACTGTTAAATAAAGCAATCGTGTAGGTGTAATGTGCTAGGTAGTTGTTCTCATTATAGGTCAATTACAGGTAGAAAATGTTATATGTTAAGGTTATTATTGTGTCTCCTCAAATAACACTAGTCGAAAGTATAAGATGATTTTTACCATAACGCATCCTAGAAGTACCGAACTTTTAGCTGACGAAGATGCCAAATTGGTCATCCTGGTGTAAGAGCGAAACCATGTTCAATTCTTTCCTACATTGACATCAAGTTGATATCGCTGTTTCTGATCTACAAGTAAAGGTGCTTGACTCTTGCTTTTCTTGCAGATTGAGATCAAGGAAGTGGACGGTGTATGCCCCACACCTTCTGACATGGCGGGACAGGTGGTTACTTACCTTGAGGAGAAAGGCTTCCTGCACGAGTAGACTGATTCCGTGAAACAATCAATCTTCGGGTAGGATTTATATAAGACTAGCGCGGAATAAATCAAAAGCGCTGGCAGGGGTGTCCCCGTAATTATGTAGATCGATCCCGGTGCCTCGTATTTTCTTTCGTTATTTCCTCTGGCACGAGTTCTGTGCAGTGGCATTCAGATGAGCCTAGATGGTTCCTAGTTTATTTTGACTTGTGGAGTAGATTACGTGTAATGCAATCCTGATAGCCATCTGGGGTGGTATGGATGTGGCAATCATTGTCAGGGTTGGTGCAACCAATGCAAGAGAAGTCATCTTTCAACCCTGTTTCTGCACCCCCGAGCTGTGCACTGTAGGATTTCAGTGTTGCCACGCTCCACGCTGAAACAGACGCGTGTTTTGTGCGGCAGGTTACCGGTACTCCCGTCTGCCATATGGTAGATTGGTAGCTTGCCAATTCTGATGACTGGTGATGCAAATCTCTCTTGATATATTTTTCTAAGGTCAACTTGAACTCTTGGTCACAGGATTGCCATTGGCTCCATCCGGTTTTTCTTGTTGACATCAGTATGGGTATCACAGGAATAACGCGGCCCACAATTTTTCTCTAGCGTGCCGGTTTGACTCGGTGCACTGGAAATGGCAAGTAAATCGGACAGCAGCGTACGTCAACGTGTGGTTTTTACCGCGGGTGGCTGTAGCTCTCGCCACAAACTGTGTCACCGTCAGCACGAGAAAATGACCGCAGAATGGGTACGCCACCTTGTGCTGACTGACGACCAAGGCGAGAGAAGAGACGACCGTATTCCGGTCTGCCGGCAGCTGCGCAGTGCGTACAGGCAGCAGGCGCGGGACACGAGAAAACGGCCAGCCCGCGCGGCGGCGGGGGCGACGCGACCACGCCCCTCGTGTTGCCCTGCCGGCGGCCGCACGGCATCCAAGCCACGGCCGCCGCACGTCGCGCGCTCCCTTCGCCCGCACTCCACGCAACCAAAATCAAAACCCGCGCCCAAACCACGCGCCGCACGCGACACTGCGAAGCGAACCCGACGAAAAAAAGAAGACCAGGCCAAGGAAGCGAAGCGAAGCAAGCGTCCGACCAACCGGCGGCGGCGGGGCGGAATGGTGTTCAGCGCCGCGTTCCTGGCGGCGGCGGCGCGCGCGCCGGCGGAGCTGTGCCAGCGCCCGCCGCGCCCGGGGCGGCGGCGGCTGCGCGCGGACGAGGTCCTGCGCGCGCTCTTCCTGCCGCCTGCGCGGGAGCTCGGGCGCCTGGGGGACTTCCTCTTCGCCTTCTTCTGCCTGCCGCTGCCGGAGTACTACGTGCCCGGGTCCGGCCGCGGCGGCGGGTGGGTGGCGCGGGCGCCGGCTCTGTACACCTACCGGAGGTCGCTCTCGGTCGCCTCCTCGTCCTCGTCGTCCTTCTCGTCGTCGTCCATGTCCTCGTCGGAGGAGGATTGATTGCTCGGGAGGAATAGGAAATTGTACAGGTTGCTAAATGCAATGGATTTGTAATTCTTTTTTTTTTTGCATACAATCGATTTGGTGCGGTGGAATTCGATTAGGTTATGCAGATACTTGTCTCTTTTGCATTGAAAAAGAAACTTCTCAGCACTTAGGCTATGTTTGGATCCAAAGGCAAATGGTAAAAGGGCAAATGGTAAAATTTTTCTCCTGTCACATCAGATGTTTGGACGCTAATTAGAAGTATTAAATATAGTTTAATTAAAAAACTAATTACATAGATGAGTACTAAATGATGAGACGAATCTATTAAGCCTAATTAATCCATAATTAGCAAAATTACGGTAGCATTTATCCTTTTGCACTTTGGGGTGTTTGGATCCTGTCGGTACATACAGATAGGGGTACCTCCTGCTAGGGTGTCCAGGCCTTTGGCTTCTCATAATCCATGCTCCCCCTCGTCTCTGGGACACGTGGCATACAACCTCCGGGCCTGACAGCTGGGGCCGCGGTCTCCGGACCCTCCCCCCGAGCTCCGTGAGGTCCGGAGCCTCTGCACGCCCACGTGGGCAGGAGAGCTCTCGGGTGACCCCTGCGGACCCGGCCTCTCCTTGAAGGTCCGGAGCCGCCACGTGTGATGGCCAGACCATCACAGGCCAGCCCGCTCCGACCGGCCTCGGGGGCCCCGGACCCCCCTTCCCCCGGGAAGGGGTCCGGTGCTCCCATGTGCTGCCCAGCGGGAGGAGCGGGGCTGGCCCCGCCGCGTGCCTGCGGCCGGAAGCCCCTTGCGGGTCGCCTCTCCACCTACCAGCATTTAATGCGGTAGCTGCGTTGGGCGCGCCAAAGTCAAAAGGCGCGGCCTGCCACTGACACACGGGGCAGGTATGCTGCCACCACGGTAAGCCCGCCTGATCTGAAGGCGGCGCGTCGTATCACCGCGCACAGTGCGCGGACTGTGTTCAGTCCCGTCACGGTGCTGCGCGCGTGATGATGGTCTGTAATAGGCGTGCTAAGGCTTGCGCTGTAACAGTGCGCATGGCACGAGCCAGCGCTGGCTCGCCCCCTGTCTGGAGGTTCCATCCCAACAGTGACAGCACGGCTTCACTGTTGGGCAACGCTGACACCGAACACTGTACAAGACGAGGCTGTACACGGCCGTATCCTGACTGTGGATACGCACATCAACTTCCCGATCGAGAAGACTACGGAGAGGAGCTCGAGGAGATGATCTCCATATCTCTCGTAGAACAGCTCCTGTTGGCCGGGCCCACCTGTCGGGGTCCCGCACAGTGTAAACACTCCCCTTGAACTATAAAAGGGAGAGTGCACCCGTTAGAAAGGGGATATGAACACAAGCTGCATGCTAGGCTCCATCCAGGCTTCTTCAAGCAATATAACACCAAAGTGGACGTAGGGTATTACGCTCCGGCGGCCCGAACCACTCTAAATCTCTGTGTCCTTCCTGCGTCCATTTGTCCACCGATCGAGCGCTTCTAAGTCTCCTCCAAACCCATCCTTAACTAGGATTAGGCGGGTGCTTTCCGCCACCCGGCTAGAGAATTACTCCGACATTTGGCGCGGCAGGTAGGGGGCTTAGGTTTGGTTTGTGCTCGGTCGACCTTCACGACCTCAATGGCGCAGGAAAATGGTCACCATGACCTCCTCATCGGTGAAGAAGTGGCGTCCACGGCGCCACACACCTCGCGCCATCCCGCCTCCAGGGCGGCCCCGCGTGCTGCGGAGCAGGCCTCAGTAGCCCAATCGGTGCTTCCACCGAGCGGGCCCCTCATGGCAGTCAAGGAGTTGCTACGCAACCCCCCCGGAGAGGCAGCGTCGCCAGACGCGCACAGGCAGTGGCGTGACGACGTCGACCGCCTCCTCAACCTGGCACAGGCTTCCCCAGGCTCAGCGGGAGGTTCTGTGTCCAGGCAGCGCCGTCGTCAGGGCGGCGCATCCGGTTCAGTGCACTCACCATCAGTGAGGAGTGCACGGACCGAAGACCTCCGGGCGGAGCTCAACCGCAGGCATGCAGGAGAGGATGCCAGGATCTCCATCGAGCGAGCGCGCAACCGACGGCTCAACATTCAGGGTTGGGACCTTGCGCCTGAGCTCGATGCGGCTGCGGCCAGACCGCAAGGACCCGCCGGGGCGCCGGTGTCGGGCGTGGGCTGCGCAGCGCTCGCAGACCATCTTCGTGCGGTCGCCTGGCCGTCCAAGTTTCGGCCTCACCTGCCGGAAAAATATGACGGGTCCTCCAACCCGTCAGAGTTCCTGCAGGTCTACATCACCGCCATCACGGCGGCTGGGGGTAACGAAGCCGTCATGGCAAGTTACTTTCATGTAGCCTTGACCGGGCCGGCCCGGACCTGGCTCATGAACCTTACCCCGGGATCTATCCAGTCCTGGGTTGAACTCTGCGCACAGTTCACGGCGAACTTCGCCAGTGCGTACCAGCAGCATGGCGTGGAAGCCCACCTCCATGCCGTGAGGCAACAACCCGGGGAAACCCTCCGGGCCTTCATCTCCCGCTTCACTAAGGTACGTGGAACTATCCCACGTATCTCCGATGCATCTATTATCACGGCCTTCCGATAGGGGGTCCGAGACGAGAAGATGCTAGAGAAGCTGGCGACCCACCAGGTGGAAGCCGTCACCACCCTGTTCGCCCTGGCGGACAAATGCGCCCGAGCTGCAGAAGGCCGTGCGTGGCACTCTGCAACCCAAGCAGGACCTGCTCAAATGAGCGGGCCCAGTGTCGCTGCCCCTGGCAGCGGCAAGAAGAAGAACAAGAAGACCCGTGGCTTCGACAAGTCACGGATCGGGGGTCCGGCCGTTGCGGCTGCAACTACCGGGGGCCAGAACCCCCGCAGCAAGCGCCCACGACAGCAGCGCACCGACCCCGGGTCGTGCCCTGTTCATTCTGGGGCTCGTCACAGCGCCGCTAAGTGCCGCGAGATCCAGAAGCTCGCGGAACGCCTCAGCAAGAGGCGTGACCAAGCCTCCAAGGAAGGCTCCTCCCCTCCGCGGCGGTCCGGCAAGGAGAAGGCCTCCGATGCCGACGCTGCTGCGACTGAGAGGGAGTTGGGGTATCAAACCCCCAATAAAGACCTCAAGGAACTGTTCCAGTAGTCCGATTCCGAGTCCGGCGGGGACGAGCGCCGCAAAAAGCTGTACGTTATGTACGGTGGCAGTTCGGAGCTCGTCTCCCGACGGGACGTCAAGGCCTTTCGCCGGGAGGTCCTCTCGGTGAAACCAGGGGTGCCGAGAGCGGCGTCCCACCAGCGATGGAAGGGCACCACCATCTCCTTTGGGCCATCCGACTGCCCAGAGAACATGACGGGCGCGGGGGTGCTGCCGCTCATTACGGCACCCACCATCGCCAATGTTCGCCTTCACCATGTGCTGATCGACGGCGGCGCCGACCTCAGCGTCATCAGCTATGCGGCATTCAAGCACCTGCAGATCCCGGAGTCCAAGCTGGCTCCATCACGCCCATTCTCAGGAGTGGGCCCGGATCCCGTGTACCCGGTAGGGGCCATCACCTTACCGGTTACATTCGGGATGGAGGACAATTTCCGTACCGAGAACGTACAGTTCGAGGTCGCGGAAGTTAACCTCCCCTTCAACGCCATCATCGGCAGACCGGCCCTGTACCGGTTCATGGCCGTTGCCCACTACGGGTACCTAGTCCTGAAGATGCCCTCTCCGGCGGGCGTCCTCACCATCCAGAGCGATCGGGCCGCTGCTGTTGTAGCGGTCGAAAAGCTCCATGCACTGGCTACGGGGCTTGCCCCTGCAGCTGGCCCCAGGGGTCCGACCCCTCGACCTCACGGGCCAAGGCCCTGGCCAAGGCACCGAAGGTCCGTCCATCCGACACGGACGATGTTCCCGTGAAGACCGTCCAAGTCAGAGCGGAGACCTCCCAGACCACCCGCATCGGTGGCAACCTGGGAGAGAAATAGGAAAGCGCGCTCATCGCCTTCCTCCGGGCAAATGTTGATGTGTTCGCCTGGGAACCGTCACAGATGCCCGGGATCCCTAGGGAGGTGATTGAGCATCATCTGAAGATCCACCCCGACGCCAGGCCGGTCCGGCAGAAGCCACGTAAGCAGTCCATCGAGCGGCAAAACTTCATCCGTGAAGAGGTCCGCAAGCTGCTGCAGGCTGGCTTCATCGAGGAGGTCTACCATCCTGTATGGTTGGCCAACCCGGTTGTGGTCCCAAAGGCCAACGGGAAGCTTCGGATGTGCATCGACTACACCAATCTAAACAAGGCATGTCCGAAAGATCCTTATCCACTTCCGCGTATAGACCAGATTGTAGACTCCACCTCCGGGTGTGATTTGCTGTCCTTCATAGATGCCTATTCTGGTTTCCACCAAATCAAGATGGCTTGTGATGATAGGAAGCATACAGCTTTTGTAACAGTGGATGGTCTTTATTGTTATATAGTGATGCCTTATGGATTACTTAATGCTCTATCCACCTTTGCTCGCGCAATGAACATCACTCTAGGTGATTTGGTTAGAGATATAGTCGAAGTGTATGTTGATGACATCGTTGTCAAGACTAGAGAGTCGAATTCACTCTTAGAAAATTTAGCTCAAGTCTTCGACAAGTTACGGGCGACCTCCACCAAGCTTAACCCCGAGAAGTGCGTCTTCGGCGTATCGGCGGGAAAGCTCCTTGGTTTCCTGGTCTCCCACCGGGGGATCGAAGCCAACCCGGACAAGGTCCGGGCGATCGAGGCAATGAGACCCCCTGCGCGCCTCAAGGATGTACAGAGGTTGACGGGGTCCCTTGCAGCCCTCAGCCGCTTCATTTCGAGGCTGGCGGAGAGGGCGCTTCCCTTCTTCAAGTTGATGAGGGGGTCCGGTCCATTCGTATGGACCGAAGAGTCAGAACGTGCCTTCCAAGAGATGAAGCAGTACCTTACTTCCTTGCCGGTCCTGGTCGCACCGGACCCAGGTGAGACACTATTTCTTTATCTTGCAGCAACGACCGAGGTGATCAGCATGGTGCTGGTCACCGAGAGGTCCGAGGATCCCTCGCAGGGGGCCCCTGCGGACCCCCTTGCAGGGGAAGGAGGTCCGGCCTCCTCCACTCCAGCGACCGGCCCTGCTTCGGAGGGTCCGGCCGGGTTCCGACCCGGAGAAGTGCCAAGCAGGTTGGGGGCCGATGGGCCCCCAGCTCAGGTTGAAGGATCCAGTCCACCTGGCAAAGTCAGGACCGTACAGAAGCCGGTCTACTACGTCAGTGAGGTCCTACATGAGGCGAAAGCCAGGTACCCTGAGACGCATAAGCTCCTTTACGCTATACTTGTTGCGTCCAGGAAACTCCGCCACTACTTTCAGGCCCACAGGGTTGTGGTGGTGACCTCTTATCCATTGAGGGCCATCCTCCACAACCCCAACGCCACGGGCAACATCGCCAAGTGGGCAGCGGAGCTCGCTGGGTTCCAGCTCGACTTCCAGCCGCGTCACGCCATCAAGAGCCAGATCCTTGCTGACTTCATCGCTGAGTGGACGCCTGCACCGAGCGCCTCCGGGGGTCCGGACCAAGGGACGGACCCCCCACGACCGGAGGTCAGGGCTCCGGCCTTCACCGGACCTCACTGGACCCTCTTCTTTGACGGGTCCGCCCGTAGCAAGAGGGCCGGGGCGGGCGTGGTCCTCATCGACCCACGCGGCGAGCAGTTGAAGTACATGGTGCACCTCGATTTCGAGGCCACCAACAACATGACGGAGTATGAGGCCTTGATCTTTGGGCTCATGGCGGCTCTGTCCCTGGGGGTCCGGGAGCTTCTGGTCAAAGGGGACTCCCAGCTCATCATCAGGCAAGTCCGGGGGGAGTGTTGCTGCAACAACCCCCAGCTCGCAGCTTACCTCATTCATGTGAAAAGGCTCGAGAAGGACTTCGATATGCTGGAACTGCAACATGTTCCACGCGAAGGCAACACAGCAGCTGACGCGCTCTCCGCGAGCGCATCGACTCAGGCACCCGTGCCAGAGGGCGTCTTCCAAAGGTGTCTGCTGAAGCCTTCCGCCCAGCCTGCCGACCTGGGCGATGGGGGTCGGACTAGCACCTCGAAGCTAGCGGTCCCGGCGGCGCCCCATCCGTGGTGCCCGCCAAGGGTCGTGTGCTCCCTTGAGGGGCCCGGGAGACCTCAGGGAGCCACGCCCAGTTTCTCAGGAAGGTCCCGATGCATGGATCTCTAAGGTCCGGGACTACCTGAAAGATAATTACCTTCCTGAAGATCAAGCATCTGCTGAGCGCATTGTCCGGATGGCTAAGCGATACACGGTGGTAGAAGGGGATCTCTATCGCCGTGGCGCCAACGGCGTCCTCATGCGGTGCATCACCCAGGAAGAGGGCCGCGACTTGCTTGCGGAGATCCATGGAGGCGAGTGCGGAAGTCATTCTTTATCCCGCACGCTGGTTGGTAAAGCTTTCCGGCATGGTTTTTACTGGCCGACAGCGCTCCAGGATGCAGCTGAGTTGGTAAGGTCCTGCAAAGCGTGTCAGTTCCACGCAAAGCAAATACACACTCCAGCTCAAGCTTTGCAGATGATTCCTCCCTCTTGGCCCTTTGCGGTATGGGGGTTGGATATTTTGGGACCTTTCCCTAGGGCCGTCGGCGGGTACCGGTACCTCTATATTGCCATTGACAAATTCACTAAGTGGCCGGAGGCAACCCCAGTGGTCAACATGTCAGCAACTGCTTTTCTCAGGTCAATTGTGTGCCGGTTCGGGGTCCCGAACCGGGTCATCACAGACAATGGGACCCAGTTCACGAGCCAGTACTTCCAGGAGTACTGTGAGGATATGGGCATTCAACTCTGTTTCGCCTCAGTGGCACATCCCAGGAGCAATGGCCAGGTTGAGCGGGCCAACGCTGAGATCCTCAGAGGGCTCAAGATCCGGACCTACTGTGACCTTGAGAAGCATGGCGCAAGGTGGATTGAAGAACTCCCAAGCGTGTTATGGGGGAACCGGACCACACCTAGCCGGGCAACAGGGGAAACCCCTTTCTTCTTGGTTTACGGGGCCGAAGCGTGCCTTCCCCCGGAGATCACCATGGGCTCTCTACGGGTCCGGTCTTTTGATGAGGAAATGCAGGAACAGGAGCGTCGCCAAGATGTGGACCTCGTCGACGAACGCAGATGGCGAGCAGCAGTCCGAAACGCACGGTACAACCAAGCGCTCCGGCGCTACCACCAACGGTTTGTGCGCAGCAGGGAGCTCCGGGTCGGGGACCTAGTCCTAAGGCGGATCCTGAACCGAGAAGGTATGCACAAGCTCTCCCCCAGCTGGGAGGGGCCCTTCAAGGTGACAAAGGTGTGCCGACCCGGATCTGTTCGTTTGGCTGCGGAGGATGGAATGCAACTGCCCAATCCATGAAACATTGAGCACCTCCGTAAGTTCTATCCCTAGGACCCGATTGAGGAGAATTTTTCCTTTGTAATTGGTAGCATCAACGTGCGGACCAGAGCGGTGGAGGTCCGCCCTCGTAAACCCGACCCCTGGTGTACATCGCACAACACTCCTGTACCAATTCATTAAGCGAAAGTTTGTTCTCGAATGCGTCCTTGGAGTCTACATTTTTTCGCTTCTTGATTACACTAACCCCCCACATGTTCTCCGCGTCTGTGTCATAGCCAAGGCCTTTCTTAAGTTGTGTAGCTACGTCCCTGCCCCGGACCTCTGTTTCAAAGGAAAAAAGGAACCGGACCCCTGTTAACTGGCTCCAGGGAAACGCGCTCGCCCTTTGCTGGGGTCCAGGGCTGTGTAGCCGCTTAGCCTGGTTCCGTACCCTAAGCCTACGCGCCCTGCCCTCCTAGGGTGAGCGCCGTTTCACCTTGAACCATGTACCAGGGGACCGGGACCCCTTTTAGCCCTTAAACATGGGTCCTAGAGCTCTGACTCGCTTCGCAACTTAGGAGGCCTCTGCTGGCCAGACCGGGAACCTGTGGGGATGTCTACTAAACGTCGATCCTAAGTCATATGCAGGACCTCGGTTCTATGGCAGCTAGTCCCGACTTATCGCGACTACCTCCCAGGGGGCCAGGGGACCTCGGTGTACTCGAGAACATTTTCCGGACCGACAACCAGGAAAACAGCTAAGTTTTTCAAAAAAGTAGACGCACGAAATGTTTAAATGCATCACTGATAATATGCACAATGTTGCGAAGTTATTTTACAATAACAAAAATTATATTACAAAAGAAATAACAAAAAGATACTAGCACTACTGCTCTGGTGGTCCGGAGGCACTTCCACTCTCTGCAGGTTCGGGACGTCGCCGGAGGCGGGCCGCGACCAGGTCCACTGCCTCCTGGACTCCTTCCCGCGCAGCGGCTGCCATTGCCTGGAGGGGTCCGACCAGGACGGGAGTCAGCTGGACGGCAGGATCATAGCTCCGGAAGCTGGTGAGGATGTACTCCGCCATCGCCCGGGCAACTGCTCGTCCTTCTGCCTCCAGGAGGTCCTGTAGGCCGGCCTCCGCATCTTGTAGCCGCCTGGCGGTGGAGTCCAGCAGCTGGAGTGCGGCGCCGTAAGGTGAAGGGGCCTCCGGCACCCAGATGGGGTTGGCCCCGAACGCCTCTAGCAGACGATTCACCGCGCCAACCCATCTTGTTAATCGGTTGGCGCCGGCGTGCTGCTCCACCAGGAGCTCCTCCACCTTGGCCTCCCTCTCCTGGAGCGCCGCCTCGTGCTCCTGGAGCCTCCGGTGTCCGGCTGCCAGCTCCTCCACCACGGCCTCTTCCTGCTTCTGGAGCTCCTGCAGCCGAGCCACCTCCTCTGCCTCTCGGGTGGCCAGCTCTTCTTCTTTCTGTGCTGCCGCCGCCACCTGTTCTGCGAGGGTAGCACGTTGCGCCTCGACCGTCGCAAACGCCTCCCTCGCCCCGTTCGCCAGCTCCCGGGCGGCCCGCTCCCTGGCCGTCGCCGCCTCCTTCAGCCTCTCCGCGACGATCTGCGCCTCGAGGGCCTCCTTTTCCCGCCGGTTGGCCGCTTTCTCCCGCTGAAGCGCCGCTGCCTCTCGGTCGCGCGCCTCCTCCAGCCCCTCCCGTAGGAGCTCGCGCTCCAACACGAGCTTGGTGCGCTCCTCGGCGTGGCGGGCGGAGACGGTGTTGATGCGGTCCCCCAGGCGGACCTCCCAGTCGGAGAGCCGCTGGCGCTCCGCCTCCAGCTTCTCCCACTCCCGGCGCATGCCAGCCTCTAGCTCCAGTTGAGCTTGCTGGCATTTGGCTATGAGCCGGGGAAGTGGGACCTCCGCTGCGCTCGGAAGGAGGTACCTTCCCAGTACCACCTCCGGTTCCTCCTCCTCCGCTGGTGGGGCGACGCTACTGGCGACTTCGGCGACCTCCGGAGCCGCCACCTCTGCCGCCTCCGGAGCCGCCACCTCCGCTGCCTCCGGTGCCGCCGTCGCCGCTGCCCCTGGCCCAGCAGCCTCCGCTGTAGCAGCGATCCCCTCAGCTGCTGGATCAGTTGGAGAAGGCCCGACCTCGGCGCCCGGCGCTGCTGCCGGTGCCTCAGCCGCCGCAGTGGGCCTGATCGCCTCCTCCTGGGGGACGGCTTCTGGTCGTGGCGGCGTGGTAGCCTCCGGCTCCGGACCTCTGGGTCCGGAGGCCTCTGGAGCTGCTCCTGGCGGAGGCCCTGCTGGAGCTGACGCCGAGGACTCCGGCGCCGGCTGGGGGCTGGGTCCCCAAGTTGGGGCATTTGAAGGTTGCGGCCTGCCGTACCACCTGTTTGGTTAAGCACCAAAAGCCGAGAAAGAAAATGAAAAACCTTGATAAAACCACTTACGGGAAGTCGTACCACTCCCATCTGCCCCGGGCGGCCGGGGGGACCTTCCTCCCTGCCGAGGACCCCCCGGACCTTTGGGGGCCGTCCCCGGCCTTCGAACCTCCTGGCGGCGGCGTTGGGGACGGAGGTCTGTTCTCGGGCGGCGGCGGTGGTGTCGCTGGCCGCGGCCCTGGTGGTGGTGGCGGTGGAGTCTGTCGTCCCGGTGGAGGCCGGTGCTGTGGTGGAGGAGGAGGAGCTCCGCTCTGCTCCTCCACCCCCGTGGTTTTCTGGCGCTTGGACGCCGGCTCCCCCACCAAGGAGCCGTCGCCTCGCTGGAGCCTCCGGGACTTGTTCCCTTCGGCTTGGCTGCGCCGCTCGGGTGCCGCCCCCTGAGCCTCGCCGCTCCTTTGGGCTGGGGCCGCACCCGCACTGTCTTTCTGCCGGTGCTCTGGCACCGGCGCTTTCTCCTTTCCCTTCCCGCCGGGGGCCGGACCTCTGGGTCCCGGCTCCCCGGCACCTTCGCTGGGGCGTTGCTGGCGGCCTGGTGTAGCGCCAGGGATCTGGAGCCCGCGGTTGGGGTCGCCCCCCAGTTGCCGGACCGCCAGGCCGCCCTCGTCCAGGGTCGGCATCGACGCCAGGACCGTTGACCGCAGTGCCTGGTCCTCGCACAGGGCCTTCACCCCACTCGGGAGGACCAGGGACTCTGGGATGAACGCCTCGCCGGTCATCGCCCGGATCGCCGCTTCCAGCTCCGCCCTGGTGAAGTCGCCGCCGGGCCCGCGCGCAATCCTGCAGCAGTCGTTTAGCCCCGTGTACACGTAGGCCATCCGAGTCCGATGCTGCAGGGGGGCGATCTGCCGCTTCAAGAAGTCGCTCAGCACCATCATAGAAGTCAGGCCGCTCCTTGCCAGCTTCTTGATCCGGTTCAGGACCGGGTCAAGCTCCACCGGTATCGTCGGCCTGGCCTTCCAGGTGCTCCGGTCGCTCTGGGGGCCCCCTTCCGGCAGTTCTAGGCGGTCGTGGGGGTCGGTCACCGCAATGACCCAGCCTTCACGCCAGTCCTCCCACTTCGAGCTGGAGAAGGCAGCGATGTAGGCGCCCGACATCCCGTGCCGGAGTTGGAAGTAGTAAGCGCCGATCTCGCCGCGCTTCTTCCCGGTCCCGACCAGGGAGTAGAAGTGCTTGAAGATGGTGGTGCAGGGGCGCACCCCCACGAACATCTCCATGAAGTGGGCGAAGACCGCCGCGAGGAGAACGGAATGGGGGGTGAGATGATGAAGTTGGAGGCCGAACTCCTCCAGGAGCAGGAGGAAGAAAGGAGAGATCGGAGGAACCAACCCGCACATAATGTACGAGTTGAAGAGGACGAACTCCCCCGCGGCAAGCTCGCGGAGGGGAAACTCGCCGGCCCTGACCTTCCCGGCGTTCGCCGGCGCGGTCCACCCCAGAAGGCGCCGCACCGCGTCCAGCTGTTCTTGGCTCTGGAAGCGGCGCGGGAAAGGAAGCGAAGCCATGGGGATTATTGGGGTGGATTGCGAAGGAGTCGAGAAGAGAAAGGCGCCGGGCGCAAGGAAGCTAATCGCGAGGAGGGATGCGGAGACGAAGAGGCGCTACGGCGTTTGTTCTTGGCAGGAGCGCGAAAAGGTAGCCGCTCCCTTCGGCGCTTACCTTTTATGTAAAAAGCTGCTTCCCCCTTAGCGTCCCGCGGCGACCGAAGAGAAGTCGGGCGGTCGCCAGCGCCGCCTTCCCCTTCCCTCACACTCTATGACCAGTGGGCTCGGGCCCACCAGTCATTGGCATGGGTGCTGGAGGGTCGTGGAAGGGGCAGAATCCGAACCGCCCGAGCCGCGCGGCGGGCTCGAATGAGACAAGAATCTGAACCGTCTGACGCGCACGGTGCGCGCGAAAGACGGGCCCCTCGGGGATCCCGCTATGGGCGAAAGGACATCCGTGCCCTCGCCCGGCGGGAACGAGCTGTCCACCCGGCGCGACGCTAGGATTTGGCCCCACCTGCGGGTACGTCCCTCTCCCGAGGTGGGCCCGGGGGCCTCTGTCGGTACATACAGATAGGGGTACCTCCTGCTAGGGTGTCCAGGCCCTTGGCTTCTCATAATCCATGCTCCCCCTCGTCTCTGGGACACGTGGCATACAACCTCCGGGCCTGACAGCTGGGGCCGCGGTCTCCGGACCCTCCCCCCGAGCTCCGTGAGGTCCGGGGCCTCTGCACGCCCACGTGGGCAGGAGAGCTCTCGGGTGACCCCTGCGGACCCGGCCTCTCCTTGGAGGTCCGGGGCCGCCACGTGTGATGGCCAGACCATCACAGGCCAGCCCGCTCCGACCGGCCTCGGGGGCCCCGGACCCCCCTTCCCCCGGGAAGGGGTCCGGTGCTCCCATGTGCTGCCCAGCGGGAGGAGCGGGGCTGGCCCCGCCGCGTGCCTGCGGCCGGAAGCCCCTTGCGGGTCGCCTCTCCACCTACCAGCATTTAATGCGGTAGCTGCGTTGGGCGCGCCAAAGTCAAAAGGCGCGGCCTGCCACTGACACACGGGGCAGGTATGCTGCCACCACGGTAAGCCCGCCTGATCTGAAGGCGGCGCGTCGTATCACCGCGCACAGTGCGCGGACTGTGTTCAGTCCCGTCACGGTGCTGCGTGCGTGATGATGGTCTGTAATAGGCGTGCTAAGGCTTGCGCTGTAACAGTGCGCATGGCACGAGCCAGCGCTGGCTCGCCCCCTGTCTGGAGGTTCCATCCCAACAGTGACAGCACGGCTTCACTGTTGGGCAACGCTGACACCGAACACTGTACAAGACGAGGCTGTACATGGCCGTATCCTGACTGTGGATACGCACATCAACTTCCCGATCGAGAAGACTACGGAGAGGAGCTCGAGGAGATGACCTCCATATCTCTCGTAGAACAGCTCCTGTTGGCCGGGCCCACCTGTCGGGGTCCCGCACAGTGTAAACACTCCCCTTGAACTATAAAAGGGAGAGTGCACCCGTTAGAAAGGGGATACGAACACAAGCTGCATGCTAGGCTCCATCCAGGCTTCTTCAAGCAATACAACACCAAAGTGGACGTAGGGTATTACGCTCCGGCGGCCCGAACCACTCTAAATCTCTGTGTCCTTCCTGCGTCCATTTGTCCACCGATCGAGCGGTTCTAAGTCTCCTCCAAACCCATCCTTAACTAGGATTAGGCGGGTGCTTTCCGCCACCCGGCTGGAGAATTCCTCCGACAGATCCAAAAGTGTAAAAAAAGTGCAAAAGAGCAAAAGTTTTGCTCTTTCTCTTTCTCTTTCCATTGGATCCAAACAGGCCCTTATTTTTTGATTGTGTGGTTGCTCAGCTCCCGTGGGTCTTATTTTTTTAATTCTTATTTTTTGATTAGGTTCCAAATGGCCGAGTAACAAAAAATTTTCCCCTGTGAATATGATTAGTTCTGCTGCTCTTTGGAGCCTTTGGAAACTGAGGAGTGAAGTATGTTTTCAGAATGTGGGCTGGAAGGACATCAAGCTTTTACTCTGGAGGGTGGTGAGTCTGGCACGGAATTGGCAAATTCTGTGTCCTCACGCCAAGAACGATCTTCTGAAGTTCACTTCCTCCCTAAAAGAACTGTCAAGAAGACCTGCAAGACTAACCATTGGATTTACATGAAGAAGAACCAGCCTTCCTCGTGCTCTACTGATCCTGAGGAAGGTGACCCTCTAAACATGAAGACTTGGAGTGAACAGCTGAAGGAGATGGAGCATGCATTAGGTGTCGATTTGAATCGCCGGTGGTGCCCCCCTGATGGTGCCCTTTGGGTCTGTTTCTCCGCTTGTGCTAGCTTCGCCCTCTAAACTATATACGTGAATGTTCTTCTGTCTTGACTAAGACGGTGGCTATGCCCTAAAACTTAAAAAAGAATTCGATTAGGTTTGTTCAATTCTTTTTCTCCCTCTGTATATATCGATTTTTTCCCCGAAAATAAACATTCAATGTCCTTGTGAACTAGAAGTTGAACTGATATTTTTCGCTTTCATTCCTCACAGGTTTAGCTCTTTAAAGCGAGCGATTTCATTTTTTGCCAGAATTCTCCACCGTTTGCCATGAAATTGTTTTAAGAGGAAAAAACAATGGGCTTGACAGGCCACGTAGATTTATACATGGGCCATCTCTGCTCGCCGGTGCGTGAAAAGCCTAATACGGATAGAGAAGAGGACTTTCAGGTTGGGCCTCCTAATACGATGGCAGCCCGCTACCCAGTTCGGTCCACGCGCTAACCCGCCGTGGCGGACGCGCAGTCATGCCGAGCCGACGCTGCCGGCGAACTCCCGCGAAAAGCGAGCCGGAATCCACCAAAGGTCCATCACGGCCGTCCACTCCCACCAGCCGGCCAAATCGAACGGCCACCACGCGCGGGCACGCTCCAAAACGAATAAAAATTCCGAGCTCGAAACCAACACGTCAACCTGCCCCCTCCAGAAGCAACCCCCACCTTCTTTTTTCCCCTTTCCTTTCCCCGTGCAACGAACGCAAACGCGACTCAACGAATCGAATCAAATCAAATTCGCCGTCCTCCTCGTCGGCGCCACCGGCCTCGAGCGCCTGCCCGCCGCCCGATCGGCCACCGGAGATGCAGCACGGGAGCGGCGACTACTCGGCATCCGGCCCCGCCGGCCACTACTTCACGCACCAGTACGCGCCCCCGGGCTCCAGCCCGTATCCAGCCTCCACCGATGCACCGGCGCCGGGGGCGGGGGGCTACGCCTCCGCACCGCCCTACTCCGTTGGCGGAGGCTACCCCGACCAGCCGCCCTACTCCGTCGGGGGAGGCTACTCCGACCAGCCGCCCTCTGCCCCGGCCTACTCGCAGCCGCCGACCACACAGCCCCAATACGGCGCCGCGTACCCGCCCTACAACACCAACCCCACGCCTTACCCGCCGGAGCCGTACTACACCTACACGCCGCCACCCACCCAGCCGGCGGCCCCGCCGGCCGCGGAGCCCAACCCCCCGCCGCTGCCCTACGACGCCCCGTACTACGGGGGCGGGTACCAGCCACCTGCCGCTGGGTGCGACAACGAGGATTACCTGAACGAGGGCGCGTACGCGTACAGCGGCGGCGGCGGCGGCTCGGAGCCGTACGGGGCGCGCGGCACGGCCCCTGCGCGGTCGGGATCCGCGCTGTTTGATGACTATGGGCGGTCGATCAGTGTCCCATCCGGAGGGGAGGAGCAACCCTGGAGCGGTGGCGGTGGCGGTGGCGGCGGCAGTGGGGGTGGGAGCTTTGGGCCGATCGCGAGGGCCCTTCCAAAGGCGGACACGCATGAGGACTCGAGTGGCGGTGCACAGAAATTTCGGGTTAAGCTGCTTCCAGAGGGCGCTGGGAATCCTACTGATGTGCTTTGCCAGGTACGGTAATAATAAGAGTGATGAAATTATGCATCATGGCAAAATATGTTTGAAGATTGGGAGGTGTTGACGGTTTCCTGCTAGGATCCACTAATTTTCCTTGCCATTGATGACAAAGAAAACTCAACTGTCATTCTGATACATGAGATGTCATGATGGTTTTGTTGCAGATTGGTCTAGATGGAATTCGCATGCTTGATCCCAATACAAGCAGGACCCTAAAAATTTATCCCCTTGATTCATTGACAAGATGGGAGGTCAGTTAGCCTGCTTGTTCTTATGAAAATGATGTTTGTTTTTCCGTAATACAGATATGCAGCAATTAGTGAGATTAATGTCTGTTGGTGCTTATTTAGGTTTTGGATTCAACTATATTTGCATTCTGGACAAAGACATCAGTGGATATTGAACCAAAGCGAATTAGGCTGAAGTCAAACAGTTATACTTGCAATACTATGCTTGACACTCTGACAGCAGCAACAGTGCAGGTATTACAGCAACACTATTTTTCCTATCCGTGACAATATTTGGTCTCATGTTTCTACTAAAAAAACATGCTTCTGAGGTGATGCTTAGTTTAATTATATTTCTACTTTTAGTCTTGTCTTTGTTGTTGCTTTAAAATGGTTTGATGTTATCTGCTAGCATGCAGTATTTTTAAGATGATGCCTCATCTGGTTCTGTTGTTTTAGCTTCATGCACATATATAACTATAGAGGTTGATGTTTTAGGAGTTTTACATGGTTTATCCATTCCGATTATTGATTATATAAGCTTATATCACATCAATACCATAAGTAGTCAATAGGGAAGAGTCTTTAGGGGGGAAACAAAACAAAACGTAGTTAAAAATCAAAATTAACTTGCTGAATCAACTTGTATGCTGGAGGTAATATAGTAAAAATATGACCTGTGTCTTGAGTATTCTATTTCTCCAAAGTTCTACTCACATCACATATGATTAGTAAAATGGTGATAGGACTGGTGATCCTACTGCGACTGCGCAGATGATAGGAGTAGGAGGGCGGCGGTCGGGCTTGAACCCCTGGCGGTGAGTAGGAGCCGTGGCGAGCGGGCGGCGAGCGTGGGCGAAGAAGAGAGATGCGTGCGTGAGGGTTGGCCCCGTGAGGCCAGGCAAAGAATTTGCCTTGCTTGATTTCTTCCAAAGAGAGTACAAGGGTTTTTATCCTCCTTGCCTAACAACTGATCCAACCGGATCCTATAATTAAGGGCAAATAAATCAACAACTTAAGGAACTCTATAATATCTAGCCACTAGTGCGACGCCTACGCTGAAACGTGATGCCGGTCATAACATCTCTCCCCGCCTCTTCCTCAAGCTGAAAGTCGGGGTAGCGGGTCTTAAAGTCCTCCAGGAATTCCCAAGTGGCTTCATCTGAAGGCAGGCCTTGCCACTGCACGAGCACATGCCAGACGCCACGGCGAAGCTAGGCGCGCAGCACCAGTGTTGGGGCAGGAAGCAGCCGGCCGTCATGCACCGGAGGCAGGGCTGTCGGAGGGTCCCTAGTGAAAGGCTTGAGCAGCCCGACATGGAACACGTCATGGAGACGGGCGCCCTCTGGAAGTTGAAGGCGATAGGCGACCGTGCTGATGCGCTCGAGGACCTTGAAAGGTCCCGCGTAGCAAGGGCCGAGCTTGCCCTTTGGCCCCTGGCGTCGAGCGAGTGGGTTGGCCGGTGGAGAAGGCGAAGCCACACCCAATCGCCCACTGCAAACTCCAGCTCCCGATGATGGTCGTCGTAGTGGCGCTTGGCGTATTGCTGCGCTTGGAGAAGGCATTCACGGAACTCTGCCAGGAAGTGGTCGCGGTCATGCAAGAGGGCATCCGCCGCATCTGTTCGAGCCACCCTGGCGGCGTGAGGCAGCAGCGGTGGCAATGGTCGGCCATAGACCACCTGGAACGGCGTGGTACGCAGCGCTATGTGGAAGGACGTGTTGTAGTAGTACTCCGCCCATGGGAGCCAGTCTACCCACGCACGCAGCCGATCTCTAGTGGCGCAGCGAAGGTACATGGTGATCACCTTGTTGACGACCTCTGACTGGCCATCCGTCTGGGGGTGGAAGGCCGTGCTCAGGCGAAGCTTGACGCCCGCCTTCTTGAAGAGGTCGTGCCACATGTGGCTCGTGAAGACCGGATCACGATCGCTGACTATGGAGGTGGGAAACCTGTGGAGGCGGACAATGCCTTCAAAGAAGGCGCGGACGACTGAAGCCGCGTGTACGAGTGGCCGAGGGCGATGAAGTGCGCGTACTTGGAGAAGCGGTCGACGACGGTGAGGATGATGGATTTCCCGTGGACCTTGGGAAGGCCTTCAATGAAATCCATTGAGATGTCCGCCCACACCTGGAACGGCACGTCGAGTGGCTGAAGTAGACCCGTCGGCTGCAGTGTGGGTGTCTTGTTTCGCCTTCGAGCGTGAGCGAAGAAGAGAGATGCATGTGTGAGGGTTGGCCCCGTGAGGCCAGGCAAAGAATTTGCCTTGCTTGATTTCTTCCAAAGAGAGTATAGGGGTTGTCATCCTCCTTGCCTAACAACTGATCCAACCGGATCCTATATTAAGGGGAAATAAATCAACAACTTTAAGGAACTCTATAATATCTACCCTCTAGTGCAACGCCTACGCCGGTCATAATAAATGGCATGTTATTATTTACTGTCATGTTGCCCTTTTAAATTTGTTCTATCTTACTGGTAGCTCTGTTTTGCTTGTTTTGGAAAGGGATACAAGTTGGGTCACCTGGATATTGGATGGGACTGTTAACCTTGTCTGAAATTTCACCTGGATATTGGATGGGACTGTTAACCTTGTTCAGAACATCATTTATGCATATAATGCACTACAAAACAATCTTTGCCTATTGGATAAATTGAGCAACACTCCCTAACTTTGTGCTTCGGTATAATTAGTTTAAGGAGATTGGTGGAGATGCTAGAAGCAAAGGAACTGTGAGTGCTGGCAAACCTGCGGTACAACCAAATGAGAAGAAGAAAGGTTTTGATTGGATGTTTGCAAAGCCTGTTGATGAAGTGAAAGATCATTGGGTAAGCTGAGCTGTAATATCCGGTGTAGCTATTTTCTTGCAGATATTGTTTGGCATGATACTTTGATAAGATATCTGTCGTTCCCTGCTGCATGCATGTAGTTGGCTACATGCATTTCTAACCCTCATTAAACATTTCTTCAGATTGCATTCATCACCTCACTTCTGTTGGTTTATGTTGTTATGAATCTTATTCTAGATTCTTCTTGAGTTATGAATCTTATTCTAGATTCTTCTTGACAGTAGTCATAATCTCGTATCACCCTTTCTCAATCGTATGATTATGTCTCTTCACTTGTTATTCTGTTATAAATGTCTGCATTATTTGATTTACTTTTGTCACCTTTATAGGTTCCAGATGAGGTTGCCAAGAAGTGCCACTCATGTGCCGTTGATTTTAGCCCTTTTAATCGCAGGGTAATCTATATAGCATCTTTGTCCATGTTCTCATTATCTCTTATGGTAAAATTTTAAATGTGTGGAGATGGTTCCTTTTCTGCAGCATCATTGTCGGAACTGTGGTGAAATCTTCTGTGACAAATGCAGTCAGGGAAGAATTGCTCTGACAGCTGAGGATAATGCTCCTCTTGTCCGAGTTTGTGATAGATGCATGGTACATTTAGCCACTCAATTTTTACTTTATAGTTTCTTTCTTTTACATTAACTGAACTTATTTTGCTTCAATGATAGTTTTATTTTGTTATCCCTTTCTTTCAACCCCACATTTATGAACGCCAGCATTGTTAAAGCAAGGCTACCCAGTGTTCTAATTTTCACTTCAGTTGTCACTTGTCACTTCTTTGTTGCTAGCGTTTTTGAACCAGAATTGCACTGCTAGCTCTGTAGCTCCTCTTGCTAATTTGCTTCGTTATGTTACTTCAATGAAGTGTACACACCCTTTAGCTAAGGCTGTTTGGTTATTTTAGCTGTTTGCTTAATTATTTCTCACACCGTAGCTATTTTAGATCTGGGCAACTTATTTACTGGATTTTTGTACTGACTTAAATACATTCTATCTTTGCTTGTTGTTTTTTGTACTTGTATGTTTTGTTCTATTAAGCTACTAGTTCTATTCTAGGTAGTATTCCACTGCATATGCTATTAGGATTTCAGATAGGTTAACTATGCTATGGCTATCACTGGATTTGCTATGTCATGTGTTCATAATGGTTGGTTCTTATATCTTACAGGCTGAGGTCACTCAAAGGCTTAGCATGGCTAAGGAAGCTGCCAGCAGATCTTCAACCGTGCAAAGTCATGAAGATCTTGCAAGAAAACTTAAGGTATTTACTCTGTCATACGTTCATTTAACTAATATTTAAGTGGCATGTGCACTTGAATTAATTGAGCATTCCGGGTTTGAAGCCAAACTAGTTAAATTTTTTGTTGCATTCATTGGGTTTACCATGTATCTTGCTGCGAGAAATGTGGCAGTCCCTTTCTTTATGGCAACATTGATGTGATGTCGTAGATTCTTGCCAAAATATGGCCAAATATTGGCTGTACAGTATTACATTCAAGTGCATATTTTTTCACACGTTGATAAGGCAAAAGCAGGCACTAACCTATAAAACATGCTAGTATTAGCAGTGTCAATGTTCCCCTACCATTATAATATTGCTGTTGCAACTCGGCCCATTAGATTGAAGGCCTACCAGATGTTGTAATCTACCTGCAAGCTATAAGTTGCAAGCTTCTGGTTATTTTAATTTAAATGCAAAGTTGGGAAAAGGATCTTTATCCCATGAAGTGCCTTCGGGCAATTGCGCATCATTTTGTTTATTCACAAAGGCTAATGATAAAAAAAATATGAATCAACAACAGCAACAACATAGCCTTTTGTCCCAAGCAAGTTGGGGTAGGCTAGAGATGAAACCCAAAAGAAACAAGGATAAGAGAAGCACAAAAAAACACACGAGACAGAAGGTAGAGATAGGGGTAAATAGAAACAGGAACAAAGGTTATGGTTCAGGCTCGTTGATTGCTAGTCTCCAAGCGCTCCTATCCATAGCTAATTCCTTGGAGATATTCCACTCCTTAAGGTCTCTCTTAACCGACTCGCCCCAAGTCGCTTTAGGTCGACCTCTACCTCTCTTTACATTATCGACCCGCTTTAGAACCCCACTACGCACCGGTGCCTTAGGAGGCCTCCGTTGGACATGTCCAAACCATCTCAACTGATGTTGAATCGGTTTCTCCTCAATTGGTGCCACCCCGACCCTATCCGGAATATCTTCATTCCGGACTCTATCCCTTCTTGTGTGCCCACAAAACCAGCGCAACATACGCATCTCCGCTACGATATAGTGTTTATAATTCTTTTATGATATGAATGATTTTTGACATTTATGCTTTCATTAGGAGGAAATGGAAAGAAACCGCAAGTCTTCAGGTACTTCTTGCTTTCCATCCCTTTTACAAGTTCATATTACAGATTCTAGTGCATAGAAATTCTGAAATGTCTGCTTGAAAAGGTTGGGCATCTGGTGGTGGTGCATCTGGTACCAGAATGAGGGAAGTCGCATGCCCTACCTGCACAGTCCATCTTCAGGTAAATTGTCGCCCGCTGAATAACACAAATTCCCAGATTGCTCCTAGTAATTGTGCTTTTGGTACCTGGAGAATTAACTATTTGTATTTCTGCCATTTGGCTGTGGCATTTCAGGTTCAGATCCCAACATCTGGTTCAGAGACAGTGGAGTGCGGAGTGTGCCAGCACGCCTTCCTTGTCAGCGCCAATTGATAAACCGGGAGACAGTGCACACGTAGAAATTATTCTGTTGATTACTCTACTTCTAAAAGTGCGTTCTGTCAGCCTGTACATGTCTAGATTGTGTTGGTGATCACGATAGGATAATGTCATCTTTTTTATGTACATGAGCGGATTATAAACTCGGGATTGCTGCTGAATTTCTAGGTTTATGTGGAGAATACCGATGGAAATATACTTGTCTTGAATCTTCTTCACTTGTGTTATGTCACGCTTCTTTGTGGCCCGCATAACATGAAACTCCAAACCATAGAGCTAGTTGATCTCTGCTATGGTTTTCGACTTTCCGAAATCCTTGTTACTAAATATTCCCTTCATTTTAAATTATAGATGTTTTAGTTTTTCTAGATATATAAATTTTACTTATGTATTTAGATATAGTGTAAATCTGGATACATAACAAAATTATGTATGTAGAACTACCGAAACAACCTGTAATACGGAGGGAGTATATTGAATGGAGTGAGTATATTTGCAAGGTTAATGCGGTCGGTTTTCTAGAAATATCAATACCAGACAGGAGCAGAACACTGGGATACACTAGGCCAAGTCGAAGCCTGCATGTCGCATCATCAAGAACATCAAACTTAGGAGCATTTCATGTCGAGAGGAGGGTGGTTAGCCGCCGACGTCACACAGGCATATGGAGATCACGCCCCAGGACGCGGAGAGGCTAGGAGTAAAGAAATTCTAAGGGTAGATTCGGATAGATTCAGGCAATAAGTTGGTCCACACAGGATATGTTTTAAAAAAGCTAAACGGGGCGACCACAGAGTGAGCTTGTGCAAAGAATATGGCGTATGATGCACCAACCTCCGTTCTCATAGCTCAAATCTACGATGTTTAGGACATGCAAATTGGTTCAAAACGAATGCAAATAATCAAATTAAGAACAGAGATAGTACGTGCTAAATAGGGACGGGACCACTCAGTTGGAACTAAGGGAAGTACACATGCTAAATGGTGTAACGAAAATAGATAATCGATGATACATTATTCGTTGAGGTACATGTGTTGAGAAATACCAAGACGTACCAGAAAATTACACTTGTACCTCCCAAAAAGCCTTTATGCTTAAAGGCACGGCATCACGGAACAGGTAAACAAGGAATACAGCCTGAGATCCACAAATGCATCAAACACCCAGCAGTATCCGTGAGCTTAGGCGAGTCTCTTGCCGATGCATTGGATGCAGTTGCATAGACAATCGACAATGCTATCCGGGCATACCCACCCATCAGGCCTCGGACCACATTCGCAAGGTTCTATGCTTCCATCTGCGATATTGTACCCCAGAATTTGCCCATCACATTCACGCCCTAGGTAGATGGTATCAGCAGTGACACAAGGAAAGACCCCTGCTGATACAGAGATTGTGCGGTTCATGCCCATGAACACACCGCGCCCATTGAAGCTCTTGACTGGGATCAGGATCCCAGCTTCCAAATCCACTCTATAAACATCATACTTCCTGTAATAGTTGCTGTCCTGACGTAGCGTTCGGTGCACCAGCATCATCTCCCCACCATTGTCCACCAAGTGAAGGCTGTGCATCATCTGGGAGAAATAAAATGACTCGCTGAACTCAGCGACCATCAGCAGCCGTGGCGGTTGCTGATCTGAAGTGATATTCAGCGCCATGACACCCCAGCAGGTGGCACAGTAGAAACGCCCCGCAAAAGGCAAGGTCGAATTCATGTATTCGTTGTTGACCACGGTCCAACTCTTGTCACCGGGCAAGTACTATGGGAGAATAGAAACAAACTGCCACTGCTGAGGCATCGGCAACAAGGCCAACGCCATACACTTCCAAGACTTTGTGCCGACTTGTAGCCCCTAGCTTGCAGGAGCGCCGTTAACCGGGGAGGTCGGTGAGCTGGTGTGTGAGCGGATTAAGCAGGCGGACGACCAGGGTTGCTTCGTGGAGCAGGAGGTGGAGGCCCTCGGGGGTGAGCGCGAGCAACGTGTGCTCGTCGAATCGCGAAGGGTCGCCGCCCGCTTGAAGGGCAGGGGATCTGGGCTGCAGAGGCCCCGGCAAGCCGGTTCGACCTGCGGAAGGGGATCATCAGCATCTCCATCTGACTCCGCCAGGAACCGGCTGGATTAGGTCTGGGCCCGGGGATAGCAAAGGGGTGGGAACGCGCAGAGCATGGTGGAGATCGATCGGCGGCAGCTGGAAATGAGATTCCTTTGTGCGGCGGCGGCGGTGGATGGAGAAAAACGACGCCTTAGGTGTGTCTGGGCTGCGCTGCGGGACCACCCAGCGTTGGGGGGGAGGGGGGGGGGGGGGGTGTGGGTGTTTTATATTTTCTTGATTGATTGATGAGCAATCGGCCGGCGTTCGTGTAGCGCCGCGGTTGTGTGTTTGTTTTAGACCTATATGTCACATCAAAAAAAATCTTGTCATTTAGAAGTATTAAATAAAATCTAATTACAAAATTAATTACAGAACCCAGAGCTAATTCGCGAGACGAATCTAATGAGGTATATTAGTCCATGATTAGCGGATGATTACTGTAGCATCACCGTGGCAAATTATGGATTAATTAGGCTCATTAAATTTGTCTCGCGAATTAGCACCTATCTGTGCAAAAAGTTTTATAAACAGATTTTATTTAATACTTCTAAATAGCAAGATTCTCGTTTGATGTGATGGGGCTAAACTTTAGAGGGTAGGAAACGAACACACACTCTTAGAGCAGCTCTGTAAATTTTAGCTTCCTAAATCTATATTTAGGGAGTTGCTAAATCAGTATTTGAAGTAAAAAAGGTTGGTCTCCAACAGTTCCTCATATTTAGGGAGTAAATCAAATTTGACCGCTTCGGCCAGGGCGCCGTCTTGACCGCTTTGGCCAGGGAGCCGTTCTGGAGGAAGGGAGGAAGAGGAACGGGGTGTGCGTGAGATGTGGAACGAAGTGGTGGCAAGCGAAGCTGGACGAGGTGGCGCGAAAGCATTTTTCGAAGAGAATCGGCGGGAGATGTGTTTCGGGAGCTCCGTACAAGGTCCCTACATGTAGCAAGGATTTAGAGAAATTTAGGATTTTTGTAAATTTAAGGAGTTGTTTACATAACTGTTGGAGGTGGGTTTTTTTTAAATATCCTTAAATCAGAATTTAGGGAGCTCTTTACATAACTATTAACTATTGGAGCTGCTCTTATGTCAGCCGGACTGGGAGCGTGGTGGAGAGCCGGCACCGATGCGGATTTCCGCAGCGTGGGGGATTTAGGGAGCTCTTTACATAACTATTGGAGCTGCTCTTATGTCAGCCGGACTGGGAGCGTGGTGGAGAGCCGGCACCGATGCGGGATTTCCGCAGCGTGGGGCCTCTGCTCCGAGAACTCTTTGACGTGTTCCCGTTGTCGCACCGGATCCGGTGGAAAAATTTTGATATTCGATGTCGAACTACATCTATGTCCGTGCAGTTGCTACGGTGATAAAAAAACTTAAATATAAAAAATATAAATATAAAAAATAATAATAATAATCAGGTATAATATTATCATCCCAAAAGGTATGGTAACATATCAAACTCATAGATAAACCATCATCACCAAGTACAGCTAAATATACAAATAAATATGTAGCCTATGATGAGGCATAATCTGCAAGTCACAAGTTCATCATTTATGATTCATCATTATACCGCTACAGTGCTACCTCAAAGCATTGATGAATCGGCAGTATTTTTAAAATATTGATTAATAAACTGCAAGGTTAACCATAGATCATCGTCACAGTAGCACATTCTTTTAATAGAGTAGTATATACGTCTTTTGTCTATATAATAGTATATACTTCTCACAAGGTAGCATAAATTTGTGTTAAGTTAGTATGGATATTGCTGTAGGAGTAAACAAATAAAGCATACTGACAATGATTCGGGAAGTATATCTCATTCCAGCAACCTTCACATTCTCATGAGTATATACAACCTGATTTTTACATTCTAATGAGTATACACAGCCTGATTTTTCTTTTAGGAAAAGGACAGTACCTCCCACAGAAAAGTCCTGTACCATTGTATAAATATTTGAGAACAATGCTAAATATATATTGGCAACTATAGAAGAATATATTCACCAGACGACCAGAGGGGTACAAGAATCATAACTTTGAACCTGAAAGCAAACAAACTGTAGACATCATTTATCCAAGCAACTTCTCACTACCTCAATTTCGATCCATGTTATTTGAGTGAACAAGTTATGCGTTTAGAAGTAGTATAGTTGGCAAAAGAAAGAAATTAAAATTGCAGATGAATCAAGTAGAAAAAACAGTTCATCTACCAAGCATTCTCTAATAGGTCAGATGGATACTGACTACTTTGATGGGTGCACCGACGCAGGAGTCAGGACCTAAGATGTTCTGTTCAGATGTAAAATCTTCTAGAAACACATATCCCAAGTTCTAAGGTACATCCTCGTTACCACTTACTGCCTCAACGGCCAGGGCTCCACAAAGTTTGTACACCACCACAAAAATAACTGAATCCACTCATTTTTCTTAGCTAAAAACTACAGCATTAAAAGTATCTGTACCGCAATTCATGTTGAATTGATAGAATCTGAATTTTCTTGAGAAAAGATGCTGGTTGGCTATAACTTCTAAGCTAGCAACATGAGCAAAACACATGTATTCTGCATAAACCACAAAATGCTGCATTTGATGAAAGACCAGAAAGATTGGCAAGAATTATGTCTAAACTACAAGATGACAAGCTCTGTGATAAGGTAATATTCTTGTCTCTGCGATCAGCCATCATTTTAAGTTTGTGTATGATTTTTATTTATGATATCCTATTTGACCCTTTTTCACATCAGATGTGACCTATTCAAGGCTGATGAAGCTGCAACGAGTTATTTGTTGGCCATTCACCAGCCTGACATGTCAAAGATGTGGAGTCCATTGTTACAAAAACACAAGCACAGCGAAATGCTATGGCACTTAAGCATGATCGTGATATCTTCTACAGTAAAGGTTCAACAAGAGCAGCATTCTTAGCAGCAGGAGGTTGTATAAAGGTATTTTCATCTGCAAGCATATTAGAAATATAAGTAATTTTCTCCTTTGTAAATAACATTCATTATGTTGCGCTAAAAAAATAAAACTCATTATGTAGGCTTGTTCACTAGTTGCTGAAGGAATTTACCAATACGCTTTTGCACTTGTGAGACCTCCGGGTCATCACGCTGGAGCCAAGGCCCAAGCGGTTTCTGCATATTTAACAATATTGCAGTGGAAGCTGCATATCTTTTGAAGAAACATGTGAGTTTTGTGTGGTGTGTCTTGAAAGTAACTCGTCAATGGTTAACTTTCCAACTACCAAGTCATAAGATGCCAAAGTAGAGATAGGATGCAAACTGAAATCTTTTCTGATTCTTTTTTTTTTTGTACCTGTGTAGGAAATGAAAAAAAATCTTGATCATTGATTTCGATGTGCATCACGGAAATGGCACACAACAAATATTTTACGAAGATAATCGTGTTCGTTTCATCTCTTTACACAGGTATAAACTTGAATACTACAGGTAGTGCTTGGGGTACATTGTTAGCGTATTTTACAAGTTTTTTATTTTACGGGCACGGAAAGGACTTCTATCCGGCCACAGAAGAAGGACGACTTCGAGTACATTGGTGATGGGAATGGAATGGGTTTTAATGTCAACGTATGCTGGGGTCATGGTGGAATAAGAGACATTGACTATGACACCATTTGGGACTACGTTGTTTTACCCATGGTTGAGGAGTTTGTGCCCGATATCATTCTAATCTCAGCTGGATTTGATGCCGGTATACTTTGCATTCATTTTATAAAGATTTTTAGTTGTAATTTTGTAAATAGGGAAGAACAAAATGTCATGACTACTGTAAGTAGTATGATGAATAAATACTCACATTAGCATAGAAAATAATTATAGCCTTATCACTGATGACTTCTCTTTGGAGTATTATTGATTAGGAACAATTGGCCATGCAGCTAGAATGCATGATTTTTCCAAAATGACACTGAACTAAGGTTCAATTTAGCACCAGTAGGATTTGTCTGTTTGTGTTTTTGGCATCCTATCTACTCTTGTCCACACACACACACACACACACACACACACACACACACAGATGTCACCTAACATGGCTGAGCCTCTCAGTCAAACCACATCTTTCCTACCTTGTCTTCCTCACTCCCAATACCATGTGCTTAGGAGAGTATTTCTATTTTTACTCACAAGAATGCTGTGTATTCTGTTTTGGCAGCTGAAGGTGACGATTTGGGTAGGTGTGAAGTGACGCCAAGAGGATTTGCAACCCTGGTTGATAAGGTTAGTTTCTTGTAATCTATTTCATTGCTCTTTTATTCTTACTCTTATTGTTCTAACGTTTCCCCCACTCTATTCAGTTAATCAGATTTGGTCCAATTGTCATGGTTCTGGAGGGCGGGTACAATCTGGATTCCTTATCCAGTTCTGTTTCTGCGTGTATTAAGGTTCTTCTTGGTGATAGAAACTGTATCCACTCCAAATTAACAAGCCTACCCTATGACACAACAGTAAAGTTGGTTTTGGAGGTACATATTTCGCTAGCACTTGTGATTGGCATGATTGCATACATACAATAGTATTTGCATATAGGATTCAGAAATTTCAGAAAAGAATGACATGGCATGTGGCCAGTATTGTAGATAAAATTACGACAGAACATGCTAAGTGAAATTCTTTGCTGCACGTCGATTAATAAGATTATTTCTGCTTCTATGCACCCTTTTACATCACTTGCATTGCTTCTTAGCTTAGTATGCCAGCAAAATCACTTGCTAAAAACGTCCCCAACACTAGTTACCAAAAGACTGGCATGTATGCTGTGGCAAAGAGCTCTAAGATGCCCATAATCTCCTTTCAGGACTCGTACTTATGCAGTGCTTCTTATCCTGGAAATAAATGCCCAATGTGTGTAAAAAGCATGATGCATTATTATAATAGGTAGAAGTACGAATCAACAGAATCCTAAAGTTTCATGCCAGCATATGGTTAGATACAGATGACTGATTAAGAGTTTTCGCCTTCTTGATGTAAAGGATGTAAATACACCACTGTTTTTATTTTGTTTCTTCAATTATCCTTTTCCATGAAAGGAAAGTTACTACTTTCCCTTAGCTGCACATATGTCTCTTCCAGGCTTCTAGCATGTAGTTCATCTTTAAATAAAGAATTGTTTGGTAAACTTTTGACCCTACAAAGCCTTGTGCTTTGAGATGATGCATGCAGAACAAGTAGCCCAGAGGAACAAACAAACAAGAAACGATAATACTTGTAAATGCGGTGATAGTAAATGCAAGCGTGCTTTATCAACAGAGAAACCAGATGCAACTCTAGAGGAGGCTGCTAGTTTGTGGATTATTAATAAGATATTCTGCTAGTACTTGTGGTTGTCAATTTTATTTAATTGTAAAATAAACTAAAATTTCTTTTTATTTCTTTGCAGACACGTCAAGCATTTAAAAACAGATGGCGTGCCTACTTTCGCTAATCACGTTTGCAATATACTCGAGAATTCTTTTGGTTTATTATAAAATTTTAGAATTGGTCGAAGAATTATAGATCTGCCTCCTGCACTTCTTTTTAATAGTTTCCGGTTTTTGTGTTGCAAGTAAAAAGCCGTCGATGGTGCTTGGTGGCTCCAAATTCTTGCGTAGACTATATGAATCGTTCGTTGGCTAAGGCCGAAAAGGTGGATTCAATTGTCTGTATATAGGCTGTACTGCTTCCCCGGTGTGCCAAGCTGTGGCTCTTTGGATAGATAGCCGGATAGGTCAGCGGGTTCCCAAAAATCGCGGGTTATCTAATTTTTTTGCCAATATTTGATCGCGTAGAGCTTCCCAATCCCAGCGTTCGTTCCGTCGAGGCAGGATCGGCAGGGACGGCAGGACCTAGCATCATCATCCATGTGGACGCCATCCATGGACGGGCCCAGCAAAGCTGCATCCTCTGCACGCCGCCCGCCATGCCGGGCCGGCGGTCACGGCATGCCGCCGGCATGATTGGGGCCCTGGGGCCTGGAAAGCAGCGTCGTCCATGGCGGAAGCTGCCTCGTGTACGCCGCCGGCGCGAGCACCATCATTCTGCTCCTGAAAGCGCTTCGATCACGAAGCAGGCCTAGTCCGTGCAGGTACCATGCCATACCGGGAGAAGCACAGGGGCTCGACACCGAATGACAAGTGCCTCTCATTGCTAAAGAAAGCCTAGGCGCGACGCAGAAACCGGAGCGAGCTCTAGAGATGGCGTGCGCCGACGTGATCTGATGAGAGCGTGTGGAAGGGTGGAAGCTGCTGCGTGCCGGCCGGGCAGGCTGATCCGGCATGGCAGCGGCGTCAGCCTGACGGATGTCCATGTCGTGGAAGCAGAGGTGCTCGAGTTTCTGCAGCTGCTTTCCTTTTATGCATCTTCCGCAGCTGAATGTAGTAGCTTTTGGGCGTAGCAACAACCTGTGCTATTTAATTCGAACAGGGAAGAATAAGGAATTTCACCCGAGCAGGCTAATCGTAATCGAGGGAGCATGCCAGGTTTATGCTCCTGATCGATTGCCAGGCCATGCCGTCTTTTTGACCAGCCGGCAGATTGACGACGGCCGGACGGAATGGCGCTTGGCACCTGACCTTTTTTTTTCCCATTCTCAGCGTTTTATTCTGTTTGTTACTCCGTTAACACTGCCCCGGTTCCTATGAAGCCTAGGTATTTTGCTCCAACCCATATCTTGTGTCTGCTTCGGTGCTTCTTTCTCCCCATCGAACCTGCTCTGTAAGCTGCCAACAGTCAAGAGGTAGAAGCTTTCCCCCCCAAAAAAAAAAGTCAAGAGGTAGAAGAAAGTGCAGGGCACAGAGGGAATCTATCTCATCGAGCTGAATTTCCTTCAGTATTGCAACTATGTTGTACATGCTTTCAACAAACTCCCCAACATTTTAAAAGAGCCCAAGTTGTGTGCCAACAGGATTCCAGATTCCATCTTTCAAACGCCATCCCCGTTTGATTCCAACCGAAACGATAAGCCCCACCGCTTTCCACCTCCACACGAACTCTGAAGAACAGGCCATATGCATGATGTAACCAACAGACAAACAGTCCATGCTCTTCATCAGCCGGTCGATTGACGCTATCCCTGTCCATTATGCAGCCCCCCCATGGCGCCTGGTCCGATCAGGCGCGCGACGCCACCTTCTGTCCAGACGAGCAGATTCGTATCGTCGCATGCCTGCATGGACAAAGGCATCAGGCATTCAGCCGTGCTGCCCACTCGGCACTACCACCCGGCAGGTTAGCTCGAACTCGCCCGTCAGGCCATCAGTCCCATCAGCAGCGGGCCATCAGCCGCCACTAGTAGTGCCAGCACTCGGACGCTGCCGAACAGTCGATAGGCTGGGTAGGGCATGGACCTCCATTCGATTGGGCTGCGCTGCGCCGATAATGCATGGATGGTGGTTGCGATGGCGACGCGAGAATTGCTGTTGGTCGAGTGGCCAGGCCAACCGATGGTCGGGGCTGGGGCTGATCCGATGCATCGGCTGTTGATTGGCCTTGGATTCTTGGCTTCGGTTGTTACGAATCCGGATGATCACTTCCGATCCGTCAGATGGAAGAACGCAAGAGATTGTTCTGTTTCGGCAACTGCCTGCTGGAGCTCGATCGATGTCCTTTCTCGTGAGCTTTGTGAACTGGACAGCGCTGAATCCGTAGCCATGGCCGCCGTTTCGCTGAATGAACTATTACTAAATTCAGGCTACGGCCTGATTAGGCAGGCCGGTAGGTGGTGCAGTAGGGCTACATGCTGCGCTAAACGCAAGACGGAACATGCATGCATCAGGATTAGCACACGCTAGCGAATCCAGAGAAGCGGTGTGGGTGCGTGGTGCGAGCAGGTGGCATCGGCTCGCGTGGACAGCCTCGGTGTCCGGCGTCGCTGCTCTCTAGGCTGGGCGGTTGCCACTGCCGCCTCCGTCAGCGTCGCCCGCGACGATCGTGCTAAACTGCGAGCCTTGTGAGGCGGGGAAATCGTCGTCCGAGACGACGGTCCAAACAGCAAGCGGGTGCGTGCTTCGTCTGAAGGACTGACAACGCCGTGTGGCTCTGTGGCTGTTGGCCCAAAGTTTCTCCGAGGACCGGCCAAATTCCAGCTGGTTTTGAAAGCTTTTCTGCAAATCCCGCCGTGACTCCGGGGTTCCCGTCGATGGCTCCCGCGGCCCGTCCACACGAGCCGGAAAACAGTAGCGGAGCCGTACCAGCAGCAGCCCAGCACACCGGCGGCGGCACGTGTGGAGCCTCCTCGCGAATTATTTCTATGCAATGTTCAAGATGAAACAGCTTTTCCTGGCCTATCAGGCTGCCGAGCACCAACAGTGTGCGCTGTGCCGTCTGCCGTTCCGTGTGCGGCTGTGCCAGCACCAAAAAATTATCTAGACGGCTGGCTTCTCGACAAACTCTGATACTTGGATGATCTAGGTGTCCACCACTCGAGCTACTCCCTCTATTATAAATTATTAGTTATTTTAGTATTTTTTAATATATAGTTTTTGTTATATATTTAGATATATGTTATATCTAGATATATAATAAAATTTATGTGTGTAGAAAAGATAAAACAAACTAATAATTTAGATTTGGAACGGAGCAAGTGTGCTCCATTTCTTGCGATGACACTGGCAAGTGACGCCTCACACTGCCGCTTCTGATCGGATCATTCGCTAGTCGCCAAACAAACAGCTTTCGTTTCTGTGAAAAAAATTCGTCCACTTCGAAACTTCTACGGCGGAGTCACAGCGACGCCGATTTTATCACGGGCGGGGCAGGAGCCGCGACGGCGAACGGCGCATTCCCAAGCTACTCAACGTGGGCCGTGCACGAGTCCGGCCTCGGAGGGCGACCGCGCCCACGAAACCACCGCGACACGGTACGACGCACCCGGAGCAGCGTCGTCGGCGTTGCGTGAGATGACGGAAACCGCCGAACCGCCGCTGACCCGCGACCCGTGCGGGTGCCGGCCGCGCCGCACCGCACGTCCCCCCGTGACCAGAGCCCCGGCCGTGCGCGCGCCTCGTACGCTCGTCCGCCCGCCGCGACCGCGCCGCGAGAGAGGGCTCCGTCCCGGGCGGTAGGGCCTGCGCGCCTGCGTCGTCGCGTCGGGGTCCCCCGTGCCCGGGAGCCACAGCGCACGGTCGCGTCGCGAGTCACGGCCCCGACCGCGCGCGACACCGGCGCGGTGGGGGTCCGACGTATCGCATCGCGGCGCGGCGCAGGGCCCGTCTCGTCTCCTCGGCAGCCTTTAAACGCCACGCACGACGCCCGGCATTCCCTCTCACTCTCTCTCCATCCCAGAGAAGGGAGAGGGGCAGCGGGTGGCGCGGCGGCCGAAGCAAAAACGACACCCAACGGGCGGATTTTTAAGTGCTCACACACCCGCCCCCTTCCCTTCCCCTTCCGCCCGCTCGTGTCCGCCCGCCCGCCCGCCCCCGCTTTGCCTTCTTTTACCCGTCGGCCAAAGGGAAGCGGCCCGCGCGCCGTCGTTTCAGTTGCTAGGCTAGCCGCTGCCCGGCAGCCGGGAGTTGGGGAGCCCTTGCCGGGTGCCCATGGCGGCGGCGCGGGCGTGTTTGGTGGCGCTCGCCATGGCGGCGGCGCTCTTCCTCGAGGGAACTGCGGCGGCGTCGGCGGGGAATGCCGGGGCGGCGCCGCTGAAGCAGCGGCGGCGGCAGCTTCTGCGGCAGCGGCAGGTGCGCAGCCACCTCAAGCGCCTCAACAAGGCGCCGCTCGCCACCATCGAGGTACTGCCCCACCCATCCGTCTCCAGTCTTCTCCACCGCACGGCGAGCGCCGAGTGTCCAGTCCGGTCGATGCATTTCGCGTTCCTTTGTCAGAAATTTCGTTTTCTTTGCACTACGGGAGTGAATCGAACTGAATCCATAGGGCCAAGGGGGAAAAAAGAGGCGCTGCATTTTGCATGGGAGTAGTAGAAGAAAGCCGCCCTTTTGAGGCAGGGGTCGTTCTTGCGCCGCGCTTGCTGCTTTGCCTGGTCCACCCCGTCGCTTTGGAAGGGTTGAATGGCTGTTCCTCATGGACCATCCATGCATCAGGCTCGGTTTCCTTTCGTCGCGGGAGGAAAAGTCGCGCTTTTGGAGAAATTTTATGGGCGCCCGTGCTCCTTTGGTTCATTGAATCCGAAGCGAAAGATGCTTGCTTTTGGTTCCTTCATTTACTCTCTTTGCTGTAGAACTCAAGTCATTTCTTAAGCTTGCTACATTTTCGCTACACTTGTTCAGAGAGAGAAAAAAATTATGTACACAAAAATTGCATGTCGTTCTCGAAGCATTCCTCTCCTAATTTCGGCACAATCCTCTCTCTTTTTTTTTCTGCATTTTTGCAACTACTGATTCTGAGAAATCAACTAACAGAGCCCAGATGGTGACATCATAGACTGCGTGCACATCTCCAACCAGCCTGCCTTCGATCACCCGTTCCTCAAGAATCACACCGTCCAGGTTTCTCTCTCTGCAGCACTACTGCACTTTTCATTTCACTGTTTGAGTGTAGACAAGCTGCAGAGCTTCTCTCCCCCACCCCACATGTATCATGACATCGCTCAATGGTGCTCCATTATCGCCTTTCAGATGCGGCCTGCGTACCACCCGGAAGGCCTGTATGATGAGTCCAAGGTCGCATCTCAGCAGCAGACCCAGACTATTACCCAAATGTGGCATCAGAATGGCAAGTGCTCCGAGGACACGATACCAATCAGGAGGACGAAGGAGGAGGACGTCTTGAGAGCAAGCTCTGTGAGGAGGTATGGCAAGAAGAGGCGCCGGAGCACCCCCAACCCCATGTCTGTTGACCCTGACATGCTCAATGAGAGTGGCCACCAGGTACAATAACAATACTAAATCTACAGTGCTTCATCCAACAATCACCTTCATGTTAGCAGTGCTAATCTTGTTTATGGATTATTATTATCTCGGCAAGAAGTTCTCAGTTGACCTTGTTTGCTGTATCACCCATGGAGCAGCACGCCATAGCTTATGTGGAGGGGGACAAGTACTATGGCGCCAAGGCCACCATCAATGTGTGGCAACCGAAGATCGAGCAGGCCAATGAATTCAGCCTGTCCCAGCTCTGGATCTTGGGGGGCTCCTTCGGCCAGGACCTCAACAGCATCGAAGCAGGATGGCAGGTGAGACATGGGAGGGAGATGGAAAGAGAAAATCAGTTCATGAAAAGTTCTATTAAATGCTCCCCTGCAGCTTCCATTTCTGTTCTTCATCTTCTTCCCTGCGGCTCAATAATTTCTCCTCTGCATGCGTCAATAATTTCTGTGTGCTGCAATAATGATATTAGCACTGGTGCTGAGAGAGCCATTAAATGTGTAGGAGCTAGGCTAGATTCTCCATTGACACATAGCTTTTCTCTTTGATGAGCTCTGCTGGCGCTACTGCATTTAGGAGCTAAGCATGCTGTAGTTGTGGATTAATATGTGCATTCTCCTTCGTTGTGGCTAATGCCTCTACGCTCTCCACGAAATTGCAGGTTAGCCCAGACCTGTATGGGGACAACAACACTAGGCTCTTCACCTACTGGACTGTAAGATAAACATTACATTCCTTTCAATCTTCATGAGCAATTGTTTTTAGTTTATCTTTGTCTTCTGCCTAGATCTACATCCCTATCATTTGATTATCAAATTGGAGAATGACCTAATGATACTGATTTTGTATTGCTTTGGATACTGCAGAGTGATGCATATCAAGCAACAGGATGCTACAACCTGTTGTGCTCAGGGTTCATCCAGATAAACAATCAGATCGCCATGGGCGCCAGCATCTTTCCCATCTCCAACTATGGTGGCTCCCAATATGACATCAATATTTTGGTCTGGAAGGTAAATTCCAAAAAGCTCTCACGTGCTTAGCATACGAAATCAAATTCACGGATGGGGCTGGAGAGAATCCGTGCCCACCTGTCTCTTGTTCTTTCTGAAGGCGCCTTCAGGCTTGAGTCAAGGCTACAACTGTGGCCCTGGCCCTGTTTGTGGACGTACTCGTCTCAGTCACACTTGTCCCCATGCAGGAACTAGATTTGTCTGCTAATGCAACCACTGATAATGATTGCAATTTTTAACAATTTTCCACAAGAATATTCACCTTGAGCTCACGTTTATACTGTAAGAAAATCTCACCCTTTCCTGCGAGAAGATATTGCAAATCCTGGCTCTTTTCCTAAGCCATGTGCTAGTATCGTATTTTGTGCGTTTCCGAAATTTGGCTGGAAAATGAAATAGTTTGCAGGTCGTTTTCAACTTTACGTCAAAGGGCAGCACCTTTCCATAGTGCATATGAGGAACACAGAATAAAATTTCTTTTGCGCATGCATGATAGTAGCACTATAAGGGCCCTACTTCAATATTATCTGATCGTCCTATCTACTGATTTCGCTCGAAAATCATGGTTTTTTGCAGGACCCAAAGGAGGGCAACTGGTGGTTGCAGTTCGGTAAGGATTACGTTCTGGGCTACTGGCCGTCCTTCCTCTTCTCCTACCTGGCTGACAGTGCCTCCATGATCGAGTGGGGTGGCGAGGTCGTGAACTCGGAGCCTGATGGCAGCCACACCTCCACGCAGATGGGTAGTGGCCACTTCCCGGAGGAAGGGTTCGGCAAGGCCAGCTACTTCAAGAACATCCAGGTGGTGGACTCGTCCAACAACCTCAAGGCGCCAAAGGGCGTGGGCACCTTCACCGAGCAGTCCAACTGCTACGACGTGCAGAATGGCAACAATGGCGACTGGGGCACTTACTTCTACTATGGCGGTCCCGGGAAGAACTCTAACTGTCCATAGTGAAGATTGAGCTTGCTATCAGTGCCCTAACAACCCCCTTGACACCTCTGTATCATCCAGTAAATTAGTTTATATACCTCATTTTCTTTAATTTTTTTCTTGTTCTTGGCTTTTGGTTTTGTTTTTACTTTTACTTCTACCCCTAGTTTATTAACTTCTAGGCGAGTGAGTGTGTGTTGACATGTGAATTTGTTCTCTGCCTCAGAGATGTTGGTCGTCTGATTCTAGGGAGGAGCGTGGTCAAGTTTCTGAAGAGGAACAGGCCTGTGTGGTTTGGTTTGTGCCTTGTGTCTGTCAGATAATTTTGTTTCACCCGATGCTTTTCAACCTGTCTGCGAGTTGAATTGAATTGATTAATCGTTGGTGCCCGTGAGCCTGGCTAATCCTTGTACCACCCATGTGTGTTTTCTATTCTGAAAAGTGGGTAATCGAGTGCTTAGCTGTTGGAAGATGTGCAAAGATGCCAACTTTCTGTGCGCCAAGTTAGGTGGCCACTGAGGCACCTGGAAAAGTGTAATCTGGGTGATTATTTGTAAATATATAAATAGATATGCAGTATGTTGCTAGACCGTGCTAGACCTTGAGTCTTAGCAGCATTTGGAAGGTGCTGCCTCTGTAGGCTGGTGGAGTTCACATTGCAAGCAACAATGCAGGCACCATCCCTTCAACAAAATAGCGAGTGCATCTTGGTTGCTGCTGATTGGTACATCAGCATGTGTGAGGTGCCTAACTTTTGACGTTTTGATAGTGGCCTTAGGTTGGATTCTGACCCATGGTCTTGTGAGGTATTCCTAGCTAGTGCTTTGATGGTGGCATCCAGTGATCAATTCCTCACAGGTCAACCACATTGTTCTCGGTGGAACATTCCGAGTGGGTACAATACAATGTGTTTGGAAAGATAACAGCTTGCAACAACTGTCATACACAAACAAGTAATTGGTCATAGTCATGACCAGCTTTTGCCTATGTCGACAAACAATCTCCTGCAAGAACCAAGAACATCTTGCGAGCTCAGGCATTTCAAACACAGGATATAAGAAAATCACTGAAGTACAAAAACACAGCAGCATTAGGCCCTGTTTGGTTATCAAGCAACTAAAAATAAGTTCCAACATAGGGACTAGAAATAAATCCCACCCGTTTGGTTATAGTGACTTAAGTCATTAAACGTGATGGTGCAAAGTTAGTTTTACCTCTGGTTCCTTGCCACTGCCCATTAAATGTGGGGGTGGGGTAGGCCCTGGGCCTCGTAAATGAGGGGTACCCATGACAAAAACTCCTATAATCAATATTTCTGTTATTTATGGATTTATAGACCATAAGTTCCAATAAATTACCATATTTAACATTTTAGGAACTTATTAGACTTAATTTAAGCCCCTAACCATAAGCCACGTCAAACAAAGAGGACCTTAGTCTTTTCTATCTTTTTTACCGCACTAGGAATCCATCAGTCTCGGCCCATCAGTAGTGGTCAGTTGGAGCGTCGGTACGTGCCCGCGGCTCACGGGCACGCACCAAACTCTCACGTCTCACCAAAGGGGCTTCCTGCCGCTTGCCCTTCACATGGGAAACAGGACGCCCGAGCTGCCTCCCTTTTGGTTGGATTCGTCGCGGAAATAATTACACCAGCAAGATCCATCCAGGACGTGCATCGCTGCATCCATGCCTGCGTGGAATCATAGCTTTCACTGCACTGCATGCAGGCCTCTGCTCGATCTGTGCCTCCTCACTGAGTCACTGCAGGCCCTGCTGTTGCTTAGTGCTGACTGCTAGCTCGGCGGCTAGGGCTTTGGAGTTGGAGAGGAGGGTGCATGGGTGGATCCATGGATGGGTCATGGGTGGCCTCGACAGCTTTCACGGTCCGTGTTCTTGCCCGGCGGACAGAGGCCCCGGCTGCTGTCATCGGTGCCGGCCTTGTTTGCGAGCCCCCTTTTTTTTACATCCACATGTCATGTGTGAGATTCTTCGGAAAGAGATTGTGCCTTCTGTGGGAGTATCCCCACCTACCATACCAACCTCTTCTTAGTTTCCCAATACAGTTGCGAGCTTTTTGTTTTGCTTTGCCCTTCGAGGGAAACTGTATTTTGCTGAACTTCATCGGATCCGTAGAAGCCTAGAGACTATTTAGTCCCATTTTTTATGTATGAAAAATATGTTTTTTCTACTATGATATGGAGGTTTAAATGATATTTTTTTAAAAAAAGTTACGGTGTAAATGATTCGCTGAGCAGGAAAGACATCTTGTAGCAGATCTCTCTGAACTCTGTTGTAGGATGATCATATCCCTAGTAGCTGTGCCCGGCTTTTGCAGAAAAAGGCCATAATAAGCTGAGCAAAATGCAGCCCGTCGCAGAGAAGCGGAGTATGCACTGGTCGCCCTGTGCTGTGCTTACAAGCATGCATGGCGTCATGTAAAAGTCTGCAGAGGGGCAGCGGTGTAAAGCTCGCCGGCGCGTCTTCCGACTTGGCACAGTGTTTCTGAACGTCGTATGCATTTCCCTCCTTTCCTCTCGCCCACAGCCTTTTTGGTGATGCAGTTCAAGGGGAGCAGAAGCAGATCAGGCATGGACCATGGAGAGTTGGAGAGCGATCGATCGAGGAGCTCGTGAAATTGTAAATTAATCCACTGGATGGACAAGCCTGAAGTGTCGATGCCACACTACGAATGGTCAATGGAGGAGAGCGAGCAACCTGCAGAGGCTCCAGCGGTCCAGCCATGCATCTTCGTATCGCAGGTCGCAGAGCACCCCGCCTGCCTGCTTGCTGCTGCCTCACCGCGGGCCTCCTGAGGGCTCCTACATATACTCCAGTTCCAGACAGCCGAAGGCCCAGGAAAGGGCCCAAAAAGCCCAAATACCCCTCTTCAAAACACTTCCGCGGTTCAATCTGATGCGTTAATGTGGGCCGGTCCAAGTTATCTGCAGTAGCAGGCCCAGCAGATGGCTCCGCCTCCGGAACTTCCGGGTCCATTTAGCGGAGGATCCAGCTTGAAACGGCCCAAATGCGCACCAGCTGGCCCATTTCGCGAGCGCTCGATCCATCATCACCGAGAAGACTGTAGGCCTGGTCGGATGATCTTAACCAAACTTGTTCGAATTACTACATGTCCTAAATTTCGTAATACAGTGGAAAGGATCATCATAAGTTCTACACATGAAAAAATATGCCTTGTTTTTGTGATGTTAGGCCTGATTGAATTTGAACGATCTTAAGCAAGGTTTTGGGAATTACACATGCTAACTTTTGTGATATATAGTAAAGGAACGGCATACATTATATATGAAAAATTACAAAGTATCATGAACAAGGCAGCCTGTATATATGACTCCTATTAACTCATGACCGTTAAAACTACGTTGTTTTGAGTTTTTTTTATCGAATACGCGAGAGAATTGCGTATCTTAGTTGCTTAGTGCAGGGACTATGTTGTTTTGAGTGGGTCTTCGAGCTGAAAATATGGGATGATCCAATGTTTGTTTATTTTACTGTTGTGCGAATAGATTTTTACGTATTGTCAATTGCCATGCTAATACTTAATGCTAGATCCAATCCACCTTGGATGATAAAGTTATAAAATCCAAAGATTAGAATCAGAAAGCTGGCAATCTTGATCTTAAGTCTTCCTATAGAGCAATGGCCAACGGGATTTCATATTCTTAAAGAAAAAGAAAAGCAATGGATGCCATGAACTTGATATCGAACACTGTCATCCATGGACGTATGAAACTAGTGCAATACTTAATGGTCTCTTACTGACACGTGCATATGCAAATTAAATCTAACTACTGGAACTCTCCAGATCGATCAGCGCCTCCTGGGCACAAGGCGCGGGCGCAGCGGCTTCTTCATGACGGTGGTGAACTCGCGCTTCTCCTCGAACTCCACCTCGTGCCCGGGCGCCTCCCGCCACTCGAACTCCCTCACCATGTTGGCCACGAAGTACTCCAGGTGCAGCATGGCGATGGACAGCCCGGCGCAGATCCTCCGCCCCGCCCCGAACGGCATCATCCGGATCCCCTTGGTCCCCGTCATGTCCACGCCCGCGCCGTCGCCGCCCTCCAGGAACCGCTCCGGCGCGAACTCCATCGGCCTCTCCCACTCCCGCCCGTCCCGGCCCATCTCGGCCACCATGAAGTTCACCGTCGCGCCCTTGGGGATCAGGTACCCGCCGACGTCCATGTCGTCCGCGGCCTTGTGCGGCAGCACGAAGTGGCCCGGCGGGTGCTTGCGCAGGCCCTCGAGGATCACCGCCTTGAGGTACGGCATGTGATGGACGGCCTCCTCCGAGACCTCCTCGGCGTCGTCGCCGCAGGTGGCCCTGATCTCGGCGTGGAGGCGCTCCTGGACGGCCGGGTTCTTGACCAGCTCGGCCATGATCCACTGCAGCCCCGTGGAGGTGGTGTCGGTGCCGGCGGTGAGGAACTCGGAGCAGAGCGTGACGATCTCGTCGCCGGTGAGCGGGCGGTGGCCCTCCTCGGGGAGCGTGATGTCCAGCAGGGTGTCCACGTACGAGTGCTGGAACGTGGTCTCGCTCGTCGGCGCCTGGCCTTCCTTGACCTGCCGCTTGTACTCTCGCCGGGCGTTGATCAGCGGCGCGAAGAGCTCCATCTGGCGCCGTCGCAGGGCGCGCGCGGCCTGGAGGCGCCCGCGGAAGATGTGCTTGGTGATGGACGGGAAGAAGAAGAAGACGCTCATCTGCTGGGAGATGTAGAGCAGCCAGGCGCGCTCGGCGTCCTCGATGGCGCGCACCGCGGGCTCGCTGAGCCGCTCGCCGAAGCACATGAGCACGAGGAGGCAGAACATGGTGTACCGGAACGCCTCCATGGCGTCGCCGGGCGCGCCGCCCTCGCCCGCGCGCAGCTTGTACAGGAGCACGCCGCGCACCCAGGCGCGCGCGGGCGCGAACAGCCTGACGCGCGACGGGTGCAGCGTCTCGGCGACGAGGTTGCGGCGCAGGAGGCGCCAGTGGGGCCCGTAGTCGGCGTTGGTGATGATGTTGCCGCCGACGCCCAGGAGCGCGCTGGTGGCGGGCTTGGGCCGGTTGGCGATCGTGACGGCGCCGGCGCCCACGAGCGCGGCGTGCGCGAGGCGGCGGTCGGCCACGAAGACGGCGAGGCGGGAGCCCATCCGGAGCGTCACCACGGGGCCGTACCGCTCGAAGAGCCTCAGCAGGAGCGGCTCCACGTCGGCGGCGGAGTGGTGCAGCCACAGCAGGTTGCCGAACAGCGGCACGGCCGGCGGGCCCGGCGGGAGGCGGCGGTTCCTGGCGTGGCGGCGCAGGACGAGGAGGGAGAGCAGGAGGGCGCCGGCGAGGAGGAGCCAGCTGGTCTCCATGGCGAGGCAATCTTTCGCGACGAAACGAAACCCCTAGTTGTCGTGTTGATGATGTCGTGGCTGGGCAGATGAGACGAACGGGATTCCAGTTTATAGCCGGGTCCGTGCGCAGAGTGCCGCGTCCGTACAACATGGTGGGATAAGCCGATAAGGTTTCGACATGGTTTTCTTCTCGAAGACGAAGGATTCGAAGAGTTCGACAGGAGAGACGATCTGTTCTTCGGGGTTACACACGTGCACGCTCGTACTCCGTAGCCGATACGCGCTGCGCATACGCGTGCCCTGTTGGTCCCGAGCCGCATACGCGATGACTTGCCCCGTCGCCTCGCTCCATCCACCTCGCGGAACGTCGCCACCGGCCTTCGACTTAACATATCCTCCGCGCCGCCGCTCACCACACGACGCGCACACTCCGTGCGACGGAACTCCGTTATCACTGGCCTCCGGCCAGCAGGCGCACCGCGCGCCGCCGACGGCTCGGCCCTTGGACAGAGGCTCCGGTGCTCGGTGCCGGCGGCGCCGGTGTGCCACGCCAGGGCTACCGGCGTCGAAGTGAGGGCGATACCCTCTTCCCAGCCTTGCTCGCCGGCTCGCCCGCGGGCGTCATTGGTCGCCATCCCCAACGACCGGTGGGCACGGGGGTGGACGGTATTTCATTTACCGTCCACCCCCTGGCAGCTGAGGGCCGTCCAATCCGCATCCTGCGATCATCATTAAGCGACAGACACCTGTTGCCAACGCTTTGTGTAAGCGCCCTCCTGTCATCCGCAGCGCTGCTTCGCCGGCGTCGCCCCTCGCGCCGCCCATCGTTCGGTCCGCCGCAGCGCTACTCTGAGTACACGCCGTGCCAACCACCGTTTGGCAGGCCGCTGGCGCGCGCCCCAGGCGCACCACCGAGCTGCCTGCACATACCGCGAGTAACGGCTCGGACAGAGCCTGCTGTGCTCGGTGCCGCCGGCGGCGGCGGCGGCGTCGAAGTGATGGCGGTACCCGCGTCCAGGCCTCGCTCACCGGCTCTCGGCTCGCCCGCGGGCGGCGCTGGTCGCCATTCGCAACGTCCGGGGGTGGACGGGTATTTCATTTACCGTCTACCCCGGGTAACGTAGCAGCCATCCGATCCATATCCTACGGTCTAGATTAAGCAATAGACCCACGGCGCGATGATGCGAAGCGAACCTTGGCCGTCCGGGCGCGTGCACAGAGCGGTCGAGCCCTGCGGCGGCGCCAAAAACAGCTCTTCATGCCGCTGATCAGCGCGCGGCGGGAGTGCAAGAGGCAGGTCGAGGAAGGCCGCCAGGCGCCGAAGAGGGAGACCACGTTCGAGCACTCGTACGTGGACACCCTGCTCGACATCAAGCTGCCTGAGGAGTAGGGCGACCGCCCGCTCACCGAGGACGAGATCGTCGCGCTCTGCTCCAAGTTCCTCAACGCTGGCACCCGCACCACCTCGATGGACAAGAACCCGGCCGTCCAGGAGAGGCTCCACGCCGAGATCGAGGCCGCGTGCGGGGACGGCGAGGTCTCGGAGGAGGCCGTCAAAGGGATGCCGTACCTCGAGGCGGTCATCCTCGAAGGCCTGCGCAAGCACCCGCCGGGCCATTTCGTGCTGCCGCACAAGGCCGCGGAGGACATGGAGATCGGCGGGTACCTGATCCCCAAGGGCGCGACGGTGAACTTCATGGTGGCCGAGATGGGCAGGGACGGGAGGGACTAGGAGAAGCCCATGGAGTTCGCGCCGGAGCGGTTCCTGGAGGGAGGCGACGGCGCGGGCGTGGACATCGCCGGCACCGAGAGGATCAGGATGATGCCTTTCGGCGCTGGCCGCAGGATCTGCGCCGGGCTCACCATCGCCATGCTGCACCCGGAGTACTTCGTGGCTATCATGGTGAGGGAGCTCGAGTAGAAGGAGGTGACCGGCGACGAGGTGGACTTCGAGAAGTTCCAGTTCGCCACCGTCATGAAGCAGCCGCTGCGCCCACGTCTCATTCCAGTTCGCCACCGTCATGAGAGACCGCGACGTGAGCAAGGCTGGGTGAATCCGGTATTCCGGTGGCAAAGCACAAGCAATATTCTAAATTTCTAGTATCCCGGAGAGAGATCAACTTGCTAGCGGCGCCGACTGCCGGGAAGGCGAATTTGGCGAGCAAGCAATATTCTGTCGCTTTCATGGTCGGAAAGAGACAGAAAGCCCTGCCGCAGACGCCATTGCTCAGGCCACTCGAGCAACAAACGCACAAGCTACGATGGCAGGGTGCATGGTTTCAGTGACAACATTGAGAAGAGGGTAAAGCTGGAAAAAAAAAGCTTATATTTTCTATGGCACACACGGCAAAGAAGGGTAGGAAGAAAACCCTTGTCACCGTACCTTCTCCGCTGGGACAATGGGTGTGGTTAAACAGGTTCCAAAATAGTCCCCTTACCCGCAAAAAGAAAGTCCCCTCCACACCTAAGGGAGCTGAAAATATATTCGTTACAGCCTTACAGGTCACATAGAAGAAGAGCTGCGTGCCTTACAGTTTAGAAGTACTGAAGCTGCACATGTCAACGTTTGGCGTCAATTCGGTGCTTCAAGGCCACGCCGACGTTGGTGTATCAGAGTTAACTCCATCAGAACTTGATCGCAGAACATTGACGATCAAGAATGAATCCCATCTCTTTTAGGCAACGGCCTTGCATCGCTACTCAAATCATTCCAGGATGCAGCATGGATGGTGCCACCACGGATGAACAAAACACTATTTCTGCTGCGCGGGGGGAGGATATCTATTTCTGCTGCTGAGGTTTCCCAACGGAGTGCAGATACACAGAGACAGAAACAACCCTGAAAATTGAGTCACGAGTCTGTTATGCTATGATGTGCTATGAGGGTCCAATCAAGAGACGTTGCTGAACATTCGTCAGCAGTTCAGCACTTACGTGGATCCAAGGAAGAACGCAAGGGATAGATGGAAGCTGAATAAGAAGACGGATATGATTGCTGTAAGAAGCATTGCAACTGAAGTAGAATACACCTGTGAGTATGCAAACAACAGTGGTATAAATAGGGATTTTACAAAATCAGAGGTAACACATTTTGTGAATTTTGAAGGTGGCCCTACATATCAAAGTCTGAAGTCTAGACACTGGGCTGATGCATTAGTGTTGTCTTGCTTCCACAATGGATGCACAAAATTGTCATAAGTTCTTTCTAGGATATAGACTGTATATTTGTTATCATAGTTTTTCAAAGAACAGAATGTGGGAAATGTAAGCACAAAAAGAACAGTGCTTTGTTCCCCATGCAGACACTAGCATGAATAATGTTTATTACTGGATGGACTATAAGAAGACATTCTGTACAGTGTTACCTAAATGTAAGTCATGAGAGTAAGCCCATACAGCCATGGTTACTATGCAAAGAGCAAAATAATTTGTGCTTTTCTCTAAATACAAATTAAAGGAAAGAACTTAAATATTTTATGAGGGCATCTGGGGTTGTAATTACTGGCTGCCAATTAAGCATAGAAGGGTGGTGGCTCAATAGGCACAACCTGAGGTAACAGAATGGGTGGATGTATTGCCATTTGCACTAAAGATGGTTGAGTATGGTTAGAACAATTCTATTAACCTCAAAACCAGCTGTTGAACTTTAGAACAACATTATTTTCAGCACATGTAATTGAAAAAATAAATTGTACATACCTTGACAATATTGTCAGCATACTTCATCACCATTGATACAGCAATTCCACTGCAAAACAAACAGAAAATAAATCTAAGATTGGATCGGAAAATGGAAGCATGAAGCTAGGCCCAAAAGGAAAATATTGAAAAATAATAATAACATGATCCAGCTGTCAGTACCTGAGCGCGTGGTTAAGAATCATCAGAATTGTAATAGATGAGTAGCCATGAAAAAAGCCTCTGCATCAGATAGTTCATTTGAAGTGAATGGTCAATAACTCAATATCATGAACTGTAACAGATATTATGGCACGGAATGAAGAAATCATCAGTACTGACTTATTAATCACAGCATCAAAGTCCTGAACACAAATTGCAACTAAGTTGAAGAGCATCCCAAAAATGTATAGCCAAAAATTCTGCACGTTAATATTTCTTGAAGGACGTTTCTTGATAATAGCCTGCATTTTTCAAAAGATGAAACATGTTACACTCTTGAAGAAATTCTTTGTGACAGTTCCCATTAAATGTATCATCCCAAAATCAGATACAGATGCACAGTTAACTTACTTCTGTATATACACCAGCAAAACCACTTAAAAGAGCCATCACCTGCAACGAAAAAAAGAATAATAACATTCAGCAGGTTGAGCTAAATACTTCATGTAGTACATCTAAGTGAAAAGATTGATTCTTTTCTCTGCTATGACTCACAATTGCCATCATCCAACCTTGAATAGGGGTCTGAAGAACATGATCTGACCTGGAAAAGGACGTATTATAATTATATCAGTTGATTACTTCACTGTGACGTTTGGACAAATGAGGAAAGAATGACTCAATAATGCCAAAAAAAATCAATCATGTTCTGCTTACGAGGGATTGAGCTGAGCAGTAGTGCAACCAGCACATAAGAGAATAAATGCAGCCCACTGAATTTCACTCAACCTGCATTGTTTTGACATGCAAGGTTAAGAATGGAAACAGCTGTTGGTGAGGAAAAGGCTTAAAACTTTGGATACGAGGAAGAGAAGTTGTGTTACGACAGCCAACTGTTGAGGATTGAGGATAGCAAGGTACTAAAACATTTGGTAGGCCAAAGTCATATATTGCAACAACAAGCTAAGCAGAGTGTCCATGTCTTATCATTTGACAGTGTCTTCATAGGGTGTTTGGTCCAAGAGACACCTTGTGCTATTTTGGTTGGGTGATTGCATTACATATTCTTGTACTAATTTTTGTTTATTCGAAGATAAGATGGACATCAAATGGATCATGTTTGGAGTTTCAGAGTTAGGATGGATCATCCATTGATCAGCTGGCTCCTAAATTAAACACTTTATTTGATGATAGGTTCCTGCCTAAGGATGAATATTTGTTGTGATTGTGTAATAGCTCCATTCTGTGTTCACAGAACTATAATGCGGCATGCAAGGCTAGCATCCAACATCAAACAAAGGCTTCAAATAAAGAAGGAAAAGGCTAGCCCAATGACAGTGATACCAGCAAGCTTAAACAAAGAACACATTCATATAATCCCTCTATTCCCAGCTCCAATAGCTACATTGGTTGAATCATTTCCAATGGTAAGAACAATAATTCCAGCTGGTAAGGAGGAAAAAAATAGACTTACTTTTTCTTTAGAATGATACGGTATAAGATACCGGTGCTGATAATATTCAGGTTTTTCAGGATCTGGTAAGCTGGTGCATCCACATATGCAAAGATATAATACTGAAAGCCAAAGGAAGCAGTAAGAGCATGGTAAAGTTTGTTTTGTGTTTATTATTGTTTTCTGCAACAAGCAAAGGAAGCAAAAATAGCATTATATTATCAACAAAGGTATGGTCAAATGGACATACCTGCAATAAGTTCTTCACCATGTAAAGTATAGCAGGAATGGGGTAAACACTAACTTCATCGAATGATGTAGTTAACCTGAAAACAGTAAACCGAATGTCTAGAGAGTAGGAAGAAGACTACAAGCACTTAATAAGTAATCACACAAAAGATTATTGTAAAATCATCACCTATTATCTTCGGTAATGCCTTGACAGTTCCATGTTCTGTACAAGGCTAGAAACGATAATAGACATTTCAAAAATTCCACCTAGGCACAAGGAAAGAAAGACATAACCGCACCAGCATTTCAACAGAACAATTGTGAAAACTTCTGACAATACCAGTCACCGAGACAGAATCTATGTATTTTGCTCACCGAAAAATTTGCTGTTGTGACACTATATTCATACTTTCCAGCTCTTTTCGACCACACAATCAATATTGCCTGGGAACTTGTTAGTAGTGTCAATGCAAGTGTAACAATGGACCTGCCAGAACACATTGCCAGAAAATCGATTGATTCCAGAAAGTATCAGATATAGTACAATAATTGCAAGGAATAACGCTTACTTGAGCTTCCAAGTATTCTTTCCCTTTGGCCCTCCTGCAGTGCTAAGACTCGATGTTGCTGAAGCTGTAAATGGAACGGACATTAAATACACAAACTATCCAAAGATAGATCATAAAAAACCCATGATGAATCAAGAACTTACTATGAGACAGAGACCTCAGATCAAGGCTTTCTACGTCCTTCTGAGATATGCCATCGCTCTCCTTTTAGATGGTACAGATAAAACACAGCTTGTCAGTGCACTCTCTATTGATGAAGCACATGATTATTGTATCACTAATTTTAAACAAATACAGGAAAGCAAGTTAAATTGACTTTATGTGTGATCAATGGCAACTACCAACATGGTAAAAGGTACAGAACAAAATTTAGTTGAATTAGATGTTTAAATAATGCTGGACTGCCACAGTTCGACTGCTAGTACATGATAATAGGCACACAAATAGTTTCGCAAACTGTATTTACCAAACAAAGGATGTGATGCAGATGGCTCAAAAGATACGACGAGTGTACAAATGGCTAGGAAATAGGAATGCTTCAAAGCCAGCTATCAGCCAAATTGGTTATGAGCAAAACAATTTGGCCGAACAGTCACTCACTGGCCCATATTAATGCCAACATATCATCTGTCAGAATCAACAGTTACAGACAGGGAAACAGGCCTGGCCTACCTAGATGAGAAACATGAGGTTGAACCTTGGAAACAAACAAATGAGCCAGAATATGCTCATAGATGTGTCGTGTACTTTAAATGTGTGGTTGTGTTTTACTGAATGTCTAAGTAATCAACAGAGAGAGAGTCACAGACTCACAGTAAGGAATTCTTTCTAAATCCTTGCCGTTCATTATCAGAAAGTCCGCTCCACACAAGAGCGCACGCCAATCTCCAAAAGCAGTTCCTAAGGAGCTGATGCTACCCATTTGCGCAGCATTTTGCTACCGAATCCCCCGAATTTACCCAATTTTAATTGCACGCTCAGACATAACCAAAACCAAAATAGATTAGCGGGTAAGACAAATTCCACGTTCCACCGACATTGATGGCTTAAGGCTGAATCGACTAAGGATTTTTAAACCCTGCGAATGTAGGCCAAACAATTGGGGGAAAAAACAAAGACCATTTCGGCACCGACGAGCGATCCAATCTAAGACCAGGACGGTGGTATGCAGCATTTGTGCAGACAGCATTTTTCGATTTATTAGGATTGCAGAGTTCTATGTTTACCTGGTCCTTGGCTCTCCTGTACTCCATCTCTCCCCCACGTGCGCCGCCCTCCGGCTCCTCGACTCGCCGCCGCCGGCCGCTGCTGCGGAAGTGGAAGCTTTCACAGGGAGGAAGGAATTGATGCGGCCGTTTAGGGTGACGGCTCTGACTTGTGGGCCCTCCTGTGACGTGAACACGAGAAATCTAGTGAGAACATATCCAGCGTTAACAAACACTGTAGCACCTAATCTAGTGCATCTAAAATTATAAAAAATATATAGATTTGTAGAGAACGCATTTATCTACTTGCATGAAAATTTTAAATTTGAAAAAAAGTTGTGCAAAGAGAAATAAAAAAAGAAATCAGTATCTAAATAGATGCGAGTGGAACTGTTCATGTATGATCCACATACCGCAACTATTCAAGTGCTGATTTCTTTGTTTATTTCTTCCTGCACAAATTTTTTTCAAGCTCAAATTTTACATACACGTATATAATTTCTTTCTCTATCAATTCATTTTTTTTACAATTTTAGATGTACCGACTATCGTATTTGGTAACACAGTAACACCTAATTCATTCTAACACTTCATATGTCCTCGAAGTCTAGTATCGGGGGTAGCTTCAAATTTGCCAAATTGAGAGTGACTAGTTTCCAAAAAAAAATTGAGAGTGACGGGTCATTTTCAGATATCGACAGTTAGCCCACTAGTATGTGCTTATGTCGTTCACCACCGACACGGTGACACTTTTATTTTTCTTCAGAGAGAAATATACTGGACAAACTATTTGATGCCTTGGCAAACTAACTTGCCGCTGGAGAATTGACAGAACACCTGTTAGAATGGCAACGTTTTTTTAAATGCAAAACAGACTTTGAACATCGTTAAGCCACTCAGGTTGGCCAAGTCTTGTACATCTCAGTAGCATTCCAGTAAGATAACTTGTTTGTTTGCTGAACAGTCAGTTCGAAAGAGTTGCATACAAATTGTTTCCCGTTCGTTCAACTGGAAGTGTTTCACGTACTGTTGTTTGTTATATACAGCAAAGCAATGCATCAAACCGTGAACATTTTTGTAGCTCCTTCAACATAGAACGACTGATCGTAAGCCTGGGTGGGCTCTTATTGATCTAGCTATCTTTCATTTACATCGGCAGAACCATCACCTTCCAGAACTGTGACAATCAATCGGAATGTGAAGATGCGGCTTTTGCAGCTTGGAGCATTTCCACAATTAGTGTCTTAACATCCCTAGACAAAGAATAACAAGCCATTTCAGAGAACCACTCGAGGGAATATTCATAAATGACATCTTATGCATCAATTTTAAATAAAGTGCAACTGAAGCAAAAGATGGCTACAAAGAAAGCATCAGAGAAGTCACCATTTAACAGGAAAAGGGAGCAGTTTTTCAGCTTAGAAAAGGCTAAGAGAGTCAAGAGTGGGGGACTGGGGACTCACTTCCTGTCTTGCGCTTGCCTAGGGAAGGGAATACGCAACTTCAGAACACTTCCATCATAACCGGCCTGGACAACAGAAAACCGCATATTATAATGTTATAACAGGGTCGGGTTTTTCACTAAGAGAGAGCAGAGCTCATTAAAAGCGCAATAGGTTCAGCCAAATAAGACTAAAGATTCCAATAAAGCATATTGTATTGTCCAGACCAGAAAGGCCTAGAAACGTCGAATCAATGGTATTCTGTTATGATGCTGTAATGCTAGACTTTTGTCAACATATGGCACATTGGCACTATTAATAATGCATCAAGCAGTATCTGAGTATGGCATTGGGTGCATTGGGAGTATTTCCAGGATAGATTAACAAAGTATAAGAATACGACACAGGCTTTAAAGAGCTACCTTCACGTTGAACCCAAGGCTATCCACATCCAGCATATAAGCAAAATCCACCTGAAATAGCTTTGCATTTTTCATCTTTAAAGTTTCAAAATGTTTGAAAAAAATGAGAGTAATATTTGGTCAAAACTGTAATAATGCAAAATTCAGAAATTTTAAGATGGAGTTATACAAAGCATTGAAGATGAAATAATTCCCGCTGTATGACTATCCCATGCTCATGGGTGGTCAAGAGTTCATGACTGTATGGTACGGTAATACTGAAAAACTACAATATGAGCAATTAATCCAGTTGCTCATGTTGCAGATTGCAATTTAAGAATATGGTAGAATAATATTTCTGGTTGCTAAGTACATCGATACATAGCAGCTCGACTATAAAATTGATTGTTAGTTTCTTTAGTAAACTAGTTTGCAAATTTTCAATTCGAGTTCTGGATGATGTTTGTGCCTTTTAACCTGTGTGTTGGACAAGAAAATTGCAACTGTAGGCTTGAACAAAGTACAATATTCATTTTCCAAACTAAAAGCACCATGATGCATCTAGATTTAGATATACAGTCAACAAAAAATATACTAGTTATTTAGTTACAGAAATGAGCTACATTATAGAAAACAGACAGCTTCCTCAGGTAAAGAATACTGAGGCACAACTTTTCTTTAAGATAATCAGATTTTGCAGTGATATTATTAAAGTAAATGTTTTGTTGTTGTATTACTTGAATAAATGCTACATAAGTGTACATGTACTTGCCTTAACAGTGGTTGAGTATTGCACAATGAGCTTTGTATCATCAGTGTGATCCTTATTCATGTGGCTCTGCAGTGTATAGGTATGGCAACAGAATGTTGACACATTTGGTGTAAAGTCCAATAAATCTATAGTGGGAAAGACCATAAGAGTAAACGGAAACAGAACCCAGACATACTGTAATAGGAGTTGAGAACTGAGATATTGGGTCAACTTTTGCTTCCTTGTACTCAGCAGGACTGAATTCTGCGGAAGTTGACAAGAGCTTAGCATATCAGGCAACACTATCACCATAATATTTTATTGATATATTTACAGAAATAACTTGGATCCAAATTTGTATCCGATATGGAGTTGCTATTTATGTACAGATGCTAATAGTGGGAGAACAATATGGGGTTTCACAAGAACCTGGTTGAAAAATAAATGAACGATGTAGTTCTGGTTCATGGGCATTCAAAAAGCCACATACCTCCAGAGCCAAGGAGAGCAGTTGCAACACCAGATACATAGCGCACAGCTTTCGGTTTAATGTGCAGGAAACTGAAGTCACCAAAATCAACCTTAATTTGGCAAATTTTTATCAGAAATCAGTACTCCATTAATATAGTTTTGGTCTTTGGAAGTTGGAACAGTAAGGAAATTAAGAAGCATACCCAAAAAGCATCAGGATGTCTTCGTAGATAAGCACTTCTCACTAAATCTTTTTGTTCATCAGAAACCTTCAAATAAGAATAAAGTCAGCAAAACACAGTTATTATCAGTTGACATGCACATTATGATTTTTGTCCTCTTTTCAGTGGCTCTTGTTGTGTTTCATACATAGCATACCCCAACTTGCTTAAGATTAAGAGGCTTTGTTGTTGTTGTTGGTCTTGTATGCACATTATGATTTAGGCATTTAGCAATATATCTGTAGAGAAATGTAACAGGGAAAGACATGATATGAGAGTGGGCAAGCATGGGAGGGAGGGAATTACAGGGACAGCATCACCATATACAGTGATTACAGTATCTGTTCTGTCCTCAGGGTCTTTGGCAACAACAAGTGAGCATTTAGGATTTCCGGAGAGATTCTGCAAAATTGGTAGCAAAACATAAGGGACACTGATAAAAGAAATATGCTTTACAACTACAGCCTGCATTTGGTGATTGTGAACTAGATAGTTATTCAATTCGAATAAAAATTCTGGCAGCGTTACACATGCATGTCCATGCCTATTTCTTCACACGCCTGCACATGTGCTAGTATGCTACCACTATGTATATTCCAGTGATGCTACCAAATGTTTAAGGCATCTATGTGCAATGGACATGAAAAAGTAAAACAAGTGGCTTTACATGTATACATAATCATGAAAGCATAAAACTATCTTACCTTTGAATGAACTGCTAAACTACTGACTGCTAATATGGGGGAGCCATCCTGATCACATGCAAAATCCACCATTGAACCAGAAGGATAACCAGCATGTTCCTGTAAGCATAATAATACATTATACAATGCTCAAACAAGAACCAGTATAATTCTGCAAGATTACATACATTGGAGTTCTGGGCTCCAAAGTTCCTGTTTGAGTTTGTGTTTAATCAAAATAACATTATAATATTTCTTGAATCCTTTTTTTCTGGACTAATATTCTTCTCTCCTCACCAAGCAGAGAAAAAACATATATTTGGAGGAGGAATATGTGCAACTATGACATGGTACAAATCGTGCTCCAGCGAATTTGTGAGAAATGCCTATAAAAGCACCGGGCACAGTGAAATCATCAAGCATTTGAAAATAAAAATAACTTCTAATACACAAGATAGGTTTTCATAAACTGTGGGTCAGTCTCTTCACATTATCCTCACTGAACTATAAACTTATGGAAGTAGATGAAAGCAAAGACTGATGAAACATTTGTCCACTTGGATACCTGAGAATGGGTGGCAAGAACGCCTCTAACACTTCGGTCCAGAATGGTCCGTATTTCTTCCACTGGAGAAAGACGAGCAGTTTTTGCCTATATTTATGAGAATCTCGAGTGAATAAGCAAGATCTAGAGACAATGGTTAAACCAACATTCAGAAAAGTTCAGCTACAAGCTTAAACCACTCGCAAACTTATTTAGATATTCAAACCTGTCCCAATTATTGGAAATAGATATACTCATTCCACAGGCTGATCAAATGCATTATAGGAATCAGCAATGTTCAGTTGAGAATACGGGAAATGTTGACTACAAGAGACAATGAAGCCTCCTACACTGGGGCATGCAATTCTGGTTTTTGTAAAGAAAGCCTTTGCAAATCATTGCCATCGATGTCTTTCTCCCTCACGATGCTAATTGTTGAAAAGAAAATCACCATAGTAATCAATCCAAGCCTATTTCAACCGAATAATAAGTCCCTTTGGGTGAATCTATTTGACCCCATATAATACAGTTCATCCAGTTCTTCTGTCCCAAAATAATGGAGTGAGTATGGTCCTGCACGACACAACAGACCCAAAACATCCAGTTGACTTCACTTCAGTTGCACAGTTACTCTCTACAGGTTATCACACACATGATCCCCGAGCCAAGGAGCAAGGCCAAGGGCCGCACCTGGTGAGCGCGGATCACCTCGAACGCATCAGCCGATCCGCCGGGCGCATCGGCTGGCGCCGCCATCTGCAACACAGACAAGCAAACACCAGAGGACCATCAGCCGAATCCGTCACCATCACTGCAGGGGCATTTCGTCGAGCAATTGGCCCGCCCGGAACGGGGTTAAGTAAGGGGGGCGACATGGGGCGCCAGGCGGAGAGGCGAGTCCGGACCTGGGAGGACGAGGAGGCGAAGAATCGGCCCCGGCGGTTGCGGAGGCGCGGGCTGATGGGAGATGGGGCGATTGAGGAAGCGTGGACGTGACGACGGAGGTGGTTGCGCCGGCCATTAATTTGTAGGTGGAGCGGGAGGAGTAGGCGCGAGAGCGTTGACGGCGAGGGCGCCGCCCGGGCGCCCGGCGTGAGCAGGAAGGGCCTCATGTTGTGCACGCGTGCAACAGTGAGCGAATCTGCCTGCCGTGCCGTCTGCGGGCAAGCGAGGAGAGCCGAGACCCCAGGAGAGCCTCGCTGGCCGCTTGGTGGTCTCTCGGCACGGCAGCCGCGAGCTCTCCACGGTGGTGAGTGACCAGTGAGTGGAGTCGGCCAGATGGAAGAAAGCAACGGCCCAGCTTGATTGGTTCGGTGATGGGCCGTGACGGGCTTCTTAAAACGACGGCAGCACAAAGCCATCCTACTAGCCCAATAGAAGGACTTGGGGCCTGGCCTGGTTATTTCTATGTTGGGCCGTAGCCCAATAGAAGTCGCGTGCGATAGCTCGTAACAACTAACAAGGGCTTGGTTCCCTTCGTGGGGGTTCAACCAACCAAACCAGGCCTTCAAGGGCAAGCTGGGCTCTGGTAGTGGTTCATAGAGTGAGTCTTCTTTTTCTGCGAAACTGGAGAAATGTCTTTGCTACTCCAATGCACGGAGACGGAGTTAGAGAGAGCGAATCCAATGCTTGGGTTCAGATGTCCTCCCCCTCTGAATGCGACGAGTTAAGGGACACGCTGCTCTCCGTCAAAGCACCATGCTCATGCTCTTTGCACGACCACTACTGCTGACGCGCGCGCGCGCCTCGGAAGACCACGTGGCGTGTCCGCACCTCCACGACGCTGTCAGGACGACGCAAGGAAAGAGCCCGCCCGCTTTACTGCTACGCCCCGCCCCGGCCGGTCACGGCTTCCGCGTGGCTCCCGGCCGCCGTACCGGCCTCGCGCACGCCGCAAAAGCAACGACGACCGAAGCAAAGCCAGTCAGTCGCGCACTCCCGGAAGAGAAAAGAAAAAACGGAGCAGCAAGAGGAATGTTCCGGGTGGCAGTGCCGGTACCTAACGCGGTTTTACCGCCACCTGAGGCGGGACCTTTGCTTCCAAGGGTTCCATTCAATGCTCGCTCGGTAGACGACGGCCCTTCCAAGTCCAGATGGAGCTTCTTCAACCACCCGTCGCGACTCGCCAGCCTAATACGCCACGGCGTCGCGAGCCGCTACTTGGCACCGCACACCAACGCGTCCGTCCACAAGTCCGTCGGTCGGTGGCCTGCCGCGATCAGATCGGCATCGGCTGAGCTCTCTCGGCCCGGCACGTCCCCACCTCCGTGCCGAAACGGGCGGATGCTCGGTGAAATATCTTGCCTGGCGGCCGGGGGCCAACGGTCAAGTTTTTGCAGGAACGGGAGGCCTCGTGGGCGTGGTCGAAGAGCACGAGCATCGGTGGTGGGTGGCATGGCCGCGATACGGCGGAGTATTCTACGCTGACAGCTAATGCGTGTGGGGCCGCTCGCAACTGTCACGCCAGCTGTGACCACCAGCCTGGTCTCGCACGCCCATGCGCGCATGACCGTTTGCCGCCGATCCTCTGGATCCGTCCCTCCGTGCGACCCCTCCTGGGGCACATCATGCCTAACTTCTATGCGTGTCCTGGAGCACGAGCCAAGAGCCATCACAAATTCCTGCAGCATTTTCTTTCTTTTTTTGAATCAACCTTGTTCTTAATAAGCTATAAGCTACAGGAAGGCTCTAGGAATATACTCCAAAAGTTTCCTTGGCGCGGGCGGCTCGTGCCGTCGGGGAGACGCGCCGCGAACGGCGGGCGGCGACGGGCGCGCTCAAACGCGCCACGCGTGGACGGTCAGCAGAGAGGATCCCAACGGCCACCCGCGCAACGGCAAAGGCGACGCCATGCCATGCCAGGCTGCCCGCCTGACCGGCCGCCGCCCGCCACCAAACGCGGAACCCAACAAATGGCCAGCGAGCCGTGCGCCCCCCTCGCCCGGTCGCCCCACAACCGCCTCACGCAACCTAGCCGCGCCCGGCGGCCCGAGCCCTCCGCCCCTGCACCCTGGACTCCTCTATAAAACCATCGCCCCCGGGCACCGTCCTCCCCCACCTCATCGATCGAGCCAGCCATCCTGCCAGCCGCCTCTCCTCGACCTCCAACTGCCTGCGCGCGCCTCTCTACTCTCCTAGGGAGATCTCGCGCGGCCCAGTAAAGACCCGTCCACCCAACTCGTCGTCGTCGCAGATGGCCGGCCTCAGGATGAAGTTCGTCGCCGCCGCCGCCATGGCCGCCGCGCTCGTCGCGTCCGCCGCCGCCGCCACCGAGGCCCCCGCCCCGGCGCCCGCCTCCGACGCCGCGGCCGCGGTGCCCCTCGCCGCGGCGTCCCTCGCCGCCGCCGCCTTCGGCTACCTCTTCTGCTAGATCCGTCCGTCGTCCGGGGCGCCGCGGCGCTCCCTCGTCGGCCGGGCCTGCTGATATGATGATTCGTTTGGGCGTGAGTCGAGTCCGTGTGAGGGGAATGTCGGTGGGCGTGTGTATGTACGAGTTCGGCGGCGGTGGGGGTGGTGTGCGACGGTGGTTGCGTGCGTCGACGCGCCATTCTCTGTTGCGTCGATCATGTACTCACTCCGTTTCTGGTTATTGATGAGATCATTTATTTGATTCTTTCCATCTTATTACATACCTGAGAATCGCATACTCGGTCTGATGTGTCTTGCTCTGCAAACTTGCGAATTTGGATGTGCAAACTCTGGAGTGACTCGAACGCATCTGTCCCAGCAGTTCTCTACCCGTTACAAAGCAAACGATTCGTATCTAGAAAAAGAAATACAGTTCATATTCTTTTCGCCTCCGCAGGGTTCTCACCTAAAATTAAGGGGCGCAGTTCGGAGGCGCAATTGAAAACCTCAGAAAGAAATTTGACAAACTAACCGTTGTCTGAATTCTGAAACAGAACGACCGGGTAACGACACATGATGATCAACCAATTCAGAATTGAAAGGCTTTACTTTTCTTTCCTCGCGAAAAGAATGCTGTGGCACGGAGTCCCTGCGGGAGTTCGTTTGGGAATGCCGGGTTTGCTAATTAGTTTGGCGAGGGATCCGAAGGTTGAAATGATTGAAGCATGTTGGTGTTGCCACTTGACAGCCGCGAGCCATGTGCTGCTCGTTAAGCACTGGTCCACAGATGAGTTGTCTTGGTAGGGGCAGCCCTACCCGCTGTGTCACGGCTGGCTGGCATGCTCCAAGCTGGAAATGGTGCGCCGTCGCCATCGCTGCAGTATCATCCGAGCTCGTCGATCCGAACCGTGCTTGGCTGCTTGCGTTAGGTTTTTTTTTACCGGTGTGGCATGCGCTTTATGGAATTGCAACGAGAGTGCTTCATTTTGACTGTGCTCGTGAATGTGGATGCTGGTCGATGGCTTCTCGTTCCCAACGGCCGAACTGGCCCACTGGAAATGTCTCGGGCCAGTTTGTTGGGCCGCTGTCATCCTTAGTTTGCCGGTGGGCTATGGGCTTACTTACACTCGCGCTCACAGTTTAATCAAGCGAGAGGGATAATAATGGAGGAAAGTCACGGGTATTGTTAGAGGAATGTCTCTTTTTTTTGGTTTAAGTATCTCGTTGATTGATTATCGAACAGCTTCTGGTGGAAGCTCCAATTAAAAAAAGATGAAGTTGAAGAATTTTTCTCGCGGCATTTCGATTCGACATCTGCAATGTAGCAAGCTAGACTCAACAAGGCGACGTACTGCACGTACATACTGGCAAGGAGCAAATGGCCATGGCAACTCACAAGCCAAGCACAGTCGCCTCGCATCACATGAACTCGCTCAGCATGGCGAGCACCTGCGCCATCGTGGGCCTCTCCTCCGGCGCCTCGGCGGTGCACAGCATGCCGATCTTCACCATCCCCATCGTCTCCTCCCCCTCGCCGCCTTCCTCGCCGTCCGCGGCCTTGTGGTCCGTCACCACCTCCAGGAGCACCATCCCGAAGCTGTATACGTCCGACTCCTGCGTCGCCCTCGCGCTCGCGCCCGCGCCCGGCGCCAGCTCCGGCGCCGCGTACCCGTGCCACCCGCCGCTCGACGCTGGCGCCGACGACGTCGTGGCCGCCGCCCGGCCCAGGAACAGGTCCGGCGGGCACCGGGCGGCCTGCGGGAGGATGGCCTGCTGGATGTTGGTGGCGTAGCGCATGAGCCCGCACTCGGACACGCACGCGCCGCCGCGCTCGTCCAGGAGGATGTTGGACGGCTTCACGTTCGCGTGCACCAGCCCCGGGCGCGCCGGGAACGTGTGGATGTAGTTCAGGCCCTGCGCCGCGCCGAACAGGATGCTCTTCCTCGCCGCCCAGGCCAGGCTTCTCGCGCCTCCACCTGCAACAAGAACAAATAGAACGTCAAAGAACACTCTCTTTCTCGCATCGACTGCAAATTGGCAATGCATTTGGATTTTTCCCCTCATTTCGGCACGACGCACCATTGGCTTGCAGAAGGGACTGGAGGCTCCCGTTGGGGAGGAAGTCGTAGACGAGCAGCCGCTCGCCGTTGGAGTTGCAGTACCCCCTGAGGCTGACGACGTGCCGGTGTCGGAGCCGGCCGACGAGCCGCATGTGTCGGTCGAACGCCTTGCTGCGGCCGGCGGGGAACTGCAGAGCGCTCAGGCGCTTGACGGCCACCACGATGCCGTCCTCGAGCACCGCCTTGTACGTGCTCCCGGACACGCCCTTGCCGAGCACCTCGGCGGACGCCTTGAGGAGGCTCTCCAGCCGCAGCTCCTCGCCGCCCTCGAAGCAGACCAGCCCGCCGCTCTTCTGGCACTTGTCGTCACTTCCGTTCCTCTTGTCCTCCTCCTCGAGGCACAACGCCGCATCCGAAGCATCCTTCGCGGACCGGAGCTTCCTCCTCATGTAGACGAACATGGCAACAGAGACGGCTAGCGAGACCGTGATGAGCACCCCGTTGCCAATGCCGGTGGCCATGAGCGCAGTCAAGCTACGCTTACTGAAACCTCCATTGCTGGAAGAGACACCACCACTAGGAGACTGAGCAGCAATACTAGTGGTAGCATTCGAGGAACTATCTGATCCTAACGCATTGTAAGCACGAGCGCATCTTGGCAGAGGCGTGCCGCATAGCGCGAGATTGTCACCGAAAGCCGAGCTCGGGAACCTGGACAGGTCGCCGGAGATCTCACCGGCGAGCCTGTTCCCCGACACGTTGAAGCTCCTGAGCATCGGAGCGCGCAGCGCCTCCAGGCCTCCCCGGAAGCCATTGTGCTCCGCTCTGAGCGTGACCAGAGCATCCAGCGAGATGTTGAGGCTCCCGGTGAGCTGGTTGCGGGAGATGAGCAGGTGACGCAGCCACGGGCTCGCCGTGGCGTTGTCCAGCTGGGGGAGGGCGCCGGACAGGGAGTTGTTCCTGACGGCGAGCGCCCTGATCTGGCCGAGCCGCAGGAGCGGCGCCACGGCGCCGGCCAGCGATGCGCCGTCGAGGAAGACCCCCACCACCCTGCCCCGGTAGCACCTGATCCCGAACCACGCGCCGGAGCACGGGTTGGGGCCGACCCAGGTCGCCAGGGCCGTGGCGTTCGGGTTGTACGCCTTGAAGGAGAGCAGCGCGGGGAGGTCCTGGTGGCCGCCATTGACAAGCTCTCCGGTCACAAAGCTTATCGACAGGTGGATAAAGACGGCGGCGAGGAGCAGGAACGAGCAATGGCGGAGACGAGACATCTTGGCAGCTGCAAAAAGATTTTCGCCTGCGTTTGACCGAGAAATCTCCGGGTTTTATAGCACGGGGTGACGATTCGCGCGGGGGAGTAGAAAATTTTGAATGGCGCACGAGTAGGAAGCGTAGGACGAGGACGAGCAGAGGGGTCCAAAGAGGAAGAAAGCTGGGTAGCAGTGCCGTGTCCTGTCTCGTGCTCCCATGCGTGTCAATGGTCGTGGAGAGGTGGAGGTGGAAAACGGCGCGGCACCATGGGCGACAGGAGGAGAGGTCCAAGCAGACGAGGCGAGGAGGGAGCTGATGAGGCCCTTTTCCCTGCCTTGGGCAGAAGGAACTTGGACGCACTTGGTGGGCTGCACGTAGTCGTGATGGTCGCCGGGCTCGCTCCGCTTTACGGAAACGGACGAAAGGAAGCGAGAGGGCTCGGGGTTCCATGGCGCGTGGAGGAGTATCGGGTTCACGAGACTACGAGAGTACCGAGGGGGGCGTTGGCGTCTGGTGGCAGTAGGGAGCAGACAAGATTCCAGCTCCATTTTGCTCTTTGCAGCACTAGTTTGTCACAGACTCACAGTGAACCGGAGTACCGAACTGGGTTCAGGTGTCGGGGCATTTTTTGTTGGATTCGTTCGTGCTGTGGGCCGGTGTGCATCTATAAGCCAGGTAGGCCTTGCCACATGAATTGATGCAGCCCATTAACCTAGCCCAATCAATCTCTCTGTAGGGGCGTCGGCCTCAGCTCGCGCCTCTTCGAATCGCCGCCGGCGCCGCTCCATACCCAACCCTCGGCGCTTCGGAACCGGCTCCCTGAATTCTGCCGCGGCTGCCGAAGAGTTCGTGCAGTTACTATGAATTACTATATAAGCAAGCCACACCCACACGGGTTGCACGGCAAGCCATTCTCCCCAACTGAGCTCGCGCGCGCCGCACACAAGATCGATCATCGAAGGCGCGCGCGCTCGAGGGATCGACCAGCCGGCATGCCGCGGTGGATGATGGTGCTGCTGGAGGAGTTGGCCAGGCTGCAGGTGAAGGCCGAGCTCGTCACGCTAAATGTGGTGGACCAGGAAGGCCGCGTCGTCAAGCACAGGATGAGGGCGACGGACGAGCTCCAGGCCGTGATGGACAGGTACTACGCGGAGGCGCCCGAGGTCGGCTACGGCACCGGCACCTTCCTGGTGGATGGCGCCGCCCACCTGCGCGGCGGCAAGACGCCGGCGGACCTCAAGCTGGAGGACGGCGCCCAGATCGACTTCTTCCCGTACGCGGACGGTGGCGGCCAGCGGGAGTCCGACGATGCCTGATCGACGCACGTCCGCGAACGCAGTGAGCTCGTTGGCGCAGTATTATTCGGTGCCGTTGATGATATATGAACTCAGAGTCGACTAATGGTGGTGATTGAGCACAAAAATTTAAGGCATCTTGCTTTTCGTTTGATCAATTGGCTCTTCAAGCTAGTACTAGCTCTTGTTAGCGCCACTACAGCGGTGAAGAGACGCCTTTCAACAATAGAAATTTTGGAAACAATTTTCTCGTATTGGAACGATATCTCTTAACCAAAATTCGTTCTCTATATGTGTGATAACAAATTACGAGTTTGGATTAGATTTAGAAGGCGTGGCATCCTCGCCGCCTGTGTGTGGATCGATGTGCGAGCCAGAGAACGAGAGAAATAACCGAAAGACGCACGACATTCATTTTGTGGTCTGCTGAGCTCGTGGGCTGCTGACTTGGCTAAGGGTGGTTTCTGTTGTACACTATGGTCTGTGAGAAAACTAAAACCGTTTGGTGAAACAGCTGTGATTTTTTAAAAATACTTAGAAGCGGAGAGCGGACCCCACGTATCATTCACACTCCATCCAACTCAACTCTCTACCTCTCTCACTGACGAGCAGGACTCCACATGTCATTCACAGTCCACACAACTCAACTCTTTCCCTCTCACTGACAAGTGGGCCCCCCACATCAGCACCATCTTCTTTCTCCCGCTGCGTCCAGGGAAGGGAGCACGGGACGCCCAGCTCCCGCGGTGGCTCGGCGCGCGGCGGAGATCGCCCTCAGGGCACCCAGCTCCCGTGGCGGCGAGGCGCGCAGTGGAGCTCGCCCCCATGGCGGAGCTCACCCCCGGGACGGCGCGGAGCTTGCCCCACGGCGGAGCTCGCCCTCGGGGTTGCGGGACGGCGCCGGCGTTGGGCGAGCCACGGCGGCTCTCCAGCGGCCAGCGGGCTCGCGCGCGGCGGAGCTCACCCTCGGGGGCGCGGGGCCTATCCGACGGGGAGAGGAGGGGATCGAGGGGGGGAAGAAAAAAAAAGAAACGAAGGCGTACGTTAATAAGTAACGGTAGGTGGATAATTTTGAGCAGAAGTTATCCTTCACAGCTAAGAAAAGTAGAAGAGGAGGTGCTGTGAAGATTTAACATAAAAAATGGTGCTTTTGACTGTAGTTTTTGAGGTCAGCCAACTCTTTTGATTGGTTTTTTTAGCTTTTGGGGGTAAAAATCAGAACCAAACCAAACCAAATAGACCCTAAAACTGGATCCATGGGCTGCGCTTGAGGCTCCTGGCGAAGTGGAAAGCAAAGACCTTTCTTTGGAATGCTTCCATGCTCAGGAAGTTGCCATAAAATATTATCATTTACTAGAAGTATTTTATACTAGTACTTTAAAAAAGTATGCGACATATATACTTGTAAATGCCGAAAAATGCAGCAATCCTGAGGATCGGTTGTTAAGATAGAGGCCTCTGATGTGAACCAACCCAAGCTTTGTGCTAATATAAATAGGAAAGAAACCCTAGCGGCCTGGCCGGACTCTAGTGATCTTTTACGGCAACCTTTCCTTTTGACTCCAAGATCGCGCTTCTCGAGTATAAGGCGCCGGCAGATCGGTCAGCCCTGCATGTCGCCGCCGCCGGAGGACAGGAGGCCACAGGGGGTCGTCAAGCCAGAGACGGATCGCTTGATTACTCTCAAGGTCCTGGACCAGGAAGGCTGCAGGGCCTTCCACACCATGAGGATGTCCGACAAGCTCCAGGGCGTCATGGATGCCGTGCCTGATGGATTGACCCGCTGATCGATGGCTCCGCGGCGCGTGTATGTCGTCGTGACAGTCGATATGTACGTAATCATTGTAATGTCATTTAATTATCCTTCGCTAGAGTCACAATTAGTCTTGAGTTCTTTAGATAATGGAAAAAATTATTCGGCTTCATCCCGATCAGACCAATATTATTATACGCAGTAGCCAGAAGCAACCACACCACTTCACGCAAATCGTTTAAAGTATAGATTATGTTTATTGAAAGCCAATCCATAAACTAAAATTTCATCCATGGGAAGAGAAGAAACAATTAGTCTTGAGTATAGCTCCAATTATTACGACGGTTACGTGCATCATGGTGTATCATCTACTGGTATTTATTTTTTACTATATACGTAGTACATGTTAGGTGTATCCAATATATTCTCCTAAAACTTTACGTATCTCCTCTACATTCACCTCCTTTCTTCTCTTTCCCTTTCTTCTACCTTCTGCTCCTCTACCTCTTGCTCCAATGAACTTTCTAGGTTGTACCACAAATCTAAACAAAACAAGACCTAAATTATTGCTTTGACTAACTATTATAATCTAATAATATGCCCACAAAATTTAGACTACTTCTATTCTAAAATATAACAACTTTTAGGCTTGGTAAATCCCAAACCTTTGACCAATAATTTCTTTAATCATATAACAACCATCCAAACAAACGTGTGTCTCTAGTACGAGTTTGTGCAACGAAGCTCGGCCCCATGCGACAGACAAACCTGAACCCATTATGATGCCTTCCCATGAAAGCACTCTCAATTATATGTGTGGGTGGGTGCGGGTTGCGTGGGTGCCCACGCAGGGGGCATCTTCCCCTTCTTCCTCCTCTCTTCTTTTATTTTTTCTTCTTCTTCCTCCTTCTTTTTTTTCTTCTCATCTTCATCCATGCATGGCCAAAATATGTTGGTAGAACTTATGAGGGAGGGGGTTTCATGTGGTGCCTAGGGTAGGAGGGGCTCCAGCCTCCTGCCTCCATGTTGGATCCGTCGCCGCTTGGTGGGTTAGAATATGACGTCCGAGAAAATCAAAGATAAGATTGTGATGTGTGCATGGATGGAGGACTGAGCGGAGGAAATCAGATCTGGTATGTTGATGGTTTCAAGCCAGCTGGGATAGTTCTCGTGGACAGTTCGAGATGGTCCCAAGATGATATTGTGGAGCGTGCGGCCAGATAAGTTAGCTCGTGGAAAATTCAAGACTACATGCAAGGATGGTCTTGATTGTCAGCACTACATGCAAGACTGACTTAACATTAGTCCTTAATAAGTCCTCATAGGTATTCCTTTTGGAATAGGGAGCGTTTATTTCCACAAAATTACAAAATACTTCCTCCATCCCAAAATAAATGTTGTTTAAGGATTTAATTTTTTTAAATATTTAGAACTCAAATTTTATCTCACAAAAAGTGTTCTTTTAGCTTGTAATGAGATCCATCTAATTAAAGCAATACCAGGTACCAAGAAAATATTGTATAGGAAAACACATAGAGCCAATCAAATATTTATTAGATGTTACTTTTCTAGTTCCAATATATATGCATTCATTAAGAATCCAGAAAACTAAATAAATTTTACGGTTTTCAATCACAATTGCTAGAAATAATTAGGGTGACAATATTATTCATTTCTTAGGACGAGTAATTTGTTTGAAATTTTCTAAAACAACAATTTTTTTTAGATGGAGGGAGTATTGTATAAATAGCAGGAGTTGATGTGATAAGCATCTACTGAATCCTTTCCAAATTATATTTGAACAAACTGTCCATCGGTTTCCAGCCATTTAGCTGTCAGGGCTACATGCAAGGACAGTCTTAATTGTTTGCTCAAATCGGTAACGTAAAACTAGTCGTCAAATAATTTCACGCCAATCATTTTTTTGCTGAAAAAATTGCAAGATACTTTATTAGTTAATTTGACAATTGACACACATTCAATTTCTGAATTTTTATTCGTTGGCAACATGCGCCGAGGCCAGCTGCTATTTAAATGCCCCCCGTCTCCTCAAGTCATCAGTGTCCCCGATCCACAGCAAAAACTACTTGCATCTGCCCTAGAATTAAAACTACCGGCATCGCACAAACATGCCAATCATGGGAAGCCCAACCATGAGAACCGGCCTCCTATTTGCCATTGTTGTCGTAGGCTCGTAGCCATTTACATTGTTGCAACGCCCACCATGGCAATTCCTGGTGGTGAATGGTCCCCTGTACCGGACGTTGACACTCCAGATATCCAAGAGCTGGGCAGGTGGGCAGTGATGGAGCATGTTAAGAAAGCCAACTGTGATAGTTCGTATATTTGTAATGCTAGTCATATATTTTGTTAGTGTGAAGTATGTGTTTATTAATGTAAAGCTTGTGTGTTTTATGTGAAGCTTTTGAAAATTTAAAAGTGCAAGTAAAAAGGGTATTTTTGTAATTACAGAAAAACCTAGGGTTGTTTTTGTAAAATGTATTTGGATTAGGGTAATTTCAAAAAAAGTGAAAGGTGGATTTGTACACATGTTTTTCTTATTTTATTCTTGTAAAAAAATATATATATTTATCCAAAAGTTTCATTTGAAATGTGTGTGTTGAAGTGCGTAAAAATTTTGGGTAAAGTGGTGGAAATAAGGGTATTTATATAATTTTATAAAAGTACAAGTCCTTTTATGCAAGTATTTTATTTACAAAAGTAACTTTCAAAATTACTCAGGACTAATGTGTAAAAGGTGCAAGTTATTATGATATGTCTATCCAATCATTATGACGAGTCTATCCCGTCATCATGACGTGTCATAAATGCTTGCATTTAGATCCTGAATTTTATAAAGTTTCATTCTTTAGAACAAAAGCAATTCAAATCCGACTTTTGTTCAAAAATTCACGTACAAAAATATAAGTTTTGAGTTTTTGAACTTGAGCCCTAAAGCAATGTTGTAGAGTTTGAAAAACTCTCCAACTTTCATTTTGGGCATTTCTTCATTAGGGTTTTAAATCAATGGAAAATTTTGCTTTACAAACAGGTCCCTGCAGTTCTCTGATTTTACGCATAAGCCTTTGGGAAAGTTCATCTGTCCTTCTTCTCTCCTCTTCCTTATCCTGCCGTCTCCTTCCTTTTTCTTTCCCCACAGGCAACAGCTCCATCCAAATCTTCTTTCCTTCCTCTTTCCCTTTGCTCAGCTCCAAGCAGGCGCAGGCCGGGCGGCTCGGGCGAGCACCTGGGCGGCAGGCCGGTGGGCGTAGGGCGTGGCCCTGGCGATGGCGCTAACGCGGGAGCCGGAGGCGAGCCGGCGCGGGTAGCTGCGGCAGCAGGCGCGCGGCGAGCGGCTCCGTGCGGGCGGCTGGCGCTGGGGCAGGCGCGCGGCGCAGTGCAGAGCGGGGCACGAGCGCAGGTGAGCGGAGGCGCGTGCAGCGCGGGCGAGCAGAGGCGTGGCTCGGCTCGGGCGCGGAGGCAGGCCAGGCGCGCGGGACGCGCGCGAGCGTGGCAGGTGCATAGGCGAGCAGCCGGAGCGAGCAGTGGCGCGCGGAGTGGAACAGGCGCGCGCGCGCAGGGTGGAGTGGAGCGCCGACGGCTCCAGGCGGCACGCGCGAGCGGGCAAGCGCAGGACTGGAGCGGTTCGCGGGCGGTGCAGGAGCGGAACGTGAGCGGCGCCGAGCGGGTGGTGCGAGCGTGCGCGCGGTGGAGCGCGGGAGTTGGCGGTGTGGGCAGGTGTTGGGCGGCCGGAGCAGAGCGGGCCCATGGGCACGAGCAGGCAGTGCTGGAGTGCGACGTGCCAAGCAACGGCACGTGCAGGAGGAGTTGCAGTGGAAAGCTGTTGCGCAAGATGCGGGAACGCGATGGCCGTATCGAGGACGCAGCTCAGGTGTTCGATGAAATGCCGATGCGCGCGGTGCTGAAGAACGCGAGGGTCCTGCTGCTGGGCGAGGCGTCAAGGGTGCAGGACACCGTCAGGTGGATGTTGCGACGGTGTGCAGAGCAACGGTGCGCAGGTGCGGTGCGACAAGGCCGAGGCGAACGCGGGTCCAGCAGATGAGGAGGAAGAGGAGTAGCGAGGAGCGGACGTGCGTACGACAAAAGCACACGCAAGGGAGTAGAGGAGCAGCAGAGGCGGAGGAGCGGTTATGGCGAAGCGAGCCGGAAGGAGAAGCGGTGAAGCGAAGGCGGCGGTTATAGCGTGGCGAATTCGGAAGGAACAGCTGCGCAGCGGCAAGGCGGTTGAGGCAGGAACAATGCGGCGCGGGTTCAACGCGCAGCGCAAGACCGGCGGCGGTGGTAGACCGGTCTTGATGGCGTCACAGCAGATGGAGAGGGCGGCGAAGTTACAGGACCCAAAGGTCCGAGCAGAACTGAACCGGCACGCTCGCGAGTGCAGGCGGAAGCGTTTTACCGGTGGCCGGCTCGGCTCGTTTCCGCAGGCATGCGTGCGGGCAAGGCAACATGCTACGCGCGAGCAGGTTGAGGGCCAAGGATGCAGGAGCAAAAGAAGGCTTAGCTCGTGAGCAGATGGACCCTGGAGGTTCGCGGAGGAGTTGGCCTAGCGAACTAATCCGGCTCTGTCGTCTCGTCCCAGGGGTCCACGACGTCCAGCAGTTCCTACCCTCGTTGATCGCTCAACCAACCGCCATCACCGCCGGGATTACTCCTTTGGCCATCTTACACCCACGGCAACCCTTCCCGGCAAACTTCTTCGTCATCCACGGAACCTTGTTACCATCGAGCACTTCTCACCGCCGATCCTTTTTGTCGCGGGAATTCACTTTCCGTTTGTTCTTCTCCACAACCAAGGTTTGCCCTGACCTACTGAATCTTCTTAATGCCGGCAATCCCTTTGCCGGAATATCATCGCTATCTTCCTATTCTCTATTTTCCCCGACCAGGGACTTAATTGCTTTGATTTAAAAAGTTCTAGGGTGTTTTCTGTAAGATTTTCATAGTCTTCTTTATTTCAAATCCGTGAACTTCTACATTTCATAGAATTTCGTAAGAAGTTCATAAACATGCAAAATCAGTTTTGTTTGAATACTTAGGTCAAAGTTTACAAGTTTTATGTTGTGCTCTTGAATTGAAAGTCTTGATTTGTGATCTAGGTTAAATATTAGGCAGTGTGTGCTTTATTTGTATTTTATGTGATATGCATGTGCTGTAGCTGAAAAGTAACCATAAGACATATATCTCAAGTAGAGATATGTGATATCTAGTCAATCCTTTCACCCGAATATTCATATCCCTGCCATCAAGACATTGTTCTCGTCTTGATTGCAATCTCCTTAAGGCCCTTCTCGTATAAAGATCTTTGTTAGTCCGTGTGTATCTGCTGCTTAGCCACCACATCTCGGCAGTTGTGCTTCAGTATCGGCTATCAGCTCAGCCGCTAAGCATCTGTTTCCTTTGAGTTTAGGATATTTCTGTGTAACAGCTATCAGCCGATGCATTTCTTTTGGTATGCTTCTACCATCGGCTGGTTAGCTGATACGGTTGATATCTTTCTAATATCGGCTGCTGCCGATACAATTCTTTTGTTCTGTCCTACATCGGCTGCACATAGTCGATGTATCAGAGATGCACACACGATCTTAAGATTCTTCCTATCGGCCGATCCAAGCCGATTCTAGTTGTTTTCTATATCAGTCAAATATAGCCGATCAATCCTTAGTCTTCCTGTCCTTATCCACATACTTCTATCAGCCGATTTATCGACTGAGAGATCAGCTATATACCTATCGGTCACCTACCCTCAATCACACTCCCATCGGCTGTACGTCACTCAATTGTTGTGCTGACGTAATCAAGCTGATACAACCACACCTAGTTACCTAGAATAACACTTAAGCACATCTCAATTAAGATACAACTGTTTTAGTTATCACCCCTCTGTTAAAATAGTCGATGCTTTCATCGATCAATTAGAAACCCGATACATCTTTCAATCAGCTACCCAGACCAAAGTACATAACCCTAGATCGGTAAGATAGCACAGTAGACACGCCTCTATTAAACACGGCCTAAACACATCAATCAGCTAAACCCTTGTTGTTCCCATCGGCTCTGTTGTAACCTTCAACAAGTAGCCGATTCTAATTAGTTGTCCACCTAAAGCTCTATCTAAGTTTAATTTCAGATCTTTTTGGTTGTTACGTGAATAGTGTGTTATATGAGTACTAGATTGCAACTGTATTGTGAAGTAAGATAGTTTTATGTGCACACTTTGAATGTAATGTTGCATTGCATGTAGATACGACTATTTCCGCAACGGTACCTACAAGATCTCCCTGGAGTCTGCGGAGGATATTCCTGAAGACCAAATGAACGTCACCAAGAAATATCGCAAGCCCCGAACCAAAGTTCGAAAGATCTTAACTTTACTGACTTCAGCCCCACCAATAAAGGCAAGCCCCGGTGCATAATCCAGTATTTTAAATTACTACATTATGCAATCTTATATTTATATATTATATCTTGCATTAAGTCTAGGAGATGAAATGAAACCTTAGATGCATGAACCCTAGGAACCAATGTATTGCACCTGAGTTCATATCGAATAAATGCTCTGCTAATAGGACCGGTAGAAGTCGGTTGATTTCCTGTCACTCGCGCGATATAGGAGTTGTAATGTTTACATTTCTGCAATCACTATAAGGATGACGGACGGAAAGAATGTAAGGTATCATGGTTGAGGTGATACCCCGTCTGTGTTATTGAAATTGATAAGGTCGCGGTGTGTGCCGATCGGGGTTAAGTGTTTGAAAGTACTAACCACATGCCGTGAGTTTTGGGTAAGCGGCAAGCCTAGTAGCCAATCGGCCCGAAGAGTGGACATACCTCCCACCACTCGTATTTGCTTCTTCTGGTTACTTAAGTTCGACGTGTGGGAATACGTGTTGCAAGGGCAACCAGGAATACGGGTTTTGTAGTCGCGCTACAGACGTATGTCCTGCACTTTGGAAGTGCGTATGGTCCTGCAGTCGCTTGTGGTGGGCCTGTCCACGAGTCGGAATGAAAGGCAAACGGTTGCTTCGGAACGACCCTTTGGTGTTCCAAGCATGTGAGTTATGTTTACCTTGCAAGGTTGAATTCGATTCAGAATCGTCCGCTTCTCACGAAGATTGAGACTGCTTGATCCCTTTGTCACATAGAGTAACAAGAGCAATTATATGGTTATCAAAGATGATGCTTGACCAAAGATTCTACCATGCTTGGATAGCTATAGGTGCTTATCTAGGATGGATAATCATATAGAACTTGAAAGCTAAAATTAAAAATTAAGAACCTACTCTTTGTTGCTTTTCAGCTAAAAATAAACCCAGAACCATTGAAAGCCTTCATGAGTCTAGTTACGGGCTAAAGTATACCCAATCCCGGGTAAGTCTTTTGCTGAGTATTAGTATACTCAGCCTTGCTAGTTTTATGTTTTTCAGGTAAAGTCTTTGAGGACCCTACTCTTCCCCTGGTCTTGGCCCGGAGCTCTTCCAGACGGTTGGCCCTTGGAATAGGATCCGTCTCCGGCCAACACTGATGATAACGAGTAATGTCGTGCCCGGACTTAGCATGACATCCGTCGCGACGACGCGTTGTGAATCGTCACGTGTATTTTCCGCTGCTAAAAACCACAACTTTAACAGTTTGTAATAATTTCTCTAAGTTTGAAATTTCGTACCTCTTTTGGAAACTCTTGTAATGTAATTCTCTATGATGTAAAATATGATGGTGATTGTATCTCTGGACTCACCTTCGTGTGAGGTAACCTTATTTGATTCTGTGTATCGGTGGTTTATCGGGACGTTACCCGACAGGCCAAGGGATTATACCGTTTGAAGCACGTTGGAGCCCTTAGGAATGGACTCACGTACTTGAGCCGGTATAATTTAGATTGGTTCTGCCGCACCAATGATGGGATCAGATTCAACAGAGTGGTGAGCGCCGCAAATAAGGTCAACAACTTCGATCTCATCATCGAGGCATGGAACAGCAATGGCAAGGATGCCAAGTACGAGGCGGAGGTGTACGTAATGGATTTAGGGGCCAAACGTGCTCTCTTGTCTTTTCAACCGGCTAACTGAGTGATAAACACAATGGTCATGGTCGCATGCAATTATTTTTTTTCCGATAAAGATTTTTCCTGTTTTCCTGTAACAATCATCCAAGGTGCTTTTCTACGCGTGTCACGAGGACAACTCTGATGATCATATACTTCCTCTGTTTTTATTTTTTATTTACGTGTCATATTAGATTTGTTCTAAGTTAAACTTGGCAAAGAAGCGTGGGTCTCTAGTACAGTAACATCTTAAATGAAAGTATGTTGCACGTAGAATGTGTCTTGTTGCGTGGATGTGTTATGTACGCAATCAAGTCATTTATCATTTATTTCCTAAATGCCAAACATAGTTACCGAAATTAGAGGCAATCAAGGGGTGCGCGTGGGGCGCATCCGACCGCACGTGGGGGGAGTTTTATGGCCGGTGGTGGGAATTTGATGAAAAAAGTTTGACGCTGTTTTTGAGTCCTCGTCTATACTTTGGTACTCCTTTAGCCCTGACAAACGGGTCCTCCAAAGAAGAATGGTAAGCCTAATCTAGGTTACAAAAGTTTTCAATTATTTTTTCGTTATAGATTAAATTGATATAAATATTTCATTTGGAATAGAGCAGCCATTTTAAGCAAATCGATCCTGATAATTATGTCAATCAATTTCTTCTATATTTTGCAAGGTACTATATAAATATATAACAGGAGCTGATTTGGTATGCATCCAATCAATCCCTTCCAAACTGTATTTGACCTGCTGGCATTGCGCCCGGGCCAAGCGCTCTATGTAAATGCCCACGAAATTAATCACATTAAATTCTAATAAGTACAGACCCAATTAATCCCATTTAATAGATATTAGTACTTTTAAAGTAGTATTTCTTTTATAATAAGTAGTACCTCCAAGCAAATCAATCCTAAAAAATTATATCAATTGGTTTCTACTAATTTACAATGTACTATATACAGCAGGAGCTGATTTGTTAGGCATCCAATCAATCCTTTCCAAATTGTATTTGGATAGCAGCCCATCGACTTTCAGTCTTTCACCACTTTGCTGGTAATGCGCCCATGCCACATGCTCCACAGAAAAACCATTTGCATCTCACAAATTTGCAATCTAGCAAGGAAGCACCGCAAGCCTAGCCATGAGAACCTTCCTCCTATCCGTCGTTGCCATCGTAGCTATCGCTACACCCACCGTGGCAATCCTTTGGTATCCGATAGACATCAACGATCCATACGTCCAAGAGATCGGCAAGCGGGCGGTGACGGAGCACGTGAAGCAGACGAATGATACGATCACGTTCAACAGAGTGTTGAGCGGCGAGAAGCAGGAACGGATAGGCTTGTACTCTCGTCTCATCATCGGTGCGTCGAGCAATGATGGCAGGGAGGGCAAGTACGAGGCGGTGGCACACCAGACGGATTGGGGAGAGAAACAATCTCTCCTGTCCTTCAAGCCAGCTAACTGATAACCAACTGTCATGGTCGTGTTGACGCGATCATCCTAAATAACGATGTCAAGGTGCATTTTTATGTATGTGACGAGCCAACTTTGAATATCTTTTTTACGGCCATTCACAATTGTCTCCACAAGCAGCTTGAGTCTCGAGGGGTGTCTCTCTCCTAGAAGTTGATCACCGGAGACCGCAAAATTATCAGTTGCCATAATATTACTCTCACACTGAACCACGGACGTTGCTCTAGAAACAATCCTAGACACTGTCGGCAGGCTCCGAACCATTGTCTACAAATACTCGACTGAAACCAGTAATTGAGAACCTAACAGTGAGCATAGTCGTCACTGGCAAGCATGCAAGTTAACTAACTAGAGCTAGATGTGCAGGAAATTCTTGATGGACTCTTCGAACTCCTTGACGACGGCCTTCCAGCCGGCATGGGTCGGGTTGATGTCGTCCCAGTAGAAGAACTTGCTGGGCTTGGAGCCCAGGTTGTACTGCGGCTCGCCGTCCTCCGTCTGCCCGCAGTACCCGCCCTGGTCGAAGCTATCGCAGCACGGCTCCAGCTTGTACTTGAACTGCTTCGACCGCGACGACGGGCCTGCGTGGCGGTTGAAGGCGGCTTTCAGGTCGAGGTTGAAGACGTCCTTGTTCTGGAACACCTTCTCCTCAAGGTACGAGTTGTGGATGCTTGTGACCTTCTGGCTGTCACACTTGGCATCGTAGACGCCGTCCTTGGACTTGGACAGCCCCGGCGTGCAGCCGAGCGGGGGCAGCGTGGTCACCACCACCTTCTCCACGCCCAGGTCCATCAGCTGCTCCACGGCGTCGGCGATCTTGTCCGTCACGTCCTGGGCCATGGCCTTCACGTCGGTGTTGGTCATGTCGTGGAAGCGCTCGTAGTCGCGTCTGCCGGAGAAGGCGATGAGCGCGACGGAGTCCGTGAGGTCGTCGTCGATGATGCCGTGCCTGACCATCCTCTTGAACTTTTCGACCTGCCTGCCGAGCTTCGGAGCCTCCCCCGTCCCCTCGACCACGCCGGCGCCGCCGACGGCGAAGTTCATGCCAGACGGGTCGACCCCGTCCTGCTCCCTCTTCCTTTCCGCCGGAGGTGACTCATCCAGCCCCAGAATCCTTGCTGCGTGCGTGCACAAACACCCGTACCGTGCATATGAATCCTTAATAATGCTGAAAGCCCCAGAGATTTAATTTGTAGAGTAACTGATCTTCTGAGGTTATTAATTACGTACCGACGAAATCAGGGAGGACCAAGCCGTTGGAGAAGCGGCCGCTTGGAGTGGCGCCGTGATCCTTGTCGTTGCTGCCGTACGGGTAGTACCACGCGCGCGTCGTCTTGGTCAAGTCTGCTGCCGGGTAGTTGCCGGTGTCGGCGTACTCGTCGCCGAACACGAACAGCTTGTACTGCCGCTCGGAGTCGCTGTCGCCATGGCGCCGGGACTCCGCATGACCAGCTGCTAACAACAACGCTCGCGGATCGACGTCAAAGCTCCGAGAACAAGTAAAACAGATTGTGAAACCAAGCGAGCGAACAATAACAATAACATACCGTTCAGCAGGAGTAGGAGGGCGCAGACGGCGGCGAGAAGAAGCTTCATGTGGGGCACGCGGCGGCGCCCGAGGAGCGGGCTTGTGATAAGCCGCTTGGCTGATTGCTTCGATCTCGATCGAAAGCGAGTTGCGATTGCTGCTTTCGTGGTGCCAGACGACGACGTGCGTTGCAATTTATACTGGAGAAACATGGAGATCGGTGGGAAGGAGTTCCGAGTCGTGCTCGGAGGCGCGCGCTGTTGGCATTGTCCGATGGCAACAGCACTTGCCCCCAGTCCAGCTCGTTTACAATCCAGTCCGGTACCCTGCCGGACAGCAGGAGCTACCAATTGCAGAGACCGGTCATGAGTCATGACAATGGCAAGGTGTTTAGATGCATGCCGGCATGCGTATGCGTCTTCCCAAGCTCACATAAACCGGAAAACTATCTTCAACAGTGTACTGGTGTTATATCCAATCAGCAAGAGTTCTGGAGCTTTGCCTATGCGTATGCGAGGTCAGGTCAATGTGCATATTATGCACGAAATGCATGCAAGTCTGATGATCATACACCAACCATCTCAAAGTGAAGTCCCATATATCATATAAGAAATCACAAGGACAAGCATCTTGGTGGATCCAAATCCTCTCTTTAAAAACGTCTCATGCCTTCCTTGTTAATACAATGATGCACAGTTCTCCTACGTATTCGAGAAGAAAAACATCTCCTGCCAAAGTAGAATTAGGGCATTGTTGTTGTTTTTTTATTGGGGCCAGCTTGCTGTCCCCCAAGCCGTTTACAAAGTCGGAGCATTTTTGAACTCAAACAAGTTTGTCTCCAAGCCCAACCCAAGCTCACGTGCTATGACATTACACGTTCTATGACATCAAGCAATAGAAACTCGAGAAAAAGAGGATTCCCTTCTCTCCCCCTCAAGCACAAAAGGGGATTCCCCAAGCCGTTTCCTCACCAATACTGTACGAAAGTCCGAATCTTAAAGCGCTGATGGACGGCAGGCAACCCACCCAGGCCCAGATCCTTCTCGCCTCGGCGAGTTTTTTTTAAAAAAGGGTTTAAAAAAAATTAAAATTCCAAAAAGGGGTGCCGGTTGAGAAAAATTTGAAAAATGGGTGCCTCCCGCCCGATCAACGGGCGGGAGGTGTGGGGCCGGGGACATCCCGCCCAACCAGCGGGCGGGACCCTCAAAAAAAATTTTCCAGGCCCCCCGAGGGCCCCTTCGCGAATAAGAAACTTTTCTTATTCGCGAACGGGTCCCTGAGGGAGCATCCCGCCCGGCCAGTGGGCGGGAGGCATCCCGCCCGACCAGAGGGCGGGAGGCATCCCGCCCGGCCAGTGGGCGGGATGTTTAGTGCCTTTTTTTTTATTTTCCTTTGGAATTTATGATTTACATTTTATTTTCCTTTGGAATTTATGATTTACAATCTATTTGAAATTGAGACTGTTTTCAAATGCAATATTGATTCGCCATATTCTTTTGTGTACATATAAAATTTTAATTCAATTTTACGAAGAAGATTGCTCTATCTAAAATTCGTATGAAGATGGTTAAACGATAACGTTTTGCAACGTAGAATCCGAATATTACGACAGTACGATAGATCAACCGATTAAAAAGAAAATAGTATCATACAAAAACAGTTTAAATATAAAAAGTTCACCAAATCAAGAGTATCTACTCCGCATGTCCCGGACCTCGCGCTCTCTTGGGCCTCCCGCCCCTAGTCCTAGGCCGTCGGCGTATGTGGTCCTCCGAGTACCCTAAAAAATATATCTAAAAACCACTGCAATTTTAAAAACTATTCAAAATATAACTACCCTAAGAAATATTTCTAAAAGCTATTCAAAATACCGAAACCTATTCAAAATACCGAAACCTATTCGAAATATAACTACCCTAAAAAATATATCTAAAAACTACTGCAATTATAAAAACTATTTAAAATATAACTAGCCTAAGAAATATATCTACCAACTATTAAAATACTCAAAACTATTTAAAATAGAACTATCCTAACAAATATTTCTAAAAACTATTGAAAATACTGAATTCTACGTATAACTACCCTAACAAATATTCGTAAAAATAATTAATAATTATACGATTATAATACCTCCAAACCGACGTGTGGACAGGGCTTCGCCGCTTCGTCTCCTCTCTTCCTCTCCTCTCCTCCTTTTCTTTTTTCTGATTTTTGATGAATTTTATGAGAATTAGGGGGTGGGTGGGGGCTTAAATAGTGGGGGGGGGGGGACATCCCGCCCGTTGGGAGGGCGGGACGTGGGCCTCCCGCCCGTTGGGGGGGCGGGACGTGGGCCTCCCGCCCGTTGGGGGGCGGGATGCCCCCAACGGGCGGGAGGCCCACGTCCCGCCCTCCCAACGGGCGGGAGGCCCCTCGGAGGACATCCCGCCCGTTGGGAGGGCGGGATGTCGCCTGACTTTTCGCAAAAAGGCCCCTGCGAAGAGGATTTCCTCCCCCCGCCGACCCCCCGCCCGTTGGATGGGCGGGATGCTTCATCCCGCCCTTTCATTGGGCGGGAGGTACCCATTTTTCGAAATTTCCCAAACCGGCACCCTTTTTTTGAATTTAAATTTTTTTTTAACCCTTTTTTAAAAAAAATTCCGCCTCGGCGGGCTGGGGACGATAAAGTTGGCCCAAAATGAACGCGGCTGGGCCTGGGCTGCGCATCACAAAACCCTTTTATCTTTTTTTTTTGGCAACGAGCAAAAACCCCTCGCCACTTAGGCACGCATGATGATGATTACTACTCCTATATGTTTGATGATTGCTTGTTGATCAATTGATCTGCAGACCAGACGCAAGGAAAGCCAAGCCCTCTCCGCCGCGGCGGCGCCACCGCAATGTGGTTCTCCTCCTCCCGCCGCGAACCCGGCTCCGCCGAGCCTTCCGATGATGCCCCGTCGCCCCCCTCCCAACGCCGCTCCTCGCAACCCCACGGCTACTCCCTGCGTATCTCATCCTCCGACCCCAACCCCCACCCCCAGAGCTCCCGTAACCGAGCCCTAGCCTCCGCCATCGCAGCCGCCGCCACCTCGGCCTCCTCCGCTTGCGACCTCGGCGGAGGATGTGGGGCATCCGGAGGAGGCGGCCTCCTGTCGTGGATCTTCTCCGCGCGTGCGGCGCGCGCTGACGAGGGGAAGCCGGCGGGGGCCGACTGGGACGCGCACGGGCTCCCGGTCACCCACACGCCGGTTCCGCTCTCCAGGCTCGACGGGAGGAAGAGGTACAAGGTCTCCGAGCTCGACTTCCTCGACCGCCGCGCCCGGGACCGCTCCAGCACCGCGGGGAAGGACCCCTTTTTCGACGACGTGGCCGCGCTGCGCCCCGGCGGCGTGTACACTCGGTCGCAGCTGCTCGGTTGGCTCGAGGCGATGACCTCCTCCGGCTTGTTCGAGCAGCTCAGCCTTCAGGGGAAGCCCAACCCGGACGGCACGCTCGCGCTCACCGTCTCCTACGCCGAGACCATCTGGCCTGGAGCCGCTGAACGGCTCAAGTGCGTCAACGTGGGGCTCATGGCGCCGCCCGATGCTGGCCCTGACGAGGACATGACGGAAAGGGAGAAGATGGACTACAACCGGAGGCAGGACCGTGACTACCAGCAGCGAGTCCGCAGCGCCAAGCGGTGCATTCTGCCGGAGTCGGTGCGCGAGGAGGTGCTGGGGATGGTGAAGAAGCAGGGGAAGTTGACCGCCGGGGTGCTGCAGAAGATCAGGGGGCGCATCGAGAAGTGGTACCACGACGAGGGCTTTGTCTGCGCCCTGGTGCAGCACTTCGGGAACCTTGACACTGAAGAGATTGTGTGCGAGGTGGTAGAGGGAGACATCACCAGGGTGGAGTACCAGTTCCATGATAAGCTTGAAAATATTGTTGAGGGGAACACTCACATCGCCGTCATTGACCGGGAGCTTCCTCAGCAGGTATAGTATATAAGCAATTTGTTGTTTAATTAACATCACAATGAACATGTTTCACTAGAGATGGTTATGGATGATTTGTTGTTTAATGCATCATGAGTTGATTGGTTTGACGTATTCTATTACGATTCTCCAAAACATTTACTCTATCCCGCTATGGCTTCTCGCAACCACGTAATTTAACTTCCGCCTTTCTTACAATTGCAGCTTCGACCTGGCCATATCTATAGCACTGGGGCAGGGAAACAAGCTCTGAAGCGTATCAATTCACTCGCTTTATTCTCCAGTATAGAAGTGAATCCTCGCCCTGATGAGACACAAGAAGGGGGTATAGTGGTTGAAATTAAACTCAAGGAACATGAACAAAAGTCGGCTGAAGTAACTACAGAGTGGAGCATTGTGCCTGGGCATCAAGGGCGACCGACTCTTGTAATACACCACTAATTTATAACCTTTTTTGTCTCTCTGCAGAATCTCTACTTAGAATGATAGACGACATCATAAATATGTTAACTGACAACCATTATAAATCAATGTTATACAATCCATCTTATGGAAACTTTCTTTTTAGGCATCAATTCAACCTGGAGGCACTGTGTCATTTGAACATCGCAACATCTCTGGTTTAAACAGATCTCTTACCAGTTATGTTAAATCCAGCAACCTGCTCAATCCTCAGGTGAGTTGGTACTGAGTTCCAATGTTTTCAAGTCGCCTAGTCGGTCCTAGTCGCCTAAGGACCGACCAGTCGATTAGTCGCGATTAGTCGTCGACCAGGTCGAACTAGTCGAGCTAGTCGGCTGTTAGTCGTCCATAGTATATAGTAATAGTATATACTATATAGTATATAGTAGAGCAGAGCAGAGCTACTGGTGGATCTGAGACGAGAGCAAAGCAGAGCTGCTGCTGGATCTGAGACGAGAGCAGAGCAGAGCAGAGGAGACCAGCGGCTGCTACTGCTTCCGCCGGAGAGGAGACCGGCTGCTGCTTCCTCCTCTGGAGAGGAGACCGGCTGCTGCTGCTTCCACGGGAGAGGAGAGAGGAGGGGGCGGCTGCTGCTGCAGTGCTGCTGCTTCCATCGGAGAGGAGAGAGGAGGGGACGGCTGCTGCTGGCTTCCACAGGAGAGGAGAGGAGACCGGCGGGAGAGGAGCGGAGGGAGAGGAGAGGAGAGAGGAGGGAGACTGGGAGAGGAGAGGAGAGGAGAGGAGAGAGGAGAGGAGGGAGAGGAGAGGAGCTGCTGCTTGGCGCCGCTCGCGTTTTGGCGGCCTGAAAACAGCCTGTTTTGGCGCCTCCCGCGCCTCTGTTTTGGCGCCTCCCGCGCTGCAGCTCTCTGGTCTGGTCGCCTACAGCACTAATCGGCCGACTAATCGCGATTAGTCGACGACTAATCGGACGACCAGAAAGCTGGTCGACCAAATCGGGTCGATAGCCCTGGTCGGTCACTCTTCAGCGACCTGGACGACTAATCGCGATTAATCGCGATTAGTCGGACAACTTGAAAACACTGCTGAGTTCTATTAAAAATAGAAGTTTTGATGCAATGTTGCTTTGGTGTATAATTACATCTACATTCGCTGCGATCTCCTTGTACTAAATTAGCTGAATTTTTACTTGTAACCATCTTAACCTACGCTTCCATTTGCAACTTGCATGTGTGGTTCAAGTCATATGTCAAATAACATTATTCTTGTTATCGATGAAGTTTGAAACTCAGTTGAGTGTCTTCTGCATTGAAATGTGAAGCATTGCAGTTGCCATTCCGCTGCAATTTGAAATAAGAAAATAAAGTTATACCCTTGATTCATGATAAAATGTACTGGTATGGTTTACAAGGCATATTTACATTCTTGCATAGTTAGGAACCATCAGTCTGTCTCATTTTAACTGATCCATTCTATTTGTATTTACGGCATGTTTCTTTTGGGGGTATCAGGATGATCTCTCATTCAAGCTTGAGTATGCCCATCCTTATTTGGATGGTGTGGAGGATAGTAGTAGAAACCGCACATTCAAAGCTAGCTGCTTCAATGTCAGGAAATTAAGTCCTGTCTTTGTTGCTGGCCCCAACATGGATGAAGCTCCACCTGTATGGGTTGATAGAGTTGGATTTAAAGCAACTATAACAGAGGTTTGCACAGATTGATATTACCTTCAGCATATTTTGATTTTCATAAATAGCTACTCCCAAGATATATTTGTAACATGAGGAAACCGCATTTTGGAAAAAAAAATTTCAGAGCTTCACAAGGCAGAGCAAATTTACTTATGGCCTTGTGGTGGAAGAAATTAAAACGCGCGGTCAAGATAACTACATAAGCACACATGGTTCTCGAGTATTGCCTAGTGGTGCCTTGAGCATGGATGGACCTCCCACAACCTTCAGTGGTACCGGTGTAGATCGAATGGCGTTTCTACAAGCTAATATAACTCGAGACAATACTGAGTTTGTTAACGGTGCAACTATTGGTGACAGATATATATTCCAGGTGGGCTGGTTTGTTCCCACTGAAACTTCAATTATTACTATGTGTATAAAACCAAAACCAAATAAGACTTAATACTGCACTGTGTGAAAACGACAAGGCCAGACTCTTTACATAATTGATGTTTCTGTTTTCATTTGAGGCTGCTGCACAATGCGTAATACTGAATGTGTACACACATTTTAGCAAATGTTATCATTATAATTAATTGTTTTAGAATCGAGGTTTTTTTGGGATAGAAAGAAATATGCTTTTCTTGTTTATGTTATAATTGTTTTGCAGTTATATTTAAAATATTTGGCTAGTTCTTGTTTAACAGCATCATGTGTTCCTCCATGGTAAAGTAAATCCTCTTATAATTTTATTGTGGGCTGCAGCTGGACCAAGGTGTCGGCATTGGAAGCAAAAATCCATTCTTCAACCGTCATCAGCTTTCAGTGACAAAGTTTATTAATTTGAATAAGAAGGATAATGGTGCTGGCAAGCCACCACCAGCTGTTTTAGCCATTCATGGTCGCTACGCAGGCTGTGTAGGAGACCTGCCGAGCTATGATGCATTTGCAATCGGAGGACCTCATTCTGTTAGGGGCTATGGTATGGGGGAACTGGGTGCTTCCAGAAATCTTCTTGAGGTGAGCATCAAACTACCAATCCACTGGTGAATTTGGCATTTCTGAATCATGACGCATCATTGTTATCGCTGTTTGTGTCTTAGCCATGGAGTTTTGCTTTTTCTTCGGATTTGTTTTGAATCTTATATCCATGCAGGTTGCCACTGAGTTGCGCGTCCCCATCACTATGAAGAATAGACAGACGCAGGTGTATGCATTTGCCGAGCATGGCACTGACCTTGGGAGCTCCAAGGACGTGAAGGGCAACCCTACAGAGTTCTTCCGCCGCGCAGGCCACGGGTCCTCCTATGGCCTTGGTGTCAAGCTTGGCACGGTAAGGGCGGAGTACGCTGTAGATCACAATGCTGGTACGGGAGCCTTCTTCCTGAGATTTGGCGAAAGATTCTGAAGGCCGTGTCTCTCCCCAGCTTGACGTTCAGAAAGCCCCTCTGTAAATTTCACTGGCAACTTTTTACAACAAAATTAACTCGTGAAGATATAAGGTTACTGGATCATGTAGCACCAAGGCTTGCGTTATGAATAGTTGATGGATTCAACTGGGAGTAAGGAGTTTTATTTTGATGAAAGGATGGCATTGTACTTGCTTCCGCTGTGGAACTAATAGTGATGGTAGTCTCAGGGTTAACATTTTGGTTTCTATGCAGTCAGTTAACCGAAGAATATGGAGCCAGAGATGTCTGTAAGGTTCAGAAGTCTTTGCTCGGAGCTAGCAAGAATTATTTCTCTGTGGCTTCTCACTTTGTTCTTTCATTTTCTGTGGGCGAAAGGAAATGGTTTTGTTATATAAATGAAGCATGTGCTCGCTCAGATTCTACGTGATGACAGATATTGATTTTGTTGAATCCATCCATCATCAGCTCAGAAGTTCGCTCAGAAGTCAAAAAATAATTCAGAACATGGCCTTGCATGCACTTTTCTGTTATTTCAGAAAAAAAATTGTACTTTCCCGTAGGCTGGCCCTTCTATATTTTACGCGAAGAAAGTCAGCCCAGCCTATGCGCATTAGTCCCGAACCAAGCAGGCTAGATTTTTAACTGCTTAGCTCAATTGGCAATGCAGAGCAGGGTCGCCAGAACCGACGAGGAGGATGGAAAGTTGGAAACGGCAATGGCAAACGAACAGTCAGAATTCAGAACAGACCTTTCGCTATGGTGCACGAGAGTTGCTGCTGCGCACTATACTGAAAAGAAAACTTGCCGTGACGATACAAAACCCCGGCTCATTAAACCACACCCACACTAACCCTATATAAACACACGCAGGTCGCAGCTCATTCCTCCGTGCCAAGGTGAACGAACGCGACCACGCGCACACCCCTCGCCCTTCCCATCCGACGACCTCATCGGAGATGGTGCGACCCGGCGACGACGACGAGGTGGACCGGAAGCCGGTGATCAAGCCGGGCGTGCACCTGACGCTCAAGGTGCAGGACACCGCGGGCCGCACGCTGGAGCGCACCGTGCGGCGGACCGAGAAGCTGCAGGCGCTCATGGACGCCTACTACGCCAGCGTGCCGGCCGTCACCTACGGTACGGGCAGGTTCCTGTACGACGGCGGGCGGCTGGCCGGGTGGCAGACCCCCGCGGAGCTCGAGATGGAGGACGGCGACGAGATCGACTTCTTCACCGAGCTGTTGGGCGGCGGCGGACGGGCTCCTGCTTCTGCTGCCGCAGCTGATGAGCAGCCGGTGCCGGCGTAGATCTATCGCTGCGGATCTGTGCAGGCCGGCCTGGAGCACTGCTCGGTCTGGTGCAGATGATTTAAGAGGGGCCTGCAGGTTTTCATAACGCTCAGATAAGCTATCATGCATCGTGACAAAGAGATGTCAGCTACTTTATGTTGAAACTCTTGTGATGTCTATTTCTCCCTATCTTTTGCAGAAGTGTTTTTTGTATGCTTGTCTTGTGGGGGTCCTTTTGTTCGGAAATCGTAATTCAAAAAAAAATATCAAACATTTCTTGGCAAAACAAATTAATTCAAATTCCAAAACGGATCAAAGCACATCTTCCAGCAGAACTTTCTTTTCTATAATGGTGAGACGGCCCTATATAATAAAGCAACCCGTACGATACGACCGCCGACCCGCCGTCGTGGGAGGACGAGATGAAGCCGACGCCGGCCACCGGCGGCCAAGAAGTTGGTGACCCGCGGTGAAGGACGACGGAGGGCACAACTGCACAAGGTCACCCACACCATGCTGCAGGACCTGACGGACTTCTACTACGCCATGGTCCCCACCGCCCCGCGCGGCGCGGAGGGCGTCTTCCGGCCGGTACCGCAGCAAGCGGGTCGACGTCCATTCCGTCTACATCTGCCGTCAGCCAGCACATAGGGCGCGCGCAAAAGATCAAAATACCCTCGCGCTCCAGCTCACTGGTTCTGCTCTCCGGCCCTCCCTCCCCTTCCCAAATCACCCCACCCCAGCGAATCCAATCGAGCCCAAGGCGATGGAGCAGCAGGGCGCGGGCGCGGACGGCGAGGTGCCGGCGGGGCTGGGGCTGATGGCGGCGGAGTACGAGCAGCTGCGGTGGACGGTGAAAGCGCACCACCGCTACGCCGTGGGGGCGGGCCGATGCTGCTCCGTGCTGGCGCAGCGCATCCACGCGCCGCCGTCCGCCGTCTGGGCCATCATCCGCCGCTTCGACTGCCGCAGGAGTACAAGCACTTCATCCGCAGCTGCGCGCTTCGCCCGAACCCTGAAGCCGGCGACGCCCTCCGCCCCGGCCGCCTCCGCGAGGTTCCAGACGCCGGCCAGGGAGCGCGAGCGCTGAAGCACGCGCTCGTTCCAGACGCCGAGCGCGCGAATCGCGAGCCACACCGCGATCGGCGTGAGGCAGCCTGGATCGACGCCGAAGGCGATCACGTAGACGTTGTCGAACGTGAGGCGGAGGAGCACGTCCTGGAGGTCGATGGCGGCGCCTATTCCCCTGTGCTGCGCACAAAAAGGTTCGGTCCAGCGCGGCGATGGCGAGCTGGAGACTGACGCGCCAAGGAGGCGGGGGTGATGTGCACGAAGAACCAGGGCCAAACATGGCCGGCGGCAAGGGACTGGGCGCCGGCCGACGGCGGACACCATGAACGAGCGCGGAAACTCGTGGAACGTGGAGAGCACGAGCTTTACGAGGTTACCTAGGTTCGATTTAAGCCGTTGGTCGGTGAAAACGGTGGCCGGAGCTAGGAGTTCACCGTCGAGGTGGATCTTGGGCGGCCGGCGGCAATGGCGACTCGGGAAACTCGGTTCCCAAGCCAGCCGGCGACGAAGTCCATGTTGGAGAGGCTGAGGAGGGAGCCGCGAAGGTGGGGAAGCTGCTGCTGCAGTGGGTTTGGGAATCGTGGAGGGGGAAAGCCGAATTTGGCCGGCGGCTGTGCTGTTCGGGCGGGCTGCTCGTGGCCTGAGGGAGAAGAAGAAACGAGGGCGCTAGAGAGCGAGAGGGGTATTTTAGTCTTTTTGCATGCGCGGGCTAAGAACCCAACCAAAATTCGAAGTTCAAGTAAAAAAGAGGTCAACAAACTAAGCTCAATATTTTTTAAGGCTAAGGAACCAATTTACTCAATTTCTTTTCCACACAAATTAAAATGCACTTACCAACATTGCTCGGTGTACCAGACTACCTGTAGCCCTGTATCATCCGCACATTGCCGGCGGCGTTGGTCACCCCCGTGGTGAGGGACGAAGAGGGGCGCCGGACCAGCCGCACCATGCGCGCGACCGAAGAGCTGCAGGCTCTCATGGACTTCTACTAGGCCACGGTGCCCGTCGTGCCGCGCGGCGAGGGGGTCTTCTGCTACCGGGGCGAGCGGCTCGACGGCCGCCGGACGCCGCTCTGCTACGGCATGGAGGGCGGGGCCCGGGTCGACTTCTTCCTCGAGATGAGGCCGAGCGCGTTCGTCACCATCACCGTGCGGGACGGCCAGGGGCCCGAGGTCACGCGCACCATGCGGCGGGCGGACCCGATGCGGGGCCTGATCGACTTCTACTACGCCATGACGACGCGCGAGGAGGGGACGTTCGTGAACTTCAACGGGCGGCAGATCTCTCCCGAGGATACTCCGATGGAGCTCGAGATGGAAGGAGACGAGAATAGTGATCGTCTACCGTGGGAAGTAGTTGCTCTGCAGTGCTGCAGACGTATGGGCCTCACTGCACTCGAGTCTACACGTCAGCGGATAAGTGCCACTGGAGTACCGTACCGTAGAGGAGACTCCTCTGCGGTATTTCAGACCCAGCAGCATGCATAACATGATTATCGGTGGAGTGGGAATTAAAGTAGCTCCTGCTCCATCTCTATCTTGTTGCTTCTTGTGCAGAACGGTAGTTTTGCATTATTTTCCTTTCCTGATTTATTTTGTCCAATCCCATGGCTATATTATTGTATTTTTCTCATGGTACACGTGGGCGAACGTCAGTTTGGAAAACTGTTCGAACTTTGAAGCATGATGTTGTGGCTTACAATTGAGTTGAACAAACAAATAGACTCGCACCGAATGCAGCAGTATTTTATTAAAACTCAACTTTTCATTGGCGGTGATATGAATTCGAATGCATGATCCTGAGATGCACACAGCACTTGTATTCTTGCATGCCGTGCATGCATGGCCGCCACGAGGAGCGACTCGATCGGTTCGAGTTCCAGCAAACGCAGACGATCATCAGTTGCAAGAATTCATGACTGTATATTTCTCTTCCCGCGTTGAATACTGCAAACGGGCTGGCCGCCGGAGTCGCTTCAATACCCCACTATGAATACCAAGTACTGAATCGAACCATAGCGAGCTGAGGATTTTGAAGCACATGCCTACAGCGACTGCAAGGGAAGCCTACTCGTGCGCATCTCCGAGGAAGCTGATCGATCGCCAGGCATGGTTTCCCCTTGCCCGAAGCAGGAGGAGTCGGTCGCGGCGGCGCGGGTCATCGTGCGTCCAGGCGGGGAGCGCCGCAGGGTCGTCGTGGCCGTCATCAAGCCCGTGATGCTGGTGACCCTCAAGGTGCAGGACATCCACCGCCGCGTCGTGAAGCGCACCATGCGGAGGACCGACAAGCTGCAGGGCCTCATGGACGTGGTGCTGTGCACGGCCGAAGCCGGCGCGCGCGGCGCGGCGCGGGGCGCTTCATCTTCGATGGCAAGCGGGTGAAAGGGGAGCACACGCCGGAGGACCTCAATATGGTCAGCGGGGACAAGATCGACTTCTTCCTGGACCTGCTGTCCGGCTGATGATGAGTAACCCTCCGCCAGGGGGCGCCCGATCGTTCGTCGTCTCCTACTAGTGTTGCCGGCCGCCGCCTCGCCGGCCGGCCGGTCACCGTGTGTCAACCTTCTGTTTGAGTATTTCGTCCAGTATTATGACTATGGTTGTCATGTAGCCATGGATGCATCTGTGGGAGTACTTGTATCGTCTCGTTTTGCAATGTGTTCGCACACAGGGCAGTCTTGAATAATATGAATCCCAGCATTTCCAGTGTCAAAGGACTCGGATGATCGCATCGATTTCCACAACCCACCGATTTACTGATGAGTAACCCTCTTCGTTTCAATTCTCTTTTATGTTTTGTACTAAATCGAACTTATTTTATTTCAATCTAATGAAATCATCAAACTTAAATCGAATAATCAGTTTTATCCTACTATAAATTATTTTATGTCTAGTTAATGGAATGCATTTATTTGCTATTTTAATATTAATATTTTATTTAAAAAAATGATCAAAACTTGGAAAGTTTGCATATTTTAAAACGTGCCCCAAAGATAGAGATGCGTGCGTTGGGACTAAAGAAAACAGCTGATGGGCATAAATGGGAAGCTGTCGAAAGAGCACGGTTGCTCTTGATCTTTTCTTTTTTTTCCCCCGAAAGATGCTCCTGATCTTTTCCAACTGCTGGACCTGAAATTGATCGATTGAAAAATTAGATATTGAGCCATTTTCCAAACTGGACCTAGTGCCCCGTCTACCACAGTACCAAGCCCTTCTCCGCGTCAAACCTTACGGATACTAAAAAAATTATGCAGTTTGTAGGACTTAATACAGACCTCTCGCCTCACGTATAGCTTCCTTACCACCCTACGTACAGCACATGTGATTTTAGTGAACTAAAGAGCCCTGAATCCGGTTGGATGCTCCAATCGGGACTAAAGATCCTTCTCGCCCCCTGGTCGTTGGATCCGGAACTAATGCAAGCATTAGTTCCGGATCTAACATCGGCCGGGATAAATATTAAAGATGAAAGACCCGTTATGCAGTAGCGCGTGTAACAAATTCAATGACAATTTTCTTAGCGAATTGAACTGCAATTTTTGATAGTGCGGTAACTGATGGCTCGTTTAATGTTCGCTTGCTTCGACTCCTGTGCATTAACGGCTTCGAAGCCAATGCTGCTGACGCAGGGAAGAAGCGCGGTAATCGAAAGGTCCAGTGCAGGGCGCGAGTAAATCGTCTTCTCCTTGATTAATTCCAGCTAGTAGACGCTATAAAACCAGTGCTGCGATTGATCCGAGTCCAATAGTCCAACAAACACACCTCCCAACACAATCTTCATTCGCTGCCTGACTCGGCGCCTGGTTGTGAGGACGGCGTCGACGTGTCGACGACATGGCAGCGCCGGCGCCGGAGAAGAAGGACCCAGCAGAGCCTGTGGAGTTCGTCCACTCCACCCTATGGTGGTGGACGAGGAACGGCGCATGATTACTCGCACCATGCGGGCGACCGACAGGCTGCAGGAGTTGATGGACTGCTACTACGGCATGGTGCCCGTCGTCCCCGGCGGCGAGGGGGTGTTCCTGTACCAGGGCAAGCGGGTCGAAGGAAAGCGGACGCTGGCGGACTACAAGATGAAGAACGGGGATCAGATTGACTTGTGTTCGGAGATGAAGCCGAACATGTTTGTCACGCTACAGGTCAAGGACCCCCTCAGGGCGCAAACGTTGCACTTGGTCCGGACCATGCGAAGGACCGACAGGCTGAAGGATTTGCTGGATTTCTGCTGCGCCATTCTCGACGTCCCTGCCATCCGAGGGCGTTTTGCCTTCCGTGGCAAGCAGATTACAGTTGAGGAAACTCCGAAGCGCCTTCCGATGGAAGGACTGGGATATCGTTGAGTTTGTTCGTTCTTAGATCCTAGCCATGCAAACAAAGAATGCCCTAATAACGCTCGAGTTCAATCCTTTGGCGGACTTTATATATTAGTAGAAATATAGAAGGCATATTCTATCATGTATCAGACCATCGAGATTGGTTATTTGAAGACTAGATTACTTGATTCGTCTTTGCAGATGCTTCCATATGTTAATATATGATATCTGAATTTCGTTTTCCGCATTACCGCACCATGGAATTAATGGACCTATAAATTTCCTGAACTTGCATTGGTGGTTTCATCTTCTGCGGCACAGCAACAGGCACACGCGCGCGACTTGTATTGTTTGCGGCTGTGGAGTATACCTCCTCCCCTAGTTGTGTGGGCTTTGGCCTGCATGGCTTTGCTGAAATGATGAAACAAACTGAAATCATCCACGTGACTGGGCAACTACCACGAAAGGAGCCAGGCCGCTCACATCTCTTGCCTTACGGCCCGGCCCGTAGGTTTCGGTCCCGCCCATCTGCCCGCCGGGACACAGAAGGCCCAAACACCCCGCGGACCCGGTTCCGCGAAGCGCACGCGGTGACGCGGAAGGCGAATCGGTTTCCTCCCGCCGCCATCTATCTCTCGCTCTCTCGACCAGGAAGCCCCGCAGGCCCGCACGAAACTTTCTCTCTCTAGGTTTCCCCTCCGACCCTCTCGACTGTACCAGGTAGACTCCCCGTCCACCCGCCCCGCGATTCGAGCCCTCGCGCATCGATACGAGACCCTTCCGCCGCAAATTTCCGCGGCGGAGTTTCGTGACGGCTTTGTTTTCGGGACATTCGAGTTGATTGTTTTGGAGGTGTCGCTTCTAGGGTTGAGTGAGCTTTGTTGGATTTTTGTGCGACGACGGTGTTGTGTTAATTGGAGGTTGAAAGAATTGTAGCTGTTTGAGGCGGCAAGGGAGGGCTGCAGAAGCACCTGCGCCGAGCCATGGATAAGGGGCTCTTCGCCAACGACGGCTCCTTCATGGAGAGGTTCAAGCAGATGCAGCAGGAGATGCAGGAGAAGGCCGCTTCCGCCGCAGCCTCATCAGCTGAGGCTCCCAAGCATGCCAACCCCAAGCCAGGGTTTGCTGTTGCGGCGAACAAGAGGCCGTTCGAGCTGAAGAAGGCTGGTCCGGCCGCCATGGGCGGGAAGCTTGCCTTCAGCCTGAAGAAGGCCAAGGTCGCGGTCGCGCCTGTTTTTGCGGCCGATGACGAGGATGAGGATGCGGCGGATGTGGAGAGGGAGGAGCCCGCCAAGCGCCAGAAGTCTGTGCAAGCTGATGCTCCTGTGGTGGCTGGCCTGGCTGGGGCTGTTGGTAATCATTTATTTATTCAACTGTTGCTGCTATTTTTGACTTGTGTAGTGTAATTCCCATTCTTGGATTTTATTGGTGTTCTGTGGTCTGTACTTTGCAGTTGCCATCAAATGATTAGATACCAATATGTGACGGTACTTTTAATTCAATAATCGTGCTAGAACCTATTACCCTTCATCTTTCCACGAAATTAGCACATTTTTCCCTTTTAATTCAGTTATGGATTTAGATTGAATTTTATGTGAATCATTTCACATGTTTATGACGTATCTTAGGTTTTTACTCTTGAAATGAGTTGTAAATTTGGATCCCCATGCCCAAAGTACTCGCCGATACAGATGATTGTATTATCAGTTGTTTTCATGTACAGTTTTCTATTGGGGATTCCATGCCTTTGAGGGTGTTCTGGCAGCATTACATTCATATTGATAATGAAAGTTAACTAACTGTATAGTTTGTATTTCATTTGTTACATACTGATTTGACTAGCACCGTGTTTCATATGTATTTTTAGTGAATTTACTGAGGGCCTGTTTAGATGTCAAGTACATTTGGGTTCTGTATTGTTTCCAGAATATACCATAGCATTTAGGTGTTTGGATACAACTAACATTGTTGTTTTTTAACCTGTATTATTCCAACTACCATGGTATTTTTTTGGAGTTTTTGAAGAAAACTCATTCAATACCTCTTTTTTCTAAAAAGGAAGCACGCCACCAATTTCCCTTTCTCAACACATGTGAATTATGCGGCATTGGCTTGTTTAATTTCCTGCAGTACTATCAGTAAACACTTCCCTAATGTACAATACTAAGCTGTATTGTGTACATTCATTTTGGATTGTAGGCTTAAGCCTTTTTTGATCTTCCATATGTAAACTATCATTATATATCAAAGCTAACTACATCCAAGTAGTATGTAAATGTATCAAGTTTTATTTAGTTTTCTGGCGGTGGATATGTTATATTATATATCTGTTTGTAAAGGCAAAAAAATAAACCCAAAACCATCAAAATACATTATAATTTTTCTATATACTGTAACAATTTGTACTTTTCACAATCTGTGTTTTTTATTTCCCATGTATATAAAACTCTATTTTGAAATGCTCTAACATCCAAACATGCCCTAATAATATTGCATGCATTACAAATGATAAAAATATATATATGATAGCAACAAATTGCAAGGCATATTTTTGGTTAAATTGACCAACTAACAATTTTTATTCTCTAAAACTAACCATGAAAATTGCTTGCTGTTGCATGACGGTGCTGTAAACTCTCTGTTTACTCTTGAAACGTACATTGTTAGGTTTACAAATGAAATATCTTGCTCTCAGTGTCTGCGTTCATTATCAGTAGCTATTGGCAGCAGAAAGTCGTGAAGGTTTTGTTTTGTTTTGTTTTGTTTTTCTTATGGCTGCAGCTTATAGATGAACTGTATTGACATTACTGGGAAGGATGTTGGTTGAAAGAGTTGGAGAGTCTACTGCAGTAATTCGCATTGCCTTGTCATCTGCTTGATATTAATCAGTTCTTTAAGTGACATGCAGCCCCACCCCCACCAAATGATATGACAGTGAAGCAAGTTGCTGACAAATTGGCAAGCTTTGTTGCAAAAAAAGGGAGACAGTTTGAGAACATCACACGGCAGAGGAATCCCGGAGATACACCATTCAAGTACGAATGCACTGCATTTTTTTCTGACAAACTGTCTGTTTTTGTGCTGTGTTTTTTTCCTAATAAGTGCAGTTTTAATTTCAGATTCTAAAATCTGACTTTAATACATCATTGATATAAATCTGGGTTATTTGCAGGTTTCTATTTGACAAACACTGTCCAGACTACAAATATTATGAGTTTCAGCTTGCTGAAGAGGAAAAGGCTCTTGCTCAGTCAGAGCAGGCTGAAGCATCAAAAAATGGTTTGTGGCACAAAATTTCTTTATTGTTTTCTATATTTAAGAGTTCGCAGAAGTCTTGATGCCGTATACTTTTGTTAATGTAGTTAACTCTAGCACTGCAAGCTTCAAAGCACCAGGTGGTCCGCATAGAAGCTCATTTGAACAAAAATCTAACTATCAGACACCTGCATCAGCCCTGTATGGGGCATATGAGGATCATTCTTCCCAAGGAAGCTCATCTAGCAACGGTAAAGTATACATGCATGGTTTCCTTATTTAGTTACTTTCTCTATGTTCCTGGATTGTGTTCTCCCGGTTACTATTTCCTCCGATCACAATTATAAGTCCATCTAGGTTTGTCTGAAGTCAACTTTTTTTAAAACTTTGACTAGCAAAAAGAGCTACATGTTATAAAATTAGTTTTCATAATAAATCTAGTAATGCCAATCATATATGTAAATTTCTGTATAATTTTTTGGAAATTGATGGTCAGAGTTGAAAAGGTTTGACTTAGACAAACCTAGATGGACTTCTATATGTGATTGGAGGAAGTATCTGTTTGAGTTTGCAAGTCATTCAAATCTAGCACTTTTATTGCCTTAATGTCTTCTTATCTTTGATGTTTTGAATGTTCAGTTTCATTCTTGTGGCTTAATGCATAAAATAGATATTAATGTTTCTGTTCTGAACCGTTGAAAACCTACTGCCTGTCATCTCCCTGATCTATAGTCTGCTTCAGAAGTAAGAATCATTGGTTCCCAATTTGAACTTTTTGATTGTTGTTATATGTGCTGAATGCTAGCTTATCTTGTTGCAGGTGATCGCAATATGTCTGTGCCGTCAGATCCTGTAGCATTGATGGAATTCTATGCGAAGAAGGCTGCACAGGAAGAACGGAAGAGGCCACTAAGGCAATCGAAAGATGAAATGCCACCACCTCCTTCTCTTCAAGGTACCTTTTCCGTAACGTTATTCGTTGTGTTGGAAAATTGTTAGAAACTTCAATGTTTGTTTCAGTACACCTAATTCTTGTTTTGCAGGTCCTCCTAAGAAGGGACACCACATGGGTGACTTCATTCCTCAAGAAGAACTTGAAAAGTTCATGGCACGTTGTAATGATGCTGCAGCACAAAAGGCTACGAAAGAAGCTGCCGAGAAGGCCAAGATTCAGGCAGACAATATTGGGCACAAACTTCTATCTAAGATGGGTTGGAGGGAAGGTTTGTCCTTGAATACTAAATAAATAGTTACCATTACAGTAATTCTCTTGGTTTCCCTGTCATTATTTTTTTTCCAAAAAATGGCTTGATATTATTCGATTTCCTTTAAAACAAAAATAGCTTGCAAAGTATGCAATCCCAGACAAAGTCTGCAATCCCAAACAGTAGATAGAAACTCTTTCTGATTGATCCTTTTCCTCAGCATCGTTTTGCATTCATATGAATCCCTACCCCAGTGGGACCTTTTTGCCAGGCATGTAGTCAGGCAATTACTCCGTATTTATAATATGCGACATTCCACTTCCATGTGTTAACTATAGTTTACTCTGCAGGTGAGGGTCTTGGTAGCGAGAGAAGGGGCCGTGCAGATCCCATTATGGCTGGAGATGTGAAGAAGGATAATCTTGGTGTTGGTGCTGTCAAGCCTGGTGAAGTCACATCTGAAGATGACATCTACGAGCAATACAAGAAGCGAATGATGCTTGGATACCGCTATAGGCCAAACCCTTTGGTATATTGGATGCCATTGCCTACTTCTAGGCGAATGCTATTTCTGTTTGCCTAACAGTTATACTATTTTGCAGAACAATCCAAGGAAAGCATACTACTGATACAGGGGAGTTCGTCTGAGGGGAGATGTAAGGCACCAATTTTGCTGCATTTTTGCTCACAGAACTAACAGTTAGGGAATATCACTAACAGCATTGAAAGTTTTTGTTCATCAGCAGAAAAGCCAAGAAGTTCGTTTATTCAGCATATTTCTTGGAATGCCACAGATCTGAGGCTTCCGAGGGGTTCTACCGTAGCTTTGTTCTTTGTGTAGTGTTGACCAGTGTTGCTTTAGATACACTTCCACTGTGCTGTGTTGAAACGTGGATCATGTTTCAAACAGTGATGTATTGGCCTTCTTGGATTACAATGTATCCTTCCTGACTATTCATCCTTCTGTTGGGATTTGCTTTGCCGCTATATCATATATTCATATTTCAGTGATCAGTGGGAGACATAAGCTACAAATTGTACTGCAAGGGTTCTATTTTAGCCTGGAATGTGAACATGAGTGTAGGTACGGAACTAACTGGCACCATATAACCTCGCATTATTTGTGTATGAGTTAATATTCTGTTACACTGTCACTTGTGAAATATTGCATTCATGAGCAGCGACGTTGATTGGTTCATGTCCCTACGGAACTGAAGCCATGACAAACTCGTACTGAAAAACTTTGCTCTAAGAAATGAAGATGTTTGAACTTCGAAGGAACTGAGAAAGGCTGCCGTGCTCTCCGACTCTCCGTTGGAGAAAAAAACTTTGTAAATCAAAACTCTGTACTCATATTGAAAAAACTTTGCTCAAAATATTAAAGATGTCTGTATTCAAAACAAAGGAACTGACAACTGAGAAAGGCTGCCGTGGTCTCCGTTAGACAGACGCGGGCCCATTCTCACTCAAACTACCATGTGCGCTGCACACAAAGGCTGAAGCGAAGCACCCGTAGAGAACAGAGAGAGCTACAGGAGCAAGCAGGCCGAAGCACACAGTGGCACCGCCGGGGGCGACGGCTTTGCCCACCAATGATCCAATCTCCCCATCCGCTTAAACAACATCGAGCATCGCATCCGCAGCAAGGAATCTCTCACGCACCTGATCACTGATCACCTCCCTCCCCAGTGACCCAGTCATCGCACACAACCACCAAACGAAAACGGAGCCATCTTTTTGTAAGCAACCTCCGGCGGCACCGAGCTGGTTACACAATGCCGCGATGATCCGCTGGATCACCGGGGGGATTAGAGCGAGAAAAGCGTCCGGTCCGGCCTGGTGACCTGGACGAATAATCGAGCTACCAATCTTGGAAGGGAAGGCGCTGTCAGGCTGTCTCCACCGCTGGCTGCCTCCCTGTCAGCTGTACTGCACCCGGTCACTCGGTCACTCACTGACCGGTCGGCAAGCTTGAGCCTCAAGCAGCCGCCACATTCCACGAGCCTCCATTGAATAGAGTACTCCTGCTGCCAGCAGCACAAGTCGGGATAGAAGCTGAGGTCATGTGCGTACAGGTACAGATCTGCTTGGTGGAATTTTGCAGTGATGGAAGTAGGTTACTGCTGGTACGAAACTAACCATCCAGATCCAGGTCCCAGGACCAGGACCAGGAGTGTGATCGCTCGCTCTACTGAGCTGAGCAGTGCCTGTCGCTGCCCCCGCTGGTGACACGATACGCCGTTGTTGCGAGCGATCCTAGTTACAGTCAGGCGGGGGAGTTCAGACTTCAGACTTTCAGAGTTCGTGCGATCGTACGGGGCGGCCGTCGACCTGGCTGCTCCTCGACGCCTTTGGTGGAATTCCACCGGCGAGATCGGCGCGGAGCTCCGATCGACGGGTAGGAACAGCAGGAATAGGATATTGGAGAAATCCCGGCTGTCTCGGTCCCGCAGCTGTGCCGCGCTGGGCTGGCGACCGCCTACCGGCCGCCATGATACGATTCGCGCCTGCGCGGATGTCAGGCTCGCTCGGCCGGTGAGAGGTGGGGTGAGCGAGCTGGAGTCATCGAGGGCCGCGGTGGGTGGCCGCTCGCGATCCGCCGCGCCCGCGGGTCCCCCGTGAAGCTCCCCGGCGCCAGGTCGCCAGGAGCCCTTGCCTTGCATTGGCGACCGCGACCGCGACCGCGAGGCGGAAATATCTGCATGCATCCCCGAGCCGGCTCCAACGGCAACAAAAAATCAACGGGCGTGTGGCGGTCGCGGTCTCGGGATCCGTCGGCCGGACCGGCCGACCCATCGCGCGCGTCGCTTTCCCGGGGCACCGCGCGGGGGAGCTGAGGCGAGCTCGGTTGGCCTCAGACTCGGCCACGACGCGTGCCGCCGCGCGCCGAGTTCCGTTTCGGCAGGGGCGGCAGGCAGTGACGCTCGGCAAGCGTGGAAGTGCGGCCGTGCGTGCTCAAAAATGAGCAGCCGGCCAGTGCACACGCCTGGAAGCGGCCAGGACGGCACGGGCACTGCACGCGCACCCAATCCGTCACGTACCGTCGTCGGCCGTGCGCGCACGGCGCGTGATGCTAGCTCTTTTGCTGCGCGGCACACTATGGGCCGTTTTGGGGATTTCTCCTAAAACTGCTAGAACGGAAGTAAAAAAAAAGTTACTTTATCCGGATTTTAGTTTATTTTAGTAGAGGCTTACAAAACACATCCACGCTACAATATCTTAGGGTGTGTTCGTTTCGCATCAGAGGGGTCTAAAACATACATCTATAAATTAGAGGTATAAACGTTTTAGAGGTATATTAGAGGGGTGTTCGTTACGCCCTCTAAAACCACGGCACGGCCGGAGCGCCTAACGCGCGCACGCGGGGGGAGGAGCACGCGGCGGGGCGGCGGGGGAGGAGCTCGCGGCGGGGGCGGCGGTGCGGGGGAGGAGCAGGGGCGGCGGCGCGGGGGCGTGGGGGGAGAGAGGGGGCGGCGGGGCGGCGGCGCGGTGGGGGGAGAGAGGGGACGGCGGGGCGGCGGCGCGGGGGGTGGGGGGGAGAGAGGGGGCCGGCGGCGCGGGGGGTGGGGGGAGAGAGGGGACGGCAGGGCGGCGGCGCGGCGCGGGGAGGAGCAGGGGGCCGGCGGCGCGGGGGGTGGGGGGGAGGAGCAGGGGCGGCGGCGCGGCGGCGGTGCGGGGGAGGAGCACGGGGCGGGGGAGGAGCACGGGGCGGCGGCGGTGTGCGGAGGAGCGGGCGGCGGGGGAGGGGCCGCGGCGGGGGAGGCGCCGCGGCGGCTGAGGAGCGGGCAGCGGGGCGCGGGGGGAGGAGCAGGGGCGGCGGAGGAGCGGGCGGCGGAGGAGCGGACGGCGGGGAGAGCAGGGGCGGCGGCAGGAGGAGCACGGGGGCGGCGGCGGGGGGAGGAGCACGCGGGCGGGGGCGCGTGGGGAGACGAGCCGAGCGGATTAGAGGGCGTTAGAGCCGTCGCGGGCTCTAAAATTTCTGGAGGTCTAAAAGTTACTGTGCGACGGGAATAGAGGGCCGTTCGTTTCCGAGCCTCTAAAATTTAGAGGTTTGGCCCCATTAGATAGGGAAACGAACGGACCCTTAGTTTACGTGAAACATATGAATCGCCGATGGATCTAAACTGGACTCGAGGTATTTGAAATTTGAATCCAAAACTCCACGTGACCAAGACCAAACAGCCTAGTGGGTCTGCGGGTGAGCTGCTGCTGAGCCGGCCGCGCGCTGGCGCCCCCACATGACCCAGCTCACCGCAGTGGCTGGCACCCCACGTGCCGGCGCTGGCCTGACACCTTGGCGCATGGGCGCGGCGCCCACCCGGCCAGCTCTGCTTGCCTACACCCGGTCTTCAACTCCTCTTGATGGAACGAACAAAGGACATTGGCCGGGGCCGGCAACTTACACACACGCTGCTGATAAAAAGGCTAGCGACCGGGTAAATTGTCGCAACACTTTGTCGGATTAGACCGGCGCACAGTAGATTGGTTCATGCACCCTTGGTGACCTACTGTCAAATGCTAGAGACACCAAACCATCATATACGAATAGGCCACTATCTAGAATACGGTTAGAATTGAAAGAAGAAAAAAATATACGAGCGTTGCAGTACTAAAGAGTAGTAAATTGTCCCATATAGAGGCATACGCCCTAGCTACCTTATCACTTGCTATTACATACAAGATTGGAGCTATCAGGTAAATATTCTCTGTGTTGAGTATTGATACATATGTGTATGTATGCTTTGTCGATACTATAGAAAATCAGTAGTTTTTACTCTAACAAAGCATGCTAGAGTGTAAGTCTAGGTGCAATGCTATGATCCATCAAGACTTACTACATATCAACGCTACTGATAAAGAATATACCAAATTAGTAGTTTTTACACTTGGAATGCTCATGAGTGCTAAGAGAAGAGTGTTGAGTTTATCATATCATGAATCGTCCTATTTATTTGATAAACACGTGGATATTTTTGAGAGATGTCTTTTGAAAATAATATAGAGTACCCCATGAAGACTCAAACTAACACACAAAAATAAGTATATTAAATAACATCAACGTTATCATTATTTATAACAATATTAATACAAGAGATATTCAAGTTGTGTGATACTAGTTATATCTATAATTGTAAATGGTTGAAGAGTTTCGTACGGTTATATTCTCATGCTACATTTATGTCTATCAACATATTTATGGCATCTTTGGGAATGATAAATGTAACACTTCTTTTTTTTTATACCACAACTATTAAAATCCGAACACAAATTGTCACATTGTATGAGATTCATTTCACTCTAACCTTATCTTAAACTACAATAGAGTTTTATATACGACTATATGCCTTATGGCAGTGACACTTTAGATTATTTAAGAGTTAATGGTAATCAAGCTCGCTTTAATGAGATGCTTAGGAAGATGAAGTTTATGGTTTGAGAACAACACCAAGTGTCGTTCTAGCGAAGATGTATGTAGAAGCTAAAGGTGCCTCCATAAACTTCATCTTTTTTTTTCTCAGACGTCTGGTCATAACAAATTACAGTATTTGCTTTCTAAAAAGTAGCTATTCACTCTCTCTTTTTTTCTCTTGGTATGTTTAGCAGTTACCCCTGGCGATGCCGTTTCATCTACGTGCCGCGGTTAACGGACGGGACGGGGCACGCAACGGCCGGCCGGCCGGCCGGCTCACGTGAACAACGCCCACGAAGCCGCGCTGGCTCTTGTAAAAGCAACCGCTCCCTCCCTAGTCCCTAGTGCCCTCTTTCTCTCTCCTCCGCCCCTTTTTATCTCCCGATCTCACACATTTTGGAAAGAGGAGAGAGAGGGAGCGCCCTGCCAAAGGAAGAAACCGCGGCGAGAGGAGAGGAAGAGGGAGGAGGAACGGCGGAGGGCGAGCAAGATGAGAGAGATCATCAGCATCCACATCGGCCAGGCCGGGATCCAGGTCGGCAACGCCTGCTGGGAGCTCTACTGCCTCGAGCACGGCATCGAGCCCGATGGCACCATGCCCAGGTGAATGCCGATCCCTCCCGATCCGCGAGCGCGTTCCTTTCGCTTCCCCAATTTTTTGCAGCGTGCCTCCGCCGGCGCGATATCTAGTTTCTCGGCTTGGGCCGCCTTGAAATCCTGGCGTGCTCGTTGCATCTCCTTCCCGAGAAATCCTTTCGTCGGTGGAGGGGACGATGGGGCGGGGCGTGTGTAGATTGGGTGGTATTGTCATGGAAGTTCCGTATTCGTGTCTTCCTTTCCGTAGCACTTCTCGTTTGGTCCTCGGCTCCTCGCGATGGGTTTTTTTGGGTGGGATATTTTGTGCTTTGTTGGGCGTTGCACATTTCGTTGCTGGTGGTTGAGAGATTCCAAGCACAGTACGAGATGCGACATTTCCTAATTAAGAGTTTGCCCTAGCATTTTTGGACTATTGGGCCTTTTGTTTTTTGCGTTTGTTTAGGCAGGCGTTACGGAGGGGATGCGTTGGGTTTCTGTATAGAGGAGCGCACGTTATGTGTGTACAGGGGCACAGATTGGGTTTCCAACTCTGTAAGAAGCTAGATCTGAAGAATTGAATCTGTGGGGATGCTCAATAAATAATAATGTAACCTGGGAGCTCTGGTGTGTGTCAGACCTTGGATCTCCCTGGATTCAAAAGTTCTTATCTGATCCATTGTTAAAAGTGGCATGCTTATCTCCGTTTTGGGTAATCTTGTAGCGCCATAGAAAATTGTGTGGATGCTACTCTGCCTGAGAATAGAAAATCCTGCTGGGGATTCTGAGGAGGCAGGTTTCGTAGGCTATAAAATTATCTTTTAGCGCATATGACAATGGTTACTGATTACCTCATTATAGTTCTAAGTTCTCGCTATCTAATTTTTTCTAACACTGGATTGTTTGATTGTGATGCAGTGATACCTCGGTTGGCGTCGCACATGATGCCTTCAACACCTTCTTCAGTGAGACCGGTTCTGGCAAGCATGTGCCGAGGGCCATCTTTGTCGACCTTGAGCCCACTGTCATCGATGAGGTGCGCACTGGCTCGTACCGCCAGCTCTTCCACCCAGAGCAGCTCATCTCTGGGAAGGAGGATGCGGCTAACAACTTTGCCCGTGGCCACTACACTGGTAAATTCACCTTATCTCTTTGTGAATACATTATAGGAGTGAGTCTTTGCTTCTTGGTTATGGATTTGTTTGATTCTCATATGTTCATGGAATGCAGTTGGGAAGGAGATTGTCGATCTATGCCTCGATCGTGTGCGCAAGCTAGCAGATAATTGCACTGGGCTGCAGGGATTCTTGGTGTTCAATGCTGTTGGTGGTGGTACTGGCTCTGGACTTGGTTCGCTGCTGTTGGAGCGCCTCTCAGTTGATTATGGCAAGAAGTCCAAGCTCGGGTTCACCATTTATCCTTCCCCACAGGTATGAGTATGATCTTTCCTATGAGGAGGTTGGCTGTATCTGAGAAATGGAAATGATACATGAAGTAGGCCTTCAATCTCTTTTGGAAAATTGCTTAGACTTACATAGAATTAGTACTTTTGATAGCCCAAATAGAGATATGGATCATGTAATTTTGGCACCAGTGTTTGCATTCTAATTTGCACAGATAAACACTGATCATTGGATCACCTGAGGATTAGTTAAATCATGTGTGGACTAAACAAGCAACTATCATGGACTTCCTAGTTAGCAAGGATCTTCCTGTATATGGTTAAGAACATGATAGTACAACTGTCACAGGCTAGAGGCCTTCTTTATAAGTGTCTCTAGATCATGCATGGTACATGAGCCAACATTATAGTACAGTGCTTCTCCCTCCTGTTGTCCATTTGATGTGGGCCATTCAGTTTCGTTCGTGATAATCTGCATCTTAGCTGTTGTGGGAACAGTGTGGGTAGAGATTTTTTTTCAATGATTCTAGGTATGATCCATGGTTTAACTTTTCATCTAACGCCACTCTGGATTGCAGGTGTCAACAGCTGTTGTAGAGCCATACAACAGTGTCCTCTCGACCCACTCCTTGCTTGAGCACACAGATGTTGCAGTCCTCCTGGACAATGAGGCTATCTATGACATATGCCGGAGGTCCCTTGACATTGAAAGGCCAACCTACACCAACTTGAACAGGCTGATCTCACAGATCATATCTTCGCTTACCACCTCCCTGAGGTTTGATGGTGCTATCAACGTGGATGTTACGGAGTTCCAGACCAACCTTGTTCCATACCCACGTATCCATTTCATGCTTTCATCATATGCCCCCGTTATCTCTGCCGAGAAGGCCTACCATGAGCAGCTCTCTGTGCCTGAAATCACTAATGCTGTCTTCGAGCCCTCAAGCATGATGGCCAAGTGTGACCCAAGGCATGGGAAGTACATGGCTTGCTGCTTGATGTACCGTGGTGATGTAGTTCCTAAGGATGTCAATGCTGCAGTTGCAACCATCAAGACCAAGAGAACTGTCCAGTTTGTGGACTGGTAAGCTGTCTCCATCACAATTTTAGTTGCACTTATTTTATGATATCACAAGCACCTATCATATCCACTTGATTGGCAGTGCTAACTAACTATACTATGCTGCCGCCATACAGGTGCCCCACCGGATTCAAGTGTGGCATCAACTACCAGCCACCCTCTGTTGTCCCTGGAGGCGACCTGGCAAAGGTCCAGCGTGCCGTGTGCATGATCAGCAACAACACAGCCGTCGCAGAGGTGTTCTCTCGCATCGACCACAAGTTCGACCTGATGTATGCCAAGCGTGCGTTCGTGCACTGGTACGTCGGTGAGGGTATGGAGGAAGGCGAGTTCTCGGAGGCCCGTGAGGACTTGGCTGCCCTTGAGAAGGACTACGAGGAGGTCGGAGCGGAGGGCGCGGATGACGAAGGGGACGAGGGAGAAGACTATTGAGTAGCTGGTTAATAAGTAGTTCGTGGGTGGTTAATGGTTTGGGTTGTCGAGTATACTCTGCATGGTTCCATTCCATTGCGTACTGCTGCCGTGTGTGTTTCCATTTTGTATTATGTGGTAAATTGTTCGTAGCCCCGGTTGGCCATGATTGTTCATATCGTCTTGCTTTGGTTTGCAATGCTATTCGTCCAAGTTCGGTGTATATTACATTCTGTTGAATGTGTTCTGTGCTCTCAACCCTTGGGTGTCTGTACTTACAGGTTCAGAGTAGTTTGCTCTGCACTGCGGCGTTTTGTGTCAGTTTAGGTATCAGCCAATGGAAGCACAGCATGTTGCTGCTGCTAGGTCTGATGCTACCATCACTAGCCATCAGTCGCCAGTGCATTTGAGGTGGCCCTAGACACCTACTGCTGTTCAGGTCCCAGCTGCTTGAGCATGTGCACAGGGTATGGTGGCATGTGGAGTGGAGGTTGTCACGCTCATTTCGTGTAGCAAATCCGGCAAGTGCTGGTTGCGCATATTCCCCCGGTTTGTCCAGCTGCGGCGTCGCGATGCTAGATGGATAGGTGAGACAACTTGGAAAGTGCTTTGATCGTTGCACAAGAGCCCCGGGACCTGGTGCCAACCGATGTTGGTTGGTGTTGTTGGTTCCTCTGGTAGGTTTGGTGGCCTCCTGACGCTTTAACTTGGGCTGTCTCGCTCGTTCAGGATCTCAGGACCCAGGCTGGTGCCGGTTTCCATCGTGTTACTGGTACTGGCACTTTCTGATGTGTCGAGGCAGCGTGAACCCGGGGTAGATGTTCAACTCACCCGACGAGCGTGACCCCTGGAGTTTCATGTCGAAAAGATGCCGTGGGCAGGCATCCTGACCCACCTCAAAAATCTGGTCAGGCGGGGAACATTGCTGAAGTACCACTATCTGGAGATCTAGAGTCTCAGTAGTGAAGAGCATATGCGCGCTGCGACGAGCAGCAAGCAGAAGCTAGAATCAGGGCACAAATTAAGCCCAACCCAGTGACCCCTAGGGAAGTTTGTTGGGCTGTGGATGCACTGGGTTGGCAAGGCCTGGTTGCGTGACCAGAGTCCGGCCCACAGAGGTGACACACAACACAAGCCAACCAAACGTTGCGCGCACGCGGCCGGAGAAGACGACGCCGCGCTGCGCTGCGGTCGACACATGCTCCGCCGGATTCGCCGACGCCGGCGCGGTATATGTATATCACCTGCAGGACACCGGCACCTCCTCCGGCCGTGCGCGCGGACACACGTCCTCCGTCGCTGCTCGCTGGCTTCTCTGCAAATCAAGGCGCCGAGTCCTCATGCTGCTGCTCCTCGTCGCCGGCGGCGAGTGCGAGTCCCTCTTCTCCCCCTCCTTCCTCCATAAGCTATAGCTTGCAACCTATTAAACTGTCCATGTGAGTAGTAGATATCACTATAGCTAACTTCTCCAAAAGTGGGCTGAGGATGCCATGGAGGAATTGCCACAAACACAAAGACGAACATCCATGTGCTGGGTTGTCCGATGGGAGAGAATTTTCTGCATGAACGGAAGGTGCCGCCGCTGCGCGAGTGCTGACAGTAGGAGGAGGGAAAACTGACACGAGCCAATGCCAGCTTCCTGCCTGCGTGGTCGGTTCGAGCATCTGTTTCCGTTGCCATTTTTGTGCCCCCCCCCCCCCACCCCCACGCACACACTCCGGGTTGTTTAACTAGCAAAGCATAAGGATCAAGGGGGAGCGATTGCAGCAGCCGGTAGCACAGCCGAGTCACATGGATGAGAACCTGATGCTTTTCCCCACCCTGATTCCAGATTCCTGAATATTCTTGCTGGCGTTGTCCAGGAGTCCCGCGGCTCTTTGCTCACCTGCTCCACTAAACAAAGCATCTCCCCTGCTTGTCCTCTCCCTCGCGTCTGTTTCTGCCGCTGTCACGAGCACTTCAGCAATCAGCACTGCCAAGCACACGCCAGCTTCCCTGCTCTGCTGCAGGCTGCAGCAGTTGAGCCGTCGTCTCCGTTGCAACCGAACAAAGAACTCTGATGGATCGGATTCCGTTGGACGGGCCTGATTGGAAGTGAGAAGTGATTGGGGGAGACCAGGATGTCAAAAGCTTGGTAAATGTGCTGACACCTGGCAGCGCGGCGACATGTTTGCTCGGTGAAGCTTAAAAAATGGGCTCAAATTTCAGTACTCGAACAAGAAGGGTCGAGTTTATCCCATTTTGATCGTTCCTGCACCAATCCTCGACCGTGTACTGCAGTCGACAGTAGGAACGTTAGCTCAGCCGGTAAACGAACGCCAGATCTTGGATTTCCCCCGGGGGCGCATTCAAATTTGAACTTGAAATATCAAATCCCATTCAGCTTGTATACTCGTGATCACTAGCTTTTCACAACACTCAAATTTTATGTACCAGACAATTTTTTTTTGAAAAACCCAGACAAAAAATTGAAATTGCAAGTTCATACTAATTTAAATCTTTAGCATACGGGTACTAATCTGCCGAGAAATTGAGCCCTCGTGTACAGCCACAGGGCAATCAGTTAAATGCCTCGTATAGTATACAGTCCTTACAAAATATTCATCGAAACTGGGAAAGAAATTGAAATTTCTTCACCGGAGTTAGATCCAGAGGGTCGAACTACTCCTACACCGAATTGACCTTCACAAAAGGTACACCAAAAGAGTAGAATTCCGAGATAAGTGCCATCCTGCAGCCCAAGCAGAGCTACTGTATCCTGAATTTGGAATGCAATCGTGCACAATGATTTGCTTTGCCACACGGCAAAAATTTGAAGCATTTTTGCACAAAAATGCATCGACTGGCTACAACGAGTAGGATCATCATCCTCTTCCTCTTTACACCGCACACGCGCACACACCGGACACTTGTTACTTCCCCGACAATGGCCAACACCAGGAGGACGACGCACGCAGTTGAGGTGAGGCTAGCTAATAAGCGAGCTAGTGGCAGAGCGGCGAGAGATCCCAGAGCGGGTCGCAGGCGGAGGCGTCGAACACCCGGTCGAAGTACTCCTGCAGGCCGTTCATGGCGTACAGCGACGCCGAGATACGCCGCTCCACCTTGATCCGCTCGAACTCGGCCATTTCGCCCGGCGCCGCGGCGGCGGCCGGCTCCTCCTCCGCGGGTGCAGCTGGGACGGCGCTCTCGACGGCGGCGAAGCTGTCCAGAGGGGGGAACTGGCCGAACGCCGACTCGAACATCCAGGAATCGAACTCCTCGGCGCCCACGGGGGCGACCTCCGGCCGGTACACCTCGCCGGCGTCCAGTGCGCCGCCGCTGCCATTCAGGATGGCCATGGCGTCGTCGCAGCTGACTGCGCTGCTAGAGCTGCTGCTGCTGCTGCTGCTGCTAGGGCCACCACAAGCACTATTCGTGCTATGACTATTGCTATTGCTATTGCTCGTGGTGGGAGAAGGGGAGCTCGCCGCCTTCTGCTTCGACGCGGCGGCCGAGGAGGACCTCGCCGCGGCGGCCTTGGCCTTCTTGATCTTCTTGTGGTGGAGGAGCCCCCGGATGCGGACGGCCAGCGGGCAGTCCGGGGAGATGCGGGGCGCGAAGTTGGTGCGGGCTTCGTTGCCGCGGAGGAGGCGGGCGGCCTCGTCGTAGGCCTTGGCCGCGGCCTCGGCGGTCTCGAAGGTGCCGAGCCACATGCGGATCTTCTGCGTGGTGTCCTTGATCTCGGCCACCCACCGGCCCGACGGGCGCTGCCGGACGCCGACGAACTTGCTGTGGTTGTTGCTGCCCTTCTTCCGGCCCCGCGGCTTGGACGGCTTGGCCTGCGCCGCCGCCTCCTGCTGGTAGTAGTAGTAGTAGCTGCTGTAGTCCTCGAGCTGGAACACTGATGGCTGCGACTGGAAGTTGAGCTCCATTGGAGGCTTTCTTGGTTCGAGCTCCTGATGGTTGGAGTGGTTGGAGAGGGGGAGGAAGACAGGTGTCGATCTGCTGCCGAGTGCTTGCTCTGGTTGGTTTTGGTGGTGAGCAGCTGAGCACAAGGGGAGAGGATTTATAGAGGATCAGTCACTTGGCAATGGAGCCCTGTGGGGTTACTTTCAGGGGCTGGTCAAATGCTGGTCTGCCTATGATCATGTCATGGAAATGGAAGTGGGTGTTTGGGGGGATAAGGCATCTTGTTGGGATCTTTTTGTCCTTTCAGTTTGTTTTTCGGTTTTGCCCTTATGCATTGTCAGTGAGCAAACAAAGCTATGCTGGTGTTCTTTTTTCTTCTTCTCAATTTATTAACTAATTTTATGATGTTGCTGAATCAACAAATTGAGGAACTTGGTGCTGTAGTGCATCACCACTCACCGCTGTATTTGACCTTTGGCATTTTCTATCATTACTTTATACCGTATGAGAGGTAATCATTTCGCTTTTGAGTCAATAGAATGGAAATTCCTTTTTCAATGTCTCTAAAAGTTCATGCCTGCAGGCAGCAAGCACGCTAGAGTTCAGCAAGTGCATGCTCCTCACTACAATGCCAAGCAAAAGCTTGGAAGCAGGAGTCAAAGGGTCTACTTCTCCTAGTAACATAAACTACCATGTCTACACCAACATGCATTATTACCTTCAACTGAAAACTGCTTCTAGGACACTGTTGGACTGCTTCTTCCCTAATTCGCGGTTATCCCTCTGGTCAAGCTACTACCATGAGACCAGGTCCTAATTGCACCGCAATCCGCCACATGGCGGCATTAGAGAGAATGGTGACGAGCAATTAGGATACAAACTAGAAACGGCTAAACATCGCCTTTTCATCAACCACGCCCACTTGTGCTTTGTTTATCTTGTTTCTTGGCAAAAGCTGCTATCAACCAAGTCTTTCTCCGTCACTGGATGATGTAGCTGGCCTTAGCTAGTTCAATTTTGGCGCCCGTGAGTTTTTGAAAGAATCTTTGCGCATATAACATAGTATACCATACAAAACAGCCGCCCCAAATTGTTTTTCATAGTGTTAAATGCTTAGGAGCATGCATTACATTAGTACTTTAATGCATCGCAAGAAAGTGCTACTTCGACATGGACATGACTGCCGGAATCCGACTCGGGTTCGCGTGCTCGACTGGAGAGGTCTTTATTCAAAATGGATAATGCTACTGTGTCTTCGGTCCAGTAAAAGTTAAAATGGATAGTGTTACTGTCACTTCGGAGATGTCCGGCAAAGTTACCAGGCATAGTAATGTGTATTGGATGCCAACCTGGATTTGGTGAATTGACATGGGAGTTGAGTAACACACACAAAATTCTTATTCCAAATAGACCATAGGAGGGGGGTTTGTTTTTTAAAAAAAGAATCCTTTTGACATGGGAGTTGAGCTAACGGTGAGTTGCCTTTTTCCAACTTAAAATTAACACTTGTTAACCCTAAGATTTTTGCACTATGAGCATCTTCGAGATTTGCAAGAATTCTAGCCGGTTGAAACTGAAGCAAGCATGATGGCAAAGGCTTCCTTGATCTCTCCAGCCTAAAGAGACGGCACTGCTAGTTTAATGAAGCAGGTACTTTCTTTGCTCGCCACAACGTACTGTAAGGATTAACAAACCTAAATTCCTTGGTCAGCAACGGGCACATTTTCTTCATCACCTGCGAAAAGGTCATCGTCATGACTCATGAAGCCACATCACGGACCCCTTCAACTTCGACTGCAAGGGCATGCCTACCTCACCTATCAAAAAGACAAACTTTGTCAAATAGTGGCGCGTCATTCCACCAAATGAACTATGTTCAGCTTGCTGGTTGAACAATAGGATAGGGCACCCACATTGGCCGTAGTTTTCTATAGCCAGGATGACTCCAAGAGGGTTATGGCTCGTAACCTCTTGTTCCGTAGCAGGGCAGATGCCCTGCTTGTCGCTGTCAAGGGGCATTTTCTTTTGTCGAGCTCGGCGGGGCTACTCGCGCGAACAGGACAAGAGACCACTTTTTGGGCAGCAGCAAGGTCAAGGAAGATGGCATCTTGGCATCGGCCTCGGGGGTTGGTTTCAGATTTGTCTTCGTCTGTGGAGCCGCCATGGAGCTGGAGAAGGTGGACATATTCCAGCCGTGTTTCGGGAGGTAACCCTCTCGCGACCAGTTCTAGCTCGTTGCTGATGTCAAAACTTTTTGCAGCGAAGATTATCTGAAAGGTACCTTTGGAATTTGTTGGGATTGATTCCTCTATGGTGACGAGTGCACCTGCTACGTGATTGTGTACTTCTATGGATTTGTTGAGAAGAAAACTCAAAACAAGGACTCGCCGGCTACAGGGAGAGGGAGCCGGGACTATAAACAAAATAGCATAAAAATACATGCTCCTTGTAGTTGAAAGAACATGAAACGACTGATCGATATTAGGTTGCTGGGCAAGTTCGGTTGGACTACCAAGTCCAGACCCCAGCCTCGCGAATCTTCAATTCCGCCGCAGATTTCTCGATGCCACTCGTATGCAGACAAGGTGGAAACAAATGAAGCAACCGCTATGCGGCATGTGCGGCGTATCAACGGAGAATCGTAAAAAACAATTCCTCAGATCACAAGGTAGCAATCTTACCTTTCAAAAAAAAAGGTACTGTAGGCTGTAGCAAGCTCCAGTAGCGACACAAACGGTACAAGCACGTTGAGACCATCACGGCTTCGAAGCTCACACGGAGCCCAAGGGGAACTCGATGCCACTCGTATGCAGAGAGGTCAACTCGATGGCTTTAACGGAGACGAAAATACAAAGCTTCAGCATTTTCAAACTAGGCATATCTCAAAAGTTTGCAATAAAAAATTGGCCAATAAAATGACAAGAGATTAACTGGAATCAAAGCAAAGCGGAAAGCAATCTCACTCAAAAATACAATGATCTCATTACCAAAACTGACGCAGCATGTCCAACCCAACCGACAACAAATCTCACCATTTCCCTTACACCTCTGTTGCAGCACGTCTCAAAAACATATTTCGAGTACATGACAATATACACACTCTACAGCAAAACCATGTATGATGGCAACTTCCAATTCCTCCAAGCGAGCGATGCATTCACAAATTACCCCACCCAGAAAAATATTCAATACAAAGAATTGGCTGACGGTAACAATGATGAAATATCAAGAAAAAAACGCAAGCCGGGACCTTGCAGCGGCAAAAACTATGTCGATAAAATCGACTGTAGCAGGAGCTGTTGCTGCGGTTGCAAGTTGGAAAATGCTGACGCAAGAAAATCTGGAGGTAGAGTCTGCTGGAATCGCCTCAAGATACTGACCATCTTGTTTTTGGTTTCATCTGTAGCAAGCTCTGATCCATTGCCCAAAACCTAAACAACATACAGATTGCACAATAACCATTCAGGAGTTCATACATAACAGTTAAGTCATACATAACTATCACTACAAATTTACAACCTAACAAATTGAGGGCACAGATAAAACAGTACCTCAACAAAAATTGAAACAATTTTAGGAAGATACTGATTTTGAGGGCCAAGAATTTCCGTATCCGACCTGCAAGCAGAACTGGTTATTATAAATTGCAAAAGCCATTAACCTTGTTGGGAGATTTCCAGTCATGAGTGTACCTCTCCACCATGGAGCAAAGTTGCTCATGTACAACTTTAGCTTCAATCTTGTCATCTTTTATAGGCAAGCAACTAAGCCAGGCTGGAACAACCTGAGAAGAATGTATGGATCAGTTTGGAATAGTGTCATGCACAAGGTTTGGAATGGTATCATGCACAAGGTATAACTATCCCCTAGCAAAGCTAACGGTGCAAAATTAGGCTTTAGACACCATGCAGTAAACTTAGAAGCTTACAGGTGTTTGGTTTGAGGAATAGGGTGGTCCACCACCTTCTCACATTTTTGTTTGGTTTGGGGAATAAAACCGGGTTCCTCCATCACCATCTTAACCCTCAAAAGGCACATGGCTAGCTTAATAATGAGAAATAGGTTCATTCCAACAAAATTCATGGGACGACTACATGATCGACAATTCCATCAAAGATGAGGTGATTCCTCAAACCAAACACCACATTAGAGTTTCAGTGTCCCCTGCTCATTGCTCCCTCAGTGTGTGCGCGCTGTCTCAGCGCAGTGGAAAGAAGGGAGAAGGAGGGACAACAATAGGACGCTCTTAGGGATGAAATTTCCATGTTTAAGGTTTCTCCTAGTAATGCGCCTAAAGCCTCCAAGAGCTGGTACAACCTCCTTCCTATTCTTCCCCTCCTACCCAGAATCCCACATGAGCTACCCACCTAGGGCGCACTAAGCAACTTCTGAGAAGATGCCGTCACATGCAGTTGGCTATGGATATAACCTTTAGACATTGATCATTATTACCAACAAATAGCCACTTGTCATTGGGGTAGGCACAAAGCTAGAAAATATTGGTCATATTATACCAAAAAAGTTATTGAGAATGAGCATATACCTGTGCCGCATCAATACCATCCCGATGAAATTGACATATTTTTCCAAGTGCCGAAACAGCATTATCATATGCCATAATATTGTCTGGCAGTCGTGCTTCAGGATGTCGGATAACATTGTTCAATTTTGATAGGGCCTCTGCATTCAGCAGCATCACATTGTTGGATTGGTAGGAAAATGTTGAAAAAACATTAAAATACTAGAAATATAAAGAACCTACCTCCAACTAGGGGGCGAAAAACATGACCACCAAACTCAGCACATACACCCACCCCATAGACAGCAGCCTAAACGAACAGGAACAGTCATTTTATTGGTGTCCAATGGTACCAAGTGAAAAGGGAGAATGGATCAAGGGAACATAATAGAACAAAAAACTGACCTGCCGAACATCTGAATTCTCATCATTTGCTGCCTCCAAAAGGAAAGGAAGGTATGTATCATAATACCTCAAAGCTGATTCACGGCATTGCTCTGCAACATCATCAAATATACAGATAGCTATCCTTCTCTCCTCAGGTGTTTTATCTTTTCCCTGCACATCAACGATAGGGTACAAAAATGAGTTGGAACGAAAATATCAAACCTAAAAAAAATAAGCACTGTACAACAGGAATAAGCATGGAAAAACAAGAAATGTTACTAATGAGGAAAAACATTAAGATCCCAGTATGTAAACCAAAAATAAGCATGCAATCACTGAAAAAAAAATGCTCAACAACAGAGAGCTCATACAAATAAATAAACAGGGCAGAGCTCAGTCGGCTTACCAACATTGGCGTAATGTACACTGAGAGCTCATCAAAGAACGGCAAAAAAGAAGCTTTGAAGGTCTTAATCAAAGTTCCAAGGCACTCGCTGACCTGAAAGTTTAAAGATGTTAAATGAAAAATAATAGGTATGCTAAATCTCAGAACATCTTTAAGAGAAATGAGATAAGCCCTAACATCATTTCAAAAACAAACAAACCTGATCAAATACTTCCTCCTCTTGTTCATTCTCCTCTTTAAGTAGTTCTCCTTCATCAGCATCAAAATCTTCTGCTTTTGTTCTTTCTGTACGTTCCCTTTTCCTGGTTGCGCTGGCTATAATGACATTTTTTATCTCATCCGAAATAGCTCGTACTTGGGTTTCATCAAGCAAACGACCAGAAAGCTGCCCAATGAGTAGCATCAATGAAAATTCAATGAGACAGTTATAAATTATACAAGGGACGAGAATACTTAAAAACAGGCTAAGAGATACCAACAGAACTATAGCAAATATTGTTCCATCCACAGAACATAGTTAAATAATCCCTCTCGTTGCCCTTTTTGTGATTGCAAGGTGATGATCATGCAAGCAAGACTATCTAGCTTTGCCTGGCTGACTAATAAGTGTGCAAAACCGTGTGCAGAACCCTGATTCCTCCATGTGATGCTAGCTGGCTCTAATTGCAACTGTTTTATTGATCACAATTTGTTACATGAGACTATCATCAGCCATTCTGAATAAAACATGGATAAAATCCCAAACATATTGAGCGATGGAAATACATGTTTCAGCCTTCCCTAAAAGAGACATTTTCGACCAATAAAGCACTATATTTATTCCAGAAACAGTATTAGATTGATGCCTCCACTAGACAAGAATACATGCATAAGGGCCCATGTTATTCTGCACATATGGAGATGCACAGGTTTCAGACTGAAAAAAACAATACGCCTGGCGTAACTTTGTGAAGTTCCATTCTAACTAGACATCTATCAGAGAAAATACACTAAGACATCATTATTTGACAACACAGGGGTAGGAGGTTAGAAAATAGAAGTTATAACTAAATATCCAAGTGAAGCTTTAAGAAAAATCTCAACCATAGATTGAAATTATCAAGCAGATGGTGCAAATGTACAAACCTGCATACACTCATTTAATGAATCCAGCATGGATGAGCACATTTCTGTTTCTGGCTCCTGCACAAAGGATGCAAAACGTTCAGGTGTTAGCATGTGCAAAAGAAATAATAATCAAACTACTGGGAGATCTTCAAATAGACCTTGTGAAGTGCTTCAACAAGAGCTGGAATTATGTAGTCAGATAGCTGTTTAACATAAGACTCATCACGGCCTTGAGCCTGCCCCTTCTCAACAGCCAATTTGGCCGAACGTAGGAGTTCCGGCATTGCTGCACAGATGTTCAGAATTGTAAAAGGAGCAAATGTGCGTGGAAAATAAATCACTGTACAACATCAAAATACCCGCAACAGCAGCTCTCCTGACTTCTTCATGGAAGTAAAACTTCAGCAGAGGGACCAATGTGGGGGCAACCTACATATAAATTTGAAATCAATGGTGTATGTTGGAAAGGAGCAGTTGAGACTTGAAAAAATTAGACATTGGATATGTTTCATGCGATAACAAACCTGATCAATCCATGGGAAGAAACCCTCCTTGAGCTCATCAGCATAACAGCACAGCATGTTGCAAGCTGTTGCTTTCTCTTCCAGCACACTAGTTCGGATTCCTATTCTCTTGTCACCAAGAGTGATTGTTTCAATGCTGCATAAACATAAATTTTGGGGAAGTGTCAAAAAGATTATACAAAGTTAAAAGTAGGATGCTCTCCGTGCCTCGGCAGGAAGGGGGATGAATAGCAAAACCTTAGAACTATATATCAATAAAAAAAAGATCCATAAACAAAACAGTGTAAATGTTTTACCAAGTAGGCACACTACATCTAAATGCCATAGTATGGTTCATACCCCTTCATACTTCAAATAAATTTCAAATTAACATGCTAAACTAGATAATTTTGCGCTTAAACCAATTTCTTCTAAATTCTTTTCTGTACATTCTCATGGATACATCAACTATAGGCAAGAAAAAGTCAAATCATCAACCATGAAATAGAAAGATTCCCTATTTGCAACTGTACAAGAGCGAGAAAGGTATAGATATTTCAAAGTGGCAATAGTCTATCATGATTTTCAGGATTGCCAACCTAAATCTCTAATCAAGTAGATAAAATATTGCAATAGAATGAATAACCGACCTATCGTCGTCTGATTCTATTTCATCATCCGATTCAGCTGAAGTAATTGTTACATCGGGCTTCAGCTGAGCAGACTGAAGAAGTGGTGGCATAACAACACTCATGTAAGGAAGGAAATCCTGCCCAAGACATTTGCATAGCCTGGCCCAAGCCTATAACATGTGGTGGTAAGTGTTAGACATTCACATATTTAATGTGTCGTTAAGCCTAGTTTCAGTTACGTTGAAGCATACCTGCAACATGTAGCTGGTAATTGGATCATCAGTTTCCATTGGAGTACCTTGCAAAGCCATAAGTACTTCCATAACCTAGCAAAGGGCAGATGATTAGAATATCAATGTTTCCTCAATAAAAAAAATAGTATAGCCGAAGATGCACCTTTAAATTTAAGGTTCAAGGAGAAGCAGAAATGACAGCCATAAATAATAATTTTATCAAACAGAAAAAGACATACAATCTTCCTGAATTTGATACATCAGCAGGAAAAGCATTGAACATTTAAACGAGTCAAGAACACAAACAGTGATTAAAAATCGATAGCAAGTCATTTGCAACAAAGTACATTATTTGGAAGCTGGAACACAACATTACAAGTGAAAGAAGAGGCTAACCTGCCTTGCGTCGTCTCTGAACTTGTCTTTACCCACAGCCATTCCTACCAAACTAATACACTCCATGGACTTGGCACGGAGCATCCTCTTAGACTTGTCAGTTGCATTCATCAAAATAGCTTTTAGGTATGGCATGACAGCATCATAGTATTTCTTGAAGTGCTCCTGCAAGGCAAAAAAAAAACAAAAATTGTCATAATGCTATTCTAAACTTGTTATCAACAACAAGCTAGACAGGCAAATGAAGGGTTGTCAAAATGCTATAAACTTGTAATCATCAGCAAGCTAGAAAACGCTAAAACAATGGGACAACCCCATGGTACATGACAACAAAGATCCATTATGCATATAACAGCAAAATGCATCCACCCACTCCCAATTGTCAAACAAACAGTTACCTGTGATGAATCTGCTACTGAAGCTAGAGCTGTCAATGCTCCTTCTTGCACCATTTGCTTGCCATTCTAGAAATAGATGTTAGCATGTTTACTACCCATAATAACAAATATGCCCAAAGCAAACTGAAATATAATTCAATGCAAGTAAATGCATACCTGAAGAAGAACAAGTAATTTGTTAACAATTCCATCCAGGTAAGGTGTCAAAATTTCTGGTGTACAGTTCTCGCTGAAGTTCAAAATGGCTGATGCGGCATGTGCCTGTCAACAAAAAGAGTCATATAGGAAGTCGATACAGATTGTTATTCCCTCCGTCCCGGTATATAAGGCGTAACCACCTCTGGTTCAAAGACCAAGGAACATATTTAATTCTCTCTATCAACACTAGTATTACTGCATCGATGTACGAGTGTATAGAGAGAGCGCGCCTTATATTATGGAACGAGTAAAAAGTGGTTACACCTTATATATTAGGACGGAGGGAGCATTTCCTAAGATGTATGACATAAATAGGTGTGCATGACTTCTGCCTCAGAATTGAGACAAAGAATTGCATAAACCTAGTATCTCAATGAACGCAAACCACTTAAACAGCATTGGGTGCAAAAGTCAAGTTTCCAAAACGGAATAATCAAAGTTACTCGAGCATCCGCTACCTTCTATTAGCATTTACTTCTTGTAAAGGTGATGACATGAAGGACTAGGTAACTTGCTAGGTGATAAATTACTATTTATTGAAGGAACTTTATTAGCTTGAAGCTAAATAGAATTTTTTTTTGAGACATTCAGATGTGTTAACTGTGCCCACCTATTTACAATATGTTGTTTCAGTATGTAAGATGCACAAAAAACTTCTTGATCCACATCAAGATGATTGATGCAACAAAAATAAGCAGTAACAAGTTGAAGGGTGTGAGATCAAGTTTCGCTGAAATGATACAACTAACCTGAACTCGTGGGTTCTGGAAATCATCCATAGCATTTGCCAATGCAGGCAGCACCTTCTGGTGGTAATGAACTTGCAAGTCTGGTCCCAAATCAGTAGAGAGCTGACCAATCGCATTGATTGCAGCCCATCTCACACGTGGGTGAGGATGTTGGAATCCATTCAATATCATTGAAACAACTTGTTCCAAATTTTTAAGCATAACCTGCCAGAAAAAAAAACAGAAACCAATGAGAAGATGGCCTTTTCAGCAATGTTACATGAAACCGGGAACAGGTAGCATATGTTTTTTTTATACTAGCCTATAATAACTCTTGTAGATTTGGCAATTTAGTATTTGTCATCTCTACATGAGGAATCAGTGGACAAGTATAGTGTTCATCATCCAATTTTCCCTTTTCCTAATTCTACATGTCAGTTCAAAAAATCCAGTTTACGTATCCAAAAGACCTAAACAGCAACAATAAATATCCTTCTAATTGACCAACAGATTGTTGTACACTAGTCATACTTATAAAAGTTATCAGGCTAACCTTTGCACATCCTTCTGCAATCTGTGCCAGTGTTATGAGCGCAGCATGGTGCTTCTGCCACTCAGGAGCAGAAAGGTACTGTGGAAGCAGCTCAGATGCAATTGGCACAATTGCATTTCCACCAATGGCGATGGCAAGGCGGTCAAGGCACTCCTGTGCCACTCCATAGTTGTTCCCTTCACCTGCATCTTCATCTTCAGTTTCAGCAGAGTGCCAAGAAGGGTCATCCTCGACATCAAGCAGCATCTGCATCAGCACTGCAAACAGCCTGCCGACAAACTGGGGGAGTCGCCGCATCATTCCAGGTGCACGCTCTCTTGCCTCAGCAAGAGTAATGACAAACTCAACCGCCAAGTGCCTGGTCCCATCCTCCAGCTGTGCAGCCTCAGCAACTTGTAGCATTGCCCCTACCACGTCCGCAATCTGCCGTCGTAGAAACCTAGGCTCTGCACCAGCCAGCTCAACAAGCAGCTCCAGCGCCTCCTGCGCAGAGGCCTCCTGGCCAGAGTTTAGGCAATCCGTGAGCGCCCTCATCATTGCTGGGAGCAAATCCTGCATCTTATCCCGATCGGCGTTGGTGGGCAGGCACTGGACGAGGTTGACTGCAGCACCCAGGGCCGCAATACGCACATCAGGGGACGTGGGATGCGCCAGGGCAGCAGCGAGCAGGTTGTGGATAGTCATGAGATGGTCGAGCAGCGATTCAGCGATGTAGTCCGCCAGCCTCGCGAAGATAAGCAGCGCAGACTCCTGAAGGTTGGGAGCCTCGGGCCCAGACGCCGCGCGGAAGAGGAACGGGAGCAGCTCGGCCCACGCGTTTTCGGGCAGCAGCGAGGCGGCGAGCTCGGAGATGGCGTCGCAGACCTTCTTCGCGATGGGCTTCGGGGGATCGGACTGGAGCGCGGAGAGGAGGTGCGCTTTGAGCGCGGACTGGCCGGCGGGGGAGAGCTGCGGCCAGAGCGGCGCCGGGGGCGTGGCGTTGTTGGCGGAGGCGTCGGAGGACGGGGTCGGGGAGAGGACCTTGCGGAGCAGGACCCCAGCCATGGCGCGGAGGTCGGCGGGTGTGGCGGGCGACGCGAGCGAGGAGGCGAGCCGCAGCGCGAGGGGCTCCGGGTGCCAGGCCCGGAGGCGGTGGAAGGCGGCCTCGGCGGCGGAGCGGTCGGTGTTGGAGGACGACATGAGGGTCGACAGCAGCGCGTCGAACGCCGCCGGGTCGCCCCCCAGCAGCGCGGCGGCCGCGGCCTGGTCCTCGGCGGACGCCATCGGATCGGAGTCGACTCCGGGGCGCGCGGCGGCGGTTAGGGTTTGGGTGGGGGGCGGGGGTCGAGCCGGTGGCGGCGGCGGCGGGAAGGGGAGGGTGGTGGAGAGAGAATTAGAGACCGGGGTTGGGTTTAATATTATATGGGTAGGGTTTGGGAGATGCGGCTCGCTCGTCGCGGCCGCCGGGAGACCAGGCCAAGGCTCGCGCTCGTGGCTGGTGTGGTTGTGTTGGGGTGGGGCAACCGCCGTGCGATGAGACCCAGAGCGAGCACGCCCGCCGTGTGGGGTAGGTTTGGTTCGATTTGGCTGCGGCCTTGCCGGCGGCCGGGGTCGGCTCGGGTCCGTCCGGCTGGCTCGGCCTTCGGGCGCCCCGCACGCCGGTTCCGCGGGATTCCCTTGTCCCCGTCACCTTTCCATCGCCCCGTGGATTTTCGCAGCGACGCGCCGGTATCTGCGTCCGCAGAAACCGACCGCTCGGCTCGGTCCGGCATCGGCCCGCGCCCCGTTGGCCATGGGATCCGCTTCGCAGATGCTTCCTCCTCGCCGTGCCGCGTCTTTTCGGCGAGCACGGGGGGGTTCTGGGTTTTACAGCTGGGGGCGTGAGCTGGGCGCGTGGATGGAATGGATGGACAGGAGAAGGTGGTGACGCCCATGGAGGGCCATGATTGGGCATTGATGGGTACAGGCAGGCGGCCGGGTGCCATCTTCCCCGCGTCATCATTGGTGCACGGCTCAGGGGAACAGCTGCGGCCCAACAGGGCTCGTCCTAGGAGGTGTGCTGGCAATCCCTTGTGGACTTTCTTTCTTTCCTCCCGTATAAAGAAAGTGCAATGTTTGGGTCCTATCATGTCAATGCGAACCAAGTGGTGAATGCGCACGGTGACCGAGATCCCGTGTGTTCGTTGCGGCTCCTTTTCACCATATAGGTGTAGTTTGCTCCTGAAATCGCGACGCAAAAGCAAACGTAATGGGAAAACAATGGTAACGTTCGCAGAGTAATTGATATGATGCTAACAAAGTAACAAGAAAACTAGATAGCGTTAAGCCGTTAGCAAAGTAACGGAAACCGACATAGCGTTATCCGTTTGCAAAGTAACGAGAAGCTGACGTAGTGTTTAAGCCGTTAAAAATAGCAACGGGAAACTGGCGTGGCGTAATCCTCTAAACAAAATAATGAGAAATTGCATTGCTTTGGTTCCACGGCTAACGGAAATGGAAATCAGGGAGCTATCAATAAAGAGAGAAGATGACACATAGGAGGAGGGAGGCTGTTGTACATGATAGAGCAGCATCCTCTGGCGCACCATTGAAAGTGCTAGCTATTATAAGCAGTGGCTTGTAAACTGATTTTGCATAACAGTACTAGCCCTCTACATCACCTTGAACCCTCAAGGCAAAGCTAGCTTGTCCTCTTTAGCCTCCCCATTATTATCTCCTATGAACTCCATTTTTTGTAATGAATGTGTGTGGATGCTTATCATCATCCCACTCTATGATTACGAAAGCCTTCTATGCGGCCAAATTCCATGGTAAGACCACGAGATATGGCATTAGCTTGAAGGATCCGCGTATTGAAAAGGGTTTGCATCGCAATCTAATTACATGAAAAAAATACGGGCCAAATATTACCATAAGTTGATCGAAATGTAGCGCACAGATATTTACGATGTGTGTTTACTGTGCAAACCCAAGCATGATGAGGATATGGCCCGATCTTCCGAGAGGTAGGACAAGTTCGATTGGTGGAGGACTCGACGTTGACGATCCGGCTTCAAATCAGCAAGATTCGAACCCTGCAACCGCTACACCACTGCTCTGTTGGTTATCAACCAAGCACAACTTGATCGACCTTATCGAGAAGGCTTTTTCTGCAAACGAATCGAAGAACACAGGCAAGAACGTATAAATACGCAATCTGACAATTGCAAATACAATTGAAGCAAATCACAAGAGAGGTTCAAGCACTCAGTTCAAAAGTGTCGTGTTTTTACCGTCGGCCTACCTAGGGATACCCTAAGGTAGATGATTATTTGGTGAGAGACCGCCGGATCTGGAACTTGAAGGTGAACGCAAGGACACAAGACACAAATTTAGATATGTTCGGGCCGCTAGAGTAGCGTAATACACTGCGTCCTATTTGGGGTGTTGTATATTGCGCCCTGAGCTTGGGTGTTGAGTTCCGTGTTGGCTGCTCAGTAATAATGCTTAGTAGTCGTCGGCCGGCCGCTAATCGTCCTCGCAAAGTCGAAGTGATCGCCGGCGGGCCGCCGAGCCTTCTCACGAAGTCGAACTAGTCGCTGGAGGGCCGCCGAGCCTCCTCGCAAAGTCGAAATAGTTGAACTCGTCGCTGCTGCGCGCGGGCATTGTGGCACAAGCTGAAGTTGAACCGGGTCGTCGAGGTCGGCGGCCGCGGTGTATCGACATTGCAGCGCGAGGTGAAGTCGAGCCGAGTAGTCGAGGTCGATGTAGCCGTTCGCTGAAGGATCTGTCGGTGTTTAACCGGCTGCCCACCGAGGGATATACCCAAGGTGGTAAGTTTTGGGTGAGGGGACGCCGAGATTAGGAACTCGAAGGTGCAAGGAACACAAAACTTAGACAGGTTCGGGCCGCAAGATACGTGATACCCTACGTCCTGTATGGTGGTTTGTATTGCCTTTGGTGTAGAATAATCTGGAGATCGTGTTTTGAAAAGATCCCTGCCCTCCCTTATATATCCAGGAGGTCAGGGTTACAAGAATCCTCACCGATATCAGCCAAGGAATCGTACCAGAACATATCTCGGATAGATTCCTTCCGTATCGGTTAGTTTTATCTCTTATTTAAACGGGATAAATAAGAGATAAACGAGATGAATAAGAGATAAGACGGATTTAATCTCTTAAATCTCTTTAAACTACGCTATATACACAGTCCCGTGGCCCCGGGTCTGACAAACCCCCGAACTCTTCGTAGCTGAGTACTGCAGGCTTATCGAGTACTTTTCGAAGTAGGCTTCGGCTTCCTTGAAGCTCCGTCTTGAAGTCCTTTTTCGAGTACTTACTCGGCTGCATCAAAGCTATGAGGTGCTCATGCCCCGAATTTTATCCTTGATATGGTGTGCGATTGAAAAATCGCACTGCATATGGAGTAGCCCCCGAGCCTTAGGTTGAATCGGAGAATTAGGCTGAGAGTCACATTAGTCTGTAATCCTCCTTACTTTTTAAATAAATTTAAAAAATAAGTAGTCGATGCCATATATCCCGCAGCCCCCGAGCCTTGAATCCAAATCTCTCAAATTTGGGAAAAAGGATCCAAGAATCGTGGCATTGGTGTTACTCTGAAATCCTGAGAAAAACTTTTCGTCTTCTGCATAGTGAAATTAAGCCTCCCGCTGGTTTATTTAACCGCGCGGTGTCTTAAGGTTTCTTCTGCACTCTCAGTCTTCATATGAGTCGTCTTCGAGTAGTTTTGCGGCGTCCAGCTCCCGAGCTTACGAGCCAAGAGAGCCAAAGGAGCCATGTCGAGTAGTGCGCATCGCCCAGCCCCCGAGCCTGAGAACTAGCGGAACTGCGATGGCACGCCGCGCTGCCTAGAGGGTTGTTGCCGAAGTTTGACCTGAAAAAAGACAATGCACAAATTATGTAGCATAATGCGAAGATACCGAGTAGTACTCAGTAATAATGTGAAGACACCAAAATTTATTTGGTGTAAAAATTGCTGTGTCGAGTTCTTTTTTAGATCATTTAAATCTCCCGAGCAGTCCACCTGTTACGTTTAAGCACCTGGTCCTGTTTTAGCCGTTGCTCATAGCGTGTATGAGATCTTTATCTCGTGTACGCGTAGAGGCGTTAGGCGTGACAGAAGAGCTGAGGTTTCACGGATTAAGACATGTGCTACCCGAGTAGATTAGCGACCGTTAAGAGGAGACACGCGCAGAAAGTAGTCGTCATGCGACAAAGAGGATGCACAGTGCGCAAAGATAGTCAGCAAAGTGTAGCTCTGGAGAGTTTCATGCCCATCGAGAGTCATACACGGATAAGTAGTCGGCGAAGTGTAGCTCTGGAGGGTTTCATGCCCATCGAGAGTCGTACACGGACAAGTAATCGATCAAGGAGTAGCCCCCGAGGGTTTCATGCCCGTCGAGAGGCGTACCCAAAAAGGTAGCCGATCCTGTGAAGAACAAGTTGGAAAAGGTATAAGTCACTTAGCTTGATTCGTGGACGAATGTCGACGAAGCCGTGGAGCTCGTTGATGGAGCTGGGACGGTTTGTTGATGAAGCTCGACTAGTCGGAGTCGATTCCTACTAGTTTTTAAGTCGAGATGAGTAGTTGAAGTAGTCGTCGGCGGGCTGCCGATCGTCCTCGCGAAGTCGAAGTAGTCGAACTCGTCGCTGCTGCGTGCGGATATTGCGGCACAAGCCGAAGTTGAACCGGGTCGTCGAGGTCGACGGCCGCGGTGCATCGACGTTGCAGCGCGAGGTGAAGTCGAGCCGAGTAGTCGAGATCGATGTAGCCGTTCGCTGAAGGATCCGATCTCAAACTCGATGAATCGATCCGTCGATGCACATGCGTGAAGGTAGCAATCCACCACCTGGTGAACTAGAAAGATGCCATCGAGTTCGCTGGTGGATCTTCGATGCGCTCCCCTACTTGGCGCGCCAGCTGTCGGTGTTTAACCGGCTGCCCACTGAGGGATATACCCAAGGTGGTATGTTTTGGGTGAGGGGATGCCGAAATCAGGAATTCGAAGGTGCAAGGAACACAAAACTTAGACAGGTTCGGGCCACAAGATGCGTGATACCCTACATCCTGTATGGTGGTTTGTATTGCCTTTGGTGTAGAATAATCTGGAGATCGTGTTTTGAAAGGATCCCTGCCCTCCCTTATATATCCGGAAGGTCAGGGTTACAAGAATTCTAACCGATATCAGCCAAGGAATCGTACCAGCACATATCTCGGATAGATTCCTTCCGTATCGATTAGTTTTATCTCTTATTTAAATGGGATAAATAATAAATAAACGAGATAAATAAGAGATAAGACGGACTTAATCTCTTAAATCTCTTTAAACTACGCTATGTACACAGTCCCGTGGCCCTGGGTTTGACAGGATCCGATCTCAAACTCGATGAATCGATCCGCCGATGCATATGTACGAAGTTGCAATCCGCCACCTTGAGTGGATTGACGTTGATGAAGAGATCCTTCAAATTCGCCCAATGATCGCGACGATCGGCCCTACGGTGGGCGCCAGCTGTCGGAGTTTTTACCGCCAGACTACCTAGGGATACCCTAAGATAGGTGATTATTTGGTGAGGGATAGCCGGATCTGGAACTTGAAGGTGAACGCAAGGATACAAGACACAAATTTAGACAGGTTTGGGGCGCTAGAGTAGCGTAATACCCTACGTCCTGTTTTAGAGTGTTGTATATTGTGCCCTGCGTTTTGGTGTTGAGGTGCCTGATGGCTGCTCTCTGTTGGTTCTCTGCCTATCTAGGTATTCCTGCCCTCCTTTATATATTCCGGGGACGGGGTCCCTAGTAGGATTACACGGTAGGAGTCCTAGTAGGATTACAAGGTATGAGTTCTAATAAGATTACAGTGGAAGCATAGTAGGAATCAGACTTTTTTTTCCTCACAAGTAGCTTCCTTGCGGTACCTAGGGGATCTATCCCTGACAAAAATGACTAATCGCCACAGTCAAGGAGAACAGAATACGGGCTCTGGATCATAGTAAAAGGATTTGTCACCACAGTTACAATGACCAATCTCAGTTTTTCGATAGAAAACTACAACTAAACAAAACCTAACCCTAGACGGCGGCGGCTACTGAGTTCTTATGCAAAGAGAGACGTCCTAGGATTGGGGCGAGGGGGGGGGCGCCCACAACTTGAGCTTAAGGTCCAAAACTGGTGATGCAACAACTTGTCATGGTCACATAGAATGATTCACAAGGCTTTTGGAACTAGGAACAGAACCAAAAGAAGCGTCTCGTCGTCAAGTTTCCAACGCATCCAAGAACACCTTATTTGGACGCCGTATGAGGGAGATATCGCCGTTTTGGTGCAGGGTGGTCGACTGAATCCGAACCGAACTCGCAGTCCAAGTTGGCGACGACTTGTAGCTTGTGATGAGGCCGACTCGTGCATGTCCAGCGTGGTGATGTCCTCATCAAAGCGTCTCATTCACCATGATGAATCATTGACCTCATTACTGTGTTCTTCAAGTTCTCGAACATATATCCTTCTCAAAGAATTAAGGAAAAAATCTATTTCTGACCATCGAACTATTGCCTAAGTTTAGTTTTGACCATCCAACTCTAAAATCATAAATATTTAACCATTCAATTATCAAAACCATTTATATTTGGCCATTACACGATTTTGCTAGATGGTTTTGTGACGTGGATGCCATATGGCGATGGGCCCACCTGTCAGCCCTCCTCTCTCTTTCTTCTATCCTCTCCTCACTCTCTTTCTCGCTCCTGCTGCTCCGCCTCCACACCCTCCTCCGCGTCATCGCCATCGGCAGCTCTCAACTGCCCTGGCTCCGTCAGCTCCGGCGGTGGCACCAGCCTAGCGCTCCTGCTCCTCCTCCCCGATGCTCTACCACCCGTTGAATTACCCACTAGTTTCCTGACAAGGAAGCATTGAGATCCAACATTCTCGCCGAATCGAGCCAAATCATGCCGGACCACGGGGGCCGGCCGCAAGATCTCGTCGCATCGGGAGCACCTCTCTCTTGCAGCACCTCTCGCCACCGGTGAGGGACACCAGGAAGCCGAGCAAGCCCGCGGCGCGGTCTCCATGGGCATCGAGGCGGCACCTATGTCGTCCTCCTCCTAGGGCGGTGTGTCAGACCCGGGGCCACGGGACTGGGTACATGACGTAGTTTAAAGGGGTTTAAGAGATTAAGTCCGTCTTATCTCTTATTTATCTCGTTTATCTCTTATTTATCCCGTTTACATAGGAGATAGAGCTAACCGATGCAGAAGGAATCTACCCGAGACATGTTCTGGTACGATTCCTTAGCTGGAGTTGGTTAGTATCTTTGTAACCCCGGCCTCCCGGATATATAAGGAAGGACAGGGACCCCTCTCAAAACACGATCTCTAGGTCATTCTACACAAAATTCAATACAAACCACCATACACGACGTAGGGTGTTACGCATCTTGCGGCCCAAACCTGTCTAAGCTTTGTGTTCCTTGCACCTTCGAGTTCCTGATCTCGGCGTCTCCTCACCCAAAACTTACCACCTTGGATATATCCCTCGGTGGGCAGCCGGTTAAACACCGACACGGTGCACACCGTGCCGGCCTTGAGCCCCGGTGGGTATGCAAAGAAGGCCAAGTGAGCTCGAGCTCCGCCGTGGACTATCGGGAAAGCGAGCTGCGGCTCTGCCGCGGGCCAGCGCGGCCGGGCGAGCTGGAGAGGCGCGAAGGGAGGGTGGCGGCTGGTGCAGGGTGAGAGGAGAGGGATAGGAGAGGAGGGATGAGAACTGACAGGTGGGCCCCACCACCATGTGACGTCCAAGTCAGCAAAACCACCACCAAAACCGGTCGATGATCAAATATAAACGGTTTTAAGAGTTAGGTGGCCTAAGATTTCTTATTTTGCAGTTCGATGGTCAAAATCAAACTAGATAATAGTTGGATGGCCGAAAATGGACCTCTTCAGAGAATTAATGAATTAATGGGGGCTTCAAATCAACTTCAGAAAGCAAAGTTCGGACTTAACCAAGCTTGGCTGGATTTGCGCTTAACGGACCACGGCGCGACCTTATATCCTGCAATACGTCCGGTACACAGAGCTCGTAGCAAAATCCCTGTCATCCTTTCAAAATAGAACAAATTTGGTTAGTTTGGCAGCCCTTGGATGCCTCCTGTCCAGGTGTCGGTGTCCCCATCTCATCAAAATGTGAAAAGCATCATCTCATGTCGCACTCATACCAAGCAAAGCTCCATCCCTCAAGCTAAGCACAAGCAGCCAACCAATCAAGTGAATGAGTGACAATGCATAATTTCCCACAAAATTAAGGGCGATAATCGCCGGAGACATTCCCCAAACGAATAATTGACACAAACAAACAAGCATATCGGTTCTTGAGGCAGGAAAACAATTCAAACGTTACATCAGCCCACGAGTTCTTTAATCGCATCGACCTGCAGACAGGGAATGGAGCTGCTAATAGCCGAACGGGCCCACACACACGTAAAGCCGGCTTTCAAGGTGCACAAACTCCACTTAACAAGATAACATGCCGTCCACTTCACTTTAAATATAAACAAAATAAATGGTGTTATCTGTCCAACACTGACACGAGAAGGGAACAGATTGTATTTGTATGATCAGCCCCCCATACTTTAGTTTTTTTATAAAAAATTAATTTGACACGTAGGTAGGATGAGATATTTATATGATGATGAAAAGCTGCCCAGCAATTGTCAAAGCTTCTTGCCGGGCCGTTACTGGACGGCGTTGCACATCCCGGGGCGTGTCCGGCACCAGAGCGGCTGGATGGGCTCGGCCCGGACCCCTCTCCCCACCATGCGGTTGCGCCAGTCGGTGAGCCGGTCGGTCGCCTCGGCGTACCTCTTCCTGCCGGCCGCGTCGCGGTTGCCGGACCAGAGCGCCTCCGCCATGGCCGAGGCCCTCGGCCAGACCCGCCCGTCCAGCACCGTCGCGTCCACCTGCTCCGTCCACATGGCCACCTCGCCGCCGATGACCAGCCGGGCCTCGTCGGCGGTGAGCCCGTACGCGATGTCGTAGTCGTACACCCGCTGCCACGTCTTGTAGGGCCCGCACCAGGACCCGCCTTTGGTGTCGAAGTCGCTGTTGGGGTCGTCGTAGATGCTGTTGTTGCCGACGAAGTCGCCGTGGCCGCAGTCGAGGTAGTAGAAGGACGCGGACGAGACGATGGCGCGGTACCCGGCCTGCACGATGAGCTTCGTGTTGTTGGGCCCGTTGTTCCACGTCTGCAGGATGGTCGTCGCCGGCGGGATCGCCGACGCGCTCACGTTCACGGCCGCGTCCAGCAGCACGTCCTCCCAGTACACGGCCGTGCGGTTCCTGGACACCACCAGCGGGTGCACCGCGCTGACGTAGCGCTCCAGGAGCTGGCTCAGCGTGGCGCCGCGGTCCAGGTCGGCCTGGATCGTGGGGTCCGCGTGCCAGCAGCCCGGGGTGACCTCGTCGGCGCCGGCGTGGTAGAAGCCGTCCGGGAAGAGGGAGGTCAGGTCGTTGACGACGTTGGTGATGACCTCGTATGTCTTGGGCGCCAGCGGGTTGAGCTGGCCGGCGCCGGGCTCCGCCGCGAGACGGTCGTCCCAGTCGCCGCCGGGCAGCCAGAACTGGCCCGCGCAGGACACGGCCTCCGGGTACGCGCCGGCCCACGACGCCGTGTGGCCTAAAATGTTATTTAGAGGTTAATTAGTTAGGCCGTAAGTAGATACCAATATCAATTGGGCCATTGAAAGCCCAGGAAGCTGGAAAAGACCGAGTAGCCTACCCGGCGAGTCTATCTCCGGCACGACGCGGACGCCGCGGCTCATGGCGAACTCGACGATGCGCTTGACGTCCTTGACGGTGTACCTCATATCCTCGCCGTAGGCGCCCTTCTCGGCGAGCTGCGGCTCGGAGGGAAGCTCGATGGGGAACGACTGCGAGTCCGTGATGTGCCAGTGGAACACGTTCATCTTGTTGGCCGCCATGACGTCGATGGTCCGCAGGATGTCGGACACGGGGAAGTAGGTCCTCCCGGTGTCGAGCATCAGCCCACGGTGAGGGTACAGGGGGCGGTCCTCAACACGCACGCCGGAGGCCACCAGAAGCAGGTCCCGGCCACGGCCGTGGCCGGCCCGCCACGCCAGCTGCGAGAACGTCTCGAGCCCGCGCATGGCGCCCCACGCGGTGACCGCGGTCACCGTGGCCGCGCCGCCTCCGGGGAGGATCTCCAGCGTGTAGGACTCGTCCACGCCGTGCTGCAGCGGGGCGGCGAGGTCGGACACGGCCACGGTCAGCTTCGCCAGCGCCGTCCCGGCGTTGATGTTGATGGTGACCGCCGGCCCGACGACGGGCCGGTACCGCTCCGTGACCATCAGCTTGGCGTAGCGCTCCGCGGCCGAGGCGAGGTACGGGTTCCCGGACGGCGCGACGATGTGGAACGACGGCGACACCGGCACGGCCGTGTACGGCTCCGCCCACGACATGGACACCGGCTTGGGCCAGACATTGATCGGGAACGACGCGTCCGCGGCCGCGCGCGTCAGGAGCATCGCGAGCAAGAGCAGCAGCCGAAGGAGAAGCGTCGCCATTGGAGCTTTGGATCGAGCTGCTGCTCCCTGCAGCTTCCGATTGGTCCCCTCCTCGACGTCAAGGATCGTTGCTATATATATAAGTGTGGGTATTATCTAAGGAGATAATCGTGCGAACTGCGTGTTGTTAGGCTGTTTAGCTGCTGCCTCCAAGTGGCTCCATCAGGTGTCCTTGGCGCTAGCGTTCGTCTCCTTCTTGTTCCGCTTCTGTCCATGGACCTCTTTTAATCGAAATCTTCGCCTCCGGTTGCGTTTCATATCCGATGCTGGCTTTGGCGTCTACGCCTCGCCGGTTAACTTGCACGGCGGAATCTTCCGGCCTAAACAATTCGCGTTGGGGCTCCATTTGTTTGTACTGGGCGAAGCAGAGAGAGATCGCGTTGATTTGACGTGTTCGTCGCGTACTCACTCTGCTCTAGGCTAGGCTCTAGTCTCTAGAGGAGGCGCTGTGGCATAGCTGCAACGGCGGGAGTAGCTTAGTTTAAGAGGAAGCGGACAGTGGAAGGCCTGCTGAATTTTGTTTTGATGGGCTGGGAACTGGACATGATAGCAGTTGGCTCCTGCTAGTGTATTTGCTAGGAAAGTACTGGAACGGAGTGCTTTGTCATCCATTTGGACAAAGTGAGATTGATTACTAGGTCTGTTTAATTTTGAAGGCATAGATCCAAAAACATAGAGAAGGGGAAACACAGAAATTGGAAGATGGAATTGTTTTTTCCCCAGGATACTCCCTGTTTCAATTCAGAACTACTAGTCAGTTTCAGAAAGTGAGATCGACCACGAGGAGCTACAGAAATGACAGATCACCTTCCCTCTGAGAGAACACTCACAGAGGATACACCAATGCTAGTCATGGATGGTTTTGATGACATGACGTACGAATCAAACCCGTCGTTCTGCATCATCGACATCATGCTGTAGCTCATATAGCTCGGCGACGGATCAGGAACCGGTTGGTCGGAGTCCAGGTACTGCACTACTCTTCGCATGGTGGGTCTCAAATTGGGCAACGGGTGTGCGCACATCAAGCCCAGCTTCAGCACCAGGGCTGCTTCCTTCGTCTCGAACTTCCCCACGAGCCGCGGATCCACCGCGTCAAGGATCGATCCGTTGCGGTGATGCTCGATCACCCGATCCACCAGCACGACTCGGCTGTTGTGGTCGTCGCGGTCGATCGGCCTCCGCCCACAGGCGACCTCCAGGAGGAACATGCCGAAAGAGAACACATCGGTTAAGGGTGTCGCCTTCCCTGTCCGCACGAGCTCCGGTGCGAGGTACCCCATGGTCCCGACCACATGAGTGGTCCGAGGATCGGTGCCATGGTCGTAGAGCCTGGCAAGGCCGAAGTCACCGACCCGGCCATTCATCTCATGGTCCAGCAGCACATTGCTTGCTTTGATGTCTCGATGGATGACAACCTGCTCCCAATCCTCGTGTAGGTACAGTAGGCTTGCTGCGACACCCTTGATTATCTTGTACCTCTCGTGCCAAGAAAGAGTGGGCATCTGTGGATCGTGCAAGTACTTGTCAAGACTACCATTTTCCATGAAGTCGTACACCAGAAGAAGTTCACCTTGGCGTCTGCAGTAGCCTAGCAACTGCACGAGGTTCCGGTGCCGAAGGCGGCCAATGCTCACAACCTCGGCAACAAACTCCCTTACTCCCTGCCTTGAATCATGCGACACTCTCTTCACTGCAATCTCCAAACTGGATGCTGGAAGTACTCCTTTGTATACTCTGCCGAATCCTCCAATGCCGAGCAAGTTTCTTTCCTTGAATCCACTGGTGGCATGAAACAAGTCCTTGTACGAGAACCGGTGTGGGCCAAACGCATCCTCCCAATCTTCCCGCACCTCGGCGTATCGGCGCCGCCTCCATACCATGAAGAAGAAGGCTGCTAGCACTGCGGCCACGAGCAGCGCGGTGGCGAGTGGCAGCAGGACATCCAAGACCTTGGACCGTGGCTTCGGACCCAGGCGTGGCAGGGCGGGAAGCTTGGAGAAGTCGAGAGGTGGAGCTGGCCCGTCCAAGCTGAAGCTCCACCCGAGCACGTAGTGGCGCGTGACGATGACTCCGGTCGCCGACGAGAAGCCGACGTACATCGTATCCGCCATGAACGTGGAAAGATCAACGGGCACGGAGAGCAGAGGCTTCTTGGGCTTTGGCACCCGCACTGGAGCTAGCGTCACGTTGAGCTGCCCGGCCTGGCCGTCGTAGTCGACCCATACTTGCATCGGCTTCCGGCTGTTTAGCTGCAAGCCTCTCCAGGCGCCGCCGCCCGCGTCGTCGTAGTAGCCGGCCGGTTGGGCCTGCTCTGAGATCATACGGTTGACGTCGACGCCGACGTGGTTGCTATTCATGTCGCGAAGCTCGGGGTTCATGAGGGTGTCGAGCTCGACCGCCAGGACGCGGTCGGTCGCCGTGCCGTTGATCGCGCCGAGGAGGCCCAGGTACTGCCCGGCCTTCGCCGCGGAGAAGTTGGTGGTCGGGGTGACCACGAAGGCGAGGCCGTGGTCGCTGAGCCTGTCGTAGGCGGACACGATGGCGAAGACGAAGCACGTCGAGAAGGACCGCGCCCCCGGCGCCGCCGAGGAGGACGCGTTGAGGAAGTGGATGGGCAACGGGTGGAAGGCGTGCGCTTTCGTCTGGAACGTGGCGTTGGTGAGCGCGAGGAGGCCGCCGGGCGTCACGGCGGCGAGCCCGTCCAGCGTGAGGTTCGCCGCGGCGAAGCCTTGGTAAACGAACTGGCCGCCGTCGGCGGACGACGAGGCCACATGGATCAGGAGGAGAACGACGAAGGATGCAATCTTGGCAAGCATTTTGTTGTCTTACTGGGTCACTTCGCCTTGACACCCTCAGAACAGCTTTGCTTAACCACAACTCAGTACTGAGATTCTTTGCATCGGCAAACCTACAGTGTTTCTGACGTGCCGAGATCCAGCGTTAGTTGGGCGTTGGACTTGTGTTCGGGCAAACCTACTTGAGTCTTGAGGAATGAAAAACTTGAAAGATAAAACGAAAAACTCGACAGGTACTGCAACTTCCACGCGTGGAATTGATGCCAACGAAAAACCTGTGACCTGTCTGACGCGACAATTCTGCCAAGAATTTCAAAGATGGCTGCTGACCGAGCTATTCCGCGAGAATCTAGCCTGGTAGTCGCCGTGCCCTGCCGGGCGTGCAACCGTTGCGCGTGGCAAGAAAGGCGGCGGCTGGTTTCAATGAAGCCATTGGCGTTGCTGCCCGTCACCGCCAAGAAAACGATATCCGTGATGTGCTAGTGGACAGTGGATTATCATCTGGATCAATTCAGTCGTGTGTGTTCAGCTGACTCTTATACGCTGCTGACCGAGCAATGCTCTGCTCTGCTCTGTCAAACAAACCGACCGTTCCAGACTTCCAGTGAGAAGCATTTGATCGATGGACTGCGTTCTTTTCTTTTCTTTTTTTCTCTTTTTGAAAACATGAACTTGTACGATCCTACTGGTTACACTCAAACACCTACTACTCTCCGGATGACGTTTATTAGGACTCCATGGACAGACGGACCTGTGGCTCTTGTGTCTCGTCACAGCGAAGCATTTCGACTTACCACAGCAACCGTAGAAGGGTCCATCCATTCTCTCTCGCGGGTCAATTCTGGAGTCGCGATCGATCTTGGCACGGATCGCGTTTCTTTTCTGCGGTCTAAGCATGCGCGTTTAACTGGTTCGGTGAGCGTTTGTCAGTTCATGAACAGCTTCTGTGATACGGCCATTCTCGATTCGCCATCATCCTACAATGCATGATTGATCATTCTTGTCATCATCTGCCGGCTTTACTTCATTTTGAAAACACAAACCATCACCATTACACGATTATAGATTATAAAACAGATTCGTTTGCAAATCCGATTAACAATCTATGTTTAGGTTCTTTTTTTTTGGAACGAATGTTTCTGAAAAGAAAGAAAGAAAGAACATGAACACCTATTTTAGATCAGGCAGGGCCATTATTGTCATGTCCAACTTTTATAAATGCATTTCAAAATAAAGGCTAGATGCACAAATTCAAGGGCAATTCGGCAAATGTCCTAGAAAAAGGAGGCGTGACATTGCCCAGGTCAGCATTTCAGTCAAATTACTGAGTTAGATCCATCAAGAACCTAATGACTAATCCACTGCTTTCTAGTCTTTCTCTTGACTAGAAAATTTCAGGCGCATGCCAATAATCTTGCTACTCCACCGTGGACTCGATTTTGGACATTTAGTAGTAGCTTCTTTTCTGTTCTAAGGTACAGAGCTGTCTGACTGAACCGTGTTAAATATAAGAAGAATTCAGTACTCAGTACTATGACACGAGAACCTACATTTCTTATTACAGAGGAAACAGATAAATGGTTACACTCCCTAACTGCAAGATTCTATCACCTTCCTCCAGAGATATCAGAAACGGTACCCATGCTCGTGGACGACACACATGGCATCGTCATATTCTTGTCGAACTCCCTGCTATACATCTGCTCCATTACAGTGAAGCCAAAATGCTCCAGTGACAGGTCCGGAAGGACCATGTCGCCGTCGAGGTACTGCATGACCTGCCGGATGGTCGGCCTTGCATTGGGCAATGGATGCGAGCAGAGCAGCCCAAGTTTCAGTACCAGAGAGACCTCATCAGGATTAAAACCATCTGGGGTCATCGTGTCCGCCGCGTCGATGATCAATCCCCTGCGCCAACGTCCAGTTACCCAATCCACGAGCACGGTGCGATTGCCGTGCTCGTCTTGCTCAATCGGTCTTCGTCCACAGGTGACCTCCAGAAGGAATGCCCCGAAAGCAAAGACATCGGTCGCCGGAGTTGCCTTGCCGGTGTGGCCCAATTCAGGGGCTAGGTACCCCATGGTGCCCACCACATGTGTAGTATGCGCATCGGCTCCATGATCATACAGCCTTGCAAGGCCGAAATCTCCTAGGCGTCCATTCATTTCGGCGTCGAGGAGCACATTGCTTGCCTTAACATCTCGATGGATCACAACTTGCTCCCAATCCTCATGGAGGTATAGTAGTCCAGAGGCCACTCCTCTGATGATACGAAACCTCTGAGGCCAATCCAATCCACCCTTGCTTCGATCATACAGGTATTTATCAAGGCTACCGTTTGGCATGTAATCGTAGACCAAGAGAAGTTCACCTTTGCGCCGGCAGTAGCCGATTAACTGCACGAGGTTGCGGTGCCGCAGCCGTCCCATACTCGCAACCTCGGTGATGAACTCCTTCATACCCTGCTTGGACTCGTGAGACACCTTCTTCACCGCGACCTCCGTCTCCGTGTTGGACTTGCGGAGAACGCCCTTGTAGACGCTTCCGAACCCTCCTGCGCCGAGCAGCTGCTTGTCGCTGAACCCTTTGGTGGCATGGAACAGGTCCTTGTACGAGAACCTGTGCGGCCCGAACGCGATCTCCCAGTCCTCGCGCAGCTCGGCGTACTTGATCCGCCGCCGCACCAAGGCGTAAATCGCGATGCCGACGGCGAACACCAGCGTGGCAGACGCTATGGGCAGCACGATCACTAAGACCTTCGACCGCGGCTTGGGCCCCGCGGGCGGCAAGGCAGGCAGCACCGAGATGTTCAGCGCCGGGGCCGGCCCGTCGAGCCCGAAGCTCCAGCCGAGCACGAAGTGGCGCGAGAAGAGGACGCCCGTCGCCGACGTGAACCCGACGTACGCCGCGTCTTGCACCACGTCGGAGAGGTCGACGGTGGTCTGCAGCAGCGGCTTCTTGGGCCTGGCCAAGCCTATAGGCGCCATGGTCACCGTGACCTGCGTGGCCGCGCCGTCGTAGTCCACCCAGACTTGCATCGCCTTCCGGCTGATCAGGCTCAGGTTCCGGAACAGCCCGGTGGCGTCGTCGTAGTACCCGGCGTCCGCGGCGACGCGCGACTCCAGGCTGTCGACGTCGACGCCGACGTGGTTGCTGTTCAGGTCGTGGAAGTCGGCGTTGAAGAGCGTGTCGAACTCCACGGCGAAGACGTGGGCGCTCCGGTTGCCGTCGTTGGTGTTGTTGAGCAGGCCCAGGAACTGGCCCGGCAGCGCGGTGGACAGCACCGCCCTGTCCGCGGCGACGAAGAACGCTAGGCCGTGGCTACTCAGGTCGGTGTACTGCCCGAAGATGGCGAACACGAAGGTGGTCGAGAAGGACCGCGCGGCGGTGGCGTTCGGGGCTTTCGGGTCCCGGAACGGCAGCGGGGACGGGTGGAACGCCTGGCCCTTCATCTGGATGGTGCCGTTGGTCAACATCAGGAGGCCGTTCGGCGTCACGGTGGCCGCGCCGTCGAGGGTGAGGTTTGCGGCCCTGAAGCCGTTGTAGACGAACCGGCCGCCATCGCCACCGGCAGCGGCGTCTGCGCAGCGGCCAGCGGACACGAAGAGGAGGAGCAGAGCGGCCAGGTGGAAAGTCGGGAGCAGCATGGCTCCGACGGCGAGTCGAAATTCTGAATTGTTGACAGCATGCTTCTGTTTTTGTGCGGGAGTGATACGCATCCGTCAGGACAAGTTTTCCCAAGTGCCTGCTGGGAGGAAAATTCAGGGATCCTCGTGGCGCGTGAAGAACATCACCTACCAAGTTGAAGACTGCGGCGGACTCGGGACTGAAATGCATGGACGGGGTCATTTAGCCGGTCGTTTTTCTGTCTGAACTTTGAAGTCTGAACCCAGGGACTCTTCATGAACGTTTTATTCTTAGGTTAGAATATTTGATCAGTCCATCTTAACCAGGCACTTTTTGTTAATGTTTTTTCATCATAGTTATCGTCTCGTTGGGACCTGGCCGAAAATCGAACCGGCGTATCCCTCAATTCAAGGTTAGATTGGTATAACACCTTGCTTATCTCTACTATTTCTAAAGCAAGCAATAATTTTTTATCCATTTATCAGAATCTGGACAAATCTATCGGAATCCTAATTGGAATTGAAAAATCAATACCTCACGTGATCACAACACGGCTTACACAAGAAGTGAAAGAGCACAAAGTTGCCGGTCTCATATAGGTCCGGATAAAATTTATATTACCAGTTGTAACGCACGTGCACTGTGCTAGTTATAAAAGGAAAAGTCTGGTTTACACCTTCGAACTGTTGCACAAGTCCGATTTTCAACCTTAAACTACAAAACCGGACAGTAGAAGCCATCCAACTGTCGAAACTGGACAAATTTAGCCCTCAGAGTGGTTTCGAAGGTGGTTTTCTATTTTGTGAAAATTAAAATATTCAAATTTAAGTAAAAAATCATAAATTCATTTCAAATCCAAAAAATACGAAATGAGTATCATTTTTTTGAAAATGTAACCTATCTATTGGCACTATACTTGTCAGTTATTCGGATCCATTTTTTTATATAGTATTTGGTTGTTTGTAGTTATACCTATTATTTTTGAATAAGTAAGCTTCAAATAGAGTAATAATAGATAGGTTACATCTTTAGAAAAATTTTGATACTAGTTTTATATTTTCTGATTTACAATGAATTAGTTTTGATTTTTTAGATCTAATTAGAATTTTTTATTTTTTTAAAAAAGTAAAACCACATTTGAAATCATCCTAAGGGCCAAATTTGCTCGGTTTCAACAGTTGGATGGCCTCGATTTTGTAGTTTAAGATTGCAAATCGGACTTTTGCCATAGTTTAAGGGTGTAAACCAGATTTTTCTTTATTTTAAATAGATTGATTTTAGTATCAAACTCAGCGACAAACACATAGCTCAGTGGTGCAGATTCTAGTGCCTACCAAAAAGAAACCCTAAGGTTGCGAATTCAATCACATGGCTCGTCCTGGATTTTCTTGAGTGGTTCCCTTTGAGCAAGACAGTTTAACCTGATTTTCCACGATTTAATTGTGGTCTTTTGCGTGGCACAAAATGATGGTAGCCCTGGTTCTTAGTTTTTTTAATCGAACCGCCATCGAATCCGGTTCTAATAATTATGCTTTTTCATGATGCTCGGTAGATGGAGGTTTATTATCTTGCATCTAGCTAGAACATATCATCCCTCAGCGTCATCTCATTTTTGCGTGAGGCAAAATGCCTTAGCCAAGCCCGGCCATTTTGCATACCTCTCTGGTCATGGCTTTCTGCTCGCTTTGGTTTTATCAGCACCACTAAGGGTCTTAGCTCCAAGGCTCCTCCCTTGACCTCCCTCCAATCTCCTCACTGTTATATATGTGTGTGTCACCAAATAAAAAAAATGATACCTATGTTTATGTCCGATATAATGCTTTATCCACCGTTTTTTTGTCTAAGCAATTATTTATATTATTGTAATATTTTTCTTTAACTAGAACACTGCGGATTTTAAAACGAGTAAGCATATTTTAGTCTTGACTCGCTTCTAGGTGCTGAACAATTTTTGACATGGAACATTTAATTTCTCCATAGGAACATTTTTCTCCATGTACCAGAAAAGTAAAGGAGGCAGTTTGGAATTTAGAGAGGGGAAAACAAAATAAGTGGGAGTAGGTTGGGTGGTGGCGACCGAGGTTTGTGCTTGTTGAGATCTTAGATTAAAATGCCTAGATATATTTGGAAATTTTATTATTCTTTTTTTTGTAAATATCATCCCATAAGTCATTTGGTTTTGCTATTCTACCCTCACAAAATGTTTTGTTGCAAAGACCCACCCCTACTCGGTTTCATAAAAACCCACCCAACATACATATGTGCTAAGATGATTCTGCCCATTTTTATCAAAGTGACTCACAATATAGTATTTATGAAATTTTGATATTTCTAAAAATACTAAACCTAACAATTTTAGAGCTTCTGCCAAAAGAATCACCAATGAAAAACTTAAAGGTCACCGGATTTTTCTATATGCATTTTTTTTCATAGTAATACGATGAGCAAGTATAATACAAGTACTCTGAAAACAAATTTGACTCAATTTGTATGGCTTGTACTGGCTCCATGTTGGCAGAAATGTGTGGAATCAGCTATGGGCATGCATAATGGGGTGGTTTTTGTAAAGGAGTGGACTGGGGGTGGGGGGGGGGGGGTGCACATTTCCAACAAAACTTTTTGTGGGTGATATCTCAAAATCCAAGTAACACATGGAGTGGTTTTGCAATTTTCTCAAATAAAAATTAAAATGGCAGCCATGGCACTATGTCAATTCGTATATCATAATACTTTTTAATGTGCTGCAGAAGAAAACACATAAAGCTATAAAAGAAAGGTGGAAAGTCTAATTAACAAGCATGGCCTGTGGCAATTTCACTTAATAAGTAGAAATTTACAAGTAGCAACTCAAAATGTACAACATAAGAGCATCAAAATCGCCAAAAGGTCCTGAAGTCCTGCAAGGAATGTCGTTAAACCATTGCTATTAGTAGCGCCAAGCACTTACTTTTCCATTCATCGGAAATTGAAGTCCTTGAGTTCTCTCACATTATTGACTTACCTGATCACCTTCCCTCAACGAGAATAGTCACAGAGGATTCACCAATGCTCACCATTGATAGATCATCCAGGTTGAAGTACGAATCAAATCCTTTATTCCGCAGCAATGACAAATCAGGAGGAATTGACAGACTAGAGTCCAAGTAATGCACGACCCTTCCCATGCTAGGCCTTATATTGGGCAATGGGTGAGCGCATATCAAGCCCAGTTTCAGCACAAGGATTACCTCGTCTGTTTCATACTTCCCCAAGAGCCGTGGATCCACAACGTCGAGGATTGAGCCTTTGTCATGATGCTCAATCACCCAATCTACCAGGATGATCTGACCAATTGGCCTCCGACCACAAGCGACCTCCAAGAGGAACACACCGAATGCAAACACATCGGTCAAGGGTGTTGCCTTCCCCGTGCGCATGAGCTCTGGCGCAAGGTACCCTATGTCCCGGCGACGTGTACGTGTGTGCTTTGAGGATCGGTGCCATGGTCATACAGTTTGGCCAAGCCGAAGTCGCTGAGTTTGCTGTTCATCTCGTGGTCCAAGAGCACATTGCTTGCCTTTACATCTCGATGGATAACAACTTTTTCGCAGTCCTCGTGTAGGTACAGGAGGCTTGCTGCGACACCTTTGATGATCCTATACCTCTCATTCCAAGGAAGTGGATACAACTGCCGATCATGTAAGTGTCTATCAAGGCTACCATTTGCCATGTAGTCGTACACCAGAAGTTCACCTTTACGCCTGCAGTAGCCCAGTAACTGCACAAGGTTCCGGTGCCGAATGCGGCCAATGCTCACCACCTCAGCGATAAACTCCCTAACTCCTTGCCTCGAATCATGTGACACCTTCTTCACCGCGATCTCCAAGTTGGACGACGGGAGTACCCCTTTGTATACTCGCCCGAACCCTCCGACGCCAAGTAAGCTGCTATCGTTGAAGCCATCAGTGGCATGGAACAAATCTTTGTACGAGAACCGGTGCGGGCCGAACTCGTCTTCCCAATCTTCCCGCACCTCGGCGTACCGGCGGCGCCTTGTCAATACGATCAGGAAGATGGCTGCTAGCACCGCAGCCACTACCGACGCGATGGCGAGTGGCAGCACGACAACGAACACCTTGGACCGAGGCTTCGGACCCACGAGTGGTAGGACTGGAAGCTTGGAGAAGTCAAGAGGAGAAGCTGGTCCGTCTAAGCTGAAGCTCCACCCGAGCAAGTAGTGGCTCGTCAACGTGATACCGGTCGCCGACGAGAACCCGATATACACTGGATCGGCGATGACCGTTGAAAGATCAATGTTCATGGAGAGGAGAGGTCTCTTGGGCTTTGGTACTCTCACCGGAGCTAGCGTCACATCAAGCTGTCTGGCCTGACCGTCGTAGTCCACCCACAGTTGCATCGGCTCGCGGCTGTTTAGCCTCAGTTCCTGAAAGGTGCCGCCGACGTCGTCGTTGTAGTAGCCGGCCGGGCTGGCCTGCCGCGACACGAGGCTGTTGACGTCGACGCCAACGTGGTTGCTGTCGATGTCGCGCAACTCAGGGTTCATGATGGTGTCGAGCTCGACCGCCAGGATGCGGTCGCTCTCCGAACTGTTGCCCACGATGTTGGGGAGGCCCAGGTACTGGTCGGCGTTCGCCATGGAGAGGTTGGTGGTCGGGGCGACCACGAAGGCGAGGCCCTGGTCGCTGATCAGCCCGTCGTGGACCGGGCACACGATGGCGAAGACGAAGCACGTCGAGAAGGACCGCGGCGCGGTGGTGGTGTTCGCCGCCACCGCCTTGGGCTTACTGAAGAAGTGCAGAGGCGCCGGGTGGAAGGCGTGCCCTTTCGCCGGGCGCGTGGCGTTGGTGAGCTCGAGGCGGCCCCCAGGCGTCACGGCGGCGAGGCCGGCCAGAGTAAGGTTCGCCGCCGCGAAGCCGTGGTAGACAAACCGGCCGCCGTCATCGGCGGCTGACACGGCCGCGTGAAGCAGGAGGAGCAGAGCGACGAAGGATAGCTTGGAAAACATAGTTGCGGGAAACTTGTCATTGCAGCCGCAGAATACAAATCCTTAAGATATGTCTGTTGGCTAAATGATTGCTTGGTCGTTTGTGATTATGCTGTGGAGTTTGTCGACGATATGATAGGCTGGGTGTTGAATGTTTCGGCCGCGTGCATGGACTTGTCCATGTCAACTAAGCTTTTGTCCCGTGCGTTTAGCACCCTGATTGACAGGGTGCTCATGCAGACCCGGCTTTTTGTCAACCAATAATCCTAGCAGCGATAGGATGGCTACTTCTCAGCTGTTCTCTGGCTACTTTTTTTTATGGGTGTTCTCTAGCTACTTGCTTGCATTGGTAGTCGCCGTGCGCTGCAGGATACAGAAAAAGGTCGGCTGAATGGCATCATTCACTTTTTGACTGATTTGGTTATCGAGTAGCAGTCCAAATATGACAAACTATAGTTTATCTTATCTTGTTTGTTGTTCGTCGAATCTGATTGGAATAGGGAAAATTAGTCTGCTTTCTAGTATCAGGCAATTTGCATATCTCAAGTTGATCTCGTCAGCTCGTGTGTAGTTGGTCAATCCTGGTGCTGCGATTGATCTCGTCATGGATCCATTTTTAAGCAAATTATTCAGTGTCTGCGCTTGACTGATTCAGTGTGCGTTTGTCAACTCATGCACAGCTTCGTGCGATGGGGTTATCCCCAGTTTGGAACACATTACTGCAGTCCATTGCTTTCTCCTGACAAGAAATTTAGCAGGGGCATGCTAATAATCTTTCATCAATCAGGACTGGATTTAAACAGGCTCATCTTTGATTTAGACATTTTTGTAGTGGTTTCTTTTGCTATTGCTGTTTGTTTATCTTATATGGATAGAGTAGGATTAGGGACTGAACGGCAAATTAGAAATACTTCATCCGTCATAAATTATTAGTCGTTTTAGTTTTTCTAGATACATAGTTTTTATTATATATCTACATGTATATTTATATCTAAGTGCATAGAAAAATTTATGAATCTAGAAAAATCAAAATAAATAATAATTTGGGACGGAAGGAGTAGAATCCAGTAGCAGTAATTTTAGTACAGCGAGTCAGCGACAACAAGAGAACTAATACGCTCGATCACAGGCACCATATCACCTTGGATTCCTATCACCTTCCCCCCTGAGAAATCAGAAACAGCACCCAAGCTTGCGGATGACACGGATGACATCAAATTCTGGTTGAAATCCGTGCCGCTGCCACACATCCGAAGCATGGTAAAGTTGAGGGATGTTGTGGCGACAAGTTGGGTAGGAGCATATCACCGTCCAGGTACTGTATGACCTGCCGCATGCTTGGCCTTGCGTTGGGTAAGGGGTGCGAGCACATCAGCCCTAGCTTAAGTACTAGAGTGATCTCATCGGGATCAAACCCATTTGGGATCATCTTGTCCACCGCATCCATGGTCGAACCCCTGCGCCAATGCTCAGCTACCCAATCCACAAGCACGACGCGGTTCTTGTGTGCTCATCTGCTCCAATCGGCCTTCGTCCGCAAGTGACCTCAAGAAGGAATGCACCAAAGGAGAACACATCAGTTGCTGGAGTTGCCTTGCCGGTCCGCCCTAATTCAGGGGCTAGGTACCCCATGGTGCCGACCACAAGTGTAGTATGCGCATCGGTTCCATGATCATACAGCCTTGCAAGGCCGAAATCTCCTAGGCGTCCATTCATTTCGGCGTCGAGGAGCACATTGCTTGCTTTAACATCTCGATGGATGACAACTTGCTCCCAGTTCTCATGAAGGTATAGTAGTCCAGATGCCACTCCTCTGATGATATGAAATCTTTGAGGCCAATCCAGTGTACCCATGCTCCGATCGTACAAGTACTTGTCTAGGCTACCATTTGGCATGTAATCATAGACCAAGAGAAGTCCACCTTTGCGCCTGCAGTAGCCAAGTAGCTGCACGAGGTTGCGGTGACGCAGTCTCCCAATACTTGAAACCTCTGTGACCAACTCCTTGACGCCATGCTTTGGCTCGTGAGACACCTTCTTCACTGCGACCTCCATGCTGGACTTGCGGAGAACGCCCTTGTACACGCTTCCAAACCCTCCCACCCCGAGCAGTCGCTTGCCACCGAACCCCTTGGTCGCATGGAACAGTTCCCTGTAGGAGAACCGGTGCGTCCCCAACGCCACCTCCCAGCCCTCGTGCAGCTCGGCGTACTTGATCCGCTGCCGCGCCAAGGCGCAAATCGAGACGCCCACGGCGAACAGCAGCGTCACCGACGCGATGGGCAGCAGCGTAAAATATGGTGAACGCCTTAACCTAGATTGGATGGTCTGGTTTCTATTTAAATGCAGATATTGCAAGTTCTAATTATGTACAATTACATGATCGTATCAACATAGGATACGGTTCTATACATAGCTAAGAGATAGAATAGGAAATAGACTCCGAGATAGACTCTCTAACATCCTCCCTCAATCTAAACTTCCACTAGCCATGAAGATTTAGATTGTGTTGAAACTCCTTGAGACTTTGAACTGACAACGCTTTAGTAAAGCCATCCGCCACTTGATTTTTAGAAGAAATAAACTTGATAAGAAGCTCTTTTCGTGCTACTCTTTCTCGCACAAAATGATAGTCAATTTCTGTATGTTTTGTTCCAGCATGAAAGACCGGATTGGCTGACAAGTACGTGGCTCCTAAATTATCACACCACATTGACGGTGGTTCTTTGAGATGAATGCCAAATTCACCCAACAATGACTGCATCCATATCAATTCGGCAGTTGCATCAGCAACAGCTTTATACTCTGCTTCTGTGCTTGACCGTGAGACTGTTGCTTGCTCTCTAGCACTCCATGAAACCAAATTCTGACCAAGAAAAATAGCAAAGCCTCCTGTCGAGCGTCGATCATCCAAATCTCCCCCCCCCCCAGTCGGCATCTGAGAAGGCATGTAGTTGCATTGATGATTTGAACAAATGCAACCGAAATTTCAATGTTCCTTTCACGAATCTTAGAATTCTCTTAGCTGCTGACCAGTGAGCTGTCGTTGGAGCATGTAGACACTGACAAATCTTATTTACTGAAAAAGATATATCAGATCGAGTAATAGTTAAGTACTGTAACCCTCCAACAATACCTCTGTACCATGTACAAACAATACCTCTGTACCTTGTACAATCTTCTGCTGTCAGTGGTTCACCTTTGAATGCCGAAAGTTTCTCAGACGACGACAGTGTGAAAGGATCGATGGACCAAGAGGGGGGGTGAATTGGGCCTTTTTCAATTTCTAAAACAAGATAAAGCAACCTTAACCTATGCAAAACTAGAAAGGCACCAATTCACCAACCGGATAACTAAACAACCTACACAAGCTAGATAAGATAAAAGGAGATAAAGCCTAGCAAGGTAGAGCTAACTAGTGATCCCTAAATCAAGCACATGAATGAATTGCATGAAAGATAATGCTTGAATAAGTAAAGTGGACAAGGGACAACCGGATTTTTCCCGTGGTATCGATGTGTTGGCACACACCCCTAATCCACGTTGTGACACTCACAAAGAGTATTGTCACCTCCCAAGTCACCAAGACGAGGGTGCTCACTAAGAGTCTCCGTTTACCATCCCGGTGTGGTGGAGATCAAGCCACGTACAAATCTCTTCTCCGGGCTTCCACAATCCTTGGCAAGCTCCGCGAGAATCACCTCGATCACCAAGATCGCCTAGGTGATGCCAATCACCAAGAGTAACAAGCTAAGGCCTTCACTTGAGCAAGAACCAATCACCAAGAATGAATGCACATAAGCTTCTCTCTACTCAAGTCCTTAATCTTGCTTCTTGAATGATTGAATGAACAAGTGTGTGAATTGATGAAGCTCAAGGTGGCTCTTGACTATAGTATGAGTGTTTTGGTGTTGCCTGGTGTCAAGAGTAGTAGAATAACCCATTGGAGGGGTATATATGGGCAGCTCACACGAATAGAGCCGTTGGAGAAAAAGCTGCCAGAAAAACTGCGTAGCGCCGGTTAATCCGACGTCCCTCCAATACTCATCGTCGGTTTAACCGGTGAATGTAAACTGCCCCTTCTGAAAACTAGCCGTTACAGCTTGGGCAGATTAACCGTCGTTGCATCGGTTTAACCGGTGGGTGTAGTCATCCATTGATCAACAGAAATACCAAGTCACTGGACAACTGCACCGACGTCCAATTTCAAATAGCGTCGGTTTAACCGGTGAGTGTAGTTGTCCACTGATCAACTGAAAAACCGAGTCTCTGGACAACTGCACCGACGTCCAATTTCAAATAACGTCGGTTTAACCGGTGTATTGACTTGTCCTGACCTGTAGACCATGTTTAACCGACGTATAGAAAACTTGAGGCGTCGGTTAATCCGGTGATAATGATTTTTCTGATTTTGCCCTTTCTGACTTGAGTCTTGAATGAAATCCAAATATTTCTTGAGATATAAGTTAAGAACCACTTATTTGAGCTTCTAGAAACCTGAGTGACCATTGTGTGCATCCATTTTCAAATGACCATTGTCCATGCTCAAGTTACTAAGCCTAAACCCCTCTTAATAGTGCGATCACTACAAAACTATAAAACCTATACTAACCTAAGTGTCCTTCTCAACCTTATGACACTTAGAACTAGAAAGATCCTTAGTCTTGACATATTATTGAGTTGAATGCCGAGATCGCCTTTTTGAATAATGAAAATTAGGGGCCTCTTTTGACATATAACCAAATGAGCGATAATGATCTATAAATCTGCACAAACTCATTAGTCGCAATAATGGTTGTCATTAATCACCGAAACATACCTTGAGGGCCTAGATGCTTACACAGTGGAGTAGGCGACGGCTTACAATTCTTCATCCCAACTTGTTGCAAGAGATCCAAAGCATACTTTTCTTGAGACAAGAAAATTCCATCTGAAGTTTGATTCACTTCTATTCCCAGAAAGAAATGCAGATCACCTAATTCTTTGAGTGCAAATTCAGATCTCAACTCCTTCAATAGTGTAGAGATAGTTTTATCGCAAGATCCAGTGATAATAATGTCATCAACATAAACTAGCATATACAAGGTAACTCTAGAATGCTTGTAAATAAACAATGAAGTATCTGACTTTGATGCAACGAAACCAAGGTTCAAAAGTTTTGAGCTTAACCTTGAATACCAGGCTCTTGGGGCCTATTTTAATCCATAGATAGTTTTATCAATTTGCACACATAGTCTGGAAATTCCAAACTTTCATACCCAGGTGGTTGCTTCATATAAATCTCTTCTTCCAGAACACCATGTAAAAACGCGTTCTGAACATCAAGTTGCCTCAATTTCCACCCCTTGGTCACAGCAATAGATAAAACAAGTCGTACTGTAGCAATTTTAACAACTGGACTAAAGGCATAATCAATTCCATACCTCTGTTTGAAACCTTTAGCTACTAGACGTGCCTTGTATCTGTCGAATGTGCCATCTGCCTTTGTTTTGATCCTATAGACCCATCTGCAGTCTATAACATTTTTTCCTTGAGATGGTGGCACGAGATGCCAAGTGCTATTCTTCAAAAGAGCAAAATATTCGTCATCCATTGCTGACTTCTAATGTTTATTTGCTAAGGTGTCGCTGACACTTGATGCTTCTGCAGAACATGACAGGCCATACCGAACAGTCCCATCCGTATATTGTTTAGGTTTACTGATTCCATTTTTAAGCCTGGTGACCAGGCTAGCTTGTGACGCAGCAGGAGGAGGTGCCACGGATCTAGTATGGCTCCCCTGCGATGTTGAAACCGATGCAGACGATTCGGACGCGTCGACATCAATGTCGGTTGCGCCAGCATCGCCCGCATCCAAGCCAGCACCGAGTGCACCCGCGCCACTGTTGGGGCTGCCGCTTACAGGTGTCCCTGGTACAAGGATATCATTTATGATTGGCGCGCCATGCTGCTGGACACCATATTGCATGTCGCCAGCACCGTTTTGAGCAGGAATTGCACCATTGTTGTCCAGATTTTCAGACCGAGTCAACTCAGGAACCTGTAACCCACCAAGATAGCTAGAAGCACACTGATTATGATTATTAGTCACATCATTAATGCAAATATCATGATCCCCATTGCGTAAGAATTAAGGAAGCAAAAGAATTTCTTTTCGAAGATGAGCACCGGCATTCTCATGAAGCTCAGAAAAGGGAAAAATTGATTCATCGAAAACAACATCACGAGAAATATAAACACGGCCAGTGCTAGGATCAAGACACTTGTATCCTTTATTAAGGGGACTATAGCCAAGAAAGACACACCTAGTAGAATGAAAGGTAAGTTTTCTTGTATTATATGGACGCAAATTGGGCCAACAAGCGCAACAAAAAATGCGGAGCATGGAATAATCAGGATCATGGCCATGAAGGCGTTTAGTGGGGGTATCAAAGTCAAGATCTTTGCTTGGCAGGATATTTATGAGATAGGTGGCAGTGAGAAAAGCTTCATCCCAGAATTTTAAGGGCATAGATGCATTTGCAAGGAGGGCAAGACCAACTTCAACTAGTTGGCGATGCTTTCTTTCTGCAGAGCTGTTTTGTTGATGAGCATGAGGACAAGAAACATATATGGTGAACAATTCCAATTTTCTGGAAAAAGGAGTTTAATTTTTCATATTCACCGCCCCAGTCAGTTTGCATAGTTTTGATTTTGCACTGGAATTATCTTTCAACAAAATTTTAAAAATTAAGAAAGACTTGATAAACATCAGACTTCTTCTTAAGGAGATAGATCCAAACATATTTGCTAAAATCATCAATGAAGCTTACATAATAGTCATGTCTACCAACTGACGTGGGAGCTGATCCCCAAACATCTGAGAAAACAAGCTCAAAAGGAACAGTAGACACACTAGTGGAAACTCCATAGGGAAGCTGATGACTTTTTGCATGTTGACATGAATCACAAACTGTCTGGGACTTAGACTCTGCTAAACATGGAAGATTACGACTCTGAACAATATGCCTAACTATAGGAAAAGCTGGATGACCTAATCTGCTATGCCTGACTTCAGAAGATGGACATTGGACTCCAAGGATGAGCTTATCATGCGCTTTTATATCTGGCGCTGGCAAGGGATAGAGTCCCTCTTCACACCTGCCGCGAAGGATGACCCTCTTCAACTCCTGATCCTTAGAAAGAAGGATGGGTGAAATTCAAGAAAAGCTTTATTATCTTTGGCTAAATGATGCACGGAAACAAGGTTTTTATGGGCACTCGGACCACAAAAGACATCTTTAAGGATCAGATCATGATTATGCATAGGGGTATGAATAGATGCATTACCAACATGACTAATAACCATACCTGATCCGCTGGCCGTGTGCACCTTGTCCTGCCCGTGGTACTTGTCACGCGTTGTTAGCTTCTCGAGCTCGGACATGACATGATCCGTCGCACCACTGTCCGTGTACCAATTTGTATCAACGCCATATGATGCTACAACGTTGGCACTCTTCTCATCTTCAGCTTAATAGCTTTCATCCCATCTGTACCAGCAACGAAGTGCTACATGTCCGCCTTTGCCGCAGATCTAGCATGGTTCCTTGTTCTTGCCACCACCAGTGCGGCCTCCCGGTCCACGACTTGCTGGACCACGACCTCCTGTTGCGCGGCGCGGTTGGGAGGACCACGACCCCTGGGTGGCCACCGCCACGTCCTCGCGAAGCGGCATTGACCGAGGACTGAAACTGACCCTCACCATCAGGAGTTTCCTTGAGCATTTGAAGGCACATCTCAAAGGAAAGTAATTCAGCATAAAAATCGCTGATGGTGATGGTGTCGATGCATCCCAGAACAGAGGAGACAAGGGAGTTGTAGTCGAAGTTGAGCCTGTTGAGAACGAACGAGATGAACTCCTCATCATCAGGGCCCTTGCCAGTCGCCACGAGTTCATCGTGAATAGTCTTCATCTTGGCGTAATATGCGGCTGCCATCATGCCGCCCTTCCTCGTGGTCGACAGCGGCATCTTCAGGTTCGTGACCCGCGCCTTGGAGTGCGCAGAGAAGAGAGACGTGATAGATGTCCACGCCTATGCCGCCGTCTTGGCTTCAAGCACTTGGATCAACACGTCCTTGGACAAAGAATTGAGTAGATAACCAAGAACTTGCTGATCTTGAGCCATCCATAGGGCGTACTCACGATTATTGACCTTTTTGATCGATTTGTTGGCCTCCTCGACATCAATGGTCTTGGCCGGAGCTGCGCGCGACCCATCAAGGAGCCCGTCGAGCTGTGCACCTCGAAGAGGAGGAAGGATCTGCGCCTTCCAAAAAAGAAAGTTGTCTCTGGTGAGTTTCTCAGAGACAGATTGACCGAGGGGTGAAGACGTTGTTGACGAAGTTGAGGACGACGCCATTGATGAACTCTGCGAAGAGATTGCTCTGATTACCATGTAAAATATGCTGAACGCCTTAACCCAGATTGGGTGGCCTGGTTTCTATTTATATGTAGATATTGCAAGTCCTAATCATGAAGGATTACATGATCGTATCAACACAGAATACGGTTCTATACATATATACATAGCTAAGAGATAGAATAGGAAATAGACTCTGAGATAGACTCCCTAACAGCACGATCTGCAACACCTTCGACCGCGGCTTGGGCCCTGCGCGCGACAAGACACCGCGACGTGCAGCGCCGGGGCCGGTTAGTCCAGCGCGAAGCTCCAGCCGGCCACGAAATGGCGCGAGAAGAGGACGCCCGTCGCCGACGTGAACCCGACATACGCCGCGCCCTGCACCACGCCGGACAGGTCGATGGCGGTCTGCAGCAATGGCGTCTTGGGCCTGGGCACGCCCAGAGGGGCCATGGTCACGGTGACCTGCGCGGTCCCGCCGTCGTAGTCCACCCAGACCTGCACGGCCTTCCGGCTCACCAGGCTCAGGCTCTGGAACCGCCCCGTGCCGTCGTTGTAGTACCCGGCGTCGGCGGCGTCGACAGACCTGAAACTGTTGACGTCGACCCCGACGTGGTTGCTGCTGATGTCGTGGAAGTCGGCGTTGAGGAGCGTGTCGAACTCCACGGCGAAGATGTGGGCGCTCCGGCTGCCGTTGTCGGTGGTGTTGAGCAGGCCCAAGAACTGGCCCGGCAGCGCGGTGGACAACAGCTCCTTGTCCGCCGACACGAAGAACGCCAGGCCGTGGCTGCTGATGTCGGCGTACTGGCCGTAGATGGCGAACACGAAGGTGGTTGAGAAGGACCACGCGGCGGTGGCGTTCGGGGCGCCCGGGTCCCGGAATGGCAGGGGGTCCGGGTGGAAGGCGTGGCCCTTCATCTGGATGGTGCCGTTGGTCAGCATCAGGAGGCCGCTCGGCGTCACCGTGGCCGAGCCATCGAGGGACAGGCTCGCGCCCGCGAAGCCGTTGTAGACGAACTAGCGGCCGTCGCTGCCGCCGGTGGCCGCGGCGCAGCGGTAAGCGGGGACGAGGAGGACCAGAGCGGCGCGGAGCTGAAGGAGCATGGCTTTTGCGTCACGGGTGGCGCAGCCAAGGATGCACACCCTTTTTTTTCCCTCCTTGACAGTTGAACACGAACATGATTGCACACCACTCGGTCAGCAGCCTTTTAAAAAAGAATCAGGGAGGAAAATTGCAGCATCAACTCGTGGCACGTTAGGAACTTCGTCACCTGCCAAGTCTATGATAGCTATGATAAAGTGTTGAGCTTGATGGCTGACCGTTGAAATGCATCAGCCGCCACGAACTGCAGTGCGAACTTGAAAGGAGTTTAGGAATTTTTTTTCATGGCCTGAAAATATACGATTTCTATAGCTTATCTCTGCCTTTCGAACATGTCTCAATCAATAGCTTAATGTGGTTAATTGAGGGCCAGTTTGTTTAATAAGCAGATTATATAATCTAACACATATAATCTACCTTTATATGTGTTAGATTATATAATTCATAATCTAAAATTAGCATATCATGGATAGTTTATGGGATTATGATAATCTGAGAGTATAGATCATATAGTTTGAATCATAATATCTAGTGTTTATTGTCTGTGAGATTATATAATTTAGAGGGCAAATAATCTATAACAAATAGGCCCGAGCTTATGCCGAGAATCCAATTCTACGGTCGCGCTACAATGCTTCATAGCGCACGATGCGACATGCTGACAGCCGCAAACGGAGCTACCTGCACTCTGTACCTACCTACCTGACGGCCCAGGTATCCATTTATTTTCTGTTTTCATTTCTATTGCTTTACATTCCATTCCATAACAGCAAGTGCTATTATTTTTTGGCATGCCTTATTTTTTTTCCTTTCCAGGTTTTCCCTTTTACCTTCTATTATATCTGAAGTTTTCTTGACAACTATTATATGAAAATCGTACTAAAAAGATATATTGCGGATTGTACTTATTAGTAGTCTGATTAAAGGTTGTGTGAGAAATCTTTCCGATAATACCTTTATACAATTTGTGATAAAAATTTATCCTCTATAAGTTATTTAAAAAAAAGATGCATTAAATTTGTATGTATAGTAAAAGTTGTACTAAAAATTTATTTTTCAAATTGTTAGAAAAGAGTTATACGTAAAAATTATGTGTATCATAAAAGTTATGATGAGAATTTACCTCACAGAACGTGTGTAAAAAGTTGTGCGCAAAAATTGTGTTTACGAATTATAATTTTCCAAAAATCGAAAGCTTCAGAGAAAAAAAAACTTTGGAAAAACAGCTGTTGTTGGAGATCGTGCGCCAGCAGCGTTCCTAGCGCGCGCGCTGGTTAGCAGACCCCAGCTTACGCTGCTTTGTATTCTCTCCTGTCATAAATGATATGTACGTTTTTGCATGATGCCGTATGTTTTTGCATGAGGATGTAGGAAGAACTTCAAAAAACTTTGATCTATCTGTCAGCACGTGTGGAAGTATAACAATGATATGTAAAGATTTATATCCAAAAGCATTAGGTCATTTAAAAAACACTGAGTAATGATGAATAGTAAAACCGTTCATGTAGACCTGAAAACATTGCAAACAGCAAAGCTAAACTGCCAATGGGCCGAGAAAGTTTAGCATATGGGCCCATGGCACCCTCAACATGGGCCGACGCGTGGTTGCTTGTGCCAGCCAGGCGCGACGATCCGTGTTCGGCCCAGGCGTCCGCCCACCGTTGGCACTCGCCCGCGCGTCGGGTTCGGCCCACGGTGACGAAATGCCATGGGACTGGGCCATGGCTGCGCGGTCCTTCTCCGGAAAACTACATCTTCCGAAAGATATTTTGTTAGATGTCTTCCACTGTTTGATATCCGTACAGATCAAAATAAACGGATAAGATAAAACTAGGTGGGTAGCAGCGTGCGTGCAACGGACGGGACGTGGGCGGAAAGGTAATCTAGTTCCTAACTTCAAATGACCTTTTCTCTTAAATCATAAATCCAATTTAGAATCCGTTTGAACCAGAATATTCTTCGAAATTAATGGAACAAAACAAGATCCTATATGTTATTTTATTTTTTATTTTAAAAATTTAACATGTCAATATACTATCTCAACATTTTGAATAGATCATTTCAACATATGTAGTATACTATTTCAACATTTATTCTAAAAATGTTGAATTATTTTATTCAAAGTGCAGGATTAGTCTTTTCAGAATGTTGAATCAACTTTAAAAAAAAGTTGAATTCTTGAAGATGGTATTACAAGAATTAGAATAGAAAAACAGAAAGAAACCAAAAAAAGAAGCAAAGCATCGTGCTCATGGTTGAGCTTTCCAGCATTGACGGTGGGCAGAAAAAAAAATACCAGAGGGACCGACAACTTGCTTCTCCGCTTCTGCACATTGCACTCTTGGCCTCCTGCTGGCTGCCTGCGATTGGTTTCTCTTGCAGCTGCGTGCTGGGCGTGCGCGATCAGAGGCGGACACCAGGCCCCAACAGTCCAGCCTTGCGTTAACTGGGCCTTGGGCTTTAACGATATCACTTGCATTTTTGGTTGTTCTGATGGGGCCTTCCGAATTAATTACCTAGGCATACCACTACACTATCAGAAGCTAAGAAGGGAGGACCTTCAACCCCTGGTAGATAGAATCTTTAACAGAATTGCAGGGTGGAGGGGTAAACTCTTATCCCATGTTGGAAGATTAGTGCTGATCAAAACATGCCTTGCTAGCATGCCTGTCTACCTCATGTCTTTCTTCAAATTTCCAAAATGAACCCTAGATCTAATTAACTCTCATATGACTGGGTGTATGTGGAATGATTATGAGGGACATAGCAAAATACACCTAGCCAACTAGCATTTGGTTAGTATGAAAAAAGAATATAAGGGTCTAGGTGTCCCAAATCTTAGAGACCTGAATATGGCCCTGTTCGGGTCCTGGGTGAAGAGATTTTTGAAAGATGAGGGGAAGTTGTGGCATAGCATAATTCAGCAAAAGTATGTCAGGCATGGAACAAATATTTTCTACCTTCCACACTCCTAACCTTCTAACTTCTGGAATGGAGTTCTTTGGGCTGCCAAATCTCTAAAGTTTGGCTTTAGATGGTCTATAGGAGATGGCTTAAAAATCAGATTTTGGGAGGACACATGGTTTGGCACAGCTCCTCTTGCTGTCCAATCCTGGGACCTTGTAACCAGGTAGATATTCTTTTGGCCCAGGTATAGGATGCTGTGGAGATTCAGTTATCCTTTAGGAGGAACTTCTCTGAACCCATGTTCCATAGATGGTTAGAGCTGGTGGAAATAGTTTCAAGTGTTCGTTTTAACAATGATGGGGATGCTTTAGTCTGGCAGCTGGATAGTAAAGGGGTGTATACCTCCCAGTCCCTCTACTCTGTCATTAATTTCAGAGGTGTTGTTCCCATAAACATCCCAGTTGTCTGGAAGATAAAAATTCCCCCTAGGATACAGATCTTCCTGTGGCTCTTATCTCATAATAAGTTGATGACAGTTGATAACAGGGGTTGATAAACCTGAGACCTTTCTGTGATGAAAAAGAATCCATCAACCATCTCTTCTTCGAGTGTGTGGTAACTAGGAGAATGTGGGAGTATGTGAAATTGTTTACATGCACTAATATTCCAAACTATGAGTCTTTAGCCTGCAAATGGCTGTGTGAAAAGAAAGATGCTATTCTCAACATTGTTTCGGCTGGTTTCCTATGGGGACTTTGGCTGACTCGAAATGATCTGGTTTTTCATAATGATACTTGGCAGGACATAAGAAAGGTGCTGAGGCGAATTAGGAGAACCGTGTCCACTTGGAAGCCGATGTACTCGGAGTACCTAGAAGTTGGCGTCACTCAATGGTGCGTCTTCCTGGAGACAACCTACAGAGCCCCGCTGGAACTCAGATCTTCCTAAAGAAGCTGAAGCCGGAGGTGCCGAAGCTGGACTTCCGAATGTCGTCGCGGCTCCGATCTAGTTTTTTGCTGCTCTCTTGGCTTTGTATCCGGCACTTCTGAACTTAAATCTTTCTGTGCGGCGGCGAGCCTCCTGTTAGGTGTTGGCGTTCAGTCTGGATCTTGTTCCGCTCTACCACTCATATAACTTGCCTGATATTTTGGTCTTGTTATATGAATGGGGCCGGATGTTTTTGCCGCCTCTTACTTAAAAAAAATATAGGAGCACCCTTTTTTTATAAGACTTCTCTACCCCTTCGTGTTCGTTCAGGCCTTCAGGGCAGTATTGGATTCTACAACTTGTATAATTTTTGCAACTTATATCCCTCTAATTTATATCCCTCTTGCTTGAATCTTGATAAGACAATTATAACAGCCATTTGACTTCTCGGCTCCGGCTAACCCCCGATCGATGGACCTATCACTGATGAACAGCGCCTTCTTTTTCTCACATAATGTATGTATCTCCACAATACCACGTATGAACAGCGCCTTCACTAACCCCCGATCGATGGACCTATCACTGACCGTCTGATCGCTGTGTACCCTTACGAATCACACGGCGCCACGGTGGTCAGCGATCAAACAGCCTCGCATGCAGCCGCTCAGTTTGCCTCCCTCTCGTCGTTTCTCCAGTTGCCGTGCATCTTGGGCCCCGTCGGCCCATCGCCGACGAGCACCTTCTCCACCAGCTTGGCCAGCCGCTCCCTCACCGACCGTGGCAGGATCCTCGCCACGCCGTTGATCACGCGCCCGACGTCGTACTCCTCCCTCGGACCCCACCCGTGCTCGAACCCGAGCCACGCCGGCTCCGCGACGCCGAGGTACTCCGCGGACACCCCCTCGCACCGCCCGGCGCCGCCGGTGTCCAGCCTGCTCCCCCTGGCGCAGTCGTTCCGGATCCCGACGCCCAGCCTCGGGTCGCCCTGCAGCACCAGCCCCGCCCTCGGGTACAGCGCGTGCCCGTGCCGCGACGAGTACGCCACCGGCCTGTTCCCGCCGTACCCGCCGAGGTACTCCAGCTGCGAGGCCTCCACCCACGTACCCGCGCTGTGCTGCGACAAGTACATCCGAAGGAGCTCGCCGGAGAAGTTGCTCACGCGCAGCGTCACGTGCTCCCAGTCGCCGACGTGCTCGCCAATCTCGCCCAGCGGGATCGTCAGGAAGCCCAGCTTGGCGCGCGCCGGCCCGTTGAACGGGTAGAAGATCCACACGACGAGGTCGGTCACCGTCCCGCCCAGCATCGGCTTCGCCTGCACGTACACCTTCGCGCCGGGGAGGTCGCCCTTCTTGACCTCCTCCCTCTGATTGCTGTCCACCGGCAGGTCGAGCCAGTACCCGCCGTCGTTGCCGCCACCTTGCGGGAGGTTCGACCCGTCGGCGGCCACCGGCGTCGGGGTCTGGCTGCCCTTCTGGTACAGCAGCGCGCCGTTCTCGAAGAACCACGTCGGCGACGAAGGCAAGTAGGGCTCGTTCGGGTGCAGATACACGTGCGGCCCGTAGGCCGCGAGGAGGGAGTTCACCTGGGCCAGGTCAGGCATGGAGGACGTGTAACTTGCGCTGCAGTTTTTCAGGCACGCCACCGTCGAGGCGCCGGCCGGCGTCGCGCTGCTCTGGGCGAGGAAGGTGCCGACGTGCACGCCGCGACAGTCTATGCCACGGACCGCCGGCCTCAGAGTGGCGGCGCTGAAGCCGTCCTTGTCGCTGCTCAGGACCGACTCCTCGGTCTCGCAAGCGTCGGTCAAGTCGGCGCGGACGCACCGGACCTCGTCGGGCGAAGGTTTGTCAGACGTGGCCGTGACCACCGCGCCGACCGCCTTGTAACCGTCTGGCGCCTTCGGGAGCCAGAAATGGCCGGCTCCGTCCGGGCTGGACCAGACGAGTTTGTAGTCCACGGGCGCGACAAGGAGTGCTCCGGTGCCGGACGTGTCACGGCCGACGAGGACGTGGCCGAAGAGATGGCGGTTGTTGGGCTGCGCGTAGTGGCCGAGCACGGAGAAGCCGGCAGGGACCGGCGAGGGCTTGAAGAAGGTGGCGCCGACGCCGTCCTGGCCGCCTTGCGTCGTGGACCAGACCTTGGCGAACGTGGTGATTTGGCGCAATTCTAGGCCTCCAAGGTCTATGCTGCCCTTTGCAAATCCTCCATCTGAAACTGAAATAGCAGTTCCGCTGGTGAGCAAAAAATGTTCCAGAGCAGAAAAAAAAACTAAGCTAAATTTCAGGTCAGTGTGATGATCATTGATCAATATGTTCATGCTACTCGCCTATTCTGAATAGATCGAGACAAGCATAACTTCAAAGCAAGTTTGATCTGAGAGTTGAGAAAGCGTCTGTATCATGCTGGTTTCAGTGGCTTTAGCTTTGCTCTCATTTGATCATAGACACTTAAGAATCTAGACAACATGGAGCAAACAAAGGACAAGATGAGGATCATGTATAGCTAATGAATTTAGTAAAGCATGTCCTTTGACGTGTTTGCAGCCTTGCAGGCAAGCTACCTCCACATAAAGATTCAAAATAACATTTGGCGTGTGTTTTTACCGTCTAAATTTCTACACCGTGTCCGTCCTTTAAACGAGAGGTCACAGAAACAACCTAAGTGCAAACAAAACACCCTTAGCAAGATAAATTTGAATTTCTACTAATGGCCTGATTGGACAGAAACGTAGAAATTTGAAGAGGTACTAGTACTAAACTCAATTTTTGAGGAAATCATTCATGCACCGAGTTTCTTAGAAAAAAAACACGAATGGATGCAAGTAAACAGTGAATTTATGAACATGGTGTACCTGAGGCCGGCCACGACGGTAGCGCAGCTGGAGGAACGAATTGCTTCTCAATGGGCAGCGCCGCCGTTCCCACGGGCACACAAGACCAGCACGACTTCCTCCCCATAACCCTTGCAAAAGGTCGATCGACCGAAGAAGAAGAAGGCAAGCTCTAAGTCGTATCCTTGGCAGCTCAGAGCCACAGAAGTTGAATCGAAGCAGGACGCAGAGTTCAACTCGTTCCCGCTCCTGACAAGCGATCTGAGTGACAATGTATGGGATCCTTCGGCGACAACTCCCTCACAGAGTCCTGGGTTGGCTTGCAGGAAACCTCGAGCTCGCCGTGCTCGCCAATGGCTTGTTTGGCGACGACCTCACTGCTCGTGCCTTTAATGCTTCGTCTTCCTCCGCTGCACCCCCCACTAGATGCACACGTACTACTACTACCTCTCTGTTGTTTAGTGTTCCGTGTCGGCTTAGACTTGCGTGGACATTAGACTTCCTCCAGCGGCCGGCATGGACGGACGGACATGGTCGTCGCCGTCGTCGCATGCCTTCGCACTGTATCATTGGAGGAAAACGTGCGACTAGGCGAGGCGAGCGACCGTCGACGGCGACGCGCTGGAGGCTGCGTCGTGTAGTGGTTAGGTCAGAGAAGCCCAGGCCTATACAACAGCCCGTTCTGATGGTGATCGACGATCCGATCCAATCATTAAGTCTGGCAAACTATATGTCCGCGTGGATTAGTTCGCATGAACTAACACGATATGGCTGACCAAATAGAGAAATGGAGAGAGCGGTTGGAAGATTCCGGTGATGATGCAGAGCAAAGAAAGATTATTCGCAAGTGCCTTGCAATTTGCAGGGCTCCCTTATCCTCGCTCCCAATGGAACTATGGAAGTTTTCAGACCCGGCCATAGGACGAGAGTACACACAGTTGCTAATTCACCGGAGGAGGAACAGAGTCAGAGATCGACTTGCAAAGAATACGCCATAATAATGCAAGGGGAATACCCAGTTCTTTTCCTTTTTATCTGCTGGAGTCTCATCATCGGCTTGGAGTATATATATATATATAACAGGGCTGCAGCATAATTTTCTCGTTGCAGACGTGTGCCTATGTGGTGGCAAAGGGTCTTAAATTTTAGCTTACATAATCTAAGGGTCAGGCTTAAAAGGATCGGACTCTAATCTTATACAATTTTAAACTAAAATATACATATATAAAGGTAAAGTTGGTACGTGAAGGAAGCGCTATGATCCGTTACCACCTCTATGGATGGGAGGCGACTTTCAATTTTTGTTTTCTTTTCATGTACGGGGCATGATGCAGATGGTCGGGGAGCAGGGGTAATCATCGAGCAAATATTGTTTTCCTTGTTGTTATAAAAAAAATGTTTCCCCTGTTGCATGTATGACGGTACAGAGATCCGATAGTACAGATTCGGTAGTGCAGCCAACCTGTCTAATTAAATGTAGGTTGTTTTGACTTTGCTAAATTTATAGATTTTACTGTGCAAATATATAATATATCTAGATATATAGTAAATATTATAAATTTTAAAAAATCAAAACGATCTACGTTTAGAAACGGAGGGGATGCAGTAGTTTCCTTTCTTCAATGCGAGGGTGTAATCTTCATGTGGCTGAAAGTTTGTTGCAACTTGGTATGGCTAATTCAACTCTAACAACTTACACGCGTATCGCTAATTCGACTAGTGCTATTTTAAGACGAGTCGACATACTGTACAACTGAACATTTTCTTTTTTTTTATAGGACAACCGAACATTTTCAGCTTGTCAGAACAGCGAGCAGAACTGCAAAAGAATGCTGTAGACTGATGAGGAGCGCCAACCCAGACCCAGGACCTGGCCCATCATGGTTCTTTTTTTTCCTGGGCGCGGGCCAACTACTGCGCAAGCGATGCTGCTCGGCCCGAGGCCCATGAAACCCCGCGCCCTCCCCCTCTCTCCTCCTGCCGTCCCGTTTCGCCCACGCGGCGAAACGCCCAACACCAACCGACGAGGAGCTCCGCACGCGCGACGTTGCGTTGCTTTTCCTCTCTGCGCTCGGCACTCCACACAGGCAGCGAAACCACCGTGCGCGCGGCGCGACGGCATGGCTAGCGCGGCCGCTCCCAGTCCCCTCCCCGTGGCCTCCCTCTCCGCGCCCCGCGCGGTCGCCGCCGCGGGCCCCCACCCGCTGGGGTTCCCGAGGCGTCTCAAGCCCTCCACGGGAGGCGCGCCGCGCTCCAGCCTGCGCGTCGTGGCCTCCAACTCCAAGGTGGACCCGGTCGAGGAGAGAGCTCCCGTCGCGCCGCTCACGGGCGTCCCAGTTCCGGCCGGCGCGTCCCCGCCAGGCCCGTCGCTGGAGCCTCAGCCCCAAGTAAGCACCGGGTAGGCATCGCCGCGACTGATGTGACGTCTTCGGTTCGATTAAGGTTTACTGTTACCGAAATTGCAAGCTATGTTGCTTACCGTCGAATGTCGATTGCTACTTTCCCCCCTCTGCATGCAGCACATGGAAATGGAGGGGCTACAACATTCGCTACCAGAAGGCCGGGACGTCGGGCCCCGCATTGGTTCTGATTCATGGGTTTGGGGCAAACAGGTGCGCGTCATACAAACGTAGTTCCCTATTTGCTAAGGGTGCATTTCGTAAGCGCAAATGTTTATTAGCACATGGTACATTTTTTCAGTAGATAACTGCTAAGGTAAGCAACAATATAGAATGGGGCTGCCGTTCATTTAGTTGGTGCTTGAGAACTTTAGTCATCTGATGATCCAGCTTTAATAGAAGAATTTTTACCTATTACTCCGATTTTTTATCCTGATTATTTCGCTTGAAAGTTAGGTTTGTTCCCAATTTCCAAATGAGACTAAAATATTGCTAGGCCTTTAGTAACGGCACATATGCCTCTCTGAAAGTTAATAGCTAGCTTTGCTTAGAAGTGACGTACATATTCCTCTTTTTTTCCAGTGATCATTGGTGGAAAAATGTTCCTGTTCTTGCCATGGAAAATAGGGTGTATGCGATAGATCTAATTGGTTATGGCTATTCTGATAAACCTAATCCGCGTGAGGTTGGAGAGAACTTTTATACTTTTGAGACATGGGGAGAGCAGTTGAATACGTTTTGTGCTGAAGTGGTCAAGAGTGAAGCTTTCTTCATATGCAATTCAATTGGAGGTATGTTGGATGCTTACATGATTTGACAACAGCTAGTTTGATTGCAGGTGCTGCATAGTTGTGCTGATACTCGTAAAAATTCAACTATTTTTCAACACAAGGGAATTATGTGATGGTTTGTTTTCTGTATTTCATTCCCTTATCTTTTGGATTTGAAAAGGTTACCAATAACATCCTAATGTTAGATTAGAATCATGATAAGGACTCCCCATGACGAGTTTCAGATTTTTTTTGGGTCAGAATTTCTAGCATGTTTCCCATTTTATTGTGCTTGCACTCTCATCATCTTTAATTATATTTCAAGTGGACCATTGTAGAATACATTTGAGATAGTAATGTAGCAGTCTTAGCAGAACGATGCTGGTTACTTGGTAGAACCTGTTGAAAGGCATATTTCCAATATTGAAATTCTGGATACCCCATCTTGGCATTCTTATTTTTAATTATTACTTAAATGAGTTAATTCATGATTCTGATTAATTAAACTGGTATCGTGATTGTTTGATATATAAGTGGAGTATATTAAACCTTTGTGCTGTGTTTATTATCCTGTAGGGGTTGTTGGTCTGCAGGCAGCTGTTATGGAACCTCAGAAATGTAAGGGAATTGTTTTATTGGATATTTCACTAAGGATGCTTCATATCAAGAAGCAGCCGTGGTTTGGAAAGCCTTTCATCAAATCTTTCCAAAGTCTCCTAAGGTAACATGTATTTCGTACTCCATCATGGTATCTTGGTACTCGCTAGTTGCTTGCTAGTTGTTATAATACGTTTACTGGTTTCTAGGAACACTATTGTTGGGAAGCTATTTTTTAATGCTGTTGCTACACCAGAATCTGTGAAAAATATACTTTGCCAGGTATTTCCTTTCTAGCTTTTCATCTCGAAAAATATATTCAAAGGATACATATAAATTTATGGCACGCAATATTTAGGTGAGAAATTCCGAAATTTCCTATAAATTATGACTATTACATTCAATCTCATGCTGGGGACAAAAATACTTGCATGAAAAAAAAAACTATTTGTGTTGCGAAACACTGCACTAGTACATTGGGGCCAATGGCTTGGGCTTGTTGTCAAAGTGACTGATGATCACGTTCTGTATAGGATAGAGTTGGTTAGCTTGTTAGAGTTAGTTAGCTTCTGACTCTTTCTTTGTTCCGCTCGCTGCACTCTCGTTCCACTATCCATTTTTGTCGGAGATCGTTGGCATACGATGAGATGCCCCGGCCTGTATATATGAACACTCAAGGTGATCAATACAACTGAGTGTTGCATCCTAAACTCCTTCACTTGTAAGCCTAAACACGTACTTATGAGTCAGAGTTTTTCCGTGTATTAGTTTAACCCTTACTTACAGGTGTATGGGTCTTATGCACAAGCCCAGGCTCTCACAGACAATAACGGTAAACTAGATGTTTTGAAGAGGTATCTTATCCTTATATCCTCTGAGGCTGTGAGAGGTTTACATACTCATTTCTCATATGTAATATATAGCAGAAACAAATAAATAAACAAGGTTTTCATAGGATACAAATCGATGCCTCGGCTACTATCTGAGATAACTGAAGTCCTTTCGACATTTTGCTGCTCAATGTTTTCTTTGACGATAGATGTGCTCTGTAGAAAGGCTTGAGATCTGTGTGCTGAAGAGAAACTCAACTGAAGAACTCTGTAGATTTCTTTTTTCCTAACCGAAGCACAGAGATCATTTTGTTTTAATATCCTTAAAGTATAGAACGTGATTTATTTTTTGCCTACTTAAATGATAATTAGTTATACCTTTTCTGGTTCTGACAAAATTTTCTGCAGTGCTACCATGACACATCTGCAGTGACAGATGAGCTAGTTCAGATTATTCTACAGCCAGGGCTTGATCCAGGCGCAGTGGATGTATTCCTTGAGTTCATCTGCTACTCTGGAGGACCTCTACCTGAAGAGTTGCTTCCATTGGTGAAGGTTAGGATGCTCTTAGTTGTGTGATTAGTTGTTTGTTTTGATTTTAGAAATTATATATATGGTTTTCTTTTGTTTGTTGCAGTGTCCAGTTTTGGTAGCATGGGGGGAGAAGGACCCATGGGAGCCTGTGGAGCTTGGAAGAGCCTATGCATCTTTTGATACAGTTGAAGATTTTGTTGTTTTGCCAGATGTTGGACACTGCCCTCAGGTCCTCTTTGTAACAGTTGAACTTAGTTGGCTATTATCTATCGCAATCTGCCTTGTTTTGCAACTTTAAATCCAGTGGCTCGTGTTTTATTTGTTTGTATTTATCTTGCAGGATGAAGCGCCTGAGCTTGTAAACCCACTTGTCCAATCATTTGTTGAGCGTCATAGTTAGCACATGGGTGAGCCTGCTTTCTATGTTTCTTGATGCCCTTCTCCACCAGACCACAAGGGCCTGTATTTCCTGGGAAGGGAACACATGGTTATGTTATTCCGGGATAACAAATGGGCCCTTCTGTTATAGGCCATGGTAAGTGTTCCCACTTCTGAAATATCAGCATGGTCATATGTTTGTCTGAAACTGACGGCAAAAAAGGTTATTACTCCCTATTTTCTGGGAACTAAGTTTTGCTCTTGTGCTCTGCAGTCCTTGCATCTTAGTGCCGTTGGCAAACATCATTTGGTAAATTATAATTCAAGTATAGGAAATCACAAGGAAATATCTGATTTTGTTACAGCAAAAGGAAGAACCTGTCTCCTCAGAGCAGAGAGGTTAGTACCAGCAGCACAGTGGTTCTATTCTAGTTGAAGTTATAGTGGAAGTGAACGCAAGTTCCTACATGTATATTGTCCTTAATGAACCTGCACAATTTGTGTAGACATAACATTTATGTTGACACTTGACTTGAAGTATCTCTTTCGGCAACAAAGAGAAAAAAGAAATGAAAATTTGGATGTTCCTGTTTTTACACTGTATGGATACTGCATTTTCATGAAGTTCCCTTTAATAGCTTGTATCGGTTGATTGGACAGATCAGCTGCACACCTAATTTCTGTGCGGTCTCCATGCAACAGGGCAATATTTGCTCGTCTGAATGATTGCACCAAGAAATGGTCCACGATTATACATGTACATGAGAACAAAATTTTGCAAGTCACCTCTTGTCCACGTCTGAAACGTGACCTGGAGCACTCCAAGAGACCAATTCGATGTGACTTCCAGCAGCTCAGAAAAATGGATATTCGCCTTGCATAATTGCATATTCGGTGCAAGTTCACCGTTCAAATTCCGTCGAAACAATAACTGTGTATACAGTTCTCACCCTGTGGTTCTGAACTCTGAAAGCTGCATACGATTCTCGTTCGACGACTCTGAAAACTCGCGTAGTCCCAATGGAGCGAGGATAAGGGAGCCGTTCAAGTTGCAAGACACTTGCCAATAATTTTTGTTGCTCTGCATCATCGGCTAACCACCGGAATCTTTCAACTCCTCCCTGTGTTCGGTCAGCCATCTCGTGTTATTCGTGCGAAACAAACTGACTCTGAGCATCTAATCAGACAAGCAAGCAAACAAATTAACCCACAGGCTGGCCTGTCCTTCGACGAAGCCATGGCCTCGTCATCACTCATGAATCATGACAACCAGAACAATCTGTCATCCCCCCTAACAAAATTGTGGAACATGCATGCAGCCTAGCCTCTCTCTTCTCTGATGGTCTGACCTAATGATGACAATGTGCGAAAGCATGCGACGGCGCTGCCACAAGCAACGAACGGGCCTGAGTCCATGCCGGTCGCTGGCTCTCTAACTAACACACGACCACCACCACCACACAAGTCCAAGCCGACACGGAATGCTAAGCGAGCAGGGGCACCACGTGTGTATCTCGTGGGATAATGTGGAGTAGAGAACAGAGATAGATAGACCCGTGTCGTCAAGAGCATAGTGTAGTAATGTGTATATATGGATGAGCCGTGAAGCGGAGGAGGAGGATGCATTAAAGGCGCGAGCAGTGGAGTCGTCGCCAAACAAGCCACACTGCGGCCACGGCGGCGAGCGCTGCGAGCGAGCTCGAGGTTTCTTGCAAGTAACCGCCGGTTCCTTGCGGCGGCCGGCAGCCGGCAGGGGTGGCCGGCAAGGCAACCCCAGGCCTCGGTGAGGGAGCAGCTGCTTGGCCGGGCAGGCCCCCGCTGGGTATATAGGCATATAAACAAGTGTCGCCGAAGGATCCCATAGACATTGTCACTTGTCAGGAGGGGATCGGGCTGAGACGGACGGCGAGCTGCCTCCTGCTTCGGTTCTGAACTTCCTGCGTGGCTCTGAGCGAGCTCCCAGGGACGCGTCTTGGAGCTTGCCTTCTTCTTCCTCCTCCTCTCCGGTCGGCCGGCGTCGAGGGGGTTATGCGAAGGAGCAGGTCGTGCTTCTCCTGCGTGCCCATGGGAACGGCGGCGCTGCCCATCGAGAAGCACTTCGTTCCTCCGGCCGCGCTGCCGTCGTGGCCGGCCTCAGCAGGTACGTACATCATGTTGAGTTGTTGACAAGCTAATTGGCTACTTAATTAACTTGCATTCATGTTTTGATTTCTGAGAAATTCGGTGCGTGAATGGTACTTACTTTCCTAATAAATTTGGGTTTAGTACTAGTACCTTTCGACAGGTTTGTCCAATCAGGTCACTGTATTGTGAAAAGAATTTTGGCCTGCTGGAAGACAGCAAAAAACACACGTCAAATGTTAGCTTTGGGTAGAGGTACCTTTGCCTGCAATCACGTCAAAGAATTGAACATGCTTTGCTGAATCCATTAGCTGCATGATAGTTTGTCTGCTCTATATATGTTGTGCGGAACTTAACAAGATAAGCATAGATTCTTAAGTATCTACCATGATCAAATGAGGGCAAGGATAAGTTCAAGCTCAAAAGCCACTGAAGCCAGCATGATATTGACGCTCAGTCATGTCAATGTTGCTTTGACGTTATGTTTTTCTCGATCTATTCAGAGTAGGCGAGGAGCAAAGCTGAAGAAGCTTTTCTGCTCTAGTGGTTATATTTTTTTCCCAAGTTTCCTCAAGCATAATTCAGCCATCCTTTATTTCAGCAATTTTTACTCCCTGGAAATTTATTTTTTATCTCTAAATTACCTAAAACTGAGCACTTAGTTATCTTGATTACGTAATGTGAAATTCTAGTAAAAAGTATTGCGATTTCATTGCTGCATGCAGAACAAATTTGTTCGAAAGGAAAATCATCGAAAATCTTCGTCAAAAAATATATAATTCGTTCGAAAAGATTATTGAAATTTCAAAAGGAACAACATTAATTTAAGTCAGCTGTAAATTGGACAGTAGCATGCATGCAAGTATATTGACCATCACACCGATCTGTAACTTAGCTTAGTTTGTCTTCTCTGAATCATTTTATTTTGGCTCACCAGTGGCACTGCTGTTTCAGTTTCAGATGGAGGATTTGCAAAGGGCAGCATAGACCTTGGAGGCCTAGAAGTGCGCCAAATCACCACATTCGACAAGGTCTGGTCCACCACGCAAGGCGGCCAGGACGGCGTCGGCGCCACCTTCTTCAAGCCCTCGCCGGTCCCTGCCGGCTTCTCCGTGCTCGGCCACTACGCGCAGCCCAACAACAGGCCTCTCTTCGGCCACGTCCTCGTCGCTCGGGACACGTCCGGCACCGGAGCATTCCTTGCTGCGCCCGTGGACTACAAACTCGTTTGGTCCAGCCCGGACGGCGCCGGCCATTTCTGGCTCCCCGCGTCGCCAGACGGTTACAAGGCGGTCGGCACGGTGGTCACGGCCACGTCTGACAAACCTTCGGCCAACGAGGTCCGGTGCGTCCGCGCTGACTTCACCGACGCGTGCGAGACCGAGGAGTCGGTGCTGAGCAGCGACAAGGACAGCTTCAGCACCGCCACCCTGAGGCCGGCGGTCCGTGGCATCGATGCCCGAGGCGTGCACGCCGGCACGTTCCTCGCCCAGAGCAGCGCGACGCCGGCGAACGCCTCGACGTTGGCGTGCCTGAAGAACAACAGCGCGAGTTACACGTCCTCCATGCCTGACCTGGCCCAGGTGAACTCCCTCCTCGCGGCCTACGCGCCGCACGTGTACCTGCACCCGAACGAGCCCTACCTGCCTTCGTCGGTGACGTGGTTCTTCGAGAACGGCGCGCTGCTGCACCAGAATGGCAGCCAGACCCCGAAGCCGGTGGCCGCCGACGGGTCGAACCTCCCGCAAGGCGGCGGCAATGACGGCGGGTACTGGCTCGATCTGCCGGTGGACAGCAAGCAGAGGGAGAAGGTCAAGAAGGGCGACCTCGCCGGCGCGAAGGTGTACGTGCAGGCGAAGCCGATGCTGGGCGGGACGGTGACCGACCTCGCCGTGTGGATCTTCTACCCGTTCAACGGGCCTGCGCGGGCCAAGGTGGGCCTCCTCACGATCCCGCTGGGCGAGATCGGCGAGCACGTCGGCGACTGGGAGCACGTGACGCTGCGCGTGAGCAACTTCTCCGGCGAGCTCCTCCGGATGTACTTCTCGCAGCACAGCGCGGGCACGTGGGTGGAGGCGTCGCAGCTGGAGTACCTCGGCGGGGACGGCGGGAACAGGCCGGTGGCGTACGCGTCGCTGCACGGGCACGCGATGTACCCGAAGGCGGGGCTGGTGCTGCAGGGCGACGCGAGGCTGGGCGTCGGGATCCGGAACGACTGCGCCAGGGGGAGCAGGCTGGACACCGGCGGCGCCGGGCGGTGCGAGGTGGTGTCGGCGGAGTACCTCGGCGTCGCGGAGCCGGCGTGGCTCGGGTTCGAGCGCGAGTGGGGGCCGAGGGAGGAGTACGACATCGGGCGCGAGATCAACCGCGTGGCGAGGATCCTGCCGCGGTCGGCGAGGGAGCGGCTGGCCAAGCTGGTAGAGAAGGTGCTCGTCGGCGATGGGCCGACGGGGCCCAAGATGCACGGCAACTGGAGAAACGACGAGAGGGAGGCCTGACGGCTGATGGGGCCTTGCATTGCCGATCAGACGGTTGGCGATCGATCCAGTACTCGCGTGTCGTGTATAGTACTTGCTAGCGATCGGAAGGCTGTTCGACACTTACGTTTGTTGCATGGAAATGGTTGCGTTCTCGCGCAGCGCATCACTTCGATGCCTAGCATTGTTAAGTTCGGTTCGCTGTTCGCATCATATACTTGCTCCAAGATTTAGTTAGGTTGAATCAACGGTTTGTAAAGTATACTAAAAAAGTTGCAGTATTCTGATTCAAATTTGTGAAAAAGAGAGACTAGTATGTATAGTTTCATCTTCGAAGAAGCAGCAAGTGTTCATATGAACGAAGCATCCTGAAAAATTGCAGGGCTCTGTCTGGACTATACAGTGTCGGAACTCGGAAGGATTACAAAGAAGAAACCATAGGAGTCTGAAGAAATTCAAACATCTCTGTGATCTTTATTATGGTTATATATATATATATCACCGTAAAATTCAGTGCGCACGACGACCAGAGGAATACAATGGTCAATGAGGCCAGCCAACAGGACAGTAGATCGATCTGCAGAATTGACTGAATACAGTAGAAATATTTTTTCAGAAAACCAAATATACATGTAGTGTCAAGAAGGAAAGTTTAGAAGAGAATATGAGATGATTGTAGACTCAGAATGCTAATTAAATTGTTTATGAAAATGAGATAACATGATAGAAAAGTATATGTAGTGGAATACACAAAGTTCATATAATTTGGAATCTGAATTCTGAAGGACCGAAGCATGCCAAGGGAGAAACTGCGTCTGCGGCCGTACAACTTTGCAACTCTGAATGTAAGCCCATGAACAATGAAGCACCGACCCAGGTAGCCGCGGCGCTGGCAAGACCTGACGAGCAGGTACGCTCTCTGGAGCATCTCCTTCAGTTCTCTTCCACGGGACTCATCGTCTCCTGCCGCTGCAGCTGGTGCGACGTGCCTCGTGGAGGTGGAGCTGCAGCAGGAGTTGAGCGATCATGTCGACTTGCCTGAACGCCATGGTCCAGTCTCACAGCGTGTCGTCGTCGGCCCGCGATGGAGACAAAGCATGCAGGAGATCGAGCAGAAGCTAGGAGGCGATGTGGAATTGAGATTCCAGGAGGAGCCGAGGGAGAGGGGGAAGGCGGCGGGAGCGGGCGGCGAGAGGAGGAGCCGGTCCGGACCTGGGTGCTATTTGCAAATTTCAAAACCAAAACAGGGGGGTATGTGAAAATATTCGGATCGCGATTACTTAATTGCGATCCACCTTAGGGGATATTGTGCATATATTTTTAAAAAGTTTTAAGGGGTTCCCCTGCAAATTTTTCGGGCAAGCCGCGTGGCCGCCGGTGACCTTCCGCGCGAGCTTCCATCTACTCGCAGGCTCTGAAGTGGCGGAGATCCGCCGCTTGCGTCCCTAGGTTTCCGTGATGGAGATGCTCCCACTCACGCCATCCCTAGGGTTTAAGAAACTCATCCTGCGCATCATGCGGTCATGTCGCGGCTCGCCGGAGCAGCGCCGCGCTCTGGCCGGTTCCATCCACCAGGGGCCCTTGCAGCTTCCCACCGCATGCGTTGACCAGCGGTCAGACGCCGTTACCTAGCGGCGCTAGAAACCTTGCTGCAACTGCAATCTGCAACGCATTTATCTGCAACCGTGTGTACTCAGTGATGTAAACGTTTTTTCGGTGCTTCGTTTTCGTAATGGAACTGGGGCAGGGCTTGTTGCCTGACCTTCTAAAAAAAAATCTGCAACCATGTGCAGTACAGCTTCAGATCGCTCTGCAGATTGTCCCTTCAAATGGTGCTTCAATTTCACTTGGAAATGACGAGTTCCAAACTTGATCAGAACAAGTACCATTGCTGTGTGGTCAAGACTGAAGACGAACCAATGGTACCCTCATTGCGAAAATGGGTCATCAATTTCACTACATGGATGACTTGGAAAATGACGCGATCTACAGCTAGCATTTCTGTGCAGTGAAGCCTGTAGACAAACCCAAATGCTGGATTCTCTCTGACAAAGCTAACCAAGAACAAATCCCACGGTCACTCTGATTTTTACAATTTGTAGATTAAGAGAAGCTGCATATGTCGATTTGAACAGACATCCCCAAAAGTTGCAATACTGATTCAAATTTGTGAAAGACAAAAATGACAAGTATGTATAGTTTCATCTTCGAATAAGCAGCAAGTGTTCATGTGAATGAAGCATCCTGAAAAATTGCAGAGTGCTGTCTAGACTATACAGTGGCCGAAGGAGTCTCAAGAAGCCATAGAAGTTGGGAGAAATGACAACTGACAAGTATGTACAATTTGTAGACTCTGAAAATCTGCATGTACCAATGTCAACAGACATCCCCAAAAGTTGCAGTATTCTGGTTCAAATTTGTGGAAGAGAGAACTGACAAGTATGTATAGTTTCATTTTTGAAGAAGCAACAAGTGTTGTTTTCGAAGCATCCTGAAAAATCGCAGGGTTTCATCTTTGAATTGAAGGGTTACAAAGAAGAAGCCATAGACATCTATGTTATCTTGATCATGGTTATATGTATTATAGTAAATTCAATTCGATCGACGACCAAAAGAATTCAAAGGCCAGTGAGGCCAACGGGAGAGTAGATTGATCAAGACGTAGCAATGTGGAAGGATGTGTCTAGTGCTGCAGAATTGACTGGATGCATTGGAAATGTTTCTCCAGAAAGCCAAATGTACAGACAGTGAAACATCAAAATAAAAAAAGGAAATTTTATAAGAGTATGAGATGATTGCAGGCTAAGAGTACGGAGTAATTAAATTGTAAAAGGAAATTTTAGAAGGGAATATGAGATGACTGCAGACTCGGAATACTAATTGAATTGTTTATGAAAATGTGGTAACATGACAGAAAAGTATCTGTGGTGGAATATACAAAGTTTGTATTTTGGAATCTGAATTCTGAAGGACCGAAGCATGCCAAGGGGGAAATTGGGTCTGCGGCCCTGGAAGTTTGCAACCCTGATGAACAAATGTGAGCTCTTTTGGCCTGGGGGATTTAAAAGATCGCTCATGAACAGCGGAGCTCCCGTCGGTGGCGTCGTCGCGACAGAACCAGGCCCGCTCGAGGCTGATAGACTGGCGTTTCTGAAAACACGTCTCCGGTCCCCGCCGCCGGCAAGCAACACTATCTTTCCCCTGCGCCGGCGGCCCCGCGCGGTCTCTGGCCGACTGGCGTCAGAGCTTGGCGAGGGCCTCTTGCGATGCGCTTAATCTAGGCCGCAGATGTTCGATTGAAATACCATCCACCCCTGCTATCGCATGAAACACCGCCGTGCTCCGGCCGTCCCTTGCGACCGTCCCAGTTACTCTGGCAGCGTGACGTCTTCAGTCGGCAATGGAGACAGGGCAGGCAGGGGACCGAGGAGGATCCAGGAGGCGACATGACATGGAGATTCCAGGAGGAGCTGAGGGAGGGGTGGACGGCGGCGGTAGCGGGCGGCGCCTGACGGCAATAGGAGGAGCCAGTCAAGATCCGGGTGCTATTTGCAAAAGTCCAAACCAAAATAGGGGGTTATATGAAAATATTCGGATCGCGATTACTAATCGCGATCCGAACTAGGGGGTATTTTGCATACATTGGATCCAATCCAGGGGTTTTCTGAAAAATTCCGAAGGGAGTCTACGAATCTTCCGGGCCGGCCGCAAGGCCGCCGGCGTGGCTTCTCCGCCGCAGGCAATCTGCCGCGCGATCTTCTATCTCCTTACGGGCCCTGTAGCGGCGGCCATCTGCATCTTACAGCCCTATGTTTCCATGCTGGAGATGCTCCCCCTCAAGGACGTCCCTGGGGTCTTAAGAAACGCATCCTGAGCTTTATGCGGTCATGTCGCAGCTCGCCGGAGCGGTGCCGCGTTCCGGCCAGTTTCATTCACCTGGGGCCCTTGTAGCTTCACACGACATGCGTCGACCAGCAGCTAGAAGCCATTACCCAACGCCGCTGGAAGCCTTGCTGCAACTGCAAATCTGCAATGCATTTATCTGCAACCATGGGCAGCACAGCAGCACAGTTTCAGATCGCTCTGCAGACTGCAGATTGCCATTGCAATGGTGCTTCAATTTCTTGGAAACGATGGTTCCCAAATTAGATCAGAACAGGTACCATCGTTGTGCATTCAAGACTGAATATGAACCAATTGCACCTTTTTTAAAAAAAAAAATGGTACCTTCAAAGTGAAAATGAGTCACTGATTTACATGGCTGACTTGGAAAACGAAGACTGAAGACGAACCAAAATGTTGGGTTCTGTACTTCTGTCTGACACAGCTAATCAAAGACAAATCTGACTGTCACTATGATCTGTACAAAGCACATTCTGATTTTGATTTATGGAAGATAAGCAGCATGTGCTGGTGTGAACAAACATCACAAAACGTTTTGCAGTATTCTAGTTCAAATTTGTGGGAGAGAAATGAAGAGTATGTACAGTTTGATCTTTGGAGAAGCAACAATTGTTCATGTGAACAAAGCCACAAAGCATCCTGAAAAATTGCAGGGCTCTGTCTAGAATATACAGTGTCAGAAGAATTACAAAGAAGAAACCATAGAACTTTATAGAAATTCAAACATATCTGTGATCTTATTATGGTTATATCTATTCTAGTAAGTTCAATCCGAACTACAACCAACAGGACAGTAAATTGCTCAGGAGGTAGGAATCTAAAAGATGTTCGTAGGGGTGGTAACGGATCATGACTCTAGTGCTCTCTTCGTGATTCAACTTAGCCCTGGTATATTTTTAGTTTAAAGTTGTATAAGATTAGAACCTAGTTCTTTTAGTGTTCGGCCCTTAAATTATCTAGATTAAAATTTTAATCCCCTTACCGCCCCGTGCTGCAGAATTGACTGAATACATTAGTTAAGTTTTTATAGAAAGCAGAATATAGAGAGAGCGAAACACACTAGAGAGACCTGCAATTATTTTTAAGAAAAAAAGGAAAATTCTAGTAGACAGTATGAAATGATTGGGGACAGAAAATACTAATTAAATTATTAAAGAAAATTTTAGAAGGGAATATGAGATCTCAGAAAAGTAGATGTGGTGTAATACACAAAGTTTATATAATTTGGTATCTGAAGGACTGAAGCATGCCAATTGCCAAGGGGAAACACTCAAACACCGTTTCACGTTTCACGGCCAACTCTTCCGTTCTCTCCAATCGTCCTGGCAGCTGCGGCTGCGGCCCCTGTAACTTGGGCGGTCGTGGGCGGGCCGGCAAGGCCGTCGTTGACTGTGGTGGGGGAAAACTGCTGACGAGTCGGGGCCAGGCGAGGGGATGATGCTAGCTAGCTTGAGGTTAGCAAGGCGATAGGTGATGGTAGTGTCTCCGGTGAGGATCCACTGGTGATAGGGAAGAAGGGGTGTGACGGAGATGACGGGCAAGGGCCAGAGGAAGAAGAAAGAAGAAATCATTTGGCATGAACTTGACGGAGATCCAACGGTCCGAAACATTTAGCCTGGCTAGGTGTGATATACATGGAAATCAACTTTCTTATTTCTTTGAGTGACTTTGTTATATATGATGATGTAGAAATGGCACGTCCTTATTGATTAGCTGGGCTGGGTCTGCTGCACAAACCGGCCAGTTCTTATTTCTTCTTAGTGTATATATGATCCTGTCGCCATCTTCAGAGCCTTACGGGCAGAAGACGACCTTGTAGTTGGTTCCGGCGGGGCAGGTGAATGTGCTTGTGGCGTCGTCCTTTGGGTAGCTGTAGGCGTCCGGGCACTGCCCCTTGAAGTACCTCGAGTAGTTGGTCGGCCCGCAGCTGTTGGCCGCCGAGCCGACGCAGCAGTACACGTCCTTCTTGAACACGGGGCACGCGTTGTTGCACGCCCCGTCCTGCCGCAGCTCCGCGGGGCACCGCGCGTTCACGTCCGCCGCGCACCGGGGGCCGCGGCCGCACCCGGACCCGCCGTCGGGGAGGAAGCTCATGGGCACATTGAAGCCGTCGATGAGGGAGATGTCGAAGAAGTCGAGGTTGTTGAACTGGTTCAGCGCGAACTCCGCCAGCGTGTTGGGGGCGCGCCCGTACCCGGTGCAGCGCAGCACCCCGCCGCAGTCCCCCGTGCGGCAGCTCCCGCGCCCGGCCGCGTTGAACTGGCACCCCGTGCGCGCCCAGATGCGCGCCGCCGTCGTGCCGGCCGGCACGCTGATGCGCCACGTCTCGCCGCGGTTCAGCTGCCGCCCGCCGCCCACCGGCACGGAGGCCGCCCACACCGTGAAGGGGCACTGGTTCACCACGGTGAACACCGCGGCCTCGCCGGCCGCGGCGAGGAGGGCGAGCATCGCGACGGCGGCGGCGCAGCTGATCATTGCGGAGGGCGCCATTGACAAACCGAGAGATGATGCAGCGGGCAAGGACGCCGAGGGGTGGATATGATTGATTGGGCACGACGAGATGGACTGGGATTTTATAGTGGACGGATGAACTGCTGAGTGGATTGGGATGTGGAAAAGATGAACTGGATCGGAAATCTAGAAGAGATATCATCGGTGGCTGTTGATGTCCGTGCATGATGAATTGAATTGATGGTGGCTGGAAAACTTTGAACGTTTCCATGGAAATTCTCGGCAAGATTGACTACGAGCTGCTTAGCTGAGATTGTTTGACATTGACGCCCACACAAACGGCTAAAGTGGCGCCACGCGCGCACGAGCTAGTGCCGAGAGCTCATACGTGGTTCTTGTTCTTGATGTACTCCGCGATAACCGGGTTGGGCGTCAACATCATAGGCACCTCGTCGTCACATTTTGGCATACTTCTCAGGTTCGGCGTTTGAACCTCACGTTCAAGTCAGGAGAGGACGAAACAACCGATTTGAGATAAATAAGTGTATTTAAGCCCCGAGAGAAATATTATTTTTTGAAAGGTCCCAGAGAAATATTAAGATACAAGGTAACATGCTTCACACGCGCTTCTTGATTTCCTCGCAAGTGGAAAGATTCCTAATAAGATGCCATGCACATATGGTGTGCAAGCTGAAAATCACTAGGCTCCGTGTGTGAAATTGGATCGGACAAATTGAATTGAGACTCCAATTTCAGATCCACACGGAAATGGAAAATAAGCTCTGCTTCAAATATTTTGTGTTGATTAATAGTGGGATGATTAAATTAGAAAATAAAGAAAATCAATTAAAAGTAAAGTTTGGTCGCGTATTCTGTGAAAGATCCAACCGAATAAGTATGACCCTCACAAGGTGGATCTAAAGGAGGGCTGGAGAGACTCAAGCCCTCTACCTCCCTACCTCCCTAAGATTAATAGATATTTTCTAAGTTCCCTTTCATTTTTGGAAGAATGGAGCAAAATGGGGAGGAAGAGGAAGAGAAGGAAGATGTACCCCCTCTTCACTTCCTAGGTGGATTCAACACTGCCTCCTCTGCATGAATATGGCATTAAAGATACTAGCAATAATGGACCACTATCACTTGGTTTGTGTGTTGAAATTAATTAATTTATTCCTTCCTAAGTTGTTGTAATCGACTATGGATTCAAATAACTAGAATGGGATGAATCAAATTAAAATTTTCAATTCTGGTCTAGTTTTGTAAACCAAACATGTATAAATACAAAGGTGGGACATTCTGTAGTTAGTTCTTGGTCACTCTTTTAAATTATTTTATTGTTCTTCATTTCAAACCTAGATTATTTTAGTTAGATGGGTTTTAAGTTGATCCAATATCAAAGAAAAAGGAACTACATACTAGCACTTATGCCATTTTTGCCTTTGTCAGCAGCACCGCACTACAGCAGCCAGCAGCCATAGGATAACACACGCACGGCTCCCATCACCCACCTCACTCCCTGCCTGCCTTGGCCCTTGGCCCTTGGCATCACCAATGGCGACGGGTGGCTGAAAAAAACGGAGTCCAAGCTCCCCCTCCCCCATGGCTCCCCTCGCCTCCCCTCCTCTCCCATCCCGCGCCCCTGCCTTCCTCGCCGCCCCCGCCCTCCGCAGCGGGCGCCCTCCACGCCTGCTCAGCCCGTCGCGGTCCGCACCCCCACTCGTCTCCTCCGGCCCCGCAGGCTGCTTCCCCCGCGCCCCTCGCGCGCCCTGTACTGCCGCCTGCGAACGCCGCCGCGACACCGTGCGGGTAAGACCGCCGATTCCCGTCTCTAGCTCAATGCAATGTCCTGCCGCAGTGCTCGTGATTTGTGCTGCTGCGCTTGCGCCAATCGAGTGTGTGGAGTGAGAGATCATGTAGATACGAATTAGAGATGGAGGCACGGGCTCATGATCGATTAGCGACATATTATACATACCAGTGTTAGTGCGTCACACCAGTACGTTCAGGCAAATTGTGCTGCTGTTTCCTCTAGGTTAGACGACTACAAACTGCTGTACCTGTAACAAGCATACATCATGAATTAACTTTGGTCAGCTACATCTATTCCATGACTCTGTTAAGGCACATTGCGGCTTGGAGGAGCATCTGGCAGAGCTTATGTTTCTTATTGAGTTGCATGCACCAACCAATTCAACCCAAAAGCTTAAGCTGATGGGGAAAGGTGGGCAATTCACTTATACTTCAACATTTCTGAATGTATGGTGAGGAAATTGAGTCTGCTTGAGTGTGTTTTGTCTGCTTGAAGTGTTTTGTGGCCTTGTGAATGTAGGAGTCTTGTGCTGAAAAAGTGGTCCTGCCTGGCAGGAGTGGCTTTCTAGATTTCTCCTTAACTTTGTTTTTTAGATTGAAAGCACTTGGAGACTGCAAACATGGATGCATATCAATTTGTTTAGTTACTTGGATAGTGTAAATATGGATGCGAATCAACTGGTTCAGTCAGTCATAGGTGGAGGACAGAAAAAAAAATGCTAGTCTTGAAGTCATGGAGATGTTTAATTTGGTTTATGGCACACTTCAGGAATTCCTAGTCTGTATATGTTTGTTCATTATTTCCCTAAAAATTTTCTCAGCATTCTGGCCATTACTTTAACTACCGCGTGCTAAACTGTTACTAAATGGAGAACCCAAAGTTCCTTAGTAAGTACCTAATCCAATTTGGAATTGTGTAGAGCTCTTGGGCTATGGGGTACTTCACAAGTATAAATGAACGAATGAGCTCATTGTTGTTATTACTCAGGGCATCACTGTATTTAGTTATTTACCTTAGTAATTATGTGTGTCTTGTCGTATAGTATTACCACATTGATCTCACCTGGTCCCTCACACAGACATTCTCTCAAGCTGATGCTGCTGGACCAGCTCCTTTGTCAAAGACTCTGTCAGACCTCAAGGATTCCTGCTGGAGATTTCTGAGGCCACACACAATTCGAGGAACTGCTTTGGGATCCATGTACTTATTTACTGTTTTCATTACTATCTTTTGTTGATTTAGTGTTGGATTATGTCGGTAATTAGGTTGTGATTTTTCCTTTGGTACTGATATAGTTGGGTTGATGACTTGGTGCAGAGCTTTGGTTGCTAGAGCCTTGATAGAGAATTCCCACCTGATAAATTGGTGGTTGGTATTCAAAGCATTCTATGGGCTTGTAGCGTTAATCTGCGGCAATGGTTACATTGTTGGGATCAATCAGATCTACGATGTTGCTATTGACAAGTATGTACGATCCTTCCATGGCTTGGCTTATTTTTAGTACATAAAATTCAGGTGCTATTACGAATTACCATTGGTAGTCAAATATTTTCAACAGTTATTATTGTGTATCTGAGATTTCTGATTTTATGCTATTGAACAGGGTAAATAAGCCATATCTACCCATTGCTGCCGGTGATCTCTCAGTTCAGTCAGCATGGTTGCTGGTAGTATTATTCGCAATTGCAGGCTTTTCAATTGTAGTGTCAAACTTCGGAACTTTCATTACCTCTCTATACTGCCTTGGCCTATTTCTTGGCACTATATATTCCGTTCCTCCATTCAGACTGAAGAGATATCCGGTTGCTGCTTTTCTTATCATTGCAACGGTATTTGACCCCCTCCTCTCTCTGTATTTACTTTCATAGCACCGCCGATTCTTTTTTATGTTTTGGTCATTCTTAACATAATTGGTATCAAAGTGCCATTGGTTACATCATGTGCTTGGTGAAACTAAATTTTTCTTACCAGTCTTGCAATGCCTTTAAAAAGGTACCTCACAAGACTTTCTGAAAAATACCTAGATACTGCTAGCTTGCCTCAACTTTTTGATCTATTTATTTGCTAGAACTTTGACTTACAGAGGTAATTTCATTCTTTCTTTACAATTCACACATGATACTGCTAGAGCTGCTTAATTTCTCTCCGTTTATCCTGCATGATTTTGTTTCCTAGATTTCATGTTTATACAAACACTTCATACATATGCATATCTTTTTGGCAAGATAAGCCCACATTTCAAGATTTTCTTATCAGGTTCGCGGTTTTCTTCTCAACTTTGGCGTGTACTATGCTACTAGGGCTGCACTAGGTCTTACATTCCAATGGAGGTAAATAGTCACTGGAAATTTCTGTGGAACTATTCTTGCATTCAGCGTTATATGTAGACATTACATACATCTTACTTAATAGAAGTGGTAAAGGTTCTGTTGCTTCTCATTGCAGACGAACATTCAGAGATGATATGATGTCTAATGCCATATGATATTTTTCTATCTGCAGCTCTCCTGTTGCTTTCATTACATGCTTCGTGACACTATTTGCTTTGGTCATTGCTATAACCAAAGATCTCCCTGATGTTGAAGGGGATCGCAAGTAAGTTTCTAATTTTGCATTGTCCTGTAGTTGAGTCAGCACTTTGTCTTTCTCTAGCGAAAGATCATCCCAATTTGTTGGTTGATTTCGGGTATCAGTTGGTGTTGGCCCAAAATGGATTTTCATTAACTCTCTCAATCAATTGGCTCAAGGGGCATTGGGTTACATATATTGGGGCTTTAACCCCGGTTCTACCTAGACGGCCACAGGAGGCCAGTAAAACCACCGTGTGATCCCATCGACGGTCGAGATCACCCCGGGGGGCTATACCTAGCCCCATCTAGTAATATAGATAGGTACATGGACGCACAAATGTGAGACTTATCTAACAGTTGGTACCAAAAACTCTGTTAGCAGTTAATGGAAAACACAATATATAGAAAATTCTCTTTGTCTAGGTGTATGTGTTTTAAAGAACATGCGTATACAGGGTAATTGCAATCTTCATACTAACGCCCGAAATCAATTGGTCAAACCCAAAGCGCCTAGTTATCAAGACGAAGTTGTAAAGCAGACAATGGTATTTTGAACCTGTGACATTTGTGTTACACTTCTCGAAGCTATGCCACCTGGCCTGAGCCAGGATGGTCCGTGGGTGGCACGGGGATTTTAACCTGGGAGAATGTCTAAAATGGACAAGTATAGGATATGGAAAGATTTCACAAATATAAAAAAACACTTTATGTTATCAGGAATTCTAAGCTAACCTTTGACTTTCACTTAAGGTTGATTAACAGCAAACCTTTGAAAAGAAATATCAATGGTTAAATTGCTGACATTCTACTTATAATGTTTTCTCCTGTTAGGTATCAGATATCAACTTTGGCAACAAAACTTGGTGTCAGAAACATTGCCTTCCTTGGCTCTGGTTTATTGGTAGCAAATTACATTGCTGCTATTGTTGTAGCTTTTCTCATGCCTCAGGTATCTTACTGCTACCTTTGACCTCCCTTGTAGCTTCTTTTCTCCTTCTGGCTAAAGAGACACGAACCCAACAAGTGTTGTACATAATATGCATTTTACTGGAATCATTTCCAGTACCTTGTTTTTGCATATCTTTAATTCAACTCCAGTAAACCCTTAGATGGTAGAAACACAAATAGGGACTATTATACTACTACCTTACTGCTACTCACAGTTTTAGTATGCACTTCCATAAACAGTGTTACGATTTGGAAGATGCAAAAGCACTTGTAAATGTAGGTATATGCACTATCTTAGCCTCCAAAGGGCATCAAGATTTATTCAAGGTTATTGCAATGAGTAGCAAACAGGATTGTGGTTTGAATATTTAAAGTTATCATCAATCTTGTGGCATGTTTGATGATTATGATTGTAGGTGCAGTCATGTACCTGCATGTAAATTTTGAAAGATGTGCACCTTTTCTTCCTCAATTTCACGCAACATGTTCAATTAATATGGCCTCTATCCCATTCTGTCACTTCTCCCATGGTTGATCTTGGACACTTTTTATATAATCCCACAATTTTTTTCTCGTTTATATTTATGCTGTAAAAATGCATTCATTCAGACTCTTAGTGATGATTTGTTACTGTAATTTTGTCTTTTGTCCAATATGCCAAATAGTCTCATGAATTTTCTTATATTTCTGAAGTATATCAGCATGAAGGATTGCTGTTCTTTCCATTGGATTTTCCAGAACAGTGTGCATGCTTCAATATAGGTAGCGTTACATGGCTCCTTTTGCACTAATATTTTCTAATTTGCAGGCCTTCAGGCGCACTGTCATGGTCCCTGTGCATGTTGCCCTTGCAGCTGGTTTAATTTTCCAGGTAAACATGTTTAGTATTGTGAATGATCTATCCTGCAGCTTATGTTCTTATTGTTTCTTCTTAATATAGAGATACGCAGCTCTCTTGCGTGTTTGAGAACATGTTCATAATTGTTCGATGCAAAGCTATGTGATTAGTGAATTGGACTAATCAGTATTATAACCTTGCTTCTGTGGCATTTGTGTTCTAGTTCTGACATGTTTGTTCTCTACCATGATTTCAGACATGGGTTCTGGAGCAAGCGAAGTACACTAAGGTGAATCATTTTTTACTTGCATGGTGTATTTGTTTAATCTTTTTCTTCATGGAAGATCACTTGCAAAAGTATTTGTGATATCTGGGGGCAAAAACTTATGATAAAAGGGTGGTTCTTTTGTTTAGTGACCATATGTGCCTCATTTCTAATTTAGAAGTTTGCCTTCATCTGTTTTACAGGATGCTATTTCGCAATATTATCGGTTCATCTGGAATCTCTTCTATGCTGAATATATCTTCTTTCCGTTGATATAGAGCCTAGAGGTAACTTTCTTTTATTAGCATTTGACCATACTTTTAAATTTCGTTTACTTCCAAGATTTTATTTCATAAAAATTCTCAGATCTGGTAGTTCAGACTTCAGAGTGGGCTACAGCCTAATGATGGGAGCAAATCAAAAAGGGAGGAGTCGATAAAGTGCAGGGGCGATCATAGTCGGCTGATGCCCCTTTTGTGCATATGAAGCGTACTTGTTGTGCATATGTTGTACGGAAACAAAATGCAGTGATGTTTCAAGGATCCTGGAGTTTTAGGAGCTTGGGAAGCTTTTGTCATGCTGAGGGTGAGGGCTTTAACTTGTTGGAGCTGCGGTAGCTGGCTTTGGCACAAATTCAACAGTGCCCCGTTCTGTAGGGTCTTGTCTGGGAGGGCTTGAGCTCAGGTCTGACGTCGATGGAAACTCAAGCTAGTTCTGGCCCGAAACAGGTGGTGGTGCTGGTGCTGGTGCAGCGGCCAAGCCAACTAGCCAAGCACGTTTCTTGTCACTCGAGGTTAAGCTAGTATATATGCGAGACATATTGATGGCGTGCCCTCACGAGTCACGCGAATACAGACCACGGACTACTAGTATCCCCTTGGCTTATACTGCATATATATTTCTTGAGCTTCAGCTGTACCTGTTGTATAGCAGGAACCACTGTCTTTTCCACCGTTCGATCTGGAAGGACTGAAAGTTCCTCCATGTGTCATCATTTGTCTGCATCATGTCAGCTAGCTTCGTGACATACTATAGCAATGCGGCCAAGAGCCAGGGAGGCAGGGAGCTACAGGCAGCGGTCGCACGATGCTCGGCCTCCGCCGTCGGTCACAACGTGCGACGAGGCGGCTGTTCGAGCGGAAGTTGTGGGGAGGAAGGCGCGCATGGCGAGGTGCCGGCACGCATGGTCGCGGACTGGGACGGCGGAGCCGGGCTGTTCCCAGCGTGGGAGGTAGCCTCCCGGCTCCGCTGCCGCTGTCCCCGGCGGACTCGGGCTCCCGGAGCCGCCCTCACCGGCCGCACCAAACACACAGCGGCAGGCGTTCCTTCCAGCTGTGGTCCGAGCCCGGGTGATGTTTGCCTCTTTCTTCGGCAATTGAACATTTGAACCTGTATGGGAAATGCTCTTGTCATCTCAACGATCAAACTGCTGTCATCTTATCTGCTGCGCCCTGGAATTTGCTCAAAAAACATGGAGAACGGAGAGCCACGGCGGCACGGCCGGCGGAGCCGCGGCCGCCCACGCTGTGCCACTTCCACGACACGCGGGGCGTGGCAAGGCTCGCCAGGGACGTGGCTCACCTGAAGGACGTCGCCGTCGATCGCGACGCCAGGAGAGGTTGCGCTAGGGCCTTGGAAGTTCTGCATGCGTAGGGCGCACCCGGCGGTGGCATTCGACGCAAAGAGCAAACACGATGATCTTGATCGGCGGGATGAAGGTACGCCACTGGCCGAGGATTGCGTATAGTTTGGTTTGGTTTTGAGGCAGAGGGGGGTGTTGCATCGGGCAGGAGTTGCTACAGCACGATGGATTGGTGCTCGCTTGTCCGGATTGGGAGACCATCTTTTGCTTGCTCTAAAGCAAACACCACACCAGGAACAACACATCGTTCCTAAAACCCTGGCTTACATAGCAGCAAGAACCATGTCTCAACTCTCAACGCACCATGACAAAACCCTGGCTTACATAGCTAAAATGCAGCAAGAACCATGTCTTAATAACGCACCATGACAAACATTTTTTCTGATGCAAACTAGAACAAACTTAACTACTAAAACAAGCTAGTAGAATTTGCAATCGTTGGACACCGCGCAGCTCGCTCGGTAGCCGCCCTCGAGCAGCTTCACGAGACGAACCTGACGATCTGCTCCTGGCGTTGCAGCTTGCGGGCGACCTCGGAAGAGACGAAGGCGTCGACGCAGGCATAGATGATCTGCTCGTCGCTGAGGCCTGAGGCTGCGCGTCCCAGCGGCTCATGGTCACCCTGTGCGGCTTCGCGAGGTCGACGCCCAAGATGGCGGCAACGATGGCGCGCAGCCCAGCCTGGCAGAGGTCTGGGCGGCCGCCCATGTACTCCTCCGCATAGCCCCGCAGGTCCACCGCCCTGCCTACCTCCAGGCCGTAAATTTTGTTTCCAGTACATGGATTAGGATTTTAAAAGATCAAACCTCGTAAATTATGACGAACAGTTAATCAGACTACATGCAAAGTTGATACTGCATCTACAAACGAATGGACGTAGTGTTTTCTTTTTGCACCACAATAACCTCGTTCTGGTTTTGCGCACAGCATAACTCCCAATCATATCCACTGCCATCATGAACATAAGTTTGTACTGCATCTTTCAAGTGTCTTCAACCATTTCCCGTAACAGCACCGAGTACCATAACAAACTTGAGGTAGTTCCAGCCTTCCAGCAGAGACATCCACATCGAAGAAAGGAATTTAGCATACATATATCAATATAATGTACCCACGGTTTACAATAAAACTGTAGCAAGATACAATCTATCCATGTTCCTTTTACTGGGCTGCAGCACCAAAATTATCCAACTGGATGATACAACAACAAAATCAGTTACATAGTTTGGGGTTTAATTCCCCTCGACGCCTGCTGCTGTCACTGCTGGTCCTTTGCCTACCCAGTATTTGTAAGCAGCATAAACAGAGGACACGACTACGGCGCCAAGGACCAAGTAAGTGAAGATCGTGGCCACACTGATTTGGCTGGGGCCCTTCTTCACTTTGCTTTGTGCCAGCAACGCCTTTGGCTTGAGCTTGGCCATGCTGCGCTTCTGATAATGCCAAGCGAAAAGGACAGAATCAGTGTAAGCAAGTTGTGGATAGTACCAAAAAGAAAAAGACAAGCATGGTTTTTGTTGGGCCAGTGTCAATCAAAAAAAAATCAACAGTAAGTCTGTAGCTACAATGCATCAGGTTGTCAAAAATAAAAATGTTGCTAAGGTGATTGTTTCTTTCAAGCTACTAATACCTGATTCATAGTGTAAAATAGGTAGTAGAATACGGTAATCTGAAAATTTGAAACAGGTATATAACGGAGGCAATGGTGGGATCAGAACTTCAGGTTGCAAGTGTTCCATGTGGGGCACAAAATGGAACTGCTGGCAAACTTTGCATCTTGATTGAACCAAAGTTCCAATTGGTTTACAAACATTCACAGAGTACAGTCTCTTGGTCTTATGTAAATAGCAATATGATTCAAAAGAGGAGCTTAACAAAATAACAAGTGATGAATGGGGCTGGGTGCAAATAGCGTGACAGCATTTAGATTCGTGCACTCAAAAGTTGCTGACATGCAAACTATTGGATTTTTCATTTATAGCTGAAAGACTTGTTGGACAGGACAGATAAAAGATGATAGTCTCATGGAGTTACATGATTATTGAAACAAGAGGCAAAGAACCCACTTGAAAACTCCATCCACAACATAAGTTTCAGGTAAGTGTTACTTGTATGATATTGCATAGGGGACAATTTGATGGACATAAATAAAAAAATCGTGAATCAATTTCTACAACTTTGCAGCCTGAATTAACTTATGCACTCAATCAATTTACTTGCTTCATAGGAAGCAGCAACTAGCTAATCAAACAAGTCATTCCTCCTTTCCATCCTCTCTTACTACTTCAGAATTCAGTTGTGGCCAAGGCAAGTTCATACTTTGTTTTAGTGGAAGTTTGAAATTTCAGCTACCATACTTAACTACATTAAAGTGGAAAAGGACCATCAGGAAATGATTAAGGAAAGATAATTCAATCATGAAACATAGTTCTCAACAAGAACAACTTTGGACAGCATATTTTCATTTTGCTCTGTAAATGCAAGTGCTAGATACAAAAAGCACAAGGATACACTAGCTTTTTAAAAAAAGTTATATCATGAACGGTGTCTTAAACTATATATATTCACTTGTCACCTCAGAGCACCTTCCAAGCCAATATTGTTCGTATGAAAAACTAAATGCAAGATTGGAGAGCATATCAACCGCTTGTTATCTAAAGCAGCTTCCTTTGCTAGATGGCACAATGATTCTCTGTCTTACTTATGGGTGCAGCCTTTCAAACAAAAATTATGTGGTGCAGACCAAGGTTCTGCGTACTGGGCATATCCTCATAGTTCGATACACCCCATTTCCGACTGGGTCAAAGACGACAATCAGACTAAGCATGACCAGGGAGGGCAGACTTAGCGGAGGGTGCAGGGATCCAGATGCAGCACCAAATTTCCTTGGGGGAAAGAATGCTATCAAGTGGTCCACCACGCCCAGGGACAGGGCTTGGTTGGGAGTCAACATGGGATGGGATGGGGTCATCCCTATTTTCTAGGATGAAATGATTCCCTCTCACGTTTGGTTGCAGGGTTGGGTTCATCCCTTTTTTTTGTTTGGTTGGAGGGATGAGAGGGGATAGGATGATCCCATCTCATGTTTGGTTGGAGGGATGAGGATAAATAACTAGATATGGTCACTTGCATTGTACTCCTGGTAAGCTTACCTCATTTGTACACAAAAAAAAAAAATTGCAGCTTTTGCTTAGGCTAGTCACTTTGATTGATAAAGCAACATGCTAGCTAATATAGAGTGTAACCATATAAGCTCCAAAACCGAATATTACAACCTCCAGAAACATGCCACGATGCTCCAAAATTGAATAATATAGAGTCAAATTTTCTATTGGAACCATACATACCATTGGAACAAGCAAAATCATATTGTCCCATATCCATCCAGACCATTGGAACCATACAGACCCATCCAAGAATCCATATATACGTAATCTGACACAAGAATCCAGACCCTCGACTAGCAAGCAAAAGAACCAAATCACATATGGAGTCACATATATCATATTTAGGCATTCAAACCATATTATACTGTCACATAGACAATACTAACCATACATGCTGGGTGAGACATAGACAAAATTGCTTCAGCTAAGCATAGACAAAATGGCTAGCTGCTCACTAGTTGAATGCTAATAAAGGCAGGCAACAAATATAAGCCTAATGCTAATAAAGGCAGGCAACAAATATAAGCCTACAACAAGCTAACACATCCTAACAGGGTGATACATCATGAATTTTGTTCAGTAACATCAAGCAAGCACAACCACCAAGATCAAACCTTTTTACATACCCACCCAATCCAGTAAAATTTCAAGCACCAAGAAACGCAGTAAAATTTCAGGCAGTAAAATTTTCTTGCATGGAGAGACTCTGGTCACCAGGAGCTGTGCGACATATCAGTGTGACGATCGCTAGCACATAGCACATAGTCCAATTCAACAACTAACAAGGGCAGAGCATATCTATGTGCATTCGTAATCATCTAGCATAATCATACTGTTCCAACCCAAATCATTTTGACCTTTACCAGTGATCATGAGCATGGAATAGCATCAGAAACAAAACACATCACAACATGCCTACCAAACATCACAACAACAGGCTAGGGTTTCATACCTTGGGATCTCACTATGATGCAGAACGAGGATCTGCACTGGGTGTTCTTGGCGTGGGATCCAGATGCATCCTCAAAATTTTTGGGGGAAATTTTGCTATCCCGTGATCCACACAACGCAGCAAACAAAGCGGACGGAGTGGAACATCCACCTCAGGAAGAAATACTTGGAATTCAACTTCTCTCTACCTCCAAGCAACAAACAAAGGGAAGAGCGGGACAGGAACGGATCCAGAGCACGCGAATTTTGCACGGGCTTGCCGTTGGGAACCAACTAAGCACGGGTAGCTTATCAGGGCATCAGGCTAACCCTGGAAGTACGAGCAGGAGTACAGGGCCGCAAATCCACAAGCGATCCCGCCACCATAGGCGTTGGTTGCTACGGTTTGGACGGATCCATGCACAACGGATAAAAATAGCGACGAACTAGCGGATCGGAACGGGAACCGCGCCGCTCACATCCCTCAACCCGTACACGCGAAGCTAGGGATTCCTCACCTAGGAACCGGAGTCTGCACCCCAAGCGGCGGACGAGCGAGGACGACGAGGGAGTCGAGGACGAGGCGGCGGGCGCCTCTACCGCTACGGGCGAATGTATGGAATAGTCTCGGGGGGAGACCGCAAGGGATTGCCTGGACTGGATCTGGATCTGGATCGAGGCGTGTTGGAAGCAGGGACGAAACGCCGAGGCCCGAGGCCGAGACGCGGCTGTGCGCCACCGTCCGCTGGGTTTAGCCCGGGTGGGAGCTCGTCGCTCGATCAGGTTCGGCTGGCCTGGTGCGTGAGCTGTCCGGCTGCTGGTGTTGGCTGACTGGGAGGGGGGTTCTGCCACATGGAACCCATTTGCTTGGACAATTATACCACACAATATGACAAGACACGTACTCTATTTTATTATCAGAGAAAATAAAAAGATTATACACCATATCAGGTCACGTAATTTAATTTACTGCACCAACATTAGTGACACTTGTTGCATAATTGCAGAACACAGACCACCCTATTTACCAGATCAGATCACGTAATTTAATTTACTGCACCAACATTAGAGACATTTCTGTATAGTTGCAGAACACAGACCACCCTATCACGTCATGTACTTCAATTTACTGCCACACGCGAATTTCGCACGGCTTGTCGTTAGGCACCAACTAAAGCACAGATGGTTTATCAGGTTAACCCTGCAAATACGCCGCAACTCCATAAGTGATCCCGCCACCCGTAGGCGTTGCTGTAGTCCGGACGGATCCATCCGTAGCAGATAAAAAAACGACGAACTAACGGATCAGAGCCGGAGAAATAACTAAACTACGCTTCCATAGCGAACACAATTCCTCGATCCGGCTAAGCGAAACTAGACATTCCTTACTAGGGAAGGGAGAGAGCAGCCCACGTACGGACTAACGAGCGCCCCCCTTTGTGATGGAGGACGACAAGCGAGTGGAGGACGAGGATGCGGACGAGGCGGAGGGCCCTTTTGCACTCTCAGGACAAAAGGGGGTTCCTTAAGGCGGTAAGCGCTTGCCATTTCCTCCATGATTAGCTTTCGAGCGAATCGAAGGTCGCATTGGCTCGGGCTTGTCACCAATTGATCCAGTGATCGGACAGTGACAGCATCAGGAATTCAGGATTCAGAGCACTGATGGTGTCGGTCGATACCTGATCGACCTATCGATCCCAAGCAAGCAAGCAGGTGGTATCCCGGTGCACGGAGGTGATCCGCGGGCCCGGGGCAGATTGTGCGTGATGGCGTGGATGATGCATCGGGTGCGTGATCGCGAGATGCTCTGGCGGCCTGGCTACTTCCGGAGCTGAAAAGGGTGCGCGTGGGGGCGGCCGGGCGACCATCGTGTGCTCTCGGAGCCATAGCTACCATAGATAGCAAGCTCGGGGCATGACTCGTCGTGACGGCAGTAGGTGGATGCACCAGACACTCAAGGTGTCTATTCCATCCCAGTTCGTTTTGGCGCCGCGGGCTTGTAGATGCGCTCGAATCGAATCGGTGCTGATCCTGAACCTCTGCTCCGCTGAAGTCTTACAGTAAGGGCACTTGGTTGGTGGGACCACCTTGTCAGTATTACAAGCAGACGCGGAATAGTCAAAACTCAAAAGCCTCCACCGGCTCCCGTTGGCCAAGTCGGGTCCAGCCAGCAGCCCGATGAGGCCCAGCAGGCCTGTACCATCTCGGCCCGTGCATGACAGCGGCTGCCGACCGAGGATTCATCCCAAACGCTCCTGATGGTGCTTTGTGCGGTCGCAAAGTTGCCACGGGTTTCCACTCTAGGATTAAGCTGTTCTCGTCGTTTTACACGGTGGCTTCGGTAAGCACACACAACGCATACCGGGACAACAAAAGGAGTGCTGGGGGGAGAAAAAAAATACACATTTCTTCTTCGAGAAAGGAGAAAAAGGAAGCCAGCTTTGAGCCAAAGAACGACTATAACAAGCACATCACGACCAGCACAGTTCACAGACACTTCAGTTATTGAGCAACCAGCAGCTGAGAACAAGAACAGCATGTAGCACTACCACGAACAACACATTGGGCGAAAAGAAATTCACACCGTCATAGACTAATATTTTTTTAGATGATGAGCTCGTAAGTTAGTTAACTAGCTAGCAGCTGGCATTTCTGAGTTCTGACGACAGGCTGCCCGCGCCCAGCCGGGGAGCTTGTCGAGGCGCACGTTTTTGGTGGCGACGGCGAGCGCGGCCACGACGCCGACCCAGACGGCGAGGTCCACGGCCAGCGAGGTGCGCTGCTACGACGCCAGGAACGTGAGCACGAGGCTAGCGTAGGCCACCAGAACGCGCCCCGCACGAGGCGCGACTTGGGGGGCACCCCCGTGAGCAGCCCCACGGTGAGGAGCGTGGAGGCGCCGAACGCCACCCAGCTCCCCGCCATGAACAGCCAGTACCGCCGTCCGTACTTGTCCCGCATGATCGGGTCGCCGGCGGCGTGCCCCGCGGCGTCGTCCTGCCAGTACCCGCCCGGGATGTTGGTCCCCAGCTGGTAGGACAGCCCCGAGATCAGCGTCGGCACCACCAGCAGCGTGTCCCTGGTGTTCGTCGCGAAGTCCGGCGCATGCCCGCCGCCGCCGGCGGCGTTCTGCAGGCGATGGTCGCCGCCCTGCTGCCGCTGCTGGTCTAGCTCTGACCCCGGCATTTGGACGTGGACACCATTGCCGGCGGCGTACATCTCTCTTGCTCGCAGCCCTCCGCGTGCCCAAAGTGCAAGATTTCTCTAAGTACTCCTAGCTAGTCGATCCAGAGGCCTCTCGGCGATGTTCTTGCGAGCATCTTAAACCTTGCGGGCACATTTATATAGGCGGACATGGGTGATTGTTCCCCTTCGTTTCTGCCCATGTATAGTAAAGTAATTTCTTCGAAGGACGCAGTAAGCGCCACTTGACACTGGACTTGAGAGGTCAAGTGGTTGTCTGACAGCCCTGGTACTCTCTCTGAGCAGCGAACACCGAAGACCCTGGCAAGTCCATGTCTACTCATTCATACCCTCTCGCCGCTTCCGTTTATCTGTGGCTAGCTTCTCTGTTCTCGCTCTCCTTGTTGGTCCTCGTGAAGCACATGCCATTCAGTAAACAGAGATTGTGAAGTAACAATGCTGTCAAGTGAAACCTAAGAATTTCGCAAAAAAGAAGTGAAGCCTAAGAAAATGAGAGGAATCTGTCACTGTGAGTTACTAGATGCTATGGAAGTTCATTTCCACTTTCCCAGTGTCGGCAAAGCTGCAGAAATTTACACATTTACGGGCGGTGCCTTGCTTGGCTGCTTGTATCATTCATTCATTAGGTACATATAGGTCTAGAATTACTACGTTAACAAGAATCTACGGGATTTGACCGCCCAGGTTGGGCTGCTACGGGAGCATTATTTTTTTTTTGAGTCTTATGCCAATTTCCGCATTTGGGCACGCCAGCACTTGAGGCTCATCCAAAGTCGAAACGCTGGGGCTGGTGTCAGTCAACGGTCTATATTTATTTGGCTTGGGAATAAAATGCACAGGTGTCTCTCGAACTTGGCTTGTAGCATAGATCTAGATTTTTAAACTTGTTAAACATATCAAATGAGATCTAAATCACCATATTTTAAGTTAAAGTGAAAGTGTTTCTACCGACGGGGAGCTTACACATGGATCCAAATTTTATTATTGATTTTTTTGCTAAACTCTTATATTTTCTAAATTTACTTCAAAATTTTGTTTCAAAACTTTATGCCTGAAATTTTTTTCAATGTTTCCTCCAAAATTTATCCTTTTTTATTTTATCTTTTTTACCTATTTTGTGATATGGGTTTCGTTTTCGTATAATCTTTATATACAGATTTTTTGTATTTGAGTATATTTATTCAAGCAAGTTTGTTATGATATTTTTGCATTTATACATTTTGTATATAATTTTATATTTGAATAAATTATATAATTTTAGATTTATTTTAAGCAATTGTGATTTGAACCTCACATGATACGATTAGTAAGTTTAAAGATCTAAATATGTATTTTAAAAATTTGAAGACGTAGATAACATCCTCGAATACTCGAGTTCAAGTAGGGTGAGCACGACCGTGACAACGACCCAGATGACGAGGACCATTGCCAGCGACGTGCGTGGCTGTGACGTCACGAACGTGAGCACGAGGCTGGAGTACGCCCACCGCCTACCACGAACGAGCTCAGCACGAGCCGCCGCGGCGTGGGCGCGCCCGTGAGCGGCCCCGGGTGAGCAGCATCGAGCTGCCGCCATGAACAGCCAGTACCGCCGCCGGTGCTCATCCCGCATGAGCGGGTCGTCGGCGACGTGCCCATTGTCCTCGTTCTTGGTTGCTTGATGGTTTCCCTGAAGACCTGAAGTGTGTGCCATTCAGCAATGCACACGACCTGTTTGATAATAATACTGTCAACTGGAGACTTCAAGTGGAACCTAAGAAATTGAAAATGAATCTGTGAGACTGACGTAGATTCTATGGAAGTTCTTGTTCAGTGCCTGAAAAACCTGAAGATCTTCACGCGTCGTCATGGTTGCTGCCTGGTCAGCCGCCGGTCCGCCCTCCTATCCCTGCCGCGTGCGCTAGACGACGCGCGCGCACGGCCCGAGCGCCCGAGCCCGACGACCGCACGCCGCGTCCTCGTACCGTCGTGTCGTCCTTGGCGTGGGCCCTGCCGCCCGACCGGGACCCTCGGCAAAGCTTTCGGCGTGTTGCTGCTTGGTCGCCCGCGATAGCTGCCAATGGCGGCACGCCGCGGCCCGGCCGCCGGGCCGGATTGCTTCGCACGCTCCAAGATGTGTTTTGCTCCGAGCTGCTGGCCGAGGATTCATCCGAAATGCTCAATGGCGGATTGTGAGGTTGCAAAGTTGCAACTGGTTTCCACTCCCCACTCCGGATAGGTTGTTCTCGTCGTTTTACACTATGGCTTTGGCAAACAAACACAACATACCGGGACAACAAAAAGAATGCTGGAGTGGGAAAAAAAAGACACTACTATACATTTCGCCCCAAGAAGAAACAAACACCCTGTACTTATTGATTGAGCAACCAGCAGCGGAGAACGAGAACAAGAACAAGGACAACAACTACCACCACACCCTTTTTAACAGAACATTAGGCAAAAAAGAAAAAAAAATCACACTGTTACTAGTACAAGCTCACGGTGCTACGGTGGGATTAACGACCCAGCAGCTGACGAAAAGCTGCCTGCGCCCACCTGGGGAGCCTGTCGAGGCGCAGGTACGAGGTGACGACGGCGAGCGCGGCCATGACGCCGACCCAGATGGCGATGTCCATGGCGAGCGAGGTGCGCGGCTGCGACGTCACGAACGTGAGCACGAGGCTGGAGTAGGCCACCAGGAACGCGCCCCGGACGAACTGGGACCTGGCGGGCACCCCCGTGAGGAGCCCCACCGTGAGCAGCATCGAGCTGCCGAACCCGGCCCAGCTCGCCGCCATGAACAGCCAGTACCGCCGCCGGTGCTTGTCCCGCATGATCGGGTCGCCGGCGGCGTGCCCCGCGCCGTCGTCCTGCCAGTACCCGCCCGGGATGTTGGTCCCCAGCTGGTAGGACAGCGCCGTGATCAGCGTCGCCACCACCAGCAGCGTCCCCGCGTCGTTCGCGTCGAAGTTGGGTGCGTGCGGGCCGCCGCCGCCGCCGCCAGCATTCTGCGGGGGGTTGTCGCCGCCCGGCTGCTGGCCCAACTCCACCATCAGGACGTGGTCGCCGTTGCCGGCGCCGTCGTCCATCCATCTCGCTCGGAGCTCCGCGCGTGACCAAATTAAAGCGCAAGATTTCTAGGTACCCGCGCGTGACCAAATTAAAGCGCAAGATTTCTAGGTACTCTTCCTGCGCGCTTCTTGAACCTTGCGCGCACAATTATATAGGACTATGTGAGGAGCTTGGTGACTCCCTTGTTGCTTCCCATGGAAGGTAGTACTAGTAGTGAAGTAATTTCCTACAAGGACGCGGGAAGCGCTAACTGAACTGCGAGTGCGAGTGGTTGACGGACCTGGTCCTCTGCTTCGGCAAGACCTAGGCGAGTCCTCGTCAAGTCTTTTCTCCACCGCTGTCTTGAGACCTCTGTTTATCCACGGGCCATGGATATACCCTCTTTGTTCTTGCTTGCTTTGTTCAGCAATACGGTTTCCGTGTTGTGACATAACAATACTGTCAAGTGGAACCTAGGGCCTGTTTAGTTACCAGCGCAAAAACGCAAAAAAGCTGTAAACGTAGGAATCTTACTAATTTGAAGTACTAAATGAAGTCTATTTACAAAACTTTTTGCACGGATGGGCTGTAAATCGCGAGACGAATCTAATGAGCCTACTTAATCCATATTTTGCAACAGTGATGCTACAGTAACCATCCGCTAATTATTGCTTAATCATGGATTAATTAGCATCATTAGATTCGTCTCGCGATTTACAACCCATCTGTGCAAAAAGTTTTGTAAATAGACTTCATTTAGTACTTCAAATTGACAAGATTCTTTTGCAAAAAATTTTTTTGCGTTTATGCGTCCTGATCTAAACAGGCCCCTAAGAAATCGGAAAAGGAATGCGTGCCTATGGAAGTTCTTGCCCGCAAAGCTGAATCTTACGCGTTTTCGGCTATGTTTGGTACAGATTGTGAACCAGCTTCTCATCAATTTTAAGTTGTGGGCTGCCCAAACGCTAGGCTTCTGCACCGCTTCCCCCGGCAACGCTTACCCACCTCCTTCACAAAACGCGCGTCGGTGAGCAGCGGGAACGGTCCAGCTTCTGCGGCTTCCGCCCCACGCGCCGGCCTCCGCCCTCGCGCCTCCGCCTCCGCCCCCCGCCCCCGGCCTCCGCCGCCTCCGCCCTCTGCCCCCGGCGCCTCCGCCCCGCCCCCGGCCGCCGCCTCCGCCCCCCGCCCCCGGCGCCTCCGCCTCCGCCCCCGACGCCGCGCCTCCGGCGCCGGCCCCCGCCCCCCGCGCCGGCCTCCGCCCCCCGCCCCCCGCGCCGGCCTCCGCCCCCCGCCCTCGGCGCCGGCCCCCCGCGCCCTGCGCCGGCCTCTGCCTCTTAATTGTATGATTAATTGTATCATTATCTTATTTAAGAGTAATTTACGATTAATTTTATAATATATTAATTGTTAATAATTTATGAACAAGTTTCAGCTGTGCCAAACAGGGCCTGTGACCAGCTGCTTCTCTGGCCAGCTAGCCACCAGCTGGCTTCTAAATAAGTTTCTGTTGTGCCAAACAGGGCCTTCGTGCCGCTGCCCGGTGCCCTGGTTGTATCATCCAGTCGTTTTTGGATGATTACTGTATGGGTCATTTTCGCGGAATAAAACTTGAGTTGAATATTAGTTATACAAAACTGTTCTTCAGAAAGAGCAATATAGTCAGATAAGTTTGTAGTATAACTTTGTCTCGCGAGTTAGTTCAATTTGAACGGCATTCCTTCATTACAAGCCCTTCTTTTCTAGAATACGTAAGAGAGGTCTTTCATTTAAGAAAGAAAACTTCAAAAGGTACGGTGAACTAAAAAACAGAACAGTCAGCACCACACCATAATCGCGCTTGCTGTTGGTTAGACCAAAGGAACTTAGTTGGATTTAATCCCCACTTTGTCAGGGTTCATATTGTCCTACTGATTAAAACAATTCAATGTGGCCTAGTGCCCAAGCAGAAGGATGAAAAATACAGTAATAGGTTAATAAGTTTGGGTCAGTCTCAATGTTTTTGAAGAATGACCATTTCCTAAAGATTACTGAACATGTCCATGGCTTATTGTATATGAATCGTGCAAAAAGAGGTAAGTTAAAGTTATGTTACTAGCAAAACTTCAACTGCATATAACTTTTCTATGGTAAATATGATGGTAGTGTAATTGTACCAAATACAGAGGAAATGAATATTATTGGAATTTCGTGACATCACACATGTGGTCATCTTTCACGGAAATTTGTGGCCGGTTAACATGTTTAAATGGATTTGTATGCCAGATACCAAATCGTCAACTCAAACATCACCAGTTACCTAATGACAGCTTCTCACTTTCAATTTCTCCACTATGCCGCCAGTTTCCTTTAAGCTTTGACTGCAATTCAGCACGCATCGTCATTCCGTTTGTGGGCTGGTTTACTTTGTTGAGGCCCACGGCCCATGCCTCTCCTAAACCTCTCTTCTACCCCGGGGCTTCGTCGGCGCGCCTCCTCTCAACCAGTCGATCCCCATTCCCCCACCGCCGCCGCCCTCCGAGAAAGGGAGGAGTCGATGAAGTGCAGGGACCATCATAGTCGGCAGATGCCCCTTTTGTGCATATGAAGCGTACTCGTGGTGCATATGTTGTACGGAAACAAAAAAGTGGTGGTGTTTCAAGGTTCCTGAAGTTGTAGGAGCCTCGGAAGACTTTGTCATGCTGAGGGCTTTGTTGGAGCTGCGGTGGCTGGCTTTGGCACAAATTCAACAGTGCCCCGTTCTGTAGGGTCTTGTCTGGGAGGGCTTGAGCTCAGGCCTGACGTCGATGGAAACTCAAGTTCTGGTCCCAAACAGGTGGTGGTGCTGGTGCAACGGCCAAGCCAAGCTTGTTTCTTGTCACTCGAGGTTAAGCTACTACCGTAGTACGCGAGACATATTGACGGCGTGCCCTCTCACGAGTCACGCGAATAGGAACCACTGTCTTTTCCACCGTTCTGGGAGACTGAAACTTCCTCCATGTGTATGCTTGTTAAGCTGTAACATGGCTCGCACAAAGCTGTAGCCTGTATGCTACAGAACTTTCTCACCACCATGGCAGCTGCTAGCTTCGTGTCATGAGATAGCAATGCTGCGACGAGACAAGGAGCACCACGGGCAGCGGTTGCACGATGCTCGCGCGCCGCGAGGCCGGGCATCCGCAGTCTGTCACGCAACGTGCAACGGTGTTCTAGCGGAAGTTGTGGGAGAACGGAGCGCCTGGGCGAGGTGCCGGCGAACAGGCAAAGGCGCAGAGGCACGGTCACGTTTCGGGCACGCCGCACGCGGCGGGGTTGTGGCCTGTGTGGGTCGGGGTTGGTCCCGGCTCGCGGGACAACGCATGGTCGGCGAGCGGCGCGGCGACAGGGACGGCCGAGCCGGGCTGTTCCCAGCGCGGGAGGTAGGCTCCCGGCTCCGCTGCCGCTTTTCCCGGACTCGGGCTCCCGGAGGCCGGAGCTCCCTCACCGACCGCACCAAACACACAGCTACTGCCATCCGCCAACCTGTACGCCCCCGCGCCCACGTCTCGTCGGCGGCGTCCGGTAGATCTGCGGGCAGGATGTACACGGACCCGTGCGCACGTGCCACGCACGACCAATTCACACAGTCACAGGCTCACAGCGGATGAAACCAGGACCGAGGACTGGGTGGATCCGGGTCAGCGTTGCGGCCTCGGTAGCAGCGATTTCTCGCAGAATCATAAACCGGCACGGTCAGTGCCAGTCTCGACGCTCCGAAAGGACACAAGCCGGGCGGATCTGAAGGGGGCTATGGGGATAAGTCCTTCTATCTTCCCGAGATCGATGAATATCCTCCTGACCTCCTTCTCTATTTTAGAACAAAGAATGAAGAAGAAGAAAGGAGGAAGAAGAAGAGAAGGGAAGGTAGAAAGAGAGAAGGACCCTCTCTTCTCCCTTAGCTGCTGTCGCAGAAGAGAATCGCAAACCCTGCTGTGCATGGAAGGCTCTTTGCTTTTCACAAATCTGGAAGACTGGAACACGTACACAGTGTGATAGCACTTGTATTGTTAGAAAAAAAAAGAAGAGAAAAGGTGATGAAATTTTTATGTTGAAAGAAATTTAAAAAAGAGTATAACATTTGTTTGCACAGTTCTGAAATATTCGGTCAAAAGATGCTGCGAGCCTGCAGCCCGCAGAGGGCGAATTTTGGAGGACGAAATGGCCCGTCCGCGAGCGAAAAGCTGAGCTCTGAAGAAAAGAGAGCCCTGCGCGTGATTGGCACGGCGAATGCTGCCTCTGCATCGTGCCCGTGCCCGTGCCCTTTTCTTTCCTGCGACTTGCTGTCCGGCGACCCTTTTCATTTCAAACGGTGGGAAAGGTGAAAGTAAAAAACATGGGCGAAACAATTTGAATTCGCATGTTCCCACGGCGTGAAAAATGCAATAAGTCTGTATAGTATTATACTTGATGTTTTCACCTTTTTTTCCCTCCAGTGAACCTGGCACAGATTTCTTCAGTTTCTCGTTCCATGGTACTGAAATGTGTTCGGCGAAAATGGATTTGTGAAATTCAGATAGTAACAGGGTCTGTCTGACGGCACCTGCAAATTCAGAGAGCTCATGCATGTCAGCAGTAGTACCGGCACAAATTTGTAGGTATGCAGGCCAGGGACTCAGACTTCAAAGTGGATCTTTCCATCTCAAATAAAAAAAAGGGAAAAAAAAGGAACGATTGGATCTTTGTATGAACATGTCCCATGTGTCCTACGACACTTGTATGATCCAAACGATAGTTTAATCGAACCACGCTTCCGGGATTTTCATTTGCACATGCGTTCGGGGTACCGGACAGGGCTTGGAAAGGTGTTGCCAGTCTGATTTACTTCATCGGTGAATTGGTTTGCAGTTGCATTGCTTGTGCCAGGCAAGTGCCGCTCATAAACATAGGAAAATGGGAGTGCATCCTCCACATTTCAGTATTTCACCACTGGCTGGAGGTGATAAACTGCTGATTTCCTACTGAAGCGTTGATCTATCAAGCGGTGAAATGGATATAGTATTATTCATGAATCCCCATCCCCCAGGAGGCAAAAAAATAACATAATGAATTCTGCAACTTTGGGTCTTCTGTGGGGCATGTCGGGTAACATCTGTGGGACTACTTTTTTTTTGGAATAATAATGTCTAGGTTCCTTATATACTTTATTATAGAAATTTCAATGCAGGTATGTACCGTGAAAAACACGTGATTCTGTTTTATTATTTTACATAACACCGTATTTTGCATTTCAAATCAAACATGGCATAATCCACTTTCTATAATGCAAAAACGCGCGAAAACTTTTGGTAGATTATGTGCACTATTAAAATCAACACTGAATAAAAGAAGTGGACCGCAAGAATCACATGATGATTATATGGAAATTATGTTTTGAGCAACTTAATCATGTAACAAGTTTACTCTTAGGTTTTTGATAAAGCCTACTCGGATGTCCAAATTCCATCGAGTTGTAATTGCATGTATGGTACTTCTTTTTATTCTTCCTTCATCCCTCCATAAGTTAGATCCAGAATGTTTCTATTACTTTGATTTTTGGCTACAATGAAGATCTCCATTGGTTATAATTCAGTTGCTTCAACTCTTTTTTAGCTTTGCCCTAATTTCCTATAGATAATGTGTTTTCTTTTCTATATTTGGCACTACTCTGTTTGTAGCAAACACTTCTACCTACATGCCAGTTTTAAACCAATTATCAAAATTCACGGTGTTGTATGCTCACCACCTTCTATAGTATTTTGTGGTACTAACCTGTCATCCAGGGAGAACCTATCTGGCAGTGACAAAAGGCAAAAGAATAAATAATTGAATAAGTTAATGTATGATCACATAAATGGCCCATTGACAACTTTCTCAAATCAATGACACTCTCTCTTCTCATTTTCTCTCTTTTAGCTCATAATAAATCTAATGTGGAGATAGCTGACTTGTTATTGTTGGAGGAGATCTAAATGTGTCCATGGAATTTGTACTGAGAAAGACACCTTGAGTTTTTTAAAATAGCGCCCACTACCTCCAAAGCTCAATTTAAGAGTCCAACCAACCCACAGGGTGGCCACAGGGGTGTGACCGCAGAAACGCTGGCCTCCTGGCCTGGCCTGTCATCCGCCGCTCCTCTGGAACCTGCACACTGCACACCTCCCAACTCGTCAGTCCTCACAGTCATCACGCTCCCGCTACCACGCCTCCGACGATCAAAAGCTCCGGTTTTGATTCCTCCTCTGGTCCTCACCCACCTTTCTCACCTCCTTTCCCTGTTAATTTTATCCTCCGTGTCCCCTCCTCTCCAGGAAACTTAATCGGATCTCTCTGAGCTCTTGGTCAATCGCTCGCATTTCTTTACTAATCGCCACTTCTCGGAGAGATTAGTTTTTAATGGCGCTTATTATGAAGTGTTTTGAATTAAACCTCCGAGAAACAGAGGGAAGCTAGAGAGCCTCTAGAGGCCAGAGCCAAGAAGAACACGCTCAGGTACGCCGGACGCGAGCTCCGATACCTCCTCGGATTCCCTACGTGCTGCCGCGGGAGAGGGGAGAGAGCTTCCCGTTTCATCATCATCTATCACATCGCAGGAGTGCTGCAGCACTCAAGTCTCCACTCTCCACTCCCCCAGTTCGTGCTCACTTCTATTGTCGGGGGCGGCGGCGGCCGCCGCCGCGGTTCGTGCTGCTCCGCGGCGGCTTCTTGGTCCTATCTCCGTCTGTAGCGGGTTCCTCCGTGCGCGTGTCTGGAAAGGAAGGAAGAAAGGGCTCTTCTTTGAGGACAAAATCAGGTGGTGATCTTCTCTTCCCTTGCTGATTTTGTTCCCCTTTTTTCCTGTACTGTTGTTGAGATTACGATGTCGCCATCTGTTGCGTTCTTTTGGAGCCTTGCGGCCTTTCCTGCTCGTGACTTTCTACCAACTGAGGTTCCTCTACAAAGGGGTGGCATTTTAGCCGACAAACGGCGGATGAAGTGTTCTTGAAGCCTTGTTCACATGGTGCCTGAAGGAACTTCTAGGTGTTCATTGATCTCTGCCCTTGTTCTCTGATGTTTCTAGTTTGAAGGGGCATTCACAGTTCTCTGTTGTTCTGCCCATGGTGGTTTAGTTCGTGAGATTTTTTAGTGTAGGTTTGAATTGTTCATGAATGTGTGGCGATAGAAATTGGGGATCTTTTGCCCATTTATTAGCAGCAAAAGGTTTTGCCCATAATTCGGGGTGACATTTTAAGTCGTGGATTCATTAGTTTAAAGACGTTAGCTCCACTGGACAAGTTTATGGGACTGCCTGAATATCCTGTAATGTAGTACCTTAATGTTTTCTAGGCATATATGCAATTCTCTAGTTAAGAGTTGCTACATACAGTAGTTTGTGTTCTTGTTAAATGAACAAAATATTCACCTTTTTTTGTTGCTATTTCAGCTTTGCTTGAGAGCTTCCGGAGTGTACCTTCTTCTCAGCTAATCAGATCCTTGGGTGCAACAATATGTCGCCCAAGCGACCACAGGGCGTGGTTATGTTGTTAATGCTCATGGTTTTCGATGTTTCAGGTACTCCGGTTCATCATATTAGTTTGCAGTACCTAGATATGGTTTTAAACTACCATATCTTCAAACCATAGATATGTTTCTAGGATGAGTAGTGCAAAAATTATACTTCTGACTATAGAACTATGGTGGTGCAAAAATCATACTATGTTCTACATAGATGTGCAAAAACATTATTTTCCGTATTGTAGTACCTCATTCTGATTTTCCTGACTGTGTGGGAAACTAGTTTCACAAGGACATTACAAAATGTTGTTTTGAACTGAAAAATAGGTTCTAAGAATATATTGCCTATATTTGCATGCATGACAATCATCTCTGCAATTTGTTGTAGGCGCATTTGTTGGTATCACTATTGGCAATGATATGTCAAACCTACCATCAGCAACAGACATAGTGGCTATCCTTAAAGAAAAGAAGATTCAACATGTTCGTCTGATTGATTCAAACCATCAGATGTTGACTGCCCTTGCAAATACTGGAATAGAAGTGATGGTTGGGGTTCCCAATGATCAGCTACTTCGTGTGGGGCAGTCTCGTTCCACAGCTGCTGATTGGATTAACAAGAACGTCGCTGCTTATGTTCCAGCAACTAACATCACATATATCGCAGTGGGTGATGAGGTTCTTACTAACATTCCAAATGCAGCCCTTGTTCTTGTACCTGCATTGCAATTCCTCCAATCAGCACTGTTGGCTGCAAACCTCAATAATCAGGTGAAAATCTCGAGTCCACAGTCAATGGATATGATCTCAAAGGCATTTCCTCCCTCCACTGCCACTTTCAATTCGACATGGAACACAATAATGTCTCAGTATCTTCAGTTTCTGAAGGATACAGGATCTTCATTCATGCTGAATGCCCAACCATACTATGGCTACGTCGGAGGGCAAGGCGTATTCCCCTTAGAGTATGCACTGTTCCGCTCACTCAGTCCCAACAGTCAAATTTCAGATCCCAACACCAATCTGTTCTATACCAATATGTTTGATGCAATAATTGATGCTACTTACAACTCAATCCAAGCAATGAATTTCACGGGGATTCCTGTTCTGGTCACAGCTTCTGGCTGGCCATGGCGTGGTGGGCCAAACGAGAAGGCTGCTACTGTTGATAATGCTTTGGCCTACAATACAAACCTCGTACGTCATGTACTGAATAATTCTGGTACACCCAGCCAACCAATGAATCAGTCCAGCACCTACATCTTTGAGCTATTCAACGAGGATCGTCGGTCAGGACCTGTATCAGAGAAAAGTTGGGGGATTATGTTTCCTAATGCAACCACTGTGTACTCTCTATCGTTTGAGGACGTGGCCACAACTATCCCAGAATCACCAGCTCTGCGTGGGATGTTTTGTGTGGCAAATTCAAGTGCACCCCATAGTGCACTTAAGCATAGTTTGGATTGGGCATGTGGCCCTGGCTCTGCAAACTGCAGTGCGATTCAGCCTGGGCAACCATGCTATGAATCAGATAATATAGTAGCTATTGCATCATATGCTTTCAACGATTATTATCATAGAACACAAGCTAGTGGTGGTACATGCAGCTTCAATGGCACTGCAATGATAACATCTACTGATCCAAGTAAGCTGCATTTTGCTCTTCTATAATTAATAGGATACAGTAGATTTTTTTTGCACAATTATCGATTACTTTGAATGGGTTTCTTTAATTACTTTTGTAGTTTTGTTGGCAAATAATTTATAGTTGCCCTTTACATCAGCGCTAAACCGACGTTTGAGAAGACCAAATTTAGCACTGAAATGTTTGAAGGGCTCAAGGTCCTTGTTATGCAAAATTTAACCCACCAATTATCTACCACAGCTGTTTTGATCTGTGATTTTTATTGCACAAAAGCCCTAATGTACTTCTGTTTTACTATCATTAGTCAAGAGTTCTACACTTGTAGCTAGCCAGCACTCAATCTCTTGTTGATCTGTTATTGTGTTCCCACCAGCAATGAGACAGTCCTATAAATGTACCCTACCCTGGAAAGCAAGCCCTACTTGTGCAAATTTCTGTAGGGAACATGTAAATAAGCTGGCAAGCATTTACCTTAGATGTGTGTCCCATTAGGCTAAGAGCCTAAGATAAACCATATGAAGGGATGTGGGGGTTAGTCAAACGAGGGTCATAGCTCGAGCTGTTACATCCTATCAAAAGCATAAGCATTGTCCAAATCACAATACAAGATAAATAATCTATGGCCACAACAAGTTTCATTATCATCTTGTGTTTTATTTTAATTTCAAGAAATGTGTTTCTAGTTTAAAGAACTCACTTTTTTATCATTTTAATTTAATTTCAAGAAACCAAGGGTAGGATTTTGTTGCTAATATCAAACCGTCGTATAGCATGTAAATAACATGAGCCTAATCTGAATTCGTGTATTTCTTGCAGGCCATGGCTCATGCATTTTCGCTGGAAGGTATGTCCAATGCACCATTTCGTGTTAAAAGCTTCTAAGTTCTATAAGCCTGTTTTGTGCTCTATACTGAGAATGTGACTTGCTCCTGTTTGTAGCACTGGCGCCAACGGCAGCGATGGTGGTACAGCCTCCGGGCCTGTGAGCCCTGACAGTTTTGCTTCGAAATCCCAATCCTGCTGGTTGACTCACCTAGTAGCTGCAGTGCTGCTCATTGTAGTGATGTAAAACATTGCAACCATGTCGCATTTTGGATGAGATACCCGTCATTTATCGTGGATCTTGTCATTAGATACTGTAGGGGCGTATTTGTTTTAGTGTACTCATGTAGACGCCATGTAATCTTATCCCCAAATTTGTTGTCCTAGGAATCAACATTGCTAGCTGTGACAAGCAGCTTATCTGGAATGATGGAAGTTCCAATTTCCAAATGATCTGTACCCCCTGCATATGGTTTAAGTGGTCTGCTGCTGTTGTCTTTTTTTTTTCCTTTTCAATTTTAGTGTTTTCGAACACTCGGCCTCACCGGAAATGGCTTTGTTGTGGTTTGGACTTGAGGAAAAAAATTGATTCGTCGCGAGTGACTAACGGCCCAGTCAGGCCCATATTAACCCACCACCAGGTCCATTCTCAGTTACCGTAATGGGCCTGCTCAATGGGATTTAAAGCCTCACCAGGATGGCGAGCCGGCCCACACGCTTTCACCCTCTGTCACTGCCGGCTGTCGCTGCGGCCAATCGGCCATGTCCTCGTCCTCGTCCTTCCCCGCCTCTCGCTTCCCCTTCGCCGCCGGCGGCGGGGCCCCCGGCGGCGGCGGCGGAGGAGGAGGTGGGAGCAGCTTGCGGCCGTGGGGGTCGAGCGGCGGGACGTCGGTTTCGTCTTCGGGGAAGCGGATACAGAAGGAGCTGCTGGACCTCAACGCCTCCGACTGCTCCGCCGGGCCCAAGGGCGACAACCTCTACCACTGGCTCTCCACCATCATCGGGCCCCAAGGTATGAGCTCCCTCCCCTCCGCTTCTCCAATTGGTCGGAGACAGTTGAGAGCTCGTCGAAATTTAACTGCGCTGGCGGATGACAGTTTTACTTGTTCAAATTGCTGCTTCTATTTTTAGTGTAGGAGCAGAGTTTGGTTTGTACACTAACTGGGCTCACGAGTACGTCGCGGTTGAGTTAACGCATCATGTTATGTCTTCAGGATCGCCGTATGAAGGAGGGATATTTTTCCTTGATATCGTGTTTCCCCCTGATTATCCTTTCAAACCTCCAATGGTAAGGATTCACATTTCTTGTTAGCATGTTCTTCTGGTTAACATTGGTCTGCTGAAGTGTGGTGGGAATCTTTGTTTAGTACAGAAACTTTTTGTGTCCTCAAAACTAGGCTCCAACCTGACATTTCTCCACTTCTTGTTATGTATACCTTCCACCTAATCCCTTGATTCCTGGTTCGTGTACTCTTTTTGAATGTACAAGTTTCAAGGAATGTATATCACACCTGGTTGTGGTGACTATTACTGCCGAAGTACTAGAAAGTATTTTTAACAGAAAATCAAGTGGGCAGTCAGATCAGTTTGGCTGGTAATATTGTTCCAGTTCTAATTCTGATTGTTTTGCTCTTGGGATCCTTAATTTACTCATCCATGCAAACAGAGGGTTATCAGAGCGATGAACTTTAGTATGCTTTATAAAATGCATAGTGTCAGCTGTCCTGAAGCCTCATATCCCCAAATTTTCTACAGCCTGGCTATCACAATACGGGCAAATGTGATTTTGAAACAGTAATTTACGAAGATTTTCTTTGGCCTAGAGAAAGAAAAGTACATTCAGCTATCTGTCTTGGATGAAGGTTAATCTAGAAGTGCCACACGACCACACCACTGGCAGGGAGGCATGTGTTTGATGACGAAGAGTGGAACTAATATGAAAACGATTATGCTAAAGACAGTTTTCTTTGCTGCTAATTAAAGTTACCTTGTTTCTTCTAAAGAGGTTTTTGTACCTTTTCATGTGAAGTACTGATTTGTGATGTTTTATGTCTTCTTAGTATGATTTCGACATATGAAGAAAAACTATCCTAAGTTTCTAGTTTACTGTTGTTGTTTTTTTAAAGAAAGAAAGAATGCAGAGCTGCTAAGGTATTGTTTTTGTTCTGGCTTGCTTCAATTAATACTTTTAATACTTCCCTGAGCAAAAGATACGGTAAAATTATTTTTATTCAGGGACAGCCTTACTATGGTAACATGTACTTTTGACATCACCTCTTATCATGTGGTGGCATATTGTTTATCTTGGCTTAGAATATAAGAAAGTCTGGCAATCTGCTAACTGAGGGAAGTGAGTCCACTCATTCCTGTTATTGATATTTATTTGTCACTATCCGGCTGCTAGCCATAGCCAAAATTACCACCGACACATTTCTGGAGGATGCCAACACCACCACCATCTATTTCCTATTATTACTTGCTGAGATATGAGGGACCAGAAACAGCCAGCCTCCGTTTTAGCTTTCCACCTACCACTCAAAACCTTCAGCGGCACAGTTTTACCCTGATCAGCTAATGAAACTATCCGTGCAGCTAATACAGGCCACGGCAACAATCACACTAAAGCTGTTAAAGATATTATAGTATTAAAAATATTTTTGAATGTTGCCCATCCTAGCTTGCTTTGGACTAAAAGGTTTTGTTGTTTTTTTCTTGTGTTCTTGAAATATCGTTTCAATGTTCTATGATGTGATTATCAGATCTATACTTATGTATGGTATATGTCTGTAGCGTTACAGTTACAGGCAATGTTAATCATGACTTTATATGTCACATGTTAATAGTTGAAAGTTTTCACAAATTATTTTACTCTTCAAGCTGAATCTATTAAAATTGAGTAGTTTGGAATTGGACAATTTAGCTTCATAACTCCAAATTTGTGTTATGCTGGTATTCTCCCAGGTAACTTTCAAAACAAGGATTTACCACTGCAACGTTGATGCCACTGGTAAAGTGCATTTGGACATTCTGAAGGATGGCTGGAGTCCAGCTTTTACTATTTCAAAGGTGTTGCTGGCCATCAAAGACATCATCAGCAATCCAGATCCATGTATGTTCTTATCACTTTCTGTACTACCTTATGTAAACAGTCGTGGATTCTGGTGCAAATTAAGTCTACTGTCTATATAGTTTTACTTTGCTTTACTGCTCAAAAGCCTTATGTTATGATCTTTATTTGTGCAGACACCCCGCTTGTGATGAACATTTCACGTCAGTATCTAACTGACAGAACTAAACACGATGAAATAGCAGCTGAGTGGACAATGAGGTTTGCAAGATAGAGAATTCTGTCTGTATCTAAGCAATATTGACCTTGTAAAAGAATAATCCTTAATGTGGCCTGAGATGTAGAATGTTGGCAAAGGACCCACGTTTTGTTTAATCTGAGTTGTGACATAAAGATGTACTTTATGCTTGAGGTTATCTAGTTGCTTCTTTTAGGTGCAGAATTGTCTTTTTTGATTTTGCATTTCTGCCAAAGTTGCACAAGTAACTCTTCAGAACCTGCTATCTGAGCTAATTAGTTTCTCGAAATTCTTTCTGTTGAAACTGGCAGCAGTTCCTAGTTGAGGATGCCCGTTTCCTATACTGAAAGCAAAAATACCTAAGATACTCGGAAATGTTCAGTGACCGACAACTGTTAATGTTACAATTGTGCAAATGATCGATTAATTTTGTCCAGTCAAAGTAGTTAAAGCATGTCATTCAAATCTTTCACTTGAAACCAAATCCTGCTGGTGGTGTTGTTGGACAAGGCTTCAGTTACAAAGGTATTTTCCCTTCCAGAACTTTGTCCCTAGTTCATAGGTGTTTCTTGGACAGAATAAATGTCATATTGCCATCCAACAAAGAATGATCATGTTTTAAAAGCTAACTGCAGAACAAAGATATCAGATGTTTACGGCAGAATAATGGTCACTTGCCTACTGCTGCTAACTTGGATCTCACTTCATGTAGGGATGAAAAGCTACTGGGACAGCTACTGATCTTACAAATGACCAAACTGGCCTTCACCTCTGAAATGGACGCCTCACCAATTCACTGATTCCCAGTACGGACTGTTCAATTGATCACATCTGGCGACCTTATAACTACTCCATCTAGAGAAGAAGATGCAAAGCAACTCTTTCTGGTGGTCTCTCTCCTCAGACCACAGACCATGGCCACCGAGCTAGATGTGAGCAAGTCCCGCCGTTTCGACATTGCAATGTCGAGGCGGACACGGCGACCCACGAGCCTGGTTGCTTGTTTCCAAGATCAGTATGGGCCATCCCTGGCGCAACATCGCCACCAAGAGCTGAAGGCATTTCTTGAATGCCAAGATGCAGGGCTGAAGGCACTCCAACATTATGAGGATGCAGAGCATCTGGCACCGTGTCTGGATGAAGATGAGGAGCGGAAGTTTCCACATGCACCACTCCAGTATGAAGATGGGGAGCTGAAGATTCCACAAGCACCACTCCAGTATGAAGATGACGAGCAAAAGACACCAGAGCAATATCAAGATGAGCAGGAGAAGAAATATCAGCAATATTCAGGTGAAGAGCAGAAGAAACCAGAGCATTATCAAGGTGAAAAGGAGAAGAAACCAGAGCAGCATAAAGATGAAGAGGAGAAGACGCCAGAGCAGTATCAAGGCGAAGTGCTGATGACACCAAACCAATTTGAAGACGATGAGGACACGGCAGCAGAGCGATACCAAGACCCTGAGCAAGAGGCACCTCAACAACGCCAAGAAGCAGATGAGAAGGCGTCAGAGCAGTCTGAATATGATGAGGAGCAGCAGAAGGCACAGCAGGAATGCTGCAACACAGAGCAGAAGGAGACGGAGCAATTCCAAGGCTTGAAGAAGCTAGGAACGCCACTGCGTGCTGTCGACAGTGTGCCCCGGTTCTCCCTTCAGGAGCTGATACAACAGAAGCAGCTTCAAACCGGAGAGGCAAAGCCTGCCAGCAAGCAAGCCGGACATGGGGAAAGTGTCCTTCCTGACCATAAGGTTTCCGGATCAGGAGCAGCAGCAGGCGGCACGACACTGGCCATGGTGATAAAGCGACCCGAGGGCGGGAAGAAGTCGATGGGGATGATACGGCGGTGCGTGAAGGCCCTGAACCAGATGATCAAGACCAAGCACGGGTCTAAGAAGAACTTGCATTTGTAATTTGAACAGAATTCAGCAGTACATGATGATGAGTACGTGTGGTCCAGACTCGAGAGTTTCTTAGTGGACTGCACATCTCTGAAGAATGCGCACGCAGTTGTACTGTACCAAGTTTTGGGCATAATTCAGAGTGTGCAAGATCTGGTAAGAAACTCCGCAGCCATACCGGGCTTTTTACGCTCCGGTCTATACCGTCTACCTATAGCAATAAACTGTGAAATTTAGCTGAAGATCGCCAGTCTGTTACTACTTTGTTATAAGATGCTCTACTCACTGAAGTTGTACACTATTTGCTCGACGATGTAATGGGTAAAATGTCAAAGGAGTCGAGATTAGGCTCTGAACGCGTGTGTTGTTGACTTCCTCTGCGAAGCTTCTTTTAGAAGTGTGATCGTGATCACAAAAGGGAAATTGGTCGGTTGTACCGACACTTCTCCCCCAGGTCAGCAGTGGTTTTGGTGCAGGATCCCTTTCTTCCTTTTTTTGTGTCACGTCCCGTTTCGGTTTGGTGTATGATAAATGCTGAGAGTACAAGTTAGATCAAAAGAAAAAGGTGGAAGATCTGAAGCCTGTGAAGTGTCTTGAGTTCTTTGTTGAGGTCTTGAGGATGTTGTATCACATGGTATGCCATCACACGCCTTGTTCCTTTATAGTTGCTCTGAATTTGCTCGGTTTGAAAATGTGCACTGTTGAGGTTGGTACTGCAGGACGTGTTCATGATCTAAAAAGATCTGCTACGAACTTTTATGAAACTGAAATTGAACAAACAGTTTTCCCCCTTAGCACCATTAGCTCACACCATATCATTTTTTTCTCCTTTTAGAGACAATATATATTCTCACACCATAAGCGCAGGAAATCTGCGTGGCACACGAGCGCCTCGCCGATATTCGATACGACCAGAGACGTGCGTACATGCGGTGGTGGAGCTAGCAGTCAATTCAAGAGAGACGATTGCTACAGTATATCGTGCCTATTGTTTAGTATTAACGCCTGTTCTAAATAAAAATTATAAACTAGAAAATAGATGATTTTTAGGAAGCAACTTTTAAGGTTTAAACTTCAGAAGAAAAAAAAATAAAAAAGCAAATCTGAACTATACAATAGGTAAGCAGACAAAACTTACAAAAAAGGGACGGGCTTCCCTGCATTGCACCAGAAGGGAGCAGGGCTCGAACCCGAAGCAGACAAAACTGATGATTAACTGATACTAATATTGACTAGCGCCGGAATAGAGTAGTACTAATATCCAAACTAGCAAATGAGCTACATGATGAAAGTCAAAATGCATATAAGAATATAAATGCATGCAGCCATACAGATGCGTAGAAGTAGTGCGCATGCAATAAATATAGACTTCTATGTTTTATACATAATCTGCTGCAGATATATCAAACAAAAATTACTGGTTCGTACATCCTTTAAAAATTTATCCTGGAGGCCGGAGCCCACTATAGGCCCCTGAAGAGGCTCCGCCAGTGCCTACATGGCAGCAGCCAATGGGGCGCCTCCCACTGATTTTTGTCAGCTCTCAGCCAGTGGCGCCCTCCACGTCAGCGCAATCCGGCGTGCCGGAGCCAGACGAGTAGATTCTCCGCGCCGCGTGGCGCCAGGCGGCCGCGCCCGCTATCCCCTCGCGGATAAGCCGGCCCCGCCCCGGCGCGCGCCCGCCGCGAGATCCCTTAAACCTGCGGCGCGCGCGCCACCTGCCACACAGCAGCTACCGCGCCACAAGCTTTCGTTGCCATGGCACTCGTCTCCGCCTCCTCCTCCTCCACCACCGCCGTCGCGGCGCTCCCCAGGAATGGGCAGCGGGCGCCGTCCTTCCTCGGCGGCAAGACGCTGCTGAGGCAGGCCGAGGCGGCGCGGCCGTCGTTCGCCGTGCGCGCCGCCGCGGACCCCGACAGGCCCATCTGGTTCCCCGGCAGCACCCCGCCGCCGTGGCTCGACGGCAGGTCGGTTGATTCCTGGAGCTCTGTATTCGTTCAATTGTCTGAAAAAAGCCAGCTGCTTCAGCTTGTGTGTGACTCTGACAGTGTTCTTTGCCTTGTTGATGCAGCCTCCCCGGCGACTTCGGCTTTGATCCCTGGGGCCTCGGTGAGTTCTGATCCCCGATCAATCTCTTTCTCCTGTGCACATACAATCTCTGAGCCGAGCGATGTAATTAACTGTCCACGCATGTGTGCTGGCGATTCTGTGTGCAGGATCTGACCCGGAGAGCTTGCGATGGAACGTGCAGGCGGAGCTGGTGCACTGCCGGTGGGCGATGCTCGGCGCGGCGGGCATCTTCATCCCGGAGTTCCTGACCAAGATCGGCATCCTCAACACGCCCTTCTGGTACACCGCCGGCGAGCAGCAGTACTTCACCGACACCACCACCCTCTTCATCATCGAGCTCATCCTCATCGGCTGGGCCGAGGGCCGCCGCTGGGCTGACATCATCAAGCCCGGGAGCGTCAACACCGACCCCATCTTCCCCAACAACAAGCTCACCGGCACCGACGTCGGGTACCGCCTCTCGCTCCATGCATGATCGAACCAGCAAGAAAACATTTTCAAATACTCATCTAGAGTCAATGGCTAACGATGATTCGCCCGTGCACTGGAAATGTAATCAAGGTACCCTGGTGGCCTGTGGTTTGACCCGCTCGGCTGGGGCAGCGGCTCGCCGGAGAAGATCAAGGAGCTGCGCACCAAGGAGATCAAGAACGGCCGCCTCGCCATGCTCGCCGTCATGGGCGCCTGGTTCCAGGCCGAGTACACCGGCACCGGCCCCATCGACAACCTCTTCGCCCACCTCGCCGACCCCGGCCACGCCACCATCTTCCAGGTCAGCTGAATCAATCCACATTATAGCAATACCCCATAGCTTTGATATATATACGATTTGGTTACTGATTGGTGATTTTTTTTGTTGTGTTCTTGATCAGGCCTTCACCCCGAAATGAGGAGTTGGAGTTAGCGATCTGAGATTGCAACGACGCATGCATGGTGGTGGAGATTGTTAGGTTGATGGTCGATCGATGCGACTCTTTTTTCTTTTTGTGGGGCGGGATAGACTGTCCATGATGATTGAATGGTTTGCGGAGCGATGCATGCCTGTGTGATCCTGTACTTGTACTATGTTGTAACCAATGTAAAAATGCAATACTCGTTAGATGCTATGCTCTTTCACCGAATCAACGACTTGATGATTTGTGCAATGCTCGCGGTGATGATGTTAATGGCGTTGTGCACTAGGTACGCGAACGCTGATAGGTTGCCCAAGAAAAAACGTTAAGAACGCAAGTAGAAATATGATGTCAGTAATGCTCATATGTGGCCTTGTTGGGCCATTTCGCCATTGGGATCTGGGCATGTCTGAAGCCGAACCACATTGAGAGAGAGAGAGAGAGAGAGAGAAAGATGATCGAATTCCAATTGAAATTCAGATCTACAAATGCCAGTTATAGATTTTTTAAATTATTGGATTGGTCCAATAAATTATAAAATAAACTAGAATGATATTTTATTTTATAGGGGCAATGAACTAGAGTAGTATGAGATCGTAATTAATTAGATTCGGATAAACAACAATTAGCCGCGGCTCCCTTCACCCAATTAAGTTTTTTTTTCATGTGGCCCAAAGCAGCTTAGAGCAAACGGTGAGGAGCAAGCTTGGGATATCTAGGATTTTTTTTTTTACTTTCAAGTAGACCCCATACTATTTTTTATCCAAGGTTTGATGCAAATCTTTGGTTACACGGCTGTATGAATCAAATCAACGCTTGGAGAAAGCCTACTTGAGTCGATTTTTACGTTTTCAATCATTAGAGTCTTATTTATCTGTTATTCGCTTAATTTTACATTCAATCTTATGAAGATTTTCTGCATACAAATTTATCGCTTTATTCGCTAAGAATATGCTGCTACGTTATTTGGTTGGGAAGACGATGGAAAAGTATAGCAAAACTTCTGTCGCTTCAAGTTTCGCTTATTTTCGAAATATCGGCATTACGGGGGGGTCTAACGCGAAGTTTGACCGCTCAACTTTCCCTGCAAGAATGGATCGCGAGACCCCAGAAGAGTAGACAGAAGACAAAGGAAGCCGAGGGGCACCATCCCAAAAACCTGAAAGAAATTGAATCGAGTTGGGGAGAAAAAAAGGAAAGGGGGACGAGCACGCGCCGCCACCAGCACCGCGCCCGCCATGGCCGCCGCCTCCTCCCGCCGCGCGTCGCAGCTGCTGGGGTCCGCCGCCTCCCGCCTCCTCCATGCGCGGGGCTTCGCCGCGGCGGCCGCCGCCGCGCCCTCGCCGGCGGTCTTCGTCGACAAGAGCACCCGCGTGATCTGCCAGGGCATCACGGGGAAGAATGGCACCTTCCACACCGAGCAGGCCATCGAGTACGGCACCAACATGGTACGCCTCCCCGCCGCTGCCAACCCCTGCCTATCTCCCTCTGATTTGCGCCCTCGATCCGTGCGTTCCGTTCTGTGCTGCGCGATTCTAGGGTTTGACAGAGTCCGTCATGTCCAATCTGGTGGGCGTGCGGTCGCCGATCTTCATTTCCTCGGGTCCTACGGTCTCGTTTCGCAGCCTTACGGTCCGATCCAGAGCGAGATACCAGCAGATTACTCATCTCTTATACCCTATATATTTTCTCTCTCCGTCACCAATAATACTTTTTACGTTTTTGGTAGTCAGTGCTGTAGCAGATTACTCAAAGGATAGGGTGGAGTGAGGAATCCCCTACATTTGTGCAAGAGGGAGGTGTGTTTTGTCGATTACAAAAAATATTTTGGTACTGGTGATGGAATTGGTAATCTGCTGGAGCACCTCCCATTACTAAAAGGACAGTTTTTTGGTACTGGGGAGAGGGATGAGTAATCTGCTGGAGATGCTCAGTACGCTTACCTGGATGATATTGCCTTGTTGGAGGCAAAATGTGTGCTATTATAATTGCCTTTTTCTTTTCGTGGATAGTGCTATTATGTGGTATAATGCCTGAAACTGTAAGTGAAGCAGCAGCAATGCCTAGGTTTCATTATCATTTGTTGAGTTGATTGAATGCTGGTGATGAATGTTTATTTTCATTGTCTAGTAGTTTTCAGCGCTGTTCACCATGCAATCTAGCGGCAGCATTTGTCAGTTAGATGGGGATTAGTGATTTATGTGCTGTGACTTAAGAAAATGTCGTCAAAGTATACAATGTTTTGATGGATTTCTTGATGTTTTATACGGCCAACATGCAAATTAATTGGAATTTTTTGAGGTTATGAGAATCATATCCATCATGAATGCACTGAAACCTTTCAAGCTGTTTTAGTACAATCTAACACAAATATCATGTATGAAGATGCAATCATTCCTCAGTAATGGGATCGAAGCAAGTTTTGTTTCTTATCTGTTTTATGTAAATGGGCTGCAGTCCTTACACAAGGAAATTGTGACATAGGAAGAAGGAAGTAAGGAAGTCAGCATGTTGAAGTCTGTGATGTTTGGTACGATAGGTTCCCTGGACCTGGCATGATGCTTGGAGGTCTCATCATATTCGAATCTACAGTTATATTCTTGACTAGTAGATTCATATAATTAACTGTGCCACAACAAAAGAATTGGCTCAGATGCATTTTTTTTTCATGTCATGTGGTGTTGTACTAGTATTATTATGAATAGTTCAATACAGCTGAAAGGATTCATGCTGCACAATTTTTTTGGGCAATGGATTTATATATTTACGGTGTTTAAGTAAATAAGTATTATAGCTTTTGAATGTAATAATTTTGATTTTTTTCTTGTATTTTGTGGACCTCTTTTTTTATTAAGGTCATTTTTTTTGTTATAACAGGTGGGTGGAGTGACTCCTAAGAAAGGTGGAACTGAACATTTAGGGCTCCCAGTGTTTAACTCTGTAGCCGAGGCTAAGGCTGAAACAAAGGCCAATGCATCTGTTATATATGTTCCACCACCATTTGCCGCCGCCGCTATAATGGAGGCAATGGAGGCTGAGCTCGACCTTGTTGTCTGCATTACAGAAGGAATTCCTCAGCATGACATGGTAATTTTTGCCATTTCATTACTTTGTTAGTTAGAGCATCTCCAACAGACTTTATATCTTTAGGAATAGAGATTTTGTTTAAAAAATTACCTCCAACAGCCTCTTCAGTTGGATATCTAAATATAGACCTCCTCTACTCTGGATTTGTCGCTAGCCAAAGATGGAGAGCGAGAATTGCTCTCTAGACTACGCACAAGATATAGAAAAGCTGTTGGAGAGTACAAAGATATAGAAAATAATTTTTACTCAAATGACTCTCTGATTGATGATTTAGATAGTAGATTTTAGAAAGGCTCTTGGAGATGCTCTTACTATCATCCTTTGTCTTCTGAGCTTGGGAATCTGCTCAATACCATATCATGTTTGGTTTACTTAACTGTACTTGCAAATTACTTTTTTTTTTGGCAAAAGCATTAGAAAATAGTGTGAGTGTGTGGTCAACATCATCTTGCGCAGGTGGATATGTAGTATGTTATTATTCTCTAGTGGGCAGGGTGAGATCTAACTTTTGTTAAATAAAGTATGTGATCCAAAGACACAGATTTTACAAGCATAGTCCGTTTTAGCAGTTTGCTTGCTGATATTCCTTTTATGATATTTTTTCCCTACATATTGCTATTACCTATTAACTTGCGTCACAGCACAATTATTCTATTTTACTTTGTTAATGGAACTCCATGAGGTGACATCAATGTTCCCTTTGCCAATTTTAGGTGAAGGTGAAGGCTGCACTAAACAAGCAGTCAAAAACTCGATTGATTGGGCCGAATTGCCCTGGTATCATTAAGCCTGGTGAGTGTAAAATTGGTATCATGCCAGGTTACATCCACAAGCCTGGGCGTGTTGGGATCGTATCTCGTTCTGGTACCTTGACATATGAAGCGGTATGTCTGTTATTATTATTTTTTTATGTATGCATGTAATCAGGTGATTTGTTTGACTAAGTTGCATTTGATTTTTGTTGACAGGTGTTTCAAACAACTGCTGTAGGCTTGGGGCAGTCAACTTGTGTAGGCATTGGTGGTGACCCATTCAATGGCACAAATTTTGTTGATTGCCTTGAAAAGTTTGTTGACGATCCTCAGACAGAAGGTACACCTATTGTGACTGATTCTTCACAATTTTAAGCAAAAAACTTTCTAAAAAGAATAGCTGTGAACTGCGTACTCTTCTATGTGGAATTAATCCCATATATTTGGTATTTTTGGCACTTGAATGCTTCAACTACATTATTTGTTTTTTCAATACTATCTCCATATGCCTTTTTCAGTCAACACAGTTCCATTCCATTTATGGATTGTTCTCACTGTTGGACAATATTCTGTGCCTTTCAGGTATTGTTCTCATTGGTGAAATTGGAGGTACTGCTGAGGAGGATGCTGCAGCATTCATCCAGGTAAGAGTTTGTCAGTACCATCATATATTTAGATTCTTTTTTTCTTCTGAATGACATATTTACATGCCATGGTTCTGTATTGATTCTGCACTCTGCAACACCATTCCCTCATGAGCTAGTGAAGTTTCATGCAGTTCAGTCTTGAGCACTTTTTCAGTGTCATAGGGACACATTTCCCATTGTTCTTTACGGAAGGCAATTAAGCTAGATGCCTGGACCTTGATTTAGCTTGAGCATATATGCTTACTCAGCCCTAGCTTTAAGCTGGTCCCACAATTCCTATGCAAGCTCTGGGTTGTGGCCCACATTTTCGCTAAGTAGGCCATCTTATCCATCTGGTATGTGCATTCAGTTTAGTAAAAACCCTTGTGGCTACCTACTCTTGCCATAGACCTAAAGTAGTTGCTATGAACCAAAGAAGTTTCATGTGACATGGAGTGACTTCATGTATGTGGTCAGGTTAGAAGTTTAAGTAACTAACGCCCTATGGGTTCGTTTGTCTTATGAAGGGAGTTATCATTAGTTGCTGCAGACATTACATCTCATAACCGCTTGTCTTCTGGCTTGGTTCTGGAACTTCTTTTTTCTGTCTCTTTTTTTTAATGTTTTGCTGAATTAAATTACATTTTCCATCTACTAACTTCATCTGTTATGCTCCTCAGGAAAGCAAAACACAGAAGCCTGTTGTTGCATTCATTGCTGGACTTACGGCACCCCCGGGCCGTCGCATGGGTCATGCTGGAGGTATTACCTTAGCAAGACCTTCATTCTTTTAATTTGAATCTTACATATTTTTCCCCATTCGATTGTGTAACACTTTGAAGTATGAAGTCGAAATGGTCATCGCATTTTATTTGAGTTAAGATATGCCACTTACGTGTCACAATTCTACTCTCTCTCTCTCTCTCTGGAGATCAATTTACTAAATGTCCTTATCAAAATTTTTTTTACTAAATGCCTGGAGACAACAAAAGATACTTAAGCAATTTATGAGACTATACATGAATAACAAAGCCCTTTAGTCCCAAGCATGTTGTGGTAGGCAAATTTATACATGTCTACCAATTTGGAGAAATTCTTTGTTACTACTGTGACATTCATCAAACTTGCTCTGGCAACCTGGTTTGCATTCTTGAATACACTGTAATCACCAACTCACGGTAGTATGCTAAAATGGCTTTATCTGCCCATTCCGATTTTTATTATACTGTTAGATATTAATATGCTTATTTTCCTAATTCAGTTTCATTCCCTTTTTACCATGTTACATGTGCTAATATAGTTCCATGCCATCCTTGTTACGCAGCAATTGTATCAGGAGGAAAGGGTACTGCCCAGGACAAAATCAAGGCACTCAGAGAGGCTGGTGTCACTGTCGTCGAGTCACCAGCGAAGATTGGTTCTACCATGTTTGAAATCTTCAAGCAGCGTGGGATGGTAGAATAGAGGGACGAAATGGTACAGTTGAGAAACATTGGAAAACCTCTTTTTGATGCTCGTTGGGTAATTGCGAGCCATTCCTTGGTAGAGCCGCGCCGGCCACAAAACAAAACCACTCAGGCTTCCTTTTCTTCCTTTATTGTCTGCTGTGTGCACAAGGATCCTTACCATGAGCTCATTTCAATAAGACATTCTGGAGGTCATGGACATGATGTTTTACTTTGGGAGTCAATGTGGATGCCTAAGCTGTTTAAATTTTTTTAACGTTTGACAATGTTTTCAATCTAGGTTTATTGATCTGTTGGCATGTCCTCAGTGCACATTGTATTATTTATACATGTGTATAACGTCAGCGGAAAATTGTGCGCACAAGGCTGCCGGATCAACCGCACAGCTGACTGCTACTGAAAATTTGCAGATTTTGTCACAGTAACAATAGTTGCCTCAAATTGCTACTTCGTTGCTTTGATTAAGCTACTTAGCCGCATGCAATTGGTGTAATGTTTAATGGTATTATGTCCCGGCGACTTTTTAGGCTGGCTTATCAACCTCATCGTGCTGTCGCACTAGCCGACTGTCTATTCTTGCACATGAAAGGCTATAAAGACTACTATGTTGAGGAAAAAAATGTATGCCATGGGAAATGTTGAGAACAGTGTGTTATGTGATGTCAGGAGTGTGTTTAATCTTAGAACTGTGTTGTTTGGTTGTCCTAATTTTTGCTCTTTTTTTTCATTTGTGCCTTAAGTAATGTATGGAGGTGGCGCTTGTTACCAAAGACCTACCCCAACTCCGTTGAGTGAGTATAGAAGTGCTCCAGCTGTTTACTTCAAAAAAAAGAAAAGAAAAACTCCCTCAAGTGAGCAGTATCAGTGGTCACTGAGGAACAATGCTAAGCAGAAGATTTTTCAAAATTTCAAGCAGTACCCTTCTTTCTACCTGTTCCGATAAGTTCAGAACATCAGGTGTTAGCTGTGAAAGCATTAAAGCAAGATAAGGTCTTTCACCACTTGAAGAAAAAGAAGAAGAAGAACAGGGTCTTTCTCAGTTCGAAAGTAGATGTCAAGTTAGGATGGATCTGCCCGGGAACAGGCAGCGCTTGATCTACCCGGCCCCGGCTACCAGCGGTTGTCGAGCGAGCGGCCGTGTTTGCATTGGAGTAAATTGCATCCGGAATACAATAACTAGGTACGTGTGTGCAAATTAATCTGAGAACTTGTAATCTGCTTAATCCGATACACGAACTTGACACTTTGGTGCGTATACGGTTCAGATCCCACCACATCACGTATCCGTGGCCTATGAGAATCCGATACACGAACTTGACACTTTGGTGTGTATACGGTTCAAATTCCACCACGTCACGTATCCGTGGCCTATGCGGTAGCTGGGTCAGTCGTTGCAACCTGGCTCTACTAGACCTATTTCTATAGCTTAGTGTCCTGCATAGCTGCACGTACATGCTCCCATCCAAATGATACCTACACTTATTCCTTCAGTAAATGTTATTGCCCATCCATCCATTTAATTAATTTCTAGGAGAAAGTTAGCGCAGTTGGAGCATTAGTTTGTAGTGTTTCATGTTCACTGTTTTCCTGACTGATGTAAGACATGTTATCCAATGCAGGTATTCATGGTGATTACTTTAGTGTGGAGATACATTATGAAGGATTTTTCTTGTACAATTTTGGGAGAAATATAATTGATGCTTGTACAAACCTTTTAGAGTAAATTGTGAGCTGAGAGTGTGTGCGGATTTGTTTTTTGATTGATGTGGATTCAGTTGTGAGCCACGCGCAGCACCTGCGATGAGCTGAGGCAACCGCAGCACGACGAGCTGAGCCTTTCCCCTTGCTATCTCATGCCCACCGTAGGCAAATACGCGATTTGGTGGGATTTGGACCATAGACGTATTGGAGTGTCAAGTTCGCGTATCGGATTAAGCCTATTAGAAGTTCATGGACCAATTTGCACGCACGTGCCTAGTTGTTGTATTCCAGATGCAATTTACTCTTTGGATTATACAGGTGACTGCGAGTTACTAATTGGTAGGGAAATAACGTTTTGTTAAGAAGAGTGCTCCCTAATTGTATTTTGGCAGGGACACCTTTACACACACACACACACACACAGAGAGAGAATCTGCATCCACCTAGCTTCTCCCAGTAATTCATTTCAGTGCATGATCAATCGGGACACATATAATGGACCAAAAAAACACCTTTCATCGCTCATCAATTATTCCGGATAATTGTACGAAACAAAAAATTACTCAGTCTAGCAGTTTGAAGGACACGAGAGTGCGTTTGTCCCTCCAATCCCTGAGGTGCACCCATGCTCCATACTTGGCACCCTTGCCATCGCTGTTCCATGGGGTTGATGATGAAATCGAAGTTTATGCCACCTCCCACCTGTTATTTGCCACTCACCACCTTGTTGAACCTGATACCGTCGTTCGCCTGCTTGACGTGCTCCGCCACCGCCCTCCTGCCGGGCTCTTGCATATCTGAATTGTTGACGTCTATTGGATACCATCCACCAAGATCTGCCATGGTGGGTGCTGCAACAGAAATGGCTATGGCGGCAATGGCAAATAGGAGGCCAGTCCTCATAGCTGGGCTTGCCATGGTTCGTGGGTGCTACCAATAAGATTTCGTAGTTTGGGAGATGAGAGTACTAGTTTTGATGTGGAGATGACCGGGGATGTTTGGGGGCACTTATATAGCCCTTGGCCTGGGTGCATTGCAAACAATTGCCATTTTAACACATTGGATACCTCCTACTTAATGATAATTGGCATTTAAACGCTTTGGATACCTCCTGCTTAATGATAACTGGCATTTAAACGTTTTGGATACCTCCTATTTACTGTTAATTTTCATTTAAACGATTTGGATACCTCCTATTTACTGTTAATTTTCATTTAAACGCTTTGGATATCTCTGATTTAATGCTAATTGTGATTTAATGTGGGGTGCATGCATCTTTTCTAATCCTTGTAATCTATTCTAAAAATCCTAGAATGGAATGTATTTGTAGATGAAGAGAGTAACTTAGTAGAATTTTATTGATATGATTTTTGGGATAGATTTAATGGAATTACTTGAGGGCTAATATTAAGACAGTCCTTACATCTATAACAAATATGATATGAAGCTGCTGGTGCTCGAACGTCCGATGAAAAAATTTTCAACGGATGCTCCGTCGTAACATTGAAAATTAACTATTGCAATATTTAAAATCACTAGTTGCAGCATTACAAAAACAAATATAAGAATAACTATATCATCCGATTTTATGATAGAAAATTTCCACCGCAACATAAAACTATATTTCATACAATATCCAGCGAGAATGACAATGCGTAGAAATAGAGTTCTGTAACATCCACACCTACCTTTTATAACGTTTAAAAATTATAATTGCGATATTTTTGAACTACAATTGCAACATTCCAAAAAAATATTTTAAAAAAAATTAAAACAAATATAATTAGTCGATTAGATTAAAAAGGTGCAACATGAAAAATTAATTAGTGAAATATTTAGAATAAATTTATGCAACATTATAAAATAGTTGTTGCAACATCATATCACATCTCAAACATACTAAAAATGATCACTGCAATATCACAAATCGATCCATCGAACAATCTTGAAATAACTATTGCAACATCAATAATCAACTGAAAACTCTCACTGTAACATTAGTAATCAACTTAGACTCCTGTTGCAACGTCATCGTATCCCTACCGTAATAAAAAATTATGTAAAAATTCTACCGCAACATTGGTCGTTGAGGTTGGAGTGCCTTTCCCTCTGTAACATCATCTCATACCTATTGTAACAAAACTATGCGCTGGGTTGGGGGAGCAAACGAGCGGACGGGAAGCGTCCGATTTTTCCAATCACATCGGACGCTCGAGCCGAGCATTACCGATTATAATATGCCTTACATGTAATGACATCTTGGATTACATGAAGTCCTGACAGCTTTGTATTACAGTTAGCAGGGTGTACTAGAAAAATCCAGATGGAACAAATATTAGCACAATCGGATCCTAACGAACGGCTCACTGACTCCTAACAGGAGATTGGTCAGCCCACAAATAGGCTTGGGCACGAACAGGAAACAACAGGCCAGTTATGCCCAGCAGTGAGAGGAGCGAAGCCCATGAGCAAGTTTGGTTGCATTATTTATGTGCAGTTGATAATTTTAAATAATTGATACAAAGATTCTGAACGAGAAAAAGTGTTTCAGCTCAAAATTCTCTTGCTACTTTCCTTAAGAACTTCTGAATTTGTTGGTTTTTCAGTTCATAATTCTCTTCTTACATTCCTTAAAAAACCAATTGGCTTCCTACTGTGCTTTCTCTAAGAACTTCTGAATTTGTTGGTACGCTGCGATGCCTACAGCGCTTCTGGGCAGAGGGAAGAAAGCCGCCGATCCGGACGTGACACCGTCGGCCACACGGGCGCCGTGTGCCGCCGCTGCATCTCGGCACCAAACCAGAGGACCCAGCAGCCACGCCAGGAAGCCACCGCGGGTGACGATGAGAAAAAGACAAGCACCAGCCATGGGGATCAAGAATTTGGCCTGTCCCGTCACCTTGGCGTGGTGGCTCTCCTCTGCACCCTCTCAATGTCTGGCCCTCTGCACCCTGGAGTACATGGACCCTGAACTCTGAAGAACTCCCTGCTGCTCACCTGGCCTGGTCTGGAGGACATGGATTCTGAAGAAGACTAAATTGCTTAACTGCTTAACCTCACCAGCAGAATGCTTACAAGAACACAAAGCAAATACAACAGCATCCCATTGTTAACATTTTTTTTCGATTGATAACATTGATAGCTCTCACAACAGAGTATACTGAATAACCGACTTTTCCCCGACCAATCAACGCACTAACATAGCATCAGTTAGCCTGATCTTATTCTACTGCAAGTTTCTACTGTCACTTCTTCCACTGGAAGGCCACCGGGCTCCTGACTCGATGCTTCTCGTTCTCCCAGCTGATATGCCCGAAGTCCCACTCTGCCTTCTGGTTCCCTCCAGCTTCGTTTCTGAACTCTGCCGTGTAGCTCTTCGTCTCCATGCGCTCCTTGAACTCCAAGGTCGTCGGCGTGATGGTCACCTTCACGTGCTCTGGTGCCACGACGGTGACATTGTACGTCTCGGCCTCCTCGGACACCTTGGTCACCGTGCGCGTCAGTGCGCGGACGTCGATGTCTTTGTCGAAGGAGACGACGAACGACGGGTAGTTGAGGCTGGCAGGGCCGCCGCGGAACGTCGTCGTGCATTCGACGAAGTCGGGCACGAACAGGCGCAGCTGCGCTGCGGTATAGTTCAGGGCGCACAGGAATTCGACGTACTCCCGCTCGCCCGCGTCGTAGACGAGGCCCGGGTCCAGCGCGAGCTGCGGGCGGACGTGCCCGGCGCCGGCAGCGAACGGCGTCGCCGCTGTGATGCCGCGACCTTCGAAGACAGAGTTGTCCATGATCTCCCGGTCGGCGTTGTCGAGCGTTCCGGCAGTAGTGATCAGCGCCGACCGTATCATGGTCGGCGTCCAGTCACCGTGTTTCTTCTTGAGCAGCGCGGCGACGCCGGCGACGTTTGGACGTGCCCGACTCTATTCCGTAGCTGCCTAGACAGGCCGCAAGAATGTTCACTTCCGGCGCGATGACTTCAGGCTTGAGGAGCTCAGGGACGACCGGGTTCGGCCCCCGGGACGAGAAGGTCGCCACCATCGGCGCCCGGATCTCGCCGATCACCGTCTGGCAGGCGAAGCTGAAGGACGCCACAGGATACCGTGAAGAGACCAGGTAGGCCCTGAGCTTCTCGCCGTCGGTGTGGCTTAGAATGACAGCCGGAAGGGTGAAGGCTACGGTGGAGATTCCATCTCGGGACCAGCTGGTTGAGTCCATGAGAACAAGCCCGGCTCCACCAGCTTGCCGAAATTGTGTTTCGTTGGCAAGTAATGTGGTCATGCAAACCACAATCTTGCCCATGATTCTGTTGGGCGTCAGATCACCATCCATGCAAGAGCTTGGTACTAGCAGGGCCATGGTGGTGTGGTTGGATTTCATAGGATAAAGGGATTGCCCAGTGAGCACGACCCCGTTCCCGAGCGCGAGGTTCGCCGGGAACAGACGGTCCAGGGTGGCGGCGCCGACGGTGGTCATCCACGGCGCCACGTTGGTCACGGTAGACGCTTCTGGTCCAGTCCAGTGTTGCCGCCAGCAAGGACGACGAACACTCCTCTGGGATCGGCGCCAAACGCCGCGATGGCGAGTGCGTCGTCGTAGAATTCGTGCGCGTCATCGTCACCGAGGGAGAGGGAGATGATGTCCACGCCGTCCTTCACCGCGGCGTCGATTGCCGCGACAACGTCCGCCATTGTTTGCTTTCCGTACACCCTGTACATGGCGATTTTCGCTTTGGGCGCCACGCCCCTCGCCGTGCCCCGCGCGAACATGAGAATACCGGTGTCGCCGACCTCGGAGCCGGCAGCTGTCGACGCCACGTGCGTGCCATGTCCGAACGTGTCACTCGGGGACGACGGGTAGGCGGGACCGTTGCCCTTGATTGCCGCCGCAGACTTTCCGGCGGCGTCGAAGGCCTTGGCGCCGACCAGCTTGTTGTTGCACAAGCTGGCGTTGAAGTCTTCGGCATCGACGCACTTGCCCCCCCAACTCGACCGGACGGGACCGAGCCCTTTGTCGGTGAAGCTCGGGTTCTCCAGCCATATGCCGGAATCGACGAAGCCGATGATGACTCCATCGCCGAAGTCCGTGTCCCGCCAGGCGCCGAACCCGGGGTCCAGACGGAGGAAATCCGGTGTCCTCGTGGTCATGGGCTTGAGCATCCTGTCTTCGTACACTCCGTTCACGCCGGCGGCGGTCGCCATGCGACGGGCCTCGTCGCCGGTGAGCTGGACGGCGAAGCCGTGCATGACAGTGTCGTAGGTGTAAGATGCGGCTGAAGTCGTCGGCGGCCACGGAACGAGGTGAGTGGGGTGGCCACCATGGAAGTGTACCAGTGCTTGAGGGAGGCGAAGTGGGACGGCTTGGCGAGGTGGTTGGCATGGACGATGTAGTTGTTCGACGCCCGAGGCTTGAGCGCGGGCTGGTTGTTGGTCTTCGGGACGAGGGCTGAGTGGGTGAGCTGCGTGAGGAAGAGGAATAGGGCTAAGTGGTGCAAGAGCCTGGTGGTGATGGACGCCATTGTGTATCGTGCAGCGCAACAGGCGCGATCCACGGGTGACTGCACTTTCTACAAGTTCGTTTGGCAAAACCGCGCCCCTCCGCGTGTACGTTTCTTTGCCTGGCTGTTAGTTCAAGGGAAGATTCAGTGCAAGACAAACCTGCTGCTTAAGATCATCATAGAGGATGCCACGTGTGACTTATGCACGGCCGAGATGGAGAGCCCTGACCATCTCATCCTCCACTGCCCCTTTGCCAAGCGCTTCTGGCTGCAACTGGGGTTTCGCATCCTGGCAGCTTTGGAAACACAGACATGATGTCGTATTCAGAGGTGAAACTCCCACCCATCTTCGGCTGATACTCGCTGCAAAGCGGAAGCACGTCTCTGGCGGTGCCGACTGCCGCGCGACGACCAAGCTATTACGGAGACCTGGTGGAACTCCTTTGGTTCAGATATGTAGTCACAAACACTCTCTGGATACACCCCCCGTGATTTTATCTGTAACCTGCCGAAACTCATGTTTTAATGAGCCTGCCTCAAGGCTCCGATAATATATTGGTGGGGACTCTCTCTCCCCCCGTGACCCCTCAAAAAAAAATAAACAGTAAAGTAATTTCAAGCTGGTGAGGTGTTCGGTGGATTGACACTAGGAGATTTTTCTCAGTAGCAAATAGTACAAGGATTGATAGAGATGAAATCCACATGAGGATGATACGTGGGGCTTAGGGCCACTTGTCAGCAACAACAATGTTTTTTCTACATTATTATACAATATCTTTTCAGTACTGTAGGACAAAAAAATGCTTGGTATTTGATGACCAAGGAAAAATATGGAAATTCTAGGACTATGAAACACTTGTAGGCAAGCAAGGGGTAGATCCGTGGATTGGATGGAGTTATTTATGGTGTAAACCTATGCAACATTAGTATCCAGTGTGAGAACTTGGGTAATACTTATGGCTAATGGGCATTACCTGCACGTTATGTGACTTCATCCGAGGGTTGTCCTAGATTTACTCAAATCAACATGAACCCCTTCGCCTTTGGAAAAATAGGAGAGAAATTCTTGTATGATTACTGGGTTAGAGATGTACTCGAAAGATATAAAGTTCCGAGTAAAGGAAAAGAAAGACATACAGTTTTTGTCAATTATTAGGATAAATTTATCCTATATAGATAAAATTGCAGGAAAAAGAGTACTTCACAAGACTTGCCGCTTTTGCCTGCTCACCCTATGAAAATGCAATGCACTGGTGGGCAAGCACTAGCATGTATTGAAGCAAGCACTAGTGGGAATAATTCTGGGATGTAAAACAAATCAAATTTTGGAGCTATCCCGCTTTGGCATTATGGATACATAGATACATGGAAGTGTAAGAATTTAATTTCATCAGGCTGCTAAATCCGGAGAAGGCGACATGTATAATAAATATGAACTCTGCACCAATTTCCATTCAGAAATGACGAACTCTGAAGCCAGAGGATGCTCCTAAGAAAGGCTAGACAGTGCTTGTCCTGCAGTCCTTTTCAACCATCAGAATTCCATCATTTTCTGCCAATTTGAACTAAAGGCTAAAATAGATAAACCCATTTACATGAAAACTCCTGACGTCTTCCATCTCAGAATAGGAATGGGTGGTTGGTCAGACGGCCACCTTGCAAATCATTCACATCCATTCATTCAGAATAAGACGCCACACACTAGCCTGGTCCCGCCTCAAATATGCTCTTGGTTCAACCAAATTCTGTTCCATCAGGCAAAGTCACATCACACATGTAAGAAAAACAATGCTCGGTCAGCTCGGTTAGGTTAGTTAAGATTCTGCCCATGTATGTATCAACACGATGAAACCAGTTGCTTGCATGTGTCCTCTAAATATCAGAAATAGCGTAAATGATGGAGCTGAGAGCTCTCTATCTGTCACACTGTAGTACGAAGTGTGAATCATCATCACGTAACACAGGCTGTTTATTGATAGGTAGTTGGTGTTCTTTTATCCCTTGTTCCTTCTCACATATATTAGTTCCACTTTCAGTCTGTGTCAAGCGTCATATGATATTTGCCAGGATATTGCCCCTCTTACCATAATCTAGATTTGCATCTACTTGCCATTTCTTCTTACCATGTTCGAATGGTAAGAGGGGTAGGTGGAAGTGGTTCTGCAACCGAGTTACATTTGATACTGCAGAGTAGTTCTGTCATGGGTGGTCTGATTGCTTCCCCTGCCTGCTTGCAATGGCAGTTGGTGTCACTGTCATGTTTACTGGCACGGCAAGGCATATGTCCAGCCGAGAAACCGGAGCAGGCTCGCTGATCATCCTCTCTGGAGCAGCGCGACGCGACGCAATCGAAGGCCCCGTCCATCTTCTGATCTGCTCGCACACCCCCATTGACCAAACAAGGGCGGCGGATCGGCCACGCCGTGTGCGCGGGAGGCGGCGAATCACGCTCTTCCGGCCCTTGCTGCAGAGTACCAGAAAAAATCTTGTGCTAGGGTTTGAATAGGAGCAGGGAGGATCGATGGGTCCAAATCGAACATTCCGCTTGCACCGGACGGAAGACGCCGCGACCGTCGGCGGCGGTGGATCACCTGCCTGGAGCGGGGGGAGAATCAGAACGGTAAGCCGTGAGCTGGCACATGCGAAGAAGGGCCTACTTGAAATCGTGAATGACGATTAGGGTGTTTTTCAGAAATATCTGATCCAAAATTTGCACATAAACCCTTATTTTGAATCGTGGTTTTTGAAAATATCTGTTCCAACACTTTACATAAATATCTCTGCTTTGGATCGCGATTCAAATTAAGGAGTTATGTATGAAAACTGTCTCAATGGCGTGACGGCGTGACCGGCGACCACCGGTGGGCCTTCGCGAATCCGTCGTGATGCCTCCTGCGCCTTCATCCATGGACAGAGCCCTGGAAAGCAAGCATCTGGCCTGCCCCCGTCACCATTGCGTGGTGGCCCTCTTCTTCTCCTCGCCAATGGCAGGTCCTCACCCAGGAGGATTTGGATTCTGACCTCTAAAGAACTCTCTGTTGCTCACCTGGAGGACCGAGGACATGGAAATGTGATGAATTGCAACTGTCGTGTTCAGTTCAGGCACACAGGCAAATTTGAGAGAACACAAGAAAATTCAAGATTGTACTCCTATCAGTGTCCATAGCTCTCATAGAGTCACAACAGAAGATACTGAATTTTCCATGACATATCAACTCATCAACGTAGCTTCACTTTCTTATCTTATTCTACTGCAAGTCTGCAATTTTCTACCGGAAGTTATCATTTCTTCGTTCTGCCAGATGATGTGTACGAAATCCCAGAATTGGCCTGCCCGCCAAGGTGGCTCTCCTCTGCACCATCTCAATGTCCGGCCCTCAGCCCCTACTCCTGAAGTACATGGACCCTGAACTCTGAAGAACTCCCTGCTGCTCACCTGACCCGGCCTGGAGGACTTGGATTCTGAAGAAGAATAAATTGCTTAACTGCCTAACCTCATCAGAATAATGCTTACAAGAACACAAAGAAAATATAACAGCATGTACGGAAGCAAGCACTAGTTTTCTTCAAAAAAAAGGCACCCGTGGGAATTCTGGGATGTAAAACAAATCAAATTTTGGAGCTATCGCGCTTTGGTATACTAGATACGTAGATACATGGAAGTGTAAGAATTTAATTTCATCAGGTCGCTAAATCCAGAGAAGGCGGCATCTATAGTAAATATGAACTCTGCACCAATTTCCATTCAGAAAGGATGAACTCTGAAGCAATAGGACAGTCACCATGCAAATCATTCACAGCCGTTAGTTCAGAATGAGACGGCACCCACTAACCTTGTCCCGCCTCAAATACGCTTTTGGCTCAACTAAATTCAATTCCATCGGGCAAAACCCAAAAGCTCTGCCCAATATCCTCGCACGCCCAATACGAGCGGACTCTGGAGCCACATTTCCGCAGCTGATGTGCGCTCCACGCCTCGATGCTAAATATACATTCGACCGTAAGTTCTAAACTTACAGTCAATCCGTCTCCCTAAGATTTCGTCTCCCTCTTTTTTCTCCTTCCCCCTCCCTTTCCTCTACACCTTTCTCTGAGGATGGCGGCGAGCTCCCCACGGCGAGCTCGCGGCGGAGCGGCGCGGCGCGGCGGGGCGGAGGGGGCGGCGAGCTCCCCAGGTACCGTAGTGGCTTTTTTTTCTTTTTCTATTTTTGGATGTAAAAGTTTTTTATAAAACTCTTTTCCTAAATTTTTTTTATTTTGGATGCAAAAGTTTTCACAAAACTTTTTCTGCCAAACTTCTTTTTTGTATGCAAAAATTTTTTCTTCAAAAGTTTTTAATTTTTTCTCAAAACATTCTCTTTCAAACTTTTTTATCAAAGTTTTTTCGCGCTCTCCAAATTTTTTCTTTGAATTTTTTTCAAAATTTTTTGTCAGAAAAAGACAAAATTTACTTAAAAAAGGGAAAAAAACATCGGAAGATCGACCATACGAGCCCTCCAGTTGCGGCTCACCGATAAATTCTCGCCTACTCCCGCGGTCTTTCGTCGCGCGTACCATTTTGCTCTTTCTCTGTTGCGTGACGGAAAAAAAAATAGGTGGGGACGGTCCCCAAACGCTCTGCCGTGCGGATCCGCGCTTGCGTGGACAGTCTGAGCATCTTACGGCGACTTGGTGGAGCGCCTCCTCCGCAGCAAAGCTCGCTTGCTCAGCTCCGTTCCCAGGCGGGAGTGGCTCGGCTCCCACGCACTGGTGGTCTCATGCCCAGACCTCCGCCATTCTTCTAACGGGAATCAGTTGAAACATCTTGGCCCGTCGAGTAATCTCCGCTGATATCTGTGGGATCTTTATTCAATGCTCAACTTGATTCATGGAGGCATGTTTGAGTGCTTGAGCTTAGTTGGCTCGGTAAATTTGCTCATTAGGGCTTCACAGTTTCAGTAGTTTTTACCTGAATTTTCTGTTTGTAAATTACAGATAATAAAGTTCCAAATCATTTGTGGTACAAGTTGTATTTCCCATGCTTTAGCGTAAAGCAAAATCGAAATAAAATATTTGGCATTCATTGTGGGGGAAGTTGAGATGGATTTGCTCCCAGAGTAGATGTCTGAAGGATGGCGGTCAGCTCTCAAGAATTCAAAAACCAATAGATTACAGTAGTTTCGAGCAACGAATGGTGCTTGCTGTGATATGGTACAATTGCTTGATGCCTTCACATCCCGTGAAGTATCAACAATGATGGTTTCAGTCAGATAAAGGAGGCAAACAAGTATTCTATAATGAACTGGATAACACAGTACACTTATTATTATCAACAAACATCTCGTCGACAATTCTTCAGAGCTCCAGACATCTCACCGTTCCCATTCCATGGAGCAAGACATTGTGGACTGGGTTGCCGGCAGATATATCCCGTACGGCGGCCTGCTAGAGCTGGCTCTCCACCATGGGTATCGCCGTCACGCCGTGAACCTCGTCATGTACCTCACGGGCACCATGCACCTGTCCAGCATGGTGGGCTGCGAAAGCCGTTATTGACTCACGGGCACCTCCTTCCTTCTCTGCCCTCGACGGATTCCCTGCCGACTCCTTCCTTGGACGAGCGGCGGCGGCCAAGGCGGCAGCAGATGGGGGGAGGGGGAAGCAGCGGCAGATATATGGAACTCACGCCTGAAGTCGATCAAGCAAATTGAGCCAAGCCAAAGCCAACGAGCAAATAAGGTGGAAGCCGAGCCGAGCGAAACGAGGAGCCAGGAGCTCTGCCAGAGTCCCAGGCAGGCGTCGGATCCACTGGATGCCCACGCGGTGTTCATCGAGCGCGGGTCCGCACGGGAGGGCATTTGGGGACCGTCCGCACCTAATTTTTTTCCTGCGTGACACGCCCAAGACTGCCTCTGTCACCAGCCTTACAGGTTACAACAGCTGTTGAATTGGTACGATCTTTGTCCTGAATGCTTTTGCTACTGTCGCCGCCTCCCGTCCAGTGTTGGCGCGTGCCTCAATTCCGCTGTCAGATGCGTCTCCTGGCGTATGCCGCGCTCCATGTCCAGCCGGCTTCTGACGTCTCCATACTATGACATAGCCTTCCATCCGTCCATCAGGAAAAGAAAATAGAAAAAGGACAGAGGCATGACGACAGAAAATAACGTTGAGAGGAGGTCACGCTGGTAGTTTCACGTGGAAAAAAAAAATCAAAAGATGGACCCACAAACTGATAATGTGCCATAGCTTCAATTTTTTTGGAACCAATTTTGGGAACTGTTGGGTGAGGAAGTCCTTCTTTGGCGAGATCAAAAAGCAGATTTTTGGACTTATATTTTTAGACATTCTTAGAGATGCTCTAATGTGACTGCATTTGGGGCAATGCTAATGCTCGTGTGCACTCTGTGGTAGTGAGTTTACTCAATTTTCAGTAATGCTTAAATGATATGAGCACGACAGTCTTGAGCTTCCCAAACTTCCAACCCGCCATAAATCACGGGTCAGGCACGGGCTCATTTTTACCCAAAACCCAAAAATCCGACCCGACCCAAAAAATGTACGTGAAAAATTGGATTTTACCTGACCCGATCCGACCACATGCTGGTCGGGAACGGGCCTATTTTTTTACCCAACCCGACCCGACCCAAAGAATGATCAGGTCTAGTCTAAGGTCAAATACAATCCAAACAGGACCACTGGAAACCATAGCACAGGCGAGAGATACAATACCTACCGTGAATATTAGAATAATCTGTATTAGTTTCATAGGATGTTTATATGTTTACTCAGATCCCAAACAATATATCTAGAGATAACGAGATATAGAAACATGAGATACCTTACCATAATAACAAGTAACCTAGATTTTGCCATATGCTATCTCGCTCCGTACCGATTGATATATGCACTGCCCTACAAATATTGCGGGCGCCACGGTGGTGGTGGCAGATCATCCACCGATCGAGAACCAACTATGCGTAAGTGCATAGCAATGCCGTGGGCCCGTGGCCGTGGGGAAGCAGGATCCACAACGAGCGCATGCCCGCCCCTCTCAGGAACTTGCTCAAGTGGACGGAGGTGTTCTTCACCAAGAACGATCTCAAGCGAGCCAAGCTAGCCGTCGAGATGGCCTGCCAAGCGTTCCCCTCGTCCCGGGAGGCCCGGCGCGCGCGCTTCGCCGTCTTCGTCCACATGGCCGCCGCTGACTGGGCCGCGGGTGTCGACCGCTACCTCCTCGGCGGAAGAACCACCGTCAGAGGCTTCCTGCGCTCCGCAACCCGCAGCGAAGCCGACAGGAGGGACCTCCGCGATCTGCTCGACCCAGCCAAGAGTCGTCACTACTCCGCCGTAGCCGCGTCCGCGTACCAGTTCCTCCTCTGCATGATAGAGGACTGATGAATCCTCTGCTGATGTAAAACACGCACGGCTTGGCTGCCTTCTTCTCCTCCTCAATAGCAGGCCTCACCCCGGAGGCTTTTGATTCTGAAGAACTCTCTGTTGCTCACCTTATTGCTCGGCCTGGTGGACATCGAGTTCTGATCTGAAGAAGATAAAATCCTTACCAGCTTGCAAATGCAATTTATCATGTTCAATTCAGGCAGACAAGCAAATTTAAGGGATCACAAGAAAATTTAAGGTTAGAGTATAACCATTAACATCAATAGCTCTCGCAGAGTCACAACACAAGATACTGATTTTTTTTTTCACGACCGATCAACTGATCAATACATCCCGCACTTATTCTACTGCATTCTGCAAGTTTCTACTGGAAGTCATCAGTTCTACCAATGGCAGGCCACTGGGCTCCTGACATGATGGTTCTCGTTCTGCCAGATGATGTGTCCGAAAGCCCACTCTGTCTTCCGGTTTCCAGGGGCTTCATTTCTGAATTCCACCGTGTAGCTCTTCATCTCCTTGGGCTCCTTGAACTCCAGGGTCGGCGGCGTGACGATCACCTTCACGTGCTCCGGCGCCTTGACGATGACAGTGTAAGTCTCGGCCTCCTCGGACACCTTGGTCAGCGTCCGCGTCAGCGTGCGGGTGGCGGTGCGGTTGTCGAAGACCACGGCAAAGGACGGGTAGTTGAGGCCGGCGGGGCCGCCGGCGAGCGTCCTCGTGCATGTGATGAAGTCCGGCACGAACGAGCGGATCTGCCCCGCGCTGTAGTTCATGGCGCACAGGAAGTCGACGTAATCGCGCTCGCCGGCATCGTAGACCAAGCCCGGGTCCAGCGCCAGCCGTGGGCGGATGTGCCCGGCCCCGGCCACCAGCGGCGTCGCGGCCGTGTCGTTGTTGCTGCCGACCGTGACGCCGTTGTCGCGGATGTCCCGGCCGCGGTTGTCGAGCGTTCCAGCGGTCGTCATCAGCGCCGACCGTATCATGGCCGGTGTCCAGCTGGGGTACTCCTTCTTGATCAGCGCCGCGATGCCGGCGACGTGCGGGCACGCCATGGAGGTGCCCGAGATGATGTTGTAGTCGCTTCTCCTCCCGTCGTCGAAGTGGGATGAATCTCCCAACAGAGAGGCGGCGCCGGACCAGGCGGCAAGAATGTTGACTCCTGGCGCGATGACGTCGGGCTTGAGGAGCTCAGGGGCGCCGAAGTTGGGCCCCCGCGACGAGAAGCTCACCACCACCGGCGCCCGGTTCTTGCCGGTTACCGTCTCACAGCCGAAGCTGAAGGACGCCACTGGCTTCGGCTCCGAGGCCATGTAGGCCCTGAGCTTCTCGCCTCCGGTGTAGCTCAAAGTGAGAGCAGGAAGGGGGAAGGCCGTGGCCATGATGCCATCCCGTAACCAGCTAGTAGTATCCACATCAACCAGCCCGGATCCACCAGCATTCTGCGCCTTGATGCCATGCGGTATGCCTGCTCCGGTCGTGCACACCACGATCTTGCCCATGATCTTGTCGGGCGTGAAGTTCTCCGGCACAGAGCAATCGGTGGACACCAGCTCGACCATGCTGGTGCCCTTGGCCTGCATGGTGTAAAGGGACTTCCCGGCGAGCACGACCCCGTTCCCGAGCGTGAGGTTCGACGGGAACAGCCGGTCCACGGTGGCGGCGCCTACGGTGGTCATCCACGGCGCCGAGTTGCTTACCGTAGATGCCATCGGGCCGGAGTTCCCGGCCGAGAGAGCCACGAAGATACCTTTGCGCTCGGCACCGAACGTGGCGATGGCGATCACGTCGTCGTGGAAGGGTTGGGGAGGGCCTCCGATGGACATGGAAATGATGTCAACGCCGTCCTTGACCGCAGCGTCCACGGCGGCTACCATGTCCGCGTTAGAGCACCCGCCGGGGCCGCACGCCTTGTACATGGCGATCCTCGCCTTGGGCGCCATTCCCCACGCGGTCCCTCGCGAGAACATGTAGAGGCTGGCGTCGGGGACCTGCGCGCCGGCGGCCGTCGAGGACACGTGCGTACCGTGTCCGATCCTGTCCCTCGGGGAGGGGACGCCGCCGCCGCTCGTGCTTCCCGCCATTGCCTTCGCGGCAGCGTCGAAGGCCTTGGCGCCAACCAGCTTGTTGTTGCACAAGCTGGAGTTGAAGTCGTGGGCGTCGACGCACTCGCCCCTCCAGCTCGGCCGGACGGGGCCGAGCCCGCTGTCATCGAAGCTCACGCTCTCGGGCCAGATGCCGGTGTCGATGAAGCCGATGATGACGCCGTCGCCGTAGTTTGTCTCGTTCCAGGCGGCGTTCCCCGGGTCGAGGCCGATGAACCCCGGGGACCTCGTGGTGTGAAGGTTGATCAGCCTGTCCTTGTACAGCCCGGTGACGCCGGGTGCGCTGGACATGCCCCGGGCCTCGTCGTCGGTGAGCTGGACGGCGAAGCCGTGCATGACGGTGTCGTAGGTGTACAAGATGCGGCCGGTGTTGACGGGCCGAGGTGAGTGGGCGGCCACCATGGAATGGTACCAGTGCTCGAGGGAGGCGAAGTGGGGCGGCTTGGCGAGGTGGTTGGCATGGACGATGTAGGTGTTCGACGCCTGAGGCTTGAGTGCGGGCTGGTTGTTGGTCTTCGGGACGAGGGCTGAGTGGGTGAGCTGCGTGAGGAAGAGGAATAGGGCTAAGTGGTGCAAGAGCCTGGTGGTGATGAACGCCATTGCTGGTGGATGTCTGAGCTCGATGGTGAAGGAGTGCGTGCCCGGGGAGGGCTTTATATAGGCGCCTACACACAGCACGGTGGTTTCAAACTGGTGTAGTGGTAGATCATGGTGGTCGGTGGACTGAAACTAGGAGAAAACTCTGCTCAATAGTAGAAAGTAGTTCAAGGATTGTTAGAAAGGTAATACACATGAGGATGACACGTGGGACCCAGGACCACTTGTCAGTGACAATAAGGAAATGCCTAGAGTGTGCCTCTAGGCTCTAGTGCGCACTTCAGCAAGTGGCAGATGGATTTATCGGTGGTGTGAGCCTATTGGTAACGCTTGTACAATCCTCATGGCTTATGGCAATTACCAGCACTAGGTGAGTTCACCTGAGGATTATCCTAGATTTAATCTCATCACACAAACCCCTTGGAAAAAAAGAAAAATGGATAATTACTGGGTTGGAGGTCTACAAAGTTCCCAGTAAAATAAAAGAAATATATAAAGTTTTGTGAACCTGGTCAGGAGCTCTTCCAAATTTTGGTCCTTTTTTGCAATTATTAGGTCAAATTCATCCTATTCAAACTCTGAAAATGCAGCGCAATGAATTATCTTGCACTCTATGCCCGTGGGTAGCAAATTCCAGGCCAGATATATGTATCTGAAGCGGGCAAGCTGCAACCAGTGCTACGCTGCAAAGCGCTAGTGGAAATTATGGGTTTAAGACAAACCAAAATTTGGGGCTATCTGGCTTTGGTACACAAGATAGTGCAAGAATTTGAAATTTATCATGCCACCAAGTTCATAAATAGCAGTGCGGGAATCGGGATAGTGAATATGAACTCTGAAGCAATCTCCATTCGGAAAAGATTAGCTCTGAAACAATAGGATCCTCCTAGAAAGGTTAGACAACGTTTCTCCTGTAGCTTCCTTCAACCATCAAAATTTGGCTCATATTCTGCCATTCGGAGGCTGAGATTACATGATAAACCCATTGTCGAGGAAAACTCCAGGCGCCTTCCATTTCAGATTAGGAATTGGTAGAAATAAACATCGAGTGGGAGAGTCACCTTGCAAAAACACAGAACCATTTATTCTGAATGAGAATGCTTCCACTATACCTCTCCAGCCTCAAATATCCTCTTGGTTCAATCAATCCAGTTCCAGCAAGCAAAGCATGCAAGAAAAACGGTGGTCAGTTGTGTTTCTTCCCATATGTATGTATGGATGATGCTACCAGTTGCTTGCATCTGACTCCTCGAATATCAGAAAGTGTAACTGATAGTAGCTCTGAAATAGCTTCAGCCATTTATAATGAAATAAAATCCTATAAAAACAATCCAGAATGGATTCACGTACAAGCTATATACAGTTTCCATTTCCAAGCGACATGATCAATTGAAGCTTTCTTGCTCCTATTATAGTCTTGATCCACACCCAACTCGCTGCATGCGCTTGAGGGCTGCAATACGCAAACCTGTGCCCGACGCAATCACCTTAACAAATAGAATACCTCAGTCAAACAGATCAGTCGATGAGGTTAGAAGTGATCTTATAAGAGTAATAATTTCCCTCGGTTTGTCGTGAGACATGAAGTACAACAGATAGCATATTTTCTTCTTTAGACTACATACAACTCAAGGTATCCTAGATTTGATGCCACCTGACAATGAAACTATCTTCTGGAGAACTTTGACAGGAGATAGACAACCAAGAAGCAAAACAGAGCGAAGAGGACAACATGGAGAACATGATTTGAGCCCTGCCGGATGATGCTCTTGTTCAACCTTCGCATGTTATTCTTCACTCCTGCCTGAGCTTTTGCAAGGGTCATTTGCTGTACATGCACAGGAGATAACAAAGGTCAGAGCATGACCATAGATTGTCAGAGAGCATAGGAAAAAATAGCTGCTCCGTAAGGTAATATTGCTGTTATATTACATTTGGGGCCTTAACAACCTAAATGTAGTTATATTTAATGCATCAATCCACTGTTTTATGTTTGCTACAGTTCATCCATGGCACCTATAAGATCAAATAAGATAAGTGACCTCATGTGTAGATGCAAGTATAGAATATGACACAGGGAAACATTCTAGGAAATTTCATGATGAGGACTATAGGTGGTGGTAAGATTGAACAAACACCGATATCAGATGAAAAAAGTAAAAGGCACACGAACTACTAAGGACAAACAAGACATAACAAAGAGGATGCCAAGATATAATCCCAGTAGCCACAGTAAACGTAAATAAGAAATAGCAGAGAACATTACCAATTGGTTAAGGAAATCATTCTGGAACTTGGCTTCAGAATTTATCTCCTGGGCCACCTGGAGAAATAACAGATGCCAAAAGTTCAAATCTTGGATCCCAGAATGAGAACAAACACCGACATCAGTAGCTTTCAAGAATCTAAGGAACAGCTTATAACAATGATTGCAAAAATGAGCAGTTTCTACTTGACCTACATGCAGTATATTTGAAGTATACAAAAAAATAGCCATCGACTAGCTCTGCATGGGAGAGAATTTACAGCATCAAGGCCTATGATAATAAGAAATGGAGCAACATCAACATGGAAGTTTAATGAAATCAATGAATACTCTCAGCAGAAGATAAAAGAAAATAAGAGATCAACGAGATAGCTAATCATAGAAAATATAATGATGGGTCAGGAGCCATGACCAACATAAATCATCATGAATTTCTGATTCACAAATGGAAAGGTACAATGAAACTGCGGCACATGCATACATATGGTGATCTGAGCAAATGACTGTTAAACATACGCTTATTCATATATTGCATTTCCAAACACCCAAGATCACATCAGTTATGAAAAAACACCAAACCCACTCTACGACCATCATGTCACTAATATCAAATAACTCAATGCCCATTTGAAACAAGGAAATAAGTTTCATATCATGTGGGAACTGAATAGTTCCCCGTAAAATTCCTACAACATTATCATGAAATTCTTGTGTTAGAAACCTTGCTGTTAGCAGCATAATGAACTGGTGTTAGAAACCTTGCTAGCAACTAATATCAAAGTAGCAGTCTCCTGTGCTTTAAACCTGGCAGTAACAGGGTATTACCGTTGGGAACCAGAAATCCCATTGGGTGCCAGGAGCACTTTAGGTCCCAATTGCAGTTTGTTATTCATCTGACATGGTTCTAAATCTAGTTCTATACACTCCCAACTGTTCTAGGTTTAAAGACGGTGGAACAAAGTTAGCTGAAATAGCAAGGTGCAGCAGCACCATGCGCTAAATCGAACTACATGTTAAAACAAAATTGAGCAACTACGAGATATACCTTGAATCGCCACATGAAAACAATCTACTACGCGCTGCACACCCAATCAATAGGTTTCCTAGCTACGGAATCACGGTTGCAAAGACCCCCCTCAATTGAGCACCAAGCAAACCTACGGCGCAAGGAACATCAAGCACCACGACGGACCAAGTCGGAAGGGAAATCAAGTCTTACCCCTTTGAGCATGCGGACCCTGGAGTGCAGCCCGTCGATCTCCTCGTCGAGGTCCCCGTGCACCGGGTCGATCCGCAGCTGGATCTCGTCCGAGCTCGCCGCGTTCCTGCAAACCCCCCCCCCCCACCATAAGCGCTCAAAATCCATCACCAGATCCGATCCGATGCCTCCGGGTACAGAGGATCGGACGAGACGCCGCGGAGGTGGTACGGTAGGGTTTACCTGGATCGGAGCGGGCCGGAGCCGTACATCGGGTGCGCCATCGCCCCTGCCGCGCGCGAGGGTGTACGGAGACCCGGACCTGGCTCGAATCGGCGAGGGATCGTGGCGCGGCGGCGTGGGGAAGACGGCGACGGCGGGCGGACGCGGGGGAGGAAGGGGAATGGGGGAGACTGGGGGTGACTAGGAACGGGGGGAGGACGGAAAGCCGTGTCTCTGGCGCTGGGTCCCAGATGTCAGAGAGTTATTATTTGATGGATTCCGAATTTCCGATATGTGGGGCCATACCATGTAGCCCTGTACTCCTATATCAGTATACTAGTATACGTGTGATTTTTTACGACCATAGGCCGATAGGATACATACTAACATACAGCTATACAAGCATCCGAATTTCTATTTCCAAGCAGCCTGCAGCCATGCTTGATTTTCTTTTTCTCTGACACACACGGCCATGCCATTCTTCTGTCGCGATAGTAAAAAAGAAGAAGAAGGAATCCTGCAGCATTATCTTTCTCTGCAAGATTTATCGTGGATGCATGCATGGGGAGCCATTTCCGTGGACCGCAGCAACAATCTAAACAATTTCCAGCTCGGGGGATGTTCGTTTCTTAGGGTCTAAAGTTTAGACCCGTCACATCAAAAGAATCTTGTCATTTAGAAGTATTAAATAAAATCTAATTACAAAACTAATTGCAGAACCCTAGAGCTAATTCGCGAGACGAATCTAATGAGGTATATTAGTTCATGATTAGCGGATGATTACTGTAGCATTACTGTGGCAAATTATGGATTAATTAGGCTCGTTAAATTTGTCTCGCGAATTAGCACCCATCTGTGAAAAAAAATTTATAATTAGACTTTATTTAATAATTCTAAATAATAAAATTCTCTTTAATATGACGGATCTAAACTTTAGAGGGTGGAAACGAACACACGCTTGGTCATCCACAAGCAACGGCGGCATGAATCGGCGCACCGCACCACCCACGCTCACCCGGTCACCGCCGGCTGGCATCCGCGGCCGGAAGCACGCCGCCGCCGCCTCCGTTCCCCCGCTGTCCACTCGCCCCCACCGCACGCCCGGGCCTGGCGGCGGATGACGTGACGCTGACGTGCGGCGGGAGCACCACCACCAACGCCAAGGCACGTATCTTGGCTGTCCCTTTCCCCAGTGTCCTTGCATCGTCCCGGCCTCGTTGGGCCCCACCTCGGCGACCCCCCGCCCCTGCATATATTTCCCTGTCCGTACACCCTCGTCGCCTTCCATCGGCGTCGGCCTCGGCTCCAGTCACCCCGCCGCCGGAGACGGCTGCTGCGGCCGGGCCGGGGCTCCACCTTACGGAGGTTCTGCGGGACTGTGAGCCGCGCGGGCGGCGACCCCAACCCTCGCCGCTGCAGGTGAGCTCGTTGCAAGCTCTGATAGTCTGATCTGCCTCGCTCTGTTTGGTTCGTTCTCGAGGACATTGGGGAGTGGGAATGGGATTTGTGTGGCTGCAGAGTGCAGACTGGTGTGTGGGCCATACCGTCCACTGTTTTTTCCCCTTGGAGACGATCTAGACGATGGTTGCATGCATGGATGCCATTCTTTTGCACCCAATCTGCTTCGGCGATGAGAGGAGAGAACACGGTAGCTGTGTCTTCTCAGGAACAGCTCCGCGTGGAGTGTCCCTAGGTGTTCGGCTGGCTCCATGGCGCCATTTTGTTGGACTACTGCGGTATTCACCAGCTTGGTCAACCAGCACAGTACATCGCACTCGCACGCCACCTGTTCGGCATTCCACCGGTTCGCTCACCACGCGCCCACGGCTGTCCGCCCAACCACGCCTGCAGCGCTCTCTCTCGCCACCGGCCGCCGCACGCCCGGGGCTGACGGCGGAATGACGTGACGCGACGGGGCGGCGTGCGGCGTGCGCAACACTTACCCTTGCCTCGTCCCGGCCTCGGCGGGCCCAACCGGGCGGGATCATATTGTTTTCTTCGTGCTCTTCTCCTCATGTGACCTCTCCCCGTCCGGCCCCGTCGCCTTCCATCGGCGTCGGCTCAAGTATCTCCCCGCCGCCCGAGACGGTTGGTGCGGGGCTCCTCCTCCGGGGAGACTCTGAATCCGGAATCCCTCGCCGCCGCTGCTGGTGAGGCCGTTGCGAGGTACAGTACGTACCATGAAGGCATGAACAGTCCCCCCTCCCCCCCCCCCCCCCAAACAATGAAGACGATCTACGTGATGGTTACACGAACGTGCACGCCGTCCGGCGATCGTCTCCAGAGGAGAATCCGGTAGCACCATCTTCTCGGGAACGGTGCACTGTTCCATTCGCCTCTGACTAGTCTCCGACTAGCATTTCGGCTCCAGCGACATGCAGTGAGAGCCGTTTCCGCGGACCACGGCGATCGAGTACTTTACTGCTCCCCATCTTGGTCAAAGCTACAGCAACATAGTGTACGTTGCAGTTGGACGCCACCTGCCCTCCATTCCACCCGTTCGCTCACCTCATCACCTGTGTGCTGCTCGTTTTTTACAGGACGCGTCGCGGTCGCGCTGGTCGCCGACCGCCGGCAGCGCGCGGCCGCCGGTCCGGTGCACGCGTCGCGCAGAACGCCGGCCACCGCTCGGCTCCGCCTAGAAAGGAAAGGAAAGGATCGCGTCGCACGCCCCCCTCACCTTCCCGGTCACCGGTCTCCGCTGTCCACCCGTGCCGAGGCAAAGCGCCACCCACACCCCCCGGACGGGCGGCTGGCGGCGGCCATGACGTGACGCGCGGCGCCCGCGCCACCAAAAAGTCGGCAATAAATTCTTCTCCGGTATCTTTTCGTCGTCTCCTAGTCGGTACCCGGGCCCACCACCCGAGCAGCGCGGGCTCCGCGACCTCCGCTCCCCGCTCGTCCCGTCCCGGTGGTGCCTGGTGCGCCCGGCGCACTGCGCGCCCCGATATATACAATACAATACTCTTCTTTCTCCTCCGCGATTGCGTCCCCGCTTCCGCTTCTCTCCCCCTCTCCTGTCTCCTCCGCCTTCCCGCCGTCCACGCGACGTTCCTCGGGCCCGTCGCCTTCCTTCGGCCCACCCACCCACCCCCCTCTCTCTGACACAAGACAGTTGCGGTGGGGCTCGTTCACTGACTTCATTCGGAAAGTGCAGAGCCCCCCGACTCCCGGAGCCGCGCGGAGCGGGCGAGAGCGGAGACCCTCGCTGCTCCTGCAGGTGAGCTCCATGGCCTCCCTGTTTGGTTGGTTTCCGCGGTTTCTTGGGGACGGCAGTGGCTGGGTTAGTTTCACCGCTGCCTTTGGTTGATCGCCATGGAATTTGAGGTCGGGGTTGGCTCCCGGGAACCTTGGGCGGACCGGACGGAACGGAACTCGTGTGTTCTGGGTGTGATCTTGTGCGTTAGGGGTACAAGATATCTCGCGGGATATTTCTCATTTCTTATTAGGGTGTGTGCAGTTTTCTTTTCTGCGGGCGGTTCATGGGGACCAGGACTGCTAAAACAGATCGATCATTTTCGAAAGCTTTTATTGCAGTCTCGTTGCTGCTTCACTCACTTTGGATCCAGTTCTCGCGGACCTGGGCCTGGGGCTGCTCCAAGAACGGCCTGCGGAACTTTTAGCGCAGTGCAATTGCTGTTTGAGTGTTTGTTGCGATTTGCGGACGTTTGGGCACTCTGGATGTGTGGGCCTGAATATGTGAGAACCGAGAATCCTTGTTCGGATTTGGTGAAAAGCCAGGGGAATGGGAAAGGTGAGACCACAGGTGGGCTCATAAAGTTGAAGGATTAGTAGGATGGTGTAGCTAGTGGAAACGCGAATATATCTTTTCGGACGTCAATTTGTTTCATAACTTTGGCGCACTGAAGTACTAGTAGCTGATGTGCCCATTACTCTAAAAAAAACAAAAAAACAAAAACAAAACTGATGTGCCCCTAAGGGCTGGTCATAGGAACATGGTTTTTTATTTGGGTGATCGGCTTGAGAGTTGAGACTGATTGGCCTGGTGCAAAGGTTGTACTTTTGCCTATTGCAATCAGTAAGGCGGTCCACATCTCGTGTTTATTGCAGGACAATATAACAGTACATGTCAGGATCAGTAATGCAAGTGAAACTTGGATCTTGTTCTGTTACTGTAGCTATCGCATAGAAGTTCACAACTGATAATCAATGTATCAGTGTGTCGTCACTTGGTTAATCCAAATATATTCCTGATGAACTAGACTTGGTTTTTAAACTGATTTTTTCCTGCGAAAACTCATGAGTAGCATGCAAACAGTTTCCGTGTTTATGATGTTTATGGAACTTCTAGGTAGCAGCTTTGCAGTGTTATTCTGTTTTTTTCCGAAGTTGCGAGTGAGACTTTGTGCTGGTTAAGCACTGATAAGTGATAAACTGATAACTAAATATGACATGATTGCCATTGTGGTGCAGGTGATACTTTTGTAGCCTTGCTAATAATAATGGTTAATATGAGGGACAACGAATCGCCATATGAAGCACAAATGGAAGAACCCTTAGGGAGGGTGTCTATACTTTCTTACGGTTCTGGGCATATGCTTAATGACATCACATCGTCGTGTTGGTTTACCTATTTGCTGGTGTTTTTGACTGATGTGGGACTTAGTCCAGGGTACGTGCTTTCTGGGTTACATCTCTTTTTCTCATATTCCAATCTATGAGTATGTTCTGTCCTGTAGCATGTGGCTCAATTATGTTAAACTGGAGGTATTTTTGAACTCACTTTAGCTTTAGTCTTAACTCTTTATCCACTCTGCTTGAAGAGGAATTTTACGCTGCTATGAATTAGGAAGTAAGTTCATGTTTAATTTCAAGTTGTCTTAGACGTGATTCAGTATCTTACTGCAATATTCTCAAACATCTTTAAAAAAAAATTACGATCTAAAACTTTAATGTAAGTATGCACAACTGTTCATCAAATTCTTCTGTCCCTTTTTGTAACTAGTGCTAGTAATGTTCAAAATTTGGCAAATAAGACTTTACCATGTTTCAATACAAATGAGGCTACAACAGAAATGTTAGTTCCTAGGGAATGCCAATTACCTTTTTTAAAAAAAATAAAGCCAACTAATTTTCTGATCAATGACATGTTGTAGAGTCTGCCTAAAATATTGGATTGTTGGATCCAATCATGTTTGTTTACCCAGGTTATGAGAAATATTGAGATGCTGAAAGCTTGGAAGTAAAAGCTTCAGGATTACTTCAGACACTTTACTTTATAATTCACCTTTGCAGCGATGCTGCTGTTGTCATGCTTTCTGGACAGTTGGCGGATGGATTCACAACAATATTTGCTGGGGAACTGGTATGAGCCAAGAAACATGATGATCCGTGTACTATAATTTCAATACAATAACATTTTAATTGATGATCTTCTCTTTTTAGTCATCACGAGCTGAATTTGTTTTTAAGCATTTGCTGTGTATGATTCCGGGGAAGATATATAAACAAACTGCTTCTGTTCCAGATGGATCGTTTTGGGCATTTCAAACTGTGGCATGCAGGAGGATCTATTTTAGTGGCAATTTCCTTCTCATCTGTTTTCGGTAGCTGTGTTCCTTGCAAACTTATGGGGACTAATTCATCTACTTTGGAGACTGTTGGATACAGCACATTTGCCGCTATCTTTAATGTTGGTTGGGCAGTTACTCAAGTTGCTCACATGTAATTGCTCCTTTATTTCAGCACTTTCCCCATGATTATGTCTATGGTTTCAGCAGTTCATTTATGGATGTCTTTTACATATTTCTAAGGTCAATGGTGAACTGCATGACATCAAACCCATCTAGCCGGGTTTCACTTGTAAGCTGTCGTAATGCCTTCACAATGGTTAGAATACTCTACTCCAGTGTTTATTCTGTTGTGTCCAAATGACAAAATAATTGCATCTGATGTGCTCAATTTCCATGCTTTCGCTAGGTTGCAAATCTTAGCCTGTATGGCATTGCTTTGTTGATATTTACTCTATTGCAGTCAGTGAGCGTACTAGTTCAGGTATTCTCTTGTATTAAGTAATATGTTCACTGTGTGCCTGATACTCTTGATATTCATTATAATTTTTCAATACTTGGGACAGTATCGGTGGATTGCTTATGTGTCCATTTCCCTTGGATCTTGTTTTGTTGTCATCTTCTTAGTTGGAACAAAGGAGCCGGGGTAAGATGGATACCTATGTAATTAATATTCTTTAGAAAGAGTTATTGACTTTCACTAGGTTTTTCTTCTCCTTTATTATTTGTTGAATAAAGTATTTTTATCTTTAGGTCAATTCAGCACTCTACGGATAAGAACCTTTCCAGAATTTCATGGGCCTACTGGTTCAAGAGAGTATTATACTACCAAGTTGCTCTAGTCTATACTCTGACTAGATTGGTGACCAATGTTTCACAGGTATCTAGTAATCTTTTATCTGTGATATAGGACTGAAATTACCTTTTATTTGAGAATTTCTAAAGGCATTTATACTTTTCATTGTATTTAGACTGGTGAATCTTATTTCTTGAATATACGACTTATGCTTGGAACTTCAACAATACGACCAGTCAGTGATAATGTTCTGTTTGTCTTAACAGGCATTTCTTGCTTTTTATGTGATATATGATTTAGAAATGCCTCAATCCTCGAAAGCATTGGTAAGGTCCAACCCCACACTTTTTTATTTTTTAAGATTTATTTCTGACAATTGCAATAGTTCATCAATCATTCTATTATTGTATCCTTTGGCGTACTCATCTATCGCACATGCTATTGTAGAAATTTTAAACAATTGAACAAACAAGATATATATTATACTCGGTAGAACTTATTGCCAATGATGTAAGAGGTGAAAAAAATTGAAGGCCTGAAAGCTGCCGAATTTCAGCCTGTTCTCTGAAATTAATCTGCTTTCTGTTAACTCCAGTACATTCGGTGATCAGTCCAGATAATCTGATGTTTCACAGTCAAAATAATCTTATTACTGAAATATATGTTAAATAATAGTATTTTTTTTCTTCTTCCTCAGCTAAGACACCGTCACCAATTTCGTAACATATACTCCATATTATATCAGTTAACCATGATGTTGTGTTGGTAGCGGTGGATTTCCAACTAGGGCCATGGCCCTACTCTTGACCCAGTTACGCTTTGGAAATTGAACTCCCTTGTGTTTTTGATGTAGTCCAGCCCAATCACGGCAGCAATACCATTGTGTGGCCCTAGTTGTTGGACCAGCCCAGCTCCGCCCCTCTGCGTTGACTTGTAATATGTGTGTCCCCTGGATAAATTATTTCACTTTTTTGTTTTTCAGATTCCCGCTATTATCTACGTCTGCAGTTTGATAGTATCTGTAATATTACAGGTCAGACTATTTTTAATGACTATTTTTTCTAATTTAGTACTTTGTTATTCAACTCAATGGAGTTTTGAAACGTTTATAGGAGACTAGGTGGTCAAGTTGGCGTCTCAAGCTTTACTTTTCAGCTGGAGCAGTGCTTTGGATATTGTCAGGTCTTGGAATTGTTCTTCTACCAAGCAGATTGCACAACGTCATGTATGCCATTTCAATCATAATAGGAGCTGCCAATGCACTTATGACAGTAAGTACAATGTAACATTGATTAATACATGTACTGCAAAGAGATGATACAAACTTTAAATAAGATGTACAATTAAAGGGGGAAAAACCCTTTAAGAAGGTATGTCACCAATTAATCATGCCATGGTGGTATGCTGTCATTCTGGCCCATGTACCTAGCTGTTGGCTGGGTCATGGATCTGGTATCCTGGCTTGTATTTCAATCCTGACCTTCAGTACTATTTGGTTTAGTAAGTGTCCTTTTTTATCAGTTATGTTAAAAGGGTGTGGAGATAAACAACTTAACCATTTTTGTATACTATCCCTGCATATTTTCAGCAGATTTTTTCCACGCATATTACTTCCATCATTCTTATCTTTCCTTGATACCAGGTGACAAGTATTAGCATGGAAGGTGTTTTAGTAGGAGAAGATCTAAATGGTTGTGCTTTTGTGTATGGCTCATTAAGTTTTGTTGACAAAGTATCATGTGGAATAGCCCTGTATATACTGGAGTCCTATCAAGGTAATAGTTGTAACTGTCTTAGTACTGGCTAATCAACATAAGCATTGACTTTTTAATATTTCAGTTAAAATTTTGTGATTTTGCATACAGGTACGATAAGATCAAATTTAGTAACGGCATTTGGCTATTCAGTTACAAGATTTGGTTTGGGCTTTGTTCCAGCTGCCTGTTCGCTGCTTTCAGCTATAGTAGCTTATACCATGGACCTCCCTGATACTCGACGAAGACCTTTGGTGGAGCCCCTTCTAGCATGATTTTGCTTGTGGCACTGCTACAGTTGACTGTCAACATTTGGTCATCAGTAATAGACACATGATCGCGCGATGAAATTACTGGAACCTGAAGCTACTAACGACATTATAGGGTGGCGGAGGAAGTGGATGCTTGGTCAATTCATTGCAACTTCATATATAGTCTGAATAAATTATGATGGAGAGAATGTACTCAGCGACACGTTGAGTATAAATTAAAAGTAGCATTGGAACAGGAAGACTTCTATTGATCACACTGATCTGTACAGATCAGTCCACAATCCATTGTAAATGCATCTTATCTTCGTTGTTCAGAAAGTGCATGGCGTGTATGGCAATTCTTTTGAAAGCAATTAAACTGCCACATAGGCATATATAGCTCTTGCCAAGGGAAAGAATGTCTACTCTAGTTTTTGTTTTATAGGACTGTAATTTCATTGTACATATAACACTGATTCAAAAGAAACATTTCATACTTATATTGTCGGATGAAATCACCTGCGGTCATGTAAATTATTTCTGATATTCAGGAGTTATGCTAACTGTTCAAGAAAGCTAACTGGCCTATCTCTGGTGGGGTGATGAACATGAAATTCATCCAGGAACATGTCCTGATGTCCACTTGCCATCTGTCACATTCCAAACCTATTACATTCACACGTAGGTCTTATACAATTGTGAGAAAGTTCCAAACTTTCATCTAATTGTACACTGATTCCTTCACCAGTTCTAACTGAAAATAACTCCTGTCCAAGAGCTGAATAATAGCAGCTGCAGTTTATTTTTAAGTATTTCTTTCTCCGATAGCAATGTAAAAAGGGTATGTAGAATGCGGCACCTGTTGCAACTTGCAAGGCTTCCAATATACGTTTTGCTTCCAAAAAATGTGCTATTGTTGCGTGGGGTGCCAGATTATTTCTGCTGCATTGCAAAGGCACATTAGTACAGTTCTTATCTGCAATTTCATTCAGTATAGGACAAATTTAGCCCGGTAAGTGCAGAATAAATCTAGTAAAACTGTAAAAAGGATGCTTTCTTTTGAAGTGATCAGATCCAAAGAAAAACCACAGATTGACTTACCTAATGTTCAGCTAGTGGCCAGTAGCTATGAAGATTGAGAACGCAACTACCTTGCCTATTGCACTGGCATTGCTAAAGATGTCACCTAGGATACTAATATTGCAACGTCACTTCATACCAGGAATAAGTTCATCCACACCATTGCAAATGAATTTCTCAGTACACCTACTGATCTATATGACTGAGAAACTGTTGCGGTTGCAAGTCACATTCAGCAGTATGCCAATCTTGTATCCTATTTGGTAATGTGAACAGGCACAGGTTTGTACCACACAAACACTCTTCTCTGGCGTTTTTTTTTTGTGCGCGTTGCAGGTTTGCAGCACTCTTGAGCACATAGCTACTAGTTGAGTGTAGATCAAAAGTAGCATTGGAGCAAGAAAACTTCTATTGATCACATCTATCGGAACAACACATAGCCTTGTGGATCCATTTTGAACTGTTTTCGTATGATTGTATTTCATTATATAGCTGATGAAGCCATTTTGCCTACCATCATTGATTCTGATATTCAGGAGACAGATGCAAGCAACTGGTTTCAAAATTGATTAGATAGGAAGAAACCTAACTGACCACCTTTTTTTTACATTTACATGTGTGATCTGACTTTGTCTGGTGGAACTGTTTTTTTTTTGAACTATGAGGATATTTTTTAGAGTTATAACCATGAGGATATTAGAGGCCAGACAAGTCTTGTGATGCCCTCTCATTCTGAATACATGGTACTGTGAATTTGCAAGGTGCCAAACTGCCAACTGAATGCGTATTTCTGTGTCCATTCCTAATCTGCTCATGTGCCAGCAGGCTCAATCGAAACAAGTACTAGGTCCCAGGCTCCCAGCAGCTTCTTTCTCCTCCTGAAGCAACCCCTTCCCTCGCCGTCCTTCAGCTCCATGACATGATGCCTCCATCTATGCCATGCGTGTCCCACTCCCACCCTAGGCATGACACACACAACGTCGGTTGTCTGTGCAGTGCGCACTGCGATGCGTTGCGTTGCGTGCAACGGTAGGTCTCAATCCTCGGCGAGGGGCCTGGCAGGACTGTGCGCGGCGAGGGTACGCGTTCCGGCTCGCTCGATGCCGTCGCGGCCGCGCGGTTCGGCGGCCGCGTGCTCCGTGGGGATGCTCGCTCATGCAGACAGGTCGGACGGCCGCGCACACGGGCAATGCAGGCGTGCTCATGGCGACGACGTGCGCGCGCTCATGGCGATGAACCGAGCAGGAGCCAGAGCAAAGGCCGCAGGAGCAGAGCACAACGTCCCCAGCGAGCTTGCCTCCAAGTTCCAATCCCCGCGGCTCCCCTCCCTGGACGAGGCTCCGCGCAGCGCATCGTCCATCTTGGCCGCACGTGGCCGATCCAACGACCAGGAGAGACCAAGGGGTGGACGGTATTTCATTTACCGTCCACCCCAAGAGTCGGACGTCGCCGCCGGGATCGTCGAAGAGAACGACGCCATGCTGACGTCCATCGCCGCTGCCACATTATGCGCGTCCACGGCAATTCCGACCGCGAATTCCTGGAGCCCTGGCCAAACCGCGATCGGCGGCGTGCGAGCTTATCGACGGATGGCGGCTTGGACGGACTTCCCGCTGCCGGACGGGCGAGCGCGGCAAAAGCCCGCTCGTGTTCCGGGCGTGCACAGGGCACGGCGGCCATGAGGCTGGGTGGCGGCGCGGCCCTGGATCATGAGCGCTCGTCCCCGAGGGCTCCCGCTTCGGCGGACCACGAACGCCTTGGCGCCGCCTCCGTCGCCCCGCGCTCTTCGTGCTCCGGTACCTCGACTGCCGCCGCGCGCGGGTCACCAAGACGACTTCAATTTGGAGGTGGCTTTCGCGCACAGCTCAGGGAGGCTGATGAATTGGTGGATCCATTTTGACTGCCATTTTGCCTACCATCATTGATTCTGGTATTCAGGAGACAGATGCAGTCAACTGGTTCCAGAATTCATTAGATAGAAAGAAACCTAACTGACCACCGTCTTTTTAGATGTGTGATCTGATTTTTTTTCTAGTGTAACTCGGTCTGATTGAACCATGAGGATATTAGAGGCCAGACAAGCCTCGTGCTGCCCCCTCATTCTGAATACATGGTGCTGTGAATTTGCAAGGTGTCAACTGAATGTTTATTTCTATCCATTTCAAATCTGATATTTCAGAGTTCATATTCGCTATATATACATGTCACCTTTTTCTGGATTTAGTGGCTTGGCGGAATCGAAAGCCTAACGCTTCCCTTGAACTATGTGTAGATTCCTATCTTGTGTACCAAAGTAAGATAGCTCCAGACCCTGATTTGTTCTACGGCCCAGAATGCCCACTAATGCTTGCTTCAGAGGGCAGGCTCGCACTGGTTGCGACCTGCACGCTTCAGTGTTTACATATTTTCGTTCTGCAATGAACTGTAGCTTTGCCTGTAGAATGCACGATCATTCGTTGCATTGCACCTCCAGAAAAACTGGCATCCGCAAGCAAGTCCTTGCAAGTTTATGCAGTATAAGGTGAGCATAGGCTGGAACTTTCCCCTTTTTTTCTAAATAAACAATATAAGATGAATTTAGCCTGATAATTGCAAAAAAAAAGGCCTAGTTTTTTTTACAGCTTCTCACCTGGGTACACCATCAATAAATCCATCAACCCCTTGCTGAAGTGTAAAATAGACCACTAGAGCCTAGAGGCACTGATGGTCACTAGTGTCTGATAGTCCTAGAATTACCTCATATTGGTTGCATCGCGTCCATTTTTCCACTATCAAGTATCAACTATCAAGCAAAGTTTTGTCTCGTAGTACTACAAAGAAAATATAACATTGTTATCACTGACAAATGGTCCTACGCCCCACATATCATCCGCATGTTTTGTCTCTATCCTTGTTAGTGAGCAAAATTTTCTTCTCCTAGTGTCAATCCACCATGTGCTGTGTAGCAGCAGGTTTCCAGGGTGGCAGATGAACTGGGCTCGATCAGCCTCTATATAAAAGCCCAAACAGGGCATGCATTCCTTCACCACCGAGCTCACACATCCACCGGCAATGGCGTCCATCACCACAAAGCTCTTGCACCACCTAGCACTGTTCCTCTTCCTTGTGCAGCTCACCGGCCCAGTTCTCGCCTCAAAGATCAAGAGCCATGCTGCGCTCAAGCCTCAGCCACCGAGCACCTACATCGTCCATGCCAACCACCTCGCCAAGCCGCCGCACTTCGCCACCCTCGAGGACTGGTACCATTCCATAGTGGCAGCCCACTCACCTCGCCCCACCAACACCAGCCGCATCTTGTACACCTATGACACCGTGATGCAAGGCTTCGCCGTCCAGCTCACTGGCGACGAGGCCCGGCGCATGTCAGGCACTCCCGGCGTCGCCGCTGTGTACGAGGACGAGATGTTCTACCTTCAGACCACGAGGTCGCCGGGGTTCGTCGGCCTCGACCCGAAGAACGGCGCCTGGAACGAGACGAACTTTGGCGACGGCGTCATCATCGGCTTCATCGACACCGGCATATGGCCCGAGAGCTCGAGCTTCAGTGACAACGGGCTCGGCCCCGTCCGGGCGAGCTGGAAGGGCAAGTGCGTCGACGCCGACGATTTCAATGCCAGCCTGTGTAACAACAAGCTGGTTGGAGCCAAGGCCTTCCGCGCTGGCAGGGCGGGGAGCAAGATCTGCGGCGGCGTCCCCTCCCCGAGGGACAAGGACGGCCACGGCACGCACGTGTCCTCGACGGCCGCCGGCGCGGAGGTCCCGGACGCCGGCCTCCACATGTTCTCGCGAGGGACCGCGTGGGGCCTGGCGCCCAAGGCGAGGATCGCCATGTACAAGGCGTGTGACATCGACGGCTGCTCTGGGGCGGACATCATAGCGGCGGTCGACGCCGCGGTGAAGGACGGCGTGGACATCATTTCCATGTCCCTCGGAGGCCAGCCGCGCTCCTTTCACAGCGACGCCATCGCGATCGCCACCTTTGGCGCTGAGCGCAACGGCGTCTTCGTCGTCCTCGCGGGCGGCAACGCCGGACCGGGAGCATCTACGGTGATCAACACGGCGCCGTGGATGGCCACCGTCGGCGCCGCCACCGTGGACCGGCTGTTCCCGTCGAATCTCACGCTTGGGAACGGTGCTGTGCTCGCGGGACAGTCCCTTTACGCCATGCAGGCCAAGGGAACCGCCATGATGCCGCTAGTGTTCAGCGGATCCCCTGGTGACTGGACGCCCGACACGGTCATGGGGAAAATCGTGGTGTGCATGGACGGAGCAACCGACGCACATGGCATTCTCTTGCAGAATGCTGGTGGAGCAGGGATAGTTGGTGTGGATCCTCGCGAGTGGTCTCGAGATGGCACCACGGCCTATGCCTTCACCCTTCCGGGTCTCGCGCTCAGCTACACCGCCGGCGAGAAGCTCAGGGCGTACATGGCCTCGGAGCCCAACCCGGTGGGGTCCTTCAGCTTTGGCTGTGAGACGGTCATTAGCAAGAACAGGGCGCCGGTGGTCGCCGGCTTCTCGTCGCGGGGCCCCAACCAGATCGTCCCCGAGCTCCTCAAGCCCGACGTCGTCGCGCCGGGAGTGAGCATTCTGGCGGCCTGGTCGGGCGACGCATCTGTGTCGGGAGACTTTGTCGACGGGAGGAGAACCGCCTACAACATCATCTCGGGCACCTCCATGGCGTGCCCGCACGTCGCCGGCATCGCGGCGCTGATCAAGAAGAAGTACCCCAGCTGGACGCCGGCGATGTTACGGTCGGCGCTGATGACGACCGCCTGGACGATCGACAACCGCGGCCGGCGCATCCGCGACAACGGGGCCACCGCTGACCTCAACGACGGCGTCAGGGTCGCGACGCCGCTGGTGGCCGGGGCCGGGTACGTCCACCCGGATCTCGCGCTGGACCCGGGCCTCGTCTACGACGCCGGCAAGCGCGACTACGTCGACTTCCTGTGCGCCCTCAACTACACCGCGGAGCAGCTGCGCCTGTTCGTGCCAGACTTCGTCAGGTGCACGAGGACGCTCGCCGGCGGCCCTGCCGGCCTCAACTACCCGTCCTTTTCCGTGGTCTTCGACAACGGCACCGCCATCCGCACGCTGACGCGGACGCTGACCAAGGTGTCCGAGGAGGCCGAGACGTATAATGTCATCGTCAAGACGCCGAAGCACGTGAAGGTGACCGTCACGCCGACGACCCTGGTGTTCAACGAGCCCAACGAGAGGAAGAGCTACTCGGTGGAATTCAGAAATGAAGCCCGTGGAAACCGGAAGACAGAGTGGGGTTTCGGACACATCAGCTGGGAGAACGAAAACCATCGTGTCAGGAGCCCAGTGGCCTGCCATTGGCAGAACTGATGACTTCCAGTAGAAATTTGCAGACTTGCAGTAGAATAAGGAGTGCAGATGTGTTGATGAGTTGGTCGGGTCATGAAAAATTCAGTATCTTTTGTTGTGACTATGTGAGAGCTATCGATGTTAGTGGTTATATGATGTTAAATTTTCTTGTGATCCCTTAAATTTGCTTGTCTGCCTGAACATGACAAATTGCATTTGCAAGCTGGTAAGCATTTTTATCTTCTTCAGATAAGAATTCCATGTCCCCCAGGCCGAGCGATAAGGTGAGCAACAGAGAGTTCTTCAGGATCAAAATCCTCCAGGGTGAGGCCTGCCATTGAAGAGAAGAAGACAGCCAAACCATAGTGACGAGGGCAGGCCCGTCCTTAGTCGTGGTGTTCCACGGCCGCACCGCCGTGATCATCACGCCGACGATCCTCAAGTTCAAGGAGCACTTGCAGACGAAGAACTACACAGTGAAGTTCAGAAATGAAGCCGTAGGCACGCGGAAGGCGGGGTGGGACTTCGAACACATCGGCTGGGAGAACGAAAGGCATCGAGTCAGGATCTTCCAATGGAAGAACTGATGACTTCCTGTAGAAATGCACTAGAATAAGATCATGCTTGAACTGATGCTGTGTCATGAGTTGATTGGTCAGGGGGAAATCAGTAATTCAGTATGCTGTGTTTGTCAGAGCTATCAATCAATGTTATCAGTTATTCTTGTCGAAAAAAATGTTAGCAATCTGATGCTATTAAATTTTCTTTTGTTCTTGTAAGCAGTCTGCTAGAGGGTTTATGCAGTTAAACAATATAGTCGTCTTCAGAATCCTGTCCTCCATGCTTCGCAAGGTGAGCAACAGAGATTTCTTCAGAATTCAGAGTGAGGGCCAGCCATTAAGATGGAGCAGAGGAGAGGAACCGCCCATTGGTGGCGTGGCAGGCCCAATTCTTGATCCCCATGGCTGCTCCTTGTCTCTTCTCATTGTCGCTCATGGTGGCGGCTAGTCGGGCGTGGCCGCTGGCCTCCTCTGGTTTGGTGCCGAGGCAGCGGCGCCCATATTGCCGACCTTGCCAGCTCCGGATTCGCGGCTTAGTTCTCGCTTTTCATGCACGGACGCGCTCAGGGCTCGCAACGGGGTTCCCAGCTCGCAACGGGGTTCCCAGCGGCCGCCGGTGGCAGCGAGAGGCCTCGCCGACCGCCATCTCGCCGGTATAAACATTTGCGTAGAACCCCGATCGCGATTATTAATCCCGATCCAATATAGAGGGTTTTCTGAAAAAATGTCAGATCCATAATTTCAAACGCCACCCTAGTTTGGATCGCGATAATAGTCGCAATCCAAACTAGAGGGTTATGTGCAAATTTTGGCTCAGATATTTCCGAAAACACCCTAGCCGCGATTCAGTATTTGATAGAAGCCCCCCTCCACGATTTCAAATAAGCCCTCCTTCACATGTGCAGCTCACCGCTAAGCATTCTGATTCCCCCCTGCTCCAGGTGATCCATCGCCGCCGCCGGCCGCGGCGTCTTCCATCCGGTGCAAGCGGAATGTTCAATTTGGACCCATCGATCCCCCTTGCTCCTATTCAAACCCTAGCACAAGATTTTCGCTGGTACTGTTCAAATGAGCTTCGCTGGCTCCTCCGCTCCTGCAGCAAGGGCAGGAAGAGCGTGATTCGCCGCCTCCCTGCGCACGCGGCGTGGCCGATCTGCCGCCCTTGTTTGGTCAATGGGGATGTGCGAGCAGATCAGAAGATGGACGGGGCCTTCGATTGCGTCGCGCTGCTCCAGGGAGTATGATCAGCGAGCCTGCTCCGGTTACTCGGATGGACATATGCCTTCTGTGCCAGACTACCAGTAAACAGTGACACCAACTGCCATTGCAAGCAGGCAAGGGAAGCAATCAGACCACCAATGACAAAACTACCCTGCAGTATCAAATGTAACTGGGTTGCAGAACCACTTCCACCTACCCCTCTCTGTGCAAGCATTCCAGCAATTTCGAACTTTACAGCACACTTTGTAGCAAGTCAGTTTTAGTGCTAGCTCAGATATTTGGGATTACATATGGGGTAATCCTGTTTTATCCTCAATCAAGGCTTATAAAAACTGTCATTGGGCATACCACACTGGCTCTGGAATTCATCTTGCCAGTTAAACCACAAGTGTAGCAATTTCACCTACAGCTGACTCAGGCAGCAACATAAGAAGTAGAGCAAGGATGGACTCCATCACAGCTATGGGTGGGCATTCAAGTAACCCGAAAATTTCGGGTTGAGTAATTCGGTTTTTAGGAATTTTGGGTTTTCAAAATTGCTACCCGAAATTTGCCTGAAAAAAGAAGAACCTGATAATTCGGGTACCCGAAAATTTGGGTTCGGGTTCGGGTTTTCACGAACTACCCGAGAATCTGTGAGATTGCTTGCAAAATTTGTATCATCTTTGCATGAATCAAAAAGAAATTTAAAACAAAAATTATCAATAGTAATAAAGCCGCACAACAAGCTAACAAGCTTACGAAACAAAGACAGTAGAGCCTTGTTTAGATGCACTCAAAATTCCAACTTTTTACACTCTCTCTCCATCACATCAATTTTGGGACACATGCATGGAGCAGTAAATGTATGTAAAAAAATAACTAATTGCACAGTTTAATTGTACATCACGAGACGAATCTTTTAAGCCTAGTTAGTCCATGATTAGATAAAATTTGTCAAATGCAAACGAAAGCGCTACAGTATCAAATGTTATAAAATTTTGCAATCCTAGATCTCACGTCGGCTAAAAGGCACCAAGCATTCAAGGATAGTGGAGCACTAGCATTAAATTGTTTACGGATCGACACCAAAAGAAAACCAAACGAAAATCAAAGACCAGACTTCCATCGGGACTTGGTCCAGTGTTACGTCATGCACTTGCAGTCGTCCTCTCGGTCGACACTGAGACTATCTCCAGCGGATGACTGTAAAGGGTCCTCTATATATAGAGGAAGATTCCGTTCTCTACTGCTTCAGCAGCGTTCTCTAAATGGTCCTCTAAAATAGAGAACGCTACAGGTTTCCTCTATATATAGAGATTCTCTCTCCTCTTCTCTATTTTTTCTTTACGTTTCAAACACTGAATTAAATAAAAATAAAATATGTTCATAGCGTTTGAGGTATGATAAATACGTACGTACAAAAATTTGTAACAAAATACGTTTCTAATATAAGGTTTAATGTATAGAGAACGAGATTTAGAGAACGTTGTTGGAGAGAAATGAGATATAGAGGAGAGAATCTTGTAGAGAATTCTGTAAATGAAGGATGTAGAGGATGGGATTTGGAGGATATCGCTGGAGACAGCCTGAGGCAACGCGGATCGAGGAGCTGCAAGACGCCAATCGAGAGGGACAGGCTGCAGCGGAAGGAGCCCAGGACCTAGGCGCGTTGTGGCCTCGTGGGTGAGCACACGCATGAGGAAGACTAGCGGACTGCTTCCGCCATGGTCTGGGCGGACGAACAAGACGGTGAGAGCTGGGCGGCGGCGGAAAGCATGAGGTGGGAGGAGCGCAGGGAAAAGATAGGATAGGTGAGTGGATGCGGGGTATTCTGATCGGTGCTTGGGTTCGAGCTAGATGCGCATGGAAGGATGGAGTGGGCTGAAATTGTAGCTATAGGGTATAATAATGGGCTGGGTTGAAAATACTTGGGCTGCTGGACTACCTGGAAGTTTGGATTTTTTTTAGTTCGGGTACCGAGGTTCTAAACCCGATTTACCCATAATAATTTTGGGTATCGAGACTTGCTACCCGAAGTAGTGATCGGGTTTTTCGGGTTCGGGCTCAGGTTTTTCGGGTTCGGGGTTCGGATTTCGGATAATATGCCCAGCTATAATCACAGCTGGTCTTGGATGCGGGAGGATTAAAGCATATGTTCATGTTTTTTCATGGCACTAACTGTTTCCACGTTTCTTTTTTTTTACTTGCAGATGGTACATGCTAGCATGAAATTGGCTATTGCTGTGGCTTAGTTTCAATAATTACTCTTTTTCTTTTCTCAATTTCTTTTTTGATTTTAGATCTATCATTATTTATTACTCCCTTTGGTCATTAATAGAGTTTATTAGGACCCAGAGGTAGTGATTACTTTCATAAGCTTTTGAATACCATGGGCAACTTGAAATCTATGCCGCCTATCACAAAAATCTTCTGTTTCTTGTTCTAATTTTATTTGTGAAGATAAGCAGTTAAACACATTGTAAGCAGCCACAGTACTGAGGTTCTGAACTCTGCATTTCATATGGAAAGTCATGCCATTTCATGATCAACTCAGACGAGAGAAACAAAAAAGGTATTGTATTTAATACTATTCTGTATTATTATTTACAAAAAAAAATTTCTCGAAATAGAGTACTTCCAAAAATTTAGCACTGAGGTGAACATTGGACAGGCAAAACTTCCACCAAATGGACTAAAAATTCAGTTTCCAGAATTTCAATCTGCCCTTTGGACAAAATTTAGATTTCATCCGCCCAATGCACGAAAACACAATTTCATCCATAAACTAGATGAAGACTCATTTTTCGTCTGCCCTATTTTTGTAGTTACTCCAATTCGATTAATAGTTGTGTAAATAAAATAAGAAATAGTATTAAAGTATGGTACTTGATCTTCACTGGCCATCAGATGGGAAGTAAACTATGGCACTACTAACTAGTAACGAGCACATCTATCAATTTGTTCAGCGCCTGAGGGCCTGAACTGGCCTGCTAGTACCATCAGGGACTCACGTCCAGCGGAACTCAACAGGGTTCCTCACTTGATGCCCATCGTTCTCCCACACGATGTGTCCGAACTGCGTCGACCCGACCGCGGTCTTCTTACTCCTGAACACGACCTTGTAGCTCTTCTTCTCGTTCTGCTTCTCGAACTGCAGCGTCCGTGGCGTGACCGCCACCGCCACCTGGTCCGGCGCCACAACCCTCACGGTGTAGGTCTCTGGACCCTCCGACACCTTCGTTACAGTGCGCTTCAGCACGCGGACGCCGGTGCCGTTGCTGAAGTCCACGACGAGCGACGGGTAGTTGAGCCCGGCAGCGCCGCCGGGGAGTGTCCTCGTGCAGCCGGCGAAGCCGGGCATGAACATACTGAGCTGCGCGGCGCTGTACTTCAGCGCGCAGAGGAAGTCGACGTAGTCCTGCTCCACGGCGTCGTAGACCAGGCCCGGGTCGAGCGCCAGCTGCGGCCGGACGTGCCCGGCCCCGGCCGCCATCGGCGTCGCGACGCCGCTGCTGGTGCGGCTGTTGTCCGAGATGCCTCGGCCGTGGCTGTCGAGCGTCGCCGCGGTCACGGCCGGCGTCCAGTCGCGGTGCTTGTGCTTCAGCAGCTCCGCGACGCCGGCGACGTGCGGGTACGGCATGGAGGTGCCCGAGACGATGTTGAAGCTCGACCGTCTCGCGTCGCTCCTGCTCTGCGTCAGGGGCGACTCGACGGGCCACGCGGCGATGATGTTCGCGCCCGGCGCGATGACGTCCGGCTTGAGGATCTCGCGGACGATGTGGTTGGGCCCACGCGACGAGAAGGACGCCACCACCGGCGCGCGGTTCTCGCCGGTGACCATGCGGCCGGTGAAGCAGAACGACGCCACCGGGTCAGGCACCGAGTCGATGTACGCCGAGAGCCTGTCGGCTTCACGGGCGCTGACGGTGACAGCCGGAAGGGTGAATGGCTGGACCATGAGCCCGTCCATACGCCGATCCAGGGGGGAGACGGAGACCAGCCCGCTGCCACCGGCCTTCTTCACTGCGACGCCGTACGACGGGTAAACGCCGAAATCGCGAGCGCACATGACGATCTTGCCCCTGATCCTGTCGGATCCAAGATCGTTGGAGCAGTTGCTGGGCAATAGACGGATCATTTCTGTTCGGTTGGTCGTGTGGGCGTAGAGGGACTGCCCGGTGAGGACCTGGCCGTTCCCGAGCGTGATGCTCACCGGGAACACCCGGTCCACGGTGGCGGCGCCGACCGTTGTGATCCACGGCGCCACGTTGCTCAGCGTGAATTCCCGCGGGCCGAAGTTGCCGGCGGAGCAGGCGACGAACAAGCCCGCCCGCACGGCGCCGAACAAGGCGATGGACATGGCGTCTTTGTAGAAGTCGGGGTCGTCCAGGCCTCCGACTGACAGGGACAGGATGTCGACGCCGTCCTTCACCGCGGCGTCGATCGCCGCGACGATGGCCGCGGTGCTGCAGTCGTGCAGGACGCACGCCTTGTACATGGCGACCCTCGCTCTGGGAGCCACGCCCCTCGAGGTCCCGCGCGCGAACCCGAAGAGGCCGGTGTCGGGGACCTCCGAGCCGGCGGCCGTGGACGCGACGTGCGTGCCGTGCCCGGCCTTGTCCCGCGGCGACAGGAAATCGTCTGTCGCCAGGCTCATGCCGGCGGTGAAGGACCTGGCGCCGACTAGCTTGTCGTTGCACATGCTGGCGTTGAACCGCTCGCCGTCGACGCACCGACCCTTCCAGCTCGGCCGGACGGAGCCGAGCCCGGTGTCGTCGAAGCTGGCGCTCTCCGGCCAGATGCCGCTGTCGACGAAGCCGATGATGACGCCGTCGCCGAAGTTCGTGTCCGGCCAGATGCCGAAGTCCCTGTCGAGGCCGAGGAAGCCCGGGGACCTGGTGGTGTGCAGATGCACCAGCCTGTCCTTGTGCACGACGGCCACGCCCGGGGTGTTCGACAGGCGCCGGGCTTCGCCGTGGGTGAGCTCGGCGGCGAAGCCGTGTATCGCGGTGTCGTACACGTAGAAGACGCAGCTGGAGTTGGTGGCCGGGGAGAGGGAGGCCACCATTGAGGTGTACCAGTGCCCGTGGGTGGCGAAGTGGGATGGCTTGGTGAGGTGGTCGGTGTGGACGATGTAGGCGCTGCGAGGCTGACGAGGCATGCGTCCATGGTGGCCGCTGCTCGGACTGCTTTGTGTTGGGACGGTGGCTGAGGCTTGTGCAAGCAGAAGCAAGAAGCTTAAGCAACGCAAGGGACTGGCGGGGATGGACGGCTTGTTGATGCACCACGGCAGGTTCGGCTTGGGTCGACGAAATGGTTAGGTAGTGTTTGGATCCAAAGTGTAAAAGGGTAAAAGGGTAAAAATTTTGCCATTTGCTAAAAGTGGTAAAAGTTTTGCTATTAGGGGTGTTTGGATCCAAATGGTAAAAGTTTTGGTAAAAGCTCATTTAAACCTCTTTTCTCCTTTTTGCCATAGGGTGTTTGGGTCCAAATGGAAAAAAAAGAGCAAATTTTTTGCTGTTTCCTTTTGCTATCTGTTTTTGCTATTTTCTTTTTGCCATAGGGTGTTTGGGTCCAAATGGAAAAAAAAGAGCAATATTTTTTTCTATTTGCCCTTTTGCCAAAGGATCCAAACAGGCCCTTAAGGATGCACGGTTGTTTATATTCAGCGAAGCTGTCGATGGCTCACATCAAGGATTTTCCATTTCGTTTGGCTGGAGGCTGGAGTCATCCATTTGATCCACTGGACTAGCTGTCACTATGAAATACTTCGTCACATTCTGATCTGCAATAGTTTCTTATTAGGCATGCTTAGGCAAATGTTTAGTTCTAGCCAAAGTTTGATCATGCAAAATCTTCTCTTTCAACAAGATCAGCTAGACTATATTCCAGGAAAGATTAAGGTGTACTTTTTAAAAGATAAATGTTGCTATTTTTTATTCGGCACAACTTAGACGAAAATAACTATTAGTATAATTCTCAAGATTAGGAGTATAATAGGATGAGCTATATCTCGGCTGGCAAGTGGCGTGGCTGTTCACACCACCCACCCGCGTTCGATTTCTAGAATCAGAGCTGGTACTCCTACCTTTTTTCCTTAGTGATCTACCATTTGTTACACTATGACTTCAGGCAGCAGTTTTTACAGACGTAATGCTCCAAACATGACGGGTACATTGCCCACACTGGGCTACACTCAATTTACACCTTCTCCTTAGATTTTGGCTAGAAGTATGAGGACGAGGGCGGGTGATTAAAAATTCATGCGTTTCTAATTGGCGTTGCTAGCGCCCGGACGTCCGATGGATGTTCCGTTGCAACATTGAGAATTCACTAAGGTAACATCGGATATCACCTATTACAACATACGAAACCATACGTAAAACTGACTATGATATCTGATTCCAAGAAATAAAATTCCCACCGTAACATGTACATCATGCTCCGTGCGACATCCGCTCAAAATGGTAACATGCAGAAACAATGTTTGCAACATTGACGCTTACCTTTTGGGACATCCAAAATTATGTGTTGCAACATCAGAAAATCACAAATTGAAGACATCGAATAAAAATGATCACCCATTGCGACAGCATAAAATCATCTTCTGCGGCATAAAAAAAAAGTTTGCAACATCTCAGCTCGGCGCCTACGGCTGCAACACAGGGCGTGGTCAGCTCGGGCACCGCGTAGCGTGGAGGGACGGCCGTGGTCTTGTCGGCGGAACGGCAGGGGTGCGCGCGCAGGGGCTGCGCGGGGACATGGTGGGTGGAGCTCGTCGCTAGGGAGGATCTGCACGGTGGCGAATGGAGGGGTGAGGGCTCAAATCGGTTAAGGAGGATGAGAGGGGCCATAGCCACGAGGAATTGAAGAGTGGCTCACCAGAAGCGGCGGATTTGGCGGCGCCCCCGCAAGGCCTCCTCCTACGTCGGCGACGGCCACGGCGAGCGAGACGTCGTCAAGCAAGTCGCAAGCGGAGAGGTCAAGCCGCTCGAGCGCCGGGAACGCACGGGAGCGGCTCCCGACGGAGCACCCGCAGCGCACGACGATGCGCGGCCTTGGTGCACTCGAAGGCGCAGCTGACCCTCGGATGTTATATTAGTTAACTCTCGAAGGCGCTAATAGTGGATGGGAGCAAAATGAGTGGATTGGAGGGGTGGGCGTGATGGAGTGTCCGAGCGTCCGGATGACTGATGCCAAGCATTACTGTTTTCTAATTTACATTTGTTTGGACATTTATACTACGAAAATTATGATAGGAACGTGCTGCAAAGAAAATAGCACTGCCACCTTTTCTCTAAATCTCAGTATGAGGGTAAGTATATTGGAGCCGTCTAATAGATGATCTCATGCAGTGATACGTCATCTTGAGATGATTGAACAGACAATCTAGAAGTTGTCATTTTTTTTATCTTAGAGTATATCATATCCCTTAATTTGTGGAATGCAAAAAAAGAATATTGTGAGTAATACGACAACAACAACTCGTATAATGGTGAGTAAGTGATCTCATATTTTTTCATTTTAGGGGGTGTTCGTTTCCGGGTATCTAAATTTTAGAGGGGTCACATCAAAGAGAATCTTATCATTTAGAAGTATTAAATAAAGTCTAATTACAAAACTAATTGCAGAACCCTAGTGCTAATTTGCGAGACGAATCTAATGAGGTATATTAGTCCATGATTAGCGAACAATTACTGTAGCATCACTGTGGCAAATTATGGATTAATTAGGCTCATTAAATTTGTCTCGCGAATTAGCATCTAGCTGTGCAAAAAGTTTTATAAACAGATTTTATTTAGTACTTGTAAATAGCAAGATTCTCTTTGATGTGATGGGTCTAAAGTTTAGATAGGAGGAAACGAACAGGCCCTTAGTCTATGAAATGGTTATTTAGCAAATCAACCACCTTATTTTCCTTCATATCATAAAAAAAAATCTAGATAGATCTGCGTAAGACAAGCTATCACTAAAACGCGCCGCCTGCGAAAACACGCTATCCACGTCTGCTAAAACAAAATTAACCGTTCGATTGTTATCTCACGGCAATAATTTCACTGCATCGAAATTTTTTTACTGTTGTCTCCACGTGTCTTGTTTTCCTTGGTGAGCCCGTCGAAGCATCTCGGAGGTTGTACGGTTGCGAGTGGACAGGACGGGTCTCGTCTCTTCCTCTCCATCTTCCTCTCTTCTTCTCCCTCTCTCTATCGCTTGCTGCCCAGGGCGCACGACCATAAGCAGCCGCGCCGGCACCGGTGGTGCGCGTCACCGTTGGAGGCGGTGTCATCGCCCTCTGTGGAGGAGGAGCGGGAGCGCGAGCGGCGGCGGCACGCGGGAGCAGCCCAAGTGCGGGGAGGTGACGGACGGGACAACGGCGGAGTGCGCTGCTGCTTCTCTTGCGCTGTCGTCGAGCTCGTCGTCCTCGCCGCGGTGCGAGTGCCCCGCCGCACTCTGCCGCCGCGCCATCCGTGCCCGGAGGCGGCGACGGCCCGCGCCCGCGCCGCGCAGGCCGAAAAGGAGTTGGACGACTTCATCTCCGCGGACGCCGCCTTAGGACGCTCGCCGCAGCAGCCTAGGATAGGAGCGGCGACGCCATGGACTTCTGCTACTGGCCGGGGTCACCCAAGCACGACGAGCTCGTCCGACCATGGCGCCGTTCAAGCCAGCGGCCATGGCGCCATTCAAGCTGCCGACCAGGTAGCCCCGGCCATGGCGTCCGCAGCTTCCGCGCCGCCGGCCCGAGCACCCGTGGTTTCCGCGCCGCCCGCCTGGGTGCCTACAGCCTCCGCACCGCCGGCACAGCTGCCCGCGGCCCAACCGCGGCCTCCTCGCCGCTGGCTCAAGCGGCCTCCGCGCCGCCAGCCTGGGTGCTGCAGCCTCTCACCCCTGGCTCGAGCGTCCTTCGCGCCGCCGGCCCAAGCACCCGCGGCCTCCGCGCCGCTAGCCCTGGCGCCCTTCGAGCCGCCGGCTTGTGCCCGACGAGAGCGATCTGCGAGAGGAGGATTGGGAACGGGAGAGAGAGGTGAGGCGAATGGGCAACAAAAACGGCCGAACGGGATTGAGTACAGGGTAATTTCGATGCGGTCAAGTTTGTTAAGGGTAATTTCGTCCCTTTTCTTATTCTGACATGGGAGCAGGAGCAGCTAACCGAAATGTGAGATAGGATGGAAGGAGTGTCGTAGAAGGAATAAAAATTAAACTTAGTATCATATAAAGCAGCAAAAAAAAATTTCCGGATCAAAGAAGAAATTAAATCATCTTTGATGTTCAATAAGAAATTTTCTTGAAAAAATTAGCAGACTCTCTAATTTGCATGTAGATATTAGATTCTATGGATATGAACCCCATAAGAGTGGTCACGAAGGTTACAGAATTAAGAACTAAGGAGCAAAGAGCAAACTCATCATAAAGCACTTTCTTTTGTCTATCTACTCATCTATGCCTCTTAGCTGTAGCATGCAATACATATCACCATGTACTAATGCTAGTGTACGTCATCACGCATTGTAATATATGCATACCAAACATGCCTGGTTTCCATAAAAGCAAACTAACCTTTTGCGAATAATTATATAACTAAGTGGTACTTTCTGATCTTGGCAGCAACATGACCATTGCCATCACCCGTACTCAAGCATCAAGCCAGCAAGCTGGTGAAGGATTGTGGGCAACCGCACGGCTTGACATAATCTCGGTGTACCTGTAGTCTATGTATGTAGGATTTGCCTGGCATCTAGGAGATATGCACCATGTTTTTAATTGTCTGTCTAAGAGCTACATTGATGCTGCTGATCACCTATGTATAATGCCCAACCTAAACAGTTTTTAACAAGAATGGAACATCAAATATTCATTGCTGCAGATATGATAGGGCGCGCATAGCGTGCCGAATGTTACAGTAACCTTTAACCATCGTTACCTTCTCCACGCGCAAAGGCGCGCGCCATGCACCAGTAAGTAGTAACCATAGAAGGCGCGCGATCTGATCCGCGTACTGCATTGGGCCAGCTGCGACTGCGAAGCCCAATGGTGGCCGCATGTGGGCCGAACCCCAATTATTAGCATCTGCGGCTGCCGGTTGGGCCTTGGCCTCCCTTTGTGCGTAGGCTTGCGGCCGTGCCGCGCGGATCTGCATTTGAGGCGGCCGCGCCCTTGTCGGCGGCCTGAACCTGCCGCGGCGCCGCTTCATCCTCGCGTGCTCGGTGGTTGGCTGTTCATGGTAGCGTAGGGCAGGCTCCGGCGTGTCACCACCAAATTCTTGACCCTGATGGTAATTCTGGACACCCAGGGTACCACTGAGATCTGGTGGATAATATATCCGGCTATTTGCTATTTCTGTATGATTTCTTTGCAGTTTCTCTGAGTCAACGCTAACAAAAACAAATGCTCGACGACAAGATCGACCGAGTCCAGAGAAGCTCAGATCCTAGCGATCCTTGGTCTGTTGACTACGCACGCCCTCCTTTTCCCCACGTTTTCATCACAGCTTCTCCGTGTTCCATTTCCAGTTGAAGTTTCCATGACTTGTGCAGTGGATCAACCAGTTCAGCTTTCTAAACATAAAAGTTTGTGCAGAGTATTAATCAAAAGATTTCAGCGTTACTGTTTCACGCAGAAATTTATTGTTTTAACAACAATCTACAGACTACGGGGGTCGAATTCAAAAGAGAGACCAAATACGGAGAACATCTGTTTCAGCACAGATCAGATTTGGGTCAGGTGCCAACAACTTCCATGCGATCGGCAAAGGACAACCAGAGACGGAAATCCCTCCCTGGAGAAAGCTGCAGCCAGATCCTTGGTCTGCTGGACTCCACACGCCTCTCTGTTCCCCACGTTTCCATCGCAGCTTCTCTGTGTCCCAGTCCCAGGCCATTTCCAATCCAAGGTTCCATCACTTGTGCAGTGAATCAAGGGCAGGCCCAAGCGAGCGCTAGCATCTTGGCCGCCGCCTTTGCAGCCGGCGCGGCATTTGCGGCGGTAGAGCGCGCGACCGGCGGATGGGGATTGGAGGCAGACGAGCACAAGGCGGCTTATCCTGGCGGCGGGTGTCGCCGGCCGGAGGGCGCGAGGCCTCTGCTGCGCTTTTGGGTGCGGGAATGGCGCGTGGGGATTGCCGCGGAGAATGGACTGGCTGGTTCAGAAGGTAGGGAGGACGACGGCGTCGGGAAGCGGAGGACGGGCGCGAGCGCGAGGACGCCGATGAGGGAGCAGAGATGAGCGGCCATCCAAAAGGAGGGGCGTATTTGAAAAGTTTCAGGGGGCTATCTGACAAATATCGGATCGCGATCGCGATCCTAGGGGGTGTTTTGTAAAATACCGGATCGTGATTAATAGTCGTGATCCGATAAGGGGGTTTTATGTAAAAAGTTTGCTCCATCGACATGGAAACCGACCATGCCCGGTTGCCGTCGGCAAGCCCCGCCGCCGTGCATCCCAGGCAAGTCTCTTCAAGCTCGCGTGCCCTGATGATGCATCTGCCCCCGCTCACGGCCGGAGATTCTCCGCTCGACTCCATCGCGCACCTTGTTGCAGCCCAGCAAAGGAGCCGCCTTTTCGGCGTTCCCGCGAGCCACGGAGGGCGGCGCCGGCCGCCGGGCGTAGCAGCTCATGGTGGCTCGCCGGATGTCAGAGTTGATGAAGGGGCGGATGGGATTCGCGGCCGGCTGGAACGATTTATTTGTACTGCTGGAGTGAGTCCTCTTAATCTCCCCTCGGCATTCCATTCGATACCTCACCAATCCGGCGAATCCTGATTGATATTGATGCCATGTCGGCAACGATGTCAATGCTCCTGATTTCTCTACTCCAATGAATGTTGAATGGCAGCAAATACATGCCTGATGGATTGATGCAAGATGGGATCGAAGTAGATCGGCAGGGAGACAGCGACTTTGCCTGACAGACTGAACCCAGCCTCAAGTCTGAAGAGGCCAAGTGCCCAAGTCTGACCGACAACAAATCATCACATTCAGAGTGTCCTCAATATCTTTATCTGAACTGATAATATAGTTTCAAATAGAACAACTTCAGGTTTTACATTCATGACGTCGTAACCCAGCAACGAAAGAAAAGGATAACAGTGACACTGGGATTAATTTCAGGATTGATTGGCTTTTGTTTGAATCATACTGTTCCTGGTTACATGAGAGGAATCATTTCAGCATAGATGTTAAATGCGATGTATTTCTTCTGCACTTTCTGCTGCAGTGATGTTTAACAGCAAATTGTGTGTACGATAATTTAACTATCCACTACCTTACTTTCTATTGTTTCTGACTAATGTGCGGTGCAAACGAGGTCCATGAGGATTCAGGTGGACAGCCATCCAAAGGGCAGCTCAGAGCACATCATCCCAACTGGGCTGGATTCCTTCCCCAGCTTCCTCCCAAAATACAAGAGGCCAGCTAACACTACCGTGAAGTACACAAAAAGATTTACTAGGAAAGCAAACGCGAGAGGCCAGATTAGCATTGTTGCCTTTTCTGGTCCCTGAGACCTACCTGCCATGGAACCAAGGCCCTGTGCTTGTTCTTGGGAAGTGCAGGCTACCATTAGAGCACGTTGAACCACATGCAGTTATGCAGCACTCGCAGGCAGAGAGAAAGGATGAATCGAACAAAAATACATGGTGTGTAGTGGGGGTGCAAGCTCCAGCCTCCAAGTGCGTGCAGGCAGGTGTTGCCGAGACGTTTCAGGTTCTCTGAAATAGGCAAACAGCTAGCTTTGGGCTCTGAGAGGTGGTTTTCAGAAATGCAAAATCAGGAGCGATGCTGGAAGTGGGCAAAGTGCTTGCCGCCCGTCAGCCCAAGGAATAGCTATCTAATTCTGGACGCATGGCTAACCGTGCACGAATGACTGATTGCTCAACCGACCACTACCATCCAACATCCTGTCTCCACATCTAACATGCCAGTCCTGCAAAACAAACTCAGAACAAGATGAACTTCAGAACTGAAAGAAGCTGTTGCGTCACTTTGTAAACCACTCGCCAAAGCGGCTCAGGAGCAGGACCAGCGTCCAAAGCAGCAACGGCGACGGCTCTCCGAGGTGTCTTCGTATCCATCATTCAGGGCTAATGGGTCCTAAGTTCAGGGGAAATGACACCGGCTTCAGACGGATCGATACAGCAGATGCACATCTCGATCGACCCGTCCGACGTCGGTGTCATCTCTCCTGAGCTTAAGACGCACACCCAGAACAGCAGCTCTCGTCCCTCTCCTCTCCTCTATGCTCATGCCCTACCACTAGTCTGCTACTACCTCTGCAAGTTTTTGCTTGCTGCCTGAAGATACACACAACCATGTCCATGTACTCCTACTTCTCTGTGTCCCTATGCCTGCAGAATACACACGCACATGTTGCCTTTATATAGAGGCGGCAAGCAGGGAGTGGCTTGCGAGGACTGTGTGCGGCAGGCATTTCTAGTTGCCACTGCAGGTCTGCAGAGACCCGGCGATTGATGCGTTCATGCCGGTAGCGAGTGACGTCCAGCCGGTGACGACCGGCGAAGAATGCCATGAGGTGATCCAGCCAAGCTTTGACCGGCGGAAGCTCGTGCTTTCACACAGCTTAAAGACCGGTGATTAGTCTGATAGGCACGGGTCAACGCCTCTGACACCGGCGCGCGTCGTTGCGAGTAAACGCTCCAGCGCACTCGACTGTCACGCAGTATTTTGTTTAGCTGAAAACTGACAGCGCAACAGTGGAGCAGCACTATGGTCGAGCAAGGCCAGGTTGTGCGCACGGCGATGCTCTTCGACGCCTGTGTTCTCCATCGACGTTCGTGTTTTGTGCCAACTGCCAACAGCATGGGAGGAGCTGTCGCAATGGCCATTCTAGATTCCTCCGCTCTTATCTCCTTGATGATTCTGTTGTTGTGAATCGTGATTGCTCTGTATCTAGTTCACTGCACAGAGCAAAGCTCTTCAGTCTCCAGGCTGTGACAAAGCAGAGGTCCACGGTCAGCACTGATGTGGACATTCTCTTTTTTTTATATATGAAACCGAGCTTTTGGCTCGTCTTAGAATCATTGGTTTCTCCAAGAAATCTGCCATGATTGAATTAAGCTGTACATATATGTACAGAAACAGCGGGTTTAGAGTTCTATAACAGCCAGCATAGGTTTGATCGACGCCTTCTTTCGAGCGGTCTAATTATTCAGATTCCCAGTGATATGCAGCTCTTGTTTTCCACGCCTCTGCCTGCCTGACTGAATCATTCTTCGTTAGGATAAACGAACAGATAAGAATCATGTAGTCCCTCGTGCTCCATGACTAGACTACTCTTTATCTTATGTTTGTTCTGTCAGAAAAAAGTCTGCCAAGAATCAAGTATTTATTCTAGCTTTTTCATGTTTTTTCTGTCAGAAAAAGGTCTGCTGGAAGGGTCTCAATAATGATACATGTATCTTATGTTCAGTGAACTTGACCACTAGAAAAGTCGCAGTCTAGTACTGTACTGAAAAGTATTGCTTTCAGATACTAGGATCTGCTGCAGATCAAATGTACCTGTAATGTAGTCGCTAGGTTGGTCTGGAGTCTGAACAGCATAAAGGTATGATATTGATACTAGGATCTGCTGCAGATCAAATGTACTGTAATGTAGTCGCTAGGTTGGTCTGGAGTCTGAACAGCATAAAGGTATGATATTGCTGTTGCAGTGGCAGGATTTCACATACATGCATCCGATCTATTATAAGATTTAAAGCCTTTTCTTTGATTAGGTCTGCCTTTCCTGACTCATTCAGAAATGCAGTTTAACTTAACAATCAAACAGGCTGGTGGTCGAGCAATCCATAGGCAGGAGATCCTATATCTCACTAGACGCATACCAATTCCTTTGAAAGAGACTTGAGGGATAATTAGATGTATCCATATCGTTTACTTCAAAGAAAAAAGATTACACATATCATTGGTGGTAATGAATATCACAATACAATGGATTGAACCGCAATATCCGATGCCATGAAGCAAATATTAGTATGTTTGAATTGTCACCTTGGTTAGGTCTACTCCATTATGCAATGTCCACAATGATAGACCCTTGGTTGAATTCTTTAGTGCTTTGAATCAGTTCTTTCAGAGAGCATTTTTTTTAACCACATATCTAGAACAAACTACAAAGTATGCCGCTGGGATCATGATGTTATCATTCCATAAAACAATATCATGCTCACCAGAACTGAAAGTTCATAAGTTACAAGATAAGGATTAAGTCATGATGTAAAATGTTCACGAATCTTGAAATGGAAGTTTGTATCAGGAAGATCATGCACTTCGGGGAGTTCACCTATTTTCTTCTTTTGTAAATACCTTGGTCCAAGGTTCCCATCGAAGTACTTGTGAATGCGTGCATGATATCCATCCATCTCTCCATATCGCACTACGAGAAAACACGATAGAATGGTTCCACACTGATATCCATCCGTCATAGATAGAATGGAAAACTCCGTGATGAGTCCAGTGACCCAGGTCCCTAGCGGAACCGCCTCCCGCTAACATACAGACTAGCCCAAATACAATACCTCGAATGAACGCCCACATCCACGGGCCGCGGCTTCATCCAAGGTGCCCAGGCCCATGATCTCTACTGACCGGCCGGTCGGGAAAAGCATGGCTCGCGTCCCCAACCTAGGAGATGATCGGGGACTAGATCCGTACCACGGCTCCGACTGAGGTCCCCCGACCAGGCTTCGCCTTACGCACGTCGCTATCCCCGACCAGCGAGGCTGAGGACAGCCTGACCCTGTGTACTGGCGGGCCCAGGGAGCAGATATAGCGGATAAGGGTGCGCGTCAGAATCAACTTGCCATACAGGCCAACCACTCCCCCCTGGGGTTGCAGTGCCCCTCGCTGCCGCAGTGGGAAGGCACTGTTTCACCTCACCGTCCTTATGAGTGGATGGAACACAACGACGTCGTCACGACGCGGTGGCCACACCTCCATCATGGCAGAATGACGGGGCGCAACGTTGAAGATGGAGCGTGACTGCCATACCGCGCTTATCAGTGCACGCCTGCCCCTCCGACTGGCGAAGTACAACACACAAGGATAGAACAAGACGGCCACTCTGCGACACAGGACCTGGACGGTGGCTACCCGAGGACTCCGACTGGCAGGGTTGACAACCCGATCGACGGGGCAAGGAACTCTCTCTCTCTCTCTTTCTCTACACTTAGGCCCCATGCAAGGAGGACCCCTCTGGACTATAAAAGGGAGGGTTACCTGTCTAGAAAAGGGGACCAGATCAAAATCCAAGAGATTTCTCCTCCACTCAAAAGATTGTAACTTCCCAACTCTCACAAGCACCTGGGCTCAAGCAATATATACGACCGACACCGATTGGACGTAGGGCACATTTGTCTGAACCAGTATAAATCTTGAGTTATTGTGTGCTAGGCCACCTCCGATTACGACGCACGATACACACTTCAAGTAGGTTTAGCTGCCGGCTATTTCCGGAACCAACAGTTTGGCGCCGTCCGTGGGGAGGACATCATATGTCCACTGTCCCGGCGGTCGGATGGCCTTCATCTCCGACGCCTCCAGCCTCACGAGCCTATGCGATACGATTCGCTTCGCTTCGTTGGAGTTTCCCATGGCCCCGCGCTGGGCTGTGGGCACCTCCCATCTTCACTTTCCAGGCCTTCCGCTTCGAAAGCTTGGACTCCGTTGCCGATCGTCTCGGCACACTTCTCCTCCGCGAGGAGGCCACCCCTCTGACGTCGCTCGAGGGAGACACTCCCTCGAATGGGCTGCTGGCTGACCTCAACAATGAGGCGCTCGCACGCCATATCGAGCTCATGCTCGGTGCCAACCCCCAGCGAGTGACGTGGACTTGCTCCTATTCTCGTTGCGCAACGTCTTCCACCAGCTCTCCGGAGGGACCCCGTTGTCCCCACCGCGCTCTGCGCGCAGTCGGTCCCTGTTTGGCCTCACAAACAAACGTCGCGAGCGTTTACGCCAGGGAGCTCCGGAGGGCCATACCGTAGCCCCGTCGCGACCGAGTTCGTAGGCATGATGGGGTACGGTCCCGCCTCATTCCATGATCTCTTCTTTGATGACGAGCCCCTGAGCGAAGGGTCAAGTGTTAGCGACCTGTTGCCTCTTGGCTGTCCCGCGCTGCAGGAGTACGGCATGGCGGACGTGCAGGGGCGACAACCATTCCCGGTGGAGACCGAGGATACGCACACCCCGCTAGACCCGCACGCGAAGGCCCAAGCTAACGCCCAGGCGCAAGGTGAGGACTTACGCCAGCGTCGGCAGCACCAGCCGCCGCCTGCATCGGTGCACCCCCGACACAACTCCCAGCCTAATGCTCGTACCGTTGTGGGCAGCGCGCGGGCATGCTCCCGTCAAGTCTAGCAGGCCATCATCACAGACGCCAACGGCCCCCGCAGTTTGCGCGGGCCGGGCAGAACATCATCGCCACAGATATGCTCCTGCGCAACCTGCCCGAGCCTGCGGACCCTCAACAGCAAGAGCTCCACCGCAACATCCAGATGTTGGTGGAGCATGCCGCCGTGCAGCAGGCGGAAAGCTCCGCGAGACGCCGCCGGCACGTGGCCTCCTGTCCAGTCGGGGGCAGGCTCGCAACATCCAAACCCCTCAGTCCACCAGCAGCAAGGGCGTCCACCCTAGGCGGGTCGCGATGCCGTGGCTGCACCGCCCCCCGACCCGGCGCTCGCCTCGCGGCGCCGCCCGGTGCGTGGCCGGCTCGGGCCAAACTACGACACGCGTAGCATCATGCACTCACGGCAACTGGCCCGCCGCGGCGCCGATGTCGACCGGGCCGCCACGGACGTGGCTGGTGCCTACAACCATCACCAAATACACTGGGAGACAAACCCCGCTGTATGGATGGAAGACTTCCGGCTCGCTTGTCGGGCTGGAGGAGCGAACAATGATTATTTCATCATCCAGTACCTCCCCATCTGTGTCGGGGAGTTCGTTCGAGCGTGGCTCGAATTCCTACCGCCCAACAGCATCCGTAGCTGGGCGGAGCTCAAACAGGTCTTTGTTGAGAATTTTCAGGGGACGTACATGCTCCCTGAAAACTCTTAGAACCTCAAGAGCTGCAAACAAGAGCCTAACAAGTCCCTGTGGGACTACATCCGCCGGTTCTCCAAGCAATGCAATTCTCTCCCTGATGTCATGGATGCAGACGTCATCAGCGCGTTCCTCTCAAGGACCACCTTGAACCTCGTTCACAAGCTCGGCTGCCGGAAGCCGTGCACCACCCGCGAGCACCTGGACATCGCCACGAACCACGCCTCTGGCGAGGAGGCGGTCAGGGTAGTCTTCCCCGACGGTCGGGCGAAGGGCAAGGCCAAGTGGGAGAACCAGGATGAGGGCCCCTCCTCAAGGCAGGAGAAAAGGAAGAAGAACCACCAACGTCGTCTCAACGCACCAACGGATAGGTTGAAAGAGCGAACGGCATGGTCCTCCAAGGACTCAAGGCTCGCGTCTTCGACCAGCTCAAAAAGTTCGCTGGACGCTGGGTCGGGGAACTCCCATCTATTCTCTGGAGCTTGAGGACAACTCCCGATCAATCCACAGGGTTCACCCCGTTCTTCCTAACATACGGTTCAGAGGTTGTGCTACCCTCTGACTTAAACTATGGCGCCCAAAGGGTCATACCATGACAACCTAAATCTCCTTGAAAAAACCACCATACCATGTATATCTAGAAATCCATTAATAACTACCAAAATTAATACATGCAACTAATTTTACACATCAAATCCGCGGGCAGTACGAATACTATATCCAAAGCAAACATCTAATACCATAAAACATACAACTACTACGAAATTTTTTCATCACAACATCCTAACCCTAGGTCACCTAGCAATCCAAGAAACTAAGAAATCCATGATAGAAATCGAGTTTTTTTTCAGGGATTACCTTCCTTGAAGGTAGGGGATATTCCCCCAACGTTTCCCACCCCAAATTGGCTGATTTCGGGTGGATCTGGGGCGGCGAGCGGCGCGGGAGGAGCTGGCGTCGGGTAGGAGGAGGAAAGAAAGAAGAGAGGTAGGAGGAGGGGGAAGGCTGGAGCCAGCTGTTATGTCGCGCTTGTCGCGCCATCCCGCTTGGCGTGGAAAGCTTGTCGCGCTGCGTTCGGTGGCGCGGCAAGCCCGGGCCCAGCCGGGCCACGCTGACTGTCGCGCCTCGCATCGGCCAGCGTGGCAGGGCTGTCGCGCCGCCGCATGTGGCGTGGCAGAGTTGCCCTACCGCACCACTCAGCCCAATGTGACCAAAAGGGTGAAGCCGTGGAAATAAAATTCCGGAGGGGTTAATTTTAAAATACTAATAAAAAAATAAAAAAATTCATCTTTTTATGTTTAGTAGAACCCTCTTCTCTTTTTTTTTGGTTGCTTGTCCTTCTTGTAGCCTTCCCTACTCCTTTTTTGGTTGTCGGTCCTGTAACTGCTTTGCTTTCTTTCTTATTTTTAACATATATCCAGTAGGGGCGAGCCCCTCCTGTTCTCCAAAAAAAAGAAGAAGAAAACACGAAACAGACTTGCTTTTCAGAATAGCAGCAGAATGATGATCAGGCTGCTCCTTTCTGTGGTCTACTCAAAATCATGCATATTTTTCTCCGCAAACATTTCAAATAACTCATATGCTCATACAACTCGTAAACATCATTTTTGGAGCTGTTCTACGTCAATAATTCCTCAAGTTTTCCATTACTTGACTAAGATGGGTCCCTATTCAAGAATATTTTTCTTGACTGGGGCTATGGCTTTGAATTGTCTTCTTCTTTGGAGACAGCTGGGAACCTTGTTGTTGCCTAGGTATACCTGTCACCACTAGAAAATACATACTTGTAGATTCATTCACTATTATCCACTGCTTTAGACTGGTACAAGAAAATTTTATGCCTTTCTGGATGCAAAATAGATAGTCTGAAATTGACTAGTAACCTAAACAAAGGATCAAGGGACAGTGGGCACAGACACTTGAGATCTTATCATGATCTGAACAAAATCCTTCTAGAGAGGTGAGATCATATAATCAGTGAAGAATATTCTACGAGTAGATCTTTAGAAATCCTTGTGCGGATTTGCCAAATCTGCGTCAATGGTGAATTAATTGGTGCACACCTGTCATGATGCCTACTTTCATGCAACACAAACAGTGCTAAAATAAGATAGGTTTGGTCGGACATTCCTTGTTGTATGTTGCTTTTCTGTTTTTTTTTTAAGAAAGTGTGATGCTTTCCTTTGCAGAGTAACAGTGGCTCGTTACTTGGGCGTCTCTGTCATAGTGTATTCTGAATCTTTTAACTGAACTCTGCTTCACTGCTTCGGCAGTATCACTGTGTTTGTTCTGGTTCCATGGTGAAATATTTCTGCATACTATATGAGGATTATATCACTCTGTTCTATTACCATAATATATGACAGAATTTCTGCAGCAGTTGAACGGTGAAGCCGGTTTCATTCAAGTGCATCACTCTGACGTATGCGCAAAGCAATGTGAACCACGCAAGAATGACAAACTTTGACCAAGACTTGTGAGCTGGTCATCAGACTCGCACAGTCACACTGATGGTAGCAGTAAGGCATGGCAAGGCTAGCATGTGTGCATCGCATGTTAAAATCAATTTTTTTATTTCTTTTAATCCAAGGAAACATTTGCCATGTTGGTAAAAGTTTCAGCATCTCAAATTTACAGAAATGGCCCTAGCCTAGGTTCCATGTATGTTCCAACCAAACCGGACAAGGGGCCAAGTACCAATAGTCGAAAATCCTTTGTTGTGAGCTCTTTTGGATTAGTCAAACTGAAAGGACCTATCCATTGATCCATATGTCCTTCTCTCATATTTAACTCGTTCTTGCTTGTGCTTCACTGTCGCAAATTGGAAGCTTCTGCTGGTTGTTTGGTCAGGAGAGTGAAGCAGCTGGAAACTTGATTGCTGCCTGTGCTGGTCCACTTGGATCTGAGGTGACCGTGGACTTAAGTTATGGATCGAGTTGGATCGATTTGGAAGGAGTTGTGAACCCAGACAAATCTGACTATCTGAATGACATCTGGTTGTCCTGAGTTAGCTTTCAGCATTGAACTCGCAAAGAGCCAAAGAATAGAAGACCTGATGGCACCGAGATTTTCTTTTACCACGGTTCGATTTACAGATTACGCAAGAGAACTGCGTATTTTATATTAAGAAGAAAGAGTTATAGTACAACTCGCTACGAGCGCCCACGGGCCACTACGGATTACAGGAGAGCAAAACGTAGCAAGGCCGTAAGTAAACTAAAGAGATTACTCAAAGGATAAACAACCGAGATGTTGGGCGCCAGCCGCAATCCAGTCGTCGTCTAGACAACCGCAGCGTAGTGAAACACCTATACGGTGATCACCGTGGCTCAGCTCCGGCTGGAAGCAAGCTTCCTAGCGGGGAACTCGCCTTGGATCTTCGCTGCGTGCTGCGGGTGAGGCCGGGCCTGAAGACGCTGCTGCAGCTCCTCTTGGTCGTGGGCGTGTTCGCCGCAGTCGCGTCCGCCGCAAGGTCAAGCCGCCGCATGAGGAGCTACCGGCGAGCAGGCGGGTTCAGGGGATGCCGCTGGGGCCGCGTCGAGCTCGGTGGAGTCCGAGGGGGGGCACCAGCGCGGCATGTGAGCCTGGCGGAGGGGCTAGCCAGGCGGGGATCTCCACCAGCATGGGGTCTGCCGACGACATCATCTCGAAGCGAATCTGCTCCGAAAAAATGCCTTGGAAGCAGACGGTCGCACTGTCCAGTGAGCGTGGACAGGAAGGCTGCTCCCCAACGGGTTGCAGCGGCGAGGCGTGTTGGGCACACAGCGGGCAGGGGCGCCACACCACCTCCACCCTCTCCAAAGAGCGGCCGGTGTCCATCGCGGATGAGCCCGCCGGTGGGGAGGAAGAGCGGCTATGAGGCGGGGACTTGCCCTCGGACATGCGCGTAGTGGATCCCCCCGCCTCATGGCCCCGATGCGTAGCATCGTCGCCGCGGCGGCCACGAACGAAGCGCCGCGAAGGAGATGGAACGACCCCGGCAACAAAATGGCCGGTCGGCGGTGAGCGTGGATGCTTGCATTCTCGGGCAAGGTGCCGAAAACCGAAGCAGCGGAGGCACCTCGTCGGCAGCTTGCAGTTGGCACGGCGGTGACCGTAGGACAGACAGTTCAGGCACCTGTCGGCAAGCTCCGGCGGTAGTTGCTGACGTGGAGTCAGGCGTTCCGGGCGGCGTGTGGAGTCGCGGCGGGCGTTGCAGTGGCGGGAGGGGTGGCCGCCGGCGCCGACAGAACGTCGTGGAAGGACCTCGCACCACCCTTCGGCGTTTGGAGGCGAGAAGCGGCGCCGTCGACGCGGGGTGGGCGGGTCCACGACCCGGGGACCGAGGCGCAGACGCACGGGCGTGAGGCGTGGTTCCACCCGTCAGTCTCCGCGCGGGGCGGTGACGCCGTCCCTCCTGGTCCCGGAGCGGCAAGCCGATGACGAGCTCGGCCCGAGGGCGAGGACGATGGCGAGGGCGATGAGGGTCCACGGCCGTTCCAAATCTGCGTGGGGGAGGCGGAGTGGGGGAACGAGCCTGCGCAGGGGCATGGACCGGCGACGGGGAGTGACGAACGGCGTCGAGGTAGGGGGTAGGCGACGTAGTCGGCGAGCCCTCGCCCGCGGATGACGGGGTGAGGTCGGTCCAACGGTGGTACTTGGAGCGCCCAGTCGAGGTGGCGCCCGGGAAAAAGGGATGGGCCAGCAGTGAGAGTGGGGAGGCCGACTGAATCTTGGTGGTGGCTGGCGGTGCCGGAGTGGTCAGCGACGCGGGGGTGGTGGTGGAAGTGTCAGTAGGCGGGGCGGTGGAGCGCGGGGTGGTGGCTGCCGGGGCCGGGGTGGCCGTCGGTGGGAGGCTGGGTGGCGGCGTGACAGCGGGGCGCCGGCTGGGGGATGGGGAAGGGAAGTGCTATAACCAGGCCCCGTCTTCATCGTCAATACTTCCCCAATCGAGTGGCTCGGGGCTCAGATCCGAGTCCAAGGGGTGGATCTAGGGTTCTTTCAACTGGATCTTGAGCAAATCCGATGAGGTGGGGCGGCTTCTCAGTGGGGATGGTGGTGGTGGTGGCCGGTCGCGCCGGGACGGCAAACGAGCGGGCTGGGGTGTAGGCAGGGGTGGGTGCTGGGGGCGTAGTTGGTATTGGCTTGCTGGAGGAGGGCGGCGCGAGGGGGAGGTTCGGCTGCGCCGCCGGAGAGTATCAGTACAGTACTCGCGTTCCATTCTCACCCGCCATTGATCGATTTACAGATTGCAGGATCAGTACAGGCAACATAGATTTGAAAGAGGCCCAAAGAAATCAAAATGAAAAAGATGGGCAATTTAACATCCGCATAGAGCGAGGAAACCAGAAATGGGACATAAATTTCGAAAAATCAAACACAGATGTATATCGGCTCATTAATCATATACCAATGAATCGATTTATTATTTGGATCGGCACGTACGATGTTAGGATCATACGAGGTAAGTCTACAAGGTACTTTTCGAGGGAAGGAAAATCCGCGCTAAATAAGAGGTGTTGAATCATCCGGTCAACCCCGGGCCTTCCGGGCTTGAGGCATACGGAGCGCACCAGTGGATCGGGCCGTCGAGGCAAAATCTTCTTAACAAATGGATCTATGGGCCTCATCCCCCCCCTCTTTTCGGCCCAATCGCTCCGTCCGCTGCCGCGGAATCCACCCACAGGCCGCCCAGGTTCGCCGCAGAGACGCGGCGGCAGCGGCACACGCAACGATGGCCTCGCTCCGCGATGAGCCGATGAGAGACACGGCGGGCAGTGGCGCACGAGGGGGGAGATGATTAAAAATGCCGTGGCCTCGCTGATGGTGCGCCTCCACCACCTGCCCCTGCCCCGCGCCCCGCCCGCCTCCACCTACCGCCACCACCACGCGCTCCGCCTCCCGCGGCCCGCATCGGCCTCGGTGCGCCCCGCCGCCGCCATGTCGACGACGGCGGAGCAGGCGGTCGCCGACCAGAAGCGCGCGCTGCGCACCGAGGTGCGAAGGGCGCTGAAGGCACTCTCCCCGGACCAGCGCGCCAGCGAAGGTGACCTGCGCCGAGCGTGCTTCGGTTGCTTCGGGCCGTGTTACGCGATTGCTGGGCCGTTGGTCACCACCTGTTCGTCGATTTGCCGACTAGGAACTGAGTTTTGCCTGTGCTTCTTTTAGTTAGCTCTTACGCTGACACACTCTGGGGTCTGGACGTTTAGTAATTGGAGCAAGGAATAAAAGAATGGGAAAATATCTGTGCAATTTCTCGGTAGATTCTGCTTTATATTTCAAATTCATGAGACTATTTAGCACTGGAGCGTGCCCCAACCTTATGAGAAATGTTATTTTCTGATAGTGGTATATTTGCAGTGAAGTGCTCAGAATGAAAGCATCAGAGAAGACACTAGGAGAAGCAAGGATTAGTGTGGACTAACTTTGCTTTTACACTAGTGCAAGGAAGGGGACTTTCCTTATTTTTATTTGGTAATTAGAGATCTTAACTAGAATGGGGATGCTGGGTGCTGTAGTACACTATTGTTCTTCCATTGTTGGTACAAAGTAGATCTCATTGTGCTGTCCTGTTCGAGTATTTGAAGGTGAAATTTTTGTTTGGTTTTCCAGATCTGGCCATTCAAACTACAATTTTGAACTCTTCTTGGTTCAAAGCAAGCAAACGGTTGTGTGCTTATATAAGCTGCTATCAGTTGCGAGAAGTCGATACATCAAAAATACTAGCAGAGTGTCTACCATCAAATCCTGGTGAGTCCATCTATAGTTATGTTCGTTACTGATTATATCGCTAACAATTTGGTTCTTCTTAAGGACAAGAGGAATTGACAAAGGATCTTTATGTTCCTCGAGTGGAGGATAAGAACCGCAATATGCGGATGCTCAAAATCACCACCATGGATGACTTGGTCAAAAATTCAATGAACATTCTGGAACCATCACCCGTGGATGCTAGTGGCAACGATCGTGAAGATGGTAAAATCTATTTCCATGTTACTGGGAAAGCTTTTCCCCCATCTTGTTATACTTATAAGTTACTGCATCAATGGGGTGGCTAACTTGATCCTCAATTAATCCTTACAGTATTGACAGCCTCTTCCCCTGTTGATCTTTTTCTATTGCCTGGTAGGTTCTCTGTCATTTCCTTTATACATGCTCCGCCAGACCGACACATAGACTCAATTTGGTAATACTTCTTATTCATGCAGGACAAGCGTTTGACAGAACTGGTCGAAGACTGGGACGTGGTGGAGGGTACGATTGCATATTATTCTATTTGCCTGTATTGAGGTTGCTATTTTTCAGGGATAATTTTAAAAAAATACTCCCTAACATAAGAAATAGAATCCCATACTGCATGAACTCCATATTTATAATTGTATTAATTTAAATTTCAATATACTGATAATAATTGAATCAAAGTTTTAACACCTTTGATTTTGATACCAGAGGAGCCAGCTATAACAATAACAATAGTTACTTTTAATTCGTTTGATTCTGCTATCAGAGCAGCCAGTTGTAATAATAGCAATAGTTACTCCTGGAAAGGGTGGTCCATATTAGTCATGCAAACTTGTGGGCTGGCAAATGAATCAAATGTGTGCCGTGATATCAGGGGCGAAGCCAGCCGCAAATGTCACCGGGGTCTTCATGTTTATGCAATGGGGTCTTCTGTCAGCGTCACAGTAGATTACTATAGGATTTATCAAATTTTATCGGGGTCTTGTGACCCCAATGCTAATGGGCAGCTCCGCCCCTGCGTGATATCTGGACCAACTAACTTGCAATCTGAAAGCTTGTAACCTCAGCCCGTGTACTTAGAACCAAGAAGAGATGTATGAACATGAACTCTGTACAATGACATCTTAGTAAAAGTTTGAAAAAGCAAGGTCATGTTGGCGTTCCAATAAGCCTGTCACCTTCCCCGTTTCTTTCTAGATTATGTAGGTAAGGTTCTGTGATATATATTTGTTTTCTTCAATGCGGAAGTACCATCATGCAAGTCAGTTTTGTGTAAAATGCCTAAGCAGTACCTGAACCTCAAAAGATATACAGTCTTGCATGGTAATGTGTAGTTCAATTTATGCTAAGTGCACGCTTATGCTTTTTAATTGAAAGGTTTTTTTCACCTGCTGTCTTATTGTTTCTGTTTTTTTTCAAATTTAAAAGGTACTATGACACATTCTTGCTGAAATACCAAGAACTTGCAAAAGAGAAAGGGTGGAATCAGCCCCTCTTAGGTATGGCACACATTTTTATATGCAGGATTTTGTTAATGTTTTTCTTAGACCTCTGTCTTTGTAATTAAGGATGTTTTTTTTTCTGATACTAAATCATGGGTTGGTTGATGTGAACTTGGATGCGGCCCAAGCAAACCTGACAACAGTGGATGTCCTGATATTTTGTGGTTTTGTCTGCCTATACCTGTTGTAACTGTCAAGCCAAGTATGCAAATGGATCAGGATTAGAGCAAGGTTTACAGAACAAATTATGGATTGCTGTTACAGAACAAAATAATATAGTTTGTTTCAAAGGGAATGATAGTAAGCCTTGCAGCATATTTTGAATCACCCTTTTTTGTCGTACCAAATGGTGAATCAAAACGAGTCAAATGGAAGTTCATTGTGGTTCTAATTGAATTACAAGCATTAATTTTCAGAACAGAGCATTACAGTTTCATTTACTATTACATGACTGAGACATTTTAATCGAAATGGAAACACCTTTTAGTTCTGTCACTCTGTCTTTCGTGGTTCCATTTGATGATGATTGATAATAGGTTACATGCATGCCATTTTGATTGCTTCAGTACCTATTGTAATGTTTGCTTGCCTATTTTGAAGTTGCTCTTTCATACTCGGCGCAAATTATGGAGGAAGGTGTCATCCCAGTCAACTCAACTGATGTCCCTATTGATGCTCTGGTCTCATCCTCTGGTGTTATTCCAATAAGCCCTGCAGCGCTGGAGAGGATGAAATGAAGCTGATAATTTATTCTTATGCTTTGACAACATGCCCTCTTTCAGTCTTTTGTTTCCCTGGTTGCCCTAATGATACTGATACATCAGCGGATCAGGGGATTTGTCCTTTTCTCGTGGCTTCCTGCTGTATCATTTTAGAATAATGTAGACACTGGATGTCTATTCCTTATTTCTGCTGATTTTAGATTTTAGATGCATAATGTAAATTCTCCTTTTGAGCAAACAGCCAGTTAGTTGACATATTCGGAGTTTTGTTGTCATATATCGTGAAAGTTCACAGCTTCAGAACTAGCCAGTCGCCACCAAAAAGGGGTGGGGGGGGGGGGGGGATCGACCTTTTTAGCTGAATTTTTTACTTTTTTTGTGGAGAAAGGACACCATTTGGTAATGGCTGCAAACCTCCTCCGTTCACTATCCATGAATTTCCAAAGATTTGGCCCAAGGCAGTTGGGCCGCCTTAACTTTGAGCCTCATGGCTGCTCCAGCTGTTTCCTTCGTGGTTTTGGAAAGAATTCCATACAGCTTCTGCAAAGTGTCGCATGTGCAGCGACCATGATCTGAAGTCTTAAATAAATAAACAATATACTGCGGCACTCTTAAATAAAGTTCGCGATAGGAAAACGCAAATTTGAATTTAATCGTCTTTACCAGAAGAAGAACAACGGCGCTGATCAATTTTTTCAGCAGGTGAAACCGTACAAAGGATTATTACAAAATGTACTGAACTGTCGCTTAGCTTCGATCCCAATGATCATGATCGAGCAGTCCAAAAATTAACCAATGATAATTGCAACACTCTTCTCCTGGAACTGTTTGGTTAAATTTCGTATCGGGCAACGGAAATCTAGTGAGGATTAATGGATTACTACGACAAAATCTCAGGATCCCTAGACGACCTCTCCTTCCTCAACCTCGCTGCTTGTACGCAACGACCACCTTGGCATGGTGTTGAGCGCGCACAGGGGGGAGATGTATGGGTCGTTGAACCATACCGTCCTCACCACCTTGTCCAGCTCCCGCCGAAACTCCTCCCTCTTCCGCTGGAGCTCGTCCTGTCTGCGCTTGGCTTCTTCGTCGTCGGCGTCGCCGGCCTTCTCGGTCTCCTCCTCCGGCGGCCGCTTCCTGTCGTCGGCGGCGGAGGGATATGCCCGCGACGCCCTCCGCTCCTCGGACCGCGAGCTGCTGCTCCTCCTAATGCCACTGTGCGTGCGGGCACGCTCTCGCCGACCCTCCTTCCGCTTGGGCGCGCGGTGGGCGACGTCGCGGTCGCGGCGGTGAGCGGCGTCGTCGTCCTTCCGCGAGTAGCCTGCGCGGGAGCCGCTCTCACTTTCCCTCCTCTTGCTGTCCGGGGACGACGCCCCGCGGTCTCCATCACGTCGGCGGCGCCTCATCATCGCCGAGGGCGGCGGCGGCGGCGTCCTCCGCAGCTCCTCGTCGCGGGGGCGCCGGCAGCCGCTCGCGTCCTGCTTGCCCGCGAGCTGGTCCTCTCGGCCCGCCACGCACGCGGGGTTGATGACGCGCACGCGGGACGCGCCGCACACCGGTGCCGGAGTGACGGGGTGAGAAGGGGCCACCGCTGCCGCCATGGTCCCCGTGCCTGCGGCCGGGCTTTCTCTAGGGCTCGTCACGTAAAGGTTTGGGGCGTGAACGAGCGTCGTCTCCGCGATCGTGTTTGGACTTTGGGACGGTTGACGGAACGATAGCGTCTGATTTTCCTTTTTGATGAGCTGATGGTTGATGAAGGAAACAATGGTTTGGAGTGGATCAGTGGAGGCCACCGGTCCGGTTAAAAAGGCGCGCGGGCGTGGCGGTTCTCTCGCTTCGTTTCCAATTCGGACAAGAATTGCGTAGGCGCGCCGCCGGTTCCGATTAGGCGCGGATTCAGCCTGCCCCGTTCGGTTTCGAACTTCCCTCCCCAGTTGGGCCTGTCTCATATAGATGGCGGCCCATATGTTGGGCCTGGTAAGACGACGGCATTCGTGGGCCAAGGGCCTGGGAGGCGTGGAAGAATCAGCAGCCCCTTCGCTCCGTGCTAAATGGGCCGTACGAACACGGCACGTTTCTGCCGTACACCGCCCCCGTCCACGTCCCGCGGTCCGCGCGAGCTACGTTCGCGCCCAACGTGCAGTGAGTCCCGTCGCTCGGGCACGACGATTGGGGCGGTAGATCGAGCCCGCCGACCATGTGAAAAGTGGCGAGCGCGCACGGACATCCTGGCTGCTCCTGCCTTGTTTTTTCCCCCCTCCGCAGTCAACAGTCAACTCGTGCACGAGGCATCTCAGGATCCCTCTGATGCGCCTGGCGTGTTGCTGCCCTTTTTCTGTTGGCTGGTGAACTAGTAATTGTAATTAGCGTCGTCCCCGGTCACTCAACGCAGCGACTAACAGAGCCTCGGAACGTGATAGATCGTAGTCAGTCACAGCGGCACGATCCATTTTCACGGTTGCGCTGCGGCTGCGTCCAGTCAGGAGCCTGCGTGCTTCGGTTGATGGCTGGCACGTACGGATAATTGTTAGAAAGTCACAGGATATAGGGCTAATCATGTCACCCGGACCAGGGCGCCGGCCTTAATTGCTAGCGACCACGTGCGGTAGCTCGCCACAACCCGTCAGTCCGACAGCGCACGGGAGACGGCGACCTCCACGCTCCGTCGCGCCTGCCGCTGTGCGAGGCCGGCGTCGCTCGCACAGTCCACGATCCAACCAACACACAATGTGGTGGGGGTCGCGGCGCACGAGCGGGATTAGAAAAAGGCCCACCCGTCGGTCGGCGCGGCGGCCCCGGAAACGAACTAATCCGCTGTACGCGTCGCCGTCCGGCGTTCGGTGCCGCGGCGGACGCGCCACTGATTGGACACCCGCACATGCGCACGGGGGCCCCGTGCATCGTCGTCATCGGGCACGATCCGCACCGGATCTTCAGGGAACCTTGGCAGCGGCGCGCGGCGCGGCGGGGTGCCCCGTCGCTCGGCCCGGCAGCGCCCAGGACGCGCGTAGCGACCACGCTGCGTGCCCGGGCGCGCGCGCGCCGCAGAACGCGGCGGACCCGGATCGCGGCGCCGCGGCGGCACCCGGGGCCAGGAGGGACATGCCATCACTGTAGCCGCGCAACCCGCACGCAATAACCCTAGCTAGCTAGCCAGCGGGGGTAGCGGACGTGCGTGGCCATCCCGGCACTGTGCGATGTCACTGTTGGGGACGCCGATCCCGGCCCCGCGCACGCACGTCAATAATGCGAGCCCGTACACGGGGGGCCGTCACGTATCCGGCTGGCTAGCTCGTGCACGCCCCACGCGCCGGTAGTAGCCCGGTACGATCCGGCCGCCGGGGGCGGACGGACCCGATGGCCAGCCGGAGCGCGAGATGCGTCGCACCGTGTGCTTGTGCTTCTGCTGCTGGCAAAGAGAGGTCGGAGGAGGATTACAGAGAGATGTGGCTCGGCTCGTGCTCCCAATGATTTCGCAGCCGCAGCTGGATGGAACCTGCGTTGATGCCTGCGTTTCCCGTATAGGTGCATGCGCGGCGGATGATTGGTTTGGTGTGCGGGCAACAGCATCTACAGGGTGCCGGCAGGCCGAGAGCTAGCAGCTGATCATGTGCCGTTCGTTCGTCTGTCGCTGGGGAAAGATGTCTGTCATCAGTGTGTGCCAACCAGCAATTTAGCATCTAATCTGCTAGACTGCTACTACGGCATGAATCATGATGCGCATAGAACATTGGTCTGATGGTCTCTGCAGTTGGGCATCTCATGCGTGTGTTCGCGAACATGCGTAGGCATCGCGTCGGGGAGGTGCTCGGTGACGGTGGACAGTCGGTAGCCTAGTATGGTAGCTCACGTTCCCAGAGAAGATACTCCTCCCACTGTAAAACTGTGAAAAGGCACAGCGAATACTGGTACCGTACTAGAGAGGCGGGGGGTAAAAATGCAGTACAGTCGCGTCCGAGAGAGACAAGATCGAGTCACAAAGTTCAGCCCCATTCCTCCATCTCTTTTCACCCACGAGGTCACGCATTTTGAGGAGTTACACAGGACAAACAGTGAAAAGTGATGCGGGAGAGCATCCAAATGATGAAATGCGTGACGATGTACAATCGGTGATCCGATCCAATTCAGACGAACGAACGATCGACGATTGCTCTGGCTCCTCAATTTCTCATCAGTCCATGAATGAAACAACAGCATCACCTACACCTACATTGAAGGCTTGAAACGCCCGATCGAACCGTCGCAGCACGAAATGCGTTGTCAATTTCGTCACGCAGCAATTACACACTTGCCGCCGCTGATCTCACAGAACCGCGATCAGCTAGTACTCGAACTCGATGCTCATGGCATTGCAGTACAGGAGCTCAAAGATCCGAGCTTTTGCGAGATTGGCCGATGCTTCACTTGGCGCCGACGCCGAGCGTGAGCTCAAGCTCCTCGGCGGCGACCTCGTGGATCCGCTCGCCTTCCCACGGCGTGACGCGGCCCTTGTCGAACTCGAACTCCGCGGGCCCGCCCCGGCCGATGTCCGCGGCGGCCATCCCGTCCAGCTCCATGGAGTTGGAGGCGGAGGCGCCGCCGCCCGGGTTGACGAGGTTGTACGTGGGCGAGGCGGGCGCGGTCGTCGCCGCGGACATCTGGAAGCTGATCCACCGGCCGGAGTCCACGGTGGAGCAGACGTCGGACTCGTCGCACTCGGGGATGGTGTCCGGGTGCTCGCGCCGCCGCGCGCGGGTGGGGCTGGCGGGGGCCGAGACCGCGAAGAAGGGGTGCCGGAACGGGTCGACGGCGACGGCGTCCCAGTCGGGCTTGCGGACCTTGGTGGGCGGGCGCGACGCCGCCGTGGGCGAGGAGAGCGGCGGCGTGACGGGGGCGCTGCTGGAGACGCGGAGCGGCGGGAGGTTGGGTAGGCCCCGGAGGAACGGGAGGAGCGAGGAGGCCGCGGCCGCGGCGCCCGGGTTGTGGGTGTTGCTGCCGCTGCTGGGGTCCAGGCGCGTGGGGCTCGGGAAGCTCGACGACGCCGGGCTGGCGTGGTACGACGGGGCCGGGCTCGGGTAGCTCGAGGACGGCGCGCTGAGCAGCTGCGACGACGAGCAAGGGCTCATCATCCCCGGCGGCGGCTTGCATCCCTGCCAAAGAACCAAGAAAACGCACGGTGAGCTTCCATCTATCAGATCTGCGCGGACGACAGCGCGCATCCAAGATCCCTGAAGAACGGGGAGAGGGAGATCAGGGACCAAGGAAGAAAGAAAGAGCAGAAAGCTCGGACCTTTCGGTAGGTGGTGCCGTCGTCCTCGACGACCCAGCCGGCCTCGCGGCAGAGCGCCTTGAGCACCTCGTTGTTGTCGCAGTGCTTGGGGAGCTTGTAGTTGCCGAGCGCGCGGAGCCCCGTGAAGATCTTGGCGGCGATGGCCCGGCGGCGCCGCTCGCGCCGCTTGTTGTTCTCCCGCTCCTTCCACGTCGGCGTGCGCCCCAGGCCGCCCGCCGCCGCCGCGGCCGCCGCCCCCGACGTCATGCCGGCTGCCGCTGCTGCCTCCTCTCTCCCGGCCCCCTGCGACTTGCCTTGTTGCCTCCTCTTTCTTTAATGGCGAGGTGGTGGGTGGCGTACTGCGCCGTGAGTATTGACTAGTGGGGAGAGGGAGAAGGGGGAGCTGCCTGCTGGCGCCGTAGTAGAGTAGAGTGGGATGTGTGTGTGTTGGGGGTGGGGTGGGGCGCGGGGCATGGCGTGCGAGCTGGGGCCGCTTGCTTTGAGCTTTCGCCCTCGTGGGCTCGGGCGAGGGCTGGGCGGCGGGCCCGGTGGAGCTCACGAGGGTGGTACGGTAACTTTACTTTATTGCAACTGGATTGGCTAGATTCTACTACTGGCCAATGGCCATGGTGGGTGGGTGTGGCCTACCTTTTGCTCGCCTAGTCGCCTCTCTCTTCTCTGGAGGCTGGGGTCTGCCGTGCCGGGGGCTCGGCTTTTGGCGAGTGGGGGAGTGTGTGTGCTGCGCGTGAGCGAGGTGAGTAGGGCCGGTGCGCAGGCAGCGCGGTGCCGGGCATGTGTGTTGGTGCGGCGCGCCTCGGGATTTGCGACGTGGCCACCGTCGCCGGAGCAGTACGTACGTTTCGTCTGCAAAGTGGCGTAGGCGCTTTATGTGGGGCGATGATGTACAAGACTACTAGTAGCGTGTACTCACATGAAGATTTGATGAGCTCCTCACTGGCAATGGCAATGGCAGGCTGACGAGGGCACGCCACAACACGTCCAGTTTCTTATCGAGATGGCACGCGACAGTGTTGACACGAGTCAACTACTCGCTTGGAGCTCCTGATCCGGATGTCGCGCGTGATCAGCTGGTCACGGGAGCGGGGTCTTCCGAGCATCTGAGGCCGGGATTAGGATAATCACCCGGGGGGAGAGACAGGGCTGTCAGTGGGGCAGCGAGTGACAGCGCCTTCAAAGCTCTGCGGCTTTGACCGGCCCGTGCCCAAGCACTCATGAGTTTTACAGGACGTACGCTGCTGACGGGCGGGCCCCCCTCCTGATCCGTGCCACGCCGTCCGCGGCTGCCGGTAACGAAGGAAAGAAATGTGCCCGGGGGCGCAGCGGCGAGGGCGGGCGGGGACCGTCTGGCGCCGCCGTGGAGGGCGTGGACCGTCTGCCGGGACCCCGTTCGGGAGGTTTGACCGTGGATTTGCAGGCCGTTAGCAGAGAGCCCGGCCCGTGTAGTTCGCGAACAGCAGATTCTATGCCGGCCCACTTGTAAATGTTGGCGTCCGCGGTGGTACGTCTTTGCCTGGGCGTGGGCGACATGTTTTGGCTGCTGCCACAGCCCGAACCATATATACCTCGGCCCAGTAGGCTGGTCCAACGTGAATTTGAGCCCAGTTTCGGATTCTCGAGCATGTGGTTATCAGGCCATGCGATCTTCTTCTGGTCAGCTTTTTCAGGTGTCTGCTTTTAAGGAATATGAGCCCGGATCATGTGAGTAGCTCTCTTCTCCAGTCTCCAGAATTACCAGGTTTTGTAACTGCCAGGTCATACGTCATAGATCAGGTACCTTAATTTTCTTCAGCATCGCAGATTAGTTGCACCTCGGATGATGCATGGAAGAAGGAAGTCTTATTTTTGGTTCGTCAGGGTCGATGTACTATTTTTCCCTAAGTTCCATAGGAAAAGAAAATCTCAAGATTTACCGATCTGGTTTCTGTCCATGAACCGAGCCATCTGATAACTGATCACCAGGACAATCACTCACTCCCAATCATGCCGAGATCCATGCTGCATCAGATCGACGCAACCACCAGCTCCTCAGTCTTCAGACAGCACTAGACAAAGCTCGACACGTTACGGCAGTATCAGCTGGAGGCCTGTAGCCTAAGTCCAGTGCTTTGTTTCTCTTGGAAGAGATCATTAGATGATCCGCTTCCAATCTCTATGTCAATCTGCGCTGTTCCAGATCCACTACATGTTCCACAATCTTTCAGTCACCGCAATTCAAGTGTACTCCAAAGATTGTGCAGTCATTTCAATTGTGGTGACTGAAAGTATAAGAGGGCCCATGCGCCTGCAAGTCAAGGCTGAGCTCCAGTGACGGACCAAGGCACTACTTACACATAGATGTTCCAAACTATTCCAAAGTTGGTTTGGAAGCCATGGGCGCCGCAGCGTTGCAAATTTTTTCTGTGACTACTTCTTCAGAACCTGCTCTGGACTGCGGATCGCCTATTGCTATGGGAATGGCCGAATAACTATTTCTGTGCTTTACGCGAGCGAAGCCTCAAGACTACACAGCACCTCTTCCTGGAATGCCCAGTGGCGATCGATATTTGTCGCAAGGTGGGGGACTGTCCAATAGTGCGGCGTTGCACCCGGCGAACTGGAGCACCACCAGTTCGGTGATTGACTGGTTGTCTGAACTTCTTCAGCCGACAACGCCGAACGCACCGGCGCTGCATACTTTGGCTATCCTGGTGCTTTGGACCATTTGGAAGGAGCGAAATCAGCGTGTATTTCGTAATGGTGAGAACTCCTTGGCTAGTTTGTTCACTGTCCTACGGGATGATGCACGAACTGGGTTTTGGCGGGCCAAAAGTTTCTCTTGTTGCTTCACTGCGTCGCGAGTAGTCAGTTTAGTGCTTTGCCTGGATGATCGGTCTGTTCATCTTGGGGCTGGTCTTTGCGCGGCTTGTGCACGTAAAACTCTATTCCTCTTATTAATATATGCCGGCAATTTATCCAGGTCTTTCAAAAAAAAATGAAGCCGTGGTGGACAGAGTGGCAAGAAAAGGCCTGGCCTGCTTCATTCAGAACTGTGGTGGACACAGTCACTGGAAGTTGGCCGGAGGTCGATCGACAGCTTCATTCCTGGTTTCTACTGCAACTTCCTTATTAGTTCGCCGTCTGCGACCAGCATTGACAGGTCGATTGACCTTGCCATCTCAAAACCGCATACACAGCACGTCGAAAGTTTAGCTGTACTGGCAAATAAATCATGCACAAGGACGCTGTGTCTGCTTCTACCCTGTCATCGGCTCATCGCATTTTTTATCCTGATAACCGATGGCCATTCAGCGAAGCAACCAGGTCCCGATGGCCAGTAGTTTCAATGCTGAATCGTAAGCGTCTAAGCGGCTGCAATCACGAGCAAAAATCAGGAATGAAGTTGTCGATCGAAACGGTGCTCAATCAGAGCGCGGCGGAAGCATTCGGTACCGATGGCTAGCAATTGCGTTGCACCATCACTTGGAGCTTGCGTTGCATTGGGATACGGCGATGGGAGAAGCGGCCCGCCGTCGCGCCGTAACCATAGGGACGCTAACTCGCAGTTCTCCGATGGGAGGAGCGACGACGAGGCTTGCGGCTTGCCTGCTGCCTTCCTGATTGACGGCGCCCGCCTGGCTGGTGAAAGTATGAGCGGAACGTCGAGGCTGAGATCCGGCGGTGGGAGGAAGACTAGGAGGATGATCCTACGGGTCAGGGGCAGCGGAGATCCGTGGAAGAGTCTTTCTCGGCGCGACTCGCCGTCGCCGTAGCTGGAAGGGAAGGGGGGAGCGCGGTGGAGGACCGGCTTGGAAGAAAACAGGGGCTATTTTGAAAATAACTAGGGGTCTTTATGCAAACAATCGGATCGCGATTAGTAATCGCGATCCGACTCAGGGGTTTTTGTGAAACTAGTTGGATCGCGATTAATAACCGCGATATATTTCATGGGGTTTTATGTAATTTTGGATCTCCGGCTCCGGCTGGGACCTCCTGTGGGCTGTTGCGGCGAGCGGCCGGGCAGCCAAGAGCATGCGTAGCCCCGACCCTTCTCGGGGCGACGTACATGACCAGGGACGCGAGCGATAGCGGCTCGCCGTGGCGGTCAAGAAGGCAGTGTTAACTTGATCTCGACCCCGGATCGGTCCAACGACCGATCCGGAGTCCGTTACGCGCCCCGATCGGGGGCGCACAACCAAGTCAATGGCATGTGGGCCCCCGTCGCGCAGCGCCACAATAAATAGAAGGTGGGGGGCCGGGGCACGCGATACGAGGTTCGCCGCCGTGCCTGTAGCCCACCTAAAACCCTAGCCAATCCGATCTAAGGGGCGCTGAAGCGACGGGAAGCGCCGCCTCCTGCACCGAGCGCCGCCACCTCTGCATCACGCGCCGCCGCCTCAGCTCGACTTCACCGCCGCCCGTTCACCCTCGTCTTCGTCTACGGCTCGGGTTCTTCGTCGCCATGGCTAACAACGGTGAAGCCGGCTCATCAACCGGGGGTACGGCATCTCTAATCCACCTCTCTTTCTTTCTCTGTTAATCTCTTGATTACCCCCTAAACTAATGTCGTGTTTAGCTAATCACCGAGCTGGCTTACACTTAGTCGATTTCTAATTCTAACAATGGTATCAGTAAGCCTAACTAAGTGCAGTTAGGCTCGGGTAAGAAATCCAAAGCAATTAGAAGGAGGTGATTTGAAATCAACTCGATAGAAAGCAAGAACAAACGAATCAAATCCCTCGGGGTGAAAGAACCCACGCAGCCCGAGCCAAAACCTAACCCTAACCCTACCTAATCCTAACCCCAACCCTAACCAGGCAAGACAGACCACTTACCTCGCCACCGGGAGCTCCCTGCTCCACGGGATAGCACCGCCGGAGCCCAGGAGCTCCGGCGCCCCACCGCTGTCGATGAGCCGTGACATCCCGAGCGCGCCATCGCTCGCGGATCCCCACCGTGCCTCGCGCGCGGGCTAGCTAGCCACCTCGGGCCCACTCGACGGCGGCGCGCTCACGCACAGGCGAGCGCGCTCGCCGGCGAGGAGGCCCGCGGCGGCGCCGTCGCCTCGGTCGCCGACGCGAGGAGGAGGCCGGAGAGGTCGGAGGGGAACGGGAGAAGTGAGCTAGGGTTACGGGAGCGACGCGGGCGCGCGGGGTTTTGACCCGCCGAAATCGACGCGCGACCGTCGATCACGATCGGACGGTCGCGGTCGATCCGCAGCGCGCGGGCCTCTTATGGCCCAGGCGGGACGCCACTTTCCCGGCCCAGGCCCAGGTTGCGGCCTGGTGCGCGGGTAAGCGCCGCGCGCGCGCTGGCCGCGCTGGGCCAGGCCGCACTGGGCCGTTTTGGGCCCATTTTGGGCTGGTTTGGGTCGGATGAACAGTAAATTTTCAGTATTTTCTCAGAAACTTTTTTAAACACTTCATGCATGATTTAATCTCTGTTTTAATTTTTACCAACGTGATAATTTCTATGGAGAGACAGTAAGTAAGAATGTTTCTGAAAGTTAGCACAATTTATTTTTCCGCTGCAAATTTAATTAAGTTATATCCTTTAATTATTTTAGATCCAACGAGACATTATAATTAAAGGAGTCAGTTTTCAGTTTTTTCTTCCGTTATAATATTGCTATTTTCTAACCAACGTTGATAATAGCAGTATTATAATTTTTTAAGTAAGTTTCCATGCATTTGCTCTAATTCTGCCCAACGGTGCTTTAGAAATAATGCAGCTAGACATTTGTATGTCTTAATATTGACCAACGTTGAATTAAGATATGCAATGATTGTTTTATAAAGTAGTTTTCACTTTTCTTGATTTAAATTTCAGGATCTAATGCAATGACTTTCATTAATGCTATACCGCCGTTGGATGGTTCCAACTACGGGATATGGGCACAGAAGCTAGAAGTGGCTCTCGCACTGTCAGATATTGATTTAGCCATCACCTCACTGTTTCCCGTTGGTCCCGAGGAACTGGTGAGGGACCCGGAAGAGACCTCTGCCGCTTGGCAAACTCGTCAGAGAGAACATGCAAATGTTCAAATGAAGTTTGATCTTGAGAGAGCAAAATGGAACTCTTCCAACAGGAAGTGCTTGATGGTCATCAAGAGTTCCATTATAGACAGTATCAGGGGAGCAATCCCAGATTGCGCCACCGCAGTTGAGTACTTAAAGAAAGTTGAGAGTCAATTTGTTGGCTCTTCAAAAGCTTATGCACAAACTCTGATTCAGAGGTTAGTAAATGACAAGTACACTGGCGGTGGTGTAAGAGAGCACATACTAAAGATGAGCAACATGGCATCCAAGCTCAAACCTATGGACATGGAGCTTCCTCATGGTTTCGTTGTCCATTTGGTTCTGGCTTCTCTGCCAAAAGAGTTTGAGACTTTTGTTGTTAATTACAACATCAGCCCAGAGACATGGGATCTAGAGAAGCTCATCGCGATGTGTGTGCAAGAAGAGGAAAGACTTAAAGCCTCGCATGGTGACACGCTCAACTATGTTAGGCACAACAAAAGAAACAACTCTTCTGACAAATACACGAGGCCACAAGGGAAACCTCAGTTTAAACGAGGTTCCTCTTCTTATTCTTCTTCGACTCACCCAGGCAAGGGTGGAAAGAAAGATCAACCACACATTGAAAAAGATCAATGCATGTGGTGTCACAAGACAGGACACTATAAGAAAGATTGCCCAGATTTTTTAAGGCATTTAATTAAGAAAGGTGAGGATGTTATCACATTTATAGATGAGACCCTGTACGTAAGTTATTCTAAATCTACTTGGTGGATTGACTCAGGTGCAACTGTTCATGTTGCTAATTCTTTGCAGGGTATAAGTACAAGGACGTTGCTACAAAGAGGGGATAGATGGCTGAAAGTCGCCAATGGAGTTAGAGCTGACGTTGAAGCAGTTTGTCAACTCACGTTAGAATTAGAGAACGGCTTTAAACTCCAGTTACACAATATTCTTTATATACCCTCTTTGTCTAGAAACTTAATTTCAGTATCATGTTTGGCAGATGATGGTTATGATTGTTATTTTGGCAAAGAACAATGTGAGATTATATTTAAAAGTCAAAGTCAGTGTGTTGGTCTTGCCATCCGACAAGACAAACTTTATATGTTGCCTATGCATGAGATTGTGAATTCTGTTAGCAATACCACGAGTATTGACCGCACGACTAACGACGCAAGTAATAAGCGCAAACGATACGACAACGAAAATTCATTGAAATTATAGCACTGTCGTTTAGGCCAAATTTCGAGGGGGAGAATTGAGAGATTAATTAAAAAAAATATTCTCCATCCGTTAGATTTTTCAAATAAAGAATATTGCATCGGTTGCGTTAAAGGAAAGTACGTTAAGAAAATAAAGAAAGGAGCCAAACGCAGTTCAGGGGTTTTGGAGATAGTGCACACAGATATCTGTGGTCCATTTCCCATAAAGTCTGCAGACGGCTATGATTCGTTCATAACGTTTACAGATGATTATTCGCGTTATGGCTATATTTATCCAATTAAAGAAAGATCAGAAGCATTGGATAAATTCAAAATTTTTAAGCCTGAAGTAGAAAATCAGCAAAATCTTAAGATAAAAATAGTAAGATCTGACCGTGGAGGTGAGTACTACGGTCGACACACCCCGTATGGCCAAATTCTTAGACCCTTTGCAAGGTTTTTACAGGAAAATGGAATAGTAGCCCAGTACTCTACACCGGGCGAGCCTCAGCAAAATGGAGTCGCTGAAAGATGTAACCGTACCTTAATGGATATGGTGAGAAGTATGCTAAGCCACTCCACATTACCGGTTAATTTATGGATAGAGGCGTTAAAAACCGCTATTCATATTCTTAATCGCGTACCGAGTAAGTCGGTGCCTAAAACACTGTATGAGTTATGGACAGGGAGAAAACCCACACTAAATTATTTACATGTGTGGGGCTGTCCAGCTGAGGCGAAAGTATTTAATCCAAATATCGGAAAGTTAGATCCTAAGACAGTAAGTTGCTATTTTATTGGCTATCCAGAAAAGTCGAAGGGTTATCGTTTCTACTGTCCTAACGGATATACAAAGTTCGTAGAAACGAGACACGCTGTCTTTTTGGAGGATCAGATGATGAGGGGGAGCACGGTAGCTGGAAAGATTGACCTTGAGGAGAAGAGATCCATTTTTCGTGTTGCCTGTTATTGCTTCACCAACGGTGTCAGCACCTGTTATTAGTTCTTCACCAGTTGTTGCTTCACCTACGGTGCCAGCACCTGTTGTTAGTTCTCCAGCTGCGGCGACGAGTCAGAATCAGGAACCTGTCCTTCAGGATCCGACAGAACTGGTAGCCGCACATCAGGGGGAGCAACAGCACCCCCAAGTAGAAGAAGTGCCGATAGCTGAGGCACCGAGAAGGTCTCAAAGAATAAGAAAGCCCGCTATTTCGAGTGATTATCAAATCTATAATAGCGAGGAAATTCAGATGGAGGGTGACCCCACTTCATTTGAAGAAGCCATGAGAAGCGTTCATTCGTCTGAATGGTTGGAAGCCATGAAAGATGAAATGAAATCGATGAGTACCAACGATGTTTGGGATCTAGAAAAAATTTCTAAAGGAGCCAAAACAGTAGGCTGTAAATGGGTCTACAAGACGAAATGTGACTCCAAAGTGAATATAGAAAGATATAAAGCGCGACTTGTGGCGAAAGGTTTCACGCGAAGAGAAGGGATAGATTGTAATGAGACATTTTCTCCTATTTTATGCAAGGACTCCTTCAGAATTATAATGGCATTAGTGGCGCATTATAATTTAGAGTTACATCAGATGGATGTAAAGACGGCGTTCCTGAACGGGGACCTTTATGAGAATGTTTACATGGCACAGCCAAAAGGCTTTGTCATGGAAGGGAAAGAAAAGATGGGATGTCGTCTAAAGAAATCCATTTATGAATTAAAGCAAGCCTCCAGACAGTGGTATTTGAAATTCGATGAAACCGTAAGAAAGTTTGGTTTCAAAGAAAATGAGGAGGACAACTGTATTTACGTAAAATTTAAGAATGGAAAATTTATTTTTCTTATTCTGTATGTGGATGATATTCTGCTTGCTAGCAGTGATTTTGATCTGCTGTTAGAGACAAAGAAATTCTTGTCCTCAAAGTTCGATATGAAAGATTTAGGTGAAGCCTCTTTCGTTTTAGGAATTGAGATTCACCGAGACAGAAACAAGAGGGTTTTAGAATTATCACAGAAAGCATACCTAGAAAAGATACTAAAGAAGTACGGTATGCATGCGAGTAAGCCAACACCTGCTCCTATAGTCAAGGGCGATAGTTATGGGAAATTTCAGTATCCCAGAAATCAGTACGAAATCGATCAGATGAAAGCGGTACCATATGCTTCAGCTGTCGGAAGCCTACAGTATGCTCAAGTATGTACGCGCCCTGACTTAGTTTTTGTCACCGGGATACTTGGCAGATTCCAGAGTAATCCAAGGATAGAACACTGGAAAATGGTTAAGAAAGCTTTGCGTTATGTGCAAGGAACGAAAGACCTCATGCTAACATACAGGAGATCTGAATCTCTAGTGATAGAGGGTTATTCAGACTCAGACTTTGCGGGAGATAAGGATGACAGAAAATCCACGTCAGGCTATGTGTTTACTCTCGCAGGTGGAGCTATATCGTGGAAAAGCTCCAAACAGACAGTCACTGCATCATCTACGATGTATGCAGAATTTATAACTTGTTACGAGGCATCGGAGCAGGTTAAATGGCTAAAGAAATTTATACCTGGATTAAGAGTGGTTGACAGCATAGAAAAACCACTAAAGATGTACTGCGACAATGAGTCTGTAGTATTTTATGCTCACAACAACAAGTCGAGTGGAGCTGCCAAACACATCGACATAAAGTTTTATGTTGTTAAAGAGCAAATCCAGAATCATACAATCAGTCTTTAGTATTTGAGCACAAAGAAGATGTTAGCGGATCCGCTCACAAAAGGCTTACCGCCTAATGTGTTCAGAGAACACTTAGCCGGCATGGGTTTACGGGAAAGCTTATGATTCCTGGACAGTAAGGGCCCGAAAGTATGGTTCCGTTTCAAACGGAAAAGTATGTTGTGGCTGTTAATCCAATAGTAATAACTGTTGAGACGAGGCATGCTCAATGTACTAATCTGAATGAAATCGGACGTAAGAAGTGAGTACGTTAGTAGAGATCAAATGGGAGAATGTTAACTTGATCTCGACCCCGGATCGGTCCAACGACCGATCCGGAGTCCGTTACGCGCCCCGATCGAGGGCGCACAGCCAAGTCAATGGCATGTGGGCCCCCGTCGCGCAGCGCCACAATAAATAGAAGGTGGGGGGCCGGGGCACGCGATACGAGGTTCGCCGCCGTGCCTGTAGCCCACCTAAAACCCTAGCCAATCCGATCTAAGGGGCGCTGAAGCGACGGGAAGCGCCGCCGCCTGCACCGAGCGCCGCCACCTCTGCGTCACGCGCCGCCGCCTCAGCTCGACTTCACCGCCGCCCGTTCACCCTCGTCTTCGTCTACGGCTCGGGTTCTTCGTCGCCATGGCTAACAACGGTGAAGCCGGCTCATCAACCGGGGGTACGGCATCTCTAATCCACCTCTCTTTCTTTCTCTGTTAATCTCTTGATTACCCCTAAACTAATGTCGTGTTTAGCTAATCACCGAGCTGGCTTACACTTAGTCGATTTCTAATTCTAACAGGCAGAGCTCCGGGCCTCCTACCTCTACTGCTGGGTCCCTCACCAGCGACGCCCAATTGCAATGCCCAGCGCACCACACGCTAGCAGTAGCAGTATACATCGGGAAACAGCTGAACGAGGCGACGGCGAGGGAGGAGGAGGCTGCAGCAGGAGCCAGGGAGGGGGGCGACGAGCGCCGGGGGAGAAGCTATGAGGAGGAAGATGCGCCGGGAGAGGAGGCGGCGAGACCACACAGGTTGGGATTGGCACGTGGGGCCTAACACACGACAGCTTCACACACACCTGCTACTCTCTCCTAGAATATGTGCTGCAATTTCTTCTGTTCCGCCTTACACATCCTGCTAACAATGGCGTAATTCCACCGCTGCTGCACGTACACGACGAGTGCGAGCACGATGGCGACGAGCGGAACCACCAGGTCGACAGGCCTGGACATTTGCGAGTACTCGTTGGAGTACTGGTCGGAGTACGGGTCAACCGCCGGCGGCCGCAGGTAATCGTACGCGTGCGGGAGCACGCGCGCGGCGGTGATGCCCAGGTAGTAGCTCCCCGCGAGGGGCTTGCAGTTGACGCGCCACACCGCGTTGCCGATCATCTGCGGGAGCAGGAACAGGTCCTGCGTCAGCGCGACGAGCTGCTCGACTGACATGGCCTGCCCGTTCAGCGCGACGGCGAGAGAGAACGCGGCCAGAGGCGCTCCGGAGCTGTACGCAAGCACCTTCCGGTCGGCCGGCACGCGCCACGGCTCGAGCGGCGAGCGCGCCAGCATACGCGCCCGGCTCCGCCGCACCTTGTGGCCGATGCGCAGCGTGAGGAGCAGCGCGGCGAGGAGGAGGGCCCTCGACATCTGACCGATGGCGCGGTACACTTCGTCGTCCGTGCCGGCCGCCGCGGCGTAGGACGAGGACGGCGGCGGCTTGGTCGCCTGGGAGCCGAAGGTCACCTTCTCGAGCAGCGCCTCGGAGCCGGTGATTAGCGGCAAGCCGTAACCCAAGAATTGGACGGCGAGCATGGCGTCGGAGACGTATGGTGCCACGTCGGCGTGGGACTTGAGGTAGCGCAGCTGGCTCAGCGAGGCGGCGATGGCGACCGACAGGACGACGATGCAGAGGGCGCCGTTGATGACTCCACCGGAACCCGCGTCCCGCCACTGCTTCTGGTACATGAGCGGCAGCGCCTCGAGCTTAACCGCGCCGAAATACAGCGGGTCGCCGGCACTTCTTGTGCTGGTTATGTGAACCTTCGCCGTCGAGCCGATGAGCCGGTACGTGGTCGTCGGCGGGTACTCGACCTTCACCTCGACGGAACAGTCCATCCCTTCCTCGAGGTCCCTGCTCATCGACACATTGCGCCCCGGGAGCCGGACATCCCAGCAGCCGATGAGGAACATGCGGCCGTCCTCTGGGTTGTACACGCCCTCCAGCGACAAAGCAGTCATCCAACCGAAAGGCTTCCCGACGATCCTGAGCTCGGCAGACACGTTCCACAGCGATCGCCGTACCGAGCTAGCAGGTTCCTCGTCGGGTTGGCCTGAGTCGCCCGGCACCATGGACGAGCCGTGCCAAAAAGACGGCGGCGTGATCGGTCCGACCGCCTGCTCGACGGAGAGCATCTCCAGGAAAAGCGCGGGCCGCTCGGTCCATTCCGATGGAAACAGATCCGGCAGGGCGGTGAACCGGAGCATAAGCTCGTCGCCGAGACGGAACAGGCTCGTCACTTCGTCGTCGCCGGTGGTGCCCTTCTTCGGGTAGGATAAGGACAGCGATTTCGCGACGATGTCGCGGGCGCTGAACGCCGAGCCGCTCCTCCGGAGAAACTCGCCGGCCTGCTCGACCTTTGTGTAGTTGTACGCCATGCGGAAGGGGAACACGTCGGACACGCCCCAGAGCCGCACCGAGGGCACCCGTTGTTCGAGCAACAGCGGGGGGCGGGTCTCCTCCTCGCCGCCTCCGGCGCTGATGCTGGTGATGCGCCCGAGAATTATGCTGCGCCGGGTGATCGAGAACGTCGTCGGGACGTACAGGCACACACGGTAGTGGCACGCGTTCCTGCCGCCGCCGAGGCATCCCACCATGCAGGCCTGGCCCGCCGTGGCCTTCCACACGCCCTCGACGGCGAGCGTCTTGCTGTCCAGGCTAGTCCGCTTGACCGCCGTGAGCCGGTGCTCCCGTGGAGACAACGCCCGGAACACGGCCGACACCCTCGCGGAGTACTTGCTGCCGTCCGCGTCGCTCGACGGGTGGCACCGGACGTCCTGCAGTGCGACGGCCAACGCCTCGCCAGCTCCATCCGCGGCCGTGCCGGCCTCGAAAGGCCCTGGCCACCGGCACGGCTGGTCCTTGGAGCTGCACTGCCAGGTTGTGGCACCGGTGGCGAAGCGATTGAGGACCTCGCACATCGAGATGCCCCTGTGCAGCTCGCCGGAATGGTTCTCCACGGCCATCGCGTCGCTTGCCGGCCAGGGGCTGCACGCCGTCGCAACCAGCTCGTCCGACTGGAACTGGTACCCCATGTTGTACGCGCTAATCTTTGACATCAGCCGGACCGTGTCGAAGTAGGCGGCGTCCGACACAGCATTGGTGCTCCACATCTCGCCGTGCACAGCTCGGGTTGTCAGCGTATGCCACTTTGGGTACCTTATCACGAGCACTATGTTGTTGTCGGCGATGACCGGAGGCCGGAGGTTTGTCCGAGCAGAAACCTGGCCCCAATTCGACGAGCCGGCGGCGCCATCGTTGGTGCTGCGCGTCGGGATAACGGCGCTCCCGACCATGCACAGCACCCTCTCGCCGTCTCCGCCGCCGCCGCCCTCCACTCTCTCCGTGTAGACACCTTCGAAGGGAATCTTGAGCTTGGTGCTGCCCGGCAGGATCTCGAACTCCGGCGACGCGGCGGGTACGCGCGCCCCGGGCCTGATCTCGTCGCCGGCACTCTCCCGGGCGACGGAAAGCACGAGGACGCCGCTGACGTTGACGGCGGTCGGGCCAACGCGGTCCGCGTCGACGTGCGTGAGCACGAAGGTCGCGAGCCGCAGAGGGTCCGGCGGCACACGACCGCCTGTCGCCACGTCGCTGCCGTCAAACGGCAGCAGGGGCGCGTGCCCGGCGTCCTGCTGCCGCCAGTCACCCTTCTCGAAGGACAGCTTGCGCTCGAGCTCTCGTCGGAAAAAGGGCTCGCGCTCCGGGTAATAACGTAGCTCGACGGCCGTGGAGAGCACGGGCTGGCATTGACGCTGGACGTCGGCGAAGCGGCGGTAGCCATGAGCCCGGTCGCCGTTCCGGCCTTGTGATGGCTCGAACGGCGAGCAGGACGACAGGGCGCACAGGCACAGCAGCAGCACGCCGTGGAACGGCAAACCTGAGAACATATCGGCTGCCCCTGTTGCGCCAGCGAGAGATCAGAGATGTGGCTGGTATCAGAAAGGTGTAGATATCTTCCGATTTCAGACAAGCATTTGGCAGATAAACAGGAGGTCGAAGTGTCAAATTCAGCTGAATGCCTGAATCATTTGCCGAGTCTGCAACAGAAGTCGCTTAAATCGGGAGTAGTACACGGTAGGGTTGGCCTATTTGGCCATTTTGTGCTGCTCTCATTTGCACCTGGAAGGTGCTATTGTGTCTTGGCGTTTGCTAGAAGCTCCGCGTTGTTGTAAACTCTCCCTCCCTCTCTCTCTCTCTCTCTCTCTCTCTCTCTATAAGAAAACGACGGCACCCATTACGGTGCCTGAACTTTATTGCAAAGACGATAACACACTTTACGAAGATTACAAGAAGCCAGTGAGCTGGCTTGAGAAGGGGGAGAAGCAGAGAAAACCTAGCTACTGTTGTAAGCTCTCCTGTCGTACTCGGAAAAAAAAAATGCAACAGAAGAGACCGGGTAATCCGCTGCCATATCGCTGCCCCATGTTCCTACGCCAAGGTCAGCAAATCAAAACAAACGTTAGTAATAAAATGGAAAAAAAATCAACCTGTTCCATATGCCCCACGTGAAGAGACCGATGAAATCAGAGATGAATCAAACTTGGAACAAGAGCTGAAAAGAACTATAGAGCCTCAAAGCACGTCGATATTGCAGTCTAAAGCTCTAGCTCCGCTCATTGTTCTAGTAGGAAACATCAATCGTTCCATGTTATGTTTTTTTGTTTCGATTGGTGAAAAACTATAGTTCTGCTAGTAGAATTAAATTGTTCCAGGATTTTAAAAATGCTATGTGATAGTTTTAGCTGTATTTTGAGTGCTGTGGTAAGAGAATTTGTCCTTTCCCGGTTATATCTTGATCAGTCCTGTTCATTTTGGTCAATCTTATTTTTCAGCATCTAATCCTTCAATAGAACAGAACAAACCATTGAACACTGGTGCAGATATCTGAAAGTTAGGCTGAGTCCAGCGGTGGGGGGAGATATCTCCCCGCCATGTCAGCTCTCACCCTCACTCTCACCCCACCCCTCCAATGCACAGACTCTCACTTCTCTCTCCTCCACGTCAGCTTTTCTTTTTCAGATTTAATTATTTCACTCTCTTTTGTTCGCGTACGCAAAAAAATTCAATAAACTAATTTTATTCAACTAAAAAAATTACCGATTACATCATAATTAAAAAAGAAAATTATATCGCAATTAAAAATAGCAAAAATACATAATAATTAAAAGAAAATTCTAATTCTTCTCCGAATCCTCGTCTAGTCCAAGCTCTTTTTCCACCATCTTGACGGTCTTGAAATGAGTACGTTTTTCTGCTTCGTCCATATCCGCGATTGATCGGGACTTCATTATGTTCCATTGCTTGAATAGTTTAGCCTTCACTAAGCCACCCTACATGTTCGGGGGACATATGGAGGTGGAGCATATGGAGGTGGTGGGTATGAGTATGGACCTTACGGTTAATGATATGGCGGTGGAGGTGCCCCCGGAGCGGAGGTGCAGCAGGGGGGAATAATGCCCGGGGTTGCGGCGAAGAATTGACATCAGAGCAGCGATGCATCGGAGAAGACTCATCTTGGGGAGATGCTTGTGACCCGTCGAACTGCAAGAGATCGGTGAAAGTATGGAAATCTGGAGACCAACCGGTCATGGTGGAAGAGATTTCGGATTGTAGAGGAGAGAAATGAGCTCAAATGGGGTGTGGAAGGAGTGAAAACCGGGTGGGGTATTTATAGGGGGGTTGGGGATAAAATTTGAAATTTTTTGCAATTGTTTTCGAATTTTTTGGAGTTCAAACGGTCAAATAACGGCTAGTTCAACGAATAGTCCGCGTGGACCAATCGAAACGCACGCCACCCCTCTCGCTCGCGCACGCCGATGCCAGCGCGCCGCCTCGCTTCCGCCTGCCTCCCGCCCCCGCGCGCCTACCAACGCGGGCGAGAGCGGGGCGATAGTGCCCGCTCCCGCCCGGCGGGATCCATCCCGCCCTCTCTCTCCCACTCGACCGCCTCCCGTCCGCCTTCCACCTGTGCCGCGCCGATAGGGGGACGGTACCGCCCCCCATTGGCACCATACTTAGGACATGGCACACAAGACGACATGCATACTACTACTAAACACCTGAAAAAAAAAACAGTCTACAGGATGTGCTCCCGTTTCCTCTGCTCCGGCGCGCCCATGAGACGGGCGATCGCGTTGTTCCAGCTCTGCTGCACGAATACGACGAGCGCAAGCAAGACGGACGCGGCCGGCACCACCACGTCTCCGGCGTGGGAGAACACGCACCGGCTGGCGTTCACGGACATGAAGTTGGTGACGAGCACCACCGGCGGACGCAGGTAGTAGTCGTACGCGTGCGGCAGCAGGCGCGCGGCGGTGACGCCCAGGTAGTAGCCCTCCGCGAGGGGCTTGCGGTTGACGCGCCACACGGCGTTGCCGATCGCCTGCGGCAGCAGGAACAGGTCCTGCATCAGCCCGAGGTGCTGCTCCATGGTGATTGTCCGCCCGTTACGGGCGACGATGAGCATGAAGAGAAGCAGGTGCGCCGCGGAGTGGTAGAGGAACACCTTCGCCTCGCCCGGCACGCGCCCAGGCTCCGGCGGCAGCGACCGGGCCAGCACGACCGCCCTCGACCGCCGCACCTTCTGGATGAGCTCACGGGTGAGAACGAACGCGGCGAGGCTGAGGACCTTCACCGCCGTGTCGATGGACTGGTACGTCCGGTTCATGGTGAGCGAGTAGGAGGGAACTGAGGAAGATGGCGCCATGGTGGCGATGCCGGAGCGCAGGGTGGCCCTGGCGAGCAGCGACTCCATGCCCTTGATCAGCGGCATGCTGAGCCCGACGGCTTGCACGCAGAGCATGACGAGGGAGACATGCGGCGCCACGTCGGCGTGGGTCTTGAGGTGGACCAGCTGGCTGAGCCCGGCGGCGAGGGAGGCCGATAGCAATACGATGCAGAGGACGCCATTGACTATTCCTCTACTAAGTTCATCCGGCCGTGGCTTCGGGTATTGGAACGGATCGAAGGCTGGTGACGCGCCGCCCAGGTAAAGCAGCAGCAGGGCACCAAGGAACTGCAAACTTGAGCTCAAACGGCTTGCTGCAAGAGACGAAATTTTTATGTATCTGTCAATTTCAGTTGCGAGAATTTCAGGCCATAAAAAATCACAAATAATGACCTGGTTGCTGACCTAGGCAGAGACTTCCAAGTTCACCAAGTTTCTGCTTGGACTGGGCTGGCCATGAACTGAACCACCAGAAAAGCGACAAGTGATCGGGATCCTGAACAAAATACTGGACCTATGATTGGTCAGTGTTATAGAATTTTTTATGCTCAGATGATCCTGTCACTCCCCATCATCATGCCGAGATTGAAGCTGCCCGCCTCTTTGACAGACAATCTGCCTCCTCGTGGGAGCTGTTGGACAAGATCAAGGCGGAAATTCACCTCTGGATCCAAGCGGGTGCAAGCCGTCTAGGTTGTCTCAGATGCGAGTAATCCTCTTGTTTAGACTTGTTTAGTGCTCTCTTTTTGTGGTAGCTTCTTTTGGGAGATTGTCCCGATCTCATGTTTGGCGTGGGCTTGACTCCATGATGTGTAAGAACTTCTTTCATCTTACTAATATAAAAATACGCAGCTCTCCTGCGTATTGGAGAGAAAAAAAGATTGAAGCTGCCCCTGATCGATCGGCTGAACCACATGCTCCACAATCTTCAGTCATCACTAGGATAAACAAAGCACCAAAAGATAAGAGAGAAACTTGGTTACCGTGCTTAAGGATGCGGTGGAGACTTCTGATTGCCCCCTCGGTCATTAGGTCAAGCAGAGACTGCTAGCTCCTTTGTTCCATATAATTCAGATCACATCACCTGTAGCACGGCCGCGGCACCTGTTTTTTCTTTGTGACAGATTATTTTGGAGAAGAGATCACCGGATGATCTGCTCAGATCCTAATGTGATATATGTGAACTGCTCCAGATCTAATCTAACACGTGTTCAACAATCTTTCAGTCAACAAAACTAAAAAAAATACAAGGTGAGATCACAATCAAACTTGGAACAGGAGCTGAAGGGCTCCAGCCTCTCCAAGGGTCCTCAGGACCAAAGTGTAATCAAATACCAAGATAATACCAAGTTCCCTTCCCACGCGTCACCCCGCCTCTGCTCAGACACGGCCAACGACCTGGTCAACACCGCCACTCTGAGCTCCCTCGCCGAACCGAAGTGGAGGCAATCATCGGAAGGGGAAAAAAAAGATAAAGGCGGGCCACTTACGGCGCGGGTTCCAGTTGTCATAAGATAATGAGACCGAGAATTAGGATCATTGCTGGAGTTGGAAGCACTTTGTTGGACTTCAAGCAATAGGGGCAGTCCCATTCGATCTTTAAAGTAGAAGTTACTGATGGAATTGCTTAAGGAGTATCTATACATTGGATGACTAAAAGGTAAAACACTAGTAGTGCTTGGGACTTTCCAATGGGGACAGCTCCAAGGTTCTGTTCAGCATCAAGGATAGCACTGTAGTGTTCCTTTAGATGCATAAAAAATAGTACATAGATCGCCAAATGAAACCAGATTAAAGAAATATGTAGCTGATCCAAAAATCCAGATTATGGTGTAGACTATAAAAATCCAACTATAATTTCACAATCTGGTTCCATCCAGATTATAGTAGACAATACTACCTATAAATTCCTATAATCCAGGATCCAAACAGTCCCAATTACTGCTATCCAGATTTTTGGTATAATACATATTCCAATAGTATCTATCACTCCAAACAGATAGTTAGATTTTTCAAAAAAAAAAAAGATTTGGCATGACAATTCAGAGAGCATGACCGAAATGTGCAGAATGGGCCCATCCGGCCCCAAAGGCCCAGTAAAGTATTTTCTTTGGCAGTGAAGCCTGGATGGATGGAAGACAAAAATAGGATGTTGCCGGGAGGAGTCGTCGTCCTGCTTGAGGCCCGCTCACCTGCCTGACAAACCGCAAAGTCCACTCGCCGATCCATGCTTCCTGTCTCCCGCCGACGCCGGGATGCCGCCGCGCCGCCGGCTGGCCAAGTCGCTACCAGAGCGCCAAGCGCTCCCCATTGATGAGCGCTTGCCCTCCACACTCGTCAACCAAGTTTACAATCGTTTTCTAATTCTAGTTTTGGACGCGCGCTGCTTTGTTCCACCTCACGTGGCTTGAAAACTGACCAGTTCCTCTGTCCACGCCAGAAACCGCACGAGGTATAAGCTCTTCCGCTGGTCTGGGTTGACTAGCGGGTTACTCGTCAGACTATATCATTCCTTTTTTCCCCCCATTTTCCACTACCAAACTTGGGCGAATCTTGCCTTCTTCCTTCCACGTGATTTGACAATTGACAGAAGCAAATTCCATGACAGAAGAACTGCCCGGGCTGAAATCTAGGCCGCTGCGCAGGTCAATGGGAGCGGACCGACGGAGGAGATGAGAGCAAGCGGCCGGAGAGAGAGATCAGTTCGAACTTCAGTTCGAAGACGACCAGGACGAACCGTTGAACACGTGAACAGTGACCGGCGACCTGCGGCGGCGACGATGACTAATCATGGCGAGTGCCAATGCAAGAAGCACGCAGGCATATACAAGTACACGCCACATGTATGAGTAGTTGGATCATATGTGAAAATCAGCAGTGATATGATCACACAAGGATTCATACATGATACATGTGGTCACATGAGAAGGCACATTGATACAACTTGTTTTACACGATGTTCAGACTCTGGAGAGTAGTTTGGCCCCTTCAGTCAAGAAAGCTCTTACAGTGACAAAGGAAATTCATTTGTTCATATACCATACCATTCAACCTGTTCGAAAAAAAATATCTGGACTGCATAGGGGCAGAGACTAGTTTCAGTTCACCTCCTTCAGTCAAAGAAAGCTTACGAAGGTTATAGTGTCATAAAAAAATAGCAAGAACAGGTAAATGACGTACATGACCATATGACCAAAATCTGCCAAACATGATTACTAGTAGAATATATGTAGCAAGAAGTAACCAAAACCAATAAAACATGTGCATCCGTTCATTTGTTCACACGAGAAGCTGATGAGACCACATAAGTATTTGGTGTTCAGATGAGTGGTCATCACCTGGAGCCAGATAAAGTGCACAGCTTATGCAGAGCACAACATGATAAATAGAATCCTCATACATCATACAACCTCAATCAGTGCAATAATAAAGTCTGAAACATTTTGCTGCATCAGTTTCATTAGATATAGCATGTGCTATCCACATTCTCAGAAAACATAAGAGGAAAATGATATGCATGTCACTCTTTCTTCTCCTGTTCAATCAGCAGCGATCATCCATTGGATAGTAATTGCTTATTCTATCAATTTTGCAACATTGCAGTTGTTATCCACAAGCACTTGGTTAATCGTGAACCAGAAAAGTTTCAGATAACGTAGTGATGGTTTACCGGGGAGAACAGCACAGAGGATCTGGTATGCCACATTGCTGGGGTGTGCCTTATAAGTGGAACACAGCAGGATTTTTTCATATGTGATGGTGGCAAACATACAAAAATTGGTTTCAATCAGCCATGCAGAGATGTTGAAACTTGAAATACAACAGTTTTGTCTTCATCCTGATAGTGATGCACCGCATTGGAGAGTTCAAATTTCGAATCAAATACAAAAAAAAAGTCAATGTTTTTGGTTAACCTCTGTTAGGAATCTACAGATGCTCTGTAACTGAATCATTTCCATCTGAGATTGCTTGGAGCATTTTTTGGTGTCGCAGCAAATGTTCAGCCAGAAAGAAAACCATAAGGCAGAAAGATTGGTTTCAATCAGGTTTAACTAATTTGATTTGATATTCATATTTTCAACTAAATAGCCTCCTTACACCAAGGTAGAAAGCTACAGCTAGTATACATCACATGATGATTCGGATATTTCTGAAACCCAAGTCCAATGACCTTACAAAGTTACAGATCAACAAGAACAACAACAGAGTAAGCATCACCTCAGTTCTGCCTATGGGCGATATAGTAGGCCAAATGCAACAGAGGTGCTGCCTTCTCTTTGTCAAAACCAGCAAGCTGCTCCTTTGCATCAGAAAGCAACTTTTCTGCAAACTCCCTTGACTTCTCTAACCCCAACAACTTAGGGTATGTAGTCTTGTCGGTTGCCAAATCCTTCCCTGCTGTCTTCCCTAGCTCTTCCGACGACTTGGTCACATCAAGTATATCATCGACCACCTGGAACAGAAGCCCTATTGACCTCGCATATTTCCGCAGCCGCTCAATTTGCTCATCCGTGCCACCGCCGATGATTGCCCCAATGACCACTGAGGCCTCAAGCAATGCAGCAGTCTTGTGGAGGTGGATGTACTCCAGGCGTTCTAGGGGCACAACTTCAGATGTGCCAGTCATCTCAAGATCCACAACCTGGAGAGAGAGAGCAGACGATGCATTTTCAGCAATTAAGTACCTCAAAGTTGCAATTCTTAGTTAGCGAGTACTAGTAATGTTGAGGCCCTAATTCAACTGTGTGCGGACAAACAGACCATCCGAATCATCACTCTTAGGAAGATCGCCATATAAAGGATGTCAGAATTTGCACATTGCCTAATTTTTACTTCCTTTTATGCGATGATGAATTGTTCAATGATGAATAGTGGAAAGTAATAGAATCTGATAAACGAAAGAGACCTGGCCGGCGACGAGGCCCTCTGAGCCGATGCAGCGCGCGAGCTCGAAAATGGCGCGGACGACGCGGGCGGGGTGCTTCTCCGGGTCGACGTCCGGCGGGTAGGAGCCGACGCTGGCCACGTGGTGGAAGGCGAGCGAGAGCAGCGCGTCCCCAGTGAGGACCGCGATGGGCTCGCCGTAGACGACGTGGCAGGTGGGCTTGCCGCGGCGGAGGTCGTCGTCGTCCATGCAGGGCAGGTCGTCGTGGACGAGCGACATGGTGTGCACCATCTCGACCGCGGCGGCGGGGGCCAGCGCCCACGCCTCCCGCCCGCCCACGACGCCGCACGCGGCGAGGCACAGCGCGGGCCGCACCCGCTTGCCGCCCGCCAGCAGCGAGTACCGCATCGCCTCGTGCAGCGCCGCGGGGGGCTCCCCCGCGGGGATTGCCGCGTCCAGCGCGCGGTTGACCGTCTCCGCGCGTTCCCCCATGTAGGTGTTGAAGTCGAATACCGTGGGGGCCGAGGCGGGCGCCGCCGTGGCCACGATGGCGGAAAAGCGGCGCCGGTGGTGGTGGTGATGCGCCGCGACGGAGGAGGACGAGGGCGCGGCGGCGGGAAGGAGGGGGGCGAGGCGGACGCGCGAGGCGGCAAGGGGGTGGAAGGCCATGGCCATTGGCGGCGATGGGGTTAAGTGCGGGGGGGCGTCGTGGAGATTGGGGGTGGCCCCGAGATGTTGCGATCTCCTTATCTTGAGGTGAAGGGAAGCTTTGGACGCTGGCAGGGGCGCGTCAGTGGAAGCGGAGTGGCCGCCCGGGCGGTGGTGGTGCGGTGGAACGAGGCACCTTTTTCTGAGACACGCTCGCTGCAAGGACGCTGTGTTTCGCTTTGTATTTATAGAGACGGATGCAGGCAATTTAGTTAGAAATCGTTGTGAAAGTTCGTCGATTCAGGCCACGTTTGAGACTTTTCAGTCGGCGGATATGGATGGTGTTAATATTGTGGTAACTAAATTAAGATGCATAGTTTTTCATATTTACCTAGATATATTGTATCTCTATGTGCATAGCAAAGACTATGTATCTAGAAAAATTAAAACGATCTATAATTTATGACTGGTGGAGCATTTTCTACCTTAGCATAACAGCATGTAATACTATGTGGCAGGATTTCATAAGAAACTCTAGGCATTTTTGTTTTGGATATTACGTGGGTTCCTTCCTAACAATTGTTGGGAAAACATAATGATGCGAGATTGTAGTCTAAACAAAACATGGAATGAGATTGGAATTATGATTCTTTTTGTCCTTGTGGAGATGTCTTTATTTGGCTATACATAAATACAGAATGGCATTTCTCTTTAGATTTCATCAATTAAATACCCGTAAAGCATCAGTTGTTATATTCCAATTGGATTGCGCTATATGGAGTCGTATCCTACCGTTATGTAATGTTTCAACGGTTGGTGGCTTTGGACAACACGTGACGTAGAAAATGTGGCTTTTAGAGCCCTAGGCGTGAAATAGATAGTTTTATTGTTTATTGCTAGAAAAAACTTTATGAGTTAACAATCTCTGGTTGGAAATGTGACTGTATACTTTCTTAATACGCTTCTGAACTGGAGTAGGTGAGTCCGTTAGTGACTTGTATCCATCTTGCTCATCAACATGTCTATTGCTACTTAAATTATAAATTATCGGCAGTAAAATAGCTATTTTTTATTTTTTTTAAATAAAAGTTCATAACTAGCAACAACAGATAATATATCTTCCTTTTTCAAAATTATTTATTGCATTGGGCGTCATGACCTGTAAAACTTGATACTTGTTTATAGGTTACAATAAACTAATTTGGTTGTATGAAAGTGGTATAACTAAATTCGTTATGAGTAACACCTTTTCAGGTTCAACACTTCGGTTTGTTTAGAAACATTTGACTATGAAAATAGATAGCCAGATTTGCATTTGTGGGGATCGTGTCCCACAAAGTAATTACTTTCAAGTTTCAATTAAGCATATATATGCATGTAGTGGATTCCCAAAAAATATATTCAAACGTTGAATTGCAAGTGGTTAATTTGGTTACTAAGTGCTTTTCAATGCAGGCCATGTTTGGGAGTTGGGACTGTTCAAATTTAAAGATGGGATGGTCTTAGAAAAGAATTTAAAAGTGAGGGACTGAATGCTGTTTAGTTTTGGGTATCTCAATGGTATGGTCAGTTCACGAAGAAGTTGAAGTTTATTTCCTACCTTAGGAGAACAACATGAGCCTGGATTAGGCTGGGTTCTTATCACGAACTTCTCTGAATTTTCTTTGGAGGATCCTTCATGGGAACCCTCCCCATTTTTAACTCTTGCTGAGGACAACAAATTGAGTACGATGTTGTGGACTAGAAAAAAAAAATGCAGTGAGATTGGACTTGTGGTATGTTTCCTTGCCTCGAGTTGAGATTGTCCAAGCCTCCAAGGCACCGTCTATATTTTTCTATACACGAGGTTAGAAAACCGACTATTCTTGCTTTTGAATTGTCGCTCTCTTTGATTAAAATCATTGGCAGCACGCAGCCTAAGCCAACTAGTAACTTCAGCCATGCCGTTACTCGATGTTCTGCTGCTTCTAAGGTATCAAGTTGCATCAAATCCATACCAGCGCCATTTGTCCGCAAGTCCAACACCAGCCTCGCTGTATTTATTTTGCTTAAAACTAATTTTGTAGCTTAAAACTACCCGTCTCACGCGTAACATGCCAACGACGTCCAACGTTTAACACTTATCCATATGCAACAATATCTGGATTTGTCGTATTAAAAGTAGTATGAGTAATTTTGCAGGACAACTGGTTTCCAGATACACCATTTTTAGTTTTTTTTACCCCTTTACTACTGGCATCTGATTGAGCATATGTAGCCAGCTCAGTGAGAATATTCTCAAAAAAAAAAGATGGAACTTCAGATTAGCGTGCTGCAGGCACATGATTTCCCTACAACCCGGAAGCCAGAACCCATCGTGCCATAATCACAGGTCACAGGCTGGTCCGGTAAACAACTTTTTTTTAAAAAAAAACTGTCCGATAAGCAGCTTCGAACCCAGGGGCCAGGAAGGAGGGGGGGTTCGAACGCAGGGGTGGCCCGTGGCCCGTACCTGTGATTGGCCCGGCCCTCGCTTTCCTCGCCAGGCCGGCGCCCCGCCTGTTTTTGCCAGACCAACCAAGTTCGCCAATCCCGCCACGTGCCCCCGGCAAGCCCAATCCCTCCGCACCCCCGCCCCATGTGGGAGTGTGGGACAGGCAGCTCCGACGAAACCCACGTTGCCGGCGCGGTGCGCCCACGACCCAAGGAATCACAACCCACAGCTCCGGCATCCGGAGCCCGACAGCGAAATAAAGAAACGCATCGCCGGCTGGCTGGAACCTATATCGAATCCTACCACGGAGAAACACCTGTATTCCATTACACGAGTCTTGTCACCATCTATAACAACACGCACGCCACCACGGGATTGCCAATGGCTCCACCACACCACCACCTCCACACCCCCCCCCCCCCCGCCTGACAAATCCCTAACAGTCTGCCATAGTGTTGTTTTCATCATCTACGTCGAAACCGGGGGGGCAGGTCGTCCTCACCTACGGGCGGGCTGCCCCCCAACAAGGGCCAAAATTAACACAAGTGTAGCGTCGATAGCTTCGAAGGAGCAGCTTGGATCGAGCGAGCGCGTACAATCACAAAAAGAACAAGAAGAAGAATCAATGAATCTACGGCCGGCTAGCTCTTCATCTCGCCTTCCTCCAGGTCGACGGTGGGCAGGCCGCTCACCCTGGCCTTCAGGGGCACGTCCTCGCCGTCCAGCATGTCGCTCTTGTTCCGGGGGATCGGGGTGGCTGCCTTCTTCTCGGCCTCCACGGCCCAGCTGTAGACCACCATGCCCATCACGGCGAGCAGCATCCCCATGATGTTCTTCACGGTGAGGGCTGAGTCGAACAGGATCCAGCCGAGGATCAGCACGCACACGGTCTTCATGTGCCCCAGGACCTGGAACGAGGTCGCAGAAAACCGCCCGATGCAGAGGTACTGGCTCATGTTGCAGAAGACCGCAAGGGAGCATGAGAGCAGTATGAAGAACTGCAAAACGATAATAACATGAGCTGTTTGATCATAAAGCAATATTAGTTAACAGAATAACACTTTCCATGCTGCTGGAAGAACTGGATAATGATTTGAGCAACAGAAAGCAGCACGGACAACAGCATTTATCAGCTGCAACTACAAGGTAACTGCCAAAACTTATTTCATCAGTTGGCGTTAAAAAAATGCAGTAAAACTGAGTAAAAGCCATATATTAGAACAATCAAGAGAGAAGCAATCCTTAGGAAGAATGTTAAGCAATATCAGGGAACCAAAAGATAAACTCTGGTGAGTTGTGACAGTTCCATGACAGAATCAGTTATGCCGTTGGCAACAAAATTTCACTACATGTGGGCTACTAACCGGGGAGATTCACTCCACTAAAATGGGGAAAATGCATACTTCGGTTAAAGAGCTGATAATACAGGTAATGAATTTAAAGTAGAAGATAGAGCACTCAGGACAGGTAGCATTCATAAAGGAAGTGTGCTTCCAAGAACTGAAAAGTATGACAGAAGCTATAACTTACAGTGGCCCCTCCTGAAAAGTTGTAGTTCAACAATGATCGTCCATTGAGGTAGTAATCCACAAAGGGCCCCAGTATAATAAGTGAAATTGCTTGAATTGGTGCAGTTTTGCTCAGCAGCTCAAATGACCCAATGTTGTACTTCTTCTGAAAGGAGCCAATGGTCTGGGAAGAGGAAACATATTGTCAGCACATCTCAGGTATAATGGAGCTTATCAAACAGCATAAGCATTATTGCAGAAAGTAACATCCCAACAACAATTCTTTTCAACATTTAAGACTGAAAAGGTTCAACTCTCCATCTATAACTTAGATGTGTTACAAAAGTTCAGTAATTTTCTCAAACCTCAAAGGCCACACTTTTTTCCTAGTAAAACACAAACTTCAAAGATCACAATTTTGTTAATAAAACATCATCTAGAGGTGGAATTACATTATAATTTGAAGTGTAACAAGAATAATGTGGAAAAAGGCCAAACATTGCTTCAAGCTGATTCTAGTTATTTTAAACTGGGGAGGATATATATATAACAGGAAAGGAAAATTTGTACAGCAGATGGCAACAATAAGGTAAGGAAGTACAGAGAAGCATCTACGACGAGTAACGTGAATGTGCAGCTCATGATGCATCACACGGTTGAACTCATAAACATTAGATAACTTCTTACCCGGCCGGTATTATTGTATTCAGATCTGTGTTACAAAGTTTTGAATCCAAGGGGTCTGTGCCTTATTGCCTAGATATAGTAACTGCATTTTCATTTGGGTGCTATCTCAATTGGCAATAACCGATAATGATGTAGCCTACAGCTACAGCAGTGAAGCAATGTCTTGGATAATAGTGGGAGCAGAAAGGTAAGTCATCACTATGACATTAGGACAAACCAAATAAGTAAGTAGTAGCCTCTAGCCAATTTTAACATATCTCATCATTATTGACCATATCAGGCTGACCAATTTCAGCATATCTCGTTATTATTAACCATATCAGGTTCAAATAAGGCCTACAGCTCAACATCATAATCACGTGATAAAACATCATTGCACATTGCAGAATATGATTAAGGCACAAAACACCACTTGTGAATGTTCAAAACCGGTTTTTTCCTTAATCTAAAAAAACAAGGAAAACACAATGCAAAAGTTTAGCATGAAAGATGGTAACAAACAAGGAAAGGAGCTCACAATTTGTTGCAGCGACGTGCAGAACACAGCCACACACGCGCAAAGGAATCCCTTGGCATTGACCTCGACATCCGTGACCGTGCAAATCCCAACGCCGGCTGCCACGACGACCACCGCGGAAATAACCTTGGTGGTATAGTGCTTGCTGTTCAGCACCCATTCCATGAGGCAGACCACCGGAATCATGCTCAGTTTGGAGATCTGCACAAAATTTCTCGTCTTGAGCCACACGAGCAACACGGGCCAATGGCCGGCGCAGGTGACGCCAGTGTCGGAGCACACGGTATACCTGGTAGAAGCCGACGGAGTTGAGCATGAGGCTGAGGTTCATCCCGGTGATGGAGGTGTTGGCGACGAGCGAGAACCAGACGAGCTCCCAGAGCGGGACGTGCTTGGAGACGGAGTAGCCGGTGGCGTTGGAGATCCACCCGACGAGCGCCGTGACGGTGAAGTGGAACCCGGTCAGCGTGGTGGCTGCGCGCATTCGCAAGCAGAGAAAAAACAATCAGACGCCCCCCATCAGATCCGCGGATTCCCCGAGCACCGGCGGATCCGGGTTCCAGATCGGGAGGAGAGGGAGCAGGCGCGGAGTGGGGTACCGAAGGCGAAGGCGTAGCCGGACGAGGACATGAGCTGCTTGTTGGCCATGATGATGCCGACTGAGCTAACGACGTTCATCGCCCAGGCGCCCACGTCGGACACCGCCGGCGGCTTCTTCTCCGCCTCCATCTCGCCTCGCCTCGCCCTCCTCCCGGCGGCGGCGGCAGCAGCACACAGATCACGCGAACCCGGAGGAGGAAGGGGCTCGGACGGGCTGCTGCTCCCCCCTGCCGGTCTCGCGCGTCTCGGTGCCTCACGCGGGAGGGGCCGCTCCGTTATAAAGCACGGGGGGCGTTGCCGCCTAGGCAAGGAAGGGAGGACGGGGAGGGAGGGTTTCGAATTGGGTCTGGGACGGGAGGGGGGCCGGAAAAACGTCAACGGGCGGGGGCAGCGGTGAAAAAACTCGCGCGGGGGGAAGGGGAAGGGGAGAGACGACGACGACGACGGATAGACGGGGGCGGCGACGACAGTGCGGAGGGGTCCGCGGCTCGGGCGGGGGTGGTCGGCTGGATCTGGCGCCCGTGCCCGGCCCGGGCCGCGGCGGGCGACGCTTTTTCCCTGCAGCTTCCGCCCACCCCCTCTTTGCGCGTCGCGGCGTGGGAAAAATTCCCCAAACGGCAGGCACCGCAGCGTGCCCGTTCAAAGTCTGGAGGCGGAGCACCCGCGACCGGTTCCGCCTGTTACTGTTGCGAGAAAGCTCTTTCTCTTCTCCACTGGCGGTACGCGGAAGCGACGCGAGCCTCTTGCTCGTGTCACGTCGTTATGGGCGTTTCCGGGTGCCCCGGCGAGCCGACGGCAACGTGTGGGTGCCGGTTGCGTGAACCGCGGCACGCTAACACAGTAACGCTGTTGCCCGAGCGGCTTTGTGGGTGTGGCTGCGCCCTGGAGCTGGATGGATGGACCTTTCCTGGCGCAGCAAGCAAGGGCTCGAGACCGAGGGAGCTTTTCTTGGCACGGCGGCCACCGTATGAAACTGGCCGGCAGATTCACGCTTTTGTGAGTATTTGTTGGTATAGGTATGGGAGCAGAGCACTGCTGCTGGTCTACTGCGTTACGTGCCTCGAGATCCACCACGTACTTGTAAAGCGTAAAGTCATGTACGCCTGAAGTCTGTCGAGGCCGGTTAGATCCTCCCGTACTCCGTTAACCGCCCAGCCATTTTTTTTCTCTTGCTGTGGAACTTAACCAGGCAAGGTTAGGGTTTTTTGACTTGTGAGAATGTGGTGGCGAACCATGACGCCAGTTCTGAATTTCTGAATTTGCGGTGAGCGGGTGAGGGCTGTGCACGTCAACTCGTCAGTTTTCTGGGATGGGAACACCCAGCGTCACCCGATCAGACCATGGAAATAATAGACGCATCGGAGTGGTGATTCAGACGTCGTCATCAGCATCAAATCGAGAAAACCTCCGCGTTAGAAAGCGAGCGCTCTGGCATCCGATCGCCACCGCCGGCGACGAAACGGAGTTTCGCTTCGATACGCCAGGTTACCTTTCACAGGCTGTCATTTCTCGTCAGTGACTGGTCGTTAGGCCACCGGACCATTGAACCTGTCCGCCCTGCCGCTGCTACGGTCCGGCGGTCTCCGGGGTTTGGTCGGGATCCAGTCTCGCCGCCGCCGCGCGCGACGGTCTGACCGGATCTCCCGCGGGCGGGGCCGCTCCACGTGGCGCGGGCGCGCCAGTTCATTTGACTCGGCGAAGCACACGCTCCGAGCGGAAGCGCACATGCGCATGTACTGCACGGATACACGGCGCCGGTGTCAAGGCCGCCTACACGTTCCAGCTCGCGGCGGATCTCTGGCTGCAGGAGACTAGAATAGCCGGAGCTCTCCGTTCGTGGCGTTGAAGCTGGAAGTACTGGCAAATATACCATCGGGCGATCAAAACAAAACATGCCCAATTCTCATGTTGACCTGACCGGTGAGTTTGTTTACGCGGCAGCCGTTAACCCATCGCGTTCGGCGCGTACAGATGCAGCGCCGGCCTCCGATCCCGAGCCCAGGGCCAACCTGAGGTCGTTAAGACGTTAACCGACGCCCGCGACGCGATCCGGCGTCGGGCCGCGCGCGGCGACGCCGATGCTGCCGTGATTCGCGGTGCTGATCCGGCGCGCCGCCCCGTCCCTCTCGGCGGCGTGGCGGAGAAGTCCCCGGGCACCGACAGGGGATGGTGCCACGGCCGGATTAGTTTAGGTTTCGGCCGGGAAGGTGATGGCCAGCTCCAGGTCCCCCACGACCGCGTCCCGGCCCTGTGGGTGGCTCGGCCGGCGACGGCGCCCATGTTCCCGTGGGGCAGGGGAGGAGGGGACACAAGGTGGGCGCGGGGTGCGGACAAGCGGGCGATTTGTCTCGTCCCCGCCCCGAATCTTGGAAGGGCACGGACGTGCACGCCACTCGGACGCTCGGAGCCCGGCCATGAGCGAGGAACGAAACGATCATCTACCGCAGCGAAATCACCGTGGCGTGGCCTAACCTGACATAGCATTTCAAAGGAAAAAAAGGGAACAATTGGAACCTCGTACATGCTAGGTGGTACTGGTGTCTCTTTTCGTACGAAGTCCGTATGCCATTTCAAGGTCTTTGTATAGGTACGAGTGCCGCTGTACGAACCGTTGATTTCGTATTGCTGAGGTCTGAAGGTCTTAGCTTTGATGAAGCCATGAAGGGCTTTGAGGTGCGAACATAACTTGCTCGTAGTGGGTAAGCAGGACCGACTGCTTATGCGACGCAACGGAAATGTTTAGGAAATTGTTTTCTAAGATACTCGACCTAGGAAGACAGGTGTTTAAAGAGAAGGCACGGGCGGAACAGTGACACAGCACGGCACCGGGAAGTTTGATAGTGAACTTGTAGAATAATGACAACCACTTAGTCCGGCCAAACACTAGAAGTGGGCCATTAGCTGGGTAAGTGGTGCTAGATGCCAACTTAGAAGACTACAAGGACGTCTTTATAGACTACCTTGGCATCGACCGACTTCTAACGTAAAGTAGTGGCGCGTGAAAGGTTCAACATATTCATAGTCTCATACCTACTTCATCGAAATAAAAAATGAGTGAGGACATTTCATAACTACAGTCTCTACGAGGTTATTATAGGAGTACTAAACATTTGGTTTGGTCATTAAGCTTGTCGTAAAACTATTGTCATATCGACCACGCTACGCCCGCGTCGTCTCTTGGGGCGGCATGGATGGAACATCGACCTCGGCCTTGTCGCACCTAGTCCTCCGCTCAGCCTCGCCGCCGCTCGAGCATGCTGCTGGAAGCCCGGCCCGCTGCGATGATGGCGGCGGCGGGGCGCTGATGCGCTCTCCCCCTCTCCCATCACCTCTTCTTTCTTCTCTCCCCCACCTTCAGATTGATTCTCGATGGCTTCCTAGAGGCTGCTCCGGCTGTTTTGCGGCGGGGGCAACTGGATCCGGCGTCCTCCATCGTGGATCTGGTGCCACGGCGGGGTTGCTGCGGCGGCTAGCAACCCGGGTGGCGCGGCTACCGCGGGATCCCATCAGGTTCCGATGGCCAGCTGGCCTCTCCTTGGGCTGCTGGACCCAGGCTGCAGGGTGGTGGCTATCCGATGGCGGCTGTGCGTGGGGCGGTGGCGGCTAGGCCGAGGGGACTCCGTTCAGTGGTGACCGTGTGTGGTCACGGGGCGGCGGCCATGCGTAGGGCGACTTGGTTGCCCGGCCCATCGTCGCTTCTAACAAGTTGGCCGTCCGGGCGCAGAGGTGCCCCGGCGGCGCCCTTGCATCGCGTGAGCGGGCGCTTGTGGGACACAGTCCAGTTGCCCGCAGCGGCGCCCACAGTGTCTGTGTGCGGCCCGCAGCGCGGCGCTTCTGGCTTGGCTACAACGGCCCCTGGTAGCGGCGCCCACGGCTCGGCTTCGGCAGCACCTGCGTCTGCCGCAGTGCCGCGGCGTGCAGCGGCGGTGCTATGGATGTCCCAACGGCGGCTCGCTTTTCGGCTGCTTGAGGGCACACCTGGTCCTGGTGACTGGGGCGCAACGACGGTGTGCAACTTGGGTCAGGGCGGTGCTGGTGTCTTCTTGGTCTGTGCGGCAGTGTGTTTGGTGACGCCGCGGTGGTGTGGTCGACCGTGGCTTGCTTGGGCGCTCGCTAATGTTGCCATGGTGACGTTATTAGCTGCGCTCGCACGGTGTGACACCAACATCACCATGGTGGTGGGGCTGATGGCGTCGGTCTCTTTTACACCGTTGCAAAGATGCGGGTGAAAACCTAACCCTCTTGGGATGGCGTCATATCCTTCCTGAAGGCGACGTCGGACATCTCTACCATGGACATTGACTCCTATCTCGTGCCGACGGCAAGGACGCCGGCCTCCCTGCCGGATGAAGCGGGTGAAAACCCTTCCCACCTTGGGCTGGCATCAACGGCGTCGTAGGCGTCATGACCTTCCTGGAGGCGATGTAAGAGAATTCTGGCATGGAGGGTTTGCTTCAGTGGTGGGTTTCTTTCTCTCTTCACCTTTCCTTTTCTTTTCTTCAAAAAAAAGAAGGGGTTCCAATTGGTAACAGTGGGTGTGTGGTGGCTCACGTCGACGTTCCAATTCGACTAGGTAGAGTTTGTGGAGCCTCGTGTCGATAACCCAATCCGACTGGGCGGGGTTCTTGTTGAGGCTCAGGTTGATAACCCAATCCGACTGAGCAGAGTGTGTACAGGTTCAGGTCGATGACCTAATCTGATCGGGCAGAGTAAGTTGAGGCTCGGGTCGATGTCCCAATCTAACCGGGCAAGTGTTGTAGAGTTGAGTTTAGCGACGTTTGTTGATATTCCAATCCAACCGTCTGATGTTGTTGGTTGTTCTTTCTAGTCTGGGTTTATTTTCCTTTTTAATATAATTTGGCAGCTGTTCTGCTTGGTTGGTTTAAAAAAAATTAAGCTTGTCGTGCACTACCTGGGCTGGACTTATAGCTAGCGCTGGTAAAGACTTGACAAATCCATAAATAGGCCCAATTATTGTGGCCCATTACGACCGCGGCCCTTTTTTTTTTGTTCCTGGCCCTCTTTGCCTACATCCTTCCAGCTTCATCCACTGACAAAACCCTTGGCTCGTTCCCCGCCCGCTCTCGCCTAAACCTCGCCTCCGCCCCCACAAGTCCTCAACCCCGGCCGAAAGGCGAACACCGAACCGGCGGCGGCGGCGGCGGCGGCGGCGTCTCGGTGGGTGGTGGCCAATAGCCATGGCGGAGCTGAAGCGGCTGTCGGAGAGCCGCGACCTGACGCGGATCGAGCGCATCGGCGCGCACTCCCACATCCGGGGGCTAGGGCTGGACTCCTCCATGGAGGCGCGCGACGCCTCCGAGGGCATGGTCGGGCAGCTCCCGGCCCGTCGCGCCGCGGGCCTCATCCTCCAGCTCATCCGCCAGGGGAAGATCGCCGGCCGCGCCGTGCTCATCGCTGGCCAGCCCGGCACCGGCAAGACCGCGCTTGCCATGGGCATCGCCAAGTCGCTCGGCGCGGAGACGCCCTTCGCCTCCGTCGCCGCCTCGGAGCTCTTCTCCCTCGACCTATCCAAGACGGAGGCGCTCACGCAGGCCTTCCGCCGCGCCATCGGCGTCCGCATCAAGGAGGAAGCGGAGATTATCGAGGGCGAGGTCGTCGAGATCTCCATTGACCGCCCCTTAGCATCCTCTGGCGCTGGCAGCAGCTCCGCCGCGCCTTCGGGTGCTACTGCGGCCGGAAAATCCGGGCGGCTCACGCTGAAGACCACGGACATGGAGACTGTTTACGAGCTCGGGGGGAAGATGATTGAGGCTCTTGGAAAGGAGAAGGTGCAGAGTGGGGATGTGATTGCGCTTGACAAGGCCTCTGGGAAGGTCACCAAGCTTGGCCGCTCCATTGGGAGGTCGCGGGATTATGATGCTGTTGGCCCGCACACCAAGTTTGTCAAGTGTCCTGATGGTGAGCTCCAGAAGCGCAAGGAGGTCGTGCACTGTGTCACCTTACATGAGATCGATGTCATCAATAGCAGGTATCTTCTCACTTCCTTCCCATCAATTCTTGCATACCTAGATTGGAAAAGATGCTTAGACAGCTAGCAATTTTTATAAACTGAACAATTCTGACAAGGGAATTTACATTGAACATTTTTAATGTATCAATGTAGCATACAGTGATGTTAAAAGGGAAATTAGTCCTGCAAATTACCACGCAAGAAAACATACACCAGTAAAAATCTCATTTATCTTGGCGATGCAAATATCACAGCAACAAAACATATATGGGTAAGAAAATATATCCCAGGAATTTGAAATTCTACTTGCTAGGATAATTACATTGGCTTGGAACTACCTTGGCTATGCTGAGCTTACGTGGTTTTTCATTGCAAGAAGCCCATGTTATGTTGCTGTCTTGGAAAGTCTCGCCAATTGATGAAAAAAAGTCTTGCCAAAGAGACATTTTTAAGGTTTGCAAGCAATTGCTAGCTCAACAAAGGATCAGTCGTCACACCATGATGATTTATTTAGAGTTCACCTCCACTAGTATGACTATAATTTGTAGAAGTATTAGTATTTGTTATTCTATGCCAACTAGTGTTGTGGTTCATTAGGTCACATCATTAAGCATACATGCAGTGGCCTTGGTCACTTAAATTTATGCTTACACAAAAGTCAGAAGCTAGTTTATGCTTATATCTCACTACTAAAATATTTAAGCAGCAACTTGCGGTTGACTTGGTCATGCCAATTCTTGATAGATGGCTTGAAAGTGCATTACATAACTAATTAAGATTTAGAAATCCTAATCTGTTTTGGTACTGCTCATGTATTAAGATTACAACAGTACCAAGATGAATCTACCACTTTAGTGAGGTCATCATATTGTTTAATCGAAGTAAGAACTGAGAAATACTTGCTGCCTATTTTATTGAGGCTCCCATGATGTGTGTTGCATCAGAATCCCTACAGAGGATGCTTTTTTCCTTCCCACAGTTCAAATGTGCTATTTGGTTCCACAACTTTTTTCGGGTTCACATTCCGGCAACTAATATCAAGTGCATCTTAATTGTTTTTTGTTATATTTATATCCATTAGGTTGGGACTGGGATCTATCTTTAGTTCTTTACTCTCACGAGAAGTCCTGATACCACTGAAGCATTATGAAATAGAATTTTACCTACAAATTTTAGCATCCACAATTCCGCATAGATCTTCCATTATGCTGGAAAAAGATAGTGTCCCACACCTCTCAATTCTATTATCTTGTTATGTTCTTTCCAGGACACAGGGTTTTCTTGCACTGTTCACTGGTGACACTGGTGAAATTCGTGCGGAGGTTCGGGAGCAGATTGACACAAAAGTTGCAGAGTGGAGAGAGGAAGGAAAGGCTGAAATTGTGCCTGGTGTTCTTTTTATCGATGAAGTCCACATGCTAGATATTGAGTGCTTCTCCTTCCTCAACCGAGCATTGGAAAATGATATGGCTCCAATCCTAGTCATTGCAACAAACCGAGGGATCACATCCATCCGCGGGACAAACTACCGGTCACCGCACGGTATCCCACCAGACTTCCTTGACCGGCTCCTAATCATCACGACGCAGCCCTACAAGGAGGATGAGATCCGGAAGATCCTGGACATCCGGTGCGACGAGGAGGATGTGGAGATGTCCGCGGATGCCAAGGTCCTGCTCACCAAGATCGGCATTGAGACCTCCCTGAGGTACGCGATCCACCTGATCAATGCCGCCGCGCTGGCCTGCCAGAAGCGCAAGGGGAAGGTGGTGGAGATGGATGACATCAGCCGGGTGTACCAGCTGTTCCTGGACGTGAAGCGGTCGACGCAGTACCTGATGGAGTACCAGAGCCAGTACATGTTCAATGAAGTGTCGGGGGAAGCAGATGGAGAGGACGCGATGCAGTCCTAGACTACCTTTGTATTACAAGGTGGCTGGGATGGTGTATTGTGCTGCGTCGTGTATTTGGGATGCTTGTTGCTCGTTTAGGTTGCTGTTACCCTGACAAGGCGTGGTGTGTGCGATGGACTCTGTGTTAGCTGCTGTAGGTGACTATGCAATTCAATGTATCTGATCAAATTCACCCCAGCTAAGTGCCGTGATTTGTTTAAATCTGTGTCACCATCTCGTGCTGTATGCCTTATGTCATGTGCCAGATGCCTAGATTTGTCCAGGACTCGAAACGTAGGCATCGAGTAGCTGTTCTGGAATGAAAAGGCCATGCTTTGGCGAGTATTTGAACGGCCTTTTGCCTGTTGCTATAAAAATCACGCCGGACTTGGGTGTCCATGTGAGGCGTGACCATGTGTCGAGTGCCATGTTCCAACCATTGCACGTGCACTGCGAGCCTTGCTTTTCTGAGACGTCCTCCTCACGGCCCGCCGCCCGCCCCGCCCCGCCCGCCCCACCCCCCCCCCCCCCCCCCCGGGGCAGCGCCGTCGCGCCGAGGGAGAAGAGAAGCCGCCCTTGCCCCCGTCAGGCCGTCACGTCTCACGGGAGTCGGGAGGAGTATGCGTATCGCATTTCGCAAGGCAAAAGGCTACTCAAACCGAGGAGCTTTCGAGATCGAGGCACACGCCGTCGGTTCCTCCGTTCCACACCCACCAGCCCGTGCCACGCAACGGTGCCACCAGGCGGCTCCCCCACCTCCACGCCGCACCACCGCAGCGCGCCATCCGGTCACCAGCGCGTGATCATTGATCCCCGCCAGGCCGCCACGCCACCGTCGGTCGGTCGGGGTCCCCGCGCCCGCCTGCCCCCGCTCCCCGCCTCCGGTTCCGCGAGAGGTCGGTCGGGGGTCTCTCGCGGCTTTTGGGTTAACACGGGCAGCAACTGCTCTCCTCCACTTCCCCGCTCCCCCATCCCCTCCGCCACTCCCAACCCCATAGCTCAGCGCCACCGCCGCTCCGCTACGACGCGGCGCTGTCCTTCCGGATCCACCGTCCTTCCGCCGGCGCCATGGAGCCAGGCGATTCCAACTCCGCCGCAGGTAAACGCGCAGTGAATCACTGATCCCCCCTGCTCCCCCTCCTCTCGTTCCTCCGCCGTCTGATCGAACTGGGCTGGGCTGCTCGCAATCGGGGCCCCCATTGGGTGCTCCCGGATCGCCCATGTTTGCTCTACTTACTGCGCGTGTAGCGCTGGTCTGCGGGCGCTGAATCGCAGTGCCCTCCAGTTGAGTTCGCGTGTGTGCCGTTACCGGGACCGATCCTTGTGTAGATGTCAGTTGACCCTACTTGCATTGGTCGCCACATTCCTGATAGTTGTTTTGGTCTGAGTTTAATGACGGAAAGTGAGCACAAATTTGATGGCGATGGTCAAGCCCCTGTTAGCATTCCCTGGGGCATTGGCAGTCCATTTCAATCAGTTATGAGCCTAGGTGCTTGACCTCTGTAGTCGTGTTATTTTGCAGGCCCCTGTGCCTCGTGACTTGTTTGCCTGGGAACCCTGGGCCTCTCCTCTTGCGGTCTATCTAGCTTGAATCAGGGTAGATAGTCTGGTAGCCTTTTGATCCTCTTTCTGTAACAAACTTCGGGGATTTCCGTTGCATGTATTAGTTGACCTAAGCACCTGAAGTGTGACCAAAGTGTGCTAAGCTTGCACATTCCTTGATCCATCGAGAACAGTATTGTTTCATTTCTGTCAGTGTCAAGTGCTTGTATTGGAGCTTCTTAGACTAGCGGTTTGCATTTCATTGCACAGTAATCTCTGGTTTCATAACAAGTGATAGCTTTCTTACAAACAGTGTGAAAGGTTTTGTGTTATTTTTAATTTTTGACTGACATCCATTATATATAGGAACATTGTTGCTTAAATTCCACTTTGGTAGTTTGACTACAAATCCTTCTCCTTTGTGGGACCACAGGAGGGAAGACACAAAATGCTTCAGCACCACCTGTTGAAGGCGTAGCTGGAGGAGGGACTAGTTATGGATGGGTGGATGGAGGCTTATGGGGTACAAGTCTGGGTGCCGGTGTAATTGATCCTACGAAAATACACTCAGAAGATCTTTTGCACGTCTGGTCAATGCCCAGCACAGCAAATGTTAGCCAGCAAGAAGCACCTCGACCTCTAGAGAAAGTAAGTTGTATTACATTTTATCAGCACTGGTTTCTTGCTTCAGCATGTGACTAAAAATAATCTTGTAGTTGTGAATTGTGAGGCTACTGTTCAATAAATTTTTGATGATATGGAGTGCTTTGTTTTGTTGCTTGTTATTTAAAGTGTGATATTGCATTTTTCAAGTGCAATCAGATTCATTGTGCTTTCAGTTGCCGTGATTTGACTTATTACTATTTTATTATGTTCGTTCCCAAAAAATTTTCAAACGTTATAATTTCCTTTAGGTTAACCTTCTGGCAGCAAGAAATGAAAGAGAAAGTTTTCAAATTGCTTTGCGCCCAAAGGTTTCATGGGCCACTTCAGGTATTGCAGGGTCTGTGCAGATCCAGTGCACCGATCTCTGCTCCTCCTCAGGAGACAGGTTTGTTTGTTTAAAATTTTAGAACATCTTTACTAGGGGAGACTAGCATTTGCACAGTTCTATTTCGATGATTGTAACAGTGCTTTACCAGGTTAGTGGTTGGTCAGTCCATAACTTTGCGACGTGTGGTGCCTATCTTAGGTGTACCAGATGCTCTTGTGCCTATTGATCCACTCAGTCCCCAAATAAGTCTATACCCAGGGTACTGCTTCTGTGCTTTGGATAACTAACTTATAGCAAATGTTTCCCCCCTTTTACATGAATGTAACTTCACTTTTGCTTGTACAGGGAGACAGCTGCAGTATGGGTATCATTAAACGTTCCATGTGGGCAACCACCTGGTTTATATGAGGGTGAAATATTCATTACTGCTGTTAAGACGGAATTAGAGTAAGCCTTTCCTTGCTGCTTTCTATCTTGTTGTCTTAGAAATAGAAGTTGCCTTTAGGCTTAAAAAATAACCAAAACAAATCCATCTTATTTAAGCATGCTTCTGCTCAAATGTCAATTCTTAGTTATAATACCAAGTCACCAACCCAAGTGTTCAAATGTATGTTACAGGCTTACAGCAAGAGCTGTCATTAAACATATTTTATAGGAATATATCGAATATAATGCGGTGAAAGGATCAGCCTATAAGTGATATATGCTTTTCTTAAAATGTTTTGCTTGAGATGTCAAATTCAGAGCCTTGAGTAACCTATTAAGTGTGCTTACTTATATACCTTAGTCATTAGCTTCCTTTAAAAAAATCTGGAGGATTTAGGTCATGAGAGTATGGAACAAAATTGTAAAGATATAATTTTACGATGCTGTTAAACAAGAATCCCAAGATTAAGTGTCACAATCTGATACTTGCATGCATGTGGACACAAGTGTCCAGGTGACATTTAGCTTTGATTCCTAGGTTATACTTATTTACTGGCTTATTTTCTGGCAGCAGTTCCAGAACAGAATCTCTACCAAAATCTGAAAGGTACGGGCTGTATAGAGAATTAAGAAGTTGTCTTGACATCACTGAACCCAGAGACTACTCGTCACCAGAGGACATGGTATTCTGCTCTGAAAATACATTCTTAAGGGTTAGCTGTATTATTCCTTTTCTCTTTTCTAATAGTGCTACAACATTAGGTACAAAGGCTAACATCAGCTTCTACCACACTGAGGAGGATGTTGGATAATCCAGCACTACAGGACTGTCAAGAGAGTAATGGATTTGGAGACATGATGGATGAAGATGTTATGAACAATGTTTCAGTTCGTTTGAAGTTAAGCCTTACTGTTTGGGATTTCACTCTCCCAGTGACACCATCATTACCTGCTGTTTTTGGTGTATCCTGGCAATATTCCCTTTTACTATTTCACGTTTCCATTTCTGTGCTGTGCAATTGTTATGGGCCGTGGTGTGATGGGCCCACTTGGCCCGGCAGCAGCTGAAGGGCGTTTCAGTTCCTTCTGCTGCCCTGGCCGAACTAGAAGCAGGGGCACTTGTGCCATAGGGGCAGCAGGGCCCCTGCATTTCTTCATCGACATAGGGTCTACCAATGACTTTTTTAGGATGTTTGAACTAAAGTTTGGTTTAGGAAAGTTTGAGATAGGATTTGGAAATTAGAGTTCGTTTGGACTTATGAAAGTTGAGTTTAGGAAATGATGTATCAAATATAGTAAGGGCCAATGTAACCGTCTAGGTTTGTTTGGTAATCATTTTTTTTGGGGGTGGTGTGTGTGTGGGTGGGTGGGGTGGGGCTATATATTAAGGGCCAATGTAACCATTAATCAATCAAGGGACAAAGATTCTAATAATCTCGACTCACTGACGCTCATCCTCTTGCACATACTGTTCCATCCTTTGTTGTCGAGAACGTATCATTGTTAACATCCCGTCCTTCACCCACACACTGCGTTTGGCTACAACATCCGCAATCCTCCCACAACCAACCAGCCCCCTGGCAGCAACATATAATCAGAATCACATTTTAGAATTTATGGTTGAATTGTCTATTTCAGTATTTTGTTGCAGCTTCTGATGATTCACATTTGAATTGTCTATATCGTTGTTTTGTTGCAGCTTCTGACAATTTGTATTTGAATTGTTTGTAATCATATGGATGTGTTCTCCTTTGACTACAACATAGATATCTGAAACTGTCATTGAAGATCGTTTCTGTTTGGAGCATGGCACTGAAGGATGGTATGATGCACTGGATCATCACTTTAGGTGGCTCCTCCAATATAGAATCAGTCCATTTTTCTGCAGATGGGGTGATAGCATGCGCATTCTAGCATACACATGCCCTTGGCCTGGTAATGCTTAGATTTCTTTATTTCTCTCAAAAAGATTTTTTTGGTTTGTCGAAAATAATGCTCATATGTCATGTTACTTTTGTACTCTTTCTTCTTCTATATTTTAGCTGATCATCCGAAGGCTAATGAATATTACTCTGATCCAAGATTAGCAGCATACGCTGTACCCTATGCACCTATCCTATCATGGTATTGCTTTTATCCTTCGGAATTTATATCAGCTTAACAGATTCAATTTGTTACTTTAGTTAATTTGGATCCTTTTTAACAGCACTGATGCTGCAAAAAATTCCTTGAGAAGAGAGGTTGAAATCTTAAAATCGAAGCCTCATTGGTCGAAAGCTTACTTCTATTTGTGGGATGAGGTGCGTTATTTACCTTTTGTGATATGTCCTGATTCCTGAGAAAACCCATGCAGAGGCATGGAGCAGAGCGAAACTTGTAGTTATTGTTATGGGTTCAAATCTCCACTCTTCTTAAAATTGAAGATACAGAGTTACCCTGTGAGTTCTCCTTTTAGTTTTATCCACATCTAGTGGACATGCTCCTGCGACAGAAAGTTGAATTTTCACTCAGCCTGTAGTGTGCTTTCTGATCCCATATCAAGTTTCAGGTCCAACTTGGACTTGCTTAAATAATTAAATCTATGATGTCGAATCTTGAAACTAGACTAATGTATCATTAATAACAATTAGCATATTGGAGGCTGTATCATTTCTCTAACAGTATTTTCTTTTCTTCATTCTGAAAGAAAATATATGAATTTTTAGGACTTTCTGTCTAATTTCGATGAAGAAAATTATTTGCTATGCTGTTTGTTGGTGTTCTATTGCCATTAATTGCATCCAGACCTACCTAAGATAGTATCTATTGGTATTAGCTTAGATGATACATCCCTCCATTTCATTCTTTAAGTCATGCATGCATTTGAAGAGTTAAACCTTGTAATCTTCAACCAAAAATACGCCTCACAAGATATAAACTTGTAATACGAAAATGATATCGTTGATTCACATTGAAAGTACTTTCTTATAATTACGATTTAGTTGCTACAAAGCTGTATGCTATAAGAGAAATTAAGATCAGTGGGTGCAAGTGGTAATGGTGAAGGTAACTTGTATATGCATTGCCACTGGCAACTAACCATTGCTTAGAGGTTTGATAAACTTACTGAAGTTGCTAAAATATCCATTTCTATGCCCCTAGTGTGTAATAATTGTTGTCTTGTTGAAGGAAACTTTGTTGTTAAAGTCTCTTCTTTGTTACTTCGACCACTGGAGAGTGGAGACGAATTACCCTACAATAATCTTACAATTGTTTTATACTTTTTCAGCCATTGAATGTGGAACAATATGACATGATATGCAACATCTCTAATGAGTTACGGTCATATTCACCTGATGTGCGAATTTTAACAACTTACTATTGTGGTGAGTATAAGACAAAATCTGGTGTCCTTTCTCGCTGAACACTGCCTCTATTTAGAAACAAACTTTCATACTTGGGTTTCCTCATAACTGTACAGTGTACACTTCTCTTTATACTTAACATGAAGCTTAGCAGACAAGTTAGAATTTTATCCGTAGTTTAGTGATGTGTGTCACATTATATTATTCTATAGTGTATATGATGGGAAAATGTATACAGTGGAAGCAAGATGTTAACATATGGCAAAATGAACCAATATAGAGTTAAAAGACTTAGCATTACTTGTTACTTGGGTTTCATTTCACAAAAGTGACAGAAAGTTGACTTTTGGTATCACTTTTATGGCATGATGTTAGTGCTATGTTCTGGAAGTTTAGATGATTATACCTACAGAACCCATTGCAGCTGACAGGTCACAAGTTTCTCCAGAATAAAGATATTTTTCTTATAATTTGAATTATCTGTGTAGGCCCAAGTGGCTCTGAACTGGCTCCTTCTACATTTGAAGCTTTCGTGAAAGTCCCAAATGTTCTACGTCCACACACGCAGATCTTTTGCACAAGGTATGCGATGCTTCTGGCTTATTTTTACATTCTTCTAGGTTGCTAAACTGTTTTGTCTATAGTGGTACTAAGATTCTACTAACACAACAAATAAGGTTCAAAGCATTAATGTTTTATCATATCTTGCACTATTGGCATGCAAGTCTTGGGATGAGGACCCTAACTTATGTCTCAAATGGACAAGGTCTTGAGACTTCATGTTAGCATGCTACAAAATTAGACCAAAATAGACAGAACTCCTGTGTGTCAGAGGAAACAAAATTTCCCTTCTCACAAGCCATTGGCACTATGATTATGTAGCACTGACAATCTGATGGAACTTACAGCTCCAATACATGTTGGGAATGTGGTGTCACTGTGGGGATGTTGCATATGCGTCACAGAGGCTAGTAGAAGCATGGGTGCCTTGGTGCAAACTAATTATAATGTTACACTAATTCAATCTTGGGCCAATAAACCACTTTGGTTATTGATGTTTTGTCTTCTTATACAGTGAATGGGTTCTTGGCACAAGAGAGGACCTAGTGAAGGATATTGTTGCTGAATTACGACCTGATCTTGGTGAGGTAAAAGGTTTCTATTCCTCCAAAATAGTAAATTTGTAAAACTTGGCTTTTTTTAATTGCATTTTAAGCACATAGCATTCTCAAAGAGGATTAATGATATTACATTATTTATTTTCTAAGTAACATTGATTTTAAATTTCTAACAATATAGAATCAAGTAAGGAATTGGATGAGAGTGCACCCGTTTCATACATTTATGAAATATTTTTGTGAAGGATTCCTCCTTATGACATTTTACTATTCTTTTTTGCTTTTGTTGTTTCTATGTTCATCTAGTGCTTTAACACTGCCCGTTTTATATCTATTACTACCTTCGGTTGGGAAAAGATTATGTTCCCAGCCAGAGGACTGACCTGCCCGTAGTTCCTTTTCCACGGTTGGAACGTCTTGTTTTTACGGCCAGAGGGAGTATTCTAGTATGTATTGTTGTTTCCTGTGGTCGGAGACCAAGAAGGAAACCCTTTGCTTGATGGCACTGGATTATTTTCCTTTTTTTATGATTATACTGTCCATGTTTTCTTTTCTTGCGGTTGAAAGAACTTTTCATTTTTTTTTATGATCTCCCTTGCATTGATGTTATGCGAACTTCTTAATCTGTTGAGTACAGGCAGGACTTAGTCTTAACTAAATGGTTATGTTACCTAAGTACTGTTTTTTTTTATTTTGGGTGCTGCAATCTGCATTGAAGGATACTTCCTGTTTCCAGATTGTGCCACAGCCTACTCTTGCCAAATTGGATGCTTTGTCACACTGAAGTGCAGACAATGTCAACTGTCCTGGTCAATTACATTTATTTGTTTTTTCTCATCTAGCTTGAACTTATTCATTTGCCACTCAAGCATGGAGTTCTCTGTTATCTTTAAAGTTTGTATCTTGATGGGCTTATCTGGATCTATTTAGGAGTGGTGGACATATGTTTGTATGGGCCCTTCTGATCCTCAACCAAACTGGCACCTTGGAATGCGCGGAACCCAGCACCGGGCAGTGATGTGGAGAGTGTGGAAGGAAGGTGGGACAGGATTCCTTTATTGGGGTACCAACTGCTATGAGAAGGCAATGATTCCAAGTGCTGAGGTATGCTGTGGCATGGAAAGCGTCTTTATATGATGACCTGTCATTAATACATGATCCGATTATTTTTCCTGGCTTATGTATAAACCACCTAGTAAGATTTACCTGTTAGTATCTTATTTTCTACCCATCCCATTTCGCAAGACTTACAGTATATACATATAATTTTGGGTTTTAGTCTTTGTGGTGAAAGATGTTAAAACTACAGAGGAATATTAAATAGTAATGGTCCTGTGTCAAAGCAATTTTACATGTGTATGGAACATGGGCTCGACTGTTGAACTCTTGTGCATATCCTAGTATGAGTGTATGACAGCAGGTAAAGATGCTTTGGGTTGTTTCTATATTTAAACAGATTAATTGTTCATGCTAGGTAATAAATGCCAAGTTATATGCTAATGACACTTCTTTTTTACTTCAACACTGAGACAAAAGCTCTAGCAAATATGCAAGCGGCTAGTGATTCTTGTTTACAATATCTGCATTCTGCAGATACAACTTAGTTTAAAAGTTTAATTCTAGTCTTGGTTTTGCAACTGTTCTATAGATATTGTTCTTTTAGTTTACAATTTCTGCAGTTAATGTTAGCACATACCATTTGTAGTATTAAGCTAGGACCACACACTATTGTTCTGACTAAGTTCCGGCTCTTAATTTTCAAGCATCCAACCACTGCTTTGCTTCTGATTCTCAAACTTGGCGCTGCCACAGATCTGTTTCCGACGTGGCCTTCCTCCTGGCGATGGGGTCCTGTTCTACCCTGGTGAAGTGTTCTCATCGTCACATGAACCAGTTGCATCCACCCGACTAGAACGCATTCTCAGTGGCATGCAGGTGATGAGTTTGTTGATGATGTTTTTTTAATAACAGCTCAAGCTTTTCAGCCTACGACTTAGAAATTCTCATATCAAAAGTAGTCACTGAGCGCTCATATCCTGCCGAGTCTTTGTAGTTTTGCTTGGCATTTTTGAAGGGTACTTCATAGCAGCATGCTAGGAACTAATCTGACTTGTTCGGTTGATTCCCATTGCACAGCTCTAAGCTGTGCATACTGCAAATTAGAACACAGTGTACATTTGCGATCGCTGGCTGTTTCCCCTGTGCTCACGGGCTCACGGCTGTCTATTATTGCGTTTTCAATGCAGGACATCGAATACCTGAAGCTTTATTCTTCACGGTATGGGAGGGAGGAAGGCCTGGCCCTACTCGAGAAGACTGGCATGTATCTTGGCCCGGATCGGTACACGCTCGATCATGGACCGGTAGACGTGATGCGGGGTGAGGTATACCGCACCTGCAGGTCTTTGGGCACGGGCCTGCCAGATGTTCATCATGTTCGTTCAGCGTAGCGCCTTTGTTGTATATATTGTGGTCTTACTGTGTTAAGGTCTATGTTATCTATGCTCCGTGTTTAGCGATGCAAAACCTGGTACATGCTCCTGAATTACCGACCAGCTCATTAAAGCTGGATCAACTGGTTGCCTGGTGGCATCATCTTTTCTGACTGTTCTGCCCGGATGAATCTGGCGTGTTTTTTCATTGAGTTGCGTGAGGAAGTCAGGAGGAAAACCCGAAAGATCTGGTCCAGGGTTAGAAAAGGCACAGGCAGCTACTGGAAGTGGGCCCTAATACCCGCTGCAACAGGATTGACACGAGATTCGCATTCCCAGCCTCTCGATTCCCGGCTGCTCCATCCGAGTGACGCCGCACCTCCTCCAGCTCCATCCCTGCGTGTCGTGCCCTACGCTCCTTTGCCGCCCTAGCCCTACCCATGGAAAGGAAGAGCGAGGACTAGGACTTGAAAATTGAAATATTCTTCTCTTGTTAGTTGTTACACCTCTCTCTCTCTCTCTCTTGCAATTTGCAGCGCAGGTTACCCTTGAGAGAGAGGCGCATCCGATCGGCGTTTCCGCCGGACGATTCCCGTCTCGCGACGGACGCTGACGCCTGCGGCCGCGGTGCCCCGTCCCTTTCGAGGTCGGTACCGCCATGGCCCGACGCGGCGAGCTCCGGACCCAGGCCAGACCGTGAGCCGTTCCAGGCCCCGTTTGGTTCAATAATCTACGTTATCCTCGGTCGGGGGGAGCGTCATCACAGGTAGTAGTAATAAGCTTCCAAAAATAGGGTGGTTTTCTGGCTTTCAGCACAGGCGCGCGGTCGCTGTCGCCCATACCCACGACGATTTTCCCTCCCGATTTATCTCCGTGTACATGTATACTCCATGTGAAACGAGCGAGGGGGGGGGGGGGGGGTGGGGGCGAGAGAGAGCACACTTGCATCGAGGTCCCTGTCACGGGTTCCACAGAAGCCTTCGCTCCCCGGACCTGGAGGGGCCGAGGGCGCGTGTCGTTATTCATGTGTTGGTAGCTCCGGCCTCTCGTCGTCCGGCCACGCCCCTTGTGCTCCAGGAAGATAAAGGGCTGACAGACCAATCCTTCTGTCTGCCCTAGGGCTCGGGTAAAAAAAACAGAGAGGATCCTTTTCTTTTCCATGTCGCCAAAAACTTCATCAAGATGATGGGTGTGGTGCTACCTGGCAAGTTGCACCGGCATGTCTGGCAGACAAAACTGTTGCGCTCTTAAAGGGGGTGCTGTTGGAACAGTCGCCGGGCTGTTCGTGCGGCATTTATCGGCACGGACTTGATTTCCAAACTTTATTTTTACCCGCTCCATTTGTAAGATGAGGATCTCCGAGAGGAGACCGGAGATCTCGCGCTGATCCGGGTGATGAGGGAGTGAGCGCAGGCGATGGGCCATTCCCTGATCGCCTGATCTCACTCAGCAGTAGTACCCGGTGCTCTGACCAGCAGCAGCAGCAGCAGGCCAGCCGAGCCAACCCGGTCTTGCGATCACAAGTGTAGCGCAGTACCCCCCGTGTTCATGCGTGCGCGACCTCGCTGCCGTTGCTCTGAATGCTCTCATCTGCGGTTACTGTGCGGCGGTGGGCCGGCGTTCGGGTCAAATCGGTTGCCGCCGTCCGGCCAAACTGACGTGGAGAGGCTATCTGAACTTCCAGGCTCCTCGCAACTGCAGATTCTCTCGCTTGCTGGCTGGCCTTCGCCTGCCTGTTCTGGAAAGGGAATAAAGCACGCGAGGTTCATGGATCCGGATGCAGTTTTGCTATCGGTGAAAACGATCCAGTCAGTTATCATCTTCATTAAACAGGGGAGAGCTCAGCGCGGCAGGCCAGCACGTAGCGGCCTGAATCATGGCTCCGCTCGCCTGAAAACGACTCCCCCACCCCCCCCCCCTCCCTCTCCGTCCTCGCCGACGGGGCACGGCGATCGATTCCGCTGAATCATTGGGGCGGCGCATATGCTCCATCCATTTGTCCCGTCCTGCTTGGACCTAGCATTTATCCGCTCCCTTTGTTCCGGAGCTAAAAACTCCCTCCCATCTCTCTCCAAGCGAGAACAGGACTGAAAACCCACCTGTTAAATCCTCAGATTAAAGCAGCAAGATCGATCGCCGTCGCCCTATCTTCAGCTCTCTGCTTGCGATGATGCAGCCGGTTAGGGCGTTGTGGTGGTGGTGGTGATTGGTCGCTGATGGCTGATGAGACTTCACCACGAGCTTTCTTACGGTCCAGACATTCAGGTGGGCACCTTTTCATCCGGCAATTATCCCTGGCCAGGCCAGGTCTTGTTTAGATGCACCTAAAATTGCAAATGTTATAAATCGAAGTACTAAGTACTGTAGCGCTTTCGTTTGTATTTGACAAATTTTATCTAATCATGGACTAACTAGGTTTAAAAGATTCGTCTCGTGATGTACAATTAAATTGTACAATTAATTTTTTTACATACATTTACTACTCCATACATGTATTCTAAAATTGATAAGATGGAAAGAGAATGTAAAAAGTTGGAATTTGGAGGGGATCCCCACTTTCGATGTCTATCTATCTACGCAATGCCCAATGCAGCACGCGACACAAGGAGCAGGGAAGCCTTTTCGTGGAGGGACAGGGACCACGAGCAGAATGGCTAACCTGTGACGGCTCATCATCATCAGAAATTCAGACAGTGTGCGTGGGCGTGAGAGCTGGAACGGAGGAAAAACGGAGACCGACCGGCCATCCAACCGCGCACTAGACTGGAGTCTGCATGGACCGGATGGATGGAGGAGGAGCTACCAGCCAGTGACCTTTTACAGCTGGTCCGCTTTTGTTTTCTTTGCTGGAAGTAATTCGCGGCGCCGGTACTGCATGTATCCCAATAAACAAATGGCAAAAAAGGAAATGGAAGCCTTCACGGGTGGTTGTGATTTGAAACGAAAAGGGGGTGTGAACGGGGTAGTACGTGGGCGTGTAGTAGCTTATGCGCTTTGTGTTTTTTTGTCACAACGCACCACTCATCGTCCACCGGCTAGCTAGAGTGGCAGGAAAGAAAGCGTGGTGAAAAAGGAAATGGGAGCAGCCAGTTTTGTACCGCTAGATAGCCATTTGCGAAAGGAGCAAAGGCAGCGAAAAGTAGGGTACGGTTTTAATCTAGGAAATGTTTAGATTTGTACTGCGCGTCAACAGCTTCTTCTGCAAGACGACGAGACGGGGTGCAGCGCGCTGCCCAATGTCGGCGCCATGTTACCTTTTTAACGGAAGTTGATTTTTTTAAAAAAAAATCTCGGTTTTGTTGGCTGCGGTTGTTACTTGTCCAACTCAAATTACGTGGGTCTATGGTCTCATGGTAAATTTCCAAAATCGCGGATGATGAGCTAAAACAAAAACGGAACAAAAATGAGTAATTCAAGGGGTAATTCAGTTCTACAAGCACTGAAAATTGGCAAATAAAATCGACACACAATAGTTTAAAAAAACACGGACCAAAAGCCCTTGTGTAGTGTACGCTAGCTAGCTACTCCCAAAAGGAACACATCAAATCCCGGCCCTAACCATGTGATTGGAAACATCGTACATTTGCCGTCTTCAAAAAGTAGTAAAAAAGTGGCAAAAGAAACGGTCAGAAAACCCGCAACACCATCTCATCCCGGAGTTTGCTTTACCATCACTCCCCTTCCCCTTCCGTGCACGGTGACGGTGCCAGATCCCAAAATGCAATGCCATGCAAGAGGTAGGCAGCCTGGTCTCCGGCCCGCCGCGGTGCCTTGCGACGGCGGCTAAAAACCGAGAGATTCCCACGGCACCCGCCCACGGTAAAATGGCCACCCAAATAACGCGACACTACTTTACTTTTATATATATACGTACACACAAATATACGTAGTGTTTTATTATAATGCACCTGCGTGCATTTTATACAGAGGATGCACCCAGTATCTCAGTTGCAACTGTGATAATTCTAGTTGCAACTGATTGTATCTAGTTGCAAACGGGTCGGTCTGAGTTGCAACTAGTTCGCGTTCGGTTGCATGCAACTGGATTGCGTCCATTTGCAACTGGTTCGTGCCCAGTTACAACTGGTTAGCGCCCATTTGCAATCGCTTGCAACTGTAGGGTGGGAGGATTTTTTAAAAAATGCACCGTGTTGCACTTTGTTGTATTTTAACCTCATCAAATATATATATATATATATATATGCAAATATATGCATAACGGAACAAGGATCCTTCCTATTGCGGCGACGACAACGCATGGATCGATCCGCCGTTCGCCCGCAAGCAATGCCACGCGATCGCAACGAGCACTGGCGGTCGGTTCACGAGACGAGCTGCTGCTGCTCTGCGCCTGCGCCCCCGCCCGTCGGTCAACCACCCCGCGGCGCGCGCGCAGGCCCGCACGACAAGTCAGCCAGGCCAGCCCCAGCCTGGTTCGCTTGCCGAGCACTGATGCCGCGGCTGACTTTTCCTCGATCCCGTCTCGCGTTCTTTCCTTGCGTCGCTGATCGCCTGGTACACTCGCGCGCGCGGCCGCGGGCACATGATCGGCGGGCGATCGCCGGTCGGGGAGGGGTGGCCGGCCGCCTGGAGACGCGCCGGGGGCCGGACACGCTGCCGGCGCTGGGCCAAACGGCGTCGGCGGAGGGCGCGGCGGCCGCGTGCGCCGAGCCCCGCTCCCGAAGCAAGCCGAGCGAGACCGCAGGCAGGCAGGCGGCCCAGGCCAGGGCAGCCAGCAGAAAGGCAGGCGGGGGCGACCACGTGCGCCACGCCTCGCGTCGCGGGAGGACGGGACGGGCATCCGACGGCCGCGGGGTGGGGTGGGGGCGCGCGGTGGATGGGAGGAAGGCGGAGGCCAACGTGCCGGATCGGCGTTGGCCTCGGCAGCTCGGCCTGGCTCGGCTCGGCTCGGTGGCGTGCGACGCGACGCGGCGCGAGGAGATGAGAGGCTGGGGATGGCTGCGGCGGCTCTGCGAGTGCGCGTACAGGCTACAGCGCCCGTCCCACGCGCCCCCGCGCTGGGGGGCTGTCGTCTCGTCTCATCCCGATGCCCCGCCCTCGCTTCTGACTCCCACTCCCACTCCTCCCCTCCCTCCCAATAGAAAAGCAAGCCGCAAAAATAATCGCCAAAAGAGATAGATAGAGAGAGAGAGGAGAGAGAGAGAGAGGAGAGACGCGAGGGCCGGGGGTGGAGGAAGAGGAAAAAAGAAGAGCGAGAGAGAGAAAAAAAATCCCCGTCCACCGCTCCCCGCCGCCGCGCGCTTCCCGGGCCGGAGCCGGCGCGAGTGCTGGGATTCAGTGAAGCGGGCCGCGCGGGAGCCGGGGCGACGGATCGAGCGGCAGCGATGACGCCGCACCCGACGGAGCCGGAGGCGGGGCCCGAGCAGGCGGCGCCGGCGCCGGAGGCGGCGCTCCCCTTGGCGGCGGCCGCGCCGGCGCCGGTCAAGAAGAAGCGGAACCTCCCCGGGACGCCAGGTGAGCGAGCGCACCCCCCCCCACCCCCTCGCGGGTTTGCTTCGGGGTTGGTGTGCGTACTAGTACTACTGCTACCTCCGTTTCGGCCCCCCGCGTGCTCTGAACGGTTTGTTTGCTTGCTCGCTCGCCCTACGCCCTGCCCGCCGCCGCAGATCCGGACGCCGAGGTGATCGCGCTCTCGCCGGGGACGCTGCTGGCGACGAACCGCTTCGTCTGCGAGGTGTGCGGGAAGGGCTTCCAGCGGGACCAGAACCTGCAGCTGCACCGGAGGGGGCACAACCTGCCCTGGCGCCTGCGGCAGCGCGGGCCCGGCGCCGCGCCGCCGCGCCGGCGGGTCTACGTGTGCCCCGAGCCCGGGTGCGTGCACCACTCCCCGGCCCGCGCGCTCGGCGACCTCACCGGGATCAAGAAGCACTTCTGCCGCAAGCACGGGGAGAAGCGCTGGGCCTGCCCGCGCTGCGGTAAGCGCTACGCCGTCCAAGCCGACCTCAAGGCGCACGCCAAGACCTGCGGCACCCGCGAGTACCGCTGCGACTGCGGCACGCTCTTCACCAGGTGCGTAATTGCTTGCTCGCTCGTTCTCGCTCGCTGCTTGTTTGCTGCTTCCTCCTCCTCTCCCGCAGCCCGATTTGGGAAAAGCTTGCGTTTTTACTTGTTTCATTCATCGGATGGCGTGCTTGCTTGGTTCAGACGGGACAGCTTCGTGACGCACCGCGCCTTCTGCGGAGCCCTCGTGGAGGAGACCGGCAGGGTGCTGGCGCCGCCATCGCCTCGGCCGCCTGATTTGGAGGCTGAGGAGGATGTGGACAAGGACAAGGAGAAGGGGCGTGAGGAAGAGGAGAATGAGGACTCTGCAGTGGCCGCGGAGCAGCCTCAGCGTGTGGAGGCACCGATGCCGGAAGCGCCGCAGCGCATTCCGTTACCACCTCCATTGCCACAGGAACCACTGCGCCGTCCGTCTCCACCCCCATTGCCAAAGGAGCCGCTGTGCCGTCCGTCTCCACCTCCATTGCCGAAGGAGCTGCTGCGCCGTCCGTCCCCACCTCCATTGCCGAAGGAGCCGCCGCGCCGTCCATCCCCACCTCCATTGCCAAAGGAGCTGCCGCGCCGTCCGACCCCACCTCCATTGCCAAAGGAGCCACAGCTCTTTCCCTCGCCACTTCCATTTCCACTGGAGCAGCGGCCAGTTGTCGCAGTGGTGCCAAATGTGGATGGTATGCTCCTTTTGCATCTTGTTCGTGTGCTTGTCTTATTGCCCATACATAGACTTGATGAGATTTATGGCAAGTTCTTGCTCTTTAAGTCGATCTCACAGCCGCAGTAAGAAAGCAATGCATGCGTCTTGGCTTTTTCCCCAATTTGGTTGGCCATTTGGTCAATTAGCTCAATAGCGATAACTGACTTGTTCTTCCTTGTTTTGGTTTATCATGTTATAGACCCAGAGGTGGTTGCTGAGACAGCTGTGGCTGCCAAATTGGAGGATGAAGCTGATCAAGACGAAGACACATGCTTCCAGGAAGCTGATCAATACAAGGAAGCTGAACTTGAGGTCTCCAATCTGATGGACAAGGACACTCCAATGCTTCCTTGCTTCCTCCCATCACCCTCAGAGGCCATTGGTACCGATGGGAGCAGCACCACCTGTGGTGCCGGCGGCAGTGTTTCCAATTCTATCGCGCCATCTACAACAACCAATACTTTTGCCGGTCTGTTTGCGTCAGCCACAACAAGCACCACTTCCCAGAGCAGATCTCTGCGTGATCTCATCGGTGTTGATCCCACCTTCCTTTGCCTTGCTATCGGTGCACCCTCCTCTCTGTTCCCACAGACAAGCCCAAGCAATCCAGGCACTTTCGCTGCACCTCCGGCCCCTCACATGTCCGCGACTGCGCTCCTGCAGAAGGCAGCCGAAGTTGGAGCTTCGCAATCAAGCTCATCGTTCCTGAAGGAATTCGGGCTTGCCTCTTCCTCCACATCGTCACCTCCATCGAAGCAGCCACCTCACGGGAGGTTCACTGAAAACAGCGCGCTACCGTGGCACCACCGCAGTAATCAGCACATGGAGATGGAGCGCCATCGGAATCATCAGCATAGGGAGATGGAGTCCAGTTCTCAACCGTGGCACCACCGGAGTACTCAGCAAATGGAGATGGAGCACCACCGGAACAATCAACAAAGGGAGATGGAGTCGAGTTCGCAACGGTGGCACCACCACCGGAGTGATCAGCAAATGGGCATGGAGCGCCTCCGGAGTAATCAGCAAATGCAGATGGAGTCCAGCACGCATCGATGGCCGCACCACAGGAGCAATCAGCAAATGGAGGTGAGTAATCAGCAAATGCAGATGGAGTCCAGCACCCAACGGTGGGCGCACCACAGGAGCAGTCAGGAAATGGAGGTGATGGAGCGGCACCACCGGAGTGGTCGGCAAATGGAGAGGGAGTCCAGGGCAATGCTATCTGGGGGTCTAGGCCTTGGTCTCGCATACGAAAGTGGAAATTCAGGGTTGCCGGACCTGATGATGGGCCCATCGCCACTGTTCGGTCCCAAGCCTGCTACGCTGGACTTCCTTGGGCTTGGCATCGGAGGGACCATGGGCGGCTCCACGGCCAACGGTGGCCTCCCGGCATTGATGGTTGGAGGAGAGCTGGACATGGGGCCTTCGGCACAGGTGCCGGCGCCATGGGAGGACGCCAAGAGGAAGACCAACGGCCGCACGATCCTGTGAGGTTTTCGTTTTTTCTGTAACCTTGGGGGTTTCGTGCCTCGGCTCGCTCATTCTTTCAGTCTCAGTCGCAGCTGTGTTGGTAGAGCTAGAAACTCTGTACATAGCTCGATGCTTCTCCCAATCCTGCAATTCTGTCTGAAAAAAAAAACGAATCGAAGCTGTTATTATAGCCAAAATTCGATCCCGGCAAGATGGAACCTGACATTTGATGCGATGCCCCGTTGCTTTTAAGATGTGACGAGGTAACAGGGTAAGTAGTCGCCTTTATTACCGAGATCTTCGGTGCTAATCGAGTACTGTTTTTGGAAAGGTCCGAGATTAGGACAGCGACGCTGACATGTGAAAGGTGTTTTTGCTGTTTGCTGCTGCTGCTGCTGCTAAGTCGGCAGGGTTTCCCTAATTACCTAACCTGCCGACCAGCAAGCTTATTCAGCAGCCTTGGTACTTTGAAGAATTCATCCTGTACTTGGTGTCAACAAAAAAAAAACATGCTTGATTACTTGCCTCGTGTACCTGTAACCTGTTGTGCTGCCTGCCGCAGTCACAAGCTGGTGGGCAGCCTCTCACTGTGTGCCCCTGTAATCTCTTTCACTGCTGTTGTTATCAGCTGGGGCTTTGTCACGCAACAGTAACGAGCTGTGGAGACCCTGCTGCTCAGCAGTAAGCCGAGGCCAACGCCCAGCAGTGGTATTCTTTTCATCAGACGTCTGTATCTGTCCGTCAGCGACAGATAAACTGCTAACCGTCTGTTCATCGGAAAATTCAGGTCCTTTTCCTCGTTCCCTTCAGCATGTCACCGGAGAACTTGAAGCAGGTAATTTTCAAAAAAAGAATCTGAAGCAGGTGGCGGCGATACCGTATCCGTATTCCATGAGTTTTTCACGCCACAGTTTCTGGTCGCCGTGGAGCCGGGAACCAGCAGCGCAGGGGTTTGCCCTTTGCAGCTTGAGCGTGTCAGGGTTCCTTTCGGGAACGGGAAAGGAGGGGATGGACGTGTCGAGGCCCTGGCCCGGTCGTACCGGGCTACAGTGCCCTGTTGGTCCGACGTGACCATCGCGGCCTAATCAGTGTGGCAAACACTGAACCACTCAGGGTTAGAGGATCAGAGCAGAGATCGCCGAAGGCATCGTTACTGACGAAGCCACTAATGTTAGCTGGAGGCTTTAAGAGGGAGGGGATGTTTGGTTGGTGGGTGGTAGGTGCCACACGTGCCAAGATAGGGATGGAGTGGCAGATGACTCTCATTCTTCTGGGCATTTTTTTTTCGTAGAAAAGAGGTAAGTGCAAGAAGTCTCATAAAAAAACTGCAAATGTTGTACCTCTATGTCCGCAGATATATTTGGGTAAATTGGTACTAACAATCTGTCATCCAAAGACCCATCTCAGATCCTCAAAAGACCCAACAATTCCTGACCACAGGAAGTGAAGCAGGACATCTAGCCACTGCCTCCTCACTGGTACCAGGAAAACCAAACTCTCCCAGGCAGAACAAGTGACAGTGCCACTCGTAACTGAAGCGGAAAGCCATTCTGTTGCCTCCTGCCGTTTCATTTCACACCCGGGCGGGCCAGCTCGCCCGCCGGCGCCCCGACATGCTCCACGCGTGCGTGCTGAGGCTTCAACCCAACACCCCCCCCCCCCCCCCGGCCGACGGCCTCCGCTTTCCCGAAATGGTCGCCACTTGCCACCCACTCCGGCTCGCAGGTCACCGGAGCGAGACCGAAGCATGCAGCTTGGGCTAAGATCACGGCGGCGCCATGTTGGATCGCTCGACACGGACCATGGGCGCCTTCCCGTTTCGACGGCGCACACGCGAAAGGCGGCACGCTCGGTCGCTCGACTTGTCTGAACTTGACCAGATGCGTGCACTTGGGCTCTGAATGGGGATGGCCGGATGGCTTTGCGCCAGGCGTTTCCCGGTCGATGGCGGCCTCCGCTTTCGAGGAGCCTAGACGCGTGTGCCCCCGAGTTGAGGCCGTGCGGGCTGGAGTTCATCTTGCCGATCGAGTTGAAGCGTAGGTGGATCCAAGACGAACTTTAGCAACCCCAATTTTTAGCTTCATGCTGCATTGCATGTCTGAGTTTGCAAATGTGTGTTCTGACAATACAAAAGCAAAGGTGCTCGAGGCCTGCCAGATATTCAAATCGAAGACCGACTTATTAGAAACTCTAACCTCTGGAGACTCATTCCTGATTTCCTGCTGCTACAGGCTTTCACGGGCGCCATGACCGTGATCCAGACGACGGCCAGTTCAAACTTCAAAGTTGAGTTCGTGTGGCGCCACGGAGAGAACACGTGGTCCGTGTCAGATGCATGCATGCTTGGACAAGAAACCCCAGCTGCGGCCTGGATCTGGAAAGGCTAGCCTTGCCAATCCACCCAAACCAAGCTGAATCCTGTTGGACATCATGCTAAAGACATTGCAACCCAGAAAAAACCCGAAATTGTTTCGTTAAAAAACCTGAAATTACACCTCTATAAGAGTGTACTGGGTAAGCAGAGCCTGCTTTATTTTTTACCAAACAGGTAACCTACGTACGAGTTGCTTGGACTTATGCAGCCTAAATTCCACATAGCAGTACGTACGGCAGGAGATAGCCACATCTGGATCCGGAATTGATCGGGAGTAGATAAGCATCATTATGCTATTGATTGATGAGGTGACCTATCTTCGCTGGAGGATTTAATTCGGAACTAAGGGAGGATATTTGGTAGGTCCCCACACTCCACCCCCCACCCCCCCAAAAAAAAGGTGCAGCTTCAGACACACACTGTGACAGATGGGCCCCAAACTTTTCGATATATCGTCGGCCAGTCTTATAAAAAGAGTTGCAGTAATGTTGATTGCCCTGCTGAAACTGCAATTACAACTATATTTGGATGGGTAAACTGATTGGTGTCATCTATCCCAAGTTATCTTTTTGCAACATAATGACTTGCACGGAAGAAACTTAAATTTCAAATGGCATGCATATGGGGTGTTTTCTGTAATTTTTTTTTGAAAAAGAAAAAAAAGAGGAAGTGTCCTGATGATCCAGACTGCCATTCAGCTAGAGAACAAGACACGTGGTCCGTGCCAGACACACAGTTAGGCAAGCAGCCCAGCTGTGGCACGAATCTGGAAAGGTTAGCCTTGCCGTTACACTCCACAGCTCCATCCAAAATGCATAGGCTCAACCCAGCTGTATTACCTGCCCAAAGTAGGGCTTGCCGGAGGCCTGAGATCCGCTGCTAGAATTTCAGCAAAAAAACGGGAACCAACAGAGCCGTTGGGTGTCTCACAACCTCGAATCCATACTACATCTGGCTTTGCCAATGATGCCAATTATGCCGCCGCATCTCAGCTGCTTTCACAGTTCACACAGCACTGTAACAGAGGACAGGACAGCCTCATCCACAGCAATCTGAAGCTCCAATCCAACTGAACAGCTGACGCTGCATGCAGCATCCATGATCTACCCCGCGCCCTCCGGCCGTACTGCATGCAAGTGGGCGGTGAGCATCGAGTGCAGCCGAGCCCGTACCAGCGACGACTAGTGAACACCGCCGGCCCTACAGAGCTCAGGAGATTCAAGCAACAGCCTGGACTTCGTCGTCGCGTGTGTGGTTCCGGATGCGTGCGGGGCCAAGCTCCCCGTCCCCGTCCTGGCTGACAGAAGGGGGCGAGTAAAGAGCTTGGAAAAACTCTCAGGCCTGCTGAGAGAAGAAATGGCCGGGGCCAGGCACGCCATTCATGAATGGAACAGTAGATCTGGGAACAGTGGAGCGGCGGTGGTACGCCGGCTGGATGGATTGGCAGCGTTGTTGACAACGCACGCCGGCCTCACGGGCGGAAGAGCTTTGAAACGCCGAGCGGCGGGCGGACCTAGCGGCGAGCTGTTCGGACATGAACCACCTGCCTCGCTGTTCGAGTGCAGGGTGCCGCTCCGGCATCCAGCTCGGTTTCTGCGGCCGCCGCCAGGCGTGCACGGTGTAGCACCGGTGATTTGTGGAGTTTTTTTGGGTTGGTTGCTCGTGCAGACGTGCACCGGTGCGGCGGACGGCGGCGGCTTCGCTGCTTCCACAGGTAGCGGAGGAACTTGAGCAAAAGGTGCACAGGTAGCAGTTTCGTGGGCCGTCAGTAGGATCTGCCAATCTGGCCCAAGTTTGGACGATTTCGGCGGGGGCTCCTATCTGGCTTGTCGAAGGCAGATAGAGTGGTGCCTTTGAGGCCTACCACCGGCCCATCACGGCTCCTTCTTCCTCTACCCCGGCCGACGGCTGCCGCCGCCGTGCCATCCACCCACCGCCCGCCCCCGCCTCCTCGCCCCCGCCACCGGTCACCGTCCTTCGGGAATCCAGCCCCGCCTTGCCGTAGCGCTCCCCGCCGCCTTGCCCTCCACCTGCCGAATTGTTACCGCCGCCCCCGGCCTCCTCTCTTCTATAGCTCAGATGTTATTGAAGTTCTCGGACCTTGGTAACCTCAAACCCTACCTCCGCCGCCTCCAACACCTCCCCCGGCTGGCAACCTCGCTGCCGGCCGCTCCCCCCACCTCCCACCCCTCCGCGCGCCGGCAAGCGTGCGGCGGCGGCGCGGGCGAGAGCCAAGAGGAGGAAGAGGATAGAGAGAGGATCGGATGGGTGAGGGAGATGGATCGGATGGTGGAGAAGGTGGAAGCCATATAGCTTACGGGCTTTCGGAAGCTATATAGGTTTGGCGGATTTCGAACGCTCCGAAAGAAATAGCCCAATCAATCTTAGCTCGCACGTTAGCAAAACGGGAAGTAATTAATGGGGTAGGCTCGCGCGGCCCATATGCGCGCTGCGCACAGCCATCAAACGGCGGCCCAAACCATATGCAAGTTTTCTGACGGCTCTCCCTCTTCGCGCGTTCTATTTTTTCTTTTCGCAAATCTTCTCGTTCCAAGTGGCTCGTATGCTACTATGGCCTTCGGCGCCGCCGCGCACTGGAAGCTGCAAGGGGCCAAGTGTCATCTTCCTACAAGGGAACACCGAATACAGTTGCATCCATCTGCATACTTCAATCTGGACGCCTGTAGTAGATCGTTTCAGGTAAATAATTCTTTGAGTAAAATGCACCAGAGATCTATCAATTTGTAAGAGGGTGTCGCTTAGGTCTATAAACTTTGTTTGCATTTCTAGGTCCATAAACTTGTAATGTGTCACTTAGGTCCACAAACTCTTAAAGTCCATTTCTAGGTCCATAAACTTGTAATTTGTGTCACCTAAGTCCATATCTCGCCATCTAGCCTTCATGCACTGATATCGCACCAATATGAATCTACACGATGCCCGCACACTGCTGCAGTTTCGCCATAAGGATCAAATTTGAGCCCCAATTTCTAATCAAGTGCGTAGGGAGAGGAGAGAGGAGGGATGAAAGACTTGTCTTGAAGGTTATTGACATGTATTAGGATTCAAAGAGGGTCTTACGGACTGCCATTAGTGAGTTCCGAAGTTTAGATGTAGATATGACCTTATAATATAGGTGGAGAGGAGGGAGTGATGGCTCGGAAAAGATGAAGGAGGCCACAGAGGGACTCAACGATATGAGTACCATGGTAGGGGGATATTACGTCCTCCATGGCTCGGATGGCCGGATATGGTGGTGTCAGGTGTCATGGCGAAAAATCTCGTAACAATGTTAGATTTGGGTCAATCCAGAGTGATTCTCGGTGAGGGATTGAAAAATATTCATAGATAGCGATATCGGGGCGACCTTCGTGGGCGCATTTGTAGCCACATGACTGCTCATGAATGAAGATCGTGATCTAAAAATGCACTTTCGGAGTTTATGGAGCTAAGTGACACAAATTACAAATTTATACAACTAAAAATACACTTTTAGAGTTTATAGAATTATATTTATTTTTAAAGTTTATGAATCTAACTGACTCAAATTACAAGTTGATAGATCCAAAAATATATTTTTAGATTTTTAGAGTTCGTGAAGCTAAATGACACGCAGACCTATAGTACATTTTACTCTAATTCTTTTTAAGATTTGGAAAGATTCGCTGGCTTGTGTCCTACGCACGGCGTGGGAAGATAATCGCTCTCGTGGCGGCCGCAGCGAGGTTTCTCGCTAATCAATGTTATCCTCAGGTCTTGTGATTTGCTAATCTTTAGTTTTCGCCCGCCTTTGTGGGGGTCCGGCTCGAGACGGCCACACGTTTTGCATGTTATTTGATCCGTCTGCTACTCTGCTTGGCTGTACGAATTAGCTAGCAACAAGCATGCGGTCCTGCAGAATGAAGGAATTGAAGATGGATGAGTGCCTAACCCTCCTCACCCCACAACTTTCCTACTACTGATCAGGCGGCTGGAATTCGTGATTCTCATGGCCGACACGACGCTTGGGTGGAGGTTAGGTTTTTGGGACGAGGATTGAGGTAATGCCCGGCAAATTAGAGAGGTAAAACCGGGAGGTGGATGGACTGATGGATGGTAGTGAATACAAGTGCATTCCCACATTCCGAGCAAAATTGAAGAAAATGAATAAAACTTAAGGTGAGTAGTTCATCAAATTCCACTACCAATAGCTCTCTAATCTATCTTCCACTGCTCGGAGTCCAGTGGACGGGCCACCGGCCGTCCTTTGTACAATATTTTTACCGCTGTTTTTTCTCTTTCCTATTTCTTTAGAGAGCCTTCCGTGGCTTTTCACCTGTAACTCCTTCATTATTAATGGAAATACGCACACTCTGTGCGCGTTCGTTCAAAAAAAAATCTTCCACTGCAAAATCAATATCCCCTTAATACGAGTAAGCTAAACTTTCGGTACTTTCGATGTCACTGAAAATGGCATCTAAGGGAATAAAAATTTAGCCTAGTGGCACGGAGGGTATATATATACATGTACCAGTTTTAACACTGGCAGATCAGGGATGACGGTGTCGTATAAGGAACTAAACATGAAGTAAACAGCTTCTCATTTTCAGGAAAAATAATTAGTAAAGTTGTTGATTTATTCGCTGATTGATTCTCACGAGTACTCCGTAGTTACTACTCCTAGACACTTGAAAAAAGATTCCAGTTCATGCCGCTGCATTTTTTTATTACTCAATCATTACAAATGCATGTCAGGCAGCGTGCACTCCGGTTGGACCTGCAAAAAAAAATACTGCTTTCACACACACAAAATAACTTGGAAAGATTACCCTCTCAAAAAAAACCTTGGAAAGATTCTGCAAGTACGCCACCACAGCTTTGTTTGCGGCGTTTCCTATTGGCACCAGATTAGCATGGACCATTACTTAATCACCCTGCTGATTCGATCGTTTGCTTAATCGCCACCACAACATCACTCACCATCATCCATGTACGGGGGGATGAGAAAACAAATGGCTGCTTCGTCGCCGCTCACCTCACTGCTGACGGGCGAGAGAGAAACCGCAAGCACATCTATCGCTGCCACGTTTCGCCGTGCCATCGGCAACGTACGACCTGGTTACTGGCTATTCGCCCGCGTCCTATCTGGCTATCCCAGCTTAGGCTTTGAAATATGTGGAGCTACGACTATTCTAGTGGGGCGAAAGGTCACGTCACATGGGTTAGTGGCGTAATTCAAGGAAAGGTGAAAGATTTTTAGGGTAAAGTTGAGTGCCGCGCAAGGGTAAAAGTTTTGGAACGGTGCGTGCAAACCTATGTTCCGTACGAGTAAGATCAAATCCTAGAGTGTTGACGCCGTTCTAAGGTCTCTTGATTAGGGCTGCTAGTTTGCAGTTTTTAAACTTGTGTAGTGCTACTACCTAATCTAGGACATTGTTTTCATGTACTTTGTACAGTAATTTGTGTTTTCAAAATTCAAACCAAACACGAACTTCGTGGCGGGTACACGAAATGAACCACAATGCATCATGTTTTTCTGTTGCATGCAGTAGGATTGAAGCTTCCTTCTCCATGTGTTCAACGCTGCTGCATTTGCCATGCATTACCACAAGTCTACGACTAGTAGGTACATCATGGAACTTTTCTAGAGAAACAAAATAATAAAAAAGAGCCATTTGTCTTGGCAAATTTATCCTAGGATCCATTGACCTTCAGGTCTCGGTGACACCGCCAACTTAAGACGAGTGATGCAAGTTTTGGGCAGATCCAAGGAGATAAGTTGGAGGTTGGGAAGCAGGGGCGTGGCTTGTCCGGGAGTAAGGGCGCCTGCATTAGATTACTCACCTCCGGAGCATTAACAAAGCAAGTGGAGATCATGGAGCATGTGAGGGAATCGAGCACATGATGATGGGGATTAGTATTGCCTACCGCCTGACCGGTTCCTCCCAATCTGATGCAGACAACTGTGCAAGCTTAGCGCTGATCCCCTAGCTAATCTCGACTGGGAACAGCCTAGATGTGTGTGTAAAGAACATGATTGTACAGCTTCAGCACAGCTAGGCTCAGCTAATGAGTACCATTAAAAAACATTAGTCCCCTTAACACCCTGCAGATAGGCATGCTTGTTTCTTATGGCTTCTATATAGTAGTAAACTTTTACTTTCCCTTTTCTTTAGATGGTGGACTTTAGTTTACTTGAAAGGGATGGTTCAAGTAAGTGGTTGTGGTGTACGTACTCTAAAGAATTTTGAAAAAAGGTTTACCATCCAATAATTCATCAGCATTTAGTTTGGGGAGGCGCAATCTTCTCTTAATCAGTTAAGCACGTCAACATCATACTAGAAAAGAAGGTGCTTAAAACAGCTAATAAGCCATTATCTCATGCAGAACCCAAGTTAACCATGGCAAAAGCAAAATCCCTGAAAATTCTCTTTGCTCCTCTAAATTTTTAATGAAAGATTCTTTAATTTTCGTCCCTGAAAAACAACCGTGCACCGCCATCAAAAAGAAAAAACAACCGTGCACACAGGCGGCCGGCTGGCAACGCAGATCTCGGATAATCTGGGCCGATGAGGCTTTAAGTCTACGTGCAGTTACTTGCACCCAACAGCTTCGTCCTCGTGGGGACGCCGTCGCCGGCCGGCCCCTACATTGTCCTGACCTTCCATCCATGGCGGCTGATAGGATAAGCCTTACCGGAAACGCACAGGCACAGGTCAACATGGGGGAGGGACGGGGCCGGGAACTTGCCGGTAATGGAAGGCGGATGAGCCCCTGGTCTCCATGCGTGCATGCATCTACGCCGTAGCTGTACTGCTCAGATCTTTCGAGCAGTCAGGGCAGGCCATGGGAGATCTGCCTGCTTTCCTGGCATGTGCGGTTCATCGGCGGGCGGCGGCCGTGAGTTGGTTGGATTCGAACACATCCAAGATCCGGCCTAGTTATACCTGCACCGTGGCAGTGGCACGCCCGGCTTTACAGTTCAGAGGCATGGAGTGTGGCATCAGCTTCAGCCGTAAGTGGATAGTCCTGACTGGATAGACGGACAGTTGCTCAGCCGATAAGCAACCGGTTGCTACTAGTGGTAAATCGTACGACCGGATAAACTTGGAGATTTCTTGCATCCAAGAAAAAAGTTTTTTTTTTTGCGAGGGCATGGGCATCCAATGCAAGTTCATCCAAGAGAGCTGCACCGATCGAAACAGGTTGTTGGGATCGATGTGCCAACGGAAAACCTGCAGTAAAAAAACAGTGGAATTTCCGCTGCACATACTGCCCGGCTCTCCCAAATCCCGATACGTTCTCACGCTCCAAGAACAGATCGCGCTCAGTTGACAGTAGCCAGGGGACAATGGCTGGCAGGGGCACCTCTACTCTACGCGCACAGGCCCACGACGCCGCGAGCGGTGATTGGCACGCGGGCCCGGGCCCCAGGCGCCAGCGGCTCCGGCGGGGGCCTCCTCCGCCGCTCGTCCCCGAGCCACGGCGTGCCGGCGACTAATCAACCAACCAACCACGAGGCCGGTGAGGGAGGGAGGAAGCAGTGGCGCGTTTGGAATCCCGGGGCGGGCGCGGAAAGCGGCCGCGCGCGGCCAGCAGGCAGCCGTGGAGTCTTTCTCGCCCCGGATCGGCGGGGGGGCGACACGTCCGGGGCCGCGGGGGCGGGTGGTCCCTGGCGCCCGAGCCCCGCGCCGGGCGACGCGTGGAGATCCAGTTCACTTCACCGCCCCGGCCACCACTGGCGGGGCATTCGCTGGCGAGCCCGCCCCGCCCCCGGTGCAGGCCATGTGCCTACGCCCCTTGTCTCCCGGGCTAGCTACTGCCACAGTGCCCTCTCCTGCTGCCGCGGCTCGGCTGCCGCCTCCTCCCTCCCTGGCGACCTAGTAGCCTTATCCACTGTTCCTTTTTTCCCCTGGCCTGGAAAATTCTACCCCATCCTTGCTGATCTGCTGAGTTATCTCCTAATCTATCTTGCCTCGTGGGCATGCTGATGGAGATGCTTTAACTCTTTGATGGCATGGCAATGGCGATGGCGATGGCATCACCGGATCCATGGTCCGCATCTGCAAGCGCTGATAAGATGGGAGTTGTGTGACTAGTGACTCGGCATGTTCTCCTTCGGTGAAACATGTGTGAGTCTGCATCTTTGCTTTAGGGAGCCTGCCTGCTTTGCGTTGTTGTTTCTTCTGGCCGAGGATAATTGTCGTCCGAGGAATTGATTCTGCCAACGGCAGTTCCGACCACAAATCTTCGTAGCTCTAAATTGCACTATCATCGCAATTTTTCACTAGACAAATATCATCGCGCCATTTTCATTCGTATTATATCAAAATTGAGATTTTGTTTGTTAAAATCAACATGATCTATTTGGTATACATCTCTGTACTCTGTCCAGTGAAAAACTGAAAGTTGTTTCTGCTAGATGCAGTACCAAATAGATCATGTAGATTTATGCATGCTATACATGATAATTGGCCATTTGAGTTCTTATGTACTCTTTTCATCCTAAATTAAATTTTATGAAACAAATACTGTAATTTCATGCCAACATTGTTGCCCTTGCACATTCATGTATTTATCAGCCTCAATTTTCTTCAGTAGTAGTACTGTATGCTGATGCTGTGCTGTTTACTTCTCTACCTCTGCAGCGTAACTTTGAAACACAAAGGTAACGGGATAGCTAGTGTAAAACAGTCGGCTAGTACGCCATGAAATAACATGCTACCTCTATAAAGACTCGAGAGAGAATCTCCCTGCCCGATCTTTTCAAAGAAAGCGAGAGCCCTTTCCAGGAGCAAGTGCCACCCTGTCGACCACTCTTGTTTAACCTAGAAGGCTGTGCAGTGTCGTCCCCAGTAATCTCGAATTCAAGCCCGGACACACCGTGCAGCATCCGGCCCCTACATGCATCAACTCTTCGCGAGTCTGAAAGCAAGACAGGAAAAACAAAAGAGGGTCATGCCTAGAGAGTAACAGTTACTGGTTCTAGGAGTAGAGAGAAACAAACCATGGAAAAAAAAGAACAGTTTTACCGCCTCTGGTGAAACTAGAAGCCATCTTACATTCAATTCATTGTAAACCTTGACTAACAGTGCGCGTAATGCACGTTAATTTCCAATACGGCTAGTAGTATGTTCTAGAAGGTATAATGATACATGCATGCAAATGCAAGAGTGCTTTCTCCAAATTCATTGCGTGACGAAACCCCTCCTGCCTCCCTCCCTCCCTCCCTCTCTCTCTCTCTCTCTCTCTCTCTCTCTCGCGTGTAGTGTCCTGTAGACAGGCTGATTGGGGCTTGGTACACGAGTGAGCGCGTGACAGAGTAGTACCCCATCCCTGTTCATCAGCACATCACCTGCAGTCGCACGCAGAAGCTAGCTAGAGCTCCCAAAGAAAAACAAAGTTGCAGCAGGTTACATCCATGGCCGGTCTGGCTCAGAATTCAGAAAGCAGCAGCCCCTACCCGGCCGGCCGGCGAGCCCCACCACCGCCACCGGCGCTGCGTGCCTTTGCTACCCCTATATATTACTCCTAGGTCTCTCTCGAGACACGCACCCCTGCTTACTTAACACCCCAACTGGTGCCTTGCCCCTGTGGTCCTGCCCCTCCTTGATCCACTTCTCCTGCCTGGTCCTCGCACACAACACCCACCGCCCCGTCTCCTCCTCTCCTAGCAGCTCTCCACAGCTTCTCTCTCTACGGCTTGACAAGGAGAGAGAAAGGCGTCTAGCAGCAGCTGATCCGCCCGGGAGCGCAACGCAGGCGAAGCATGGAGCAATACGACGAGCTCTTTCCTTCCGCCTACGTGGACTCCTCCTCCAACCTCCTGGTGCCCAACGGTTCGTATACATCTCAATCAATTCTTAGCTGTAGCTCTAGTTCTCTGCGGAGGCACCTGTAGCTCATCATCGGCACCAGACTACAAGGTCATGCTGCATGCATGGAGAATTGTTCTGATGCGCTCTGTGCGTGCGTGTGCAGGCGCGGCGCAAGGGGAGAGGCCGAGAGCGCGGCGCAGGAGGCGGCGGGCCGCGAGGTGCGGCGACGGAGGCGGCGAGCTGGACGGTGGAGGGGACCCCAAGAAGCGGCGGCTGAGCGACGAGCAGGTGGAGATGCTGGAGCTGAGCTTCCGGGAGGAGCGGAAGCTGGAGACCGGCAGGAAGGTGCACCTGGCGGCCGAGCTCGGGCTAGACCCCAAGCAGGTCGCCGTCTGGTTCCAGAACCGCCGCGCCCGCCACAAGAGCAAGCTGCTCGAGGAGGAGTTCGCCAAGCTCAAGCAGGCACACGACGCCGCCATCCTCCACAAATGCCACCTGGAGAACGAGGTACCTGCTGCTGCCCGGCACGCCATCCACACATGCATGTCCTGCTCCTAGCTCTCTGTCCGAACAACACCTAGCTGCTCCTGTTCATGCCCATGGATTCACGCACGCGACGGTGCTGGAGTATGTACTGAGCATTCGTGGGCACATGCATGGCAGGTGATGAGGCTGAAGGAGAGGCTGGAGGTCACCGAGGAGGAGCTGGCGCGGGTCAGATCCGCCGCGGGGAGCCACGCCGTCTCCGGCGACGGCGGAGACGCCATGGGCCGCGTCGTCTGCAGCGGGAGCCCGAGCTCGTCCTTCTCCACGGGCACCTGCCAGCAGCACCCGGGCGTCGGCGGCGGCGATCACCTCGGGGACGACGACCTGCTCTATGTCCCTGACTACGCCTACGCTGACACCAGCGTGGTCGAGTGGTTTAGCCTGTATGGTGGAATGATGTAAGCGAGCGAAGCGATCAGTGATGGTGTGTCGTCAGATTAATTCTAGCAGCTAGAGTCATCACCGTGTCATTGCTGTGTGCTGATTTCTAAGTGTGCGTGTTTAATTATGTACATAAACCAAGTTCTTAATCAGTGGCAAAAAAAATAGCCAGCTCGGTACTACCAGTACTTGAATTTCAGATGTGTGTTACCCACATTGCTTGGTGTCTTTTGCTTGAGTACAAGTCCTCCATATGGGCTGATCAGCTGATGCCTGATGGGCAAGTACTGTGCATGTGCTACCTGACAATAATCACATCCTTGCTACATGGGGTGGTACGTTTGAAAAGAGAATCTAAATATAAAAAGTTCAGGTCGAACGGAATCCATACGAGGATTTATAAAGGATGTAAAACTGTAAAACATTACAGATCAATGTGATTAAATCACTATATTCTGGTCGTCACTGACTCGCTGCACACTTACCTCCGGTCTGTTTCCCTGTACTTATCATGATTGTTCACTTGAGTAATTCAACTTTTGCATTAGCATGTATGTTCGGTTTATTTAGTCATATGCTCCGCGTCTCTCTTAATGAATGAAATACAATGCACGTTCTTGAAAAATGTTTTTATCATATTTCAACTCCGGTTAGCTTTATATAATGCTTTATCTCTATTCTTGGTGTGTTTGTTAAGGTGGGGGCTTCTTGGCTCCATCTTCCTCCTTTTAAGTCTTGTCCTTCCTTATTATGACTAAATAAGCAACAACAAAAAAGATGTTGATGGAACAAGTTTCGTCGTTACCACACTTTCGCCGGCTCCTTCTGTTGCCTAGATCTTCTGATGAAAGTACAGTTGTGACAGCCCCCGAGAAATAGATTTCCCCATTCACTTCGGTCATTCATTATAGAATGAGGCTCCGCAGGACGCTTGAAGCACGTATTAGCACAACTTATACCAAAAGGTGTCCGGTGCCAAAAAGGGAGTAAATTTCATTTACCTTTGCAACTTTTGCTCAATTGGATGATGACAAAGTACAATTAGCAAATAACACATTGTTGACTTCAAATATCGAATCTAGCTTTAAGGTAAGCACTAAACTATGTGATTAATTAATAAATAAATAAATAAATAGCAATTTTGAAGGTAACTTATTCATTTTGAGGGCTCAAAATGTCCGCAACAATCTCATATAAAGCCTTGTCAAAATTCTGACAGTTATGAGAGAAAAAAACATGTTTACATGGCTTACTTTCCGACCGTATCATAATGGCATAGATTAGTGACCAGGTGAATAAACCTTGCAACTATATATAATACGCTTGGACAAAAAATGTATCTTCACTCTAATACTTGAATTTGGTCTCCTTTTGTTTTCAAAAAATAACGATAGGCATTCTTAGACGCACATGTACTTTGATTTCGGCAGAAACCAAGGAAAGAATATAATCAAGGTAAAAATCGGTGCGTGTTACTACGTACTAGTGAGGGTTAGCTTACGATAACTGAACAAATCTCAGTACACACGCAATGCATAGATCAAGCAAATCCACAGTGCAAACGCATCATCATCAAGGATTCAAGGAGAGCAACTAATGAAAGGCGCGGAAAAGATACGCTGGATAACGCCCACCAAGTCACCAACTAACCGTGAACTGCCACGGCGCCACCTTTCCAAGGCGCCATGTCATCATCCACCGTACCGGATCGGCCGACCGATCGACCGGGTGCGAAGACACCGCCGATCGAGCGCGCGCGCAGATAAAGCTCGATCAAGAAGATCACGGTCAGTCCGTCCGTCACGTCGCCAGCGACGCCGCGTATCCCTGTCACCGGTCGTGTTGGGTGGGTGCTCGTGTTCGGATCCGGCGCGCGCGATCGATCGATCGTTCAGCTGTTCCTGGGCGTAAGCTGTCCCGCTCACTCGCCGTCACACGACGGTTCGATCCGGAGAGAGACGCCCGCCGGTCGCTGGTGGGTGGCTTCGCGAAACTTGGGTGGAGATCGAAGACGTCTGTCTACCTGAGGTGGCGACGGCATCGTGCAACTCGCCGCGCTCGTGGTGCGGTGCGGCCTCCACTGGGCCGGGGACGATGAAACCCCCCGGCGGCGACGGCCGCACGCCGGCGGGCTCAGCGGCGCCATTTAAGGATAGCGCGGAGCGATCGACGGGTCGACACACGCGCGCGGACATGGACACGCCTGAGATGGGAAAGCAAGCGCGCGATCGAGCTGACGCACCGAAGCAACTAGCGCCCGCGTCGGGTCACCGGGAGTCCGTTCCTCCCAGCAGATAAGGCCGCGGTGGGTGATGGACGGACGCGACGGGCGCGACACAAAGCGGCCGGCCGGACGTCCGGCCAGGCCAGGCGAGGCCTCCGGGGCCAGTGCAGCGACGACGCAGGGCGAGCGAAAAGCCTGCGCCCGCGCGCGGCTTTGCGCGTGCACGGACCGCACCCGGATCCATCCATGCCAGCGATCGACGTCCTAGGCGCCTACGCCATCGGTCGCGGCGCCCACCGGCCGGGCTAGCTCCGCTAGGGTGCCGTGGGCGCCAACTGTCGATCCGCTACTGCCCCGGCGCGCCCGACCTCCGGCGGCGCAGCCAATGAGCTCCTTCTACAGCTATGATGGCCCGGTGGCCTCCGGTCGGCGGGCCATGCGCGGGAAAAGCCGGCTCGGCGTCGGAAATATCAGGGAGCTAGGCGCTCGCCGTCGCGGGGTTACCGCCCCGGCGCGCGAGAGCCACAAGCACGGCTGCTCCGTTCAGCTACGTGACGTTATCCCTGGGGGTCGTTCAGCGCAACCGTTCAGGTGCTGGGCTGAAGTGGCCAAGTGGGCACTGCTTGGACCGGACGTCCAGACCTCCACTCCCCGGGTCCTGGGGCAGAGGGAGAGCCTTATCCAAACAGTACCTGCGCGGTGTCGACGGCCCGCCGGCTGCACGCCCCACCACGGGGAGCCTTTGCCCGGCCCTCCCCTGCCTCTGCCGCCGATGCAACAGGAGATGCCCCATGACTTGTCAAGCAAGCGCGCGTGCACGGCGCTGCCCGGAGCGCCGATGCGTAGCAGGCACCAGGCAGGGTGGGCCTGAGGCGGCGAGCAACTGGCCCTCCTCCATTCGACAGCGGACAGGCGCTCCGACAGAACACATGGCGCCGCAGTCCAGCTGGGACGTTCCTAGCAACTCCTGCTCCTCTTTACTGCGGCTGCGGGGGCGGGGGGCTCAACCGTCGATCCCTGGGCCCTCCGACGAGCCACTGAGCCAGTGTCTGGCCTGGCCGGGGCGTACGTCCCGGTCAGAACCATATCCTGTGCAAGGCTGCAGCGGGCCAACGGCGTCGAAGAGCCGTTGCCGGCGGGCACTGGCACCGTGCCACTCTGTCACCATCCCGAGCGCCGCTCGCGTGACACATGCGCCCAGCTCGGCCCTCGAGGACGCGGCTGGTGCCGACGCGACGGCGCAACTGCAGGGAGACGATCATTGGACGACGCCGGCCGGGCGCGAGCACGAGGCCAGGCGATCGAGGACGACGAGGAGGAAGCTGCTGATTCAGTCATCCTATCCACACCACCAGAAACCATCTCGGCGTCTCGGAGGTCGTGCGGTGCGGATAAAATCGATCGCCCGCCGGACGCCCGCCCAAGTGCCCAAGGGAAGGGAAGGGAATTATCGTGCGGCGTCATGCTAGGGCGTCAAGTCACCGGTCAGACCGTCAGAGCTCGCTAGCTAGGCTCAGCCAAGGACCCACATCACGCCACGCCGGCATCCGTGCGTGCACATGGCGGGCGCAGCTACGGTGCCGGCGGCATATTCGTCCAGGAATCTGGGGGGTCTTCGTTATGGGCAGCCGGCCTTGTTGAACAAGGCGGTCAGGCGGACGCCTACCGAAACCTGCCTGTAGCACTGTAGGGCGTAGCAGTTGACGCCACCAATAATCGTTCAGAGGCCAACCTGTGGCACGCAGCGCCACCACTGGATGGAAGTTGCGCGCAGGAGCGAGAGGAGTTCCTGAATCCCTGATGAATGATGGTGCTGTTGGAATCCAGATATTGATGGACCGGAGTGCCTGCTTTAGAAAGCTCAGATTAGCAGCAATGGTGAGCGACATCATTGGCAGATACATGTCCTGCTTCAGACATTCTTCTCTGAGGATACATCATACCAAACTTGTTAAAAGAAATATTTATCGCTACAGAATTAGGCACATATTTTTAACTGAAGCTCAGTCTCTCCAGAAAAGAACAGAAGCCAGGGAGGTCACACGCACAGAAACTAATGGATATGCAAAACAAGCAGGCGCCCGGGCGGCGTCCTCTGCAGACTTACATCCTATCTGTTGCCGTTTTTTATAGCAGTCTCTAATTGTTGACAAACATGTTGATTCTACTGAATGAAACACCGATACTGGTCAGACGAATGAATGTCAGTCCGCTTGAAAGGTTGCAGGATCTTCAGTTATGTAGTGTACTCTGTTGCTGCAACCCTCGAGTCATCGTAATGCCTGCGCCAGCATCTTCAACGTGCGGCGTCCGCCTGATCGATGCGCACGCACGCGCATGCGCGAGCCGGCGACGAGCCGACGCCTCCGTCCGGATGCCGGCTGCCGGCTGCTCAGACGGCTGCCGGCTGCGATCGGTCCGCCTCTCTCCGACGGGGTAATTGATGGAGTGGCGCAAAGGAGCCGATGTCGGCAGTCTGGACGGAGCTCGGTGCGCGCCCCATGTTTGCCGTGCCGTCCCGCAGCGCCGAGCACCCGCCTTGGCGCCCCTTGTCCCGCAGTAGCGTGGAGCTGGCTAGATGCCTAGATGCCAGAGAGCGTTGCTTCGAGGTGCCCGCGTGGAAGGGAAGGAAGCGGGGGACGCCCTAAGCGCGGCGCCGCTCCGGCGAGCCGCGACATGACCGCCGCATGATGCACAGGATGAGTTTCTTAAAACCCAAGGGACGGCCGTGAGGGGTGAGTCTCCAGCGCGGAAACCTAGGGCCGTGAGCGGCGGATCGACGCTGTGTCAGGCCGGTGAGTATACTGGAGGTCGCTGGCGGTGGAGAAGGCAACGCCGGCGGCCTTGCGGCCGGCTCGGAAGATTTACAGAAGGCCCCTTAAATGTTTTCAAAGTGCCCCCTCATTTGGATCGCGATTTATGCAAAGTACCCTCTAAATAGGATCGAGATTAATAATCGCGATCCGAATATTTGCACAAAACCCCCTGTTTGGGTTCGGAATGTTGCATATATCACCCGGGTTCGAATCGGCTCCGCCTCTCGCCGTCAGGCGCCGCCCGCCGCCGCCCTCTCTTCCCTCAGCTCCAGCTGGAATCTTTTTTGCAAGTCGCCTCCTGATCGGTCTCCTTTGCCTCCTGCTCGGTCTCCTGCATGCCTTGTCTCCGGTGCCGACTGACGACGAGACGCTGCGAGATTGGACCATGGCGTCTATTTCCAGCATGCTCATCTCTCAATCAAGTGTGGCACAAAATATGGGATGTTTTCGAGCGACCTCCGGCCTTCATCGCCGGTGTAATGCGCTTCTTTCACATGCCAGTGCAGGACTGAAAGCACCAAGCAGGCTTCACCTTCCGCAGGTATGGCTTGTGAAATATGGTGAAATCTCACCGACTCTGATGCAACCAACCACCCATGATAATCCCGAATCCCCATGCCCTAGAGGCTAGAGCATTATATGCGCTTCAAAATAATCATAAGCATTGATCTTCAGATAGCCCTCCTAGGAAGTTTCCATGTCTGAAATGGTTTAGACACTGAATATTCAGGTTTACTGAAAAATTCAGTAAAGCATCGCTGAATCTGAGCACTGAATTTTCAGGTTTACTGAAAAATTCAGTATAGCATCGCTGAATCTGAGCATAAGCAAATCCATGAGGCTTGATGCTATCCCCAGCATTCACATCATTCCATGTTGACCATACCTTCCATAGAATGGTGATTAGATTAACCCGCAATACATCCTCACAGTTTAAGCAATAATTGACAACAGCCTTCGAGGATTGGATGCCTGCTAAAAGAATTCGGTGCTCCGTGCTCCTCTAGTACTGTCCGCGCATATTTGCATTTTAGAAGCAAGTGTCCACCATCTCCATCATATCCCCCCCCCCCCCCCCCCCACCACATCGAGCATCTAGTATCAGTCTCCATTCCTCTAGCCTGCATTTTCCTTTGCATTGGCAAGCAACGATGCCCAAAAGACCAATTCGTTCAGATTTGTCGATCATACCATGTAGTTTCCTATGGCCCAAGAGGCAAGAATAAGGTTTTGCTTCCCTGAAAAACTGTCTTTACTCTAAGATCTTGTGTACTGAAAAAGATGCAAAGTCGTTCCGCTCTCCAGAAATCATTTATTTTTTTCTTTTGACGGGTTAACCGTTCACATTGGCAATGCTGCTTCTCTGAATCTTTAAATTGTACGTGCTTTTCATTTCTCCCTTCCACAAATCAGAATGGGAATGTGCGTTGTACATACCAGAATGCCTGCCGGATTTGTTCTTGATTAGATCTTCAGCATAGCCCAGCATTTTGGTTCGTCTTCAGTCTTTCATCGCACAGCAAATGCTAACTGTAGCGAAATCTATGCGCCATTTTCGCTCTGAAGGTGCCATTGGTTCTTCTTCAGCCTTCACTGCACAGCAATGGTACCTGTTCTGATCTACTTTGGTATCTCGTAGTTTCTAATTGAAATTGAAGCACCATTTCAGGGGCAATCTGCAGATCGATCTGAAGCTGTGCTGCCATGGTTGTAGATAAAATGCATTGCAGATGCAGCAAGCTTCCAGCGGCGGTTGGTATCGGCGTCTGGCCGCTGGTCGATGCTTGCCGTGTGAATCTACAAGGCCCCCAGGCGAATGGAACCGGCCGGTCGTCGGAGCGCAGCGCCGCTTCTGCGAGCCACGGCATGACCGCATGAGGCACACGATGCGTTTCTTAAAACCCATGGGGCAGCCGTGAGGGGGAGCTTCTCCAGCCCGGAAACCTGGGGGCATGAGCGGCGTGTATCGGCCGCTTCAGGCCCTGTGAGTAGACGGGAGGTCGCCGACGGTGGAGAAGCCACGCCGGCGGCCTTGCGGCCGGCCCGGAAGATTTGGAGAAGACCCCATGAAACTTTTTCAGAAAACTTCCTATTCAGAAAACTAACTATTCATCACGATCCAAATATATGCAAAATACACCCTGATTTGGATCGCGATTAATAACCGCGATCCGATATTTGCACATAACCCCCTGTTTTGGGTTTGAAAATTTTCAAATAGCACCCGGGTCCGGATCGGCTCCTCTTCCCGTCGTCACGCCGGACTCGCGACGCCCGCTGCCGCCGCCACCTGCCATTCTCCCTTCCCTCAGCTCCCGCTGGAATCTCCAAGCCACGTCACCTCCCGCTAGGCCTCCTGCATGCCTGGTCTCCAAGGCCGACGGACGACCACACGCCGCCGCCCGCCAGGCGCCAGAACTGGAGAGTGGAGCTGGACCATGGCGGCGTGGCGTCTATTTACAGGGCGGTTAAAGCCAGCTGCCGGTATCCGTGATGGGCGCCTGCTCGTCTCGCCGGTAAGTGTGTCACACAAGATCGACAGCTTTCCGGCGATCTCCTGCCTTCGACTTCGGCGAAGTGAGTAACCGTTCAGACGCTGGTGGCAGCGCCGGAATCCTTGTGATGTCAAGATGGGCCGAGCTAGCAAGTTATCATCTTGCCCAGAAGACCAATGGGCTCAGAATTGTCGATCATACCAACGGAAAAACTGCCCTGTAAAGTGTAAACAGAGGGGATAAGTTGAACCAAGAGGAACTTTTTTCTGACTGAAGCCCATAAGAAGACAGAAATAGAGAGAAAAATTTTGACTGAGAAGCTCAGCATCTCCAGAAACGAAATGAAAATACGAAACTACGTGAGTCTGGGGGAAAGAATACCGATTGTAACTTTCAGCATCGTCTATAAACCTGCATGTAACTTTCAGGCTCTAAATGCTGGTATTATATCAGACAGATGGACAATAGTAATTAATGGCGGCTTTCCTGCAGAAAAAAAAACTGTTTTTACTCTAAGATCTTTGTGTCGTGAAAACGATGCAAAGTGGTTCTACTCTCCTCATGGTCTTCTCATCGTTTGCTTTTGTGTTCTAATTTCAACCATATCGGCGCCGGTGTAATTGTTGGCATTAGATCCAATGAGCACTAATCTACGGCGGCTTTCATACATAAAAAAAACGTTTCACTATAAGGCATCCCTGTCGTAAAAACGATGCAATTTTTTTCTGCTCTTCCTCGCTTGTCTTCACGTGTACATGCAGGCACCGTTGCAGGGCCATCTAGTTCCATTGTCTGAAATGGACAGATTAAGCTAGTACTAGTAGCAAGTAATCATGGAGCACTTTGCTAGCACGTCCCTATCTGCCAGTGAGTTCATTTCGTCTCCCACTCTGATTAGGGCTTGGATTTTGTATTGTTTTGCTGATGAGCCATTTTCAGACTTCTTTTTGAGAGGAAAAAAAATTGAATTCTCTGACTTGCGCTCTGTATTGGGCTTATTCAGTTGACTGTATATCTGTCCAAATCTCTCTTAACGCACGTCACCTGTTTTAAAATGCAATTATTTGTTGTGTCCCACGTTCTGGGTAGAGGTTGCTGACACCAATTAGCATCCGACTTCATGCGATTTTTTTAAGCAACTGGTCTATCTCCGGACGACCCAACCCCTGCCAGTTTTGTCATTTGGGTCAGCTTGTTCCCGTCACTTGATTCGTTTGTTGGACCAAATGCGCCCGAATTCAACGGCCTTTTGCACCAGCGGCGCATTTAAAAACCACCGATCTTGACCTCTTGGTATCGTACGAGTAGATTGCTGAGCAGTGGGTGAGCAAACGGCGACACCCATGTCTTGCTCCTCGGCCGTATCGTACCTGTCGCCCATCCTGAAGAAGCACCGCTTGTTCAGCAAAATACAATAAGATGCAGCCGGTGACAGTAACATTAAACCTTGCTGGCATGAAATCTAGCCAGAGTTTCAGATCAGCTGTCGCCGATGTTAACCGTTCACTGGTGATACGAACAAGTGAACATCACTGGAACACCGTAGTAGCTTGTACTCCGTGATCTCGGAGGTCGGAGCTTTGAGTGGGAAAGCAGCTGAAGCTTGGAGTCATATTTTCCAGCTCGTGCGTTGACCAATCTCGGTGATGGGCCAGCGCGGTAGGTTGGGCTGGGAATCTCGGACCTCCCTTTTGACTTGCTCACTTGATGATGAAACCCATGGCCACACAGAAACAGCACGCCTAAACCTTTAGGCCACAGCGTCTAGTTCATCTCTTCCCGGTTCCGGGACCCCTACGGCTTCCCTCAATTTTCCACAGCAGATCTGACTAGCACAGCCTGCAAGCAAGGTGAAGAGCACCGTGGTCACTGCTTGGACTTGACTCACACAGGCTCAATGTGTTCTTTCGCAGTTCAGGAAGCACACGGAGGGCGGCAGAGAGGACAAACAGACCTGCTGAAAACAGTTACTGTTACAGGCGAGAAGCGTCGACTGACTGACGAGGTTACCGGACTGACCGTGCATCCATCTGAGCTCTGCGTCTCGCTCATGGCACCGACCGCTGCCGACCAGTGAATGTTTCCTGGATGCCATGAGCTTCAGGTAAGCAAGCGGATTTGGAAAAATGGGCGTTTTCTGCGGCCTGAAACTGAACCCGCCTTCTGATGGCGTCCAGTGGTTCGGGTAGTAGCTGGCAGCGCTATCAGCCCGGCCGTCTCTTCACTGATGCACATCCTCGTCATCCATCCATCCATCCCAATCAGTGCACACGACTCTTGCAGTTGCAGCGAGCTCCTCCCGTTGACTTGTTGACTCGCGCCGGTGTACTAGTAGTAGGCTAGCAGCAGTAGAGCACTAGAGCTGGCATGTGGTGGCCGAATTCCGCAGCTGGTGGTCAACCAAACGGCAAATGGTTTGAATTTTGTACGGGGAAACTAGGGCCCCGTTTAGATGCACTCCAAATTCCAAGTTTTTACACTCTCTCTATCACATCAATTTTGAAACACATGCATGAACCAGTAAATGTATGTAAAAAAAATAACTAATTGCACAGTTTAATTGTACATCACGAGACGAATCTTTTGAACCTAATTAGTCCATGATTAGATAAAATTTGTCAAATACAAACGAAAACACTACAGTGTCACTATTGCAACTTTGTTGCAATCTAAACAAGGCCTAGCGTGGAGAACAGGAGAAGGCGCCTGTTCATGCTGGGAAGCTGATGCAACCGAGACGGCGTCAGATCAGATCAGATCAAATAATTTTCTCAAAAAAAGTCAAATCAAATACAAAGCGATCAGCCGTCTTCTCTGAACGGGGGAAGACGCATGGATCAGGCAACCATTTCTCGGCCACGCGCTACCATAAGCTAGGACTGATGCGTCCCGCACGAGTACGGGCAAAGCAGATACCTGTCTGCAGCCCACGCACGCATGCTGACCCGCGAGCTGCGACTACGAGGTGTGGACTGCGCTTGGGTCGCGGATAGCCCATCCATGGTAGTCAAGCGGCTGAGCCTACCTTATCGTGATGTTGCGGTAGGTTCACTCGTCTCCCGACCCGTAGTACAGTATATTCACTTGTGAGAAACGCGCCGCCGTCGCTCTCGCCGAGTGGGTACTGGCTACCCACGTGCGCGCGCGCGCGGCGTGACGGCGTCCATGTCGGCCTGCTGCCGTCGTTGAAACCCGCGGCCAGAGGTCAGCGCGCGCACGGCAGTCGCGCCCTTGCCGCCTGCCGGCTTCACCCGCGCGATCCGGCCTGGCACGACGGAGACGTACGCGGGTTGTTCCTTGGCATGCGTCGGTCGGCCTCGTCGTCGTCGGCGTCGCACCCCCTCCGCGGCCGAATCGATCGCCACCCGAGACGCGATCGAGTGCCCCTTTCGGGCTTTCGCCAGCAGTGGTCGCCGGGGACCAGCGCGGGCGGGGGCCGCGCAAGTAGGGCGCCGCAGGCTGCTCGCCTTGCAGAGCTGCTGCGCTGGGCGGGGGGATGGGGGATAGGGAGACAGAGACCCGCCCGCGGTTCCAGTGGCTAGCCTGCGCTGCAGCAGCTAGCGATGGAGAGCTGCTGGAGCAACTGCGGCCAAGCGGTGGGGGACCGCGGCCGAGGGCGACGTCCATGCCCTTGGCGTGGCGGTCTCGCTCTCGCTCTCGTGCCGCCAAAGTCGTCGAGTCTACGCGCGTGACCGGAGGCGGTCTCCGTCGCGTCGTGGCCCATAACCAGCCCAAGGGCGTCCTCCCCCCCTGCACTGGCCCGCCTGCCTCCCCAAGTTTCTGTCCTGGCTGAAATATTCGTGCTCCATGCGTATGATCCGCACATCTCTTCTTGATCCGGAGCCCCATCTATAGAAGCACTCCAGTACCTCTGCGCCCTGGACCACTGCAGGTCGGCTCCGGCGCTCGGTCAATGCGGGCTCGCAGCGACGGCGACGAGCCTGCTCTGATCCGGCGATCCCCTCTCCATTGCGTGTCCTTGTCCACCGGTCTCACTTGCTGCCCGTGCCGCAGCGCCCCTGGTCCCCGCCGGCCGGTCGGTTTCCACGACATCCGGCGGTGCAGATCCGCACGGTAGCTCAGCAGTTCGACCTCGACGTTTGCTTCAGCCGGGCGCAAGGGAAGAAGAAGAAGAATAACCGGGCACCGGCCGGGTGACGTTCACGGCTGATGCCTGACGGGCAAATCGCCCATTCGCTCTGCGTGACTTTCGACGCCGTATAGGTCTATGAGCCCCGGCCGGAGCAATAGTTTACAGCTCCGGATCAGTCTGATGATACGGTTCAACGAGCATCTGCCAACTAGTCTTCGGCTGGGCCAGAAAATTGTGGACTGATGAAGCGACCCAAATCATACTTTAGGAGATTCCTGATGCGAGCCAATTACGCGTCTCCACTTCATGACAGTTGCTTAGAAAAAAGCACTAGCGAATTGTATTGGGCATACTATTCCAGATTTTCATTGTTTTCTTTATTTTTTTTGCGGGTATTCATTGTTTTCTTTAGGAAGTTACCAGGTTAAAACTAGTACATCTATCTAATCATGCTCCTGCACATGCTAAAAAGGAGTTTTCATTCAGTAATTATAAGATATAAAATGCGGTTATTAGCTAGGAACAATGCAAGAATAATGCAGATTTACACATGCACATATAGACTTATGGAACAAGTCGATCAGAAAAGAAAAGGGCGTCGTTAGGTGGATTAGCCGGAATGTATATACTGATTAGATCGTAATTAAGCTGGCGTTATTATATTATTAGTACTAGCAAACTTGAACATGTAACTTGCACAATTCATCATCTACCTGTCCTGTTACAAGTTGCACTGCCCATTTGATTGTTTGGACGATATGATGGCATTGGATACTCCACAGAGAAAAACAAGTTGAATCATGTCCGCTGACCTATTTTTCTCTTGCAACTTGGTTCAAGTCCTAAACTAATCACATGGTACTTGATTTAGATATATTTTATTACAAAATCATGTAGCCATATAGTTTTTTAACGGTTTTGGTAATAGAGACATTTAGTCCAATTGACTCAAAGCTGGCAAATAGGACAACAATCAACTAATACCGGCTTAATGATGAGATACCTGAATAATTCATACATGTAAAATCAGTTTTTTAAGAACCCATATAAAATCAAATCACGGAACCCCACGAGCTGTCAATAACTTTCATATTCCAAATGATGCATGCATGATGGAATTTTACTGAAGGCCATTCTTAACGATAAAAAAACTGATTGGCGAACGCAAGCATTTTCAGCACATTGTACACTTGAGAGTCTGAGACAATCCATTCAAAATGCTGGTCTCATTTTGTCTTCCGCTTTCTGACTTCCGTTGCCCCGGGAGCAAAAGTTTCAACCTGCAGGACGAGTTTTTTCATCTTTTTTTTAATATAAAATAAAGTGCAATAGATTTGATTACGCGACCATTGTTTGCTGAGGTAATCTTTACCCTGTGGCATTGATCATGTGTATCTGACACATGGACATACTTGCAAGTTGCCATTACTTTACTATAGCCAACAAGGCTTAGATATGAATAGGAATAGTATATAGGATCACACTCACACATATGCACAGACATTTATGGAAGATATTTGGGATAATAAAAGGTAGTATGGCAAGGTTTAGATTTATGCAGGCTAAATATTAGCCAGAGAACATACAAGAATGCAGATCATAGGCTTTTGAAGTACTACTAACATATTTCATATATTCATAATTTTCAGGTTTAAAAATGTCATCGATTCATCACACTGTCCTGTTGCCAACTGCAGTAGCCGTTTCATTGATTTGATCCCTCCTGGGTGCTCCATAGAAAAACAGCTTGGGATCGGACAAATGCTGGCTTAGTTTTTCTTCTTCTTCTTTTTTGATGGCATTGGCTTAATTTTTCTTGAAATTTGGTTCAAGTCACATATTCTAACCACATATATAGTATTGTTTCGTATAATCATCTAACCATAATCTTTTAGTTTTTCTGGTATTAAAAGTACCAATCTCAGTTGACCCTAAGCTGGCCAAGACTATTAGTTTACACCGACTTTCAAAGATACCTATATAAACAAGGATTCATTATACATGTAATCGGAAGAACCCCGCCCACGAGCTGCAAATAATTTTGGCGCTTCAATTATGCGCGTAGGATGGAACTCTATCTGAACCCTTCGTAATGCGTAAAGAACTTCCATCTAATGGATCACAGAGGCAAGCATACATCGAAATAATCAAATGAAAATTGTCCCGTTTGTTCTTCTGTTGCCTGGATTTGTGTTGGCCAATGCAAGAACAACAATTTTCAGCCAATGGTCAGTAAAATAGATTTCTGTCGGTAACTGCACCTTGGTTTCCGCTGGTGAACATACTATAAATCTGGCCGGTGTCGCTTATCAAGTGCATGTATACCTGACATGTGAACGCAATTGCAAGTTGCAGTTTCTTCACTACTAGACTATTGCACAGTGCACATGGCCGACAGGAGAAAATATCTCAGCGCTTGAACTGAGCTTGAGCGTTTAGAAACTCTGCTTCGGACCAAGAGCTAGCACATGCTACAAGCCGACACAACAACGGATTACTACAAACCTTAGAGAACCGCCATTGCTTTTGACAGAAACAAGCTGTTACACCGACTCTCTCCTCCTAGATGCTGGTGTGGTAGTATCACTTTGGCTAATGCAAAACAAAAGAGTAATTTTTTGCATGGATACTTAAAAGTCCTTTGTAGGGTGCACTTTTTAGGGCGACCTTTTCCCCTCTTCTTGGATGCAAATCCAAAAGAGTGCCATATACAACTGATAAAGCGAGGGAGATCAATCACTGATCCACGTTTACGACTGTTTTATTGCCACTTGCGTTACCTAATTCAGCTTGTCGAAGCAGCCGCTGTCCACATCCTGCCATCTACGATGTCCATGCCGGGGAAGGGAGAGAGCTCAAGAAACGCGGCGCCAGCCAACCACCAATGGGACCCGGTGGCGTCAGGGGTCAGGACCCAATGGTCATCCAGTAGTGCAGACGAGGATACAGGGCACGTCGAGTCGTCGACACTGCGAGAAGACTAACGGGGGTTAGCCACACCACCGGTGACCAAGCAACGGGAGGAGCGGCCGGCATCGTGGCCCACATCAACGGTGACTGCCGAGTGGGCCCGTGCACCTTTCCAGTCAGCCGTTTTGCAACTTCTCGGGGTGGAGCCGGCTGGAGGTGATCGGATCCTGCCTCCTCTCTCTATATATTGCATCCCTTCTGATAGAGCACTGCACTGTCTTCCCTGCCACATAGAAACGACCTGTCTTGAGCACCACTGAACCATTGGCGTTCTCTGCACCGTACAGAGCAGACTAGCAGAGCAAGAAGCCGCCGGCGATGGCTTCCGCCGCGCTGCCGGAGGCCGTCGAGCCCAAGAAGAAGGGCAACGTCCGCTTCGCCTTCGCCTGCGCCATCCTCGCCTCCATGACCTCCATCCTCCTCGGCTATGGTAAGAACTCAAATCCACTTCGCCCTTGCTAGTGCGTCTCGCAGCACGGGGTTCCCTTTTTGTTTCGACCTGCTGTGCTTTTGCATGTGCTCATCATGAGGTGCCGTACCGGCGGGACTTTGCAGATATCGGAGTGATGAGCGGGGCTTCGCTGTACATCAAGAAGGACCTCAACATCAGCGACGTGAAGCTTGAGGTCCTCATGGGCATCCTCAACGTCTACTCGCTCATCGGCTCCTTCGCCGCGGGCCGGACATCCGACTGGATCGGCCGCCGCTACACCATCGTCTTCGCGGCGGTCATCTTCTTCGCGGGCGCCTTCCTCATGGGCTTCGCGGTCAACTACTGGATGCTCATGTTCGGGCGCTTCGTGGCCGGCATCGGCGTCGGCTACGCGCTCATGATCGCGCCCGTGTACACGGCCGAGGTGTCCCCCGCGTCGGCCCGCGGCTTCCTGACCTCCTTCCCCGAGGTGTTCATCAACTTCGGCATCCTCCTCGGCTACGTGTCCAACTACGCCTTCTCCCGCCTGCCGCTCCGCCTCGGCTGGCGCGTCATGCTCGGCATCGGCGCGGCGCCGTCCGTCGTGCTCGCGCTCATGGTGCTCGGCATGCCCGAGTCGCCCCGGTGGCTCGTCATGAAGGGCCGCCTCGCGGATGCCAAGGTCGTGCTGGGGAAGACCTCCGACACGCCGGAGGAGGCCGCGGAGCGGCTCGCCGACATCAAGGCTGCCGCCGGCATCCCCGCGGAGCTCGACGGCGACGTGGTCACCGTGCCCAAGACGGAGAACAGCGAGGAGGCGCGGGTGTGGAAGGAGCTCATCCTGTCGCCCACCCCGGCCATGCGCCGCATCCTCCTCTCGGGCCTCGGCATCCACTTCTTCCAGCAGGCGTCCGGCATCGACGCCGTGGTGCTCTACAGCCCGCGCGTGTTCAAGAGCGCCGGCATCACCTCCGACAACAAGCTCCTGGGCACCACCTGCGCCGTGGGCGTCACCAAGACGCTCTTCATCCTGGTTGCCACGTTCCTGCTCGACAAGGTCGGTCGGCGGCCGCTGCTCCTGAGCAGCGTGGGCGGCATGATCTTCTCCCTGGTCGGCCTTGCGATGGGGCTGACCGTCATCGGCCACTACCCCGACGCGAAGATCCCGTGGGCCATCGGCGTGGCCATCGCGTCGACCATGGCCTACGTGGCCTTCTTCTCCATTGGGCTGGGCCCCATCACGTGGGTGTACAGCTCGGAGATCTTCCCGCTGCAGGTGCGCGCGCTCGGGTGCGCGCTGGGCGTGGCCACGAACCGCGTGACCAGCGGCGTGATCTCCATGACCTTCATCTCGCTGTCCAACGCCATCACCATCGGCGGCGCCTTCTTCCTGTACGCCGGCATCGCGGTGCTCGCGTGGGTGTTCTTCTTCACCTTCCTCCCGGAGACCCGCGGGCGGACGCTGGAGGCGATGAGCCAGCTGTTCGGCGCCACCGACGAGGACGACCTCAAGCCCCAGGACGGCGCCACAAAGGACAAGAAGCAGCTCGAGATGGCCGGCGCCGCCAACTAACTCGCTCCAAATTACAGGGCCTCAAGGGGGCTCCATGCGAAAAGCTTGTGCAGTAGGCACGTGGCAGCTAGCTAGCTGCCATTGTTGCTGTATATGAGCTAGTAGGCTGAAGTAACGTGGGAAGATTCGCTAATGATCCGGCGCGGCTGGAGAGCGAGACGGCCGGCAAGCTCAAGCCAGCGCGTCGCTCTCTTGATCAGCCTCTTAGTATCTCCTCCGTTTTTTAAGCACATGGACTGTGATTTACTCTTTGGTTTGTCCGCGAGAGATTGTGAACTAATAGTAGCTGTTGAAGTTGCCAAGGCCAATGCCAGGTTCCCAGTGCAGCCGGGTGCGTAGAGGTGTCGGCCACGCTTGTCCTGTAAGCTGTGTAGCGTTTGCTGTTGCCTCGCTGCTCGGGGCATGGAGGCCGGTAGAAAATTGGCGGTGGTTCGAGGGTTCTGCCGAGGGGGTCAAGCAGGCAACGGAAACGGCGTGTAAGGAAACAATATCTATCTATCTAAAGACCTTGTCGTTCTGCGATCGTGCGGGGATTGTTTTTGTTTACCCCCTAATCAAATTGGTAACGGTTGGTTAACGCAACAATTTGATCTTAATCAACTCCGCTCACGGGGGAGGAATCTTCACAAAGGTCTACAAACCGATGCAGTAACAAACTTGTGTAGTTTGTTTTTTCAAAAAAAAAAAGTGTTGTTTGTCCGTGCTCGAGAGCCCTTACGTAGCTTGTCCAGGAACCTGGATTACCCATACTGACTGGATGAACTAAATAAGTTTACCAACATATAGTATATATATGTACATGGCCCGCGCATGGGCAGTGACAATTGCCGTGCCATGTGACGGATCTCGAGGATTTTTTTTTTTTTGAGGAAGAAATCTCGTGGAACTTGGAGAGGCATGCTCGGATACGACAAAATTGTTACGGGCCGCTGGGCAGGATTATTTAAAACAGGCTGGTTTGCCCTAAGAAATTGACAAAAGCCCAGTACTGAATTTGTTGTCCCGGGCTCCCACGAGCCAGGCTGAGGCCAACGGGCCGTAGTAAGAAGCCTAGAACGTGTCACCAATCGCACGGAGTGCATTTTCTTCTCCTTTAGCTCGTCCTTCTTTCCAGGTTCTCTCCACGTATCTTTCCAGATTTGCTGAGGCATCACACTACTCGACGCGAATATAAATATATAATCACCACATGATTTAAGTTGGACAAGCTATTTTTCTTTAGATAGTTACATTTACGGTTTTCTTAGACGCCTTGCTTTGACTCCCTCGGCAGATCCTCCAAACACAAGGTCCAACAGACATGGCTGCTATATATGCACTCATTGGAGATTAATTTCTCCTTTGTGCGGTTCTTACTGAACAAAAGTTCATGAGGTAGAATATGTTGTTGGAACATATTCACACGCATTCGCAAAAAATGTGGAAAGTACTATAGTACTTAAGACAAAAGAATCTAAAGAAATAAATGTGATCCTTTTCCTTTTGCTGTACAAATATGACTTCTAATGAAGTTGTCTGCATGTTTTTTTTTTTGAAGTGAAAAGTTATCTGCATGTTGGTGCAGTGATGCAGTAACGTCTTCCGTACTCTTTCCGCCTTTCACGCTCTTTGGCTGACTGTCTATATTCATCTCCAATGGCTAATTAAGAGGCCGTGAGACCCCCACATACGATCAGATCTTCCATCACTGTCAGCGCCACTGGAACATGGTCGCCCTAGCCTTCGATAAACCAAAGGTAAATAAGCCGAAAAGTAGTAATAGACCAAACTGAAGCACATTCTAGAGGATCCAAAACCGCGGGAGGCCAAGCACCTCCCCGAGACATGGCAGTCCCTTTGTGGGAAAGGGATTCGGCTGTCGGCGCATTTATTGCGCCCGCCTGCTACGACTGGGCGAGGCCCAGGAGCGGCGCGCCTTCCCCGTAAAATAACATAATTACGGGAGAGGCATGCTCACAGACAGCGCGGTGACCAAGATAGGGGGAGCTCCCCTCCCGAGTCATATCCCATCATCTGGCAATGGACGATGGGAGGAGCCCCGCCATTTATGCCTCACTTCACATCGGATAGGCGTGGAGAGGAGCGCCGACGACCCCGAGCGGCGTACAGGAAAGACCCCGGGCAATGCATAGAACCCAGGAGGAACCTCGGGGCATCCCGAGGTTCCTCGAGGAGGATCCCGGGCCCCGACAGTCCTTGCCCATGACGCAGGGGCCCGTCTAGCGGGTGGAAGCCACTTGCAGCCCCGGGTGATGCGCAGAGTTCGGGAGAGATCTCGGAATATCCTGGGGTCCCTCGAGAAGGACCTCGAGCAACGATAGTTCTGGCCCACGGCGTAGGACCCTATCTGGCGGGCGGGCGCCACTTGCATGTCGGCGTCCTTTATAAAACGTTGCATTCACGCTCAAGGTGGTACGTCTCTTCCCGAGGCCCACGGGGAACGCTATAAATAGAATAGAATAGACAGGCGATGTGTAAGGGGACCGAAGGGGACTCAACTTAATACAACTATCAGCTCGACACAGGACGTAGGGTATTACGCGCACAGCGATCTGAACCTGTCTAAACCCCTTTTATCTCCTGATCATCACACAACCGGAATACTACGTATTACACCTCTGACCTAATCTCTAAACGAGGTTCCCACACATCCCTGCTCGCCGTACTCGCCGACCGTCGATCACCATCTCCTCTCTCACGATCTCTGCCTATATATGCATCTCCACCAGTCCAACACACACTAAGCACGGACACATCTAAACCATGATGGCTTCTGCCGCGCTCCCGGAGGCCGTCGAGTCCAAGAAGAATGGCAATGTTAAATATGCTTTTACCTGCGCCATCTTCGCCTCCATGGCGTCCATCATCCTCGGTTATGGTACGACCCATACTTTTTTTTCTTGAGTCGTCACATATGCCGGCCAATCATCTGCTTCGCAAGAGTTTCTGCGCACACACAGTGACAAAGATTAAACCCCCTGTAGACATCGGGGTGATGAGCGGAGCGTCGCTGTACATCAAGAAGGACCTCAAGATCACGGACGTGCAGCTGGAGATCCTGATGGGCGTCATGAACCTCTACTCGCTGATAGGAGCCTTCGCGGCCGGGCGGACGTCCGACTGGATCGGCCGCCGCTTCACCGTCGTCTTCGCCGCCGCCATCTTCTTCGTCGGCGCGGTGCTGATGGGCTTCGCGGTCAGCTACGCCATGCTCATGGCGGGCCGCTTCGTGGCCGGCGTCGGGGTGGGCTACGCGATCATGATCGCGCCCGTGTACACCGCCGAGATCTCGCCGGCGGCGTCCCGCGGCCTCCTGACGTCCTTCCCGGACTTCTTCATCAACCTGGGCATCCTCCTCGGCTACGTATCGAACTACGCGTTCGCCCGCCTCCCGCTCCACCTCGGCTGGCGCGTCATGCTCGGCATCGGCGCGGCGCCGTCCGCCCTCCTCGCGCTCATGGTTCTCGTCATGCCCGAGTCGCCCCGGTGGCTCGTCAAGAACGGCCGCCTCGCGGACGCCAGGGCCGTGCTGGAGAAGACCTCGGGCACGCCAGAGGAGGCCGCGGAGCGCCTAGCTGACATCAAGGCGGCGGCGGGCATCCCGAAGGACCTCGACGGCGACGTGGTCACTGTGCCTGAGGATCGAAACAGCAGCGAGACTCAGGTCTGGAAGGAGCTCATCCTATCCCCAACCCCCGCCATGCGGCGGATACTGCTCTCGGCGCTCGGCATCCACTTCTTCCAGCAGGCGTCCGGCATCGACTGCGTCGTTCTCTACAGCCCGCGCGTGTTCAAGAGCGCCGGCATCACCGACGACAACAAGCTCCTGGCCACCACCTGCGCCGTGGGCGCCAGCAAGACGCTGTTCATCCTGGTGGCGGCGTTCCTGCTCGACCGCGTCGGCCGGCGGCCTCTGCTGCTATACAGCGCAGGCGGGATGATGGTCTCGCTCGTCGGCCTCGGGACGGGCCTCACCGTCGTGGGCCACCACCCTGACGCGAAGATCCCGTGGGCCGTGGGCCTGTCCATCGCGTCCATCTTGGCCTACGTCGCATTCTTCTCCATCGGCCTCGGCCCTATCACGGGCGTGTACACCTCGGAGATCTTCCCGCTGCAGGTGCGCGCGCTGGGCTTCGCCGTCGGCGTGGCATGCAACCGCCTTACCAGCGGCGTGATCTCCATGACCTTCCTGTCCCTGTCAAAGGCTATCACCATCGGCGGCAGCTTCCTGCTCTACGCTGGCATCGCGGCGCTCGGGTGCGTGTTCTTCTTCACCTACCTCCCGGAGACTCGGGGACGGACACTGGAGGAGATGGGAAAGCTGTTCGGCATGGCAGACTCAATCATGGTGGAAGAAGATCAAGGCACCCGCCGGGAGGAGAAGGCGGTCCATCAAAGTGGCCGCAAACTAGATGGAAATCAATAAACAACCGCCACTGCATCACTGTCATAACCGATGCAATCTGATCCGTATCTGAATCTGCAGGAGAGCGACGGCAAGGTGCTAGCCAAAGACCCCGGCGCCTGAGTCACAATTTTTCCTTTCTACGCTTTGATTTGTCTGCCCGTACCATGTGGCGATGTGCCCCGATGTGCTTTGCATGTGCCCAGCCATTGAACACAACAAAATCAAACAGCAGGTTGTTCCTACATCCAGAAGGCTACAGGGGAAAATGGCGAAGATTGCTTCGACACTATATGGGACTTGGTGGTGCGGCCGATGGTTTGCAGCTCTCCCTTTCGACTGTACTTGAGGCCAAACGTGGTGATGTGGAGCATGCAACCATCACGGTCACCAAAGGCGTGCGTATACTTCAGCCCCTCGCGCACCACGCACTCCACGATGCAAAACCTGGCGCCGCCCATGTACGTCAGAGTAGGCCTGAAGGCCACATTGTCATGGCTCCACAGCTTGTCCTCGACCATCTCCCAGTCCGGCTGCACGGCGCTCGTGCTGCTGCGGGAGGCAACTTGGCAGGAGCAGACGCCGCCATCTTTGTGGAGCCCAACCCATGCGTCCAGCTGACTGTCGAAGTAGCCTTGGCCTCTGAAAGGCAACGCCCAGTCCCCATGGCACCTCCACTCGCGGCGCCTGGTGTTGAAGGAGAAGGTCCGGTTGCTTAAATATCCGTGGGCGGCGGACAAGAAGATGGTGCGTCCGTCCGGGTGCACGGCGTAGGAGACGATCACTTCCTCCGGCATGAACGGTGGCGGGAAAGGCACGCTTCGCCATGACCAGTCCGAAGCTGGGCTTGATTAGCGCAGACGCTCGGCGCTGGGCGTGGACATCACCTCAAAGGAGATCTGCCTATTTCAAAAGAAGTACGCGAATGCGTACAGCGTGCCGCCGGCAACCACGAAGATGTTGACGCCGCCGAGCAGCGGGTCAGGGAGGCAGGGGCCGGTGGCCAACCCCGCGGTCTCCGTGTCGTAGACGAGGGTCCCGGGGTGCTGGTTGCTCGCGGCGAGGATGTTGCTTCCCAGGGCGGCGAAGCTCGTGGCATGGCGGCGCTCGGGTGCCACGAGCCGGAGGACTGGGGGCTCCCCGAGGTGAGGGTTGTCAGCATCGATCTTGCGGATCGTGAAGCCCTTGGCCCAGTCATCCAGCACCAGGTAGAGATGCTTCTGACTCTGCAACCTCTTGCCGGTCCCCTGGCCGGCTGGCCCTGGCACTGCTCCTGCCGCCGCTTCGACGACATCCCCACTCCGGCAGGTTTGTGCTGCTCCTCCGAGTTAATTTCTGACAAGGCCAATGCAGCACGAGAGATCTGAAATAGGTTCAGCAGCTTAGGATTTATTTATGGAGCACCGGCATGCCTGCGGGCTGCGGCAGGGCTTTGCCTAGCTGTAATCGAATTCGGAAACCGTCAGAGTTCGGGTCGCATTCGCATACCTTCCCCGTCTCTCACGGCTCGGGTGCACGGTTTGGACTGAGGAGCACGGCCATGGCGGGCTGCCGGTCATTCGCTCCGTAACAGGCCGTACAAAGCACGAGTCACCTCAGTGGAGGCCCAGACAGACTTTCAGCGGCGCGTTTTTGTACTGGGCCGGCATTGGTATAACTTCGCGGCCGTGCGGCACCACCTTGACGGGTGGCGGCCCGCACGCACGTCCAACGCCGGCGTGGTTCTGGGACGAGAACATGTAATAATCTGCTGTAAAATCCACGAGTTTCTAGGTAACTTAGGAAATCTCGAAAGTAACTATAAATGTGATGTTTAGAGGACACGCATCCTCACCAATACTGAAGTCATGGTCACTGCATAGTCGAGATTAAATTGTGGATTCACATGGCTTGTCGAAGAAACCAACGGCTTTGCTTTGCAACTTGCGAAGCACACGCGACGCTGACGCTAACCATCGCACGCTCACACGCAAGTACACGACGAATGGGACAAGCAAAAAGGGCAGGATAAAAATGAGGTCACCGCGAGCCAGAATCTTTGGATTGGACCTCGCCGTCACTATCCTGAAGCACCACATTTTTTTTTTTGAGATGTGAAGCACCACATCTCACATCTGGTAGGCGAATCTGGCCACGCTTCTTCATCCACAGCCATGCTTGATTCGCGTGGCAGGTGTTGATTCGCGTCTAGCTCGTGCGCATTTCCACTACCTTCTGCTTGGCAGCGGCGCTCTCTTCTCCAGCCATGTCCGTATCCTCCATGCCGAACAGCCTGCCCATCTCCTCCAGCGTCCGGCCGCGGGTCTCCGGGAGGTAGGTGAAGAAGAACGCCCACGCGAGCCCGGCGATGCCGGAGTAGAGGAAGAAGCTGCCGCCAATGGTGATGGCCTTCGACAGGGACAGGAACGTCATGGAGATCACGCCGCTGGTGACGCGGTTACTCGCCACGCCGACCGCGTAGCCCAGCGCGCGGACGCGCAGCGGGAAGATCTCCGAGGTGTACACCGACGCCATGGGCCCGAGCCCGATGGAGAAGAACGACACGTAGGCGAGGATGGACAGGATGCACAGGGCCACGGCCCACGGGATCTTGGCGCCCGGGTGCTGCCCCACGACGGTGAGGCCCGTCCCGAGGCCGACGAGCGAGACGATCATCCCGCCTGTGCTCGTCAGCAGCAGCGGCCGCCGGCCGGCGCGGTCGAGCAGGAACGTGGCCACCAGGATGAAGAGCGTCTTGGTGACGCCCACGGCGCAGGTGGTGCCCAGGAGCTTGTTGTCGTCGGAGATGCCCGCGCTCCTGAACACGCGCGGGCTGTACAGGACGACGGAGTCGATGCCGGAAGCCTGCTGGAAGAAGTGGAGGCCGACGGCCGAGAGCAGTATGCGTCGGATGGCCGGGGTTGGGGATAAGATGAGCTCCTTCCAGACCTGCGACTCGCCGTTTCGTTCCTTGGGCACGGTGACCACGTCCCCGTCGAGGTCCTTGGGGATGCCGGCCGCCGCCTTGATGTCGGCCAGGCGTTCCGCCGCCTCCTCTGGCGTGTCGGAGGTCTTGTGCAGAACGGCCCTGGCGTCCGCGAGGCGGCCCTTCATGACGAGCCACCGGGGCGACTCGGGCATGCCGAACACCATGAGGGCCAGCAGGGCGGACGGCACGGCGCCGATGCCTAGCATGACGCGCCAGCCGAGGTGGAGCGGGAGGCGCGCGAACGCGTAGTTTGACACGTAGCCGAGCAGGATGCCGATGTTGATGAACACCTCAGGAAACGACGTGAGGAAGCCGCGAGATGCCGCCGGCGCGATCTCGGCGGTGTACACGGGCGCGATCATGATCGCGTAGCCCACCCCGACGCCGGCCACGAAGCGGCCCGCCATGAGCATGGCGTAGTCGACGGCGAAGCCCATGAGCAGCGCGCCCACGAAGAAGATGGCGGCGGCGAAGACCACCGTGAAGCGGCGGCCGATCCAGTCCGACGTCCGCCCGGCCGCGAAGGACCCGATGAGCGAGTAGACGTTCAGAATGCCCATCAGTATCTCCAGCTGCACGTCCGTGATCTGCAGGTCCTTCTTGATGTAGATCGCCGCTCCGCTCATCACCCCAATGTCTGCAGAATTAAAAGAGTATACAAGCATCACCCACGAACTCTTGGAACAGAAAAATGAAAGATCTCTCGACAAGAACTTGGATCTTTTAACTTGGTTGCCATACCATAGCCGAGGATGATGGAGGCCATGGAGGCGAGGATGGCGCAGAAGGAGGCATACTTGACGTTGCTCTTCTTCCTAGGCTCGACGGCCTCTGCAAGCCTGCCTGAAGCCATCGTTAACCGCTACTACTCCTTGGACCTCTGATCAGAATGATGAAGAGTTGTGTGCGGTGTGCCCTCTGTTAGCTGAATGGTGTATTGAAGGAGATGGGTATATATAAGACAAGGAGTTCAGTCTCATAAAACTAATAAAAGATACGGAATATGATCATGTGGGCCCTCTAGTCAACGGTGACGTGTGGCTTTGGACCGCGACGAACAGGCACCTCGGCAGCTCCTTCCACCATCCGTCCATCGCAGCAGTCACCGGTGGTGTGCAGACGTGGATCTGTGATCTGTCAGCTTGCACAGTGCACCATGCGGCAGTATGCACTTGTTGCAGTGAGCACTCTTGCTCTCGGTCGTCTACTAGCTAGCCCCATGAGTCCATGACTCCTTGTCATGGAGGCGACCTGGATGTCGACAGGGCTTATCTCTTCGCTGGACCATTTATCTAAAAAAACACTTCGCTGGAAACTTGTCTTGGACATATGATCTACTAAGGTTTCTATCCAGTAATTAGCTAACCACATGGATCACTTCGATCGATCAATGTGATTGCCATTGCCAGCTTCCGTGTCTGAGAAGGTCTTCCGGCACATGTTCATCGCTGAATTTGAGAATAAAGTGTAATTTTAGAAATAGGGTCTGATGACATGATCAGAAAAAGATTCAGGGTTGTAAAAGCATATGATTTCGGGGCTGATTATGGGGTTGTCTAGTTATTTGTCTAATAACCAGCGGCAGTCTGGCTAGCCTCAATGGACATGTCTGTACTCTGTAGAGCTCCTTTGACCATAAAATTCAGAACTCAAAACTGCAGCTTCTCTGAAGTGGATGTCATCGTGGGTTGGGAGATCGGCTGCACGCTCTGTGCCTTTTTTTTTTAATTTTGTTTTATATACTGGCACGCTGTATGTGTGCCCTGAAAACAGATTTTTCTGAAATATATGACTATCAAGCTCTTTAATCTAAAGTTGAGGAGCGGCAGATGATATAATTCTTAAAGATCTATTTAAGAATGATCTTTAAGAATTGGGGTTTCTTGTAAAAATTCAAGGAACTGTGTTAACGTTTCTTGAATTGGGGTCTAATTTTTACAAGTACTACAGGCCCTGAAGACCAATACCATCGTCCATCGCACACCTGTGCATCAGCGAACAAAAGTCAAACCAAAGAGCATAAGATACGTCATGCAGTCAAGACTCATCCCAGGAGTCTCGATGCGCTGCTGTCCGTGTCGACACGCCCGGCGGCGGCGTCTTCTGCGTCGGTGCCCGCAGCTGTTGTCGTGCCGAACAGCTCGCCCATCTCTTCCAGCGTCCGGCCGCGCGTCTCCGGGAGGCAGGTGAAGAAGAACACCCACGAGAGAGCGACGATGCCGGCGTAGAGGAAGAAGCTGCCGCCGATGGTGATGGCGCTGGACAGCGACAGGAACGTCATGGAGACGACGCCGCTGGTCACGCGGTTGCAGGCCACGCCGACCGCGTAGCCCAGCGCGCGCACCCGCAGCGGGAAGATCTCCGAGGTGTACACCGCCGTCATGGGCCCGAGGCCGATCGAGAAGAACGACACGAAGGCCAGGGTGGACGTGACGCACAGGCCCACGGCCCAGGGGACCTTGGCGTCCGGGTGCCGGCCCACGACGGTGAGCCCCATGGCTAGGCCCACGAGCGAGGCGACCATGCCGCCCGAGCTGGTCAGCATCAGCGGCCGCCTGCCGACGCGGTCGAGGAGGATCGCGGCCAGCAAGACGATGACAGTCTTGGTGACGCCCACGGCGCAGGTGGTGGCGAGGAGCTGGTCGTCGTCGGTGATTCCCGCGCTCTGGAACACGCGCGGGCTGTAGAGCACTACGGAGTCAACGCCTGATGCCTGCTGGAAGAACTGGAGGCCGAGCGTCGCGAGCAGGATGCGCCGCACGGTCGGGGTCGGGGACAGGATCAGTTCCTTCCAGACCTGCTTCTCCTCGCCGCTTCGCCGCTTGGGCACGACGACCACGTCGTCGTCCGCGTCGTCGGGGATGCCTGCGGCGGCCTTGATGTCAGCCAGGCGCTCCGCGGCCTCCGCCGGCGTCTCGGCGATCCTGTCCAGGACGACCCTGGCGTCCGCGAGGCGGCCCTTCATGATGAGCCAGCGGGGCGACTCGGGCATGCCGAACACCATGAGCGCGAGCAGGACGGACGGCGCCGCGCCGATGCCGAGCATGACGCGCCAGCCGAGGTGGAGCGGCAGGCGGGCGAAGGCATAGTTGGAGACGTAGCCGAGGAGGATGCCGATGTTGATGAACACCTCCGAGAAGGAGGTCAGGAAGCCACGGGCCGACGCCGGGGACACCTCGGCGGTGTACACGGGCGCGATCATCAGCCCGTAGCCCACGCCGACGCCGGCCACGAAGCGGCCGAGCATCAGCGTGGCGTAGTCGCCGGCGAGGCCCATGAGCAGGGCGCCGGAGAAGAAGAACGCGGCCGCGACGACGACGGTGAAGCGGCGGCCGATCCAGTCGGACGTCCGCCCCGCCGCGAAGGAGCCGATGAGCGAGTAGAAGTTGAGGATGCCCATGAGGATCTCCAGCTGCACGTCGGTGATCTTGAGGTCCTTCTTGATGTACAGCGCCGCGCCGCTCATCACCCCGATGTCTTCGAATCCCAACAGTGCACAGATGTTTTGTGACCCATGTAGAGAGAAGAACGATGGCTAACGTGAGATGAATCGTGTGTACCGTATCCGAGGATGATGGAGGCCATGGAGGCCAGGATGGAGCAGACGAAGGCGTACATGACGTTGCTCTTCTTCTTGGGCTCGACGGCCGAAGCCATCGCTGACACCTCCTTGCTTTCTGTCTGCTTTGAGCGTTGCCGTGTATCTGGAAACCGTACAGATGATCTAGTGATTCAGTACAAGGTTTCTAATTTTCAGAGGAGGACAGTCTGATCGATGGATCGATCTTCAATCTGACTTAATGGCGGCCGATCAACGCATCCGTCGCGTGCTCATATCTGAAAATCTGGAAGGAGACCCATTTTTAATTTGGGCGTAGCTTGTGCGTGCAAACAAGCAAGTTCTGAAATCGTGGAGTATTGATTGACTAAGTGACTAACGGATAAAATCAAAATTTGGGACAATTTTAAAAATCCTCACACTCGATGGGTGATCGAGGAACCTAAGCAATGTGACAATTTAATTAAGGATCTGTGTACGAATTGTTTCGTGTGGCTTGGAACCACTATGACTTCTCTCGTTCACGTTGAAAGCATCGTCGGGCTACGCTGTGTCGTCACTCGTCAGTCGTCACCCTTGTTCTTAAGTGAACGAGAACGACTCCGACAGAATTGAGAAACAGACTCACGGACGCACCCAACTCATTCTCGTTTCAACGCTTCGGAGCCGGGGGCTGGCAGGAAAATGCTGAAAAATATAGAAATGCAAATGACTCTGATTCATATGGGCCGTAATATGCATCGCCTGGGCCACTGCAACCCCAACAAACAACATTTGCAGCAATTGGTTGCAACCGAGCCCAGATTACTTGGATAAACTTTTGCAAATTTCCTGAATGTATATGCACTTGGTCCAAGAAATTAAAAAAAAAACTTGTGCAGTTTAGACACGCTAATGCAATGTATTACTCACGCGATTCAGATTAACCTAACCAAACACAACCATGAACCTTAAACTGATTCAGCAGGACTCTCCCCTCACCTTGGAGCCAAGAAGACGACCACATGCGAACAACATGAAGACCACGATGACGGAATGGCACATGATCAGGTTTCCGTACACCGCGGCGACCCGGTAAACCCTCCCGAAGCTCGACAAGATCGCCGAGCTGACAGCCCTGTTCGCGGCAGCCGCCGCCGCCCGCAGCCACCGCGGGCACCCGCGCGACGGCACGTCCGCCCACGGCGCCGGCCCGAGCGCGATCCACACCAGCGCCATCAGCGAGAGCAGCATGGTGGCCGACAGCCCCCTCGCCCACTTCTGCTGCTCCTGCCGCCGGGTCACGCCGGCCTGGCTGGGGCCGCTGCGGTGCGCCGCGGGTGACGGCGCGCGCCGCCGCAAGCCGCTGGCGAGCGCCCTCACCAGCAGCCAGCAGAGCTCCACGAGCACGAGCGACATGGGGAAGGACATCACCACCACCAACCCGAACACCGCCAGCGCCCTCGGCGTCTGCGCGCCGGGCGAGACGCCTGCGTCGCGGAAAGCGCGCTGCACGTACTGGAGGATGGACCCGACGCCGGAGGCCTGCTGGAAGACCTTGGAGACGAGCGCGGTGAGGACCGCGCGGCGGACCGGCTCCGTCGGGCGCGCCAGCAGCTCCCGCAATATACCGATCTCCTCCCTCCACCGGCCGGGCGTCGCGGACATTGCCACTGTTGGCTCGTCGAAAGATCCGTCGTCGTCGTGGTGGTGGTGTTTACCGAGCTCGGATTTTATCTCGAGCAAGCGCAGCTCGGCCTCCTCCAGTGTCGCCGACGTTCTGGACAACACGCGCCGGGCCTTGCTTTCCCGGTCCACGGCCACGAGCCACCGGGGCGACTCGGGCATGAGGAGGACAGCGGCGCCGAGCAACGCCGGAATGGCCGTGCCGGAGGGTACGGTCACTCGCCAAGCGACGTGCGCCGGGAGCTTCGAGAATCCCATGGAGTAGCAGAGCGACCCGAGGATGCAGCCGAGGTACACGAATCCGTCGGGGTGCGACGCGAGCACGCCGCGCGCGGAAGTCAGGCTGAGCTCGGCGGCGTAGAATGGGACGACCATGAGCGCCAGGCCCATGCCGACGCCGTTGATGAAGACACCAGCCGTGAACGCCGCGAAGCCGCCGGCGAGGCTCCGGGCCAGCGCGCCGGCGCAGAGCACGGCGGCGGAGAGCAGGACGGCGCGGCGGTCGCCGATGACGCGCTGCGCTCCCGCGGCCGCGATCGCGCCGAGGATCAAGGAGAGCGCGATGACGCACGCCAGGAGCCTCACGTCGCCCTGCGCCGTCACGGCCGTGCAGTATACCACGGCGAGGTCTGCATCAGAAATACACGCGAATCATTACAGGCTGTGCAAATGAATTGATGAACAAATTTGTGTTGTACAGAGAAGCCATTCCATCGGAGATCAGCAACTCGAAGTCCACAGCGAGATCGAATCCACCCGGCATACAACTGGACGAAATTGATGCTCACCGTATCCCAAGAAGAGCGGCGTGGCCGATGAGAGCATGGCGGCGGCGGCGGCGTACTTGTTGGGAGGACGCCTCGTGGGCTTCCCCGTATCCAGGGGACGCCCGTCTCTCGTGTTCTTCCTTTTGCCGAGCATTTCTGCATATCGGTGAATTCAGGTGAAACGATGGATCTTACGAGATGACTTCGAGCAGTTGTACGATATCTTGAAGGGGCATCGCAACAGGCAACTGCTGACCAAAACGCCAGTGCAACTACTTGCAGAGTTTCAAATACCAAAGCGAATCAACCGGCTAGTTGGAAAAGAAAGTGATCCCAGTTCTGAGTTCTGACCAACAGTTTCCATAAACCTAGGTGCAGAAGAACAGTAACTGATGAAAATTGTTCAGCCATCAAGAGGAAACTTACCTGGCGAGTGAGGATCTCTCCACGCTTCTGCTAAAGAAAATCTCTCCACACCTCAGTCAAGAATCTGCTCTCCACTTTCTGCAGGTTGAAGCACACTAGTTCACCTTCATCTTCACTCGATCTACAGGTCACTGGAGTCCCCGATCGATTGCAAAGTTGATAGCTAGGATCTGCAGGAGTGGACGGACTGATCGAGGCAGGAAACTGGAAGGATTCTACGGGATTGGGCGTTTCTCATCTATGGAATGGAATTCTACGTGATCAGGCGTTTCTCGTCTATGGGATGGTTCGATCTCGCTGGTAGACGCGGTCGCTGCTGCAACGATCGACGGAACAAACTCCGCAGGAGAAACTCATGACGCCAAGTAACAGACGCCCAAGAAACTCTCGTCAGTTTGATGAGCAGCACCAAGGCAGTAACAGGCAGCGTCCGATTTACCGGGAGCAAGCCGTCAGTCTGAACCGCGAGCCTCGTTCGCAACAGTAGTGGGTGCGCAAACAATGATGAACAAGATTCACGACCTCAATTGGTGAAGCCATCTACGGGTTTATCTTGTTATGTTGCCAGGATACAGTACTGCTGCTACTGCCTTTACCAGGAGCTCCATACATTGTAAATCAACATGTGCACATGCACATCGATTCCTGCACTCTTCTTTTTTGTTGAAATAAGGCATCGATTCTTGCATTCGCAAATGTCCTTTAGAACACGTTCGAAAGTCAAAGCTACCCGCGAAGTCCAAAAGATGCGCAATTGTTCACAGCCTCATAGCCTCTGTACACCTGTAAGGAGCCGCTAGGCAAACCAGTTGACTAATGTAGAAGTACCAATAGATAGATTCCTCCAGGTTGACCATAGGAACAGCAAAAATGACAAACCCAAGAACACCGAAGAGTTGATAAATTGGAAAAAGGACTGGTATAAGCCATGGAACATCAAGATATAACACGATCTATAACTTCACGCGCACGATATGTATTACGGAATCATCTTTTCTATCGCCCGAGCGACTTGGGTTACCCAGTTACCACTATGTTACACATATATTGTCACCATATAACTTAAACTTTTCCACTTCTCCATAGTACTACAATATATTATAGGGTAGCATCATAGACTACCAGCTACGCCATGCACCTTTGTTTTCTAAGTGACAAACTGCATATATCAACCAGGTTCCTCCACTTTACCAATATAATCTGTAAGCTAAGTGAAGGACCACTCTCAGAATAGACCAGCATTTGAGGCAGTCCTGATGATCTGAAAGAGAGCTGCATGGACAAAAGAGTAGAGAATTCAATTTCCTATTAAAAGAGTGCATAAAGAAGCTACCAAATAAAGAAATAATTTTGTTCATGCTGCATAAAACTACGATACTGCAAGCCTAAAGCTCTGAAAGTCATCCAATTAGCTACGGTGACATCAAATCGTTGCCCTGCCATTTTTATGACTTTTCTATTCTAATCCAAGACATTATCAGATTGGAATAGCTAATGCCCATGGGTGGTAACATTAGCTGTCACCAACACACATCTAGAGTAAACCACGTAACCATTTTGGGATCAATCAGTGCATTCCAATTCTGAATCTAAGGAATGTGTTACTAAATGAATGTGAAGCATGGAAATGCCTAAATAGAAAGTACTTTGCCAAGAAATGCTCAATATTTTTAAACAAACTGACGCTATAAATGCCCACTAACAGTTGGGCCGGGGGGGGGGGGGACTCAGTTTTGCGTTGATGATTAGTCAAACTACGCATAAAAAACACTACTCTTCAAAACAATAAGCATGCCACCGTAATATGAAACAAACTGAGGAGAACCTGTCTCTGGGTTGATGATTAAGATATTTGGAACAGATGGTCCAGAGCTGATTTGGTCGTCGGTAAACAGATGTGCTGGACTACCAAAATAAAGGGTATGCAGGAAGACCAGCTACTCAACCATAAAACATCAGAGACATAAGGACTTACATGATCCAACAACAACGAAGACGAAGAACCCAAGCAGAATAGGTCCAAAAGGATAATCATTTGCTTTCTTGATTGTTTCAGGAACAGCTCCCCTCTTTGTGATATTCTTCTCAAATCGTGCAATTTTCCTATCAGCAAGACGCCTTGAGGTAGTCTGCAAAAAAAGAACATATCCAAATAGATGTTACGAAGAAACACTACATTGGGTTAGTGCGGTACCAAGAAACTGAGACATAGCAACCTTTAGATGGCATGATAAACACTACGTTGGAGATACACACATTCTATTTGAATAATCAGTCCAAGTGGTTTATATACCAACTTCCCAGCTACTCAGGGGAAGGACAATCAATGCCCTATGGTGGTGTCGCCAAATTTTAACCATTTACCCTAAATGGATAATAACTAATTTGTTATTGGAAAGTTTAGGGTTTGAAAGCTTAGCCAAATTTATATTCATGGTTAAAAGCGCTAAGGAGAAGGAGAAATATAATGCAATTATTACAAGAATCGACAGCATGTAGCCCACCGTTTGGTGTACCCTATCAAGTAACACGTAATCCATCTTGTCAGCAGCAAGGTTCAAGTTCAAACTATAATGAAGTCCTAATCAACTGCCTGTCGAATTAAAATCACCTCTGGAAAGTATCCTTAAGCGATAAGCATTAAAAACTTGGTAAATTATGAAAGCGCTCAATAATACATCACATGTTTGCATGCAAACATAACGTAAAACTCATCTTACACCAGCACACATCGGCGTTTGCATGCAAACGTAACGCAAAACTCATCCTACACCAGCACACGTCGTTCATGATCCTAAAAATCGACACCTGGCTTATCAGTATTGCAAACGGCCAAACCTGGCATTTTGCTAGCCAGCAATAACCGACCACAACCTGCCCACCAACTTTCTAACCCTTGAATGGGAAGAGCGCGGCAAGCATAACACGTAGATCAACAATTTAAACTAAAGGAAATGATGAACATCACAGAACACAAACTAAATGCATACATGACATTCATACAAAACTTGGAGGCAGATCATGCAACATTGCCACATAACATGTAGCCAATCTCAATTCCCAAAGAAGTATCCAGACCTTCGAATTCTAACATGGATTTCTTTGTCGTCCATGGAATCAGAATCATGCACACGACATAAACAGAAAAAGGGGGATAAAAAAGGTAGAGGATACCAGAAATCTTTTTTAGCAAAAGGTGAATCCCTTTTAAAAAGCTAGACTAGATTCTTGCGGACGAATCTTCCGATCTTCCTCAGCAGAAAAAAATATTACATGCCAGACAGGACCTAGATTCTACATAAGCATTACAATATTCACGTCAGGTGCCGTCGAGCGGATCACCGGCAAAATACGGCGATTCGGCGTCTCTACGGGATTCGGCGTCTCTACGCGATTCGGCGTCGAGCCAGGATCGAATCGCACAGATCTGCGCGAACTCGTCGGGGAGCAACGGAGGATACTAACGCGGATTCTCCTAACCAGGCCGAACAAGCGTGTTTCATCCCTCCCCCATCCCCCGCAGATTCTTCCATCAAAAAACAAATACGCGACTGCAGAAGGTCTAGAGGACGAGGTAGGGCGGACGGGGCTCACCATGGCGAGTGACGCTGGTCGGGTCGCCGCAGCCGACGCGGCGGGCGGCGGAGACGAGTGGGGGCGCGGAGAGAATTAGGAGATGGGGACGGGTGTGCGCGAGGCGAGATGGTGACTGTGCTCGCGGAGTGTCTGAAGCCGGACTGGCCCCGCGTCGTCGGGTTTTGTTGACCCGGGCCCGGCCGAACGCGCTCGCGTTTCCCGTGGGCCACCGCCTGCGCCCGACTCGTGACTTCGTGAGCCGTGGCGCGCCTCTGCGTCATGGTGGTGGACGCAGGCCGTGATCCCGTCCCGTCCAAAATCTGTTTGCCTTGATGGGCGTGTTTATCCTCGTCTAAATTTGGCCACCGCTGCTTCAGTACTTTCCATCCGAGAGTCAACGCAATCAGTGTTGATCCGATCGTACCTTGGCCGTACATACATTTACGGGGTCATTCCCGTTGAATGGCAGAAAAGCCTTCTTCCTTTGTCAATTGCCTATTTCATCATGCAAACTCCTTTTATTACCGTTTACACCTAAACAAACTATCGCCCCAAGCATCCTTGGAGTCGTCAGCACGCCGAAACTTTATCTTCTATCGCTCCTAGAGCATTGTTGCTCTTGCTGATCTTTTCACTAGTCGCTGACACTGTCCTCCGACTAAACTTTAGTCCGTTACATTGGATACCAATTAGAAGTATTAAATATATTATAGTTATAAAATTAATTGCATAAATGGAGGCTAGTTCAAGAGACGAATCCATTAAACCTAATTAGTCTATAATTTGACCATGTTATGCTACAGTAAACATGCGCTAATGATAGGTTAATTAGACTTAATAGTTTTATCTCCTGGATTACCACCGGCTTATGCAATTAGTTTTATAGTTAAATCATATTTAATACCTCTATTTGGCGTCCAAACATCCGATGTAACTCGGACTAAAAATTAGTTCCTGAATCTAAACAACCTCTAATATCATTATTGCGAACATGTGCCAACATGAGCCTTCCAATATTTTTTGACCATAGATGGAGGGATATGTAGCTTTAACTTGATCTCGCTAATCTTTGGTGGTAGCTTATTAGATCCGTATCGCAACATGGCTTGTCGACCCTCGCTGCATGTCATCATAAATTGTGAAGCTTAGGGATAGACCTACTATAACCTTTATAAGCACGTGAAGCCACGGGCATTTTGGCATGCACTCGAAAGATAAGCATTGTAGCGTCAGGATTTTGGCTTTGGCTCGATAAGCCACGGGCATTTTTCCACGGGATTTCTAATCAACACTGATTTTTTTCTTTGTTGTGTCATCACTTTTTTTAGTGACTGCCGTTTAACTCCAACAAATCACGGCCTTAACATCATGATGAATAGAGTCCGCCCCCCCAATTGCACAGCCCACCACTGAGGCCCACAAAAGCATGGGGAGAAAGACCAAGAACCCCCACCACACATCATGTGCATGCCAAGCTTCTGGCCCGGCCCAGCAGTGTTAAACCCTCCTGCGGCGCTTCCGGATTCCGCTGCCCGCCGCGCTCCACGTCGTCCGCCAGCAAAGATTCTTCCTTCGTCCTCATCCAAACCCCAACCGATCCCCCACCCCCACCGCCGCAGATAAAAATCCAAAACAAAAATCCAAGGCCGCGCCGTACGCCTCGCCCGGCCGATGGCGCTGCAGCTCCAGCTGCCGCGTCCGCCGCCACTGCGGCTCGCAGCCGTCCGGCTCCCTTCTCCGGCCGCCCCGGCCCGTGGCGCCTCCGCCTCCGCGACCGCCCTCCGCGCCCGCGCCGGCGGCGTCGCGTTCTCGCTCCAGACGAACGTGCGCCTCCTCAAGCCCAACCGCCGCGTCCGCCGCTCCCGGGACCCCTACTACGACCTCGACGAGGATGAAGACGACGAGGACCAGGAGTTCGAGGAAGAGGACGACGACGAGGGCTACGACAGCGATGTAAGTTAGCCCCATTGCCACTCTGCCACTAACCATTCCTCACTTGTCGACCACATAGGCTTGCTTGCTAGAACACCGCTCGATTCTCGTAGGACAACTTGATTATTGTTACCCTTTGATCGTCTTAACAATGCCATGCTATTAACAATTAAACGAGCCTTTTACTCGCTGCCGTTCACATGTGTAGCACATTTGGCATTTGAAATGCACAGTCTACAAGTAAGTCAGACACCCTCTGATGGTACAATTGGCTAAACTCTAGTGGGCCAAGTGGCCTAATCTGTCCAATTTCCACTTCTGGTTCAACTTGCATAGGCAAGGAAATGCAAGTACTGCCTTTGTAGCATTTGCACTTTCCTGCATTTAGTAGATAGTTGTCATGGAAGGATGACCATTGGGTAGATGACGGATTGCTCCCTGATCCCCATGTCTTGTGCTGCAAGCATTATATTCTTCACAGAAAGACCTTCGGATATAGAGTGGCGAAATCTCCCTGCAGTATCAGCGTGATACTGTGATGTAATACCATAATGGCTCAGAGGGTTAGATAAATGTTTACTGGATGACTGTGAACTGATAACAATGCTATATTTACTGAATATAAGAGTCCATCAAAATCCATATGTATATCATCACAAAAATAAATACCACATGCATAGTATTGTGAATAAAGTACCTTAATGAGTCAATGTGTTCAAGAACCACTGAATGGTTGACTGGGAGACTGAAATGCATTGTTTCACTTAGCGCAAAAAAAAAAAATCCTGAAGTCTGAGTTCAAATTACATGATAGTTGGATGTTGAACATGAAAACTTTTTGTGTTTGTATAGCTTGTTTTTTATTGATCCATGGAACATCAATCTCACCATTAGTAGTTCTCATCTATGGCAGTATCCTAACTTAATGCTTGGTTAAATTTTTAGGATGATATGTCAGGTTTGGAATATCCTGGTGTACTCTATTCAAACAGCCCTCGTGCTCCAAGCAAGAGGCCAGGTATCTTAAAAGCTATGCTAAATCCTTTAGAAGCAGTGGCTGCTTTACTTCATACTAAAACTCTATTGCTCCAGGACTGCAGACTCCATTGATAAAAGAAAACTGGGAAGGAAGACAACCCAAAACTCGTGATAAATATGGCAGTCCGGAGAAAATTAAGTCTCTGCATCCTAGGAGTAAAGTGGGACGATCATCACCAGATCTTATGAACATGGACAGTGAAGTAGACGTAAGTTACTCAGCATGTAATTGTTACATGTAGCCTGTCCATGTTATGCATTTTGGGGTGCACTCTGCACCGAGTAACAATTGTTTCTTGTTGCAGTTGAAAAATGAAAGCATTTCTCGAAGTTTGTTCCAGAAACTGCAAGAAGAATATGACTTCGATGACAAATGGTTACCACTGGTTGATTACTTGTGCACATTTGGACTAAAGGAATCTCATTTTACTTACATCTATGAGAGACACATGGCCTGCTTTCAAATCAGTCAGGCTTCAGCAGAAGAAAGGTTGGCTTTCCTGCTAAATGCTGGGGTTAAAAGCAAGGATATGAAGAGGATACTGGTTAGGCAGCCACAGATTCTGGAATACACTCTTAGCAATCTGAAGTCTCATGTTGATTTTCTGGTGAGCATTGGGGTTCCCAGTACACGAATAGGGCAAGTTATTTCTTCTGCTCCTTCGATGTTCTCTTACAGCGTGGAGCAGTCTCTGAAGCCAACTGTAAGGTACCTGATTGAGGAAGTAGGTATTGAGGAGAGTGATGTGGGCAAAGTAGTGCAGCTAAGCCCGCAGATTCTGGTGCAGAAAATTGATAGTGCATGGAAATCTCGATCTCTTTTTCTATCAAAAGAATTAGGTGCTCCCAAAGATAGCATTGTTAAGATGGTCACAAAGCACCCTCAGCTACTTCATTACAGCATCGAGGATGGAATCTTGCCTCGCATCAATTTCCTGAGAAGCATTGGTATGAGAAACTCTGATATTCTCAAAGTACTGACAAGTCTTACTCAGGTATTATTTCTTCATACATGTCATGCCTGTCCTTTTGTTCTTTTTTTTTCTGCTTGCAATTATGTTTGTTGTTCAATGCACATGTATCTCATGGTAGATGTTCCGTTACACATTTCTTTTCAGGTTTTATCTTTGTCCTTGGAGGGCAATCTCAAGCCAAAGTATCTTTACCTGGTTAATGACCTTAAGAACAATGTTCAAGCCTTAACAAAATATCCAATGTACCTGAGCTTGTCTCTCGATCAGAGAATTCGTCCCCGCCACCGTTTTCTTGTTTCATTGAAGAAAGCTCCAAAGGGTCCATTTCCTCTTAGCTCCTTTGTGCCCACAGATGAGTGTTTTTGCCAGAGGTGGGCTGGGACTAGCTTGGAGAAATACCACACATTCAGACAAAGCTTGCTGCTTACAGGTTTTGCTGAGAAGTCTGGAAGGAAAACATTAGTCTCAAGACGGTAGATAGCTAGCTGGTGGGAAATGGGTTTCTTTTGAGCCTATGCTCTTAACGGTAAGATGATTTCTTCTACACAACTCTTCCTGATTCTTTGGGGTTTATTTGGATAATGTTTTCCATAGCACTGATTGGTTCACTGTTTTCAGGAAATGGGCTTCATAGCTGACTTGATACTTTGACGATCAGTGGGTTTATAATACTTCACTAACTACAGCTTATATTGTATTGTTCATATCACCTCCCTTTACATGGTGTAAAGTCTTCATTAGATTCCCCCCATCAGTCGCAACTGAATGGTCATGAGAACTGTGTTATGCCAGAATGGTTGGCGGGACACTCAGTTGTCTAGTTCTAGGGCCCTAGGGGTATCTCAACTTGATTGCTAGTTACTGTTAACACAACTGCTGAACAAAATGATACTTCGTAGCCTAACGGTGTAAGAGGGACCAGTAAGGGCAGCCTTCTGGACCACTGTAATCCTGCAATGCCGTTTACCTTGAAATTCCCTTTTTGTTAAGGCTTGTTATCATGAATTACAAAAACTCTTGTACTTGCTAGTTCATACCATTTCTTCGTCCCTCTTTATGATGTACCGTCAGGCTCTGTTGTGCTAATATTAGCAACCTAATAGCTTAGCGGTTAATTATTAGCTAGCTAACTATAAGCAGGGAGCTGCTTGGATCCATTAGCTAATAGGATGGTGGATCGGTTGGATTGTCTATAATGCCCTTTCTCTTTATTTATTCCCGTTTCTCATTCTCTCATCCTCATACCGCAAACATATCTCAAAATGAATTTATCCGTGTTCATTGTCAGTGGTGCGGTCGACATGGCGAGCAGTGGGGGCGCGAGTCTATGTACTACTGTACTCTCTGCCGAATATGGTATAGTGGGTTAGGCCAGGGCGAAAACGTCGAGTTTCCCTCGGAAAACAATGTCCACTCCACGACTTGTGCCGTGCTACTTCGCTGGCGATGGAATTGGAAAACAAGTTGATCGACGCTGTCAGGATGGAAACCCAGGTGCGAAGAAACACCGCAACCTAGGAAACATGTCTCAGCCGGAAGAGGAAGTGACAAACAAAGCCACAACTAATCGCAACGTGCTTTGTTAGATGATGATGATGATGATGGCAGTAAAACTTCGATACGATCACAGGTGTAAGCAGGTCGATCATGGACCATGTTTTTAGGCAGTAAGCACCGTTCCACAATTGGAGATTCATTACGTCCGCAAGACCCAACAGATTTAACGGAGAACGACAAAAACAAACCGACAGGTGCAGTATCCACGGTTCATTCCATTTTCAGATTCGCAGAACTAGACTGAGTTTAACATTGTATCATTCCCATGCATCTTCTTGGACTAGATTGCACGGCTATAGTCTCACTTCACAAGGATGTTTCTACATGAACCTACTCCACTTATGCCCCGACGTACGCCTTTCCAACCAACCATATATGTCTAGATGCATCAGCAGGTCATAACAGCTTTTGTATGACTCGACTCAACTAACAAAATCACCTTCCAGTCCTGTCCAGTTGCTGACCGCACACCGACTGCGTCTGAAGAACTTATATCTATATATCTAACCTACCGTATATACAGTACCAAGTCACCGACCAGAGCGCTTCCAGTTTGCTCTTAGTACACTTGCAGATTCGGTTCCTCATATCAGTAAACATCGTCAAGGGTTTCCGGAAGCCTCAAGTCACCCCTGCAAAATAGACAGCACAGTCCATATGTTAAAGTCAGATTAATTGAGTGGCCAAAAGGACAAGATATACAACAGTGCAGCACGTCTGGAGTGCTCAAATATCAAAATAATTTGAACAATTTTTTTGAAGCCCTAAATGGCTATTCACATTCAAATTTGAAGCCCGAGGCCTACGAATGTCTTTAATGTTTCTATGATACATAAAGACTAGGGTGCCCATTAGATCAGTGAATTATACTACAAATCAATACGAGGTAGCTGAGTGCGGTGAATCTTGTGCCTACAAGGTTCAGAAACTCGAGAACAATAGCAAGAGCTCTTCATGAGCAGCGTTGGCTACAAGACATCACTGGGGTCCTGAATGAGGATGCAGTTGCAGAACTTGACTCCATCTGGGATGCTGTGGAAAGCATCAGGCTAAGTCCAGATGTCAGTGATCATTTCATTTGGCGATGGAGTCCTGATGGCCAGTTTTCTGCTGCATCTGCCTATCAAGCATTTCATGCAGGATCTATGCCCTTTGAGGGAGCCAAGCTGCTGTGGAAGACCTGGGCTCCGTTGAGGGTCAAGCTATTCTTGTGGCTTGCCTTCAGGCGGAGGGTGTGGACTGCAGATCGTCGAATCCGTCACGGCCTTGACACAGGCAGGACCTGCAAGCTTTGTGAGGATGAGACCTGCGATCATATCCTCTTTCGCTGTTCCTACTCATTGCAGGTTTGGTGGGCAATCCTTCACAACCTGAGCATTGCAAGGACCACGGCAACTACTGGCATGAACCTGCCTCGCTGGTGGAACTCTCTCCACGTGCAGCTTCCACCTTCTAAGCGCAAAGGTTTTGATACCCTTTTTTCTTTGTTGTTTGGCACCTTTGGAAAGAATGAAACGCCCGTCTCTTCAGCAACGTTTTGCTACAGCCGGCCGCGCTGCTTAGCTCGCTGCGTCAGGAAGGAGAAGCCTGGATTGCTGCGGGGCCTTCACAGTTGGGTTGTCCTTTTAGTGTGTAATAGGCCTTTCTTTCTTTTCTACCGGATCCAGCTCAGTCTGAGTCTTTGGATCCTGACGAGCAAGACTCGTGTTGTGTAACAAACTCTATTTCTTCTTAATACAAAAATACACAGCTCTCCTGCGTATTCGAGAAAAAAAAAGGTAGCCGAGTGTAGTTAACATAAACAAAAAATCTCACCTATCTTGATCTGCTGCTGTCTCATCCAAATGATTTGACACATGCGATGATTCTGTGGTATTGTCTCCTACAAGTTTTGCAGAATCAAGATTATTATTAAAATAACTGGAAAAGGTGCAGCAAAATACAAGCCAAACATGGACAATGCTCCAACCTTGTGAAGGACTTGCTTCACTAACAGAGTGAACAGATAGGTTGTGCGTTGGTGGTGAAATCATGACTGGCGCAACATTAGTACTGCTCTTTTCAGTAACAATTCCTTGATCACACCCTTTATTCAGCTTCTTCCCAAATAATTCATGGTCACATGATAATTGTTTTCCTGTAGGATGGGCAGAGAAATAAATGCAAAATATATTGTTGCAGTTTGGGTTAAATGCACCAGGAGTGACACATGACGAAAACAAGATTTTATTCATTACTGACCTGTATGATTCTCGTGAATAACGTTAACATCTGACACCTTGCGTGGACCAGGTACAGAATGGGCATCTTCCCGAGCTAACGTCCTGTATTTTTCAACAGATGGAAACTTCCAAGCTTGAAAATACAAAATAGAATGCCTTTATTGTAGAACATGTAAAGAAAAAAAAAAGGAGAAGAGCTGAGTGGCACAAAGGTGATAAAGAAATAGTGCATGTAACACCAAACCAGTTCGTAAAGTTACCTTGCAGGGACTTAAACCAACAAAACCAAAAACCTTAACGACAAATAAATTTTAATTTGTAACTTGTGTATAGCAAAAAAGGCTCGTGCATAAATAAATGGTGGTAACCAGTAACCTGATGCCCACTGTATAAGTAAGAGAAAAAGCAGGTCATGCAATTTTTTACCACAGTAAACAGTAAATATCCTAGCTTTACACTGTGGTAGTGCAACAAGCGACAGAAAACAGCCAAGTATTAGATCCTTACTCTGGTCCATGTTTTTCATTGTAAGGTTCGACGAAAACATGATCTCCACGTATGAAGTGAGAGGTCCTTGAACATCTTTCTGACAAGATTTGTTTTACCATCTCGGGGTACTTGAAGCTCACATAACCAAACATGCGTTTCTTCTGAAGTGGAATTTGCACATTATTGACAGGGCCATAGTGGCTGGAAGAAATATCAGGACAATATTATTTACAGTTGCATAAAGCCATAACAGGTAGGCCTTCATGGCTAATGCAGCAAACACTAAAGTTAGACAGCAATACCTGAAGTAATTCCAAGCATCATTTTCGGTGAATGTGCTTTTAGGGTCGAAGGTAATAAAAATCTGGTGAGAACTATTTATTGCAGAAGGCATCACCAATTTGGAACCATGAATCTGCCCATATCTGTAGTTTAAACATATGCAGAGTTTAACTCTCCAAAGTCATCTTGAAGAAAGACAGCTACAAGAGTCTTAAAAGCATAGCTCATAGAAAATTGTGAACATGGATAACAAAAAAGATTCTAGGTCTAAACATGCTAAACCATGGACGGGATATCATTTAACGGAAATAGTACTAGTAGGTTTACATTGTATAGTACAGTATGTAAGCAGCATGCAACCGACAACAAAATATTAGATCCTTACTGTAGTTCACGTTTTTCCTTGTACGCTTTGACACGAACTTGATCTCCACAGATGAAATGAGGGGTCCTTTCTGATAAGATCCGTTCTGCCGTCCCGGGGTCCTGGAAGCTCACAAAACCATACATGCGCCTTCCTTGATGTGGAATTCGCACATTATTGACAGTACCATACTTACTGGCAGAAACATCATGATAATGTTATTTACATCTGCATAACTGCATAACAGGTAGATGCTTCATGTCAAAATGCACCAAGCACTAAAGTTAGACGGAAATACCTGAAGTAGTTCAGAACATCTTCTTCAGTGAATTTGCTTTCAGGTATGAAAACAACGTAAATCTGGTTAGGATCGCTACTAGCAGAAGGCACCCCCAACTTGGAGCTATGAGCCAAGTATTTAGGAGGATCTTCCACTGGGACAATATGATGTGGTTTTTCTCTCTTAATGAAATGACACGTAGCTCTCCTGCATCATTTGGAACAAAAGAAAAACAATATAATGTGGTTCCCTTCTGAAGAAGTGGAAACAACTGCAGAGGCAACTTTCAAAAATCATCTTGAAGAATGATAGCTATAAGAGTGAAGAGTACTTAAAACATATGTCACAGAAAATTTTTAACATGGTTAACAAAAATGATCTAGGTGTTAACATGCTAAACCATTCAACCAATATCATTTAACAGACAATGGTGGTGGTGTGGAAGTATAATATGTAAACAGCAAGCAACAGAATACAACCAAATATTAGATCCTTACTCTAGTTCATGTTTGTCCCTGTACTCTCTGACACGGACTTGATCTCCACAAATGATATGAGGCATCCTTTCTGATAGGATCTGTTTTGCCGTCCCGGGGTCCTGGAAGCTCACAAAACCATACATGCGCCTTCCTTGAGGTGGGATTGGCACATCATTGACACTACCATACTGACTGGCACATATATCATTATAATGTTATTGCTTCACAATTACATAACAGGTGAGGCTTCATGTGAAGATGCATCAAACACTAAAGTTAGACGGCAATACCTGAAGTAGTTGTGAACGTCGTCTTCAGTGAATTTGCTTCCAAGCAAGAAAATAACATAAATCTTGTTACGATCCCTGCTAGCAGGAGGCATTGCCAATTTGAAACATGAGCCAAGTACTTAGGAGCATCTTCCACCGGGACAATATATTGTTGTTCCTTTCTGAGGTTGAAACAGGCGTAGTCATAATGAGTATGCTTAGAAAATAAAACAATTGTGCTAATAGTTGAGACAAACAATGCAACCTAACATACAAACATCTATTTAAAGTAAAAACTAGCTGAGATGCATAAGATAAGAAGAAACCTCTCAAGGACTGGTGGTGTTAAGTCGCATGAGCAGATCTGTTAGGCTACAACCAAACTTTCCATGCTGCTGGCCCTCCGTGAGGAATCTCTCAGTCCGCAGAGGCTTTCCATACCTGTCAATGTACATATTTGCAAGAGACTCAATTGGGAGACTTGATGGTCGCAGCAAAAACAGGAGTTCTCTTATCTCCTTCTCCAACATGAGCTCCCCCGAGCCAGTGAATTCAGGAGATGGGCTCTGAAAAGATCCAGTAGGACCAATGGGGGCGAATGGAGCATGAATTCCATGAAAACTGCCGCTTGGATGTAACTGAGGCAGCCCAGGGTGCAATGCTCCAATTTGAACATTGAGCGGCAATGGAGCCTGAAACTTATGAGAAATGTCATTGAGGCAAAACTGAGGCTGTGAATGGGGCAAGGGAAATGGAACCCGAAATTCATGAGAAATGCCAATTGAGTGAAACTGAGGCTGCAAATGGAGAAAGGGGAATGGAGCCTGAAATTCATGAGAAATTCCCCTCGGATGAAACTGAGGCCATGAATAGGTCCAGTGAAATGGAGCCTGGATTCCTTGAAAACTGTCGACTGGATGAAACTGAGGGCGCAAGTGGGGGAATGGTTGTAAGCCATGTCGCTCTTTAGGTGGCTGCAATGGTGGTAGCTGTGGGAATTGCTTCGCCGCCTCAACAATCAGGGGAGCTATTTTGTCATCTAAGGCAAGTAGTTGTCTGATCTCTGCAGGTGTTTTGGAAGAGATGATGTGGGCAACGATCCCCTCAGGGTTCCATGGATGAAGCAGCCGGACCCTATCCAGCAACAAGCTCTCACATTCCTCTAATTCCATTTCATGTATACTGCAGCACAGAGAACAAGAAGTTGTAAATCAGTGCGGTCTGGGAATCAAGATTCAGCATCAGCAAATGCAGGGGACTCCTTTTTGGAAGCTCTATGAACAAGTAAACCACGGAACCATGGAGAGCAGTGACGCAATCGAGAACGAAAAGTCTGCATAATCCTCCGCATATACCAACAAAAAAGAACTAGCAATTGCTCAAATTCGTGTTCTCCTCTTTCATAACTCCGAAATTAACGAACAGATAGACAGATTTCAACTTTACTACCAGATTTTTTTTTGAACTGGTTTGACTAGCAGAATTTGCAACTCTAGTCGCCACCAAATTACCCCCGCCCCAAATCTCCCGCACTCCAGGCCAGAATGAACCGATGATCGAGAACTGTTCCTTTCAAGTATCCGTCTCCAGCAGCGGCGGCGACGGGGCGGCCAAGCCGCCAGCGCACAGGCCGGCCTCGTCGTCCAAGGGGCAGTGGGAGAGGCAAACGCAGACGGACATCGACATGGCGCGCCGCTCGCTTCGCGAGGCCCTGAAGCAGCAGCAGCACGACGGCGTTGACGCTGCGGCGGGGGCGGAGGCGGCGACAGCCCGGCGTCGAGCTCGTCGGGCGCGTCGCTGTGCTCCCCCTCAGTAGCCACGCCGGGCCCGTGCGTCCTTGCCACCGAGAACATCTCGCCAATGCTGGAGGGGAAGGACAACCCGAACGAGGGGCTTGTATGAAAATGTGGGGGCTTTTATGTAAATAATCGAATCGCAATCCATACTAGCGGTATGTGCAAATAGTAGGGGTATTTTGAAAATATTCGGATTGCGATCCTTAATCGCTTATGTGAAATAGCAGAGGTATTTTGAAAATATTCGGATCGCGATCCTTAATCGCAATCCAATTAGAGGGTTATATGTAAAATGTGGGGGTATTTTGTAAATAATCGGATCGCGACTTAATAATCGGAATCCGAATTAGGGGGTTATTTAAAAAATATAGGGCACTTTTCTAAAACTTCCGCATCGCCGTCCAATCCTCCGCCTTCGATGCTCGGAGCTCCGCCTGACGCCGGCCGTCGCTTGCGCACCTCTTCTTCCTTCTGCCTGACTCGCATCCGCAGTCGTTGCCACGCTCGCCGGCGGCCCAAGCGAGCGTCCCCTCCGCCGAACCTCTGCTCGGGCGCCCGGGTTCCCGCCGCCCCTCACTCTGCCCCAAGCGAGCGCGTCGCGTGTGCCGGATTTGCTTCGTCTCGGGCCCGCGCCGCCGCTTTCTACCCCGCCGTCGCCCGGTGCTGAGGTCTAGCGACGCGCCGAAGGGATCTAGAAACTTCGAGGATGCAGCTTTTCTGTGCTGGCCACCTGGCGTCCCTCCTCCTCGTCGCTCTGCTCTCGGCCTCCAACCAAAGCTCGCCGTCGCCGAGACCTAATCCTGCGATTACTGAGCCAGATACAACGCGAACCGCCGCAATCAGAGAACAAGAGGAAACGCGAAATGAACTGGCGCACCCGCGACGGCGCCACCACTAGCCGCACTAGCGGTTCAAGCCCACTTCCAGAACTCAGCGAAATCAAGCCCATCGAAACTACCACCTCCGCTGTACCAGATGCTCGGAGAACCCCCCGCAAGGCCGCAAGGTAGTGCAAGGGCGAGTTGTTTGGGGTCCCAGCGCACTAACCTCATCTTCCTCGGGAGCACGGGACCCTGCGGAACCAAGCAACGGAGATGGAGGAGGGCGAAGGGAGCGGAAGACGGAGCGGCGCGGCGCAGGGGGCTTTGATCGAGAGAACGGCGACGCCGTAGGCCTCGGAAATGGCACTCCGCGCGCGGACGGAAATATTTGCCCGGGGGTTGGAATTGGAATTGGAAAGGCGGTGGCCTCTGCCAGTTCGGGGCGGGGGTTTTTCGCCGTGCGCGGGGAGCGGCGCTGCGCCGTGAGCAAGTCGGTCGGCCGCTGTACAAGGGGGGATGGTCGCCTTCACGACGTGGGCGCGTTTGGACTGGAGCACGTCAGCACACAGCCGTGCTGTCAAAAAGTTGGAAGCCTTTGCCATCTTTTCCTTCTCAAATTTCCAACGTGCACAGCACCGGATAGCCTTTGCCAAATTTCCAGCCGTTTTGAACTCGTCCGAACTTTCCTTTGCATCTCTGCGTTTTGATCAGAGACGCTGAGCATTTCTGCGTTAGGAATGTAGAAAGAACCACTGTGTCAGATCCTACTACCGCAACTACGCCTGGATGTATCATCATGCCATCAACTGCATAATGAGCTGGAGTACATCTGAAGTGCATGTAGCTATGCTAAGGTACAGTTTCAATTCACCGATCAGAGAAGCGCTTAGCGCCTCTGATCGTGTGGCAATTCACAGCCTGCTGGTCGGGTGGCTCGCGGCACAGTCGCAGAGACGCTTCCTCTCGCTAGTAAACGTCATCAAGGGTCCCTGGAAGTCCCAGGTCATCACTGCAAAATAGTATGCACGGTTCAGATGTTACAGCCAGATCAACGAAGTGACAAAATAAGCAGAAGATGTCAGGCATAGTTCAGTGACATCCAGAGTGCTCCGTGCAGAACTAGTTTGATGATTGATCTCACGCAAGGCTAACTGGAAGAGTTCTAACCGGCTAAGACGTTACCAAAGACTAAACTGACAATGGTGCCAGTAAAGCATCCTAGATGCCAATTGAAGATAGCTGAACCTACGAGCATAAACAGGAAGACTCACCTATCTTGAGCTGCCGGTGCCTCATCCAAATGACTTTGTACATGTGAAGATTCTCCCGTATTGTCAACTAGTAGAAGATTTGTAGAACCAAGTAAGCTTACTAACAAAAGAACTGCGAAGTTGCAGCACACTACAATGACAAACATGGACGATAAGTAAAGCCGAGTATGCAGTACTCACCCCCTGTATGGCGCTCATGAATAACACTGAGACCTGACGCGTTGTGTGCACCAGAGTTGGAATGGGCGTCTTTCTCAACCAACTTTCTGTATTTGAAGGAACTTTTAGATAAAAGGTCGTAAAAGATCACACACAAACACCAAACAAGTTCATGGACAAGTTAGTAAACTTATCTTGCAGGGATTGTTAAGGAAGTGCCCATAATAACCAAAACAAACAGAAATAAGAAAAACCCCTTATTTCTCAAAGACGCGCACCATTGCATTAAGAGAGACTGAGAGAGGAATACAGCGACCAAAATAATGACCCCACACGACCAAAGAACTAAGAAAACCTTGGCGTTAAATAAATTTCACATTGCAACTTATGGGTAGCAAGAAAGGCTTAGTAACAGGCTAAGCCATAAGCAAGGTGTGCCAATCTTTTGGAGATTAGTGCAAAAGGAGGTATACAGGTAAGGCATAAGCAAGGTGTGCCTATCTGTGGAGGTGGTGCTCATGGAACTCTTTGCCAAGAATGGATGACGGTTTAGTAACAAGCTATGTCTGTATGTCATGGATCGAGATTTAGTCACTACCACTTGGCTGACATAGTTTATTGGTGTAATGATGAATAAGCTCAGTATTCCAAGATGGATAGGCTAATCATTTCCATTATCTAAAAAGACAGTTCAAGAATCTTGAGGAAAAACAGTGTAAGGTTGAGGAAAGACAGTTTCGAACACACTTACGAACACACTACACCATGCATGAGTTATCATTTTAACGGAAGATGGTAATTGCAGGTTTACACTGCGTTCGAGTACAATATTTGAGCAGCAAGCAACAGAAAAGGCAAGTAATACATCCTTACTTTAGTTCATGCTTTTCCTTCCAGGATTTGACAAAAACTTGATCTCCGCCTATGAAATGAGGGTTCATGGGACTCCTTTCTGATAAGACCCGTTTTGCAGTTCCAGGGTACAGGAAGCTCACGTAACCAAACATGCGTTTCTTCCGGAATGGAATTCGAACGTCACTGACAGGGCCATACTGGCTGGAAGAATACCATGATAATACTTTTTACAACTACATAAAGGCATAACAAGTAGAGGCTTCATGTCAAAATACTAGATTACTAAAATCAGACGGTGATACCTGAAGTAGTTCCAAACATCTTCTTTAGTGAATGTGCTTTTAGGCTCAAAGGTAATATAAATCTGGTCGCTACCGTTCCCAGCACCAGCAGGATACATCACCAATTTGAAACCATCATCCAAGTACTTAGGGGCCTCTTCCACCGGGACAATATAACAATGTCCCCGTCTGAAGTTGAAACAGCAGCAGTCATAATCAGAAAACTTGGTGACATTGTGCTGCTTTATAGTCAAGATAGAGACATAGTGCAACCTAGCTAGGATCAGAAAAACAAGCAGAGATGCATAGGATCAGTAAGGGGGAAAAAGAAAAGACCTCTCAATAACTCTGGTGGTGCAAAGCTTCGTGAGCAGACAGGTGAGGCTGTGATCATTCTGCTGGCCCTTCGTGCAGGAACCCCCAATCTTCAGAGGCTTTCCATACCTCTTAATGTAGATATTGACCAAAGACTCAACTGGGACTTTTGGTGGTCGCAGAGAAAGCAGGAGCTCACTGATCTCCTTCTCCAACATGGGCAATGACTCAGGAGTCTGAACTTGCCTCATGTTATTCATCTTGGGGGAATCGGACCCGTGGGAGAACAGACACTTCTCACCTTTCTTATATGAACCCGTGGAGAAGAGAAAATGACAAGGCTTGATTTGCTCCTTGGAGCTGCTCGGAGGATATCCAGTGACTTGACAAGCATTTCCATAATTACTTGGTAAGCCATCACCTGGAATGCAAAACGACTGGAAATGCTCCCCCAAGCCAATGAATCCTGGAAATGGGCTCTGACAAGCTCCAGTTGGACCAATGGACGGATTCTGAGCCTGAATTCCATGAGAACTGCCGCTTGGATGATACTGATGCTGCTGCAATGGTCCAACCTGATCAATGGGATGAAGTGGAGGCTGAATTCCATGATAACTGCCGATTGGGTGAAATTGAGGCTGCCAATGGATGTATGGTATGTAAGTCCCTCCACAAGGTGGCTGTGGTGGGGGTAACATTGGGAATAGATACTTCGCCTCAACGATCAGGCGCTGTAATTGGTCTTCCGAGGCGAGTAGATACTGTTTTATCTCCACAGGAGTTTTGCTCGAGATCATGTACGAAACGATCCCGTCTGCGTTAAATGGATGAAGCCGCCGAATCCTATTCCTCAACGAGCTGACACATTCGTCTATGCTCATCTCTTGCTCCCTGCACCACAGAGAACAAGGTTGCTTGAATTCAGTGCAAGGCATGATTTAGCAAAGCAAATGCAGGCTATTCTTAGTTCCTAAAAAAGACGTCGGGCCGCTTCAAAAAAAAAAGGAAGTCCTCAAAACAATTGCAGGAAGTAAACCATGGCAGCCACGCGAAAAAGAAAAGCTTGCATCATCCCTGCTTCCACCAACAAAAAAGCAATAGGATTTGTCCCCGTTTCATGCTTCCCATTTCCTAATTCCAAAATTAAAGAAAATAGCAGAATTGCCCTCAGTAGCAGTATTAGCAACTCTAATCGACACCGAGCCCCCCCCCCCAAAAAAAAACGAAAAAAACGAACGAACACATGGCCAAGAAATGTTCTTTCCGAGAATTCGCATCCAGAATCTAACATCTCCGGTCCTTCCGAAGTTCCGATTTCTCCAAGAGCCCACGCAAGAACACACCAAGCAGAATCGAGGTCGAACAAAAAGGCAATTATTTGTAATCGCACACAGACCTCAATCGACTTGCTTGGGGACGCACAGCACCACGCGACACCATCGCGCGAAGCAACGGAGAAGGGGGAAGAAGGGAGAGGAAGAACTGAAGAAGGGGCTGCAGGGTGCGGGCGCGAACACGAAATTCCGTATGCCGCGCAGGCAGGCCCGCCGCCGAAATTCGAGCCCGCGGGTGGCTATTTGCCCGAGGTTGGAAGCGGGGAGGTGGCAACCGCGCAAGGCTTTCCCAAACTATTCCGAGACGGGGGGGTTTTATGTCGCCGCGCCCCATAAGGCGGAAGCTGCTTGCAGCCTTATTATTTTATCATAACTATTTTATTATAATATGGAAAATGGAGAAATAAGAATGGAAAATCAATAAAAGTGGTTATGATTTTTTTAAATATAAGAAATAGAAGCGGAAGCCATGGAAAGTGATAACAAAATTTCTTAAAATATGGCAAATGGGAAAGAGAAAGTGGAAACCATAAAAAATGATAGCGGTTTCCTTAAAATACGGGAAACGGAAGAAAAAAACATAAGAAGTGATAACGGGTTGTATCAAAATATGGGAAAGGGAGAAAGGGAAGTGGAAATCACGTAAATGGTAGTCCTTTCCTTAAAATATTGGAATTGAAGAAACCAAAGCACAAAGCAGGGAAAGCTTGAAATATGGGGAACGGAAAAACATAAGAAGTGTAACAAAAAAACTGAAGCAGAAACGGAAACGGAGAGTGATAACGGTTGTCTTCAAATATGAAAATGGAGAAACAAAAGCGCAAGTCACATAAAACTCTTGTTGAAAGTAAGATTCAAACCATGGTAGCGTAATTTTAATAGAATGACGGTTTATCTTATCTTATTTCTCTAAATTTTCTGCTTTTGCTTATGCAAGTTTCACACATTACCTAGACGGCTTAAGCCCATGACATTCAAACTAGTAACCCTAAGATCATAGCCTCACAGTCACATCCTCTTTAGTGCCGTCGTTGATACCTTGCCTCTGACCCCCAAACGCAGCTCTATCCAGCCACTCTCTCTAATGTCGGGGGATCCTTGCTTCTTTTTGGTATTGTAGTAGTCTAGTAGATGGCCGAGACATTTTAATGGTTAGGGACTTGGGGGCTGGGGCCAAGAAAACCGGTATATGTAGAATGTAGAATTCAGAGAGAGAGAGGAGCGCACTACACGCACCTGGCTGGTTTTTTGGCACGGAGCCCAGCATGATAATGGACCAGGCCTTGGTGTACTCACGCGTTTGGGCCCTAGGGCCGCTTGAGGTCCGAAAGTGCTCCGATGATCCTATCCATCATCTAGAAGGAGAGAACTGCAAAACTCGTGCGGTCGTGCCCTCGTGCTGCCTTTTGTTTGCTTTGGCTGCGACAACGACAGCGTGAGACCGTGGAGACGGCAGGTGTGAGAAGCTGCGCCGAAACCGTGGAATCCCGCCGCGACCGGGGCTCCGCCAGCTAGGCCCCTGGGCACCCCAAAAGCTGAGCACGCACGAGCACGACGCCACTGGCACGGGGCACCACACCCGCGGCGGCTGCCGGTTTCCCCCCACGCAAACAAAAACTGCGTGCGCCACGGCGGGAGTGTTCGCGGCCACGCACGCCACCAGATCGACCAGGGGTTGCATCGTGTCGCGCGACTCGCGACGCGGCGCACTCGGCCGGCGTGCATCGCGCGCGCGGGGCCGTGGCCGTGGCCCGTTGCACACGCGCCGTCGGCTGGCCGGCCGGCACGTCACACGGCGCACGCACGTGTGAACCGCCAGGCGCCGGCGGGCTGCCAGTGGCCAGTGCCCGGCGCCGGATGGGAATCTGCCGGGGGCCGCTAGCGAACAAGCGGGGGCGAGCCCCGAAACCGCGTAGATGGATGCGATCATGCGACCGCGCCGCGCGTGGGCACCGGTGAATCGCGACCGCATCCATCCATGGACAAAACAGAAGCCAAACCCTCGACCCCACCTCTTCGTCGATTAGAAGCAGTGTGGGAAGACCGATTAGGGATGGATTAGAAGCGTAAGAGGATTTAGATAACGCTTCATTATTTAAATGCTAATTAATTAAATGCCTGGATTGCTCCTGTGCTGCTATGGTAACTGATAAGGTCCCTCCAAAAGTCGATGCCCTTAGGTGTGGTGGAGTTGAGAAACAATAAATAAATAAAAAATCTCTGATCTTCTCAATTTATGTAACTCCGGCCTTATAGCTTCGGTAAATATACCATGAGTAGGTCACGAGGAAATAGCAGCTAGTGCAGCAAATTTTGCTGGTTCCTCTCGATCACTTCAGCTCAGCACGACGGTATCCCGTCTGAGGCATGTCCATGTTCGGGACGGGAATAGCAGAGGCTTTTCATTGTTGATATTTGGTGATGTTCACCGCTCAACTTGATCTTTGCTACTGGACACCATTCAAGTATGAATATTTGCTATTAGATATTATAACTATTATAATAATAATTTTATGTTATAGATGATAAAATGTATTTAAGAATGACCAAAGTACCCTGCCAATAACTCAATCCCCACCAGCCAAGCACATCACAGGACGCCACACGGCGACCCCACTCCCCACCCAAAGCATCCCCCGTGGCGTGATCCATCCCTGCGCGACTCGCAGGTACCGCCGCCACCGACCGACCCACACATGACACGGACCGACTCGAGACGGCCAGAGTTCACACCCTAGCAATGACGCCATGAGGACCGCCGCCGTAGGCAGGCTCGTCGGGGAGCTCGAGCTCTGACGCCGGTGCCAAAGGGACGGGGCTGGCGATCTTCTTCCGTCATGCGGAACAAGGAAAGAGTTCTGCCTTCCACCGAGCCGACCGGCTCGAACATGCCCGCTCAATGTTTTTAAGTCGTCCGACTAATCGTGATTAGTCACTATTAATTACGTTTATCGGTCCGCCAGTACCGATTATACCCAACGAGGCGACTATCTCGACTAGAATTCTGGTCGTCCGACAAATCGTTGACTAATCACAATTAGTCATCCAATTAGCATGGGGACGACTAGCTTCCAGCAAGCTTGGGTAATCTTTGGGCCATCGATGGTTTTGATCTTTTGGATTTTGAAGTTTCCCTAACAGTTAATGTATCTCTCCTGTCTTGCAGTTGTTTTATATCTAGTTCAGTGCTCTTTTAGTCTGCTTCAAAAATCAGAACTCACAAATTCCTAAGATAATTACCATCTGACCATCAATATTATCTTAATTTTTGCTTTAAATATATAACATATATAGTATATCGATCCTAGAGTATTCGACTAATCGAACTGATCAACAACTAATCGCAATCAGTATTCTTATCGGTACCTTACGACTACACACGATTTTACAATCTGAAAATATTGTCCGCGCTACGCGGCGCCGGCCGCCCACTAGCGTGCTGCACTCGTCGTCCAGCGACAGGCGTCCACAGCTCAAAATTCCAACTCATCTCTTCTCCCCATCGATCTGAGCAAAAGCCACCGCAGCTGCATACAACGAGTCCACAAGCACAGCACCAGGCGCTAGGCATCCATCTCCCACGCGCCACTCTTTTGATAATATTTTCCCTAAATCCAGCAACACGACAAGCCAATAGCTAGTGCTCCTCTCTGCTCTGATGTTCTCCCTCAACGCCATGTCCATCTCCAAAGCTGCCTGCACCATTATCTCTCCTTTCCAATTTTCTTCATTGATTCCCCTTCTTCGTTAATCTTCTCCCCAGTTCAGAAAAGAGCAACTACCAGGACCTTGCTCCTCCATCACGGTTTAATCAAGTAGCCAGTAGCGGCAGCATAAGCACCATCAGCGGAGCACGTCAGAGGGGAAGGGAGGGGTGAGAGAAAGGAGAGAAATCAGAAAGGAATAATAAAATAGAAGAGTGAACCCATATGTCTAGTAGCAACTTCAACATTTGAATGGTGTCCAACAGCCAAGACTAATTTAAGTAGTGTCCACGAGCAAGGAGCAAACATTAGGCAGTGTCCACCGGGCAAAACTACCCGAAAGCAAAAGGTGCTGCCCTCGGGAACTGAGTCACGCGTGACTCGTATGGCAGCCGCCTTTTCACCTCCGTTTGATTTGTTGCTCACAAAAGGATCTGTCAGGAAGAAAGGTCCCGGATATGCTGCACCATACAAAACCCAGGTCTGGAGGAATAATGCAACATGCCATCATGCATGCATGTTGACATGGAGATTGGAGAATCCAGAAAAGGACCTGTACGTACTCTACGCCCCCTGTAGTTTAATGGAGTGTATGCAAAAGACACAGAAAAGTCAATCCAGATCATAGCAGGTGAGGCAACACACGGAAAGGCGACCGCAAACCTTCTCAATTCCATAGCTTACATAACACAAAGCTGACTAATAGTAGATTAACACCACTAGTGTCTGGTCAAGTTCCAATCACCGGACGGACTTGAGCAACGAACGAGCCTTGGCTCTGCACCACCAAGCACCTGCCGCGGACTGTAGGTGAAGCTGAACAGAGTCGCCGTAGCCCATCGACGCCGCCGGCGCGTCGTGTGGCTCCAGCCTTTTTCCGTGATCGGATCACGGGACGGTTGGGTCAAAGTCAAACCAGTTGCCACCGGTCCACGGCTGACCAGTACCAGCAGCTCTTAAAATGTGAGACAAAAACTTTAAAAGTTCACCGGTCACCACTGTCACCTCAGCAGCTCGGCAATTTCCCTTGGCCGCGTCAGGGCTTCGCTTAGTTCAGCTCCTGGTTTTTGTTTGGTACCGAAGACTGGAGACCGGCAAGAGTGACGGGTACTTTTTTTTTTTTGAAAAGAAACGGGTACATTTTTCTTAAGACGACTATTCTTGGCATACCTGGGTGTGTCGTGTCGTCGTTTTCCTGTGCCTGCAATTCCACGCTGCGTACGCAGTACGTAAAAACTTACGCCATCACCTTGTGGAAAATGGGTGGCTCACACCGCAACTTTCAGTTTCAGGGAGCTGCGCAGGGGTATACGTGAAGGGGAAGAGACATGTCTGGGCAAATTCCATGGTGCCCGGTGACAAGGAATGGCTGTGGTTACGATTTAGAAACATAAGCAGGCTTGGTCATTTCGAGTCACTGGATCGACACGGAAACTTGATAGAATGGAGTTGGAGTAGCATACCATGTCATGCCACTGCAATTAATCAGCGGGCTAGAGAAGAGAATATCATTAGGTATCCATTTGCATCTATACCCTTGCTAGCCGAGACTCGGTATGCGACTGTTTTTCAAAGTAAAAAAAATGCACATATTGTGCATAATATACTTCGCTACGCGAAGCGCGCAACGATAGTCCACTCTCTGGTGCTCATAAACTTGTCTTTGTACTTACGAAACATCTTCCTTTTTGGTGTTGCCTGCGTGATTGGCGACCTGACAATGACATCCATCCATGTTGCTTTCCTATACTTCATAGTCGCGTGCGAGAAAAGGTGCTGCTACATACGCTGCTCTCCCAAGTCCAAGCATGATTCGCCCCCAGATTATCCCAAATTATGGCGACCTGGACTTGAGCCAAAGCGAACACTCACGTCCATATCTCCCATAACAATAATCCAATTGCACAACCCTTATCATTTCTTTCCCTTCATTATCATACTAGCATCTACCAGCGCTGCAATGGCTAGGGTGCGTCGAGGGACCCACCGTGCGATCGAGGAGTAAAAAGGAGACGTATAAAAAGGGTCGCTGGTGAGTGCAACAGTACAGTCAAAAGGAGGAGGAGGAGGAGACGGTGGATACAATTGGTGGGGGATAACATTGAGAGTTTGAGACAGATAAGAAAAAACATGCCACTGGAAAGAGGAGATGATGCTGAAGATTACGGCATGATTAGGACGTCGGCGCCTTTTTAATTGTGTGTACGCGGGAAAAATCTAGCGGGTGATGCGCTGGAAAAGCTTGGAGATTGGTGTGTGCCTCCTGTAAATCAGTGTGGAGATGCCCTGCCCCTGCGTGTAGGAGAGCTCCGCTGCAAATTAATCAAAAGCTGCGTGCTTTGTGCAGCATACTACTCGAAACCATGAGCCTGCACTCGGTTTTTAATCCGTATTCCGGTACCGACATAAGGGGCGTACAACAAAGGCAAGAATGTTTACATGTGCAATACATCATTTCATCTCTTTTTTCTGCACCTTTTCAAGGGAACTTTTCGCTTATAGTAGTGCAGAAAGGCGGAAAATGATACCCCATATAGTATTTTGCTATGGTACGAGCTATCGAGAAGCTCCTTTAATTTGGTCGTCAGCTGCTATTCAATATGATCGACTAACAGCTTGTGCTTGAAGAAAGTTAACTGCAAACCGGATCACATAAACTGCACTATCGCTTTAAGAAAAACGCCCCCAACCTACCCCTCATCCAGGGGGAGCTACAGTTTGGCGCACGTGATGCCCCGTGCAGGAAACCGTCGCTGGCAGGACGATTAATATCGTCGTCATCTCACTAATCACAATTATGAACAGCAAGATGTGGCCATCACAGCGCAAGTTGCAGTTAGTTTCTCGACGCCGTGGCCTCTCCCTCCCCTCCCAAATCTCCAGTGTTATCTCTGATGAATCTCCTGTCCGCCGCGAAATATCCTACTCGGCTACTGCTCGTCACGAATCGATCCCCATCGACCGCGACAGGGATCCCCGCCTATGGTTATTCCGGCGACGCCTACAGCGAGTCGCTCGCGCCCCGTTGCTCGGCGGCGTCGGGCAGCGGGCAGCGCGCGCCCGTCTGCCCCCGCGGTGCGGGTGCCTGGCGCAGCCAGTGGTGGTGCACTGCCGTGCCGCCCTGCACCCGCGGTTTGAACACAGGCGCGCGGCGGGGCCCGCGCCGCGCGTCACGCCTAGCGCCGGGAAACCGCGGACGACGCGCACGGGCAGCCACGCGCGCCGCGGGTAGAAATACTCGGCGCCACTCCGAGAATTCCCCCCTGCCTGCCCCTCCTCCCTCGGCGGAAACATCCCACTCCCCGGGCCACCACCACCTGCCTGCGCGCCCACCATCCCCGCCGCCGCTCCTCTTCTCCCCGGCCAGCTACCTCGCCCCCTCCCCTAGTTACTGCCCTGTTCTTCCCGTGCCCGCACAACCGGCTGGGCTCGGCTACCTCGCCGCCCGCTCTCCGAGTACGGCTTCAGCTCGAGGATCTGGGGCCTCGGCGCGCGCCGGCCGACGGGACAGGTACGCGCTTGCTTCTCGCCTCGCCCTGCCTGCCTTGCTGCGTACGAGTAGCTCGTACCTCGGGTTCGCGTGTGTCAGTGTGTGCTAGGAGCCGGAAATGGATGGATGGGATGGGAAGCTGCTGTCTTTGCTTGCTTCTAGCTCCTGTTGCTCTGCTCGGTTTGTTGATCTTCGCATGTGACAGTGGGTTCCATCAATCGATCTATATGCTCAGTTCGTTGTGCTGTGACACCGAGAGACGTGGGAGCTGCAATAGGAGAAAGAACTTGCTCTGAACTGAATGATTTTTTTCTTCTTTTTAGATAATTATTTTCCCCTGAAAAAACGATCATTTTTTTCTGTGTATCTTGCAAGAACAGGATTGCCTACAACAATCCACATACCTAGGACATACATGGCCTTGTTTGTGAAGTTGTGGGGATTTTTTTTGTTTCTATTTTGGAGACCGCGTCAATCGATTAGGTCTCAGGACGAGCACGATGCACACGAGTGGGGGTTAGTACGCGGATATCTTGATCCGTGACCGAAACGAGGGCAGATCTAGAAGCTTTTGACCAACCAGTTCTCTGAATTTTAAATAAGGGGATTAAAAATCTTGCGCTGGGAGTGCTTCAAGTTCAACGCGCGGGTCAAACTCCCTGTGCGGGGGTTGGTTTGCCGTAGGAAATTCTGTGGGACGACGGGGATACTTTATGACCCAGCTGCAGCCTGCAGCCTCACTTCTGCTGACTGTTCATACCACCAGTGCTTCTTTAGTAGGGAGTACGTTTGGTTCGGAGCTTGTACGGTGCGCACCGGCCCACCGTGACGCAGAACCGTAGCCTTTCTTTGGTCAGCGTTACGCCATCCTCCTGCGTCCTATTTCTGAGTTTCTGTAGGTAGCAATAGTCAGGGTCGGTGGTGTTTGCAGGACTTGGGTGTGCTACTGTAGCATTCATTTGGTTCGGTTTCGAGCCAAATCTAGCCGAGAAATCCTATTCGATGTGCTTCCTGCTTCCAGAATTAGCATTTTCTGACTACTTGTACGCTGTTTCTTGGCTTTCAGAATCAGCATGAATGTAAACAGCTGTATGCTACTGTTAGTAAAGAGGCGCCTTTTCACGGGAATACTTAGACAGTGAAGTCATCTGAAAAAATCTAGAAATATCGCTAGTTGATGTTTTCCTTTCATGGTATATGGTAAATTTGCAATCAGAGATTTTTAGAAGTGACCCTGGTCTGATACTGTACTACAGATATGCTGTCTCACTTTTATTAGTGACTAGAGAAGAGATGCTGCTAAACATATGTACTACTAAACTGTAGAGTTTTCTCACATTTGCTTTTTGATGAATAAATTCTTGATTTATGACGGTTGGGAACTTGCTGTGAGTGCTTATCGTATTAACTTACAAACCAATTTTATTTCTGCAAACAACAAGGCTGTGTTGTTGGTTCTCATATTTCACTGTCAAGCTTCCGTGCAAATTCTTCACTTGCACATTACTCTGTAGGTTTTGTTGTCACATGCTCAATCTCCTGTTGCAGATTTTGTTTGATCTGAGTGTACTAGAGGACAAGAAGACATATCAATAATCAAGCTGCAAAAAATTCTCTGAATTGATTTCAGAACTGGACATGCTTGTCATACCAGAAGCACTTGACAACTCGGAGTTTTAGTGCATCCGACTCTTGTACTGAACCAGGATGGCTGATACTCCAACTTCCCGCATGGTGCACCCCTTTGGCAATGTCCCAAGGCAGACTCCCAAGCAATTCCTGTATTCTGGCAACACTCAGCACCTCTGTCATCCATATCAGTCAGCTTCGGACACCCATGTCGTACCACAGCATCATTACACCATGAAGTCTCATTCACCGGATGCTGGCTCTGAAGAGTATGAGACCCACAAGCAGTACACACTGGACTCCTCTGCAGCTTCTGGTTGTTCGAGGCATGATTCTCCCTCCAGTCAGAGTATCCATACTGGGAGTGGCAGCCCTCTATCTCATGAAGATAGCCACTCCGGCTCCACCAATGGCAACGGATCACCTGTGAGCGCTTCCTGCGTCACTGAGGACCCTACTGATCTGAAGCAGAAGCTGAAGGATCTTGAGGCTGTGATGCTTGGAACAGAATCAGAGATAGTGGATAGCCTTGAGATCTCCGTTGCAAACCAACTTTCCTTGGAACCGGAGAAGTGGGTGCACATGATGAGCATGCCCAAAGGCAACTTGAAGGAGCTGCTGATTGCTTGTGCAAGAGCAGTGGAACATAGTAACACTTTTGCAATCGATCTGATGATTCCAGAGCTGAGGAAAATGGTCTCGGTGTCTGGTGAGCCACTTGAGAGGCTGGGAGCCTACATGGTGGAAGGTCTGGTGGCTAGGCTCGCCTCCTCCGGCAACTCAATCTACAAAGCTCTGAAGTGCAAAGAGCCCAAGAGTTCTGATCTCCTGTCCTACATGCACTTCCTGTATGAGGCCTGCCCCTACTTCAAGTTTGGCTACATGTCAGCAAATGGCGCAATCGCAGAGGCTGTCAAGGGAGAGGACAGGATCCATATCATTGACTTCCATATCGCCCAAGGGGCACAGTGGATCTCTCTCCTTCAGGCCCTCGCAGCCAGGCCAGGTGGACCACCGTTTGTGAGGATCACCGGCATTGATGATTCAGTCTCAGCTTACGCCCGAGGCGGCGGTCTGGAGTTAGTTGGCAGGAGACTGTCACACATTGCTGGCCTCTACAAGGTGCCCTTTCAGTTCAATGCAGTCGCTATCTCTGGCAGTGAAGTGGAAGAGGGACACCTCAGCATTGTCCCCGGTGAAGCTGTTGCTGTCAACTTCACCCTGGAGCTGCACCACATCCCTGACGAGACCGTGAGCACGGCGAACCACCGGGACCGGATCCTGAGGCTGGTGAAGGGCCTGTCACCCAAGGTGCTCACGCTGGTGGAGCAGGAGTCCAACACCAACACGGCCCCCTTCGCACAGCGGTTCGCGGAGACGCTGGACTACTACACGGCCATCTTCGAGTCCATCGACCTGGCGCTGCCGAGGGAGGACCGTGAGCGGATCAACATGGAGCAGCACTGCCTGGCGAGGGAGATCGTGAACCTGGTGGCCTGCGAGGGGGAGGAGCGGGTGGAGCGCCACGAGGTGTTCGGCAAGTGGAAGTCGCGGCTGATGATGGCCGGGTTCAGGCCGTCCCCGCTCAGCGCGCTGGTGAACGCCACCATCAAGACGCTGCTGCAGAGCTACTCGCCGGACTACAAGCTCGCCGAGAGGGACGGCGTGCTCTACCTCGGCTGGAAGAACAGGCCCCTGGTGGTCTCCTCGGCATGGCACTAGTGTTGTGAGAATGTTTGACCTGACGAAGAATGTTTCTTGTGACTTTGTACCCCAGTCGTTTAGATGTGTACGTTTGGCTGAACACTAGTATAGGAAGCTATGGCAAAACTGGGATGGAGTAGAATACCTATAACCTGATGTTGTAATGGCAGTCACTACCAGCCTAGAACAGGTTGATGAGGTGTAGTACAAGTTTGGGTATATGTTTAAGTTAATCAGTTGTGCTTTGAAAATCTTTGTGCGTGCTGATAAATATGACTTCAGCCAGAAAGGTCATCCACCATTCCACCCTTTCAACTAATCCTTCGGAAATCTTCACTGGTGGCCAGTGGGGCAGAAAATCAACAAAAAATTTATCCGGTTCATTTAGAGCCCTTTTGGAGGGCTCCGGCTGCCTGCTCCGAGGGCGGAGCCAGAGATGTTTTTTTTTTTTTGGCTCCGCCTGCTCTAACTTCTCGCAGGCAAAGCCGCACGCACGTCTCTCCCAAGCTCCAGGCGGAGCCGCTTCACCGCGGAAGCTCTGGCGTAGAAGCTGCCCAGCAGAGCCGCTGCGGGAGCCACACCAAACGGGCCCTTTGTAGAAATCCAACTTATTTTGCCTACCTGAAGAAAACATGCTTGTGAAATGATATATTTCATTCCATATATGAATATCAAACTGGCATCGTTCATATGGAGAAGATAACAAGTTTTTGCCACCGGATAGCTCTTTGGTTCTATCCCATATTCCAGTACAGAAAGAAGTTTACATAGCCAAATTATCATAATCTAATTAATCATAACTGGTTTGCTGTACAAGGAATGTTGAGCTGCAGCATCACATAGAGTACATCCTAACAGCCAAAGATCTCCTGCTATAGCTGCAGTAGGTATACCTTGACCGCCTCTGATTCAATTATGTGTGAATGATGCACAGTAGAGCATCACCTGAAGGGATTTTCATGATGACGGTAATATGTGATTCATGGAGGTATAACCATCAGCTAAGACATCATGGACCCATCACTAAGTTACCAGCACTACTGTAACACAAGTTAGCTGAACGATCCAACGGTGCGGCTTTGAAAGTAAATCCTTCATTTCCTTTTTCTTCTCTGGATCCGTACGCACTGCTAGCTGCATTTCCAGGTACTGTTGGCACTGGCATTCCTGGAAATCCCATGCTACCGTACACAGGAGCCATGTGTTGCATTTGATACTGCATTGGTTCTGGAACTGAAGGCTGCATTTGGTTTGTTGCATCGCTATGGTTCGGGCTGATTCCAACACCGAGGTCAAGACTGATGGTGTCACTTTCAGCTGCCTGAGAATATTGATTGGTGAAGGCCCTGGCATCGCATGCTCTCATCATGCCACCAAGGCCCGGCATGCTGCTGTTAATAGGATGCCCAGCAGGCTTCATGGGAGCTGCAGACATCTCATGACTTGCATTCCTGGAAGCTGGGACTTCATGGTTATGTTTTCCTTCATATGTTGTGATCACTGACTTTGGGTCATGCGATGCTCTTTCAACATGCTTCCTGACCGGACATCCTGTATGTGTGCACTTATAGTAACTCCTGCAATCAAGAACAGAAGTGAAATATATCAGATATGAATGCACTGCCTAACGTGTCATCCCCTTCTTTAAAAAAAAAGAAAGTGCAGAAAACTAACAGCATGCCAATCTTATCAGCGCCATCAAATTTTGGCAGGTGTAGGTATCAAACACAAACATCAACTTAAGTGCTACATGCCTGGCTAGAGACCCAATTGTGAGTAAGTTCTTTCAAGCTTTACTACCCAGCCACTGTTAAACTGAATGACGGGCTTTGAACAGAAGACCACTCTTTGGAAAAGAGTAAAAGACAAGTCCCAACCAACCAAGCCTTGATTTATGTTCAAGACATACAGAGTAACAGGCTTTGCAGGGCAGGCTAGGACATATCCGTACATCAACACTACCTTAATAAGGCGTCCTTATCTATATTTGAGATAGGCATATGTAAAGGTTTTTGCATTTTTTACACCATACATCTTTACCAGATCTGCTTCCTAATTTGTTCATTCAACCTTCAACGCATAAATGTCAGGTAAAAAAACTTTATTGTTTCTTGGTCATTTACTTTCGTTCCTGAGTCTTCCACGCTGGATTGAAGTTTCTAAAGAGTACAAGCAAGCAGCATAGTAATCACAAATTTTATTAATGAACAGAAGTCAATGGGTACACAAATCTAATTACAGTAAGAGATGCCGATTGCAAACCCTAGTTTCAGATCTAAAATCTAAATTATGTAACCAGAGATAATGGTTCAAATTAGAATTCCAGACAAACAAAAAAGAGGAAGACATAGCAGGGCAAAATTGATGATTAAAATGAGCACCGACCGTGGATTGGGGTTTCCTTTTACTACTTTCTGCCCATACTTGCGCCAGCGATATCCATCATCCAAGATATCAACTTCACTAACAGTTTGTACAACAACTCGGGGCTCACGATTTGGTTTACCCATCAAAGCAGCATCGATGCCAGCGGACTCCATTTTCCTAGTCATACAGTAGTGGAGTACTGCATTAGCAATTAACAGGAGAGTCTTTAGGGCGTACTGAGTCCAAACCATGTTTTACCTGCGTTTTGAATCCAAATCATCATCCTCGTTAGCATCATCCCCAGGGTAGGGTCTTCCACCTCCGCCATCACCGTCGTCATCACTAGCTGGACCCGGAACAGGATCAATCATGCCAGCTGAATGTACTTGATTACAGAGGTTGGGATAAATATTTGAAGGCTTGTCTGCATATTAACAGAAAACTCTTAGACACAGCAAACAGAACAGGTATCAGGTAACATTAGAAAACCTAGTGCCAAATAATTCTTGCATGCTCAAATCATTCCTTCCAAAGAATTTGAAGGACTTGGAACTAGAGTTGTTACTAGAAGCAATAGAAACAGAGATGCAAGTTGAAATACTTCAAATTGCAAACTAGATATGTGCATGCACAAGGGGATATTGCAAGGCACAGGAATTTCAATTAATTATGGAAAACAATAGAACACCCACCTTCAACTGGTGTCGCACCATCATATCTTTCTTCACCTTGGTTTGAAGGAACTGCACCAGCAGCTAACCTCCTATTAGGTTGGGGCTTAGGATGATTATGACGCCCTTTATAAACAACTTCAGTAATCTGACCATCAAGCGAACGCTCTAATAGCTTTTTAACTTCACAATTAGGATGTGTGCACTTGTAATAACTTCTAGGGTTTTCACTTCCCTTGACATGCTTCTGTCCATATTTACGCCAGTTATAGCCATCCTCAGCAGATTTTTCAGCTACATTTTCAGTTTGTGTCTCCTGGGCAGCATTCTCAGAACTATTCATCTGGTTCCTCTCTGATGTACTGACTTCAGCAGGCATGTTGTCAGATGGACCAACTATTGCAACAGGTTGATTTAGAACACTTGAAATATTTGCTGTCTGATGAATCGACTCCCGTGAGCAGAGAGATTTATTTTCAGTCATCAAATTGCTAGATGATGAGGTATGATTTTGCATAGAAGTGTCATGATGATTTGGATTGTTGACAGCAGGACCCTGTATGTAAGCATTATGAATGTTATTTAATAAAAACTATTTACAGCGCAAGTCAACAAGAACAAGAAACAATGAAAGATAGAAGCCCCATATAGGTATATCACAATAAATCATACTCAAGTTTTTCATCAAAATTTATCAGTTATACAAGAAACTTCTGCATATGATAGTAGACTAATTAGGTGGAGTAACTCAGGACAAATTAAAGAATATCGACTTCCTTTGATGTTGAAATTAGAATTCCCTATTTCGCAATAACATCCTAAAGCCACAGAGCTCAAGAATGGTAATCATTTCAGTCCTGCAATGTAGGAATGCCGTTGAATATTTATAAGGAAACATCCACACTACTTGAATCGTGGATCCTTCCTACAAAATTTCTGGGTTTCTCTCTTAATACTCTGATTTCAGGCTTGTTATAAAGGAGTAAGCATACTGGCAACTTTTTCCCTCAAACTGTACTATCATATTACAAGATATGTTTATTAATCACTCCCAGTTTCCAGTATAGCAGTTTTTTAGGCAGTCAAATAGAAAATGTAGCAAAATCGTGTACTCATTCAGCCTCGAAAGTCAAATCCTGGGATACACCACAGTTTCGCTCATTTGTGGTCAGTTTAAAAATTACTACTGGGAGCTAAATGGCAGATGCCTGGCCCCCTTTGTAGGTAACATGTTAGTGCAAGCCCTAAAACAAATATCCCAAACCATGATCACGAGCAATGTTACCTAGTCTTCAATTTCTAGCAAGTCCACGTTAATACCCACTACAGCAATACACCCAATAAAAATGAGTTAATCAGATCTAACATCAAGAATTCTAATTCATTTGAAGCAAGAATTCACTCGCTACCTTCCAAAAAGACAACAGCAGGGGCAAAAGGTATTTTCAGATACACATTTATACAAGATGTGCATATATAGGATGAGAGCTATCAATATGTCAGCAATCAGGTTACATTATCAGACTAGCTTATCAATAATCACGGAGCTATTAAACAAAGCTAGCAAATTATCACTCTGGTAAATTGGTAGGCACAAATCTAGTAAAATATGCAAATGAGGGTTAGAACACAGTAGAAAGGGGAGTGTTTATTTTTAATACAAGAACCTAAAAACAAATTAATTTCATGAACCAGATTGCAATATAGTGCTGCTAACTAAAATGCAGAACAGTAAAGCGAATAACCATGTCTCTGAATACTAATATGGATCAAACAATTCGCAAGCATCATGCTGCTACAAGGAAGTGGTGTTCAGTACATCAGAACTATAACTTCCTTCCGCAGAGCTCCAAGATGATCTCCACAGTATATTTTAGTGATATCGTATAACAAAACATGCTTAGACTCTTTTGCTGTTAGCTCACATATAAACAAAATCCTTAGGTTCTTAAGTTCTATGCTGCTAAAGAATTACAAAAATAATCGTTCCGCTAATGGTTCCATACCGCTGGCTGACAACTGAGATGAGGCTTGAATTCAAAATCCCGAGAATCCCCATCTTCATGGCCACTGCCAGTTGATTTGTCCCGAGGTGAAGGCAGTATGTCCAGATGGGTGCTCTTGTTGATGATCGCAGCCATGCTCAGAGTACCAGTTGTCGGAGAGGGTTCAACCTAAATAGAAAATGCTTGTTGATTATTTGTTGACCAGGACAAACTCTACCAGCTGTTGAAGAACAAACAGTGTACAGCACCACCAAGAGCTACAGATTGCAATATAGTATTTAAGCCTTTCCAGGTTTGTTAGAACCACCAGTGCAATGAATGCTAACTTCATCAATTCTTCCTTTACTACAAGCACCAGTCGAATATGTTTGCCAAGCATCTAATGATTGGAGCAGGAAACATAGATATAACATCAACAGTAACAACAAACTAGAGCAAAGCATACAAATTATGAAGCTGTATTCAATCATCCCATCTTCACCAAACAAGGCCGTTTGAGGCTGTGGGTTGTCAGAAAGAAGAATGTAAACCAAAAACGGCACTTAAACAAATATCAAGAAACCATAGTAACGAAATGGTCAGCCATTACCGAAGCCTGCAAAATTCACTCTTTCCTTCCTCCAACAGTTTGATGGTTTCTTTATGGAGGTGTACCATCCCTTAGCACTCGAGACCAGTACCATACCACCCGAGGGAGAGGAGACATTTCCTTAAATAAGGCCCTTTAAAGCCCCCACAAGAGAAATGCCAAGTGATGATTTTTCTCCGAGCCACCAAGTGTGTGCCGGACAGAATAATTCCCGCAGACGCACAAGCAACAGCTCTCCCCATCACCCCGCACCAAATAGACGGCGCAGGGGCGCCCCAAAAGGAGGAACCCGGCAAAAACAACCATATCCCCAAGAACCCCGTGGGAAAGGCAGCTCCAGAAGCCGCATAGCACCACCGGAAATGCGAAAGCGCGAGGCAAAAGCGGCGATATTCCGGCGCCACGAGGCAATCCCACCGGCGCAAATGCCTCATAAACTAGTGCGTAAAGCTAATGCGCATCGGAATCCCTCTTTCCCCGGCCCGAATCAACCTCGGCGGGACATGGAGGCCGCGGAATTCGCAGATCCCGCAGTAACAGCGAGTGGCGCAGGTGATAGGTACAGGGCGGTGCGGTAATTACCTTGAAGTTGTTGAGGAGGACGGGGGACTCGAGGAGGGCGCCGGGGCTGAACCCGGCGGGGATGGTGAGACAGGGCTCCCGCGAGATCGGCAGCCGCGCGGGGGACATGGCCTTGTACCTCGCGCCGGCGCCCGCGCCTGCGAGCGCCGCCACGCGCCGATCCGTCAGGACCGGCTTCTCCGGCGAGCCCCCGGAGCTAGGGTTTGGCGAATCGGCCATTGGCGCGGGGGTGCGGAGAGGTCTGAGTGAGGAGGACGAGAGAGACAGACAGGTGAGAGGAGAGAGAGAGAGGTGGTGGTTTTGGAGGGGATGGTGGGAAGGGCAGTTTGGGGAAAGTGGCCCAGTCCCGTAACGGGGGCAGGGTGGGTGGGAGGCCGCGACTCGTGTTGACTTAATTAATGGTGACACTAAATTGCCCCTTCTGCCCCCGCAACGTGCGCGAAATTACCAAGCCTGGGCTCGCGCCGAGAGTTTGCAGGGGGAAGCCGGAGGCGAGGAGGCCAAGCAAGCGTGGCGTGGGCGGGTGTGAGCAGAGCAACCGCGGCACGAAACCGGGTGGTGGGATCCGGGGGGCAGCGGGGTGCGGACAGCGACCTGTCTGGCCTGCGGGGCTGGGGCTCTACTGGGGCCCACGCGAACTCTCTTTTTGTTGCGTCCCTGAAGCCCGGGCCCCGCGTGCCGGTGGCCCCAGCGACAGTGAGAGGCGAGGCTACGCGTGTGCGGGAGCCACGGTGAGGCTGGGAAGCGAGGGGGCGAGGGCAAGATAAATGTGTGCGTTAAATTGCGCATGGGATGCCTGTCAGAGCAGTACCGCCTCCATCATCTCGGAATTGAATGTGTGAACAGGGCAAAGGGGCTTGCAGGGGTAAAAACGAAGGGACGTGCGATTAAATTTTAGTTCCATCGTAAAGGATATTTGAACACTAATTAAAAATATTAAATATAGATTAATTATAAACGTTAATTGTATAAATGGAGGCTAATTTATAAAATAAATCTCTTAAATCTAATTAATTTATCATTAGCATATATTTACTGTAGCACAACGTGATCAAATTATGGACTAATTAAGTTTGATGGATTTGTCTTTCATCTGTGTAATTAATTTTATAATTAATCTATTTAGTACTCTAATTCGTATCTTAAATATTCAATGCGATGAGGATAAAATTTAGTCGGGTGATTCACGCACCCCGAAAACAGAGGGGGGGCCTGGTTCGAATTGATTGCAGGAGCTGCACGATGGCATGTTTCTACTGCGGTTAGATTAGCAGATCCAGGAATCTGCTACTGCGCATGCGGCAGCCGGAGTGGTCGCCGACTGTCAGATGGGCATAGAGACGCAAGATTAGGGCAAAATGACAAGGGTTTTGTTTAGATCCCTTTCAACTTCCAACTTTTTACACTCTCTCTTCGTCATATCAATTTTGGAACACATGCATGGAGCAGTAAATGTATGTAAAAAAATAACTAATTGCACAGTTTAATTGTACATCACGAGACGAATCTTTTAAGCCTAGTTAGTTCATAATTAGATAAAATTTGTCAAATACAAACGAAAACGCTACAGTAGCAAAAAGTTCCAAAAGTTATAAAAATTTGCGATCTAAACGGGGCCAAGGTCGCTCGAATTTGTTCGCATGCTTTTGGTCAAGATTGATTACATCACATTTGGCTGCTACTAGTATGCTTGCTAGAAATAGTATGGCTGTATAGGAGTGTGGCGTACTCAAGCTCGGTGAATGTGACTGATCGGTCGGTTAAGAGCCAATCACCGTGATGCACTTACAACAACCGTAAAAAAGTAGTAATGCTGCTAAGAGTAGCAAAGTTACGACCGAAGCCAGTTTCATAATTCAGTGCTTTTGTAGACTCATTTATGAGATTTTGGAATTGGCCTGTAAGTATGTTTAATCCTAGGCAAAATAGGTGTTACTTTGAGCATTGAGCAGAGGGTAAGTTCATCCCTCAACTTTCGAATTGGTCAATATAGTTTCTCAACTTTTATTTCTAGATCAAACTTATTTTTATATTGATATTATACTCCATAATAATATAAGATTTATGAAAAAATCCTCTTTACTCTTAGCTCATTCCCTTCTAAATTCATTTAAGAGCTGAACATTACAAGTGTTTATTTTGGAACATAGAATTTTATTTACCCATGCAGACGAAGCTACTTATTGTATAACTACGTACCACCGTATAAAATATTGCGGAAAGTTGAGCGAAATAGTGACACAAAACAGTGGAAATTGAGGAGAGGAAAAACCAATGATAAAAAAGACTTTTTGCATTTATCTCATATTATTATAGAGTGTAATATCAGTAAAAGGACAAGTTTGATCTTAAAATAAAAGTTAAGGGACCATATTGTCCAATTTAAAAGTTGAGCGACAAATTTAACCCTTCTAATAAAGTTGAGGGATCAAAATATCTATTTTGCCTTAATTCAAAAGATAAATACCGAGTGGTCCACCACGATATTATAATATAGTAGTGCGGAGCACGTTTCACCATTTGCTGCGTTACTATCTTATCCGTTGCAAGTTGCCACCGCTACTATCTGCTTATCCTTCTCACCCCATCTCCGGTGGGGCTATTGGCACCTAGGATTCGTTGCTTGAGAGCCCAAAGCTAAATCCATGGAGACGACCCCCTCGCGCGCGCCAAGCTCCAACTAGGCCTAGAGCTCTGCTACTATGCACAATGGCCACGGAGCATCCAGATCTAATGATGGTGCTCCAGGCATGTTCGGCTGCTCTAGAGCTAGCCTTAGTTCCTATATATTGTGCTTTGTAGGTGTAGGAGCGTAGGACACTCTTTTCTTTTCTTTCTTCCTTATCCTCTTTTTATTAATTTTTGAGAAGGCCACTCTTTTCTTGACCTCTCCTACAACTCTACAACCCTACAAGGCAAGGTGATGTATCTATCTCAGCGGCGCAAGAACGTGACTACATGAGAGCCGCTTTCTTTCACGTGCGGGCGAGCACGGCCAGGCAACGACCGAGCCGCACGCTGGCCCTGGATGTGCGGGCCGTCATCAGGGAGGTGGTGCAGCACGGCCGCTGAAGAGTAATACCTATTCCGGCCCAGTACACACAAACACACACCACGACCGGCAGCGGTGCCGTGCCCATGCAGGCCCAGCAGGAATGCACCTGACCCGGGCTTTTGTGTACGGCATGCCTTTAGTATGTATGGGCCTCCATGGAGCTGACTCGGCCTTTGTACGGCGTGACACGAAGCGCCCGCGAATGGATGGTCACGCCGCCTCCCGTTGCTCGTCCGCCGCGGCCTGGCCCTCTCTCTCTCTCTCTCTCTCTCTCTCTCTCTCTCTCTCTCTCTCTCTCTCTCTCTCTCTCTCTCTCTCTCTCTCTCTCTCTCTCTCTCTCCCGGCACCCGACAGGCGCCTTTCTTACGCCGGGTGCGCTGCGCAACGAACGGCACGGGCACGGCGCGAGCGCGCGATCCGATCCGCTCCACGGCCACGCACCCACCCACTCGCCGGCCACCACCACACCAACCAAACGGGAGCGAGGAAATCAAAGCCCCGCTTCCGCACCAAACCACCAACGGCGCGTCCGTCGCCCGTCGGCACCCGCGTCAGAAAGGGCACGGACGTGACGGACCGTCGTCCCCGCCTATAAATCCGGCGCGAAAAAAAAACCGCGTCCAGAAAAGACCAGGCAGCCGGCAATTTCTCATTTCATTTCTCCATTTCCTCGTCGCCTACGCTTCTCCGACCCCACGCCTCCCCCACCCTCCCCGACCGAATCCCGTCTCGTTCCCCGCCCGATCCATCCGCCGGTCCGCTCCCCCGCCGATGGCGATCGGGCCCAATCGCCGCCTCGTCCTGGCGCTCCGGCCGTTCGGGATTTGCTGACAGGACATTGAGATTTAGGCCTCGGTTGCTAGGTTGGTCCGGGGGGGAATCTGGTGCGGGGCGCCGGTCGGTTGAGCTCGTCGGCCGGGCGGTTCTGCGACTGCGGGGGGGCGATGGGGCTGCTGTTCGTGGAGTCGCTCCCGGGGCCCAAGGTGTTCAAGTGCAAGCACTGCAGGGTGGACTCGGCGTCGCCGGCCGCCATCGTGTCCAAGGAGTTCCGCGGCCGACACGGCCGCGCCTACCTCTTCGACAGCGTGTGAGCTGGGCCTGTCCCTCTATCTCTGTTCTCTGTTCCCCCGTGCTTTGATTCGTTGCGGTTTTCTGAGCGTGGATTGCACGGTAGTTGAAATGTGGCTGGTCGCTTAGCGTCTTTGTAGCTGCAGGAGTACAGGCGTTCCGAGCTAGTAGTTAGTATATCGAAGAGAGAACTGTTAGTCGTGCATTGTTACTTGTTAGATCTGCATCAACTTTAGCTGTATGGATTGCAAGAATACTGACTGGATAATCACTCTGAAGCTCCTGTTGGTCGTTGGTACAGGGGTTTGCTTATCGGATAATGCCTTGTGCACAAGCTAGAACCAGTTTGTGGCTGTGGACATGTGATACTGTCTAGGTTGGATCAGTCATGGATTTGGGGTGTGTGTGTGTGTGTGTGTGTGTGTGTTGGGGGGGGGGGGGGGGGTTGCAATGTGTCTGTTCATTATGGGCGTGAATCAAATGAGTTAACATAACATGTAACTATTATTATGGTTATTACCATTACGCAGCTCCAGATATCGTATAATGAGTTAAGTATAGTATATAACTGAAGGTTTGAAAATTATCTACACATTGCCTATTCTTGTTTACATGTTGATCCGGGGTCAATGTCACATCCAGGGTGAATGTGAGCTTTGGTCCGAACGAGGATCGTCAGCTCATGACTGGAATGCATACAGTCAATGATATCTACTGTAGCTGCTGCCAACGACTCCTTGGCTGGAGATATGTAAGTTAACAATTTGTCATTACTACTGTAGAAAAATTTAAACTAATAATGTCCTGATATATTTGAAAAAATACTGGAGATATTTAAAGCAAGAAAATTGGTCATTGTTGTATCTGAACGATGTATGTTGATTTCTTTACATCGATTAGGATAGGCATCCTAATAATATCCTAGAAATCATATGTGACTTCATGCTCCAATTGAACAATTGCTTGAATGTCTCAAAAGTGTTCTGAAACAAGATATAGGATAAGTGTTTTTTCCCCTTGCACACAAGAATCATGTGGTGCCAAGCAGTATGCAGTGTCCAAGCTGGAGCTTAAACTTTGGAAAGTCAGATTATTACTTTGTAATGAGATTAATTAGGTACATGCTCCAGGCCTGAGCTCAATAGCTGAAGTACATGAGATGTCGAATATCAGGTTATCCTCCACCATCATGTGATTACTGTGATTTACCCGGTGCGGTCAAAAAGGAACTTGGAAAAATACAAGTTAATTGGTTAGCAATTGCTAGTTCATAGTGGTTACTTGTTAGTCAACTGAGGAACATACGTTTAACCTATTCTTTCACCTTTTTCATGAGCACTCTGTTGTCTTCCTTTTCTTTCCTCTAGGAGCACGAGTTTGCTTGTTCTTTTGTACTTGCTAGTTGCCATTGCCATGCAAATCAGACAAAACCTGGGTGCTACTACACATTTGGGATGTTTGGTTGAATTACCACTGTTAAACACGAGGAAACAAGCAAATATGTTTATATTCAAAAAAAAAATTTTACATTGTCCCTGGTGCATGTTGTGTTGTTTTTTTTTCCTGGACTTTGTTAACATCATGATGAGTTACCTACTCATTGAGTGCAGGAGAAAGCTTATAACGAAGACCAGAAATACAAAGAAGGCAAGTACATACTGGAAAAGAACATGATGCTCAAAGAATGATGGTAGCTGACGAAATCAATCAACTATTAAGTCTGCAAAAGCAGACCTTTCCAACTGTGTAAAGTATTCATGAACATTTGTTGTTTGTGGTTTCCTAAACGTTATTGTGCCGGAGAAGACCAAGTGTGATGAAAATCAGTTTATGAAATATTTTGGTGTCACGCTCTTTAGTCTATTTTACTACTGGTAACAGTTTATTTTATCCGTTTAGCCCCTGAGAAAAGTTCGGCTCAATTTATTTCAATTGGTCCATTGTCCTTTCCTCTCAACGTACCAATTGAGCTTTAAGTTGGGGTGCAGGAATTTGTTTATCTTTTGGAGGAATTGAAGGATAGGAAACCATCGGTCAAGTCCACAGGAGTCGCAATTTTTTTTTTCTGAACATCGTTTCACATACACGCAACATATTGCAGCTTGTCTGATTCCCAAGTAGCTTGACCAACGTAAAGTTCATATCAGCACAGTTCAGTTTGCTCCACAGACCGAAACTATATGGCTCCAGCAGACGCATTTACATTAAGGATCTTCCAGTTTACCCATATAGAAGCATGGTTTAGTGGTAATTTCCGACTACTGCTAGTCTGGTAGAAAGTAATCGTCATGTTCCATGTACAATAGGCCAACATGCGACATACAGATGACTAACGCACGCACCGAAGTAACAAGTCTGCTTTCTGCCCTCAAAAATCAGGTATGCTTTCTATCCACAATGGTTGCGGTCTTCCATGCTCAGAACTAGTTGCGATGAAGGTATCCGCGATAGGCATACACACATTCTCCTGATCCGGGAATGGATGTAGCACGCAGGAGCGACGATCACACATCTTGCAAATTCTCTCCGCATTCTTGTGCCCACATGCAAGTGTTTCACTCATCAAAGGATGCGGAAATTCAAAGTGACGATAGCAGATCTTGCAAATGATATCCGCTGCAAAACAAAGGCATGGGGGGCGGGCGAGGAGACATACAGCTGCCATTACGACAAGTACCCCATCAAATAGGGACACCCCAGGATACTATAGCCTTCAGTAACTGGTTCATCTGGTATCAAAGAAAAGGAAAACCACAGATCAGATCCAGCCAGTATAACAATAAACATACTAATCAGTTCCATTTTCAGAAGCAAAACCCAACATAGACAAAATTAGGTTTGTCAAAGTGCAACGATTAGAAGCACCAAAATGTTCATGCTAGAGACCATGCTATTAACCACTGCGCAGATGTCTCTTAGGTCAGCAAGAAGCATAGGTTGTGCGAAGGGGGGCAAAGTGGCTAACAGCCTCCATGTTGCCTTGTTCAGAATAAAATTTGCTGAGAATTACTTTGCCACCCATCCAAGGAGAACAGGAAAATACGACAATTTGTCCTACCCTAAAACATGTGCATCATAACCATTATGTGGTGCAGAGTGTTGCTAAATAAAGCCTAAATGTTTAAGGTTTGGTACATAGGGAAATGAAGAAAAGTGAAATAGATATTTCCAGAGACGGAATGTAGACATAATGCAATCATCAAAAAATAATTGTCAGAGCATGAATATGGACAAAATAAGAAGAAGAAAAAAAAGCAAGTAAAAAAAAAAGTTAAGACAGTGACTATGCGTGCTGGCAAAGGAACAGGTCACCTATTTCTAACTAGTACTAGGATCGTGAACCCCTCAAATTTACAAGGTCAAAAGCCAACCTAAAGTGTTTTAGCAGTTCGAGATAACTTCTTGATGTAGTCTACTATATTATAAGGTTTCTCAAGGGCATTCAGCTGCAATCTCTACATGGTTTTATGCCTTCAGATGAGATCCCCATTTTTTTAGGTACATAAATTTGACAGTTGAGAAATAGAACAAAACACCTTCGAGTGGAAAAAAATATACTAGTATGCTATAACATAAGCCAGATAAAATAAGGATGCATTAAGCTGTGTAGAAGTGATCAATACCTAAGGGGGTGCATGTAAAAACTCCTGTGAAATCAGGGCTATGCATGAGCTCAAAAAAGAAGAGAGTCCGTGGAGCAGGTAGAAAGGAGAAGCAGCCAGAGCGTATGCGACGTGCCACAAAGTTGCCATGAGTCCAGCGAGTGCCATAATGCCACCTGATATATTTGGTCACCTCACCAGGAGCAGGTTCATACTCGTCATTCTGATCGATCGAGCAATAACAGAAAACTAAGTTAATACAGATAGAAATGTAAAACTATGAAGGAGAAGCATTGGCACGACCAATCAGTTCAATGAATTCATTTAGTATTTGTCGGTATATACGGACATGGGTACCACCTGCTAGGGTGTCCAAACCCTTAGCGTCTCGCTGTCGCCTCACAGGAGAACGCGATGGTGTTAAGCTCCGGCGTGTGTGCCAAACACATCGTAGTGGATGCGCGCTACCACATGCTCGACCGCCTATCCTCCATCATCGCCAAGGAACTGCTCAACGGCCAGAAGGCCATTGTAGCCTACTACGAGGAGATCGGCATCTCCGCGGGCCTAGCCTGTCAGGAAGTCATCTGACAGACTGTCCACCCTAATAGACACAGGGTTTTCCAGGCCCACACTCTTGTCCTCTGGGAGACGGGGCGTACGGTCCGGACATGGCAGCTGGGATCGTGGTCTCCGAACCTTCCCCCTGAGCTCATATAGGTCCGGCGCCCCCCACGTGCCCATAAGGGTGAGGTACTTAGGGCGGACCCCCAGGGGGTCTGGCGCCGCCATGTGTGGGAGCCAGATCCCTATGGGCCTGTCTCTCCATCTGGCCTCGGGGGCCGGACCCCCCTAATTCCTCCGGGAAGGGGTCCGGGGCCGCCACGTGCCACCAAGGTGGCGACTCCAGGGTCGGTCCTGCCACGTGCCCGTGGCAGAAGGCCCTCTGCGGGACGCCAGCCTAGCAACCGCATTAAATGCTGGTAGGTGGGCTGTGCGCGCCCAAGTCAAAGCATGGTCTATCCAACTGACACCACGATGTGCTGAGGCGGGCGCTGCAACAGTGCGCGCGGAGGCGACGGCGCGGCAGGGTCAGCGCTGCTTCTTCGCCTGTTAGAGGGTTCTGACCCAACAGTGGCAGCACGGCTACTACTGTTGGGTAACACTGACAATAGTCACTGTTCCGGCGAGGCGGCACACAGCCATATCTTGGCTGTAGATACGCACATCAACCTCCCGATAGTGAGGACTACGGAGAGAAGCTGGAGATGAAGATCTCCATATCTCTCGTAGAACAGGCTCCTGTTGGCCAGGCCCACCCGTCGGGGTCCCACTCAGTGTAAGCAACTCCCTTGGACTATAAAAGGGAGAGTGCACCCGTTAGAGCGACACATCTCTCAATCTCAAGCTCAAGTTCCTTCGAGGCTTCCACAATCAATACAACACCTAAGTGGACGTAAGGTATTACGCCCTGGCGGCCCGAACCACTCTAAAATCCTTGTGTCTTTCCTATATTCATCCGCCCATCGATCAAGCGCTCCTAGATCTCCCCAAACTCTTCCTTAACTAGGATTAGACGGGTGCATTCCACCATCCGACCAGAGATTTCCTCCGACAACATTGTTTGTCGATCCAAAGTTCTGATAATATCTGTCCGTCCAGTACACTGTTGTCTGTGTATTGGTAGGCCCAAATTATAAGAGCAAGTTGATTTGATATGCAGGAACGCTGCGCAAGGAAGGATAGAAAACATGACCAATCGGATGCATGTACTTGTAGTGCCGCAGGCATTCCGTAACAAGCTGGCGCTGGATGGCTAAGCTGGCGCTCCGTAGCTCTAAATAGAAAAGGACACACCTCGCATCAATGCATCGTGGAATCAAGCGTAGGCAAACGGTTTCCAGATGTACGCGAGACCAGATACATCAGCTTAACTGAATACAAGGAACTTGATGGACGAAGACCGAGCGATGATTACCTGCGCCTTTCCTCTCGAAGCCTCTTGAGATGTTTGGCATCCAGCACCTTACGGACAGGGACGGGCTCGGTATCCTCGTTGCGGGGGGAGAAGGGGAGCGGCAGCCACCCGCTCGTGCGGTGGGACGAGCGGCGCGGCGCCGATGCAGCCGCCGCTCTCGTCCTCGCCGCCCTTGCCTCCGCCTCCCCAGCACCCGCACCTGCCTCATCGGGCCCATCTCGAGCTCCGAGGAGGAGACGAGACTCCGCCGCCGCCGTGGCGGCGGCGCCGCTGATACTAATCTCCATGGGCCAATGGCTGCTCCGATCCTGGCTTGATTAGGCCCAAGCCCACGCCCGGAAAATGCAGCGGGCCGAAAATCTCGGCCTGAGCCCACCCGTTGCCCTCGTCGGGTCAGGTTGGGTTGGGCTACTTTTCAGCGGATCGGATCGGAGTTGTCGCGTCAGGTAGCCAGCCCATGATACGACTGCTGCGCATGCAGGAAACCTATATATTTTCCGGAAGAAAAAAGCCTTACTCATGTTCCACATTGTTTGAGATTCCAGGGGTTCGATTCAACTGCTTATTCCACGTGCGGGAGGGAGCACCGCTGCCGGGAGAGAGCTTGCGGTGTTTGAGGATGGGTTGCCGGATATGTGTCGCTTTGTGGTTGGTCCTAGTGGGTAGACGCAACTTTTGGATTCCAAACTTGAAATCTATTTTTCTCCTAAACCGTAAAGTTATCTTTGAATCTGTTTAAACCACTGCCCTGCTGATAATTAATCCAATAAAATAAGATCCAGCATGAATATAATACATTATTTTTTAAAATTCAATAGTCTAAATGAACTCATTCAATATTTTTAATATATTACCTCAACATTTTTCATGTCAGCTGTTGAACTAATTTGTTCCGAATGTTGAACTTGATTCAACGGATTGTTGAATCTATAATTTTAAAATGTTGTCTGTATTAACATTTTAATATACCAGAATCACACCATCTCTGATCAAAGTAATAAATTGATTTGATGAAAAAAAAGTATGCGTAAGCGTTCCTGCCCACACTGCTGACTTGCTGTCCTGCTACATGTGCGTGACCTGCCATGCGAAGTGCGAACTGCGCTGACGTTGCTGACCTGCTTGTATGGGCCGCGCTCCATTTGATGCGATTACGATGGGCTGCATTGGGCCGGGTCTATCGCACGGAAGATGGATAGGAGCCCCCCCTGTGCAGGCGCGTACTGCGTTCTCCACGGCACGAGCACGCCCCGCCCCTTCCTCTGACAGCTGGTGCATGCCAAAGAAAAACGGGACTGAATTTATGCCGATGATTATTTTATATACGGTTTACCTTTAAGTAGATGAGAATTCGAACTTGGTCAGCCAAGTTTCAGGTTGCTTTACGGCAAGTTCGTGCAGAGCTGCGGGCGGTCGTCTTCTGTTATTTGTTGAGCACGGGCAACGAGGATAAAGGGACACTGGCCAGCGAGTAGCGAAACGTGCCCAATCACCTCTAACTTCCGCTACGCTACGCTCTGGCTCTGCCCAGGTACGCCTACCTCACCTAGCGCCGGCGGCCACTAGCTACCTCCTGTAAAAACAGATCAACGGCAAACTGGCAGTCGGTTTACGGAGTTTCCGGTCAAAGCCGCAATCAAACCAAACCAGATTAAAAAAACACAAAGACGAATCGTCTGCCTCGTTGGCGAGTCCAAGCGACGACTTCACAGCCCACGTCACCCGCGCGGCCCCAAGAAGCCCGGTCAAATCCCCGATACGTGCACGGCCGCACGGGCATGCGTAGCACAAGCGCGGCGCGAAACGGCGCCGACGACGACGACCGACTCGTACACCACCGCGGCCACCCCGTCCGTCTCGGCTCCGCCTGGTGCAGGCGCGTCCTGGGCACAACACGGCACGACGCGCCCCTTCCTCACCGCGCCAACCAACCTCCTCGTCCCCATCCGGCTATCCCCTTCCCCTCCCCCACCTCACGCTATAAATAGCCGCCGTCGCAACGGTCCGCTCCTTCCCCTCCGCCGCCTCGCGTCCCCCGCTCGCGCGCGCGCGCCGCGTCGCACCGCGTGCCCGGTGCCCCTCCCAGGCCCCGGCCCCCAGCACGGCCGCCGCCGCACCGCAGCAGCAGCGGGAACCCCCCCCCCCCCCCATCCCAGCCGGCGCCATGGCGGTGGACCGCGTGGTCGAGGGAGAGGAGGCGTTCGAGGAGGTGGACCCGACGGGGCGGTTCGGGCGGTACGCCGACGTGCTGGGGCTCGGCTCTGTCAAGAAGGTGTACCGCGGCTTCGACCAGGAGGAGGGGATCGAGGTGGCGTGGAACCGCGTCCGGCTGCGGGCGCTGGCCGACCGCGACCCCGGCATGGTGGATCGCCTCCACGCCGAGGTGCGCCTGCTGCGCTCCCTCCACCACGACCACATCATCGGCTTCCACAAGGTGTGGCTCGACCGCGACGCCGGCGTGCTCAACTTCATCACCGAGGTCTGCACCTCCGGGAGCCTCCGCGAGTACCGCCAGCGCCACCGCCACGTCTCCGTCAAGGCGCTCAAGAAGTGGGCGCGCCAGATCCTCGAGGGCCTCAACCACCTCCACACCCACGACCCCTGCATCATCCACCGCGACCTCAACTGCAGCAACGTCTTCATCAATGGCAACAACGGCCAGGTATACCTTCTAGGCTTCTACACACGATTGCCAGTTTGCCCCAACCCTAATCCCCTCCCCTCCTCCGCAAATTGCTCCCTTCGCTTGATAGATCCCTATCCCTTCATCAATTAATTCGAGCAATTTCTACTGCGTCCGAGGCCATCTGCGCGTGATTGTGTTGCGTTCAATTAGAAAAACGCGACAAGATCAGATTTTTAGGATTTTTAATGGGAATAGGATAATGGTAGGTTCAATTGAAAATTTGAATTGGGCCAATTTGTTTTGTTGCTGGTTGTTGGTGCTGCTGCTCGAGATGTACACCGACCCGTGCAATAGGGGCACTAGGCGATTAGCGGCGGGCCCCTCCGGTCTCCTTTTCTGCTTCTTTTCTGTGACGAACCTGTAGCTCTCTCGTCAGGCAGGCGAGAGAGATCTGAAAGGCATCTCGAGCTGGAACCTAAGATACGCCCGCTTCCGAGCTGCGCCTTTGGAATAAAGGAGGACGCCCAAATGATGCACGCCTGGGCGCGCTTTAATTTTGCTAGTATACGTTAATGGCGACGATCGCTTTCTCGCTAAATCCAGCTAAGCTAAGCAAGAGCCGTCGGCGCGCGGGCGCCGCCGAGATTCCGCACGCGTTGCTTGCTTAGCTTTGCTTGCCCTGTTGGATTGGATGCCGCCTGCGTCTGTTAGATGTTGCTTTCGATCGAAGCATGCAGCTGATGGGGTTGCTGACGTGGACCATTGATTTGCAGGTGAAGATCGGCGACCTCGGGCTGGCGGCGATCGTGGACAAGACGCACGTGGCGCACACGATCCTGGGCACGCCGGAGTTCATGGCGCCGGAGCTCTACACGGAGACGTACACGGAGTCGGTGGACATCTACTCGTACGGGATGTGCGTGCTGGAGATGGTCACGCGTGAGGTGCCCTACTCGGAGTGCGGCAGCGTCGTGCAGATCTTCCACAACGTCACCCGGGGCGTCCCGCCCGCCGCCCTCAAGCGGCTCAAGGACCCCGAACTGCGCGGCTTCATCGAGCGCTGCATCGGCCAGCCGCGGAACCGGCCCTCGGCCGCCGAGCTCCTGGAGGACCCCTTCTTCAACGGCATCTGCAGCGGGGACGACGACGCGCTGGCTGACGCGGCCACCGTCGTCGCCGGCACGCCCGTGCCGCGCCCCAGGAGCTACGTCGACGACCTCGCCGGCCTCCGGCTGGACTGACCGTTCCAAGCAGTCAGCTTCTGATCAGATCAGTGCCGTGTTTTAGAATGCAGAGAAAGGCTGCTGGTCTTAGCGAACTAATTCTGGCCGGCGAGCGATTGCAAGTGTGTATAGATTACTTACGTCTCCCTGGCGATCGGTTGAGTAGTTTTCACTGTATCTGTACCAATAATTGTTATTGCCTTTTGGGCGAGGTGAAGCGCTGTATTTGACTTTGCTTCGTCCCAAAAAAATGGCTCCAGATTTGAGTTTCCTCCGAGCTGGATTACGAGCCGTACGCTCGTATCACCCGGGATGCTCAACAGCTGAGACAGATGTAGACGTGAGAGATGAGGCCAGCGTCCTGGATCTCCGGGGTCCTGGGGGCATGGGCGTATCCGCGTATGGCAGCAAGCCAAGCGTCGACCTCCTTCTCGAGTTTGTTTTTCCTTGACGCTTCAGGAACATCATGGGCAGGTAAATGACTGCAAGGTGCAGACAGACTGTCAGGCAATCCTGCACAGGTTAAGGCTGGATCTGGCACTCAAAATCCAGGTCTCAATCCAATTCACCAAACGTTTCTGGAAATGGGGCCATCTACTTGTGGGCCCTCTTCCTCATTGTCAGGCTACACCTGTTAAAAAGCTCAAGGGGTCATCAACTTGTAACTTGTAAGGCTGGCAGTGGCTTGCCTTTTGCAGGTCAACTGAGAGATGCTTATAGCATGGGTGATGATTACTAGTTCGGATAAACTATTGTATGCTCTGGGCAGCTGGGCTGATCTGCAAAGAGAGCTGGACCTGTTTGAGGGTTTGACCGGCTAACCGAGGCAAATCCAAGAACAACTCGGGCTGGGCCGGTTGAATGGCTTGCTGTAGTTCTATGGGCTGAAGTCATGAGGGGCCCAGATAGAATTCAGGACAAAGTCCAATAGAAAACGAATCAAAGCTTGCCTTATCCTGGATTCACAAGGTAGAAGGACATAGCACAACACTCTGGTATATCTAAATCAATCATGCTTGATATACCAAATTCAGACTGTGCAATTGGACCGAAATGGACATGTTAGGACTTTATTAAGAAAAGAATAATGTGCAAGGGCTACTAACCAACTATCTGGTGCGTGATTAGCTAGTGATCCTTCCCTCTTCTCCTTTTGTTCTTCCACTAGCAGTTGGACACCTGTGGCACAAAGTGCAAAATCTTGATGCTACATATATAGACGTTCAGTGCCAAATGTTTGCCATACCCAAGCTAGAGTCACTACCATGAAGAAGAAGAGAGAAAAAAAAGGAAAGAGAAAAATATGGCATAAATAGGATGGACAAAATACAAGTCGAAACCTGACACTTCTAAAAACTACGCAATTTGATCGCAAATCCATTCTAAAACTGTCGATAGCCTTTTTGTCTCGGAAGTTGCACTGCATTGTCTATCTCCTGAAAGTGCTCAAATGTGGATCACGGGCGTCGCCGCCCTGGCACGACGACCCGGCGTCTCCGGTCAGTCGCTTTCCACCCAAACAAAATCCACGTCCGGGGTAGAAGTTTCCCCGCCCCGATCTCGACGCGCCCCACGAGCGCCACGAGAGACGAGGCCTCGAGAGATCTCAACGCGCCCGTGCGGTCACACCCCACGCGCTGGCTGCATCGATCGGGAAGGAGCAGGGCGCACGGGAGTTTGGCGGCTTCCCGATGCTCCGTCACAGCGGGATGGTACCGGACGAGGACGACGACCTCAAATTCCCCAACCTCCCCCCTCCCCGCCGCCCCGGCGCCGGCCGATGCACGTCAACCCGATTGTTTATTGCCGACATTCTCCTCTACCCATGGCGATCGCCGTGCCGTGGCGCGCGGCCGCTGACCACGCCAAATGGCGAGATTTCGGCTGTAAACTATGCCGAGGACCGCGCCCTTCTCCAGTCCTCCCAACACTTGGAGGCTGGGGGCTACCGGGCGTCCAGGATCGCCGACGCCGTCCCAGTGACCGGCGACCGGCGAGGTGCCCGTCAGGCGTCCATGCCGTCATGCTCGCCGCTCGCGGCAGGTCAGAGCTGGAGCAGAGAGGTTGCGCTCCGGTGCCCAAACGAGAGAGTCCCTGGCGTGCGCGCCTGGTGAACGACGGGGCACACGTTGAACGGGCGACAGGGACGCCATCGATCTCGCGCTCGTGTTTATTCGCGGCTCCGCTCGTCGTCGTCAACCCGCACGCTCGCTTTATTAAAAAGAAGAAGGAAAGCCGTATGGAAGCGGAGCTGTCAGGGTTACGCACGCCGCCGGGCTGGTACGGCCCCCGTCTTGAGTTTCTACGGGCGAGTTCGTCAGGCGATTAGAAATTTAGAAAAATAAGCCGGTGCCGATCGGTCGAGTCATTGGGGCAGTTTTTTTTTTTAAAAAAAAAGCGAGGCTGTTTGTTCCCTCCAAGCAACTCCCAAGTCTTCCCAATCCTGTGCCGCCGATCGCCTGCTCTGTTCGGCTTGGACTTTCGCGGCATCTATTCGTAGGATCTGCTGACAGTGTGCTGCGGCGATGGCCGCTCGTGCCGTCTACGGCCCAGAAAGGTTTTCTGGTACGACCGGACGAGCATACATATCCTCTGGGTTTTTTTTCAATCCTGTCTGGTTGAGAATATAGAACGAATGAACAATTCAACGTTGCACAGTGGAAAGGCTGCATGCCGGTGGAAAGGCTGCAGCCCCGGCATCAAAATCAGGGTGCAGATCGACAATTTTTTTCTCCCCGGAACAACAGCACGTCACGTCGCGAGTGTTTTCTCGAGGAAGGAAGGCCGCACCGGCACGTCTCGCTACTACTTACCAAGTTTGCGAGTGCAAGAAGCCATTTGATTTGAGTCGGATCGAAGGCAGGGAAGAGGCACCCCCCAGCTTCAGCTTCATCGCCGGTTAAACTAGTGTTGACCCCCTCGGATCCTTACAAGCCTGCCCCCGTCGCGGCGGGCACGGGCGCGAGTCCGCCAGGGGAACGCCGCCGCTGCCACGGCTCCGCTCTGCTGCCGCACGCGCACCCAGGCCCCAGGGGGGGGAATAAGAAAGCTTGCACGAGGGGGCGATCCGATTTCCCAGCCTGAAAACTGGGGTTCAACCCCCATTCGTGCGCCCTCAGCCATTGTACCCTTTTGCACGCCTCCCTAGGTTACTTCCTCCTGCACTCAACGCGCCCGTATAATACTGCCGCTTATATGTACTGGCAGCTACCTAACCGGCGGAGGCTTGCAGTTCTCGCGGGGCCGAGCTGGTGCTCGTCGTCGCGATGAAGCTTGTGATGGCGGGGGTGGACTTGGAGACGGAGGTGGAGCTGTCGCCGGTGGCCAAGGCGGAGGCCGCCGCGTTTAGCCCGTATTCGAGTCCGAGCACGGCGCTGCTGCTGCAGAGGAGGGTCGTGGCATGGTATGGCTGCTTGAGCTCGAGCTCTCAGTCGCCCGTGTCCATGGCGGATTGCTCATTTGTCTGTTTGATTTTTTGAGTTATCCCCCTGATCAGCAGCTCTGTTGATGCAGGGCCAAGGAGACCGGGTCTCCGGCGACGGTCCGCGTTCGCGTCGCCGACAGAAGCTTCGATCTGCACAAGGTAAGGGCTTGCTGGAAAAATTTTGTGATCTTGTTTGGACCGAGCGAGCAAGCAGGTTTTATGACGATTGCTTGCCGGTGCAGGATCCTCTGGCGTCCAAGTGCGGGTACTTCAGCGAGGCGTGGCTCGAGTCCGGCGACGTCGAGCTGCCGGCGAGCTTCCCGGGCGGCTGCGAGGCGTTCGAGGTGATCGCGCTGTTCTGCTACGGCGACGCCGTGGCGCTCGACCCGTTCAACGTAGCGGCCGTCCGGTGCGCGGCGGAGTTCCTGGGCGTGGGCGGCCTGGGCGCGCGCTGCGACCTGTACATCAACCAGGTGGTGCTGCAGAGCTGGGACGACGCGCTCATCGTCCTGCAGCGCTGCCAGCCGCTGCTCCCCGTCGCCGAGGAGCTCCTCATCGTCAGCCGCTGCGTCGAGTCGCTGGCGTTCATGGCGTGCATGGAGATCCTCGACCCGGAGCAGCGGCGGGACCAGCCCGGCGCCGTCGGGGCGCGCGCGCTGGTCGGGCGCCGGTGGGACGCCGAGCTCGTCAAGGAGCTCGCCGCGCGTGACCTCTGGATCAAGGACCTGATCGCGCTCCCGTTCGAGTTCTTCGAGCGGATCGTGCAGGCGCTGCGGCGCCAGGGCATGAAGGAGAAGTACGTGAGCCCCGTCGTGCTCTTCTACGCCAACAAGTGGGTGCTCTCCAAGAAGACACACAAGTTCTGGGCGACCACCGACGAGGCCGTCGACGGCGAGACCGACGCCAACAGGAGGGCCGCTGCGATCATGGAGGGCGTCATCGCGCTGCTCCCCGTCGAGGCGGCCTCGGTGGCCGCGAGCGGCTCGATCCCGGTGGCGTTCTACTTCGCTCTACTGTCACGATCGCTCACCCTGGAGCTGAGCGACGAAAGCCAGACAAGACTGCGAGAACAAGTGGCGTCGAACCTGCAATTCGCTCGCGTGGACGACCTGCCGCTGCCGGAGCAAGAAACGGACCGGCCCATCGCCGACAGCAGGGAGGTGAGGGCAGTGGAGAGCATCGTTTCAAACCATGCCGTCTCCGTGCGAAGAAAAGGTGCGGAGGCCATCGCCGAGCTGTGGGATCGGTACCTTTTGCATATCGCTAGTGATCCGAAGCTCCGGCCGGAGAGGCTATCAGAGCTTATCGGCGTCATCCCGGCCGGCGACCGGAAGAACCACAACCATTTGTACGAAGCAATCAACACGTATTTAGTGGTAAGACAAGCACTCAGTGCTCGATCTCTCTCAGGATTGTCAGATCGTGACATGTTTAGACTGTTGCTAACAAAGGAGATGGTGCTAATTTTTATCGTGTCAGGAGCATCGTGGTCTGTCCGGTGAGGACAAGGCGACGCTGTGCGGGCACCTCGACTGCCGGAAGCTGTCGCACGAGGCGTGCATCCAGGCGGTGCAGAACGACCGGATGCCGCTCCGGCTGATCGTGCAGGCGCTGTTCGTGCAGCAGCTGCACACGCACCGCGCCTTCAGGGAGTGCTCCGACTCGTTCCGGTGCGCGCACTCCGGGGAGCTCGTCCCGGGCGCCGGCGCGTACACGCCGAGCCCCGGGTGCCCCGCCATCCCCACCAGCCAGCCCCTCAGCGGCGGCAGCCCGTACGAGAGCCACCACGCGCCACGCGACGCCAGGCTCCGCGCCCGCGACGACGCGTCGGACTACGAGACGGCCAGCTTCCGGATCCAGGCGCTGGAGCAGGAGATCATCTCGCTGAAGCGGACCCTGCAGCGGCACAACACCCTCAAGGGCTCGGCGCGCAGGGGCGGCGGCAACAAGGAGCCGAGCTTCAGGGTCGCGACTGACGCGGACGCGCCGGCGGCGATCAAGCGGCGGGCCGCGGTCTCCGGCAGCTGCATCGGGTCCATGCGCTGGGGCTCGCAGCGCCGGTGCGCCAGCAGGATCCTGCGCGTCTTCGCGAGGCTCGCCGTTTTCGGGAGGGGCAGGTCGAGGGGGAAACAGAGCAAGTGCAGGGCAGCAACAGAGCAGCTCAATTGCATGTAGAAGTGAGCAAACGAGGGAAAAAGGATGAGACTTTTGCTTGTGGGGTAGAAAGCACAGATGCTACTGTAGATTTGTGTGTACATAGTGCTAGCAATGTCAAAGATTTGGAGAGGTAGTTACTGTCAGGTGGTCATTCAGTAGAGACGGTCCAAGGACAAGGTACTTTGTTAGGTTAGCAACTCTGAACATCTGCATAGTTTATTGGGACACGAAAGTTTAGGTGTTGTTTGCACCTTATAAACCTTGGAAAATGGTGTTTCTCGTGGACTTCAGAAAAAAAATGGTTTCTTAAAGGGAAAGGGAACTTTAGGTCATTGAAATTGAGGTCCGGGAATTTCCCAGGAGTGTGAAACTAGGTAACTGGATCGGGGAGTTGCTCCAAAGGGTTACAGTACGTGTTTAGTTGGCAGCACAAATTAAAGTAGGTCAACACTGCACGATATGGGCAACGCACAACCAGCCATGCTTAAGCAATAAGCGTACTCGGCAAGCCCCATCAAGCCTAGTATGCGACTGTGTCCAATTGTCCTTGTCCATGACGGCATGCTACATGCCACACAATACATAGGCCAGTGCCCAGCGGTGTGCAGGGGTAGAGATTTCGATGTGTAATTCTTTTTCATCACCAGAAGGAACAGCAAATTTCAAGAAATTGTCGTGGAAATCCGAACACAACAATATCTTCCAAGGAATGGTTATTTTTCACCCAAAAATCCTTCACTTAGGAAGACTGAAATTCGTGAAATCAACGGATTTAAGAGCCTGGCACAATCTTCTCTTCCCTGTCACTCAAATTCACATGACCCAGCGTCATCCTAACATACACTCAAAACCAACCCGGCCCTAATCCGTAAGCATGACTAATCGTAAATCGGTAACCGGGCAAATACTCGGAGCTTGCAAGCCAAATTGCCAACTATTGTCGTCGCACGAGATCTTGTCAGTGCCTGTGGTGATTGTTTCTTGACATTACACATTTGCCCAACTATTAAATCAAGGATTAATTGATTTAGTCAATTCGCTAACAAGAGCTATGCCTACTGACTTTTAGAAGTACAATTGAGTATTTATTCATGATCCATTTGAGTATTCAGTCAACTTGTTAGGGTCTGACATTCATGGATGGAGCCAGGATTGCAACAATAGACGGGCCAAGCAAATTATATCAAACAAATTTCTGAAATATCAGGGCCCAAGAAATACAAGTTATAGCAATAGTATATGCAAACTATAGATCTCTAACCTAAATGTTTGGAGCCTGGGCACTGCCCCTGCCATCCCACCTCCCTGGCTGTTATTGCTACATTGTTAATATTATTATTGTGAAGAAAAATGGCTAAACTATTTTACTATTACTAATTAGAGGTCCCTTTTAAAGTCTCAACATCTAGATCCTAGGTGGACACTTAAAAAAATAGAGACAACATAGAAATTCTCACAAAAATCAGAAATATCCAACCATCAATTCGATAACTCTAATCATAATAGTTATTGGATTTGTTCAATATTTCCTAATAAATTACCCAGCTTTGCTATTATAAAAAAAATTTAAAGTAACCCCTAATCTTCACGTAAATTAACCACCTTATGCTATTATAAAAATAATGCAAATAACCCCTAAATTTGCATATAGTTTATCCAATTCTATCATTATTAAAAATTAAAGTAACCCCTAAATCTGAATCTAATTATATAATTATAATAAAATATTAAAGTGCACCGATATAAAATTCTAAATTACTAGTTCTATCATTATTAATGTATTATTTATATTATTGTTTATATAAAAATACTACTCACGATATGTGTCATCATGTATTCATGTATGATGGAAGACATAAGAATACCAATTCACAAATAAATATATATCAAACACATATGGAGGTGCGATGCAAAATAAAATCTATTGCAACTAGATAATGATAAATATGTATTTTAGAGTATGTGTTAAAATATTTAATAGATGAAAGAGGATATGAGATAGATAATTATAATTATTAGCTATAAATCTTATTTTTATATTAATTTTAATTAGTCCATGCAGGAGCACAGGTTGATAGGCTATTATGTGCAAACCTTTTTTCATGGGCACATCGTATAATCAATTTGACCTGGATGTTGCTTGCTGCGAAACTACAAATGGTACAACGGCCCTTGCTCAGATATTAACATTGCTAAATATAAGTTCTACTTATGACCATTACTAACGGTGAATAAGACGAGCATCTGAGTCAATCAGTCAGTCAGGTGCATTGCAATCGCCAAATATTTTGAACTCTTTTGGTGATCTTACCAACGACCTGAGGTCTATGATGCATATAGTGGCATATAGTGGCATTTTGTATGATACTATGTTTGGCAGAAACGGATCGGTTAGAATGTATCTTAAAATTATAAAATTATGATCTTGAGCATATGGTTTAGTAGGATCGCATAGGATTGATATGTTTTTTTTATCTAGAATCAGTGTAATGGTGATAAGTTTTGTCAACATTTAATAATGTTTGACTATATAGTCATAAATGCAGGTCTTATCATTTTAATTTGCCACCTTTTAACCCTTTACAAGCTGTTATATGTTCAACAATATCAAAATTCACGTAGGGTACCTTTGAATGAAAAAATCTATTAAATAGAATAAAGAAGGCGTGTAAATTAAAATTCATGCACTGTACCTTTGAATGATAAAATCATATTAAATAGAATGAAGACAACATAAATAAACACATTAAAATATTAAAAATATAGCTAAGTATGTGATTTCAATAGTCAAGAATATATTTTGGGTCTATATTTGGGGGAAAAAGTACTTTATTTTTTACTTTTTGTAGGAATCGGAGGGAAGTCCAAAACATCGCAGGGTCCTGAATATCTAGCTCCACCATGGTTCGCCACAACTGATCCTGTTCGTCTATCTATGCCATTCCTTTGTCCTCCTCCTCCTCACCCCCACCCCCCACCCCCTTCTCACAAGCTGACATGTTGTCCCACTCCAAAAAAAAAAGTTGATATATTGTCACCTGTGGCGCATTCCAGTTGATTTAAAATTCTGGACGAGACTTCAGACTTCTGAGGACGTCATGGTCTACAATCCACAGTAACATGAATGAATAGTGAGCACGAACACGAAAATTCGTCGTGAAAAGAAATCCACTAATAACAAAGCAGAAAAAAGTAAAATTCTTTACGTGCCTCCACGTCTTCCACTCTGCTACACAGCACCTCAGTCGCTGCCTAGTGGGCCCCCGCACGCTTCCACCCCTTCCGCCGCTGCTCGAACATCGGACGGGCCGCAACGGAGCAGCGCGCGCGCCGCGGCGACACGGGAGCCCAACCGATCCCGCCCGCTTCGGCTGCCTGCTGCCTCGTCGGCTCCCCCTCGCTCACTCGCTTCGCCCCCCTCCCCTCCTCTCGTCCTCTCCCTTCGCACGCGCGCACGTAGCCACAGCCCACAGCCCACCCGCTGTCTCCCCTCGCGTCGTCGTCTCCTTCCCCGCGCAGGCGCGCACCACACCCCACCACACACACGCAGGCAGCACCGAGCAGCCCATCGCGTCGCCTCCAGCGCGGCAGGCCGACCTGCCTCTCCATTATTTATGCATTTCCGCGTCCCTCACCCTCCGCTTTCCCAATCCAGCCGAGCACCGCAATCGCAGGGCACCGGGGGCGATTAAAAAAGGCAGCCCTCCCCCGCAAAGGTAAAAACAAACAACCACCACCGCATCGCGGCAGGCAAGGCATCGCTCGCCAGCCACCGAGCGGAGGGGGGGGAGGGAACGCCAGGGGGGAAGCAAAAGCTTCGATAAAAAGGAGAGGAGGAGACGAGGCGTGCCGTCCGAACCCAAGCAACTTCCCCCCACCACCTCCCCTCCCCTCCCCTCCCCTCCCCTCCCATGCCCGCATCGAGATCTTAAGCGGGACAGCGAGAGGAGAGGCGACGCGGACGCGGGCGACCCCCGATCCGTCCTCGCCGCCCGTCGCCGCCGCCGCCGCCGACCGACCGACCGGTAAGCGCCGCCCCGATCCGACCGCCGCGTGCCGCGGGCTCGCCGCCGCGCCGATCGGTGCCGGATCTGCGCCGGGGCGGCCGGATCTGGTACGGATCTCGCGCCTGCCGCGTAATTCCGTGGCCCTGTGAGGTAGCCTTGGCGTTTTGCGCCGTGTGTGGGTGTGGGTGTCTGTGCGCGCGCTTCGCGGCCCCGATCGCGTCGCCGTTGCTTTCGGCTCGGATCTAGCTGATGTCCAGCGTGCGTTTCTGTGGTGAACGCTGTGGATAAGTCGGGGTTTTGTCCGCATTTGCCAGTGGCTGGCTGGTATGAAACTGGGCCTGCTGTTGTGGATTGCAGGGGGAGGAGGAGGGGAGGGGAGGACGGACGCCATGGAGGCCGACTCCGGGAAGCTCTTCGTCGGCGGCATCTCCTGGGAGACGGACGAGGACCGCCTCCGCGAGTACTTCGGCCGCTTCGGGGAGGTCACCGAGGCCGTCATCATGCGGGACCGCAACACCGGCCGCGCCCGCGGCTTCGGCTTCGTTGTCTTCGCCGACTCAGCGGTCGCCGAGCGCGTAACTTTGGACAAGCACATGATCGACGGCCGCATGGTAGCTGCTTTACGCTCTCCCCTCCTTTGCATTGGCACGCATTTCGCTGGGAATTCTGTTGTGGAGCTGCTACTCACTGCGCTAGCTGAATTTCCCGTTTATGATTCAGGTGGAAGCCAAGAAGGCTGTTCCCAGGGACGACCAAAGTATCGCAAGTAAGAACAATGGCAGCAGCATAGGGTCACCTGGACCAGGACGTACTAGAAAGATCTTTGTTGGAGGCCTGGCTTCAAATGTTACCGAGGTTGAATTCAGAAGGTACTTTGAGCAATTCGGTGTGATAACCGATGTGGTTGTGATGTATGACCACAACACGCAGAGGCCTAGGGGATTTGGTTTCATCACCTATGACTCAGAAGATGCAGTGGATAAGGCTCTGCACAAGAACTTCCATGAGCTGAATGGTAAAATGGTTGAGGTCAAGAGGGCTGTCCCAAAGGAGCAGTCTCCTGGACCAATTGCACGTTCACCTGCAGGAGGGCAGAACTATGCTATGAGCAGAGTTCATAACATCCTGAATGGCTTCAACCAGGGTTACAACCCGAACCCTATTGGTGGTTATGGCATGAGGGTCGATGGAAGGTACGGTCTCCTTACAGGTGCACGGAATGGGTTCTCTTCGTTTGGTCCAGGTTTTGGAATGGGCATGAACATTGAAGGTGGAATGAGTGGAAATTTTGGCGCAGGCTCTGGTTTCATCAATAGCTCCAATGGGAGGCAAATAGGTTCTTACTACAATGGTAGTTCAAACAGATTAGGTAGTCCTATTGGGTATGTTGGCCTTAATGACGATTCAGGATCAATACTGAGTTCAATGTCAAGAAATGTCTGGAGTAATGGAAATCTGAACTACACAGGCAACCCTACAAACATGAATGCTTTTGCTCCACCTGGAAGTGGCGGAGGTATTCCTGGTGATGGTATTGGTTGGGGAGGTCTTACTTCTGCTCATGGGATGGGCAACATTTCAAACCTTGGGTCGGGAAACCTTGGCCGTGGAACTGGAGATAACTTCGGCTTGCCTTCCGGCAACTATGTGAGAAGCAATTCAACTGGTACCATTGGCGAGCCATTTTCTGCATCAGCCAATGCATATGAATCGAACAATCCAGGTGCATATGGCAGCAGCTCTATTTATGGTGACACAACCTGGAGGTTCACCTCATCTGAGGTAGACATGCCTCCTTTTGGTCATGATCTTGGAAATGTCGATCCGGATATCAAATCGGAAATATCAGCAGGTTATATGGGCAACTATACTGTTAATAATCAGACAAGCAGAGGTCAGTTGCTATTTCAACATTGTTCTATGATCTACACATAGTTTTCCTTTTCTTTTAAAAAGGAAACGTGCTTCCTAAATAAGTTTGATGTTCGAAGGGGCTGAAAAACATGTACAAAGTGCCTCTTTTCGTCAGTTTAGGGAAAAAATGTAGCTATTGAATCTGGAAACGAAAGTTTAATGGCCTTTCCATAAGCAGGACACATAGCGGCACATGTAATGGGCCTTTCTTGTGTGACTCTTTAAATTTCACACGCTACTCAACTACTTCTATGCACAGTACTTATTTTGTGAACTCTATTAGTTTGCGTTAATCAAAGCTTGTTTCTGTCACCCGTTATTCCAAATGCTCTGCTCGACTAACACTCTTTATTCTACAATCATTACCAAATATAAGCAATAAATCATGTAACTTTGGCTTGTATCCTATTTTCTATGGCAAGTTGGGACTTGGGACCTAACAAATAATTGCTGATACATATATAATATTTTGTTGTTTGATGTGACGATGAAAGGCTCGCAACTCATATTCAGAGCCAGGATGGCAGGACACCTTTTTTTTTTCATGTAGCATAGTGAGGTTAAGTTACTCTGCTGTCTGTACATTCATATGTGATTAGTTCATTTTACTCGGATACATGCAGTTGTTTTGATATACAACAGCAACAGCAATGAAATGTTTTATGCCTGATCAAGTTGGCGTAGGCTAGAGATGAAACCCAACATGAGCCAAGGGGGAAGAGAAACTTACGTCAAAGAAAAATACATCAATAATAGTAATTTTATTAGGGGATCTAAAGCCTTGTTTATGGTTGAGGCACGTGGGTTAAATCTTGCAGTTAATTTTGGTATGATAAAGTACAAAATTGATGCATGATGTTTTCGACAATTTGTTTTGTTCGTAATTGATGATGTTTGATGTCCAATTTGGATATAAAAAACCCCTGTAAAATCCCTTTTCTGCCAACCTCAACATGATCGTGCCAATAATGTTTGTTTTTTGACATACAGCTTCGATGTGGCCGATCCTTATTGAGTCAGCATTGTTGGCTACTAATTTTGACAAGTGACATAAGTATCCAAGCTGAATATATATATGTATATATATATTGACAACTGTATCTTCTTATCAAAAATAAGAAAGAGCCAACTAAACACACACCATTAGGCAATAAGACACAGTGCCAACTCTTATGCTTCCTTTTTCTATATTTTCTTGACTTTTGTACTTTTTTTCTCCTTTTCATTTTTGACATCATCACATAGCAAGGAAACATGCTAGGCGTATTTGATGGATGTTTTAAATATTTATAAATTCTTAGTAACATTCAGTGGTTATGGGTTGATCATAGTTAAATGTTCAGTAAACTAAATGCTTCATGTTTTCCCCTTTTGTGAAATTTTGTACTATAAGTCCATGAAACCAAGGTTCGTACAATTTTGGTCAGATTTTCTAGCATATTTCCCATTTACAATGGATCAAAATGCAGATATGTAGTGTAAGACTCATCCATTTGCACGACACTTGAAGAGTTGCAAATATTAATGGGAATCAATGTTTAGACAAGTTGCTGTTCCTAAAAGTTGCGTTGAAGCTACAACACTGTTTTAGATCATTTATAAATAAAAACTATCCTGAATTTTGGATAGCATCTCCGTTCTCGCAATAGGTTGATCATATTTATAGTTTATACAATTACATACAAGAACAATGGTGCAGTTAGCTTAGTTGGTGTGTGCCTAAAAATTACCGGTGATTCAAGATTGGATTATACACAAAAGCCATCCGTCGTATTCTAATTTCTTCATAACTGTGATATTGATTTGGGCAGCCATGCTCACTTGGGGGCTTCATATAGAGATCATTTGGTCAGTGTAAATCTCAATGTGGTGTTGGCAGGAGTTTCTTGTCTTGAATACATAAGCCATCTTCTATTCTGAACATTAGCTTGCTTCCACGTCAGTGATGTAATACAGTTGTTGTATTAACTACAAAATTGGAATGAATTTGTTATTTTTAAATAAATTGGAATTGGGTGCACTGCACAAGTATTATGTTGGCAATATGATATTTATGATTTATCAACCAATCCGTGCCTGGGATATATACTACTCTTTATTATTGAAACCTATATTGAGGACAGCTCTAGAACTTTAAATCTGACTAAAGTTTGTTGGATCCTTTGCAGGTATCACTTCCTAGGGAGAGTACTATTATATTCATATATGACTTGGGATAGGTGAAACACCCACTACTATATCAGGCTTTCAGGTGCATGACTGTGAATTGGTGATGTCAGATTAATATATGGGTTAGTTGCTTGTTTCTAGGTAACCAGAGGTGTGGTTTACGAACACCAAAAATGCTAGAGGAGCGGATACAAACATTTTGTGAAGCTTTCAGATTTTAGTTTAATTTCTACGTGTATTAGGTCTTTGTTTTTTGAATGAGATGTGCAGTGTTGATTGCGGCACATGCTTAGAAGTGTTCCAACATAAGCTGGAATTCTGTCATACGGAAGGATAAACTTGTATACCAAAGGAATGCTGTATTATCTTTGCCCATTTATGGCTACATTAGCAAGCTTGTTTTTATTCTCTTTAACCATTCCATTTGTATACTAGATATTTGCTTGGCTTAATATTCAAACTATTGGGGTGCAAAGCCATCTTGACCCCAGTAATAAAGCCACCAAAAGTACATACATGTACAATAGTTTCCTTTTTCTGTTGTGTGCCTGCCTCTGTTTAATTTTGTTTATCTTTTGGCGTATTTATGCATAAATCTTTTTCCATGCTCTGTTGTAAAGTGTATGGCGGTTTGTAGATTTACCCTTTTAACCAACAACATATCTTGCTTTGCTTCATGAAACTACCTTCACAGACAGAGGCCTTCACATCATGACTCTACCCAATTGCTTGTTCACTGTGTTTGTCCCAAATCGCTTTCGCATCCTACTCGGGGGCAGATAATTTTAGCGGGAACATTGACTGAATTTATACTGTTTCTGCCAAAAGGATCTCGACATCTCGTGGCATTAAACTTTAAGCATGCATTTATTTTTCAAAAGTTCAGAAACTTGTGTTTGTTAGCATATATGTGGAGTTAACTGGAAATGTCTACTCTTTCGATGTAGTTTGTTGACTTGTTCCTAAATCAATACTTCCTCCGTCTCAAATTACAATTCGTTTTGAATTTTCTAAATACGTATATTTTTACTGTGCATCTAGATGTACACTATATTTAGATATATAGCAAAAATTATATATCTAAAAAGATCAAAATAAAAAAAATCAAAACGAATTGTAATTTAAGACGGAAGGGGTATATTGCAATCCCTCGCCGGTTTTCCTCCCTGTCGAGCGTCAAGCACTATTGTAGACTGGTAGTTGAGAAGGCACAATTTCAGCTCCCATCTTCCTAAATGCTAAAATTGGAAATGGTTGGTCCAAAGGCATACCACCAATTGCAAGCCGGTGCTAATTCACGAGACGAATCTATTAAATCTAATTAATTCATCATTAGCACATATTTACTATAGCACAACATGGTCAAATCATGGACTAGTTAGGCTTAATGGATTCGTCTTGCGAATTATTTATGCAATTGATTGTGTAATTAGACTATATTTAATACTTCTAACTGGTGTCTAAACATCCGATCTGACGGCATTAAAATTTAGTCGCGGGCAACCAAACAAGCCCTTAGCAGCGTTTGCCTAAGAATTGAATTTATGACATGTGCCTAACTGTAACACTTGACAAAATGCTTGTTGGTCAAACTTGATTAGCACTTGAACAAAATGTTATTGTGAAGAAGATTCAGCGTTCCTCTCTTAGTTTGCTTACTTCTGTGTAAAGTCAGAGTGAGTTTGTGCTGCCTGGTTACGTCAACGGCTGAACCTTTACTGCCCTCCTTGAACTGGACAGCTAATATAAAAACCTCTAGACAGGACTCCTGGGGTAAGGAGACCAATGGGTGCCGAGGGACGTCGTTGCGGTGGTCTGATCGTGGCATGCGACACGGCGGATGGCCCAGCTGCCTGTGTGGCCCAGCCCGCCTGCCTTGGAGTCGACGACACGGCCCAGTGAGATGCCACGGTCGCGCTGCGTGGGGTCCGTGGGCTTGGGCGGTTGCGTTCGGTCGGTTCACTCTGCGGTAAAACAGTTTGTGGGCGGCAACTCATCGGCCTCGCATCTAACTGTGGGCTAAAGTTGAGAGGTGTTGTGGGCTAAGACAAGTAGCCCAACAACAAGGCTCTACTAAAGGGCCTATTGGCTACGGGCCGGGGTGAGGTTGGCTGGCCCAGTACCACATAGTCCACACCCTAAAAATGATCGTACCAGAAAAAACTTGTTTCGAAGCGAAGCGTTTAATCGAGTACGAAAATCTTCGCTTAACGAGAAGGGAAATTTGGGTCATCCACGCAATAAAAGGCCGCGAGGACATGAGAGGGACTGATCCTCACTGCTACTCCATATTTGTACAGTACCGCGGGATAGGTGCTGATTTTGCAGTACCGAGCAAGCTAATTAAGCCCAAATCCCAACACGGCTATCGAACAGTGGGTCGACATGCGTTACTGTCTACTGATGGAGGCCGCGCAACCCGGCACGCCGGTTTGCAAAGCTAGTAACGGAGCCGTCAATGTCAGCCAGCTAATCAACAATAGCGAGTGGATTAATGCCATTCACGTTGCTTGAAATCTCCGTGCCATCATTCTGCGGTTCCTTGGCGCCGGCAGTACTCGTCACCGTATGCCACAAGGAAGAACCACCACATTCCTCGATCACCGCACCTAGAGGTGGTAAAGGATATTAAAATTTAATCTAAATAATTTAAAGGCCGGATTTTAATTTTATACGTAAAAATATATAAAAATCAAGTTGTATTGCGAGGAGATCACTGGAGCCGTCGCCGTCGGTTACCACCCCGCGCCCTCGTCGTGGCCGTCTCTGCAGCCTGCACTGGCCTTTCCGTTCTGTCGAGACCATCTCTGCTCCTCCCTTTGCTTTGCGTCATTTTCAGGGGCTTTCATCACTCCCCCCACGCCGCACGCGCGCTTGAGCCCTGCCCGCCTTTTGTTGCCGCCCACCCAGCTTTGGAATCGCGGGGGCGCGACCGACGCCGACGCCGCGTGATCATCTGAGGCGATGCGAGCGACGAGCCCCTCCTTTTGAGAGCACGCGCGGACACGAGGCGTGCAAAAGCGTCCTCCACCACTCCACATCCCCGGCGCCACCGCCCACCGCCACGCCGTGCCTGCGAAAATCTGCCAAATGCCGCGGCGCCGCCCCCCTGTTCCCGTTGAAAAAAAAGAAGAGGAGCGCGCTGCGCGGCGCGGCCCTTGCCGTGCCCTGCCCGTGCGCACGCCCATCCAAATCCGCATCCGGCAAAGGTCCGTCCGTCCGATGATGAGACGAACGCTACCGCCGGAGGCAGCCTGGCAGGGTCGTCGGTTTGTTTAGCCTGGCGGCTGGCGCCGGCCGGTAGCCGGTAGCGGGGTCGAGGAGCGAACGGAAAAGTGATTCTTGCTTGCTCGCTCGGCCCCCGTCCTCACCGCGCACCGCGCCCACTCATGACGGCCCGGCGCCGGCCACGCCAGTCGCCAGCCAGCAGAAGCCGCCCGCGCTGCTGCCCTCGGCGTTCACTGCGCCACTGGCACTCCACTCCAACCCACTGACAGCTCCGCACACAGCTTCCCCTGCCCCACGTGTCATTGTGATATCAGGCCCATCCCTAAACAACGGGTCGGCTAAGCCGGCTAGCAGCAGAGCAGGCATGGCGGCGCACACAGCCACCTGTCCTGTCTGCCCGTCAACCCGGGATCCCATCCCATCCCCCTCGCTAGCTAGCCACCGAGCGAGCAAAAGCGGCTACAAAGATCCACGCCGCACTCGCATCTCGTTCCGTTCCGCCCGCGGCGTGCTTGTTTGTTGCGGCGGTGCGCGCGGACTGTGCTGTGCACGGCAGCATCGGCGGCGAGCGAGCGTATACGTGTATACACGCAGGGAACCAGTACAGCGCCCAACCACCTCCCCTCCCCACCTTCCCCCTCTCCGTCCTCCCTCATCATCACTCGCCACCCGCCTGCCGCGCCATGGTGTCGCTCGCCGGCTCCCAGATCCCCTCGCCCTCGCCGGGGCAGAGCCCCTGCGCGGCAGCGGGGCCGCAGCGCCGCCCGGGGCGCTCTATGCGCACCATCCGCTCCGCGCTGCTGCAGCCGGACTCCGCCCCGGGCTCCCCGGCGGCCCCGCGCGATGGCGGGGGCGGCGGCGCGGGCGACTCCGACATTGAGAACCTCACCGACTCCGTCATCGACTTCCACCTCAGCGAGCTCGCCGCCACCGCGGGGCCCGCGCACCCGGCGGCCGTCGCCAAGTCGTCCTCCGCCATCAACGCGGCCGCCACGGAGCTGCTCGAGCTGTCGCGGGACTTCTCGGACTACTCCAGCTTCAACTCCGACATCTCCGGGGAGCTCGAGCGCCTCGCGATGGCGGCGGCGGGGGCGGGGGCGGCGTTCAGATCCGACGCGCCGGACCCGGCGCGCGCCGCCGTGGATCTGAACGACCTCGAGTCCATGGATCTGTCGCCGGACGCCGCGCCGCTGGAGCGCGTGGAGCCCTTCGTGCTCGCGTGCGTGCAGGCGCTGGGCCCCGACGCCGCGCCGGACGCGCGCCGCGCCGCCGCCGCCAGGATACGGCTGCTGGCCAAGCACCGGTCCGACATCCGGGAGCTGATCGGGGTGTCGGGCGCCATCCCAGCGCTCGTGCCGCTGCTGCGCAGCACAGACCCGGTCGCGCAGGAGAACGCGGTCACCGCGCTGCTCAACCTCTCTCTGGAGGAGCGGAACCGTTCGGCCATCACGTCGGCGGGCGCCATCAAGCCGCTCGTCTACGCGCTCCGCACTGGCACGGCCGCGGCCAAGCAGAACGCAGCGTGCGCGCTGCTCAGCCTGTCCGGCATCGAGGAGAACCGCGCGACCATCGGAGCCTGCGGCGCCATCCCGCCGCTCGTCGCGCTGCTCTCCGCTGGCTCCACGCGCGGTAAGAAGGACGCGCTCACCACGCTCTACCGCCTCTGCTCCGCGCGCAGGAACAAGGAGCGCGCGGTCAGCGCCGGCGCCATCGTTCCGCTCGTGCACCTCATCGGCGAACGCGGCAGCGGGACGTGCGAGAAGGCGATGGTGGTTCTAGGGAGCCTCGCGGGCATCGCCGAGGGCCGTGACGCTGTGGTGGAGGCTGGCGGGATTCCTGCGTTGGTTGAGGCGATCGAGGACGGTCCTGCCAAGGAGAAGGAGTTCGCCGTGGTGGCGCTGCTGCAGCTGTGCTCCGATTGCCCGCATAACCGTGCGCTTCTTGTACGCGAGGGCGCCATCCCGCCGCTTGTCGCGCTATCACAGTCCGGTTCTGCCCGTGCCAAGCACAAGGTACGCAACACAAACTTTTACTCGTGCTTCTTTAGGTTTAGCTGCATTCTATTGGCTAATCAATGTTTGGTTGGAATCGGGCATGATTTGCTAAATTTTATTTGAGTAGTATTGCAGTTGTTGATTGGACTAGATCGATGTTGAAGTCCTTTGAGGGTTTGATGTGACTGAAGTCACTTGCCTTGCCTGTCTGTTTAGAACTGATTGTACTAAACAGTATGCAACGGAGTCATCAGTTTGAGTTTGATTGAAGTCTGATTGACACCAAGTACTGAAAAGTACACTAAACCTAGACGAAAGAAAGGGCTCACTGTACATGTACTCGTGGTTTAGGTAGATTTCTACCTGTTCCTATGAAATGCTCAGTGTTATCCATGCTTGTTAAAAGGCGTTCGTGCTAGGTGGCATGCATAAAGTCAGGTGTTGACCTCTGGATTCGGTTCACATTGTGGAGATACGCACTAGGTTTATTTTTTACATTTGTCAAGCAGAGTCGAGGATCTGTTAAATCTTCAGTGGCACAGGAGGATGCTTGCTGCCTTCTGCAAGTCAACACTGCAGTGCTTTTGCTACTAACTAGGTCCTTCCAGGAAACAACATATCTTGTTAAATTAAGAAAATTGCTAGTTTATTATGAAAGTATCGGTGTTCATTAAAAGAGAATGCCTAGCTTGGAACAAATGTGCGTTCATTTGTCTGGCTTACAAATAAAAAATGCATGTGCTGATCTCTTTTAGTAATTTATGAAAAGGGCTTCCAAATTACAGAAGTTGTGGAGTCACCAAGGTTTTGTTATATAATTTGCAGGCCGAGACTTTGCTTGGCTACCTGCGGGAGCAGCGACAAGGAGTTGGATGCAGAGCTGGATCAGTGGCAGCTACAAGCTTGGCTAGGTAAATCAGGAATTATGTGGTCAAAGTCTGCTTCATTCTCTGCTGGAGTCTTGAGATCGGAGCAGCTGCCTGAGGGGATGTGGTGTGATGATCATCTGTAAATAACAGCTGGTTTGGATCGGTTTGGTTATGTCTTATGTGAATAGACATGTGGTTTGGAGTGCGAGATGCTTTGGTTGGTCACTAACATCAATGAAGAGAGGTTTCAGGGGATGTCAGCGGAGGATTTGGGTGCTAAGGTTAATGATATGCTGGATTGTAGCTGTGTACAGGATGCTAGGGTTTGCTTGCATGGCCTTGTCAGGTTATAGGAGAATGTTGGATCCTCAACCATGTGTTTTTTTGCTTGAGGTTTGGAGTCCACATTCCCCTGTTCGTTTTATCTAGTTGCACTTGTTCGTCATGATCCCCTCATTTGCTCTGAATCTGTGGTTTCGGTACTCCTGACTTCGTGGTGTTTCCGCGAGGTGAACGATCTGGTACTTCGAACGTATGGCACACATGCTCAACATAATCTGTCATTTTTGCTACTCAGATGTGCAGATCTTTTAGGGCTGTTCCCGTTCATCTCTGAATTCCTGCTTTTCCCCAGGCCCAGCAATTGGGTCACGGAAAACTCCATGTATTCAGAGTTTTTGTATGATCAAGACAGAAACTTACACTGCTGTAATGGATGGCGGAGCTGATGTTTTGTCTTTGCTGGGCAGTAGCATTCAGGAATTGAGCTAGCACTTCAAAAGATACATATCGGAGATTTCACAGTTTAACATCGACGGGGTATGAATGCCAGCAATGGAAGTTTCTGAACTTTATGATCGCCAACCATTCGGCTAGGCAAGCTGTCACGAATGGTGACTCCTTTTAGCGACTGCTCTGGATATGCCGTCTACCTCGTCGGTTCTCATCACTGTCAGAAATTTCAACACATGAACCCAAAATGTGTAAAGCCCATGCTAAAAATCCCCAGGCCGATCCTGGATCTTCTGCTGGGTATAACTGCGATCTCCGTGAGACAAGATCGGCATCACCTCCATCGCATTGCACAGACTGCGTTCTCTCGAGTCACTGTCCCGGCTAGCTGGCCGCAACAGGGGCCAATGGCCCGTGTCCCGGCGCCATGTTCCTCGGCAGATGGTTGGCGCCGTTCCGGAGAGAAAATTTCGCTCGCTCCAATCATCTCGTTCATAGCAGCATCAGAGTGCGACCTGTCTAGCGGAGCAGGAGACGGAATCAATTCGAGGCTGATCCGCGGACGCAAACCCAGTTGGGCGCTGGCTGCCCCCGGCAGCTGGCCTGAGCGTCCCTGTTGTTCGGTGCCAGGGATGTGACGACGACGTCGATGCGATCGGGGCTGATCGCTCGCTTTCGATGCCAATTCTGGAGAGGATTCGACTAATCCGGGTTCGAAAATGGTGAGGGAGACCGGCGGCGTTAAGCCGTTAACTGAACCGGTAGGCCAGCCACATGACGAAGTCTGCCTCTGATTTGGTGAACAGCTTGCAACAATACCAGGCCTGGAAATATTCCATGTTTTTAGAGCCATCGTACTGACGACGGATTCCAGCAGAGGTCACACTCGACGCAAGAAGCCAGGTTGCAGAACCTACAGGTCATTTTTGCATCTGATTTGGCTCTGCCTCTGTACCTGGAGTGTTTTTTTTTTGAAAGACCCTCTGTATCAAAGTGTTAAGCTTGCAACAGCAAAGTCTTCAGATATCCAGCAGTATCTTAACAAATATCAAATCGTGTACCACTCGTGCAAGAATAAAAACAAGAGGCGCGCAGCACGCTCCAGTCTGAACGCTGAATCCGCTGCACCCTTGCCGCGCCGATGTCTCTCTGGACTGTACTTGACGGTCAGCGTATAGAGAAGCTAAAAAAACGTCACCAGGTTCCAGGTTGGCGACCAATCTCCTCCTGCCGCCGACGCTGCCGGGCAACTTGCGATTTTTTTCTTTTGCTTCGTGACCTGTAAAAATCGACGGCGTGCACTACTCCTCTCCCGCCGCTGAATCCAATCCACGCGACCCCCGGTTCGTTCGCTAGCTCGTGTCCTCGTCCCCGTTACAGGCTGTACAGGGCGCAACAGTGCGACACGGAACCTGTAAGAAAAGGAAGCACCCTGTCCTGAAAGGAAAAGGTTCCCGTTCCTGCACCGGAAAATCGGAGGTCTCGGCGGCCGTCGCCGTCGCCGGGCCAGGGCCGGCGGGGACGTGCCGCCGTGCCGGTGTGTTTTTCCTGCGGTTCCGTGCGGCGAGGCGCAGAGAGCCGAAAGCGGCTCGTACCGGTGAGGCGGTGACGAGGCGTCGCCGTCCGTAACGGCACGGCCATGTGCGCCGGCCGCGGGGGGCGAGATGCTGGCCGTGCTGTACCGTCACCGCACTGTGCGAGCGCCGGGCTTGTATTGCGAGGGACCAAGGCCAACCATGTAGATGGGCATGTCCAAGGACCCAGCCGTCCGTGCAACCAGGAGATGGCACGCAGCGCATCGACCAGGACTTTGGGCGACTGAATTCCATGCTTGTTTTTCATGGGCCAAACACTGAGGAAAATAAAAGAAAATCCCAGTGTTTCAGAGCAACACTGATGTAGAGATACTAGAGATAGAGATGACAGGGACACACGGGGAGAGGTCCGGAAAGGCGTGGCAGCGCGTTCCATTTCCACGAAGCTCAGCCCCGATCAGTCAGGGATTCAGGACAAAAGCAGGCAACACGCCAAACATGGCTCCCTCAGCTCGCACCGTCAGCGTTCGTTTCCACGCTCCCACTACGTCATCAAGCGTTCAATCACGACGGCTCCAACGGTCGGGCGAGAAGACAAGACAAGAACGCTAGCAGCCTAGCATGCGCACAACGCATTTATTGAGGGTGTGTTCGTTTCCCTGCCTCTAAATTTTAGAGGGGTCACATCAAAGAGAATCTTGTTATTTAGAAGTATTAAATAAAGTCTAATTACAAAACTAATTGCAGAACCCCAGGTCTAATTCGCGAGACGAATCTAATGAGGTACATTAATCCATGATTAGTGGATGATTACTGTAGCATCACTGTGGCAAATTATGGATTATTTAGGCTCATTAAATTTGTCTCGCGAATTAACACCCATCTGTCAAAAAAAAATTATAAAAAGATTTTATTTAATACTTCTAAATGATAAGATTCTCTTTGATGTGATGGGTCTAAAATTTAGAGGGGAGGAAACGAACACCCCCTGAGTCAGATAAAACGTTGATAAAAAAAGAAAATGATTCAGATAACCCAATCTCCAGAACAGCGTTCCCTGATACGCATCGACCACTCAGCCGTACTATTACAGATCAGAACCATTTCTTCGTGCCCTACAACAGGATAGGAGCTGTACTACCATGGCGGATCGTTCGTTCGTAGTCAAACTCGCTGTAGAAGAACAGCGGCAGCTGGGCAGGATCTGCCGTCTGAATACGCCAACGTCGATCGCTCATCGAAGAACATGAAAGCTATGTGAACTTCTTATCCCTTATTTGGGCAGGAGACTCTTTTAGGTCCATGGAAACTCTTCTGAGTGGAGTTTTGGGTATCGAAGTTCGTAATCGGGTGTTAGTATTGGGCCGGGCCCAAATCAACTGCTCGCAACTATTTTGTCGTTTCTTTTTGAAGCCTGAATTATTCCTTGGGAGAGATTTTAGCATCGGGCAAGTGGCATCTGCTTCGAAAATCGGAACTGTCTTTGAACACTTGTTTCACTTTCAGGCTGTGGGGTCGCCGAAAACACATAGACCACCGATATGCCAGGCGTAGCAACCACCACAAAAGACCCAACATTTAAGGGGGTCTCGCGGAGGCTAAATTTTAACCCTATCATATAAAAAATTTATTATTTAAAAGTATTAAATAAAATCTAATTATAAAATTAATTGCATAATCTTGGGCTAATTCGCGAAATGAATCTAATTAGATATATCAACACATGTTTAGCGGATGGTTATTGTAGCATCACTGTAACAAAGTATAAATTAATTAGACTTATTAAATTCATCTCACGAATTAGCACCGTACCTATCTGTGAAAAAATTTGTAAATAGATTTTATTTAATACTTCTAAATCGCAAGATTCTTATTTGATGTGACGGGTTAAACTTTAATCCCTCGGAACCAGGCCACAGGCACGGCCCTCCATAAGGATAACACGGCTGTTAGTACTAATCCATATACTATTACGGCAAGTGCTTGCTACTAATTATGTGGCATCTGAGCATTTTGGTGCATGGATTCCAAAAAGGAGGAGGTTACATGAGCCTTGATTTGGCTTTGGCTGCTGGACTCAGGGAGCTAGTATTGCCAAGCGGGAGAGCCACGCCTAAACTACACTAAGAAAAAGGCCATCGCTAACTAGAATCTGAGAGTACCTTTCCCTGTGGTCACAACTATAACAAACCGCTGGATCCACAAGCAAGATACTTGCACTCAAGTTGCCATCAAGCACACGTTGATGTGCCGTTGCTTACTTTCTTCTGGTCAATCCATTACATCCGCGCATGTGCCACCTCAACATCATGATGGAAGTCGCATGAGCTCGCTTCAAAAGCCAGTTTTTGCTTGGCTTCTGAACTTGGAGGAGATTCAGCTTTTCTTTTCTTTTTCCCCACATCAGGATTCAGTTCTTCAAGGAGCAGAGGTGATTAGAGACTGGATTCAGGCAAACAAACACAGCTGCACTCAGCATTCAGGCAACTTGCGAAATGTCTTGGTTCTGATTTCTGGATAGGCCCGGTTGAGTAAGCAACATTACTCGACCATGCGTGAAGCAGCATTTGACATCGGCGTACACTGCTTCTCGTCGAGTCCTCCAGCTACGCTCGACGGCGTCCAAGCTGCAACCCCGGCAGCTGAAAGAACAATAACGCCGGCGACTAGGACAGTGCAGAAATGTGTGCCGAGCCGACGTTTCACCGTGCGGTCTCCGGGCCTATCGATGACCCACTCCTTTCACCCACCCAGCAAGAACATGCTTCGCAACCGGCACATGCTGACGGTTGCAGGACCATCCGCGAGGCGGAGAAGAAACGGTCTAAAAAGCCCGGCTCATGGGCGCCACTGCCACCACCCGTCCGTCCATCCCGTGGAGCCGTCAACCGCACATGGGCCAGATTCGGTCGGGTCTTCGCCTGCCTACTCATCGGCGTACTCCAGACTCCACCATGCCGAAGCTTTCGTCCCGCTCCTGGCCGCAGGCCGCTCCATCGCCGCAGCGCACGCGCACGCACCAGCGCGGTCGCCCCGTGCCCGTCCCCGTGCGCCGCGCGGTCGGCAGGCGCAGCGGCCCGGCCCCACCGCGGGGTGGCCGGCGGCAAGGCCACGCCGACCCGGCTCGCGAACCCGCCCGCTCGTTCGCGATGATGGCGGAAAAGGGCCCCCCGGCGAGGTGATGATCCCCGCCTTGAAAAACCCTGCGCGAGCGTGCGTGCGAGCGCGCCCGCGCCGGGGCCCTCCCCTGCCGGACCCCGCCGGGCGGACGGACAGGGACAGGCGCCGCCGGCCACGGCACGCGCCCACCCACACCCACCCCCGCCCGCCCGCCCGCCCGCGGCCGCGGACCTGGTAGAGCACCCGGCAGCCCACGCCGCGTCCGGCCGGTTCGCTCGTCGCCGTTCGGTTCCGCCTCTCCGATTAAACAACGCGGCCTGCCCATGAAAAAAGATCCCAGGTGGCGGCGCGCCACTGGCCGCCCCCCTCACGCGCGCTGCCGCCGCAAGGCGCCAAGCCGAGCGCGGCCGCGAAAGCGCGAACCAGCCTTGACTTTTCGGGCTGTCACGGCGGGCAAAGCGCCCCCACGGGCTGCGCTGCGCTCCCGGCCGCGGACTTTCTGCGACCCCTTTGGCGGCCTTTCCTGGGCCCTTTTATCGAGCCCGGGTTGTTTACTACTTGATGAACAGTGGGCTGATCGCTACGTATGCGGTCGGGGTCTGATGAACGGGGGAATTGGGCGCCTTTGAATACTGTACAGTACTCTGTCTCTACGATTCTATACGAAGCACATGGCAGCAGTCCTACATACACTGACGCTACGGCCCGGCCCGGCCAAACAAGGCAATAAAAGCAAGCTCAGTTAGGTAAAGGGGGTAGAAAAAGGCGAAGGCAGCTAGAAAAATCTACTACTACTACTACCACCCCCCTAATCCCCTTCGGTGTTCGTGTTATATCCTCGAGCCCCCCATCCTGCCGCTCCGCTCTCTCCTCCGCTTGATTCCAGTGGCTCTGCTTCGCTCGTCCCCGTCATCTCTCTCGCGAGCGGGGCAGGCGCTTCGGACAGGGTAAGCGGCATCGCGAATCTGCTCCAATTCCCTCCCCTGCTCGGAGATCTTGCCCTTTTTCTCTTCTGCTTTGCTGGGATTTGAGCTCTTCCTCGCGCTTTCCCTTGCCTTTATTGGGATGGAAACCTACGCATCGTGAACTCCTTTCTTTAGTGCCAGTAGAGCGACGCTTTCGCCGGAGCTCCGGTGGGTTCTTGGGGGGTATTTCAGCTCCAGATGCGTGGCTGAGTTGAATCGAGTAAGGATAGGAGGGATCAGCAGACTGTTCAAGAAGCTTGTGGAGCTGGTGTGCAGTTCCCGCTTGTTTGGCTCGGCGCACTGGTGTAAGCATCATCTGCCGACAGTTTCGCTCCACCTACTCCTCGGATTTTGACTATGCAGCTGCCCATCCCACCGCCCGCTGAATTGAATTCCGTGGAAGAAGATAAGCGTGAATTATTGTATGGGTTTCGTCTGATTTGTCGCTTGCTTCCTCTTGGTTGTGGTCGCAGGGTTGGAGGCTTGGGAGGAGTAGAGTGTGGTCTCGCCATGGAGCAGCAGAAGGGAGGAGCGGTTTCTGCGCCGGCGGCCGCCGCCGCTGCCGCTAACGGGACCGGGGAGCTGATCGGGTACGTCGACGTGCACGTGCGGAGCGCGCGGGACATCCAGAACATCTGCATCTACCACAAGCAGGACGTGTACGCGCGGGTCTCGCTGCCGGGGGACGGCGCGCCGGTGGCATCCACGCAGGTGGTCAACGGCGGCGGCCGCAACCCGGTGTTCGACCAGTCGCTGCGCCTCGGCGTGCGCGCGGGGGACGTCGACGCCGCGCTCCGCTGCGAGGTCTGGATGCTCAGCCGGGTCAAGAACTACCTGCAGGACCAGCTGCTGGGGTTCGCGCTCGTGCCGCTCCCGGAGGTCGTCGCCGCCGACGGGGGCACGCTCGCCCGCGAGTTCCCGCTCACCACCAGCGACCTCTTCCAGACGCCCTCGGGGTTCCTGCAGCTCGAGCTGTCCTACATCGGGGTCGTGCCGGAGGTCGTGCCCATCTCGCCGACGCCCAAGCCGGCGCTGGCCGACCCGGAGGAGGAGCCGGAGACTAACGCCGGCGCCGGAGCGGGGAGCGGGAAGGAGTACGAGAAGATCGAGTTCCCCGACCTGAATCTCGTGGAGGAGAACCAGATCATGGTGTCCGAGTACACCGGGCTGCCGTGCGCGGCCGTGGAGGCGCAGAGCTCGGAGAGCCTGCTGACCTCGGAGCACGAGGACGGCGCCACGACCCTGAGCCACGAAGCCGGCGTGCGCCTCGTGGAGAGCTTCTCGACGGACCACAGCACCGCGGACTCGGTGGGCGGCTTCCGGAGCGACACGCCGGTCAGCAGCGTGTCCACCACGGAGTCCCCCGCCTCCGCGGCGGTCCCGGCCACCCCGCAGTCCAATTCCAGCTCGGAGCCGTCCGGGAACGCCCACTCGTCGGCCGGGCACAAGGAGAAGGCGGCGCCCGAGGCCGCCGACGCGGAGGTCGACTCGTCCCGCACCGTCCAGGAGAGCCCCGCGGCGAACTCGCCCGGCGCCGCGTCGGAGGCCGCGGTGGACAAGCCGGTGATCAGCGTCAACATCGAGCAGGAGGTGAAGGTGGACGGGAACCGGATCATGGACATGTACATGAAGAGCATGCAGCAGTTCACGGACTCCCTGGCCAAGATGAAGCTCCCGGCCTTGGACCTGGACAACTGCAGCAGCGAGAAGAGCAGCCTCGCCGCCGCCGCCTCCGATGCAGACTCCAGCGGCGCCGACTCGAGCGCTGTCAAGAAGCCGACGGCCGGCGGGCAGCAGGAGAAGCCGTCCCCCAAGGTGTTCTACGGCAGCCGGGCGTTCTTCTGATCTCCATCGGATCACCACAAGCACCGGCCAGTGGCCACAACCAACAGCGAAGCAAACTAGCAAAGAGACGGCATTTGCAGTGGTCTCAGCTGAAAATCTTACTAGCGCAGAGGAATAACACCACCTTCTCATGCTCTTGTTCTAGGTTTGTCAGATCGGGAATTAGTTGCTCTGCCTTAATGTATCAGTCAGTACTTGATGAAAAAATGGTTTGGTTTCTCTGTTTTTAGCACTGAGGTTTTAGCTTCTGATGCTGTTTTGCGAGCTAACCATGACCGATGTCCTCAAAGTTCGTCGGCGATCATTACCGTATTACCTACCGTCCGTACGGTGGCCGGTAGTAGAATGCCGGACTTCTGATTGGTTCAACAGAGGTGCCAGTCTGCAAGATCTAGGACTGTAACAGACTGGTGGTGGTTGAGTTGCTGTGAAAGTGTGAAGCCTCAGTCCTACACTACCCGCTGGCCACACTGGCACATGATTTTGTCAGTGCCAGGGCTGTTTGGATTCCATGATTAATTTTTAGTCCGGTCGCATCAATATTTGATGTAAATTTAGAGGATTAAATATTACCTAACTATAAAGTTAATTGCATAAATGGAGACTAATTCACGAGATGAATCTATTAAGCCTAATGAATCCATCATTAGCACATATTTACTGCAGCACAACGTTGTCAAATTATAGACTAATTAGGTTTAATGGATTCATATCGCGAATTAGTCTCCATTTATACAATTAGTTTTGTAATTAATCTATATTTAATACTTCTAATTAATGTTCAAACATCCGATGTGACGGGTATAAGTTTAGTCCAGGAATCCAAACGCCCCCTTGCTCGTGTTAAGATTTGAGATTCCTCGTTGCAATTGTTAGTTGGCTGTCAATTGGCCTAATCCACTGCTCATACTTTTCTAGCTCGAGCTATGGATTGGAGGGCGAGAGTGAACCCGAAGCCTAATCCGTACTCAAATCCTCGCGTTGTTACCATCATTATGACCATCTCAGAGTAGCAAAGTATTTTTAAGGAGGAGTGGATGTTCACTTGACAGCAAGTACGTGGACCATTGTCACACGCATGTATTTTCTTTAGCACATCCACATACATTTGTACACATCTCAAAAAAAAAGATATAAATTTCAACACATACCAATTGCGGTGGAAATGTAGAAAGTAGAAGCACACTGCTAGGTCACAAGGTCATCATGTCGTCTGGGCTTTTTAGTCCATGCCCATGTTTTTTCTTCTTTTCTTCTTCCTGGTCCCTTGTCCCTGATGACTTCATCTCGAATGCAGAACGAACTGTTTGCCCAAACCCGTGTAAGATTCTTGTTTTTCAAACATATCCTGAAAACTTGGTGAGGTATGCCATATCATTATCGCTCCACTAGCAATAAACTAGACTAGAAAGGTCAATTTCTTGGAACTTCACAATCGCCAATGACGCCTTCTTTTCACCTAACCCCAACTAACAGTAAACTCGGTCACAAGTAAACGAAAAAACTGCCAAATAATTGGGTCCAAGAATCATTGTACCGTGTCCTTTTTTTGTTTCTTTGTTTCGTCCTTGGCCACACTCTTTTCCGGTACCACTACATGACTTCGCTTCTCATAGTCCACTATTGTACGTGCAGAAAATCAAAGCAATCCGCCACCCCCACAGACCCAGACCCTGGACCGCGCATCTTGCAGGACACTAGTCATGGACCTAGGCTCCTTTCTGGCTCAACTGCTTCGTCGTTGTCTCTTGATCAAGACTAACAAATGACATGGATTATGCGACACCTTGACAGTGAGAGCTACATGTTTGTCGAGGCAAAAGACCTACTAGGTGAGTGACTACTGCCCTGCTCCTTCCTTGCCAAGAAGATTGTTGGGTATCCTCTTGCATCTCGTGTGCGGCTCCTAGTCCTAGGTGGTGTGACTGTAGCAGGACACTTGCGCCGATCAAATTCCGTGTGGGTTGATGCTCGGAATACCCGTGCGGCGCAAGGATGAAAAGCCCAAAAGGCGTCCTAAGAATCCCAAACAGTGAAAGTTAAAGCGCATCTCCATGATTTTTTTCCCCTTTTATCTTCCCTCGAGCGTTTCCACGAGTGCTTTCTGCCCTGGCGGCTAAATCACCGAGTTAAATACGATTTGGCACGAACAAATCCCTGATGAATGGCCAGACCGGTTCACGTGGCAGACCGGCAGGCCGTGGATATCCGCGATCCGTCCCAGGAAGGAGAAGGATCGGATCGACGTCGTCACTGAATCCAAAGCGGATCACAAAGTTGGTGTGCGCAGAAAAAAGGCGGTAGAGAGAAAAAAGAGGCCGAGCACAGCAGGCCAGCAGGGAGAGAGCAAAACTGATGAGACCGGGACAGCGAGACGCTGACAGCCAGGAGGAAGCGTCGCGAAACGCGACCGGCCTCGTCCTTACCACCGGTCGATAGGGATCTCGGCCTCGTGCCCCACCGCCCCGTCTGCCTGCCCATCCATCACCGGATCATCCGCCCCCCGCCCCACCGCAGCGCGCCGCGCGCATCACGGGCACGAGCTCGAGCCCCATACCCTCGCTGTTCCCCTTGCTCGCCGCGCTCCGATCGGCGCCCCCACCCGCGCGGAGGAGAGCAGGGGGCCTCCGGGGCCCTCCCGCGCGGCGACCTCGTGGCGCTCCTGCGCGGTTGCTTCTCGTTCGGGTCGGCGGGGCGGAGGCGGCCCAAGGCCTCGCCCTTGCCCTCCCCGCCGCGCCTGACCGCCTCGGCGGCCGCGGCCGCGGCGGCAGCGGACGACGGGGCCAAGATGAAGGGCCTCTTCAAGTCGAAGCCGCGGACGCCCGTCGACGTCGTGCGGCAGACGCGAGAGAACCTCGTCCACCTCGACCTCAACTCCGGCTCCCGGGGCGGCGACGCCAAGCGCGAGGAGAAGGTGAGATCGAATCTGAGCCTCTGTTGAGGGCTGCCGTGGCTTCGACTCCCCGTTTCCGCCCGCGGGTTCGGCCTTGATTCCGCGTGGGCGTAGGAGCTGTTTGCTTAGTCCGCGATACATATAATACCCTTGCATCCGGCTAATTTCGTAATAGTTGGAAATGGTGCTGGCAAGCCAGAGCAGTTATACGAGTCTAAGGCTATTTGCCTTTGCTTTGCAAGTAAACTCCTGGAGATAGGTTTTTGGTGTATCAGCATAATACTTAATTATGATATTAGTTGGTGCAAATATGAGCATTTTGTAGGTTAATCTGGCAGCTTGTCATCATAACTCACTGCAGAGTTAGTGATTTACTACTAGTTGCGAGTGTCTGTAAGCATAAGTATGACTATGTAACATTTAGATATCTCGGCCTAAAGTACACACAACTTATTTTTATTTTTCTTCTAATAAATACTTGCGGCAAAGCTTTTGCTGCCCTGACAGAAAAAGATATCTCGATTTGAGTTATGCTGAAGTCACCACCAGCAAACCACAATGCACGAACAACCTCATGTCCAGAATTATATTGTACATGAACCTTTGCATACTTATCTAGGCCTATGGTCATCTATAGAAGAAGAAAACAGTATCCAAATATGCAGTGTATTATGTCCATTACAATGAGCTTTACCTAAGGCTGAGTTTATGCAGATGGCAGAGCTTGGCAAAAATATCAGGGAATTGAAGTCTATTCTATATGGCAATGGTGAATCGGAGCCTGTAACAGAAGCATGTGTGCAACTGACCCAAGAATTCTTCAGGGAGAACACATTACGGCTATTAATCATACATCTTCCAAAACTAAATCTGGAGGTATATAACTTGAATACTATTTTTGTATGTAGGTTGGTAACACTACTGAGACAGCTTTCATTATGTCCCTCTCCTATTGTGTTTACAAAAAAACACGGTAAATACTTAAAGATGCATCTCTACTTTTGATTGTTGCAGACTAGGAAAGATGCTACTCAAGTTGTTGCAAACTTGCAAAGACAGCAAGTATCCTCAAAGATAGTTGCGTCTGAGTACCTTGAGTCAAATAAGGATCTCTTGGACATCTTAATTTCAGGGTAAGGCTAATGTCTGATTAAAAGCAACTACTGATGATCACCCCTCTCTCTTTTTTTCAAATAAATCATTGGAAGATTTTCATATCTTGTTTGTTAATGCTACCCATGTAACCGCTGGTCCATGTATTCCATATCCCTCCATCTGTCTATTTGATTTTGATACTTGGTTGAATGCTACAGTAAATAAAGCTGAATAGGATGCTAAACATTGTTTCTCACGTTCTCAGACTACTTTTTTGGACTGACTGGGTGGCCTTTCATTCCCCCAGATACTTTATAGGTGCATAAAATCGGTTAAAAAATGTTTTTCCCCTTTTACCCTTGAACTCAACACTATCCAGTTATCATCATTTGAGGGATTAGATTATTGCGTATGTTCATGCATGTTTGCTTACACATGAATTTGACAATACGTATGAAGGGGGAAATCACTATATGCCATGGCAGCACAAAAAATGTGATTAGTATTTTAATATCTCATTAGCTTATTTTTAGGGAAATAGCTTCCATTAGCGTGATCTGGAATTAGTTGTGTATTCTTTTTAATATGGGATAGCTTTGTATCTTTTTGCTCATTATCTGCGCCTTCTCTCTCTATATTTCTTCACCTTTCAGGTATGAAAATATGGACATTGCTTTACATTATGGTGCTATGTTGAGGGAATGTATTCGCCACCAAAGCATTGCAAGGTGACACAGCTGAATTTAAATGCTGCTACACAGTATATGCTTTGTCACAATTAGTCGATGAATCAAGCATCACATCATTTGTATCATTTCAGTTAGTTCTATTTCTCTTTCTCCCCATTGTCGTTGAATTCGAAGTTCCTTCGAAATTGGTACTAATTTTTTGTATAGTGTTTGTTCATCGACAGGTATGTTTTAGAGTCGGAACACATGAAGAAGTTCTTTGACTATATACAGCTTCCAAATTTTGACATAGCTTCTGATGCTTCTGCAACCTTTAAGGTGAGTTCCTTAAATTTTGTACCTTTAACAATATTTTCCATATATTATAGTCTAGTCTGATCATATTATGCTACTGTAACCAGGAATTATTGACAAGGCATAAAGCAACCGTGGCTGAATTTCTCACCAATAATTATGATTGGGTCAGTATTTCTACCTTGGGAACATTATTGGCAAATTATTTCATTTACAAATGTTTTTGTTTCTTTCCTTGGCGCTGTATATGTTCAATCTATTTATGATCTTCTTAGTCAACGTCTAGTGCATCATTCGAGCAATACCTGATTATAATATTCTCTAGTTCGAGCTAACCTGATCGGATTGGTTAGATCGATAGATTGTTGGCAATCTAAATTTTACTTGTGAACCACTAGAATTTATATTGATGGTTCTTATATGAAACATAAGAAATTTATGTGGATAATCCTTCGAATTATTGGTTAATTCAATGCCTAGTTTGGCTGGCATCATAGCCTATTCTGATCTACTTGATATGTCTTAATTAGTACCATTTCTTTCGTGCAATTTTACTTTTCTAATCTTAACCTCTTTCATGACCATTCCTTAGTTCTTTGAAGAATTCAACACCAGGTTGCTATCATCGACCAACTACATAACGAAAAGGCAAGCTATCAAGGTACTACCTTTCTTTTATGATTGTCTTTGTCTGTGCTTTATTTTTATGGATTACTAACTGCCGAGTGCAAATCTCAGTAGATTTATAAAGTCTGCTTCATAAGGCGGATCGTCTAGGGAACTAGGTGGAACAGCACCGCCTTGCGTAGCAGTTAGGTATTTTTCCGTCTAGGGCGGTTTATGGCTTGATCTTTGTATAAAAGTGGAACAAATTGGAGATAAGGAAAGACTACAGTCATGGAACTCATGATAATGTGATATTACTCTAGCCACCTATGAAAGGTACAGCCGCCTGCCTAGCGCCTAGCACTTTTTGGAACATTCTATGCTGTGTTGTTCTGTCATATGAAAATTATCCTGCATATCTCATGCACCTCACTGTGCTTTTACAATTTGTTAGTGGAACGTTTAATCAAACAACTCTAGGTTGTGTTGTTTGAAGTTTGAATGGTCAAGTAGCTTGCTACTGAACTTTCCTGAGCCTTCTCAGCTATGATTGAAGAGAGCACCTTTCAAGATCTTATATAATTTCTTAATTGATCAAGATTGTCACGTTAATATGCTTATCCTTTCAGTTGTTGGGAGATATGCTGCTGGATAGGTCAAATGCTGCAGTCATGATGCGCTATGTTAGTTCCAAAGACAATCTTATGATTCTGATGAATCTCTTAAGGGTCAGTATACTTCATTTCACTTGTAGCAACTTGAGCTTACAATCAACACATTATCCTCGCTTGAAGTGATCTACCCTTCAAGTGACCCCTTAACCTCTTTTACTATTGCTGTCAATGTTATCTTTACCTTCCAACTTTTTAATGTTTTATTTTCTCAGGATTCAAGTAAAAATATTCAAATTGAGGCATTTCACGTGTTCAAGGTAAGTAGTACACCCATAGCATTTATTTTAATCCACAGAAGTTTGCTTACACTCATCATTGTACATTATGCATCACAGCTATTTGCTGCAAATAAAAACAAACCGGCTGAGGTTGTGAACATACTGGTCACTAATAGGAGCAAGCTTCTTCGCTTTTTTGCTGGATTCAAGATTGACAAAGGTATACCTGCTTCAGCTTGGTTTGTGTTGCTTGCTAATAATCACAAAGACCTTAGATGTGGTTCAGTCATATTTCAGTTCAGCGATGATCTGTTTTTTTTTTTAATGTTGACCGAATTTATTCACTGTAGTCGTTGACTGTTTGGATTTAATATGCCAGTATAACAGTTTGGCATCAACTAACACTGCTATTATATTATAAATCAGAGGACGAGCAATTTGAAGCAGACAAGGAGCAGGTCATTAAAGAAATATCGGCACTTTGAGTGTCTCAGGATGTAATTAGTCATTGTGATGAATTTTCTTTTGTTAAGAAAGTGCATGTGTAATAATAAACCTCTGTGTATTATTATGTTGGACTTAGCGGAACAATATGATTATATGACCAAGTTGGAGTTGGACTCTTCCGTGAAAATGTGATAATCTCTATAGATTGTGGGGTTCTTCATGCACATTTTTTTTATAGATGTGCCTCAATGACATAAAATAGATTTAAATGCACAATTACTATACAAACTTGGCAGACGGGTGCACTTACGAGTATCATCCATTTGGGTATACCAACTTAACAGGTACAATGTCTCTTAATTGCTTGTTTGGGCACACTACGTGGCGGACAAGTGGAAAAGGCAACCAAAAGGAAAGAAACCAATCAGCAGAATATGGCGGTGTTAACTGAAACATGAAAGAAAACAGTAGAACTCACCGATACACATCGTGAACATGCGCAGAGGCCTGAGCACTGCAGGGGGAGGACTGGAGGAGGGCGACGCGGATCAAGTTGATTGGCGGATAATGCGTGTACTGATCAATTTCCCTACTCAATACATGGCAGAGACACATGATGGCTGAGGAGTTCAGGATAGAGCTGAACCCGTCGCAGCACTGCGCCGTTGGCGCCACGACCGTTCCATTCGTTAGAAACTCGAGGCACTAGAACGCACCGAACAGGGTACGCCGCCGGGGCTGGATGATCGCGCCACGTGCGGGGGAAGCTTGTTTGTTGATACCCGGAGACAGATACGCCGCCGGAGCGCCCAGGAGAATTCCCCCGTATCCGCCTTGTTAGGCTTCCCTCGTCGTACTAGCTGAGTTGTGCGAATTTGGGCCGGATGTGCGTCTTGTGGTCTGGCACGATCGATCATCAACGGCCGGGCGGCTCAGGGAGATGAGGCGGTTGTTGGGTCACGGGGAAGACGAAGCGGCCCGCCCGTAAAGCTGCATGGCTGCCGCCGTGACCTCACCTGCTGCAGTTGCAGGCGGAGGAGCCCCTGCCCTCTGCCAAGTGCCAAAGGTGAACACCTTTGACCGCCATGAGAGCTGAGCATCTCTCCTGCTTTCCAGTGCCAATAATTCAAATGTTGTTTAACGATATTTATCGATCCAGCGAGATCAAAAATTATTTCCCTAGCTTTTTTTTTGCTAAGGATGCAGCATAGGCGATCTTTTTTTTTAAAAAAAAGTTAGCCTGCACAAGAAGACAAGCACAGCAACGGCCCTGTGTGCCACCGTACTTTCTGCCAGAGGGTGGCAGCTTCTTTTTGAGACGCCGAAGGGAGGGGAGCCACCAGAGATCGAGAGCCCCCTGACCTGCTCTTCTTCCTCCCCTGTTCCAATCCAACCACTTCTGCAGTTCTGCCCACCCCACCTTCCCGTCATGGCGTCCTCCTCCTCCGACGAGTCCTACTCCGAGATCGTGGCGCAGCTCTCCGCCGACCACCCCGAGTACCTGCTGGACAAGCAGTTCGAGCTGCCGGAGTGGCTCTACTCCCGCAAGGTGAACCGGGTGGTGTGGGGCACGACACCAGCAGCGTGCCTGACCCCAAGTTCCCCGACCTCACGGAGAAGGGCTTCTGGGCCAAGGCCTCCTCCTCCGCTGCCCTCAAGCAAGCCTGCGACGACCGCAACGACAACCCCGCGCTCCCGGAACGGCTCGCCGACTACCCGCTCACCCTCTTCATCCTGCCCACCACGTCCCCGCGTGAGGTCTTCGACATCACCGCCCTTTTGCCCAGTGAGCTGCGAACCCCGGCCATCCGCATCCACAACCGCGTCGAGCAGACCACCAAGCTTTTCGCGCGCAACGTGGTCCAGGAGCTGCTGCTTGACATCGGAAAAGCCGGGGATAATGTGGCCGTCGACACCTTGCGTCTCAACACGGCCATCGAGTCCGAGATCAAGCACCGGGAGGAGATGGAGCTTCAGTACTACCAGGCCGACGCAGCTTACAAGGCATCGCCGACGCCGGAGACCAACCTGGAGGCGCTTGCGGCCGTGAGCCGCCTCGACGTCGCCCGCCAAGTCGTCGAGGCACTGTTGCCAGCTCGGGCGTGCGTCACCGTCCTCGGCGAGTCGCTCCGCGACAAGGCCGCCGCCCTCGAGCAGGCTATGGAGAGCTCCACCTTCATGGGCTGCCCCGTGGAAGAACACCCTGGTGATACGTTACCTCATCCAGGAAATTAAACACTTTTAATTCCTTGCAACCCCCTACCGATCTGCCCTGGTTGTCTAATCGTACCCTGCATGTATTTCAACAGGAAAGTGGTGGATTGATGGCAAAGGAGTGATGGAGACGGCGCCGGTGACTGGACATGGAGCTGGCGGCGACGGGGGGTTGTCCAGGCGGAGGTGGCTGAACATGGACCTGGCGGCGATGGGGGCGTCGCGGCGGCGGTGGCTGACGATCACATGGACATGGAGTAGCGCAAGCAAGAAAGAAGCTTTCACTGACAGCGTTAAGATTCTCATCGGAAGAACTGCCTCATCTACCCTTTTATTTGCGTTGTTTACGATTTGATGTTTTCAATCGTGGTTGTGGATGCAATGCATTGTGCTCCACATTTCCACAACATCTCTGCTGAATCGGAAGACGTGTTATCCTGTTCATGTTCATGTCGCTGAAACAAGGATCTTTCATGTTTTGTGCTGACTCGAGCGTTTTAGCAAGGGTTGGCTGGCACTCGATTTGTTTGAACTTAATTCAGTAATTGGTGGTTGGGATCCGGTTTGCACAGTGTTTCAGGTAGACTGCCACCTGAATTTCATTGGTTCAGGTTTGATGAAGAACATAGCTATATAGTTGGGCTTCAGTTACTTTTGGATTTTTCTAAAAAAAATTGTGATCAGATTGGCTAAAATAAGATGCAGTAAACAGATATTCGACAACCAAATACCATTTCTGCCATCTATGTTGCTAATCTGGTGGCAGTAAATTAATCGTTCATCCACATTACTTAAGAATAGACTTGAGATCAAACACGAGAGCACATGTGCATAACGTTTTTTTTCTAAACATCAAGCGGCTTATTATCTGTTTGCCATCAGTCAAAACTTCGATGGCTGCAATGTGTTTAGATATTCCAAGTCACGCTCATGGGTCATGGGCTATATGTTGCTTGTTTTTTCGTTCGTATGGCAAATTCGGCCCAGTCGAACTGCCAGATCTCGGTCATCAGACTTCGAATTTGCTTTGGGCCATCTTGTTTCCTGTTTCGTGCAGGGTATTGGTGACCAAACTCACAAAACAGGCAAACACAATTACGTCCTCAAAAAAAAAGGCGAATGGACATCCGTCAGACCACGGTCGTCTCCTTTTCGCCCGAGGACCCATTGCCTGTACTCCTGGTCCTGGACACGAGCTCGTACACCTTGTACGCCGGAACACGCTGCCGGCGACCAACTCCCGGCGCGCGCACCGTACCGCGACGCCCACGCCGCTGCCCCGGGCACTCCGCCGCCACGCTGAGCCCGCCGTGGCGCTCGTACGTTAAGGGGTCACGCCACGAACGGCGCCACCGCGACGTACACGTACCCGAACGCCTCCCACCACCACCAGCAGAAGGACTGGCAGCCGCCGAGTTCGGCATCCAGCGCGCGCAGCACGGCCACCATCTCTGGCTCTCTGCCCACGACTCGGGCTTCATCGCCTCGCCGGCCAGCGTACTGCCCTCAGAAAACGCGCGTCGCCGCCGAAGAATTTGCCGCCCCCGAGCGAACTAACCGTCGTCGGAGGCAGCACACGGCCTCAGGACGGCGTTGCTAGCCTCGGCCGGCCGGCTGGCCCGGTCGTTCGTGGAGACGGCACGGTGCACGCACGTGGTGGTGGCAGCTAGCCGTCCGTCGGCCGAGGTACTCCTACATGCAAACGGGTCACTGGACACAAATATGAAAGCAAAAGGCTGCATATAAACCGAGCGTCGCAAAACAAAAGCATCCACATCGTCACAGATTCACAGTGCGCGTACAGGTCCCAACCCAAACAGGAGAAAAGATGCTGGAGCCAGTACACAAGCCAAGTCACGGCTAATAACGCTATCACGCAGACGCAGACTCCAGAACGATGCTAATGATGGACTTCAGGTTACCCTTGGTGGACCCGACCTCGAGCTGGGCCTCGCGTCTGGTGTGCTCCACGATGTCTTCCCACTGCGCGCTGCTCTCCGCCGCACGGGCGAGCTGCGCTGCGGTGAGGTTCCTCCCCATCATCTGCGTGCGGGCACCGCCAAGAGTCTCGCTCTGCAGAGCATTGAGGCCGGCGACGATGTTCTCCAACTGCTCCCGCGCTTCATCAAGCAGGGTAATCTTGGCGCCGACCACGACATGGTTGAGGAGGACGAAGGGCGCCGCGGCGTAGGAGCCGGACTCTGCCGCCGCCTTGAGCAGAGCGGCGTCCGTGTACGGCGCTGTTGGCAACACGTAGCCACGGAGCACCCCCTTGAAGGGCGGTGCCGTGGCGAGGCTGGTGTCCAGCGCGGCTACCTGTCAGAGTATACAATGAAAACTCTGTAAACGTGAAGTTCGAATCGGATTGGATTGGATATAAATATTTTAGATGTTTTTTTGAACTTGTCGTACTCTAGAACTCCTTATCGAATTGGACATATAGCAAACTCTTGCGTTGCTACGCTCATATAAACACGCACCCGTCGTGATCTTGAGTTTGAGGCCGACATTTCCGCACCTCTGATTTCTTTCATGGTCATCAGAGCCACTTCTTTCACCAGATCAAACCTCCATGGCGTCAAGCTAAATAGCGCTGGTTCCTCCAACCCTCTCCTTGGGATCCATGTTACTGAAAAGCTGACTAAGAACAACTTTACGCTATGACGAGCGCAAGTTCTCACGGCCATCCATGGTGCTCGTCTTGAAGGCTATGTCACCGGCAAGGTCGTCGCTCCCGAAGCCGAGATCGACGAGAAACAAGCTGACAAGGTTGTGAAGGTTTCCAATCCAGCATATGAGGAGTGGTATGCCTGGGACAGCAGGTTCTAGGGCTTATCTTCATATCCATATCCAAGGATGTGTTGACAAGGATCGCCGATGCAACAACGGCAGCCCAAGCATAGCGACCAATTGGGGAGATGCATGCTTCCCAACCCCGCGCACGATCAGTTAACGTGCGCCTCGCCCTAGCTACCACCAAGAAGGAATCCATGTCCATCACCGAGTACTACAGCAAGATGAAGGGGCTCGGCAATGAGATGGCGGCTGCAGGAAAGCCCCTCGACGACGAAGAGATGGTCGGCTACATCATGAACAGGTTGGACGCTGAGTTCAATCCCGTGACATCTGCTCTTATTACAAGAGTAGAACCAATCACCATATTTGAGCTGTTCTCTCAACTATTAAGTTTTGAGACACAGCTTGATCTACAACAAGGAGGATCATCTTCATCTGTTAACCTAGCTAGCAGAGGAGGGCGTGGTGGCATGCGTGGTCGCGGCGACGGTCGCGATCGCAACTCTAATGGTGGCAGCCATTGTAATATTCCATGTTAGAAATTATAGAGATTGTTTAACAAAATTTGGGGATTTCAAAAATTTTTGTGAATGGACTTGATTTGAATGGCTATTGCGTCTTACTTGAATTGGATTTTCGAATTTGTTTGATTTCCTTGTGTGAGATTTGAATTTGGAATGGGCATTCAAATTCAAATCTAAACTTCTAAACCCTAATACCCCCGTGGGCCACAAGCCCACCAGCCCATCACCCACGCAGCCCCGGCCAGCCCACCTTCTTCCCTTCTTTTTCTCTCCCCGCACGCGGATCAGCCCACGCGAGCCGGCCCAGCCCAGCTTCGCGAACCGTCCCGGCCTCCTTTCCCTTTACCGCCCAGGGCAGCTGACAGGCGGGTCCCGCTTGTCAGCTTTCCCCTTCCTCCCGACGCCCGCGACCCCGCTCCCGGCTCCCGCTCGCCTCCGCCGCGTCGCCCGCCTCGCGACAGGATAGCGAAACGGCCGCCCCTTTTCCCCGCGCCCGCGCTCGCCTGCGTCACCCCCGCGCGCTCCTGTCTCCGCTCCACGACAGGGCAATGCAACCGCCGCGCGCCCTTTTTTCCCGACAGCCCGCGCCGCGAGCCCGAGACCCTACCCCCGCGCCGCAGCCACCGCAAGGGCGCCACGCGTCCCGGCCCGGCCGCCGAGGACCCTCGGCCGCAGCCGCCCCGGACCCTAGCGCCCCCCTATAAACCCGAGGCCGCTTCGCCCAAACCCTAGAAACCCCAGCCGCCTTTCCGCCGCCGCCACACGAAGAGAGGAGGAGGAGGAGAAGGGGAAGAGCCGCGCGAGGAGGAGCCCGAGGACGACTCCACCGACGCCGCCCGGAGCTGCGCGAGGAGGAGGACACCGCCGCCACGCCGGAGCGTCTACACCGCGCCTGCGCCCCGTACGACTACGTCAACGTCGCCGCGCGTCCTGCACTGCACCGACTCGCCGGCGTCAGCTCGTCACCGCGCCGCGCACCCACGCCAATGAGCCCTAGGTGAGCGCCGCCACCGTCTCCCTTCCCTCTGCTGCCGGCGTGAGCCTAGCGCCGCCGATGAACCATCCGTAGCCGGCCGTAGGACTCCCCACACCCCTCCGGCCGCTGTGCCGTCCTTTCTTGCAGGAGCCCGTCGCGCCGCTTCTTCCCCCGCTGCCGCCGTCGCCCCTCGCCGCCGCGTCGTGCCGCGGACCCGGGCCGCCGGTGCTCCGCGCACGGCACGGCCACGCCGCGGCTCTGGAAAACCAGAATCCGCGCGCGTGCGCGCGCACCACACGCACACCCGAGCCGTGCCCACTGCCTTGGCCCCAGCTTCGCCACGTCCGCGCCACGGCCTCGCCGTGCGCGTCCACCCCCGCGACGCGACCGCAACGTCGCGTTCGCGTCGCGACCCGGCCGTTGAGGCCTTTTCCCGAGCACCTTTCGGGCGCCACACACACACGCACCCATACACTCGCGTCTGCTGCACCGGATCCCGCAGACGCTGACGCCTGGGCCCGTCCAGTCGGAGAGGAGAAGGAAGCGACGCCGTCGGCCCGCGAGGAGGAGAAGACGAAGAGCCAGCCCAGCCAGAAGGAAAGAGAGGGAGAAGAGAAGGCCCAGCCTGTGGAGGAGAGGAAGCCGGCCCGCGAAGGGAGCCGAGCCGAGTCAGCCGCACGCCCAGCCAGCCCACCTGCCGGGCCGGCCTGCTGAGCCGCAGGCCGAGCCGAGTTACGAGCCGAGCCGAGCCTTCTGGGCCAACCAAGCCGGCCCATCACCCTTTTCGGCCCAAAACCGAACCGTGGCCTTTCTTTTAATTGCCACCTGACCCGAGGGGCCCACCTGTCAGCCTCGTGCTGAGGCCGACCAGTGGGGCCCGACGACCGCTGACCGACCCTTGACCGTTGACCGGTCAATGTTGACCGGTCAACGCTGACGTCAGCAGGGCCCACTGCTGACGTCATCACCCGGGACCCCCTCTGCTGACACCATGCTGACGTCAGCATGCCACGTGGCACGCCCTGGTGCTGCCACGTGTCCCTGTTTTCAGGCCTGTTTTTCTGAAATCCTTTTATTAATTTCAGAAATAGGTTTTTCCTTAGAAAATTCATAATAAATTATCCGAACCTCCGAAAATTATGAAACCAGTTTCATAATTCTTCTAAAATCATGAGCTACCTGTTAGAGTAGGTTTTGTGATGATTTGGATCTTATTTGCAACCTTTTGTGCACTTTTGCACTTTGGACCCTACTCTTACTCGTATTTACGAATAGGACCCGCCCGCGAGGAGCTGACCGACGACCAGGACTACCCGGAGACTCAGGAGGACTTCGAGGAGACGCCAGGTTCACGGCCATCTACGAATTGAACTCCTACTAGGCATTTGCTTGTAGAATGCTATTGCTGTATGTGTATATTTATATATCGAGATAAACCTGCATGGCCCCTTTACGATCCATACTCCTTGTCAACCCATCTTGAATTGTTTATTATAAGATATGCCTTGTAAATCCTTGAAAGTGTATGTGTGGGTTATGGTTGGATAGTCTTGGCGTGCGTGAATTGGCTCTCTTCAGGAGTTGGTGATTAGGGTTTAGCCGGGAGTGGGCGACCTAACTCGATCGTAGATCGAGGGCTTGGGGTGTGTATCTTGGCACATCCTACGGAGTACCTGTGGCGGGTACAGTTTTGTTTTCGCGTGAGGTGTTTGGGGCACCCGTTAAGGGTGCAGTTGCGGACCACCGTGGTGGATACGCGTGTGACGAAGATGCCCGCTCCGGCAGATAAGGACCGGGTGAGAGTAACCATGACTTGTGGGACTTTGTAAGCGTGCACACCACTTACCCATTATGAGGGTGGGCCCGGTCCGGACTTAGCAAGCGCGGTACCAAGCCGGTAGGAGGATCGAGTATCGGTGCAGGGGAAGGAGGTGATGACCTCACGTTCCCCGAGACGCATGGGAGGCTTCACAGTCCCGGGGCGACCTCTCGCGGGAGGATGCGCCCAAGACCCGGGAAAGCCGGATGGTGCCGTGGCTCCTATTTCCGTTTCGTAGACCGGTGTTTCGTATACTAGTCGGCTGATCTCCGGCTAGTGTCGATTCGAGTGGGACCAGGTGTACAACCCCTGCAGGGTGAAAACTATACGTATAGCCGCGTCCTCGGTTATGGACATCCCTACTCCTCTGTTGCTCTTATTAGTTAGTGTTACTCATGATCTCTACCTCCCTCTAGAATAATGTCCTGCCAGGGGGCAGTTGAGATGCGGGGAGAGGGAGTCCTCGCATCGACTTGGTGGTGTTGGAAGGTGTGTGTGACCGGGAGTCCGGAATGCCGGAAGGGCCCGAGTCAGGAATGAAAGGAGATGTGTATTCTTATATAAATTATATTGCATGCATAGGGAAACCCCCAGCTTTACCCTTGAACTCTGTTATATCCGTAGTATAGACCACATAAAGCTTGCATACGGATGGTGACGTGAACCTATCCCAATCCTTGGGGATAGCCTGGTACGATGCAGGATCCGACCCGGAATTCGACCCCAACGACGACGGATGGTACGACTGAGGCCCGAGCTACGCTCAAGTCGCCTGTGGAGGTGGAACCCGAAGATGGAGGACGGCCGAAGACCTAGCTACCGCTATGCGCTTTCTGCTTGTTCGATTTAGCCGAAAGGCTTGTAATAAATTCCGTACTACAGATCCTCTGGATTTATGTAATAATTAAACCCGTGAATGACCTCTTATGAGTATGACTGTGATATTATGCCTGAAATGAGTTCTGTATGTGATAGCGCTTGATCCAGGGACTATCACGACGATACAGGGAGTCGGATTCCTCGATTCAGGAATCCGGTTCATTTCAGTTGGTATCAGAGCCATGTTTGACCGTAGCACGAGCCTTAGACATGGTCGGTAGACCTAGGGAAATCTATACGATTCCATCCACTTATTATAATACCTTGGACTATTTTCCGTCGACACCTTGACTCAGTTTTCCTCCACTCTTGAGTTACTCTCTTACCTACGCTGACTCAATTCTCGCGTTCCTACGCAGGGTAGCAACCGCGATGGCAACCACGATGGAGAGCGTGACCCACGACCTCACGCTGTACGAGGAGTACCACCAGAGAGGCGTCTTCCGGTGGTTCGAGCGCGTGGTGGAGCACATCGGCATCGACCTAGCCTACATCAAGCTCGCCCTGAAGTCGACCACCGCTCCCCCATACTACTCCAAGATGGCCACGCTCGTCGTCTTGCCCGACCCCGCAGTGCCCGCCTTCGAGGGCAAGATGATCCACAGCTTCGGCGTACTCACCGAGACCGCTGTCCAGTCAGCCGCTCGGAAGATGACGATGGAGCTGCTCGCCCAGTTCTGGCAGACCAAGTTCGCCGACTCCTCTTTCCGCCTGCTACCTCGGTCTGTCTGAAGCGTCCCCCCTTCAGGGGAGACTTAAAAGTGTTGATTTATCAGTCCCAGGAGGCTGATAACACTTTATTACATCAGATGGTACATCACCGTACAACTCTACGCGGTAATGGGCAGTGAAGTGCCACTATCGCGAGTATTACAACCAAAACCCACACAACTACACTAGCTACGAACAAAGGATCATCAGAGTCTTGCGCCATGCGGAATCCAACGGTGGCCTCAACCACAGGCAAGACTGGGTGCAGGACGGAGCCCTACTCGTTGTCTTCGGGGACGTAGTCTGGGTCTTCCACTGTAAAGTAAAAAGGGGTGAGTACAAACGTACTCAGCAAGTCCAATCACACCCACGGAGGGGGGTATAACAGAAATTAATGCACAGGACAATCCAAGGATAAGGTTATGGTTCATTTGCGGAAAACTCTGTTGTATGCAGGGGTTTGTTTAAAAAAAGCATTTTTAAAACGAGTTTTCTTGTACCAAGGAGCACACGGTGTTGATCCACACAGGATCCAAGTTTTAAACTGCTACCGGACTCCCCGTCCGCCGTAGCACACGGCACAACTGCCGGACACTTTCCAAACAACTCACACCAGCCCATCCATTCCCAGAGATAAACACTAGTTATGTGACCACACCGTAACCTGCCCAATACCGTGGGCACGGCTATTCGAATAGATTTTAACTCTGCAGAGGTGTGCAACTTTACCCACAGGTGGGGTACCACAGCACGAACACCTTAGTGCCGGTGCAGATCCCATCAAAGCCATTACCCACCTTAGCTAGACCTGACTAGCCATCACGGGATCCATCAAGGGGTCATTCGACCTATCTCCGAGGTTTAACCGGGGCATAAGTCACACAGAGCTTATCCCTTTTCCTTGATCACCCGTTACTCTCAGCTCTCCTGATGGCTATCAGACTAACTAGTGGGATTTATGCTAAGCCGTTGCCCATACAACGGTCAAGTGGTTTGCACGACAAGAAGCTAGGTGAGATGTCACATCAACTCGGTCCTTAGGGGTGACAAGATGGATATCTCCCTTCCTCGCTCAACCACACAGGTACGAGCACACCAACGGCAATTCACACAGAAATGCCATCCATCCCGTCTATCTCACTTTCCAAAACCACATTTTATCCCTTCCCCCACACACACATTTTCTTTATAAAATCAGGTGGTCAAAGTATGGTTGTCTCAAGCAAGGGTGGCTATCCTACCATGTTTTCAACACGCAAAACCATGCAATTTTATAAAACAGGCCACTGGGTTGAGTTTATAAAAACTAGGACAGAAACATGCATCAAAGGGCGGGATTGAACTTGCCATCGTCAAACCCTTGCGGGAAATCCTGATCGAAGCACTGTCCCACGGGTTCGGGGTCGCAGCACTGGTCCTCGTTCACTTGGTCACAGTCGGGACCTTCCTCGTTCACTCCGTGTCCTACGACGCAAACAAACAGACACACAATCAAGCACAAGAATTAAAAGCTTTTATCGTTGAGCTTGAATCGGAAATAATTTAGCTACGGAGGTAGGGGTAATATTTTTGGGTGGTTTCTTAATGGCATGGCTAGAGCTATACTAGAAAGGGCGTGGTAAAGTTTCGGGTCGATCGGAGGTCGTTTCACACATAAAATGACGAGTTAAAGATGGTTTCAAGGACTAAACAAGGGTCTGGGGGCATATTCGTAACTATACGGAAAGGACAAGGACCTATTTGCGAATCCAAGAAATACTCAGGGTACGCTGAAAGGTGTCGAGTGTATTTAGGTTTACGTAATCGAGGGGTTTGGTTCGAAATACTAGAAAGAGTAGGGTCTTTTTAGCAAAAAGGGGGGCATCTAGAGGAGGGGGGGTTCCTTTGGGGTATTACAGGAAAAAGGAGGGGGCTTCGGGCAAAAAGGCCCCTTTCTTCCTCCTCTTCCCCGCACAAAACAGAGGAAGGGAGAGGGGGCACCGGCGGCGGCCAAATCCGGCCGGCCCGGGGCTCGGTGGCGGCTAGGGGGTGGGGAAAAGGAAGAGGGGGAGGAGGGGAACCGATCCCCGGCCTCACCTCGGGCCGGGGTGGCGCGTGGAGGTCGGGCGGCGGCGGACCGAGGGCGGCGGCGGGGCTATAGGCGGCGGCGGCGCTGCAGCTTGGGAAAGAAGGGGCCGTGCGGTGGTGAAGGTCGTGGGGAGGGGCGGCTGTGCGGGCGGCCTATTTATAGGCCAAGCAAGGCGGTGGCCGGTGGTGGCCGGTGGGAGGGGGCCGGCGAGCGGCTCGGGAAGCCTTAATGGCGGCCGCGTCGTGACGCCCGTGTCGTCGAGCGGTGGCGCGGGCAGCGAGGCCGGGGCGACGCGACGGTGCGGGCACGTGGACGGCGCTGTGCGGCACAGGGCGAGCGCGCGGCAGGGGAGGCAGCGGCGGGCAGTACGGTTGGCGACGGGCGGGCCAGAGCGGGGGCGCGGGCGCACGGGGGCGGCGCTGTGCGGCCAGGACGACGACGCGCGCGACGGGGCAGGCGCGGCAGCGGAGGACGGCGCGGCGCGGCGCGCGGGCCAGGGCGTGCGCGAGCGGCGGCCGACACGGCGCGGCGCGCGGCCACGCGGTGCGCGTGCGCGCGCGTCGCGGCGCGGCCGGGGCAGGGGCTCGCGTGCGGCCGGGGCGAGCGTGCAGGAGTGTTTGTGCGCGCGTGCGCGGCACGGGCGCGGTTGGCCGGGAGCAGGCGCGCGCGCGTGCGGAAGCCGAGCAGGGGGCAGCGCGGGCTGAGCAGTGCTCGGGCAGGGGAGAGGAGAAGGGGAAGAAGGAGGGAGGGAAAAAGAAGAAAGGAAAGAAAAAGAAGAAAGGGAAAAGGGGAAGAAAAGAAAAGAAATAGAGGAAGAGAAAAAGAGAAAGAGAAAGGAGAGAGAGAGAGAAAAAAAAAGGGAGGGGCGCGTCGGCGCCGGTCGCGGCGGCGACCGCGGCCGGTCGGCCACGCGCGCGCGGGATTCGCGCGCCGCGCGAGAAAGGACTTGCGCCGGCGCAATTTGTGGGAGGCGGTCGCGCGTGGGGGAGGCCGGGCGTTGTGTGGCACAGGGCGGGGGTTGTAACGCGCACGTGTGGCAGAGGGGTCAGGGTATTACGGTGAGTCCGCCCTTAGTTGGAACACCCTATCGCGTAGTTTAGACTCGAGATTTTCAGAGCGTTACAAACCTACCCCACTTAAGTGAATCTCGTCCTCGAGATTCGGCTGGCTTCTAAACAGATGGGGGAATTCTTTCTTTAGGGCCTCCTCGTGTTCCCATGTCGCTTCTTCTACTCCATGTCTGCTCCATTGAACTCTGCAGATCCGTACTTCGGAGTTTCTTGTCCTCCTAGTGACAGTGTCCAGAATTTTGACCGGCACTTCCTGGTACCGCAGATCCGGTTGTAGGTCTATTGTTTCCACCGGCACGTGTTCTCCCTCGGGTACTCTCAGACACCTTCTTAATTGCGAAACATGGAATACTGGGTGTATATCCGACATTTCTTCTGGTAACTCCAGTTGGTATGCCACGGCTCCGACTCTCTTCAGAACTCGATACGGTCCAATGTATCGAGGGGCCAATTTTCCTTGTACTTGAAACCTTCGTGTTCCTCGAATGGGTGAGACCTTGAGATAAACAAAATCGCCTGGGTTGAAACTTATTTCCCGCCTCTTCTTGTCCGCGTAGCTCTTTTGTCGCGACTGTGCTGCTTTCAATTTCTCGCGGATTTCCGCTACTTTCTCCTCTGCTTCTTTTATAAGTGCAGGTCCTACTAGTGCACGTTCTCCAACTTCCGACCACATCAAGGGGGTTTTGCACTTTCTTCCATAGAGGGCTTCGAACGGCGACATGCCCAAGCTGGCTTGGTAACTATTGTTGTACGAAAATTCCGCATAATGTAGGCTCTGTTCCCAATCATTTCCATAGGTCAGGACGCATGCTCTTAGCATATCTTCCATGATCTGGTTCACCCTTTCGGTCTGACCATCCGTCTGTGGGTGGTATGCGGAGCTGAAATCCAACTTAGTGCCCATGGCTCTATGCAGGCTTTTCCAAAACCTAGAGGTGAATTGAGTCCCTCTATCTGAGACAATTTTGCTAGGCACTCCATGTAACTTTACTATATTTTCCACATAAAGCTTTGCTAACTTTTCCCCACCGTAAGTGGTTCGTACGGGTACGAAATGTGCCGATTTAGTGAGTCGATCCACTATTACCCATATGGAATCGTGTCCTTTCTGTGTTCTGGGCAGTCCCACTACAAAGTCCATGCCTATCTCATCCCATTTCCAAACTGGAATGGGTAGGGGTTGCAATAATCCTGCCGGCTTTTGATGTTCGGCCTTGATCCTTTGGCAAGTATCACACTGTGCCACAAATCGCGCAATATCCGCTTTCATTCCATTCCACCAATATTTTTGTCTTATGTCCATATACATTTTAGTGGATCCTGGGTGGATGGAGTAGGCCGAGTTATGGGCTTCGTCCATGATCATCTGCCGGAAGTCTCCATTTTGGGGCACACAAATCCTATCCTCGTACCATAATGTCCCCCTATCGTCTACTCTGAAACCCGGTGCCTTGTTTTCTCCAGTTTGTTTGCAGATTTTCATTAACTCCTGATCCGAGCTTTGGGCCTCTCTAATTCTATCCTCTAAGGTTGATTTGACGCTTAGCACATGGCTGGAACCTCGAGGAACAATGTGCACATTTAATCGTGCCATTTCCTCGCACAGGTTGTCCTCCTTGGGTCCATAAGTTTTCCGGCTTAGGGCATCGGCCACCACGTTCGCTTTTCCGGGGTGATAATGGATTTCCAAATTATAGTCCTTGACTAGCTCTAACCATCTCCTCTGTCTTAAGTTCAAATCTGGCTGGGTGAAGATATACTTCAGACTCTTATGGTCAGTGTAAATTTCACACTTATTTCCAATTAAATAGTGTCTCCAGATCTTAAGGGCATGCACTACGGCTGCCAATTCCAAATCATGAGTCGGGTAATTCTGCTCATGAGTCCTGAGTTGGCGGGAAGCGTATGCAACGACTTTCCCGTCTTGCATCAGTACACACCCTAATCCCTATCGGGATGCGTCACAGTAAATGACAAAATCCCGATGAATGTCCGGTAGGGTCAGCACTGGGGCGGTTGTCAACCTTTGCTTCAGTTCTTGAAAACTTCTTTCACAATTTTCCGTCCAGGCGAACTTCTTCTCCTTCTTAAGAAGTTCCGTCATGGGTCGGGCTATCTTGGAGAATCCCTCGATAAATCTCCGATAGTACCCAGCTAGTCCAAGAAAACTTCTGATTTCACTAACATTAGTCGGTCGCTGCCAGTTGGAGACTGCTTCGACCTTCTCTGGGTCCACTGCTACGCCTTCCGCGGTCAGGATGTGACCAAGGAAAGCTACTCTCTCCAGCCAGAATTCACACTTGCTGAACTTGGCATATAACTTATGTGCCCTCAGCTTTTCCAATACTACCCGCAAGTGTTGCTCATGTTCCTGCATACTCTTGGAGTAAATAAGTATGTCGTCGATAAAGACTACGAAAAACTTATCCAGCTCGTCCATAAATACTTTGTTCATGAGGTTCATGAAATAGGCAGGGGCATTGGTTAGTCCGAAGGACATTACAGTGAACTCAAACTGCCCGTAGCGGGTGACAAAGGCTGTCTTAGGGATGTCACTTTCCCTAATCTTGAGCTGAAAATATCCTGACCTTAAATCGATCTTAGAAAAGTACTTGGCTCCTTTTAGCTGATCGAACAGGTCATCAATCCTAGGGAGGGGGTACTTATTCTTAATGGTAACTTCATTCAGTGCCCGGTAATCTACACACATCCTCATACTCCCATCTTTCTTTTTGACAAACAGAACCGGGGCTCCCCATGGCGACGAGCTTGGTCTGATAAAGCCAATCCGTTGTAGTTCTTCTAGTTGCTTCTTTAATTCCGTCAATTCCGAGGCCGCCATCCTATAGGGTCTCTTAGCTATAGGGGAGGTTCCGGGGTTAAGGTCGATGACGAATTCTATGTCCCTGTCTGGTGGCATACCGGGAAGTTCCTCGGCTTTTGGAAGCGGTCCTGCTGGCGGGCCTTGCTCTCCAGGAATTTCCGCTTGTTGTCCTTCCGCTCTTCGGCTTTGGCCCTTTCCGTGAGGATAGCTTTGTTCATCAGGGTGTTGAAGTCTGGATAGATTTGTGGGGTAAGCAAGGTCCGGAGTTCTGGGCTTAACCCCTTCTTGAACATGTCTTGCTTTTTATCGTCGTCGTTCACTTCTTCCGGCGCGTACCGGGCCAATTCTATGAACCGGTGGGTGTATTCTTCCACCGTCATGCTTCCTTGTTGTAGTGCGCGGAACTCATCCGCCTTGCGCTTCATAGTGGCCGAAGGGATGTGGTAGCGGCGGAACTCCCTTACAAATTCTCCCCAGGTGATGGTAGAGGCATCTTCGGCTGCGGCACAATAGTTTTCCCACCAGGATAATGCTGTTCCGGTGAGCTGGTGGGCTGCCAGAAGGACTTTATCCCGGTCCTGGCATTCGAATGGTTCGAGCTTCCTCTGAATTACTCGCAACCAGTCGTCAGCATCCAACGGGTTGCAGGATCCGGCGAAAATAGGTGGCTTGGTCCTTAGAAAGGCCGTCAGCTTGTCGTTCATATTCTGCCCTCGTGGCTGCCGGTTAATGAGGGCATTCGCCAGAGTCTCCAGTATGAGGGTCTGGTTATGGATGATCTGCGCCAGGTCTCCGAGGGGTGGGGGTGGTGGTAGTTGTTCTCCTTCTTGACTTCCCCCTCGGTTCTGGCTTACTTCTTGTTCTCCTTGGGGAAGATCTTGTTCAACGGGATGTGCTCCGACACTAGCGGCTACGGGGTTCCGGCCACGAGAGGCCCTCGCGACGTTCCGGGGGGTCACCTGTTGATTGGGTAAACTAGGGTTACGATTATGTGATGTTTAAGTTGTTTAATTCGTATATATATAAGGCAGAATCTACCTCCTGCCGGTACTCATATAAATAATCAGCACACAACAAACCAGCACACAACATCACAAGCAACAAGCACAAACCATTTTATTACTGCAAGGGGGTTACAACTTAGGGTAAGGCTAGGTATCGTACTACTCGTCCGGGATCAGGTACAACTTAAACAAAAGCGGCTGGGGACACATCATGAGGGTGGCGTCGGTCATTTTACTCGCGGGGCAGGCCTTCTTCTGGGGCAGAGAGCGCGAGTGATCCTTGCTCGCCGTCCTCTGGGTTTCCCTTGGTCGGGGGTTGCGCTGCAGCATCTCCTTCGGCGGCAGCAGCGGAACTTTCAGGGTTCTCGGGTGGGGCTTGTGTGTTTCTGAAGAGTGTCCCCCATCCTATGATGGGTGTCCCGAGTAAAACATGGTCTTCCCCTATTGCCGGGACTGGTGTTCCACTTTGGGTCCAATCTTGCATACGCCGGTCTCGGGCCTGCCTGAGGCTCTCTTGGGCGACTGCTTCGCTACTGACCGCGGCTGCGGCTCTTGCCTCGGCATGGGCGGCTCGGATCTGCTGTATCCTCACTGCGAGCTCTGCTTGCTCGGCTCGATGGGTCTGTTCCCTTAGGAGGTTGGCTTGCTCATCAAAGAGTTGGTCCAGGGCGGCTAGGTAAGTAGCCACTTGGTACAGGGGGCCTTCTTCGTGGCGACGTCGCTCCAGGTTTCTCATGCGTGCTTCCCAGACTGGGGTTCTGATGGCCGGCGGGAAGAACTTCGCTGGCGTGGGGGCGAGGTGTTCTTCGAAGATCCGGCACAAGTAACGGAGTGCTTTTCTGATGGCCAAGGGGTAGGTGTCTTGGTGTCTAAACCCTGTGGCGGTCGCCCGCCAGGGCTGGATGTCGGGGTAGCGGTTGCTCCTGGCGATGACCAGGATCACCCTGCAGCGGAGGGTACCATGGTGCTCGTACTCCCGGCTGTAGTACCTTGGGCGTTCCGTAACGCCAAGGCCTTCCAGGGTGTCGATCAAAAGGCTGGGGAAGCCAGGTGCAGCTTGGCAATCGCCCTGGGTCCATCCTTCCTCAGCCATCTGAAACAAGGACAAGGTAAACAATAGGTGCAAAAGGGAGTAGGTAACATTTATTATTACAACAGGGATGGTACAGTTTTCATGGGCACGTGGTTATTAGGGTAGGGTTCTAGTTCGAGGTGCTAATCCTATCATGGGGATTCTTCCTCGGTCCTAATAGAGCGCTTCTTTATTGGAAGGGACCGATCCACCTCATTTTCGGTCTGAGTACCCTTATCCCAATGGGTTTCCATGGGTTCTTCTTCTTCTTCCTCTATCCATCCACCTATTCCATTGCGGGTCTCGTATTCTTGCATCTGGGCTTGGAGGGCGGCTAAGGAATACTCGGCGTTTGCAGCTCTTGTCCGTTGTTCCTCCAGCTCCTGGGTTATCTTTTCAATCCCCTGGATTAGCTTCTTCAGTTGTGCCGACTGTTCGCGGCAGAGTGCATCCAAGCCAGTAAGGTAGATGGATAGGTGGGAGACCGCATCTTCTAAGTCTTCTTCTTCTCGTCCAAGTCTCCTCATCCGGGCAATCCAAGTGCGTCCACTTCTTTCAGCGGGTGGGAAAAATCCCATAGGAGTCCGCTGAAGGTAGTGCCTGTAGAGCACACGTAGCCGGCGCAGGGCTTTACGGGCGGCCTTTCGGTAGGTGTCGGGGAATCGGAAGCCCTTTGTGGAGATGAACCACGGGTCCACTTCAGGGTAGCGGGTGCTTCTCTCCATAAAAATCATCATGTCACACCGAAGGGTGCCTCCGGAGATGTATTCTCGGTAGGCATACTCCGGTGGTTCCATGATTCCAATGCGTTCCAGGCTGAGCAATAGTAGCTTGGGGAGGCCGGGTTCTGCATGGCAGATTCCGTTGACCCATCCATTGTCAGCCATCTGGAACAGGGTAAAGAAATCAGCGGTGAGTGTTTGTGTAAGCAAAGGGTTATGTCAGGACAATTTCTAGGGCCTAAAAAGGGGTCTCGCTCCTAGGGTCACGTCCTACGGCCAGCCTACGGCTCTGATACCACCTGAAGCGTCCCCCCTTCAGGGGAGACTTAAAAGTGTTGATTTATCAGTCCCAGGAGGCTGATAACACTTTATTACATCAGATGGTACATCACCGTACAACTCTACGCGGTAATGGGCAGTGAAGCGCCACTATCGCGAGTATTACAACCAAAACCCACACAACTACACTAGCTACGAACAAAGGATCATCAGAGTCTTGCGCCATGCGGAATCCAACGGTGGCCTCAACCACAGGCAAGACTGGGTGCAGGACGGAGCCCTACTCGTTGTCTTCGGGGACGTAGTCTGGGTCTTCCACTGTAAAGTAAAAAGGGGTGAGTACAAACGTACTCAGCAAGTCCAATCACACCCACGGAGCGGGGTATAACAGAAATTAATGCACAGGACAATCCAAGGATAAGGTTATGGTTCATTTGCGGAAAACTCTGTTGTATGCAGGGGTTTGTTTAAAAAAAGCATTTTTAAAACGAGTTTTCTTGTACCAAGGAGCACACGGTGTTGATCCACACAGGATCCAAGTTTTAAACTGCTACCGGACTCCCCGTCCGCCGTAGCACACGGCACAACTGCCGGACACTTTCCAAACAACTCACACCAGCCCATCCATTCCCAGAGATAAACACTAGTTATGTGACCACACCGTAACCTGCCCAATACCGTGGGCACGGCTATTCGAATAGATTTTAACTCTGCAGAGGTGTGCAACTTTACCCACAGGTGGGGTACCACAGCACGAACACCTTAGTGCCGGTGCAGATCCCATCAAAGCCATTACCCACCTTAGCTAGACCTGACTAGCCATCACGGGATCCATCAAGGGGTCATTCGACCTATCTCCGAGGTTTAACCGGGGCATAAGTCACACAGAGCTTATCCCTTTTCCTTGATCACCCGTTGCTCTCAGCTCTCCTGATGGCTATCAGACTAACTAGTGGGATTTATGCTAAGCCGTTGCCCATACAACGGTCAAGTGGTTTGCACGACAAGAAGCTAGGTGAGATGTCACATCAACTCGGTCCTTAGGGGTGACAAGATGGATATCTCCCTTCCTCGCTCAACCATACAGGTACGAGCACACCAACGGCAATTCACACAGAAATGCCATCCATCCCGTCTATCTCACTTTCCAAAACCACATTTTATCCCTTCCCCCACACACACATTTTCTTTATAAAATCAGGTGGTCAAAGTATGGTTGTCTCAAGCAAGGGTGGCTATCCTACCATGTTTTCAACACGCAAAACCATGCAATTTTATAAAACAGGCCACTGGGTTGAGTTTATAAAAACTAGGACAGAAACATGCATCAAAGGGCGGGATTGAACTTGCCATCGTCAAACCCTTGCGGGAAATCCTGATCGAAGCACTGTCCCACGGGTTCGGGGTCGCAGCACTGGTCCTCGTTCACTTGGTCACAATCGGGACCTTCCTCGTTCACTCCGTGTCCTACGACGCAAACAAACAGACACACAATCAAGCACAAGAATTAAAAGCTTTTATCGTTGAGCTTGAATCGGAAATAATTTAGCTACGGAGGTAGGGGTAATATTTTTGGGTGGTTTCTTAATGGCATGGCTAGAGCTATACTAGAAAGGGCGTGGTAAAGTTTCGGGTCGATCGGAGGTCGTTTCACACATAAAATGACGAGTTAAAGATGGTTTCAAGGACTAAACAAGGGTCTGGGGGCATATTCGTAACTATACGGAAAGGACAAGGACCTATTTGCGAATCCAAGAAATACTCAGGGTACGCTGAAAGGTGTCGAGTGTATTTAGGTTTACGTAATCGAGGGGTTTGGTTCGAAATACTAGAAAGAGTAGGGTCTTTTTAGCAAAAAGGGGGGCATCTAGAGGAGGGGGGGTTCCTTTGGGGTATTACAGGAAAAAGGAGGGGGCTTCGGGCAAAAAGGCCCCTTTCTTCCTCCTCTTCCCCGCACAAAACAGAGGAAGGGAGAGGGGGCACCGGCGGCGGCCAAATCCGGCCGGCCCGGGGCTCGGTGGCGGCTAGGGGGTGGGGAAAAGGAAGAGGGGGAGGAGGGGAACCGATCCCCGGCCTCACCTCGGGCCGGGGTGGCGCGTGGAGGTCGGGCGGCGGCGGACCGAGGGCGGCGGCGGGGCTATAGGCGGCGGCGGCGCTGCAGCTTGGGAAAGAAGGGGCCGTGCGGTGGTGAAGGTCGTGGGGAGGGGCGGCTGTGCGGGCGGCCTATTTATAGGCCAAGCAAGGCGGTGGCCGGTGGTGGCCGGTGGGAGGGGGCCGGCGAGCGGCTCGGGAAGCCTTAATGGCGGCCGCGTCGTGACGCCCGTGTCGTCGAGCGGTGGCGCGGGCAGCGAGGCCGGGGCGACGCGACGGTGCGGGCACGTGGACGGCGCTGTGCGGCACAGGGCGAGCGCGCGGCAGGGGAGGCAGCGGCGGGCAGTACGGTTGGCGACGGGCGGGCCAGAGCGGGGGCGCGGGCGCACGGGGGCGGCGCTGTGCGGCCAGGACGACGACGCACGCGACGGGGCAGGCGCGGCAGCGGAGGACGGCGCGGCGCGGCGCGCGGAGCGCGGGCCAGGGCGTGCGCGAGCGGCGGCCGACACGGCGCGGCGCGCGGCCACGCGGTGCGCGTGCGCGCGCGTCGCGGCGCGGCCGGGGCAGGGGCTCGCGTGCGGCCGGGGCGAGCGTGCAGGAGTGTTTGTGCGCGCGTGCGCGGCACGGGCGCGGTTGGCCGGGAGCAGGCGCGCGCGCGTGCGGAAGCCGAGCAGGGGGCAGCGCGGGCTGAGCAGTGCTCGGGCAGGGGAGAGGAGAAGGGGAAGAAGGAGGGAGGGAAAAAGAAGAAAGGAAAGAAAAAGAAGAAAGGGAAAAGGGGAAGAAAAGAAAAGAAATAGAGGAAGAGAAAAAGAGAAAGAGAAAGGAGAGAGAGAGAGAAAAAAAAAAAGGGAGGGGCGCGTCGGCGCCGGTCGCGGCGGCGACCGCGGCCGGTCGGCCACGCGCGCGCGGGATTCGCGCGCCGCGCGAGAAAGGACTTGCGCCGGCGCAATTTGTGGGAGGCGGTCGCGCGTGGGGGAGGCCGGGCGTTGTGTGGCACAGGGCGGGGGTTGTAACGCGCACGTGTGGCAGAGGGGTCAGGGTATTACGGTGAGTCCGCCCTTAGTTGGAACACCCTATCGCGTAGTTTAGACTCGAGATTTTCAGAGCGTTACACTGTCCTACCCAATGAGGATCCCGAGGCCGTCTACCTGGAGATGTACTCTGCCCCGGTTCAGGAGACCGGAGGGGACCAGCCCCTGATCCACACCACCGGCTCTTACCTCTACGACCTGGACCACCTAGCTGTGAACCTCTCCTCGGAGAGCGATCAGCTACACCTGGGTTTCTACGACAGTGTGAGGCACATCTACGTCCTGCAGCACGAGATTCAGGGGTGGAACCAGCTCTACACCACGGCTCAGAGAGAGGCCCGTCGCAACCAAAGGAACTACATGGAGGCGCAATTGATGCGTCAGACGGAGACCCAGCTGAGGACGGCCGCCGAAGCCAAGCTACTCCAGACCGAGACCGAGCTCCAGAAGCTCCGGGAGGAGAAGGCCGAGTGGAAGCTCAAGGAGAAGGACTATCTCGACACCATCAGCAAGCTCAAAGACCGAGCCACCGACAGTGAGGCCGAGTGCCGCCAGCTGCAGACTCAGGTGGACGACCAGCAGGACTTCATGACCCTGCACGGTTACTTCGAGGCCAAGACCGAGGACCGGGTGAAGGAACTGGAGACCCGGCTGGAGAGGAACAAGAAGAACATCGCCTTGCTGACCCGCACCGCCGTGTACCTCCACGACAAGGCCGCTCGCGCCTTGCAGACGTGGGAGATTTCCGACTCCATCCGCGTCGACGAGATCCACGAGCTGAGGAATCAGCTACCTGAGGAGAGTCAGCCCCTGGTGAGGAAGGAGGACTTCAAGCTCATCCCCACGGAGCTTCGCCTACACCTGTGCCCCCATGAGAAGATGGCGCCCGCGATCGAGACCGAGGAGGTGGTGGAGGTCGTCGCCGCCATTGACTCCATCTTCCCGGAGGACTACCCAGAAGCGTACAAGCGCGTGCTGACCTACAAGAAGCCACGCGTCACCTTCTATTAGGGCGTGAGTTGGTGTCTTAGGTAGGAGTAGGTGTAGGGTAAGTAGCCGCCGATGGTCCATACCGGCGAGAGTTTCTCATGAGTCGTGTTTTGAGCCGATGACATGTTTTCCGGCTAGCGTCCTGTGGTGTCACGAGTCTAGGTAGACACGATAGGAGTCACCACTCTTTTGTAAACCTTCACGATGTATTCTTAGAGTGTGAGTTGGGGGTGTTATCTTGAAGGCTTTTGAGTTGACCTCGAGATAACACCGGTGATTCCTTGTACTGCCTGATTGATGTCTGAATGGATGAATGTTAAGACCCTTTATTCTCGCATTATTTTGTTCGACAATTACTTTCATTTTAAAATATTATCGCCTTTATTTTTGCATTTTTCTCGGATAAATGGCATGTTTGCCCATGTGTGTATTCTTTTATTTTGGGTAGTGAGTGCCGGCGTTTACGCAAGAAAACTTCCCCCTTCACCCTATACAGGAAATGTCGATCCGGAGGTCTGATCGCTTGATGGCTCGTTTCGAGCAAGCCGCCCAGGAGGAAGCCGCAGCCGAAGCACGCGGACGAGGTCGCCCGTTTGGCCGTGGGCGCGGACGTGCTGCCCCAGCACGTGCCCCGGCAGCAGGGCGTGGAAGAGGCAGGGGACCTGCCGCGGGTGCCGCACCCCGCGCCTTTGGAGAGGCACGCCGTGGAGACGAAGCCGATGAGGAGGAGGTTGATGAGGAGATCGACGCTGAGCCAGCACAGCAGCCACCGCCGCCACCGCCGACACTCGCAGAGATCATGGATAGGCAGACGCAGCTTCTTCAGCGTCTGGCTGAGTCAGTTGACCAGAGGAACCACGGAGCCAACCGACACGGCCCGCCTGAAGAGGACCTCCAGCGCAAGATCGAGAGGTTCATCCGCCTGAAGGCCCCGACTTTCAGCTACGCCGAGGACCCCTTGGAAGCCGATGACTGGCTGAGGGTGATCGAGACCAAGTTGGACCTCACCAACTGCACCGACGAGGAGTGCGTCGCACTCGCCGTCCACCAGCTTGAGGGTACCGCCAAGTCGTGGTGGGACAGTTACTGCGACTCCCACCATGACCCAGCACACATCTCGTGGGAGGAGTTTGCCAGGGCGTTCCGTGAGCAGCACGTGCCCCGGCAAGTGATGATCCAGAAGGCTCAGGAGTTCCGTACCATGACCCAGGGTACGATGAGGGTGGAGGAGTACGAGCGTCACTTCACCAAGATGATGAGGTACGCTGCAGATGACACCAACACCGAGGAGAAGAAACAGTTCTGGTTTCTTCGAGGACTGCACCACGGCATCCGTCAGATCGTGACGGGATGCGAGTACCCATCCCTTCGCAGCTTGGTCAACCGTGCCATTGCTGTGGAGAGGGAGAGACTAGGATGGGAGGACCGTCAGCGCAACAAGAAGCGCCAGACTGACCACCAGGTACGAGACCGGCCCTTCCAGAAGACAAGGAACGCGCCACCTCTGCCACCGAGGAGCGGTTTCCGTCCTGGCTCCAGTCAGCCGAGCAGGAACTTCGGTGGAGGAGGCAACCACTACTCCAGCAACAGGACCCACGGAGGACAGAACCAGGGAGGAGGCAACTACCACCGCCAGCAGCCGGCATAGAGGACCAACAGTGGCTCGACGCCGTTTGTTTGCTTCACCTGCAACAAACCGGGCCACAAGTCCTATGAGTGCCCCGAGAAGAAGACCTCGACCCCAGCTCGCGCGCCTGGCTCCACCGGCAGGCCCGCTCAAGCTCCGCGCTCCGCAGACCGTGGCCGCCTCACCCACCTGACAGAGGAGGAAGCCCGGGATGCCCCCGACGTCGTGACAGGTGAGTATCTTATCAACGGCTCTAAAACCTTGGTGTTATTTGACTCTGGAGCCACTTGCTCCTACATCTCTTCTAAGTGTGTTGCACAAAAATCCCTTCCGATGACCCCGAGAAGCCACCCTATCATCACTAGCTCTCCGCTGGGGGATCATAGGTGCACATTAGCATGTAAAGGAGTGAAGATCATGATTCAGGGACTGCCATTCACAGCTGACCTGACAGTACTGCCGTCAGAAGGGATAGATGTTATTTTGGGAATGGATTGGTTGACAGCACATAAGGGTGTCATCTCTTGCTCACCCAGATTAGTGACCCTGGAACACCCTAGTGGGAAGAAAATCGAGGTGGAACCGTTGAAGTCCCGAGATGTACCTCAGGTGTACAATCTGAACAGCTTGGAGAAGAGGACACTCAAAGATGTACCAGTGATTTGCGAGTATCCCGATGTGTTTCCCGAGGAGCTACCTGGCCTACCGCCGGACAGGGATGTCGAGTTCGTGATTGACCTTGTGCCAGGGACGGCACCGATCGCGAAGCGACCCTACCGCATGTCCGCGGAAGAACTCACCGAGTTGAAGAATCAGTTGAAGGATCTGCTGGATAAACAATACATCAGGCCCAGTGCATCGCCATGGGGATCACCCGTGTTGTTCGTAAGGAAGAAGGACGGAACCATGAGGCTATGCATCGACTACCGATCGCTGAACGCCGTGACCATTAAGAACAAGTACCCGTTGCCCAGAATCGATGATCTGCTTGACCAGTTGAGAAAGGCCAAATTCTTCAGCAAGATCGATCTGAGATCCGGATACCATCAGATGAAGATTCGGGAAAGCGATATCCCGAAGACAGCGTTCGTGACCAGGTATGGCCAGTACGAGTTCACCGTAGTATCTTTCGGACTGACCAACGCACCCGCCTACTTTATGAACATGATGAACAAGGTGTTCATGGAGGAACTGGATAAGTTCGTCGTAGTCTTCATCGACGACATCTTGGTCTACTCCGAGACAGCCGAAGAACACGCTGAGCATCTGAGGGTAGTACTCGAGAGGTTAAGACAGAACCAGCTGTATGCTAAGTTCAGCAAATGCGAGTTTTGGCTAGAGAAGGTTGCCTTCCTAGGCCACGTGTTGACTGCTGAAGGGGTTGCCGTAGATCCCGAGAAGATCGAAGCAGTGTCCGAGTGGCAACAGCCGAAAAGCGTTACCGACATCCGAAGCTTCCTGGGTTTGGCAGGCTACTACCGGCGTTTTATCGAGAACTTTTCCAAGATTGCCAAGCCCATGACCGAGCTACTCAAGAACAACGTGCCGTTCGTATGGTCACCCAAGTATGAAGCCAGCTTTCAAGAGCTCAAGTCCCGACTTACTACTACTCCAGTCCTCACTCTTCCGGACATCCGGAAGGACTTCGTAGTCTATTGTGACGCTTCTCGTCAAGGCCTGGGTTGTGTGCTGATGCAAGATGGCAAAGTTGTGGCGTATGCCTCCCGGCAGTTGCGGAAACACGAAGAGAACTACCCTACCCACGACCTTGAACTCGCAGCGGTTGTGCACGCCTTGAAGATTTGGAGGCACTACCTCATTGGCAACAAGTGCGATATCTATACCGATCACAAGAGTCTAAAGTATTTCTTCACTCAGGCAGAGCTGAATATGAGGCAGAGGAGATGGTTAGAACTGATCAAGGACTATGACCTGAACATTCAATATCACCCCGGCAAGGCTAACGTCGTAGCGGACGCCTTGAGTAGGAAGCACTATTGCAGCAATCTGCTAGTTCGAGAGGAACAGCCTACTCTATGCGATGAACTCGAGAGACTGAAGTTAGAAATAGTAGAACAAGGGCACCTGAACATAATGACAGTCAAGTACGATCTGGAAGATCGAATCAGGCAAGCACAGCGACGATGCCCGGAACTTCAGAAGCTCAAGCGAGCAATGCGAGACGGGAAAGCGACCGACTACCGGGTCGACGACCAAGGAACCATATGGCTGAAAGATCGCATATGCGTACCCCAGGATCAAGGGATCCGTGCCGAGATTCTGGATGAAGCGCATAACTCCAAGTACGCCATACACCCAGGATGTACGAAGATGTACCAAGACCTGAAGGACCGTTTCTGGTGGAACGACATGAGAACGGACATAGCCGAGTTCGTGGCTAAGTGCGATATCTGTAGAAGGATCAAGGCAGAACACCAGCGCCCTGCCGGTTTGCTGAAGCCACTTGACATTCCCGTATGGAAGTGGGACGATATCTGCATGGACTTCATAACAGGGTTACCCCGGACTCTGAAGGGCAATGACTCCATTTGGGTAATCGTTGATCGCCTAACCAAAGTGGCACATTTCATCCCCGTCAAGACCACGTACCCCGTGAGCCGATTATCCGAACTGTACATAGAGAACATTCTGAAACTCCACGGGGCACCACGAAGCATAGTATCAGATCGAGGCCCTCAGTTCACCGCAAAATTCTGGCAGAGTTTGCACAAATCCATAGGGACTCAACTAGATTACAGCACCGCCTTTCATCCCCAAACCGACGGGCAGACCGAGAGAGTGAACCAGATACTCGAGGACTTGCTTAGAGCATGTGTGCTAGCCTACGGGAGTGATTGGGAGAAGAGTTTGTCCTATGCTGAGTTCACGTACAACAACAGCCATCAGGCCAGTTTGCGAATGTCACCTTTCGAGGCACTTTATGGCAGAAAATGCAGAACACCGCTGATGTGGTCAGAAACCGGAGAGAGATCGTATTTTGGTCCAGACTCTATATTAGAGGCTGAGGAGAATGTCGCCAAGATCAGGGAGAACCTGAAAATAGCGCAGAGCAGACAGAAGAGTTACGCCGACAAGAGGAGGAGAGACCTCTCGTTCGAGGTCGGAGACCACGTATACCTGAAGGTGTCACCACTCCGAGGCACCAAGAGGTTTCACGTCAACGGGAAGCTAGCCCCGAGGTTCGTTGGACCGTATCCGATCATTCAAAGGATCGGAGGTTTGGCGTACAAACTAAAGCTACCAGAAGAGCTTGCTGGAGTGCATCCAGTTTTCCACGTATCCCAGTTACGCAAATGCTTGCGGGTACCGGATGAGACAATACCCCCAGAGGCAGTGGACTTGCAAGAAACGCTTGAGTATGTAGAGTATCCCGTGAAGATTCTAGCCCGGGCAGATAAGGAGACTAGGAGGACCTCCATTCCTTATTGCAAGGTCCTCTGGAGTAATCACACCGAACGGGAAGCCACGTGGGAGAAGGAGTCCGATCTGAAAGAGAAATACCCACACCTTTTCGAAGACCAGGTAAGCCTTTAATCTCGGGGACGAGATTCTTGTGAGGGGGGGAGTCTGTAATATTCCATGTTAGAAATTATAGAGATTGTTTAACAAAATTTGGGGATTTCAAAAATTTTTGTGAATGGACTTGATTTGAATGGCTATTGCGTCTTACTTGAATTGGATTTTCGAATTTGTTTGATTTCCTTGTGTGAGATTTGAATTTGGAATGGGCATTCAAATTCAAATCTAAACTTCTAAACCCTAATACCCCCGTGGGCCACAAGCCCACCAGCCCATCACCCACGCAGCCCCGGCCAGCCCACCTTCTTCCCTTCTTTTCTCTCCCCCGCACGCGGATCAGCCCACGCGAGCCGGCCCAGCCCAGCTTCGCGAACCGTCCCGGCCTCCTTTCCCTTTACCGCCCGGGGCAGCTGACAGGCGGGTCCCGCTTGTCAGCTTTCCCCTTCCTCCCGACGCCCGCGACCCCGCTCCCGGCTCCCGCTCGCCTCCGCCGCGTCGCCCGCCTCGCGACAGGATAGCGAAACGGCCGCCCCTTTTCCCCGCGCCCGCGCTCGCCTGCGTCACCCCCGCGCGCTCCTGTCTCCGCTCCACGACAGGGCAATGCAACCGCCGCGCGCCCTTTTTTCCCGACAGCCCGCGCCGCGAGCCCGAGACCCTACCCCCGCGCCGCAGCCACCGCAAGGGCGCCACGCGTCCCGGCCCGGCCGCTGAGGACCCTCGGCCGCAGCCGCCCCGGACCCTAGCGCCCCCCTATAAACCCGAGGCCGCTTCGCCCAAACCCTAGAAACCCCAGCCGCCTTTCCGCCGCCGCCACACGAAGAGAGGAGGAGGAGGAGAAGGGGAAGAGCCGCGCGAGGAGGAGCCCGAGGACGACTCCACCGACGCCGCCCGGAGCTGCGCGAGGAGGAGGACACCGCCGCCACGCCGGAGCGTCTACACCGCGCCTGCGCCCCGTACGACTACGTCAACGTCGCCGCGCGTCCTGCACTGCACCGACTCGCCGGCGTCAGCTCGTCACCGCGCCACGCACCCACGCCAACGAGCCCTAGGTGAGCGCCGCCACCGTCTCCCTTCCCTCTGCTGCCGGCGTGAGCCTAGCGCCGCCGATGAACCATCCGTAGCCGGCCGTAGGACTCCCCACACCCCTCCGGCCGCTGTGCCGTCCTTTCTTGCAGGAGCCCGTCGCGCCGCTTCTTCCCCCGCTGCCGCCGTCGCCCCTCGCCGCCGCGTCGTGCCGCGGACCCGGGCCGCCGGTGCTCCGCGCACGGCACGGCCACGCCGCGGCTCTGGAAAACCAGAATTCGCGCGCGTGCGCGCGCACCACACGCACACCCGAGCCGTGCCCACTGCCTTGGCCCCAGCTTCGCCACGTCCGCGCCACGGCCTCGCCGTGCGCGTCCACCCCCGCGACGCGACCGCAACGTCGCGTTCGCGTCGCGACCCGGCCGTTGAGGCCTTTTCCCGAGCACCTTTCGGGCGCCACACACACACGCACCCATACACTCGCGTCTGCTGCACCGGATCCCGCAGACGCTGACGCCTGGGCCCGTCCAGTCGGAGAGGAGAAGGAAGCGACGCCGCCGGCCCGCGAGGAGGAGAAGACGAAGAGCCAGCCCAGCCAGAAGGAAAGAGAGGGAGAAGAGAAGGCCCAGCCTGTGGAGGAGAGGAAGCCGGCCCGCGAAGGGAGCCGAGCCGAGTCAGCCGCACGCCCAGCCAGCCCACCTGCCGGGCCGGCCTGCTGAGCCGCAGGCCGAGCCGAGTTACGGGCCGAGCCGAGCCTTCTGGGCCAACCAAGCCGGCCCATCACCCTTTTCGGCCCAAAACCGAACCGTGGCCTTTCTTTTAATTGCCACCTGACCCGAGGGGCCCACCTGTCAGCCTCGTGCTGAGGCCGACCAGTGGGGCCCGACGACCGCTGACCGACCCTTGACCGTTGACCGGTCAATGTTGACCGGTCAACGCTGACGTCAGCAGGGCCCACTGCTGACGTCATCACCCGGGACCCCCTCTGCTGACATCATGCTGACGTCAGCATGCCACGTGGCACGCCCTGGTGCTGCCACGTGTCCCTGTTTTCAGGCCTGTTTTTCTGAAATCCTTTTATTAATTTCAGAAATAGGTTTTTCCTTAGAAAATTCATAATAAATTATCCGAACCTCCGAAAATTATGAAACCAGTTTCATAATTCTTCTAAAATCATGAGCTACCTGTTAGAGTAGGTTTTGTGATGATTTGGATCTTATTTGCAACCTTTTGTGCACTTTTGCACTTTGGACCCTACTCTTACTCGTATTTACGAATAGGACCCGCCCGCGAGGAGCTGACCGACGACCAGGACTACCCGGAGACTCAGGAGGACTTCGAGGAGACGCCAGGTTCACGGCCATCTACGAATTGAACTCCTACTAGGCATTTGCTTGTAGAATGCTATTGCTGTATGTGTATATTTATATATCGAGATAAACCTGCATGGCCCCTTTACGATCCATACTCCTTGTCAACCCATCTTGAATTGTTTATTATAAGATATGCCTTGTAAATCCTTGAAAGTGTATGTGTGGGTTATGGTTGGATAGTCTTGGCGTGCGTGAATTGGCTCTCTTCAGGAGTTGGTGATTAGGGTTTAGCCGGGAGTGGGCGACCTAACTCGATCGTAGATCGAGGGCTTGGGGTGTGTATCTTGGCACATCCTACGAAGTACCTGTGGCGGGTACAGTTTTGTTTTCGCGTGAGGTGTTTGGGGCACCCGTTAAGGGTGCAGTTGCGGACCACCGTGGTGGATACGCGTGTGACGAAGATGCCCGCTCCGGCAGATAAGGACCGGGTGAGAGTAACCATGACTTGTGGGACTTTGTAAGCGTGCACACCACTTACCCATTATGAGGGTGGGCCCGGTCCGGACTTAGCAAGCGCGGTACCAAGCCGGTAGGAGGATCGAGTATCGGTGCAGGGGAAGGAGGTGATGACCTCACGTTCCCCGAGACGCATGGGAGGCTTCACAGTCCCGGGGCGACCTCTCGCGGGAGGATGCGCCCAAGACCCGGGAAAGCCGGATGGTGCCGTGGCTCCTATTTCCGTTTCGTAGACCGGTGTTTCGTATACTAGTCGGCTGATCTCCGGCTAGTGTCGATTCGAGTGGGACCAGGTGTACAACCCCTGCAGGGTGAAAACTATACGTATAGCCGCGTCCTCGGTTATGGACATCCCTACTCCTCTGTTGCTCTTATTAGTTAGTGTTACTCATGATCTCTACCTCCCTCTAGAATAATGTCCTGCCAGGGGGCAGTTGAGATGCGGGGAGAGGGAGTCCTCGCATCGACTTGGTGGTGTTGGAAGGTGTGTGTGACCGGGAGTCCGGAATGCCGGAAGGGCCCGAGTCAGGAATGAAAGGAGATGTGTATTCTTATATAAATTATATTGCATGCATAGGGAAACCCCCAGCTTTACCCTTGAACTCTGTTATATCCGTAGTATAGACCACATAAAGCTTGCATACGGATGGTGACGTGAACCTATCCCAATCCTTGGGGATAGCCTGGTACGATGCAGGATCCGACCCGGAATTCGACCCCAACGACGACGGATGGTACGACTGAGGCCCGAGCTACGCTCAAGTCGCCTGTGGAGGTGGAACCCGAAGATGGAGGACGGCCGAAGACCTAGCTACCGCTATGCGCTTTCTGCTTGTTCGATTTAGCCGAAAGGCTTGTAATAAATTCCGTACTACAGATCCTCTGGATTTATGTAATAATTAAACCCGTGAATGACCTCTTATGAGTATGACTGTGATATTATGCCTGAAATGAGTTCTGTATGTGATAGCGCTTGATCCAGGGACTATCACGACGATACAGGGAGTCGGATTCCTCGATTCAGGAATCCGGTTCATTTCAGCCATGGTCGTGGTGGTGCACCACATCAACAGCAGCAACGCTACCGCACCAACGCCACCACATCTAGTGATGCAAGACCAACCTGCCAAGTCTCTGACAAGAAAGAGCACACAGCCATTGAGTGCTGGTACAGGTTCGATGAGTCTTATGGTGCAAATAACAAAAGTGCAGGTTCTTCTTATGGTGTGGACACAAATTGGTATGTGGATTCTGGAGCTTCTTATCATATTACGGGAGACCTTGAAAAGCTTTCCACTCGTGATCGTTATGGTGGCAAGGATCAGATTAAAACAGCAAATGTTCAGGTATGGAAATCACTCACGTTGGTCATTCTATTGTTCAAACCGATAATTGTGATTTGCATCTTAATAATATCCTTTATGCCCCTGAAGCTAGAAAGAATCTTATATCCGTTCATCGCCTTGCTCTCGATAATTCCGCATACCTTGAATTTCACCCTAACTTCTTTTTGTCCAGGATCAAGCAACCAAGAACACAATCCTTAGAGGGCCATGTCGCGGGGGACTTTACTCTCTTCCAAGCAATTCATCCCTAAAACAAGCTTTTGGTGTCACCAGACCTTCGTTCGAAAGGTGGCACGGTCACTTGGGTCACCCTTCATCTAGCATAGTTTCTAAAGTTGTTAGCAATTACGACTTGCCATGTTTAGCTGAGTCAAATAAAGAGTCAGTTTGTGATGCCTATGGTGCCATCAACTCCCTTATTCAAAATCTTTTAGTGAATCTAAATATCCTTTGGAACTTGTGTTTTCTGATGTGTGGGGCTCTACGCTTGATTCAGCAGGAGGAAAAAAAACTACATCAACTTTATTGATGACTTTAGTAAATTCATATGGATCTACCTCCTTAAACATAAGTCAGAAGTGTGTAAGAAATTCCATGAATTCCAAAGTCTCGTTGAGAGAATGTTTAATAGAAAAATTATAGCTGTGAAAACTGACTGGGACGGTGAATATCAGAAACTTCACTCTTTCTTGGTTAAATGTGGCATCTCACACCATGTCTCTTGTCCCCATGCACATCAGCAGAATGGCTCGGCCGAGAGAAAACATAGACACATTGTTGAAGTTGGTCTCTCTCTCTTAGCCTATGCTTATATGCCATTAAAATTCTAGGATGAAGCTTTTCATACCGCTGCCTATCTCATAAATCGAACATCTAGTAAAGTAATTCAATTTACTACTCCCTTAGAACTCTTGTTTGGCCAAAAACCTGATTATTCGTCCTTGCGTTTGTTTGGTTGTGCCCGTTGGCTGAACCTCCGTCCCTGCAACAAGCACAAACTTGAATTCCGGTCCAAACAATGTGTATTTCCGGGGTTTAGTAATCTTCATAAGGGATTCAAATGCCTTGAGATCTCCTCTGGCTCAGTGTATATCTCATGTGATGTCACGTTTGATGAAACAGTTTTTCCCTTCTCCAAACTCGACTCTAATGCCGGTGCTCGTCTTCGTTCGGATATTTCCCTTCTCCCTCAAAGTTTGCTAAATCCGATCACTAATCATGGGGGAGAACATATAGATGATCACGTTTCTGATTTGCATAATATTACATACCAAATTGATGAAGCACCTGCAGAAAACAGCACAAAAAATGATGTACCAGGTGATATAGAAGCTGAAACCAGTGCGGGAGATGATCTGTCTGCGTCCGCTGCTGCTGCACAAGAGTCGGGGTCGCCAACATCTTCCTCGCCTTCAGTGATACCGATAGGCGCTGCATCCCTGACCAGTGCTGCTTCCCCGACAGCTCCACGATGCCTGCGGGACGAGTCGCGGGCTTCTACATCATCGCAGAACGGCGGGCTCTCGACACCAGAAATAAAACTAAAACTGATGACAGATCCTCTACCTAGTCCACCTACTGGAGGTGAGGAAGCTTCCGTGGCTCCAATTCAGCCTACCAAGCCTGTCACAAGACTACAAAAAGGCATCAGAAAAGAGAAGATGTACGCTGATGGAACAACCAAGTACGGGAGGAATGCTTTTCTTGCCACTTTTGGAGAACCACAGTATTTAGAAGAAGCTCTTGGAAATAAGAATTGGAAAGAAGCTATGGATGCAGAATATATGGCTCTAATGAGAAATAATACTTGGCATCTTATTCCTCCTCAGAAAGGTATTAATATTATTGATTGCAAGTGGGTATACAAGATTAAAACGAAGTCTAATGGCAGCCTAGACAGATATAAGGCGCATCTTGTTCTAAAGGTTTTAAGCAGAGATATGGCATAGACTATGAAGCCACGTTTAGTCCTGTGGTTAAGGCAGCAACCATCAGAATCATCTTGACTCTTGCTATTTCAAAAGGATGGAGCCTTCGTCAGCTAGACATACAGAACACGTTTCTACATGGTGTTCTGGAAGAGAATGTTTACATGAGATAACCGCCTGGGTATGACGATCCTTCTTTCAAAAATTATATTTGTAAATTGGATAAGGCAATATATGGGTTGAAGCAGGCCCCAAAAGTATGGTATGCAAAACTGAGTTCAAATCTTCTAGCTCTCGGTTTTAAATCATCAAAAGCTGATACATCCTTATTTTTCTATAACAAAGGGGATTTACAGTCTTTGTCTTGATTTATGTGGATGATATTATTGTTGCTAGCTCAACACTAAGAGCCACCGAAGCATTGTTGCAAAGTTGAAGGAAGCATTTGCTCTAAAAGATTTGGGAGATTTATATTATTTTCTTGGCATTGAGGTGAGCAAAGTTCGTGATGGTATTTTATTGACATAGGAGAAATATGCTTCGGATATATTGAGAAGAGTAGGCATGACAGATTGTAAACTAGTTGCAGCTCCTCTTTCAATTACTAAAAAATTATCTGCACATGAAGGTAATCCTCTTGGACCAGACGATGCAACAAATTATAGAAGTGTAGTTAGGGCTTTACAATATCTAACACTTACTAGACAAGATATTTCCTTTGCTGTCAACAAAGTCTATCAATTCTTGCAGGCACCGATGACTGTTCATTGGAATGTTGTAAAGAGAATCTTGAGATACATAAAGCTCACGGTAAAACTGGGGTTAAGAATTAGTAGATCTTCTTCTTCGCTGGTCAGTGCTTTTTCGGATGCCGATTGGGTCAGGCTGCGTCGATGATCGTCACTCTACTGGTGGGTTTGCTGTGTTTCTAGGAGATAATTTGGTGTCTTGGAGTGCTAAAAAACAGGCAACGGTGTCTCAGTCAAGTACGGAGGCAGAATATAAAGCGTTAGCTAATGCCACAGCTGAAGTTATGTGGATACAAACGCAGTTACAGGAATTTGGGATTCCTGGTCCAAGAGCTGCAAGATTGTGGTGTGACAATCAAGGTGCAAAATATTTCTCTGCAAACCCAGTGTTTCATGCAAGAATAAAATATATAGAAGTGGATTATCATTTTGTGAGAGAACGTGTGTCAAAGAAGCTACTTGAGATTGAATACATTGGTTTAGGAGATCAAGTTGCAGATGGATTTACAAAACCCTTAACTGTTAGACATATGGAATTATCTAAGAACAATCTCAATCTTAACAGTTTGGATTGAGAGGGCGTGTCAGAGTATACGATAAAAACTCTATAAACGTGAAGTTCTAGTCGGATTGGCTTGGAAATAGATTTTTTAAATATCTTTATTGTAAACTTGTCATACTCTATAACTTCTTGCTGAACTGAATATGTAGCAAACTCTTGCGCTGCCGCGCTCGTATAAACACGCACCCATCATGAGCTTAAGTTTGAGACCGACATTTCCGCACCTCTGATTTTTCTTTCAGACCGAAGCGATGGCGACCACCGGATCGTCTCCCAGAGGGACGAGCTGGTGGGGCTTGCTGCAGGGCAGCACCGGCCCGTTCAGCAGCGCCTTTATCTCCTGATGATTGGTGTGCAGGGGTCAGAAGATGCAGGAACAGAAATTTAAGCACGCACGCATGCATGCACCAGTAACAAAGAACAACAATGGATTATTTCAGCCAATATAAATCTGATCATCTCCTGACGATTGGTGTTCAGGGGTGAAAGCTGACAAGATGCAGTTACAGGAATTTAACTATTTAAGCACCCATGCATGCACAAGTGCACAATGGATTGCTTAAGCAAGTGCACAATGGATTGTTTAGCCAGCTAGTACTACTTTATCTACTTCATCGTCAGAAAAAAAGTGGTGTCCATTTCTACTTCATCGTCAGAATGACTGTTAGTGTCCATCTCTGAATTAATGATCTACGCAACCAACATCCAACGTCCAGAGGTAGCAGCAATCACGACTAACAATCGGTCACATCAAATCTAATCCACCAGTTACTATCGCTAACATCTAATCCACCAGATCGAGTAGCAGTAACGATCTGGTGCACAAGCAAACAAACAGACAATCCAGTAAGGCACTAGTAACCGATCTGCTGCACAAGCAAACAGACAGACAATCCAATAAGGCACTAGTAACCGATCTAGTGGACAAGACACGAGAGAGGATCGAGGACATGCGCACGCACGTACAGCATCCACAGACATCCGTGAGGCCATCCTTTCCACTTCCACCTGCGCCTAGACTTCGACTCCTTGTCCTGCCTTCCTGAGACATAAACAGAACATCCATCAGATAAAAAAAAACAAAAACTCGGGCGGTTTGATCTAGAAGCGTATCAACGAACGCGAGACACGAACACCAGGCCAGATCCACAAATCGAAACCACATGGAATCGGATGCCTACCTCTCTCCCCGATTTGAGGTGCGGTGCGGGCGCTGCCGCGCTGGAGAGTTGGAGAGAGGAGAGACGGAGAAGAGCAGAGTGGAAAAATAGAGGAGGAGGCCACAGGAGGACGTGATCGCTGGCTCAATGGGCCCCACAGAATTTTCGCTGGGTGGACTCGTACTGTCAATCGTGCCACTTACATGTGGGGTCTTCCCTCATCTGGCCCGCTGTCCAGTGACGGCCGCCTCTTACGGTAAATGCTGGCGACTTTTTTTGCCACAAGACTTCGCTCGCAAGCGCAATGCGTGGGACCCGTGAGCTGCCTGTGGGTCCGGAAGGAAAACACTGCTGGGCTTGCTTGTGCCGTACGGAAAATGCTTGGGCCTTATTGGGCTCGTGAGTCGCGAACAGTCCGGGATGGATCTAAAGCGGGCTAGAGGATCAAGCCTCCGTACCTCCTCAAGATCAATGAATATTTTTCTAAGCCTCTCCTCTATTTTCTAAAAAAAAGAATGAAAAAGAATGGGGACGAAAAAGAAGAGAAGGGGAGGAAGAAGAAGAGGAGGAGGAGAAGGGAGCTCCCTCTTCATTCCCTGGCTGAATTCGCCACCGTGAACAATAGATAGTAATTATTGCCTGCTCGGTAGTGCTTGCTAGCAACGCTACAGTAATAATTTTATGCATGTTTGCAGCCGTAGTATGGACAATCGAACATCGTGTATGAGGATACGGATTATGAATAGTACTTTAATTATAAAAATCTGGAGTAATAATGTACTCCGTTTGGATCTCAAGATTATACTCTAGATGGTGGTTTGGTTGTGAAAGCCAAATGTTTACAATGCCTTGGTTCTGAAGGAAGAGATGCCATTGTTGGAACACGGACAAATGTGTCTTTTTCTCAACTAAGATCTCCTAGAAGCTAGATGAGAGGGGATGATAGATTATGGGCAGGGATTCTTGAAATCTATGCCACATTCCAACCTATAAGACTGGACTGTGATCATCTTGTTGGATAGACAACTACACAAGACGTTGCGCTCGTCAAGGCACCTCCGACGAGGACGTACGTGTGCCCGCCCGCGCTTGACCTGCCAGATACACAACAGCGTGCACGGTGGGAGTGATGGCCTGCTAACCGTTGGCGTTAACCTGATGGAGTGGTGGCCGATGCGAGCGTCAGTGTCAGCTCGGTGATGATTTGAACTCAAATTCGTCGTGCCCGGCCCAGGCAATGAAGTTGAGAACCAACAAAATCCATCACGCTCCTCGCCAAAAATTTGGTGCGGGCCTTACACGCACTACTTCCAACGCGCTGCTTTTTGCCCGGGCCGACACCCTTTCCTCGTGTGGGCCAGCTCAGCTGCCACCTCTCCCGCTTACTACGCCAACTTGGGCCTGCTTGTGTACATGGACTGTCCCCGTTCCACCCACACCCACCAGGTTTCCTGGGCTGACTGATCATCTAGTTTGCTACCCGGTCGGTCTACTGCAGGCGCCGCCCTCCATCAAGATTCCGGAATGCTCACGCGGCGGAAGAAACGCAACCCGCCTTCCTTCGCCTGCATGCCCGGCGACCACCTCACGCCTTGTGTCCGAGGACGTGGGATGCGTGCGTAGCACGAGGATCGGTCAGTTGATGACGAGAGACGAGCGTTGGTTGGGCACGGCGGTTGGGGGTTGTGACGTGTCCATCCGTCGAGGCCGACGACGGCGACGACGCGGCGAAGCAACAGGAAAAATGGCAACATGGGGCAGCTGAGCCTGATTGAACGAACCGAGGCAGGCGCCTACCAGCCAGGGTCCGGTCCACCGGTCCAGGCTGATCTGCCCCGGCTGATGATTTTAATGGTTAGCCTATGACTCAAACTTCCGGTCAGATATGATTTTGATCGATCCGGTCCCGGATTACAAGTTACAAGAATTAGTTATAAACCAGGGCGATACTTTGAGCAGCAAAGCGTTGACCGAGTTTCTACGTTTGACGGCCGTGTTCCTGCCACTCGAAATTTCCCTGACACGTTTCCTCATAAAAAAAATCCATAACGCGGCCAGGACTAGATGCATCTCAGCTCCTGATTATGTTATACCAAACCACTCTTGCGGTCCTACTGAATTTTCAGCACTGGAGTCTCTAATTTCGTCACGCTAACTCTTCTGTTTCTGCTTCTGCTTCCAAAAATCTAAAATAACTGGCACGTTCTCACCAAAAGATGTGTTTCGTTGGACTTTTACATCTACTTTTGCTTTTGCAAAAACTAAAAACCAACCATAAAAATCCGGTGGCCACACCCCCTTGCAACACGCCGCCTTTTTTCCTTTTCTTTTTTTTTTAGCAAACCCTCTCGTGGAGGCGGCTGGCTCGCAACGCCTGATCCGGGTCAGCAGCGGACGCTCGAGGCGAGCTACGAAACGGCCCACCGCCAGAGACCGAGGGCCACCACCACGTTCCCCGGCGACGCGGTTGGCAAAAGGCAGGAGGAGAAAGCACCCGGAAACACACGGCCCTTCCCCTCTATAAAACCGCCCGGCCCGACCGACCGGTCCAGCCCGTCTCGCCCTCGCCCAAACCCCCACCCAAACCGAACCAGCGAAAGCTCCCCTGACCCTGCCTGCTCCGCGTCCGCCCCTCCGATCGCAGGGAAGAAGAAGAGGGAGATGAGCTACTACGGCCAGCAGCCCCCCGTCGGCGTCCCGCCGCAGCAAGGTGTGCGGCGGCGGCTTCTCTCCGGCCGTCTACTTGCTGCTCCTGTTTGCTTCACTTTTTTTTTGTGTGTCTGTTGCTTTGTTACTTTCCGTGACTCGTGAGGCTAAACTCGCTGGCGTTTGGATCTTATTCCTGCAGGCTACCCGGGGAAGGACGGCTACCCGCCGGCCGGCTACCCTCCGCCGGGGCAGGGCTACCCGCCGCAGGGGTACCCGCAGCAGGGCTACCCACCGCCGTACGCGCAGCCGCCGCCCCAGCAGCAGCAGAGCAGCGGGCCTTCCTTCATGGAGGGATGGTACGTTCCTTGATTTCCTCCTCATCTCGTCCCCTCCACTTTTGTGCTGCCTGCCCGCGGGGGCTCGTTTGCTGCTAGATCGGATGCCTCTCCGGAATCTCCTTGCCGGATTAGGTCGAAAGTTTTAGTGCTAGTTTAGAGGGTTGCCGACTTCGCGCGCTGGGATCGCCGGTCAGATCTGCCCGGCCCCGGCGGCGGCCGCGCCTGCTGGTGCTTGCGCACGTTTGCCACGGTGTGTGGGGCCCCGGCTTGACGCGTGAACAACCCTTGGAAAGGGTAACCCGCCAGCCTCGTGGCCCTGGCGACGTGTCCGTCGCTGCACGCAAACGCGCGCACGTATCCCGCGCGGGGGGTGGGTGTCTTTTTCCCTCGTGCTACGGAGGCCGTCCGATCTGAGATGTGCGGTCTTGGTTTCGAATCTCTGCAGTCACATTCTTGTTGCCGTTTCGAGTTTGGCTGCGCGAAAGCCCCCCGGTTGCGTTCTGCACCGGCTGCAATAAACCCGAGAAGTAGTAGTCAGTTTGAAAGACCCCCCGGTTTTCAGATTCCTTCGGGGCGAGGTCACCTGGGATAATGTTTCTCTTTTTTTTAAAAAAAAGGAAAATAATATTTCTCTTTTTGGTTTGGTTGAAAGGATAACATATTTCCGTTGACGCGCTGATAGCAATGAGATGGGATGGATGCTCTAGCACTAGCTTTGTACTTACAATATCACAATTGGGAATTGGAATCTGTCATGCATCATAGCCATCTCTACATTTTAGTAACGCATGCTTTAGAATTGGCATATGCTTTCCTTCGTTTCATCTTTATCAGCCTATTTCACTTGTGGTTGAACAGCTTGGCTGCCCTCTGCTGCTGCTGCCTCCTGGACGCCTGCTTCTGAGAGGACACTCGACGACGAATTCGAGATGACTGGAAGTGAAATGAGACTACCTCATGGAAGAAATGGCTTGAAATGCTAGTTCTCTTTAAAAAATCGTCTATTTTTTCAGTTCTCTTTTATGGAACCCTGCAATGAGACTCCTAGTACTAGTATTCTGTCGGTGTTGATTGGCTGGTGGCTGGTGTGTATTCTGTGGATTGCCGAGTTTCTGGTGGAATTCATCCTGGGATTGTGGAGTGCGCAAATTGGTGTTTTCTCCGTATCTCTGCCATCTTGTTTGGTTTCGTCGCCGCTACCCTATTTTGCTGATCACGTTTTGCCCGCTTAGAAAAATACAGTATCTGCGCGTTAGCCGCCGGGTCTCGCTCGCCCGTGATGTTTGACTCCTATTCGAATCATCTTATCTGATCGACCTGACATTTTGCTGGGAAGATGAAGGCGTCGCTGCTTCCTGCTTGACTTCCGGGGTCAGCATCAGCAATCCAGCTTTACGCTGTCTTGGGCCTTGGGATGAGTCTGCTTTTTGCAGCCTGGATGATTGGACACGTTCACACAGTACAGCAGTGACACGTCCTATTTCGGGTATGCACAGTACAACAGTGACCCCGTCCTATTTCGGGTACGTACATTACGGGATGTTTAGAGCTTGCTAGAGATAGCCTTTTCTTTTTAAAAAAAGTTGCCACGTTATGTTGGATGGGTGCATTGTCCGTGGGCTTGCTAAGTCACAGCTCATGCCGTGGCACGCATCCGCGAATTTGTAACTACAGAAAGAGAAGGGGCAAAAACAGTGGCGGAGGCAAGGGGCCGGGGGCTGGCAGGGGGCATGGCGCCTCCTATGCTCAGCATGTCAACTCAAATAGACAGTAACAAATTACATGATTAGTTAAGTAACATCACGCTCTTACAACTTAAACGAGGTTGATTGGATTTTAACAATAAAAATAAGTAGCTTGAATGTAACGAATGTATTCTAAGTGAATTAAATTAGAGTACATAACTTAAAGGTTTTTCTCAGAAAATAGTTTAATGGAGTCCAGCTTCGAGTTGGAACTGGATATAATTGTATTGCTCTAGTGCACATCTTCTTTTTTTCATTTAGAATTTGTCACAACTTTCTTCCAAGAATTTAATTTTAATCTAAAAATATATTTAGTTGGAGAACAAGATACGATGAGATGAATCCATCCGCTTGCGCCGCAATCTGCCCGTTGCCTACTAACGATGCGGTGCAAACTGACCTCTGGGCCAACCTACTCACTCATGCACCCTTGGACGTTGCCTCACCGAAATCCAAGCTGGAGCCGCTCAGCCGCGCAGCCTCCGGCTCTCGCCTCGCCCTATCCGCTCGCCCACGTCGCCCTCGAGCCTCACCTCACCTCACCGGAGCGCACCTGAGGTACTTGTTCGCATCACGACCATCTGATTGATCGTGATCGGACCATCCTAACTAAGGAGCATATATGCGATTTAAAGGATGATTGTCTAATTTCTTTTTGACCCCCCTTAACATTAAATCCTGGCTCCGCCCCTGGGAAAAAAAAACAATGCTTGGGCCGAAGACGTCATCGCCTTGGTAGTTGGTAGACGCTCTAATCACCCAGCAGCACACGCAAATGCGCACGGCACGCCTTGCCATCCGGCCAGAGTCAAGACCTTGCTCGGTGATTCATCTGGGACGCTGCCTTGACAGTCCACTCTTGGTGCTCAAGTTGCCGCTGGTACACGTCTCCAGTTCTCCATCTGAAGGAAACTGACGCGTGGATCACGGCTAGACGCTCGAGACCAAGCGGGCATTTCCTTTTCACGCTGTTTGGCAGTAGGAACCCAGGCGTATGCGCGTTCATCAGCGAGGTGTGCGCACAGCAGCACGGCGCACTGGCAGCGTCCACCCGTGGATGTGACGCGACTGGTCTCCAACCTCTTGCCGGCTCGAAACAAAACATCGCGTGAGTCCAGCTGCGGTGAGATCTGCACAATAGGAGCGAAACCTGACGCAGAGCACAGCAACTTCTCCGTGCATGTGCAGTCCATGTCAGCGTAATATATATATCTACAGTATCTACTAGTACTAGCTGTGAACTCTGTTCAAACTGAGAAACATCTTGGAATCAAGTAGAGAAAAAGAGGCGGCCTTCACCGTGTCACGCTCCAATCGCCCAACAGCAGTACCAAGGAAGCGCGTACACCACGCCTTTCTTTCATTACCAAGCACTAGCTCCCTTCCTTTTTTTTTTGATACTTCACCATCTCTCTTTAGAGAGACGTTAACAGAAACCAAAAACTAGAATGCATTTCTTTCATGATAAGGGTAAAGGGCATATCTTGGGTAACCAATCAATTATTTGTCTGCGGGAAAGTTAACTTATGAGAATGCTGTGGTAGTGCTGTAGTGCAGGCAATTGTGTGACCCCAGACCTTCTTTGGTAGTTTCTTGTGGACACTCACTTGATGTCTACATGCCAAAACATGCAAGAATTCTATTGTTAGGCAACATCAGCAGCATGGCCACATCTGTTTTTGTCTGGACGGTGTGACGCAGCATAATGCACCTTCAAGGCTTCAAGAACCTCACCTTAAGTTCTGGACTCTGCAGTTAAGTGTGATTCCGAATTCTATCACTTTGGGTAGTGTGCGGCTGGTTTCCTCACTTTCATGTAAAGTTCATCCACGAATGATTCTGTACTGGCATAATGGCATCCAACTTCTTGCCGGCTCGGAAACGTCGCGTGCTTCCGCGGGCACAATTCGCCATCCATGTGCAATCTGTATCAGCATTCCGTAATCACGTAACCTGACGCAAAACGCACTAAATTCGCAGTGCATGTGCAGGCATATGTACCAGCCTCTCAAAGAAAAAAGCTTTGCCTCTGACCTCAGCGGAAGAAAAGCCTCGCCAATGATTTCAGCATCTCGTACACGGGAACTAATATTCTCCTTGATTTGCTCTTTGTTCCAGGATAGGTAGAAAAGCCTGAGCCTTTGATCTCATCAGAACAAAGTCATTATCAGAAGCATAAAAAAACCGAACTCTTGGTTGGCAGCAAAACTAGAAAACCTGTCGATCCAGCTGGCCGATAACAATTCTGCCTCTTTTTGCAGACCCACACGCACACGAAGAAAAAGCACCTTTACCTTTCCCGAAGCACAAGTGAACAGCCAGATATAATACCTCATATTACTGTCTTTTCGAGAGTACTTTGACAGCTACCGATAGAGCCCATGGTTTAACTTGTTCTTACAAAAGGCCGCAAAAGGTAGTTAATTCTGACTGCACACCTCTATTTGGCAGTATTGTTTGCTTGTTAATAAGGTATACATAGAATTCAAGCTATTTGTTCTCTGCCTCATTTCTGCGGTGAAAACAGATTTCAATTACACGTGCAAATGTGAAGATAATTATCGCTCAAATTCACTGTCAGTAAAAGTTGTCTTGTTTCTATCTGAAATTGTGCTTTCGGCAAGGGGCAAAATTGATATAATCATTGCTGATATCTTCTCAAGCTGCACCAAGTCTCATGAATATTGTGTCATCTGATGACAAAGTTGTTTGTTGTAACACCAGCATGCTTTGGCTGGAGCTGCTTTATGTAATACTTGGATCCACGTGACAAATTGATACGTTTTCTCCTCCGCTCAGGAATAGACTCAATAGAGCACTCAGAGAAGCCACGCCGCACAAACCTGAAAAGATATCAAAATGAAGCACAAGGTCGAGCACACCAAAAGCCAAAATCAAAACAATATTACTATCTGCACATAGCTGGACATCAATGTTGGTTTTCCCATGTGATTTGTACTTCAATATTCAGCAACTGTAACAGGTCCTAACGAAACCATGTGAAAGCAGCATTCAAGATACTCATCTAGATTCTCAAAAGATGAAAAGAATATCAACCGAGAGTCAAGTGGATTAAAGAAACATTGCACAGAGCAGACCGACCTAGAGACTACATTCAATGCATTCTGTAGCCATATGCTCCACAAAATGTTGATAGACCCGATACTAACCAGGAACTGTAGTAATTCTACATAAACTAAGGTAACAGAGAACACAGCCATTGAGTTAGTCAAGGCTTTTGGGCCATCAATGTAATTAGTCAAGAGAAAAAACCAAGGTATACCAGTCTGCAGTCCGCGTAGTAAGCAAGAATAATTTCTCAAGACCAAGAGATAATGCCACCTTCTCGACGTAATCTGAAGCATAAGAATAACCATGAGTAAAGCAAAAAAGAAAAAATTGATTGTTTAGCCAGTAATAGTACAAATTCAGCAGGATCGAACTCTTTTAACATGAGAGAGAGGACATACTAACTGCAAAGTTGAGGAATTCGAAACAGTTATGAATTAGAGAGCAGAGACCCCAACTTTAACACCACTTTATTGGTCAGTGGAACCTTCTCCTAATCTAACCTTTAAGGATTGCGTATGCATGTGAGAAAGAGGGAACAGGAACATGTGGGCATGGTGTTGGGTAAATGATTGCAATAACTAGTGGAGAACAGATTCTGTTTATCCCTGTAGCAATGAACGTACCAAGTAACTTGTCCCCCTGACCTCTTCCTCGGCATTCTTCAGATACAGCAAGTGCAGCAACTTCACCAGATTTGTCCTCAGCAAACGGAAACAGAGCAGCACAAGCGATGATTGAACCGTCTCTTTCAACAACATAAAACGAGTTCAATGCTTCAAGAAGCTGCAGATAATATAAAAAGAAAGACCCGTTTTTAGCAGTAGTAAGCATGAAGAGAACAAAGTTAAACCCATCAAGTACAAAACAACGTTATAATCAAAAGTTTTTATAGTTAACACACCTCTGTATCCGTTCTCCGCACCAGAACGCCAGAATCCTCCAGTGGCCGAATAATTTTTCTTATGCCAGGAAGATCTTCGGCTGTAGCCATCCTTGTTCCTTCATAAACATCCCTGAAAACATGTGGTAGGGAATAAACCATGATTCCCATGATAGCTTGTAGATGCTAGATTCCAAAAGCCGCCCATTTCCCCATAAAATATTCATGCCCAACATTTGTTACCCAATATCAAATATTTTTTAGCAATTAAGGACTACAAAAAGGATGACACTACATGTTTAAGAAAAGCTTCCATGTTGATTAAAGACAATGCAGGCACTGGACTATTTGCATGAACATTAGAGCAACAAATTTGAGCAAAAATTTGATAGAAGAAGAGCTTTAGAATACCTAGCTATCATTGTTCCTGCACCATCTCTTGTAAATAATTCTAATAGCAGTGATCCATCTACAGTTCCATCTATGATATGAACTCTTTGAACACCACCCTGACATTTGGATGAAACAAATGATCCACAGATAGTCAAGCCTAAGAAATAGAGGCTTTCATGCCAATAGTAAGCTTACACCTTCCAAAACTATATAGTTTGGCTGTTCATTGGACAGACATTGCTGGCTTTGTAGAAAGAGAAAATGCAAATAACACAGCACATGTTGCCGCCGCCTCAAACTAAGCTCAAGCTCTGAAGTCTGATCTCAAGGAGAACTTCATGGCTACATGCAGTGCTACATGCAGTAGTACTGAGCAAGACCATACAGCCTACAATAAAATAATGATACACTAACTCATATCCCACTGGACAAAAGGGTGCTAGCCCTCCATGCTTCTACCCTTCAATATATTAACTGTCCATTTCCCACAAATCTCATATCCCAATCCCGATTCCATCGTTGTATACCACAATCCAAATGGCCATTAAGTTGAGATACTGCATATGTATTCCAACATGCCACCTTCCTTACATGGAAATAAAAATTCAAGTAGCATGAGATTGCATGGCCAGTTCATGGTAGCCCATCAAACATGCATGCAAATCTAACATGAGATAGCGCGTGACCATGGAATTATATTAATCAACCACCCTTATTGTAGGTAGCAATTTCAGAAGACAATTTGCTACTTTGTACAGGACAACATATAAAAACGTATGATATACATGTCTAGAAAACTATTATCTTCAGCCAGAACCACATAATTTAACAGAATAAAGAATGTGAAGTGTAAGGTGAAACACTTACATGGCACACATATGCTGCAGCAGCCAACTCAGAAAGATAGCCATTTGATCTGCTTAACCGCTCTTCACCACCAATAGCAAACCCTTGCTCACCAGAATAAATACCATTTCCATTGTTAAAACCCAAACCGTTTTGAAAAGAAGCACCATACCCGTTTACATGAGCCCAGGCACTCATTGATGGTTCATAGACCCCCCTGTGTAGAGAATTGATACCCTCCTCATCCACAACCTTGACATAATTTGCAGCAATATCACTTTGCTTAGCACGCATTCTAATCAACAAATCAGCTTCCTCAATAGACATGAAATGAATGACTCGTCCATGCTCGTCAAATATTTGACCATCTACAATGCACACAAGTTTATCTGCCTCCATTGCTAAAGCACATGCAGTAGCAACCTCGTAGGTGCTGAATATTTCCAAACAAGACAAAGAAATTTTGTTTAGTACACAAGTTCCAACACATACAAATGAGCAGGTGTTATAGTAATTGTTGCAAGTAAGATAGGACATTTGCACATATCTTTCTTATCATATTATGCACACATTAATGGTAAGAAAACATGAAAATTAAAAAGTAAGAAAACAACATACTTGCAATTTAACACTTCTCCTGAACTCGAGTATCCCATGTTGCTGACAACAACTATGCTATCACTGTCAAGCCTCTCTCTTATCCGTGAAACATCTATTTTCTTAACTTCACCAGTGAATCCGTAGTCAATACCATTAACCACCCCTCTTCTCTGCCAAAGGAAGATTATCATTGCAGGACCCAAGGCCAAGTTCAGCAGAACTAATAAGTACAAAAAACAGAGCAAGGAAATGATCACAAGTAGTACGCATGCATTAATTGTGAATCATATGGTTTCACTTTGGATTGACTTTATTATGTTGTAACGAAAAGAAGGAAAGAAAATCAGGGTTATCTTTCTTATGAAGAGCGAGCTATGTACAACCATTGAAGTTGGACACAGAATATGCTACAAAAATTAATATAATAGTGAGATAAAAACCAGACATTCAAAAGCCCAGTTACTTATACATATTCACCTTAGCACCGAGGAAGTTGCCACTTGCAACGTTATCCACAAGACCATGCCAGCGTCCAATAACACCATGTCTATGGAGATTTAACATTGGAGGACCAGGAGAAAGTTTTGCTTCTATTGTCAACCGTATTCTACCAGCTGCCTCCATTGCAGCTTCTAATGAATCAGAATCAGTAATTCTGTACTGACCAACATACTTGGCCTTCTTCCCTACAGGATTTTTCATGAACTGAGAACATGCACTACCAGGAAAAATAAGAGATGCATAGATTCAGTACAATCGAAACCAACCAAAGTTAGCAAAAGCAAAGGATAGATCAGTACAGAATAGTCTGCAAATCATACAGATACAGAGTCCTGGAAGCTTTGCGGGTCAAGTGTAGCAGTCAATTATATGCCACAACAGCTAAACGATTCTCTAAACTTTTTAGTTGTAGTTCTTTTGATATGCTTAGTAGTCATCCTTTATGTTGTAATTGTGTTAAAAAAAAGTCTGGTATATATAGAAATCTACACACGAAGGATAAGAAGCGAATTCCAATTTTTTTTTAATTTCATAGCCATTTTTGTGCAGCACATGCATGTGCAAATAGATTACTGGCTTCAGAATGAAATGTGAAGATGCTTGATATGGGTGTTGCACAGAACTGACCTCTTTCTGACAGAAGCTTATCAATTTGAACAAGTGTTCCTGGAACAAGAACAAATTTAATCCCTAGACCATGGAGAAGTGAGATGTCCTGCATATTTGAAAAAAGATAGTGCTGTTGATATTGGGAAATAGGAATCCTTGTGACAAAAGCCTAAAATCATTAACCTCAAGAGTAAGATTATCATTAAACTAACCCCTGAAAGAATCGTTGCTTTCTACTCCTTATTACTTGGTAATGTTGATTTTTCTTAAGGGTCTCCAATTCAAATTGTTATGAGGTCTGGATACAGCAATTGTCCTACCTACCGCAATTTTCTTAGGATCTAGGAGGAGGTCAAATGAAAAAAAATAATCAGATGAACCCAAAATACAGCAAAGCAAATGACTCGAGCAAAAAATCCCAAATTCCCGATACCTGCAGAACACGGTCGAAATGTGGCCCGGACACCACCTCGCTGGAGATGACGACCACGAAGGTGCTCCCGCGGTGGCCCCGGATGTACGGCCACGCCTCCCGGAAGAACCCTACAAACTCCTCCCCGGGGTCCACGGCGGCGCCGCCGCCGCCGGAGCCGGAGTTACCAACGGCGCAGCACCGGACGCCGGGCCCCCGCCAGCGGCGCGTAACGGCTACCCGCCGCAGTCTCCCAGAGGGGAGTCCATTTGCGGCGGCCCGGGCCGCGGGGCGCGAGACCTCGCCAGCGAGGCGCCCCCCGGTTGCCCACGTGGCCATGTAGAAGCTTCGAACCCTAGGGAAGTAGGGGTCGGTCGGGGAGGGAAAAGGGTCGTGTGGTTTTGTCGCGACGAGGCCGTTGTTTTGGGAAGGGGGTAATGGCGCGTAGCCGCTGTCCGCTGACCCGCAGTTTGGGCCCAGCTAGATCTGACCAGGAAAACTAAATTATTGAGCCGAATGAGGCCCAAAGAAATGATGCTCGAATTAAATATGGGCCCAAAGGACTTTGGGCCCATATCATTTCCCCCTTCATCACAGCTGGCCCAAACATCCTAATTGTATTTTTAGGGCCCAATTGTGGTGTGATCTTTGTTTTTCTGAGCTGACTAGCAAGAAATCGGTCACAGATGTAGTGAGACTGCAAATGAGCAAACTGAAACGGTTCTCACGAGTCACAAGTAGAAAAACCTCCTTTTCCTAAAAAAAAACGATCCTATCCATGCTATACAAACACGTTGTCGCGAAAAGATCGTCTACAAAAATCTACATGCAAATTAAAATACGAGTACTGCAGTGTCGGTCACCAGTGCGCATGAATGAGCTGTGGCAGCCATTCAGCCAAGCCCGCATTAACTGTAGCATATGGCTCGCTCACCCCGTCAACAGCTGTAGCGCAGCGCGCCCAGCAGGCTGCGGCAGCGCCGGATCACGCTAGCTCCAATCCACGCATGCAGCGCAGCCTGCCTCCCCTGCGGTCGTCGCAGCAGCCAGCCGCAGCCCAGCGCGCGCCTCCTCGCGACGCGCGCCGCGCCCCGGCCCGCCCACTCGCCGGGCGCGGGCGGGCGGAGCGCGCGCGCGCGGCATGCGTCGGCCACGCGCTACCGTGCCCGCCAATGGCAGCGCGGCCACTCGTCGCGCGCGCTCCCTGCCCGCTCGCCACGGCGCGCAGCACATGCCGCGCATGCAGCAGAAAACGATTAAAGAGATCGCGCGCCGGTAGCATCCAAAAGGGGACGGAGACGGGGACGCGCCCCGCCCCGGCTGGTCTCGCGCGGCTGGCTACCGGAGCTAGGCCCGTGGTTGGGTTCCAGTAGGACATGGGGGCTCGCATGCATGCGTGCTCCACCTCCACGTGTGGTGGGTCGTGTACGAGGAGGGTGAAGACACCGGCCTTACGTGTCCGTGGATGCGAAACCAGCTGCGTACGCCCATCATGCATCCAGCTGATCTAGAAGGGGGTAAATACATCTCGTGAAAATTTTGGTTTTCCGTATGCGCTCCCAATTCCCGAGGAGCAGTAAACTTGAGCGAGATGCATTGCATCCGACGAGTATGCAAGCGCTCTAGCCTTACCGCACGCCACGTGCTCAACAGCTCAAAGACTGTTCGTCACTACGGAGTAACGTTTCAATACATGCAAGGGATGACGCATTCGTCATTGCAGGTAGATCTAATATAATAGATTTCTCTAAGAGTTTTTTTTTTGTAAGCATGTGTAAAGTCTAGTCTAAGGTTACTGTGTGCTACTGGCGCAAGATTAATACAAGTTGGGACCTATGTTTTCGCTAAGAATTAACTGGCGATTCTCAAAGATACAGATGCAGATAGGCCCTGGTACGATCGTTCCAGATCAGTAAAATCTCTTGGTTTGGCACAAGAGTGAAGCGATTGCACTTGCCGGAGCATATACGAAGCTGGTTGGCGGGCAGTGCCGCAATACTGGCCAATGAGACACCTAGCGGCGCCCACGCGACCACGCCATCAATGGCCCGCGCGCCAGCCAGCCAGCCAGTGCCAGCGGCCCAGCCAGCGGAACGCGCCACGGGGGACGAGGCGCCCGAGGCAGCGCGGCATGGCGAACGCGACGGGCGAGCCGAAGCGGCCAAGCGACCCGCATGCAGAGCCCCTCGCCTCCCCCCGTCACCCCGTAGCCTCCTCGCCGCCTCCTCCCACTGGAACCCACCCAACCCGAGCGCGCGCCCCCGCGACTCGGCTCCGCCTACGTGTCGGCCGCGTCCCCGCGCGGTCGCCCACGTACCCCGCCCCGCCTTCCCACGTGCCCCTCCCTCTGCGCGCGTCCGATTGGCCGCCCCGCCCTTCTTAAGCCGCGCTTGCCCCGGGCCGTGACGAGCCGTGCGTGCTCCGCTCCGTCTCAGGGTCTCCCTCACTCGAGTGATCGAGTCTACTGACCACTGACCCCGACCCTGACCCCCGTGAGCCCGGCAGTGCTGCTCGCCATGGCCATGGTGCAGCCGGCGGACCCGGCCGTCAAGGCCAACGAGATCCTGGCGCGGTTCCGCCCCATCGCGCCCAAGCCCGCACTCGCGGCGGCGGCGTCGCCGGTGGCGCAGGCCGCGGCCGAGGGCGTGGTGGCCGCCAACCGCGTGCTGTGCCAGCTCCAGAGCAGGCCGTGCCGCGCGCGGAAGCGCGGCCGCCCGACCGTCGTGCCGGTCTCCCCGAAGTCGCCCGCGCAGCCGGCCGCCAAGCGGAAGAGGGCGGCGGCGCCGTACCCGCCGCTCCGGTGCGCGGCGGCTACCGACGCGGTGGCGACGGCGACGAGGGAGCATGTGTCGGTGGTCGTCCCGGGCAGTGCATGCCTCCCCCTGGCGTCGCTGCCGCCGGCGGCCACGGTCGCCGAGGACCTGGTGAAGGTGCCCGTGGAGCGCGACCTGCTGCGGAAGCTGCTGGAGCCCAAGGTGATCTCGCCGCGGGCGATGCGCCCCGTGTGCTCCACCATCCACGTCGAGTGCATCCGCCGCACCGACGCGACCTGCACCGACGCCGTCTCGAAGACGGCGGCGGAGGTGGAGGCGGAGATGGAGGCCGACGCGCTCCCGGCGCTGGTCTCTGACTCGAGCAACCGCGTCCGGCTGGTGAACGACGCGTACAAGGAGATGGTGGGACAGCCCGAGTGCCCGTGGCTCGACGCCGTGGCCGCCGCGTCGAGGAGGATCAGCGGGGAGGTGGTGCTGGTGGTGGCCGAGCCAGCTTTGCTGCCGGAGCCCCACGAGGTGCTCGCATGCACGGCCAGGATCGATTGGGAGTACGGCGGCAAGTGCACCTCCATCTTGGCGCAGTGCGACGTTAGCCGTCTGCTGTGCGAGTCCAGGGACTACCTCTTCACCTGGAGGTTTCGCACCGCCGACGCCGACGCCTCCGTGGGCCGCCGCTCCGGCGAGGCAAGCGACAGCTAGGAGAAGTTTGTACCGCATCTTGCGCCACGCACTGCGGGGCGCCAAACCAAGTGCACAGGCTAAGCTTCATGTTGAGCTAGACCAGCTTTCCTCTTCTGCAAAGTCCATAGAATGTAGACCCAGTTCTGAAATCTGGAGTACATATAAGATGTTGACTGGAGAATGCAAGGGATAATGTAACATGTACTTTTATGAAACTGCTCGGTGTCAATTTCTGCATGACTTTCCGGCATGATAACGACAGGTCTGCTCATGGTCAAGCGAGATAGGTCGTGGCTGGCATTTCATGGGTAGATCGATATAGGTTAAAGCAAGTAACATCGTCATGACACGCTTTACCTTCAGGTTAAATAAAAAGAACCAAGTTTCTTCATGATTGCTCCCTACTTAGTTCTCCAGTGTATTTGGTTTATCTGTAGTACACAACCTCTTGTAAAACTTATTTGCTTCCTCCTTATACTCCATGATATAGCAGCGCTGCAATACTTTTCAAAAAAAAAAGAAAAAAGGAATCATTTAACACATAAATGGCATGTTGTCTTCTTTCCAATATGACCAACCAGGCAGCCACACGGGATTGAAATACAAAGACATTCTTGAACAAACATTTTGGAATGATATGTATTTTGTTTGATTGCAGCTCATGCTTATTACAGGTTTAATCGAGGCATGTTCTAGCTCTTACTTCACAACGGATACTGATGAAAGCAAAAGCAGTCCAGGAGGAAAACAACATCGTCTGAATGTCTGGCTCACAGACTAGAGGTCTAGAGCTCAAGCTTGCTCCGGCTTCGGGGGACCTCTCCACTTAAAGTTCTCTGCGTAAGCCTTGGGCTGCATGGGCGAAAAACAATCCGATTAGTCACAAACAAGCCAATTAAAACGCCACCGATCTGGACGGCAGATATATTAACGCAGAACTTGCTAAATTATACTGTTAACAAAAAGCACACGTGTCATGTGTGCAACATGTATCTCAAAGATGACACACAAAAAAGTGCAACTGGCTGGACGAAAGGTATCTCCTTAGACATCAATGGGCAAACAGAATTTACTACAATGAAACAGAGCAATTGCTAGCAAGCTAATCGTTTCTAAAGAGATTTAAATAGATAAACGACTTTGAAATTGTCCAAAGTACAGCTCGCCCCTGGCAGCCGTACCAAAAGCAAAAGTCCAGTCAAACAAAGACTACTGGTAATGAGCCAGTTCCATCACCAGATTGGACCTGCGCCCGTACGGTCACTACGAACCAATAGCTTGCACGTTGCATCAAATAATTGGATCAGACTTGACCGGCGTACTAGGAAGAAGGATTATTGGCTTACTGTCGAACTTTCAGGGTATTCCACAAACATGCGGATATTTAACTTCGATACTCCACCAACCTTTATTTCTGTTCGGCTGTAGCAATTCACTGACTACTTGTCAGTCTAAGCTTTGCAGAGTTTATCACGGTATCAGCTGTATTGTGTTTAGGTGTTGTAATTCGCTCACTACTGGTCATTTCTAGATCCTAGCAAAACAGAGTGACCAACATAAACTGCAACTACCAAAGTAAAAATAGCTGGGCTTGGGGATAACAAGCCTAATTCTAAGCAGTACTATATGTAAGAATGCATGCAACATGGAAAAACTGCCAAAACAGCGGTCACATTGCATCAAGCCATCAACAGACACATAGATTCAACCTATATGGCAGCTAGCAGCGACCAGCTTGTCCTTATCCATATCCTGCTAACAAACTATAGGGCTTAAGAGTCGATGAGGATTGTAGACCTCTTGTCACTGTTCATAGTTCACTCTTCGCACACATTCAATATATCTACAATGTTGATGCCAAATTTGGCTTTTGCCAACCTCTGACTTCTCAATTCTGACAAAAATTGAAGGACTCGAACTACTTTTTGACCATGCAAAATGTGAACTCAAGAAATCAGTCAAGTGCTACCATCATCATCAGGCTCTACCGCTCTACCCATTAAAAGCATACATTGAAAATAACATATACTGCAGTCCCTATGACGTGGGTTTGCGCGGATAGTTGTACAGGTTGGTACTGCACTGAAGCAACAGAATAAAAGAAAGAAAGATGCACTGTTAACAATATAGAGCTGCAAGATAAACATTCAAGAAGATGCACCAAGACAAACATTGTAAGATCTATGTGCATGGTAAAAGAAAAGCATTAACAAAGTCAATTAAGGATATGAAGGGAGACATACAGACCTTCAAAAGAGGTGTATGACGTTTCCGAACCTGCAAAAAAAGAGGTAGTGTAAGTATAGAGTCATGTATTTAAAGGCTCATTTCAAATTATTGGATACTTCAACAATAGCCCAAAGGTAAACATATCTAAAAACACACACCAGAAATGACTTCAGCCTGCTTCATAAATAAAATCAAACACTATGTATATTCAACATCAATGCTACAAGTGCCAGGAGAATTGGAAATTACACAGTAGGTTTTTAGAATAATCTATCTGTTATGAATAGCACTTGTATTGAATGATATCCCCATGGGGGCAATATATAGGTCTATACGGAAAGAACTCTAGTAAGGTATATACGTAAAGGACTCCATACTCCCAACATTATTACCAGGTCATAGTGTCATACATCAAACGAAGTTTTAGTGTTTAAATCTTGAAAAGATAGAACTTTAATATAAGCAGCACAGATACAAAACTAAAAGCAAATAATTTGTATTGAAAAGCATTTCAAGACTAAATTGAGAAAATAGCCGGTAGTAAGATGTGTTGGACTAAACAAAGTTCACACTAGATATTGTCAACAACCTCATGTTTTCCATTAGTAGACTGAAATCAACATCTGAACATGCTATTGAGGGGCTAGTATGTTATGTGACAGTAGAGAAGTAGCTAATATTTGGAAATTAACGCCACCAACGAAACTCACTATAACTGGAAACTGAAATTATATGCAATGACCTTTAAAGTCCATGTCCATCTATACTTCAATATATGAACAATGAACTGGTCTAGTTTGTCTACCATCACAACTATGTTAGACACTTAAGCATCAGAACATTACAATTGCTTCCTCAAATTTTAACTATAAGGTTAAAAAAGGAGTAAAAACCCCCACAAGTTAAAAAGTGCCATTCAAGCCTTGCTTCAATCATTCCAAATAGTCCTGAAGTAGCAGTCCCAAATAGAGCATTCTAAGTTTCCAAGTCAGCATTATCTATAAGGAAAAACAAGACCCACCACATAATTCCATCCATGTTTTTCAGCAAATGCCTTTGCTGACTCCGCACTGTCGAACGTAAGTCCTGCTTCACCAACATTAGCATATGGATCCCCAGTAGATGTCCACCCCATCAACGGGTTCTCCCACCTATCATGAATTCAAATGGCAACAAATCTGTCAAAAAAGGATCAGGGGGGAAGGGGCTTTTATTGACGAGAGGGATTTGGCAATTACTTCCTTCATTTGCAGTTGTATAATTTAGTAAGCTATGATGCTTTCCAAGGAGCCTATACAAATATGCATGATATGTGGTCTCTGGACCAGCATCTAGTGTACCGGCCAAGGGACATGTTGCAGTCACACCATTTTATAGAGTTATTACCGTATGATGAATTGATGAGCTGGAACCTATCATTACATATTTACATCAAACAGAAGCTAGTGCTGTAATGCAGTTTCTAAGGGTGAAAATCATCACATGTCTATGATTGTACGAGTTTTGTGAGTAGTGGGAAACCAAAACCATGACACTTAAACCCCAGCAAAAAAAATTAATAATACTCCCTCCAGTCATTACTACTTGATATCAGCACGCAAAAATATAACTACTTGCAAGTCTATTTTTGTGTCCTAATGTCAAGGGATAATGACTGGAGGGAATAATAATAAAACAATTCGATTATTGACAGATTTCAGAATTGTATGATGTTACTGAAGTTCCAGTAATTAATAAGAATACCAGAGAGAGAAAGCAAAGCCTCTCCATAACAATTGAAGATTGCAATAACGTATTGAGTTGTATAGTCATTGTTGAGAAGTAGCACTAATCTCTGGGTATACTCTCGTTCCATCTAGAGGCCATGTAATTTCGTAGTGATACTAAGTAATTCGAAAAAGGCACTTTGGCAGAACATCAACAATTGGAAGTGGGTAACAAATAACTGTAAAATAAAGGTATTCTGAATCATATGGGCGCCTGGCCCTGGGTCTTAGCACCTATACTATACATTTATAACTAATTACATGAGAATATAAATCCAAGTATGTTTACAGGAGGCGGTATGTTTCATTCAATATCTATTAAGGTAGCCGACCTGACAGCGATGAAGCCTTAGATATGATTAATTCAAAGACAAAAAAAGGGATAAAAAAAGCAGAACGAGAAGCATACTTTTGGGTTGACAAAAAGTTAATTTTCCACCTCCCGACTTTGCCTGAACCTTGCTGGGATGCAGTCCTAGCAGGTGAATAAATTACAACCTGACAATTCACAAGGATAAGCTCACCAGTTGTGACCAAAAAAGAAAAAACCTGCACAGTAGCTAAAGTGCATATATTATACAAGAACAAAAGCCAGTACACATCAGCAGTTCACACAAATATCTGTTCAAAGTGACCAGACCATGCTGGCAGTTCGACCCAAGAAAAAAAAAGAAAGGAAAATGAATCCATGCTTAGTATGGTCCAGAATTAACGAAGCATTTTCCAACTAAATTGGAAAATAACAATTTATTGCCTTCTGGAGGGGACGAGAGGTTTCCTACTGCTAAGTGCTAACCTACTGCTTGCACTCCGCACACGCATGATGCAAACGAATAGGGCCTGGCATGCTTTTGTCACTTGATCACTGGACTATACCGCTATATATGAGCCGTAGTCATGCACAAACATTTAAATAATCCATAGTATGAGACCAGTGAAATGGGAAAATTGCTCCAATTACAATAACTGTGGTCATTTATCTCTTATCTGGTCTCCAGCTTGTGTGATGGACGGTATATTGATAAAGATTGGAATATTTAGTCTCGAAGTCAATCGAGCAAAAACGGTGGTATATAATAAAAGCTTGAAACAAAATACTATTACCTTTTTATTAGAAGATCCTAGGCCAATGGGCAAAGATAAAACTCTGGTTCTGATATTTAATCTCAAGATTGATTTCACAAAGCTCAGGTTTGTTGCTTTTTAGTGTAAATGTGTAACTAAACCTGCAGCTATGTAGTACTTATCCTGCTGAAAATTGGACAACTAACATCCACCCAGCATAAACTAAGCTCTGAAGATGCTCAGTTTACTGACCCGCACCTGCCCTTTTTCATAACAAATACTTCTAGAAGCAAGCATAAAAACGCACATTCCTGTCACAGAAGGCGCATGTAGAAAGGAATTGAACTGGGTCGACACCGCAGGGAAAACCCCAATCTTCCATACATTCCTTAGGTCGAACTTCAATCCAATCCATAAGAAAACATAAAAAAAGGTTTCCCATCTCCATCCACTCAAACTCCAACCACAACCAATACATGGATCCCGTCCCAGCGTCCCCCACCTTGAGTCCGAAACATCTCCCAAGGCGCCCGCATCGGTCCCCGCAACTAGCATCTCTCAGCCAAAAAACACGAGGGTAATGGATGCTGGGCGTTACCTTACGGCGGAGGTGCTCCTCGGGGATGCCGGATACCATCCCGATCTCCCCCGGCTTGATCTCAACCAGGGCGTCGGAGGCATCCGCGGAGAGCATCCGCACCGGCGCCGGCGAGAGGAGCGCGCGGCCGAGGGAGGGGAGGCTCCGCCGGAGCGGGGCGGCCATCTCGTCGGAGCCTTACACCGGAGAGGAGGTGGAGGGGAGAGGAGGCAGAGGAGAGGCGGCCTGCGAGTCTGCGACGGAACGATCTGGTCGGATCGACATAATGAGGACGGAAAGGGTATGGTCTTGGGCCTTTTAGCGTCCAGAATTGTTGGATATTGGGCCCACGGCCACCCTAATTCAGTACTGAGAATATGACGGTGGTGGTCTTTTTTCTCTGTCTGCTGGGAACAAGAGGCCAGTCTGGTGTTGGGCCGGTGGGAAAATGGATGACCTTTTTAATGCGGGGGTATCAATCATTTGGGCCCTGGCTAAATTAGACCGCAAGTATTTATTTTTATAGAAAGAGTTCGTATCAAGCATGAGCAGCAATTGAGCATGACGTATAAATTCCTCGAGAATAACGCATGGAATATAGCCTATCCAGTCAAGTGATGATACGCGGTTTCAAAAATTAAATTTTGACCATTATTTTTTGTTATAATTTTTAATGTACGACGTAGCAACTAGCAAGTGTACCACGGTCCAAATATCCAAACTTAAAGACATAAGAAGTACTACTCGCCAAAAAAAAGACATAATGGAAATAAAAAGGTAGACTTCAGACAAATAAAAGCATCACTTATTTGCAACCAGAGGAGCAGTGGCGTCTAGTTTGACAAACAATCGTTTATAGTTTTTCTGCGCATATGATGCATTGCTGCCACGCAGTTTACCAGCTAGTCAGTCCAATTTTTTTTTTTAAAAAAAGCTAGTCAGTCCAAAAAAAGAAAATTTGCACGCACGCCTCAATTCTCTCCCGTTCTTGATTGAGGCGCTGGTGGTATGCATAAAGAAGTGACACAACCTTATCTGCATCTACTCTTCACTCCTGACGACACAGTCCGTCCAGAAGGTTTGAAATAATCAAATCCGCCCTGAACCGCAAGAAACCGGGACCCGTGCTAATCATCAACTCGTTGCAACCGGCGGGCCCACCGAATTCCATTAATCAAAATGGCAGCAGCCATTAGCCGCCTCATGCTAATCGAGATCCTAGCCTCGTCTTCTCGAGAAAAAAAATGGTAATCGAGATCCTCGCGGGTCGCGACGGATGCAAGCCGACGTGACAACCTCGCCAACTCGATCGATCGCCCGGTGAATTTTCGCTGCGTGTTGCGTACTTGCACACGCGGACACGCTAACCTGCAGCCGATATCATTCTTCAGTAACTGTCAGCGCTCCCGTGCGAGGTTTCCGGCTGTTCTTCAGACGGATAGTTTTTCATCCTACCCGCCGGGTCCGCTAGGAAACGACAGGATTCGTTAGCCTAACCGCAACGGAAATCCAGGTCGCTGATTTCAGCTCGGGAGCTCTGGTTTACCTGTTCCATGTTTTCATTTGACCTGACGCCGAGGCTGCATGGAAGAGCCACACGCCTTTGATCCGTTCAAGCACACACGGATTTACGAGAGGCGTGATGATCTGATTGAGCCGGGGCTAGCTCAGAGTCCACGCCTTGGGCAGCAATCAAACCTGGCTGGCTGCAGGTCAACAGCACGATCGCGAGGGCTAGCAGAGAATTTAGGCGAGTAGTCACTGGCCAGCACAGATGGAAAATCGTGAAAGTGATGCTGTGCGCGCTCGTGCCACTCGTGAAATAAACTAACCAGTGTGACCAATCAGTGTCTACTTCGGCTAAATGCAAGTTGGGGGCAGTTCTGTCCTGACAAGCATTTAATTTTGCATCCGTGCTTCATCTCACTGATCTTATACTCACTGAAGACCGTACGCATTACCTAAACACACAAACTCACCATAAATACAAAGTACCACGTAATAATATTACTCACTCCGTTTTAAATTATTAGTCATTTTAACTTTTCTAATTTTTAAGCGTATAGTTTTTGCTATACATACAGATATATACTATGTACAATTGGAAGGAGAAAGAGTTCCACCAACACCCCCCACGTCGCTCCCCTGGCGCCTAGGGGGGCGCTCGTGCCGCCGCCCTCCCTCCAACCCCAGGCCACCTCCGGTGGCCGCCGCTGCCGCCGGCGACCGTCCGGGCAGCGGCGGCGGCCCGCGGCCGAGCCAAAGCTGGCTCAACTTGCCCCCTCCCCCTCCTATTCTTATTCCCTCGCTTCCCTTCCCCCCCCCCCCCCAAGACCTTTACTTACTTGACGATGTTTGCCGCTGCCGGCCAACGGGGCCGGCTTCAAGCTCGCCCTCACCGGATCCGGGGTGGCCCGGGCCGGATCTGGCCGCTTTGGGGGGAGGGGGGCTCCCACCCCCGGGCGGCCCTGCCTCCGGTACTCCTCCGCGCGTCCTCCAGCTCGGCTGGGCCGGCCACGGCCGCCGCTCGCCCTTAGGCCACCTGCGTTCTCGCTTGGGCCCCCTGGCTGGTGCTCCTTGAGCCGGCGCTCCCTCTCCCTCTGGTTGCCGCAGGGTTGGTGCTGCCTCAGCTCGGGTGTCGGCCGCCGGCTGCCTGCCCTGTGCCTCGGCTAGGTTGCCGGCCAACGGCCTCTGGCCTCGGTTTGGTGCCTTGGCTTGGGTACGGGCTGGCGCTGCTTCGGCTTAGGGGCCGGCCGCCGGCCTCCGCCCTGGGTGCCGATCTGTGGTCGACCCTCCTCTGCTGCTGGCATTTTGCTTCTTGATGCCGTTCTGCGGCGGGGTGCTAGCTGCCGGTCTCCCTGCGCTGCTGTGGTGCTTTTCGCCCCCATGACAGCGCTCTGGTGGTGTCCGGCGGTTCCTTGGCTCGGGGGAGAGAACGGACGATGGCGAAAGCCTAGGTCGGCTTTGCGGACCAATGACGGTGATGCCCTCGGGCTCTATTTACCTTATTAAAGGCGTCATTCTTTGCCCTTCTTCCCTCCTTTCCGGTGAGCTTTCCGGGCGAAAGCCTTGACCTTTTTGGTCGGACGACGACGACGTCTATGGCGTCGCTCTCTCCCTAGAGGTGTCGTCTTGGAAGCCCTGCTGGTGGTGGTCGTCGTCTGCCTGCCTTCGCTCGTTTCATCTACATTGTCCAGGTTACATCGTCCAGGTTGCAATGGTCGTCGTATGGCGGGTGCTTGGCCGCCCTTCTGTTCGTTGGCGGATATTTTGCCGCCGCCATCGTGCCGACAGATGCTTTGCCGTCATCATCGTGTTGCTGATCATGCGGACGCTTTGCTGCCATCGCCGTGTTGCTGTTCGGGCGGATGCTTTTCCGCCTTGGTGGGCCAGGTGGATGCTTTGCCACCTTTATTGTGCTGTCGATCTTTGCACCCTTGGTGTTGTAGTACCTTTTAGCATGTTCAGCTGTGGTCGTATCTAGGTTTGTGGCTTCGTCTATATCCTCCCCGTTTTTTCTTGTTGCTCTTGTTGTTGTACGGGTCGCCTACCACTTGCTTGGTGGTGCTCTGTATCCGCCTATTAAGGTTTGTAATGGTCGTATTGCTTTCTTTTTAATGAAATATGTGCTCAGGCATGTTCACGAAAAGATATATATTATGTTTAGGTGCATAGTAAAATTTATATATCTAGAAAATCCAAAATAACTAATAATTTAGAATGGAGGGAGTATTTCAAATTCAGATTGTTGGGTTCTCCAACTTAATACAGGTACTCGCATTTGCGGCTAATTATTTTTCAAGTGGTGATGGAGTGGCCATCTATGACAATACTTTCATGGTGATTTCATTAGTCTCAAGATATATGCTGGCTCAATCTCTCTAAAGTCCTAATAGAGATAGAATTTAGTATGTGTCTTGTTGAAAACAAATTGAAATCATCAGCGTTGGTCGGTTGGATGAGTTTGATGGATGACCAATAGTAAGAAGTTAACGGACAAGACTACAATTACAAAGAGGACTACGCCTTTGTTTGCTTGAGCAAGGAAGAATCATAAGAGACTCGTCATATAGCTAGGTCATGCTCTTGGAAAATCCCTGCATCTGCTGATGGAAACAACGAATTCACCAAGTCAAACGTGGCAAACAAGCCATGGAAGTGAATTGAATAGTGCTTGGCCCCTCCATGCTTGACCAAGCAAGAACTGTCCTGCGGGCTGCGGCCACCATCACGCGGCCGGGTCCTCCCAGAGACCGGACGAACGACTCCGCACGGATGGCAAGGCATCACGAAACCACAAGCAGCAGCTCAATCTTGCTGTGCTGCACCAACGACGGCCGGCCTCTATAAAAAGTCCCGGTCGTCCCTGACACGGGAAGTCGTAAACTGTATGCGAGAAATGGTGTTCTGCGGCACGGGTAGCTTCAAGGACGTCGACAAGGAGGAGGGCGCCGGCGGCGCCGGCGACGGGAAACCGGCCGCGGCGGCGAAGGCGAAGAAGGCGGGCGGCAAGAACAAGGGGAAGGGCAACCCCTACGCGTCACGGGGGCTGGACAAGTTCTCCACCGTGCTGTCCGAGCTCGAGTCCAAGAGGGAGAAGATCCTGCGGCGCGTCGGCCCGGAGGTCGACGCCGGCCACCTCATGGTCCGGTTCGTGCAGTCCGATGCCAAGGGCTGGGTGCCCATCGTCGTCAAGCTCCCGCACGAGGAGGAGCAGGCTGCCGACGCCAAGAAGAGGCAGAGCAAGCCGGCCAAGCCAACATCAAGGACCTCGACGCCGCCCACGGAGCCTGCCAGCCCCAAGGAAGACCCCGCTAAGCCCGCCCACGTTGCCGCGGCGGCGGCAGTGGCGGCGGCGGCGGCGCCGAAGGCAGCTGTGCCGGCGAAGAAGAGTAAGGTCAGCGGCGTGAGGTGGGGCTGGGCCTGGGGAAGGAAGGTGAGGCCGTGCCACTACTGGCCGCTGGCCATGGCGCTCCTGCTGCTGAGCCTCGTGGTGTTCGGGAGGGTGTTCGCCATCTGCTGCACCTCCATTTGGTGGTATCTCTTGCCGATCTTGAGCGGGGAGGAAGCCCTGGGCGCGACGAGATCACCGGCGGCAAAGGCCCGCAAGGATGTTGTCAACAAGACCGGCGACAAACTCGCTGTGGCGCCGCCTCCTTCGCATGGCAAGAAGAACAGCTCTGGCGCTGCTCTCGAGGTGATTTCACCAAGAAGCCATGCACATCGAAAGAAAGGGTAATTTGCAGGATGTCTTGTGCTGCATAGTCTGTAAATTTTGTGTAGTAGGGTGGCCAGAAAGATCAAATTTTCCAGGTTATCTTTCCTCCCTTTTTTTAGAGTTGATTTACCTTTCTTTTTTCGTGCCTGTAAAAATGTAAATTAGCCCCTTCTGTGCGGCTACCCCAAAATGTTTATAAAGCATCGGTCATTCGGAATAAATATCAAATAACTCCTGATACCACATCATGGATATCCCGCAAAGTTCAGCCTGCTCTTATCTCGAGTCATCTTTGTATGAATTCTGTTGCATTTCAGATCATAACATATATCTCTGTGTCGTGGACATATAGTACATTTTCCACTCATTTGCCTGCCGTTTTACGCATGATCCATCCAAGAAGAACTTCTCTAGATTTAGGCATGGGCAACACCGCATCAGCGTGAAGGGCGCATGAAACAAAAGTCAGGCATGTGCACTTCTAGATGCTTGGAAATATACAACCTGGTTGACATTCTAGACGAGAAGATTCAAAGCAAGACGATGCATATGCACCTGCCACATCTGCACCGTGATTCCACAAGAAACATTGTCGACACCAATCCCAAGTTACAGACTCCAGTGGAAACCTACTGCAGCCAGGGATCCACATCCCCTGCTTGATCTTAGCCTTGCGTCAGCGAAAACATCTCATCCTCCTCTACACACGAAAGAGGTTATCCAAACCAGAGACTGCAGTTCTGGTATCTAGAAAGCTCCACCTGCACGGCTGTACCCTATCTGCCGTAAAGCAAGCACGTGTAGGCTTATCCATCCCAATCCTCATTTCTGATCATTCAATACTCTGAACTCAAATGCCATTGTCTCTGATCAATGAGCATGGGCTGCGCCACCGGTGCTCAATCTATCAATTCTTATACAAGAAAAAACAGTTTTGTTTTGTTGCACTCTCTGGCTCTCTGCCCTCTGGATATCAATCAGGGCAATACTGATAGTCATAACTACAGATCAGTAACTATCAGAATGATTTTTCTGCAAGGTTAATTGACAATGAAAGGAGGAAAAAGTTGAAATCTGAGAATGGAGCAATACAATATTACAGAACAGCCATTGTACAGAACAGCCGTTTCCCTCTCCCCATGGCACAACAGTGTTGCTCATACCATACTCTTGCGTCATCAATCCTGAATCAAAACGAAGGGAAACAGCATGTTAAAAACTTTGAGAACATAGAGACAAAAGGGATAAATACATTATTTGCAAATGAAACCCAATGAAATTGGCAAGATAAACTCCACAACAATGCCTAGCATCAGGATATACTGACCAAGAATTTGAAATGAAAGTATTTTACAGACAATTAACAGAGCAGGTGGTGATTTTACTAGAACCATGAAAAGTTAGATCCACAGATAAATTTGGCAGCTACCAACTACCATGCGCACAGATGTTTCGCTGAAGCAGACCACACACACCACAGAAGACTAGAGACTTTAAATAGAAGATTTGATCTGGTGACTTACCCTAAATCTCTTCCTATGATCTGACTCGATTCGTGAAGTGTAATGTTTCTTCCGGCCATGAACTGATGCTGATGCATCCCTCTCACCTAACCTGCTATGAGCAGGCTCATACTGAGCAATACGGAAGAAACCTTCGTGATCCCAGGTCACGTCATAGTCTACTTTCAACCGTGATCCTTCCTTCAGAAACAAACTAACGATCTCAATATATTTTAAAAAATACAGAATACAAACAATCATTAGATGTCTTGAACCAATTCTAAAAAGAAACAGTATTGCAAACATGTGGGTCACTGTAAGTGTTCTAGAAAAGTGAAGTTACCACTTTAAATGTGTGCCAAGGTACAATGAAATATGTTCCTTCAAAAGGCTCTCAGATAACACTTTCTAGAGCTGTATATGCAAGGAAATGAGCAATTCCTGACAACTGTTGCAGCTGTCAATCATCATACAAATACTTCTAACCAAGGGTTACAATAGGTATAGGCATTTTTGAGCTTCTTGTGGCGTGATGTCCTTGGCTAATTTAAGATATCTGTACTCTAATTAGTACATGCTACTATGGCTCACTAGCTTTTCAGTTTATGCAGTACAAAGATGGGCATTTTCAAGATCATGAAATGGTTCTCCACAGGGTTCACCAGACAAGAGAGATACAAGGCAGCCATAATTGTTTCATAAAGTAACAAAGGTAGATAATATCTAGCACTATTTGAGATGGTTATGTGATTATGCCGCGCATGAGAAGTTGAGAACTTGAGAAGGGCACATGCTATGAAACATCCATACAAAATCACTGCTGGTAGACAACTGTAAACTGCAGATCAATCCTTATGGAATGATGAATCAACTTAGGTACCGTAAATAAAGTGGTGAAGCAAATGTTGCCAATTTGTCATATTGCTACATTATGTGTCCTAATGAGAAGGAAGCATTGAAAAATGATAGATAACTGAAAAAAAAATTACCTTCTCTAAAGAGCGTCCACATAATGCCTTCATTGCATCATGGAAGTCATCGTAGTTCTCAAATTGAACCCAAACTTTGCAATTGAGTCCAGATATGAGCTCCTTAGTGGAGCCATCTTCTTTTGCTTCTAACTCATCATCATCATTTGCAATATTTAGGGTCCTGTCATTTGGATGGAAGAATGTTGCAAGAAAGTACTAGGCCCATGGACAGTAAAATGTACTGCAGAATCTAGTATTAACAGAGCAAAAATTATCATAGTACTTCGAAGGCTAGTAAGGAAAAAACTATACAGATACAAAGTACCTTCAAGGCTAGTAAGGAAAAAATTATATGAATACAGATACTAATGAAATATGAAGATCGAAGGATCTCAGTACCACAGCTTCAATGAAGCCAATTCACAGGAAACCATTTGCAAAGGGCAAGCTTGTCAGCTTATTGAGAAGTAATATACTAATTTAGCTTTTTTGTAATTTCTTTTCTAATCATGATCTAGAATATGCTTCATAGGAATTATAATCATTGCAAATTTATATTTGCTGAGGTACATGCGAAGTATCATATTACCACTGTATAGAAAGCAATATGTGAAAAATGAACTAATACTAAAACATTGAGGAAGCTACCTGCAAAACTTAGATATTCTATGCATATCAATTCAGTAGCACTATGCACTTTTCAGGATAACATAAGGCACATGAGAATAAATGTTGTTCTACAAAGAAAACAAGAAGCTGCTTTAGATGAGCAAAACGATGTTTTAGATTTCTATAAGAGGCCGAATGCAGATCATGTCCATTTAGTTTAGATGTCTTCAGGCTTTGGCAGCTTCCATTTCTTATATCACTAATTCATTTGAGCTGTAGCCCATTAACAAAAAAACGTGAACTAGATAAACAGCGAAAACGCAGGCATTGAATTGTGAGCTAATCAAACTCGGAGAACACCAAAACCCACCTTATTTTACCAAGTGCTGAGAAAATTGTGTGCGTGACCAACGTAGATGGCTTGGATGATACTCTTATCTCCGCAAACCACCTGGACGGCACACCACGGACAACAATCGTGTCCGGCCTTTTCGCTATCTTCCTCACCGGGTTCCCTGATACCAGCAAATGTCAATCCCAACTCCACCTAGCAGGGAATACCAAGAAAATACAATACAGGAACCAGTTCATACTGCTATTGAGTAGCTCGGAGGAGTAGAAATCCTCCCACGATTTCTTCATCACCCTGAAGTCATCGGACGGCGGGATCTCGACTGTCATCCGGAACTTGACTCCCTCCAGGTTGAGCTCGATGCCTTCGAGCTTCTCGACCAGGGAGCTCCGCCACTCGAAGTACTTCTCGTCCTCCTGTTCCACGGTCATCCCCTCGGCCTCGCTGTCGCCCTTCCGGGGGCGGAGGAAGGAGAGGTCGCGGACGTGGAGGACGCCAGAGGCAACAGGCTCCTCGCGGCGGCGCTTCTGGAGGTCGGGGAGGCGGCGCACGGAGAGGTCTGAGTCAGGGAGGAGCGGGAGCGAGAGGGGCGGGTCGCGAAGGAAGGCGAGGAGGGCGGACTTCAGCTGCCACTCGTCGAGGGGGCGGACGGTGAGGTCGGCGCGGAAGAAGGTGAGCAGAAGCTTGAGGCGCGGCGAGAGAGAGAGCCCGCTCGGGAGGGGCAGCGGTTCAGTCGCCCGGAGCGCCGCGGCGGCGGACATGGCGGCGTGGCGGGTCGCGGCGGCGCCAGGCGGCCTGGGGTACGGCTTCCGGGCCGGGTCGACGGGAACGGGAGGACGACTTGACCGAGGAGGTCGGAGGGGATGGTCGCCAGATCTAAAATCAACGCTCATGATTTGAACCAGCACAGACAATCAAAGCCAAAGTTGCCTATCCCTCTAAAAAAAATAATCAAAGCCAAACTGAGCGAGACTGTTCCTATAGTATACAGTAGTTTATACTTTGTAGTTGTAAAAGTATTTTGGAAGTACACTTCCATTAGAAATTTACTGACAAATATGTCTGTGCATTGTTATGGATAAAATTGATATATGTATAGTTGTCCGTACGTTAATTTGCAGGGATGTACGTGATCGAGTCGTGGGCGGAGGTTTCTGGATCAGCGACGATGGAGCCCACCTCCGGGAGTACAAGCACACAGCACATACTAAGCCGGAGGAGCAGGGGCAATTGAAGCTTACCACCGCTCTTGCCCGCGCAGGTAAGTTACTCCCAAACCAAAATGACCTAATTAATAAGTCAAGACCGTCCCATTCCAGTCTTGTGGTTGCGCGACTGTCCCAGGTTGTCGCTCTATGAACCGGTCCTTATGGAGAGTGGCCAACCAAGCACTAAGCACCGTGCTGGCCCCCTGAACCATGTTTCTAACAAAACATATTTTTAACGAGACGTGAGCCGCTCAAGCACACAGCACAGAGGGCCACTCTCAGAATTAAGTTGCATATACCATTAATCAAATTTAATTACAAAGGACCATTATTTGTGAGAGCGCAGCACCTAGCACAACTAACCAAAATGCAACCCAAGGTAATAGTACACAGGATAAAAATGGCTAGGAAATCTTTATAGACGTACAATATTAAAATGCAGTATGAAATTGTATTTAAAAGTGATAGGATGTTTATGTTATACTTGTCTTCCTCAAAGTTCTCCTGTTGCTGCTCAAAGGGCTCTGAAGAAAGTGGCTCCTGGTACTCCTCCGATGGCTCAACGTCTACTCATGATCGCAACGCCAAAACATGATCCACACATGCACATACATACAAATAATGGCAAAAGATAAGAAACAGTATAACAATACAGTAAAGCAGCACACAAAACTAAGCTAAAACTATTCTACGCGTTACAACGATCGCCTGAGCGCGAAAACCACCTAAAACGGAGCTAAGACGCGAAAACTAGGGTTAAAACAAGGTCCAGGGGCTTTTCTGTAAGAAAACAGAAGTTCCAGGGGGTTCTGCGCAAAAACTAAGGGCTTAAACCTGATTAAAGGTTAAACTTAGGGTCTAACTTGCAAAAACACAGGGCATGGACGGCGGGTACTAATTCTAGGAAGCTCAGGGGCCTAAACCTTAAAAAACAGGACCTAACTGTAATTACTTTTGAACTAGGGGTGGACTGCGGGTTGATTCCTGGAAAACATAGAGGCTCTTTAGCAAAACTGGCAGGCTAAAGCGGTATTCTTTAATCTGGGCCACCGGATCTAATTCTAACGGCCCAGATTGGATCTAACCCGCGAAGCGGTACGCGCGATTCTCACCCGTCAGATCTGGATCCGACGCTCCAGACTCTCTCTTCACTCGGATCTAATACGGCGCGCTAGATCTAGGATGGACAGCTCAGATTCAAACTTAGGGCGAACCGGTAACTTTGGCTTTGATCTGCTGGATCTGGATCCAATGGCTACGGTTCGATAAGATCGGGATCTAATCAAGGGCGCTGGTTGCAGATCGGACGGCCTGGGCTAAAGGGGGCGCGACCGGCGGCGCTACGACGCCGGTGACTTGATCCCGCGGCGGCGCGGCTCGGGGTTCGCCGGAGCTGGGCGTTCCGGACGCTCCTGTGGCCTAGACTACTCGAGCTCGGGTCTGGGAGCACCACCGTGGCACGTGGGATCCATCTAGGGCTGTGGCTAGGCCTGGCGAGGCTCGGGCTACGCGCGCGGCAGCGAGGGCGGATCTGCACGGCGGCGCTCTGGGCGCAAAAGTGAGCTACGGTCTACCCTAACCCGCGCAGAAGGAACAGGGATGCATGCTGGGGCTCACCGAGGACTTGGGTTGGCCGGAGCTGGAGTGCAGGGCGGCCGTCGACGGTGGCCGGGCGGCGGAGGTGGTCAAGGCTCGCGGGGAAGGTTGGCGCAGAGGGACTCCGGGGTGCTGGGCGCCTTGGATCGCCTCAGGGGGTGCCTGTGGTGGTGTGCAGGGGGTCAGAACGGCCAAAACGCCACCGGCGGCGAGGAGATTACCATGGCGGAGCAGCTCACCGGCGACGGCTCCTTGGCGAAATTTCGGCGATGCAGAAGCTCGGGGCTTAATTGCCGGGCTCAGGGAGCTCCCTGGGGCTGAGGCGAATCTGTTGCAGGGCTCAGCGGGGTCGGGGGTGCAGCGGAGCGACGGCTCGACGGTGACGCAGAGGAGCCGGCGCGGCGGTGCAAACGGGCGGCAGCGCTGAGGGTGTCTCGGTTCTGCGAGGCTTAGGGTTAGGGTTCCAGAGGGCGGGGGAAACCCTTTTGTAGGGCGGCGGGTTAGCCTCGGCGTGAGGGGGCCAGGGAGGGGGCTCGCCGGGGATCTCGGCGGCCGGTGCGCGTGGGGGAGAAGGGAAGAAGAGGGAAGACGGGGGAGCTGACAGGTGGGGCCAGAGAGCGAGAGCGAGAGGGGAGTGGGAGATGGGCTGCCGGGGAAAGAGGCCGGCCCAAGAGGGAGGAGGGGAAAGGAGAGCAGGCCAGGCTAGACGCTGGTGATTTGGGCTGCTTTCTCTTCTCCTTTTCCTTTCCCTTTTCTATTTCTTTCCTGATTTCCAAACTCAAATCTATTTAAATTCAATTAAGATTTGAATTCAAACTAAACCATTCCAACAAATAAAAGAGATGCACCGGCATGAATGCACAAACATGTTGAACCCTAAATAAATTTTAATTACTTGTGAAATAAATTTAATTTGAATGCAAGATAAATCAAGAAAAACTTTAGAAATTTTATTTAAGCCAAAATAAATTCATTAAAATTTAGGAAATTTACATTAGGGTGTTACATAGTGGTCCGACTCGCATACATGATAGAATAAGGCCCACCTGTCAATTACATGAGGCGGATCAACCAAAAATTTAGATGGAAACGTAACTTTATGTGCTTTAAAAATTGGTATAAATATAGATTAGGATCATTGATGCGAGGATGAGTTGGACGAGCACCGTGAGAGATAATGTCTCGGTTCATTCATGTTTACTCACATAGTTTTGTAGGTTCCTTATATTGGAACATTAAGAGCTGAGAGTCTTGATTCAGTATAGATATTTTGGCTAACTGCATAGACCTAAGGTTTCAAAACACCACTCGTGTTTGATTATTTTTCCTTTTCAGGAAAGAAATCATGGTTGTCCGCTCTATTTCATCTCCTACCCCGTCTTCTTAAAACTTCAACGCATGATTACCACTCGCACGCATTAGGGGCAGAACCATGCCTCTTTGTTATCTGACACTGACAATTTCTGTAGAAAATCACTATTATGCATTGTCATCTACGGAGCTGACACCGGTGGCTCCACCGGCCTAGCCGCTGTCTCCGGCGGCTCCGCTCCCACTGCCGGCCTCACACTAACAAATTTCATCTTTTGTCGCCCACACCACCGATGCCGTCCAATATTAATGTCCTTTGCCTTGCCGCTCCGCCCGCCTTCTCCGTCGCTCCTCCGGCTTCTGACAGACTCGTTTTAAGCCATGAAGACACCGGCCGGTAGACTCTCACAACCCCACCCCCAAACAAGAAGGACGAGCTCACTGGTGGTGTTCATGTTCATCGTCGCTCGAAGTTCTCTCAAATTTTAGGTGCCTATAGATTTTAGCCAGGATGCGCAACGAAATCATTTTGATGGAAATGGCAACTTAATCTTGGTTATCGTAGCAGGCAACAAAATGACGGCGACGATGATGACCCATCTCATCTAAAAAGCACAGGAGACGGACGTTGTCTACTTGGTGAACTCGATGGCCCATGTGTTGGCGTAGATGTAGGTAGCCTTGATGCCGGCGAACCCGACGCCATGGACGAGCTCCTCGAACTCCCTCTCATACCGCACCTTGCCGCCGGGGTTGTGCGCGAGCATGATCATGTCGGCGTGGAACATGACCTGCGTCTTGGGTATGGCCTCTGGGTTCTTGGGCAGGATGCACTCGACGACGATCACCTTGCCGTGTGCCGGCAGCGCGTCGTAGCAGTTCTTGAGCAGCGTCGCGCAGTGGGCGTCCCTCCAGTCCTGGAGGATCCACTTCATGAAGATGGCGTCGCCGGAGGGCACCGACTTGAACATGTCACCGCCGACGTGCTCCACGCCCGGGAACGGTGGCGCGTCGGAGATGACGTGGGGGAGGTCGAAGTTGATCCCCTTGATGTGCGGGGTAGCGGGAGGTGATGGCGTGGAGGGTGGCGCGGACGCCACCCCCGACGTCGACGAGGGTGCCGACGCCCTCGAAGCCGGTGTAGAATTCGAGGAGCTTCTCGGTGATGATGACGGAGTTGTTCTTCATGCCCTCGTTGAAGACGCGGTTGAAGCGCGGGTCCGTGCCGTGGTACTCGAACGCCGACATGCCGTACGCCTTATTGAACGGGATGCCGCCCTCCAGCACGGCGTCCTCCAAACAGTACCTGCCACAGGAATCGTTCAAGAATTTTTTTTACGCTGCTTGGTCAAGGCATGAAATTAACAAATTGGTTCATGAGCGCGTGGAACATTGAAAGCAAAGCAGCTGATCACCGACCAGCTCTCCATAAGGACCTTGTCCTGGTTCATGAGCGCGAGCGCGGCCATGGACACGCCGTCCTCGTTGGGCGTGAGCCACTTGCACACCGGCGCGGCGCCGTACCGCCGCGACAGCTTGCCGTCCTCCCCCTCCTCCACTTGGCACCTCACCACGTCGTAGGAGGCCAGCAGCCGCAGCATGCGGTCCACCATGGCCGGCGCGTCGGGGTTCTTGGGCGCAACGGGCAGCCGCGCCACCACCTCATCGGGTGCCAGCGTCGTCGCCCCCTCCCGCAGCCTTACGGGCGGCCTCCAGGACCTCGAGCAGGCCCAGCTCGATGGCGCTCTTTAGCGTCATTGGGAGGATGGACGACGACGCCAGCTGCAACGCGTACAGGCACGCCTACTCGTCCGCTACTGCGGCCATGTCGGGGGTGGCGGTCCCCGTGGCCGGCTGGTACGTTCGGTGGCCGCGAGCAGCCGACGACGGTGAGAGGACCGAGTGGCTAGCAGCGATCGATGGAAAGCTGTTACCGAGAAAACTGGAGGCGGGTTTGTTAGAAAGATGGTGGAGAGAACGGGTTGCATTGGCACCTTGCATCTGCATGCAAAACTAACACTAATAATGAACCAACGTCTACATGCAAAGTAATATAGATTTTGACCACTTCTCCCATACGATTGTTTTGTTTCGCTCCAATATCCTAATAACTTGCTAACATAGAGAGAGATGAAGAAGGGGGTGGAGATGGCAGAGGAGACGAGGTTTTTGGATTTACAACGAAAGTGAAAAGAGCTCGGTGCGGCGCAATGGGGATTGGAAGAAACGGGTGGCATGATTTGGTTCCGTGGCATGATTGATCAGTTGATTTCATTGTCTGTGCTACGAAAAATGTTTCTGAAATGCTCCGTTGCAGCATATACAAATATATATTATTTGCAAAACAAAACACGATTTCCTTTCATTCTCTACTAGAATGCTTAATTGGAATGTTGCAGGGACGATGAACCGCAAGGTGTATCTCGTATCTCGACAGCAACATCCCTCATAATGTATGCTAATATTTCCTGATCACCCTATTGGGGGACAGCGACGCTCACCGATGTGAATTCCATTTCCCTTATTACAAGTGAAGCAGTATACTGTACACCCCATCCTCGACCACGCGTGCTCCTCCAATTGTACACTCACACAGCAAGAAGCAGCCACAGCAGCAGCTGCAGCGTAGCCAGCCCTAGTAATGACACACGGCCGGTTCATCGCCCTTTGCTCTGGCATGCTCGCTTCAGCGGCACAGGCGGGTCCGAGAGCGCGCCGGCGACGATCTGGTCGAACACGAACTTGTTCGCGGCCTCGGTGAAGTGCACGCCGTCCCAGCTCACCCTCTTGGAGGGGTCCTCGCAGGAATTCCCCACCACCCACGTCCCATTCACCTGCTTCTTCCCGCCGCAGCCGATGTTCAGGTTGAAGTTGTACCGGCCGCCATGGCCGCAGCAGGTCAGCAGAGGGTCGTCGAAGCCTGCATCGCAAACAACACCAGCAGATGAGGTTTCCACGAGTCCAATGTTCAGCGGCTATGCACTCGTTTTGTTCATCGGCCGGGACGATGGCGCCTTACCGAGCTTCTTGGTCTCGGTGATCAGCTTGTACTTGGCGGTGTACACGTCGACGTAGGTGAACGCGGCGTCAGGGTGCGTCTTCCGGAGGCTCGCCACGGTCTCCTTGAGCCTGAGGTTGAAGAGCTGCGCGACCTTGTTGTAGGTGACGGAGCAGCCGGCGCCGTCCATGGGAGAGGCGAGGTCAGGGCGGTGGAGCAGCGAGTAGGGCAGGCAGCCGAGCGGACCTGTGTTATGGATCCAGAAGTACCTTCCTCCGCGTGTGTACACACTCTGCATGTTTGCATAGATTCAGCTAATCAGCAGAGGGCAGCCATGTAAAGGTGTGTGTGTGCGACCTCTGTCAAAGAGCAACGTGATGCTGTTCTGTTTTGTGGTTCGTGTTCTGTGAGCTGCAATGCACCTGGATTACAGATGTGAGCCTCTCCATCAGATCAGGGATGGTGGCTTCGACTTCTGCAGTGCTGTTGTTAACGAAGTAGCTTGAGGTGATGTCGTTTTGGCCAATGTCAAAGGTGTAAAGAGCCTGGGAGAAGTATTCTGCCCTTGGCAGGAGCTCCCTGTAGATACCGCCTACATGTAAAAACAGAAGAGTAGTTGATTAGATCAGAACAGAAATGCCATTTTTCCTAAAAAATGCTATACAAGAAAGAAAATTATCGAGATTGAGATGGTACCTTTGCTGTTATAGACGTATTCACTTCTGTTGATGAATTGCTCAAATTCCCAGGACTGCACGTCCAAGGAAATGGGGCTGAAACCAGAGAGGAACAGAGATGTATTCTGCCGTCTGATTGACGAACCGGCTGTCGCAAAATTGGCTCCCTGTGTGAAGTTGCTTCCGATCGAGTTGAGGTACGCACTGAGGTAAGGTATTCCCAGGCTTTCAGCTGCAGTTGCAAACAAAAAGGGTAAATAGTATATCGAGCAGTATCATTTTTGCATTTGATAAATGATAACTGTCTCAACACTTTTACAGTTTAAGCATATACTATGGCTGAAAGCCTGAAGCTCCGTAATCAGTAGGTGCCAGTTAGTAACCAGATATCATGAAGCACAAAAACATGATGTTACTAATTGCCACTCATTACAAGTTGTGATGTACATCAATTTGGCAAAAACACTTCTAAATTAGTAGGACGTAAAGCTCGGCTCAAGTTGTCAAAAATTGAGCACAAACATACAACATGGTTCAAACAAGCATATGCCCGAAATTCCTTTGCAGTTTCTTACTGAGTTCCTGCATTTCAAATAGAATCCGCATGTATTATTTTGTATGGCTTCCATCTGTGTGCTCACATTCTAGTGCTGTTTCCCCCAACCATAGGACTATAGCAAAAAGAAAAAAAAAAGGATATTGTCACCATTTATCCTTCAACCCTGATCAGAATCTTTAAAGTGAAACATCCATATTTGATATTCCTCCACTGCAACCCAAATCCGATTCCCGATCATTCCCTGTTCCTGCCAGTTTGCCCCCACTATATTTCGACGCGCCTACCTGAATAAGCTAATGCTTCTTTCTGTCCTTACCCAAAATCAGCATCCCAAAAGTTCCTAAAAGGAATACCGACATTCTCATTCCCATTGTGCAGACTAACAGGAGATCTCCACCGAACGTGTATCTCCCAACAGCATGGCAGCGCCACTCGATTGTACGCCGAAGATGCTTTACGCGAATCACTGAAGTTTTTGTCAGATTGTTTGGAATAAAACCAAGATCGTGTCGGCACGCAGCTATAAACAATGATCCCCGCGCGTTCACGTGTTGGATGGAGACGGGGATGGGCATCATTGCCCTGGAGGCGCGGCAGCACTCCCTGACATGTATGAGCTCGAATAGAGGCACCGCCACGGCCATGCCGGCCCATGGTCTGAGAGCCGGCATTTCAGGGTCCGTGGTCTCACTCTCATGTGAGGGTTAGCTTGGCTGATAGTACCTGGACCTCGTAACCAACATGGGTTGGCGGGTCAGGGACTCAGGGATCAAGGAGCAATCTTTGTCTGTTTGCTTCGTCGTTGTCGTGTTCCAGCGGTGAGGAGGAACAGATAAGATCGGAATGCGATAATTTGTACTATGCTAGAGCTCTTACAAGAAGTTACTGTTATGCAATGCATGAACATCTTTTTCCAAACTCTTCTCGCGATTGCACGAAGGGCGGGACGAATTAACGCCGCATTTATTTATGGTAGCGGCAAGTGAAGGCGGTAGGTTTTGGCTGGCTGTATGGATCGATGGGTCCGGCGCGCAGTGTGCAATCATGAAGAAGAGGCGGGCAGGTGAAAAGTAAGGGGTGAACAGTAAAAACACGCGCGCACGGCGCGGAGGCCATGACCATGGCGGCGGGTTCCGCAGCTCCTGTCAGCTGGCTGCCAGCCACTAGGTCGCCGAACGGTTCGGGGGAGCCGGTGAACGTGCACGTACCGATGAAATCGATGACGAGGCGGCCATCGCAGTAGCGGCCGGCGGGCATGCCGAAGAAGGTCCGGCCGTTGGGCGGCGGCGCGGCGCCGAAGAGCGACGAGAGCCCGCCCGTGTCCGAGTTGGAGTCGCCGAAGTTGAAGATGGCGGGGAAGTGGCAGTCCCCGCCGCCCGCGCCCGCGGCCCCGGAGGCCCGCGGCGCCAGCGCCAGCACCAGCGAGAGCAGCAGCAGCGCGGCTGTCCTAGCCGCCCCGGTGGCGGCGGTGCCGGTGCCGGTGGCCATTTCCCCTCGTTGCCTTGCACGCGCGTGCTGTGTGTGAGACAGCGAGAGCGAGAGTGAGAGTGAGGGCTGGGGCGCTGGTGGCGCGGTGGGGCGAGTTGGAGGGGCGGAGGGGGGGCACGGATCCGTGGATAGAGATATGGGCTGGGCACGCACGCGGTGCCGTGCCTGCCCGACAGCGACAGCCGACAGGGCGGGCGGCGCGAGCGCGGTGGGACGAGATGGCGTGACATGACGGCGCGCCGCGCCTGCCTTCTCCGAGAACGGTGTGCCGCGCGCTGGTTCCTGCTGCTGGTGGAGCACACGATATTGGGCGCTGACTGGCGCGGCACGAGTCGTGCTCGGTGCAGCGCGGGGCTTTCGTCGCTGGTCCTGCGTCCCCGGCAGACCCGGGACACCCGGCGGAACGGCTCCGCCGAGTAGTAACGGAGGTTCAAGGACAGCCACGACACGTACGCACCTCTGGATGAGCATCGCAGAGAGGCGCGGAGAATAAACGCTGTGGCCCTGAGCTTGCGAATGGGGAAAGAAAAGGGAAACCGAATACGATCGACCTTCGGAGGCTTGGATCTGACGGCAACCAGAAGCAGAAACCGAAATTATAGGGGGTTCGTTTCACACCTCTAAAATTCGAAATATCTAAACTTTAGAGGTCCGGCACCGAACAGCACTCTAATTCGGCCTCTAATAAAACTGCGATTCTTTAGAGTGAGGAAACACTCTAAAGTTTTTAGAGGGCTCTAATCGGAAACGAACACACCCTATGATTGGGTTGCGCACTACTAGCCTGATGAGTCCAGCCCTGGAAGTCTGGAACCACCATGCGAAGGCATCAATGGTGCAGTATGCCGCAAAGTAAAAGGGAAAAAAAAACGGTGCCATGTTATCATTGGGATGCAGTGTCTAGAAGGAAAACTTTCGGTGAAGTGGCTGTCACGGGATAAATCAAACGTGATGTTTAGTGTTTGGGGGCATTTCTAGGCCATGGAATGAATGTGATGGTTACAGCACAGGTTTGGAAATGCTGTAGTATAAGATCTTTACGTTTTCATACATGCTGAACTAACAAAGGTTTCTTGCTACTGCAGCGTTGTGCAATCTACACGGTCTGCTACTGTTTAGCAAAGTCTCTTGCTACTGATACAGGTTTGGACACGCCCTTTTTTCTCATGGTACAATAATGCGCTTTCTCTCTTTATGTTACATTGTTTAAATATTGTAGTTGCTATTAATTCGATCTGTTTTTTTTTCCTGAAGTGGTTCTCCACTCTTGGTTTTCATAAAGGGTGTGGACATGTTGCCTCACCCTTGAAAGGAAATTTATTCTTGCTTCTCGACGGAACATTAACAATGTATTCCTTGTTTCTTTATAAAAAATCGTTTCCTCTCCGGTTTGTGGATTTGTTGGTGTTCCAAATGTCATTGCACTGTCTGATATATTCCCGATTAGTTGTTTGCTAGGATTAAAATACAGTCCGCCAGGTAGGAACAGTGACGTGGTTCAGGCGTTCAGCCGAACAATATCCGAAGTCCAAACGGGTAACGTGGCAAAGAGGAGGGAACGCCCGCCACACGCTCCCCGAGCTCGGCGTCGCCCCGGCCAAATGGCGGCACCCTCCGCCCCCTTGCTCCGCTCCCACCCCCACCGCCGAGCGCTCTTCCCCTCGTCGCCGCGCTACCGTCCCGCGGCCGCCTCCTTGCTAGGGTTCCCTCCCCGCAAACTCGGCTCCCCCCGCAGGCTTCTGCACACCGCGGTGCGGTCCTCCTCCACCGCCTCACCCTCGGCACCGGTAGAAGAGGCGGCCGCCGCCGCGGCCTCGACCGGCGATGCGGAGGTGCAGGAGCGGGTGGTTCTCCCGACCAACGAGTCCTCTGACCTCCTGCTGCGCATCCGGCACACCGTATTGTTGCTACCCATTCTCTCCCTCCGTTACAGTGCTTGAACTGGCATAATCGCATGGTTATTTTGGTCTCAATTTTCATCAAAACCCAGCCAATCCGTTTCCTGTACAATTTGGTGTCTCATTAAAAGTATGAATATGTAAGTGTCTTGCACAATTGCTGCTGTAGTGCGCCCATGTGATGGCCATGGCTGTCCAGAAGCTGTTCCCCAACTCCAAGGTGACCATAGGTCCCTGGATAGACAATGGATTCTACTATGACTTCGACATGGAGCCATTGACGGATAAGGACCTCAAGAAGATCAAGAAGGAGATGGTGTGCCTGCATTTCTAGCCTGAGCACGAGTGAATTGAACGGAAAATGTCAAGTGTTTTGATATGTCACTGTGGACTTTTGGTATGTTGATAGGATCGGATCATCCGACGAAATCTCCCATTGGTGAGGGAGGAGGTGTCCCGGGAAGAAGCTCAGAAGAGGATCGAAGCACTCAACGAGCCCTACAAGTTGGAGATTTTGGAGAGCATTAAAGAAGAACCTATCACAATATATCACATTGGTTAGTGTGCTACTGTTCGATTTGTGTCGGGGGATAGTAACTTGTCTGATGCTTAATATCCGTAGTGATTGGTTTATTCTAACGTATATTGATAATATATGCTGTGTCGTGTAGGAGAAGAGTGGTGGGATCTCTGTGCCGGGCCTCATGTGGAATCTACTGGAAAAATAGACAGAAAGGCTGTTGAGCTTGAGTCTGTTGCTGGTGCTTACTGGAGAGGTGATGAGAAAAACCAAATGCTACAAAGAATATATGGGACTGCATGGGAGAATGAAGATCAATTGAAGGCTTACATCCACTTTAAGGAGGAGGCCAAGCGCCGAGATCATCGGCGACTGGGTCAGGACCTTGATCTGTTCTCTATACAGGTATTATCTTGTGTCTGTCATTTCTGATAAAGAATATGATTGCAAATACTTACTAGTGATTCATTAGTGATGGCAAGCCTCAAGGCCCTCAACCTTTCCATCAACCTAGAATGATATTGTTATAAAAAAACCCCTAGAATGATATGAGATTTTACATTTTGTTGCTCTTCAACCCTCAAATTTCTGATGGTTCCTGTGTAGCTTTCATGCACTGGATATATCTAAATAGAACATGGTGAACAAGATCTAGTCCAGAATATCAGAATGGTTCATTGATGCCTTTTTAGCAACTTCATTGGATCGCAGTTCCGCAATAGCCAACATCTATTGGTGTTTTGTTCATACCATTCGCTATTATTTCCAATTCCAACACCATATTGCCCATGTCCTTGGTTTAACTTTACTACTCTATGACATAGGTATCCAGATTTAACTTATCAATATGACTTGCATCCTATGCATAAATGTTCCCTTTTTGTTAATATTGATTGTTGCCTATGTATATTTTAATATTTATCAGGAAGATGCTGGTGGTGGTTTAGTATTTTGGCATCCAAAAGGCGCTATCATCAGACACATTTTAGAAGACTCATGGAAACAGATTCACTTGCAATATGGTTATGATCTACTATACACTCCTCATGTTGCAAAGGCCGATCTTTGGAGAATCAGTGGACATATAGATTTCTATAAAGAGAATATGTATAATCAAATGGATGTTGAAGATGAGATGTATCAACTGCGGCCAATGAATTGTCCTTACCACATTTTGGTATACAAGAGAAAACTACATTCATACAGGGATTTTCCCATCAGAGTGGCAGAGCTAGGAACTGTTTATAGATATGAGCTATCTGGTAGTCTGCACGGGCTATTCCGTGTAAGAGGGTTTACACAGGTGTTTCCCTTCTTCTAGTTCCCTCATACCACTAATTTCTTTCTGATGGAATCATGATCTTTTCATTCTTTAAGTTATTTTTTTGTTGCAGTCACTAGATAAAACGAACAATGCTAAAGGTGGCCTTCTGTTTTTCCCTTTTTAAATGATAAATGCTTTTCTAGTACTGTTATGCATTTTTCTTCCCCATCCTCTATACTACTTTTCGGGTTTTTTGTATTCTTTTTTGTGTGCTAAGTTATTACATTAGATGCAATTAACAGTCCATAGAGTGACATCTTTCTTTTTTCTAGAAAATATAGCAGATATTCTGACACCCAAGTTCTTTCTGTTCCTTTTAAACACGTAATATCCTTCAGTTATGGAATATGGATACTCTATTCCGTTATATTTTGCTAAGAACCATAACACCAGATGGGTGCTACTAGTTTTACTTTACCACTATGTTATAAGGTTCAAAACTGCTCTTGATTTTGTTTTCAATATGTCTGTTTATGTAGGATGATGCCCACATATTTTGTCTGGAGGACCAGATACAAGATGAAATCAGAGGTGTTCTTGATCTAACTGAGCAAATACTAGGACAATTTGGCTTTAGGTATTATGAGATAAATCTTTCAACCAGGCCAGAGAAATCTGTTGGCAGTGATGATATATGGGAAAAAGCAACGGTTGCCCTGAAAAACGCGTTAGATGATAAAGGTTGGGAATACAAAGTTGATGAAGGTGGAGGTGCTTTTTATGGTCCAAAAATTGATCTAAAAATTGAGGATGCTCTTGGAAGGAAATGGCAGTGTTCCACTGTGCAGGTAAGTTATATATTTTTATTTGGATAAGAGGTACCCAAATTATTTGAATGGAAAAAATAGGATATACTAACTCTCTACTTTCATATATGGTATAGGTTGATTTCAATTTGCCTGCACGGTTTGACATTACTTATGTCGATTCAAATAGTGAGAAAAAGCGACCTATCATGATTCATAGAGCTATCCTTGGGTCTTTGGAACGCTTCTTTGGTGTCCTGATTGAACACTACGCTGGTGATTTTCCACTTTGGCTTGCACCAACTCAAGCACGTATTCTACCTGTGACAGACAATGAGGTTTGATTCATCTGCTTTGCATTACCATTTCCCTTCACCATATGTTAAAATTGAAAGCATATGTTCAGTGATATTCTGGTTTACATGAAACATGGAGTAAAAGAAAAGGCATCATGAACAACTCAGCACAAGAGATCAGATCCATTCTTGGCTGATTTATATGTAGGAGCGTATATAAAAATATATTTAAAACCAGCACCTAATTGTGATAAGTCCCAATTCTTTTTTCTCTCTTGTACAACCTCTCTTCCTTAGTGTTATTTAGATCAGATGTTTGCCTTATTTATGAAATCATGACGTCTTGGTTTCATATGTTCAGTTGCAGTACTGTAATGAGGTGGCCTCAGAACTGAAATCAAGAGGATTCCGTGTTGAAGTTTGTCATGGAGAGCGCCTACCGAAGCTAATAAGGAATGCTGAAACACAGAAGGTGCCACTCATGGCAGTTGTTGGTCCTAAAGAAGTTCAGGCCAGGACCCTAACTATTAGGTCCAGGCACAATGGGGAGATCGGTGCAATGCCTGTCGATGAATTCATCACCAGACTTCAGCTTGCTGTCGCGAACAAATCTTCATTATAAATCCTTTGATCCGCTAAGTTTCAGTCCATATTGTAGAGCATTAGATCCTCTGCACATAGAGCTGTTCCCTCATAGAAAAGTAGCAGCTGAGGTCTGCAGTCTGCAGGAGCATATCCAACAATTTTTGTGCATAGTTGTCACCACAGGTCATAGCATCTCTGCTACAAAAATCCAACATACTATACTCTGTAAATTTTGACTCAAAGGGGTGCTTAATTAACACATCCAGGTCGTGATCATTGGCCACGAGTATCATTGCTTGGTCCGCCTCCATCCTGTGGCCGTGGTGCTATTTTTCATGCAGTGTTTTTACAGCTCGGCCATCCTCGAGTTAAAGGAGTCCACACTTCATCCCAAGCACACATAAGTTGGTGATGAGATCGATATTCGAACCAATCGATCTTGTGAGTGCAACTAGGGGAATATGTGGGGTCAGCTACAGCATTAAAGCAAAGAGAACCTCTAAAGCTTGTATTATGATAGTGTTCAGAAACCTGAAATCCATGCCACCAACCAATTAGGCATATCTTTTAGCTGAAGGAACTTGATTCAGGTATAACTATTGAGCTCAAATCGTGCTCACCACCAATCTTTTTCTGTGAGAAGGAATGTGATTCTTCTGGTCAAGATTATTTTTAATAGGATTAGCATTAGCATTTTTGCCCATAGCGTGTTGCAAACTTTTTGTCGTAGGCCGACGATCAAAGGGAAGTGATCAGGGGGTGGGGGGGGGGGGTAAAATAAGATGAAGTTCTCAGTTAAAAAGGCAGGTGTTCAGCTGTTCAGAGTTCAGACATGTGAAACAGTCAAACGTGTACTGACGGTGATTGTGATGATTACCCAAAAGAACTTTACATAAAATAATTTAGCCGATAGGTATCTTAGATTTGCCCGATTGAATGAACCAAAAGCAATGGACAGGTCCAACGAAGCCCAGCGATTAAAGGCAAAGCTGCTCTCAGTCTGGCCAGATCTAGCCTATATATACGCTGCCACTACTGTAGTCAGCGACCAAACACACACAAGAAACTCAAGTATCGCAGTCTTGCAGTTGGAGACACGGTTCAGTTCAGGACTGAGTGCTCATTCTGCGGAGCCAGGGGTTTATTACTCGCTCATTCATGGCTCCTGCGCGCAGCAGCCATCGCTTTCGCCACTCCATGCTCTCACTGTTCGTGGCACTGGCCACGCTGGTGGCCGCCGCTCGGGCTCAGCTGTCGCCGACGTTCTACACCTCGTCGTGCCCCGCCGCGCTCGTCACCATCAAGACCGCCGTGAGGGCGGCCGTGCTGCTGGACCGGCGCACGGCCGGTTCCCTGCTCCGCCTCCACTTCCACGACTGCTTCGTGCAGGCAAGTCCAGTTCTATGTTGATCGCAATACTCGGCTCGGCATGATGCCATGTCGGTCCGGGTGTACAAATCTTTGTGAGCACGTCAGGTGACGAGCTGTGCATGCCTGTCTGTATGTTCGCCAGGGTTGCGACGCGTCCGTTCTGCTCGACGACACGGGCAACTTCACCGGGGAGAAGGGCGCGGGCCCGAACGCGGGATCGCTGAGGGGGTTCGGCGTCGTCGACACCATCAAGGCCCTGCTGGAGGCGCTGTGCCCGCGCACCGTGTCGTGCGCTGACATCCTCGCCGTCGCCGCCCGTGACTCTGTCGTCGCGGTACGATCGACCGTCCCAATCATGCTACCCGAGAGAAGTCGGGTGAACTGTGAGCGTTCGCTTGACAAGTACTGGAACGTTGCGTGCGCAGCTTGGAGGGCCATCGTGGACGGTACCGCTCGGCAGGAGGGACTCCACCACGGCGAGCCTCTCCCTCGCGAACAGCGACCTCCCCTCGCCGGCGTCCAGCCTGAGCACCCTGCTCGCCGCATTCGCCAGGAAAGGCCTGAGCAACACCGACATGGTCGCTCTGTCTGGTGCGTTCCTCACCGATCAATACATCACGGTCTCATCACCAAAGCGCATGAGCATGGAGCTGTCCTGGCATGGCCACCGACGCGACCATGCAACTAACAATTCCCCGTGCCTCCAAAAGCGACGGCAGTTTGGCACCCAGCACAGCGTACTGGTCACTGACACGCGAGCGTCACATTCTTGCAGGTGCCCACACGATGGGGCAGGCGCAGTGCCCGAACTATCGGGCCAGGATCTACAACGACACCGACATCGACGCCGCCTTCGCGGCGTCGCTGAGGGCCGGCTGCCCGGCGACCGGAGGCGGGGGCGGGGGCGCGCCGCTCGACGTGTCCACGCCGAACGCGTTCGACAACGCGTACTATGGCAACCTGGTCGCGCAGCGGGGGCTCCTGCACTCCGACCAGGAGCTGTTCAACGGCGGCTCGACGGACGGCCTGGTCAGGAGCTACGCGGCCAGCCCGGCGCGGTTCAGTAGCGACTTCGCGGCGGCCATGGTGAGGATGGGCGGCATTGGCGTCCTGACAGGGAGCAGTGGGCAGGTCCGGCACAACTGCCGGAGAGTGAACTAGCTGCAGAAACGTTTGCAGAATACGGCAGTTGCATGCGAGTATCATCAACTACAAGTTTTGGCTGGGGGTGTGCGTTCACTTTTTTTACAACGCCGGATTTCCCACCAAATCATGTGGGAATTAAAATTATCCTGTAAAAATATTACAAAATTTCCGTGAAAACCTTTTGCTCCAAAGGGGGCATGGCTTGGCTTAGTGTGAAAAAGTGCGTATTTAATTGAAAAAAGGAACACAAAAGTAGTGGCAACAAATTGTGAGCTTGTGGATTCACACAACTAATTCCTTCGATAAAACTAGAAAAAGAAAAACAAATTAATTAATACCGCTGCGACAACCGCTAGTGCACAATGGCGAAAGTAGATTCCCGCAAAATTATTATGAGGAATCAAATACTTTTCATGTACTCTGTTTAGAATATATACTGTGTTACTCTTTTAGAAATAAATTCAACATTTTTTCTATAAAGCGCAGCGTATATTAGAGAAGAAAATGGTAAACAGATGGAAAGAAAAGATTTGACAGCAGGGCTCTAGCAACACCAAAAACTTGATCATGCTAGCTGATCGATTTCCTGGGCCCATCTTAGTCAGAAGCCCATGACCATGAGAGAAGGTCAAACAGCCGCCGCCGCCACACCAGCTCGTGTGAAACCTCAAACTCCCGCACAGGACCCCACCCTTGGCAGCCCTAAAGCCTACCAGTACCAGCTGCAACCGGCGCGTCCGATCCCCTGGCCTCCTCCTCCTCCTCCCACCGAGTCCCGAATCCAGAGGGGAAGCGATCGAGCCCGGGACGGGGGAACTGACGACCAGCGAGGCAGCCACCCGGCCGCCCCCCTCAATTTCCACGACGCTTCGCTTCCTTTCCGCAGCCCGCCGCCCCCTCCTCGTCGCGTCTCCCTCGCCCCCCCCACCCCCCCCCCCCCCCCCAAACCCGCTCACCCTCTCCCCCCAAATTCCAATCCGCCCCCAAACCCCACCTCACTCAAAACCCCCGCCGCCGCTCCCCTCCCGCGCGTCCCCATGGCCGCGGCCGCGTCCTCGGAGGAGGCCGTCAAGGTGAGTGACGGGGCCCCTTCGTTACTGTCGGATTTCGGATGCGCCTGCGCGCGGGGCTGATTCGTTATTGGTTTTCGCGGTGTGTGTGTGTTCGTGTCGGTGCGGCGATGCAGGCGGCGAAAGTGCTGATGGTCGGGGCGGGAGGAATCGGCTGCGAGCTGCTCAAGACGCTCGCGCTCTCCGGATTCAGTGACATACACATCGTGAGTACCTGCTGCTCGCTTCCTCGCTGTTCCTGCTCGACTTCGCGGGTCTAGGGTTGTTGTCTTGCTTGGCTCGACCCGGGGTTTCGCGTTAGTTCTGTAGATGGCGGCACAGCGGTTGGCTGGTGGGATACCCGGCTGGTGGTGGGATCTGTAATAGGGATAGCGTTGACCCAGAGCTGAGAAGTGGCCATATACTGTTTAATCCACAAGCTGGCAATCTGCTGCATCACTGGATTACATACTGTAGTGCTGGGGACTGTGCTCTTACTTGCAGCTGTGCTTGCTGGGGGCCTGTATTGCCTTTTAGGGCACTCCTTGTTAGAATTATGCTAAGGGTCTAGCTCTTAACAAGCTGATCCTTTCCTGTCCTTGTGCTTACGTTTTTTAAGTTTGTTAAGGGAAGTTTCAATTGTTACATTAGTTCTGTTTGGTCAATGTATTTTATAAGCAGTTTATGAATGTACACATTCTAGTCCTTGTACAGGCAACTAAACTGCATGAATCAATGTGTTTAAAATGATCAACTGCCCATGAGTATTATTTTTGTGCAGCTGTATAGGACTCTTGTTCTCATTCTTTTCTTGGTTGAACAAAATTTGTGGTACCACTTATAAAAAAGCTATTTCGCAGCCAACAAAACTGTTATATTACTGCATTTGGCACTTGGCATAGAACAGGGTGGGAAAGTGATTCCAAATTTCTCCCCCCCCCCTAAAAAATGGCATCTAATATTTTTTTGTCCCATTATAGTATAGACCTTTCACATGAAACATAAACTTTGCCTTAATTAATTTTGGCATAACACAGGGAGATAAAATGAGTACTCATTCATTCTCCTGCATCTGTTCATTTTCCTCGTTTCTCTGCCATCTATCATTTGGCTCCTATTATGGATTTATCACTCTCTTAACTCTGACAGATTGGTAAGTATGCCTTTGTGAAGGTCATGTTCCCTTATTGCTGATGGAACTAATAAATCTGACTCTTTCCTCTCAGACGGTGCACCCAAATAATTTTATCTTCCTCTCTGCAGATTGACCTGGACACAATTGAAGTTAGCAATCTGAATAGACAATTTTTGTTTCGGCAGAGTCATGTTGGGCAGTCAAAAGCCAAAGTAAGTTGCTTATATGATTAGTGTAATAGTGCAATTTCTAGTTCTGTTGTCTTCACCTGGTACTTGTTCTTTTTCCTCATGCTGTTTTATTCCATTGGTCTTGCCAGGTTGCTAGAGATGCTGTTTTGAAATTTAGGCCAAATATAAATATAACTCCATACCACGCAAATGTGAAGGATTCTAAATTCAATGTTGAATTCTTCAAGCAATTTAATGTGGTTCTGAATGGTCTTGATAACTTGGATGCTAGACGCCATGTTAATCGCCTTTGCCTTGCTGCTGAAGTTCCTTTGGTTGAAAGTGGTACTACTGGTTTTTTGGGGCAGGTGAGGAGGCCAAATACTACAGTTCACTTGTGCTAGGACTTACAACTTTATTTCATATTATTTTAGTATGTATGTAGTTTTAATTCGTACAAATGGCACCTTTTGTATATATCAAGTATTCAAGTATCTCGTTACATCTGCTACTACCACCTATTGTTATGGGTTCTGATTATGTGTTCTTTTCTTTGTGCACAGCAGTTTAGAATTGTTACCATATAGCATGTTTTGTCCTTAGAGAAACTCTGGATAGCATCTCTTTTGTCAGTGACACTGCAATACTGTTTATTGCATGTGTTCACCTTTCTGCCTTAGTATACAAGTGTGAAGTTGTCGTTTGGTTTAAATAAAATAAAATAGAAGGAAAACATGATGGATATAACATAAAAGAGATGGACGTACCATTTAGTCATTGCATCTTAGTATACATATAATTCGTTTCCTGCTGTATTCTAAGTTTACTAAAGATACTTTTTTTATATTACATAAGCATGCTTAACTATGCCAAAGATATGTCACTAATGTTGACTAATTCAATACACCCTGCTTATTATTTTTCATTTATTGCAGGTTACTGTTCACGTCAAGGGTAAAACAGAATGCTATGAATGTCAGCCAAAGCCTGTCCCGAAATCATATCCTGTCTGCACAATTACAAGCACACCATCAAAGGTTACTTACTTTTCTGGCTCTGTTTTCTTATTTGTTTCTTTTGTTGGATTGTCCACTATGTTGCATATCCTCTCTTTTATGTTCTTGTATTCATGCAAGACAATTTTCTAACATGTAATTTTTGTTAGTCAACATCTTGTGGAATGCAGTTTTCAGTGACATTGATAAATATAGGAAGGAGTATTTATTGCATAGTTTGCAGATGTTAAAAATGCTCATTTCCCCATATTTATAGCTATTTAAGCAACTTCAATGGAAGCTGGAAAGAGAATTCAATTCAATGGTTCTATTGGATTTAGTTGGACATGACTTGTCATGTTGCATGTCTTGGAATTGAAAAAAAAAAGATCTGTATGCATGAAAAGGTGCATTACTCTTACAGGCGTCACATATTTTTTTTGGCATATCTAATGTAATTAAAATTTTAAATGCCAGCCTGTTAGCCTGGTGACTTAACCTTTGTGCATTTACAGTTTGTGTATTGTACAATAAAATCTGATTGCTTCCAAATTTTAGCATTAATGACTGATTTCATCTCCTTGCAGTTTGTGCACTGCATTGTTTGGGCGAAAGACCTGCTTTTTGCAAAGCTTTTTGGTGACAGAAACCAGGATAATGATCTTAATGTGCGCTCAAATGATGATAGCAGTTCAAAAACCGATGTTTTTGAAAGGAATGTAGATGAAGATCTCCCGCAATATGCCCAGAGGATTTATGATCATGTATTTGGCTACAACATCGAAACTGCCTTAGCTAATGAGGAAACTTGGAAAAATCGGAAAAAGCCATCCCCAATATACATCAGAGATGCATTACCAGAAGACGCTGTTCAGCGAAATGGTTCCTCTCGGGACCACAAAAATGAGGAGCATGAACCATCTGCTATGGTGTCCCTAGGCCTTAGAAATCCACAAGAGATATGGAGTCTTGCTGACAATTCAAGAGTGTTCTTGGAGGCTTTGAAATTATTTTTTGAGAAAAGAGAGAAGGTCTGTATACATCCTGGTTCTATGACATCTTAGTGTTTTTCTTTATAATAAACTAATTCAGTTTTTTCTAATTTTTTGTCTTCCAGGAAATAGGGAACCTTATTTTCGACAAGGATGACCAATTGGCTGTTGAGTTTGTTACTGCTGCAGCTAATATCAGAGCTTCCTCTTTTGGAATACCACCACATAGCCTTTTTGAAGCTAAAGGTGTTGCTGGAAACATAGTCCATGCTGTGGCAACTACCAATGCCATAATAGCTGGTCTAATTGTCATTGAAGCAATTAAAGTGCTAAAGGGTGATTATCAGAACTATAGGTAAACTGCATTCGTAATCTGTCATGTTGTTTTCCGCGCCAATAATTTCTACCTTAAATATAGCTGTTCATTCCAAAGTGCTTGTAATCTTTTTATGCTAGCTTCAGAAGAGTCTTATGTTGTGAAATTTCTAGACAATTTGAACTTGTTTTCTTTCTCATTATAATGTTACTTGTTTCATTTAGTTGCTTAATTGTTTTGGGGCTTGGGTAAAATAAAAGTATTGTAACTTGACGTTTCATATGTTTACAGAATGACATATTGTCTTGAACATCCATCAAGGAAGATGCTTTTGATGCCTGTAGAACCTTTTGAACCTAATAAATCATGCTATGTCTGCTCTGAGGTATTTACACCTTTCTAGTTTTGTTATTATCACATTTATCTGTTTCTTCGTCACTGACATGAACAAAAACTGAATGCAACAGACCCCACTTGTTCTGGAGGTTAATACTAAGACAACAAAGCTCCGGGAAGTCATTGACAAAGTTATCAAAAGCAAACTTGGAATGAACCTCCCTTTAGTAATGGTTGGTGCCACACTTGTTTTTGAGGATGGTGAAGGTTTGGAGCCGGATGAGGCTGCAAATTATGCTTTAAACCTCGAAAAGGTCAGTTCAAGCCAAGTGATTGATATGCCCTGTGGCATATATTACTAAAGTTCTCTTCTTTTTCTTTTTTCTTTAGAAGTTTGCAACCCTTAGTTATGTTCTTAAGTTATTGTTCTTTTTATTTGTAGCCTTTAGTTGTGTTTATGATCATTGTAATTAATACATTATTGCAGGTCTTGGCGGAACTTCCAGCTCCAGTTGTAAATGATACAAAGATTACGGTCGAGGATTTCCAGCAGGAGCTTAAATGCAGCATCAACATCAAACACAGGTTCATATCTTTTTTTTTTTGCCCTTTCTATTGGCCATGCATCCTATGATTTCCATGGTTCCATTTTTTAAGACCTTGTTTGCTTCTCTGTGTATCTTGCACTCTTTTAAAGAAACTTGAGCTACATCTCTTATTATGTAACTTCTAAAGAAACCTTCTATGCTAGATATGTAACTGAGAGATATCTACTTGACGGCAAAATTGCTTTATATCCTTTATATGCAAAATTGGAACCGTATGTTGTAAACTGTACATTTGCACGTGCACTTATATTCATTTATTTAATGGCCATTGCAGGGATGAGTTTGATGAGGAGAAAGAGCCTGATGGAATGGTTCTTGCTGGGTGGTCTGGTCCAGTGGATAAGCAAGTTACCAGTAATGGTGATAAAAGATCGGTTCCATCTTCATCCAGTGCAGATGACGTTGATAGTACTGCCGAGGATATATCAGTGAAACCTGGAATGAAGCGCAAGCTGAATGAAATACTAGAGTCGCAGGAAAATTTTGATGCCCTCCAAAATCAGTCTGATGTTGGTTCCAGTAGCGCGCAAGTCGTTGAAGATGATGATGATGACATTGTTATGCTTGATGAGGACCCGAAGCAAGGCAAGAAAAAGAGATTGCAATAGCAACTTCAGAGTTCAGAGATAACAGCTTTTGACTCGTGACGTCATGGCTAACACATTATTTGATCATGACATCTTTTGTAACTTATCTATGCGGTGATGTGCTAGGCTGATGGTGTTGAGATATTGGTAACAATGCCCGGGATGCTTTTTTGGCCTTAGATACTGTCCTGTAGGATTGTAATTTGTAGTGTTTAGGCACATGAGCAACTAATGCTCTTCTGACAGCCTGCTGCAAGATAGCAGTTTATCTCATGAGCCTGAAGTTCCTTCGTTGGTGATGATTTTTATTCAGTTAGGGATGACCTGGTAAACCACTAAGGTTTCATTCTGAAACTGAAGTATATTCCTAGGTTCTGGAAGTCCGTTCTAATCCTGTAATCTTGTTAGCACCAGTGAGGCAGTGGCCTGAGAGAATAAACTATGAAGTGGTTCAGAAGCCATCTCTCTCTTTTTTCTTTTCAGCATCTTAGATCATGCTTTTTTTGAATTAAGCATCATTAATGAAATACGCTCATTCCTAGGATATCGCCTAGTCTACCTGAGTAGACCACAACCAATTCATTGGGAGCAGAAGTCAACCTGAGTAGACCACAAGTCCACAACCAATTTTGAGAAAATTCCATGTATGCCATTGAAAATTTAATTCATCTTTTTTATACCATCCAAATTTAGATCATCCCTTCAGTGCCAGTGAAAATTTAACTCCATCTCCTGCTATTGCCGTTATTTTTTAACAGACTCATAACGTGGTATCGTTAAAATTGGTACGTCTGCTTCCGTTATGACCATTTTACCCCGGGGGCGAGCGCCCCGCGCGGCGGCTCCTCAGGCGAGCGCGCCGTGGCCCCCTGTCGGGAGCCCGTCGCACGGGCATCTCGCGCCCCGTCGGTGAGGGCGTCGCAGCCGGCGCGCGAGTGCCTCGCACCCCGTCTGGCTCGCGCGGGCGGCCCTTCGTGCGAGCGCGTCGCGCTGCCTCCTCAAGGCCCTCTGCTTGGATGCCGCCATTCCCATCAACGGCGAGGACTTGTTCTGCTCCCTCAGTTTCTTCCTTCTCTACCAAATCAATCCACCTAATCAAGCGCCCCCTCTAGTTCTTGTTTGATTGGAATTTCTAGACGGATGGTTAATTTCATGGGTTAATTTCGTGGATTTGCAGCTTGCGCTGTTGGTGGCAGAGACCAGAGACACCGCGCCAGCACCGGTCACCGGTGGCGGTGACTGTCTTGAAGCTAACGCCTTAGGCGTCGCGGCCGGCGCCAACGCCCTCGTGCGAGCCGGCAACTGCGAGGCGGCGAGCACCAGCAGCACCCGCAGTACCCCCATTTAGCAATCGTAGGCGATGCTCAGCCTTCGGCCCTTCTTTCTCAGCCGAAGACAAGGAGAGCACGTCTTTACTAGAACCGGAAGCTCACGGGGACGTCGCCCCTGAACTGTTGGAGGCCGGTTAAAAAAAATCATGGATTTGCATCAACGATTTTGGAAAGGGAAAAGACATCGCTTGATTTCTTTCCAAGACGGTTGGACCGTTGGAGTTCTGGTTTTATGCTGTGGCCGGTAGAGCTCAGTCCACAGGAGCATGGCGATGCTAATTGAGTAAATTGCACTCCACGTTCATATTCCGGAGTTTCATCTAAATCTCTGAACTCTCGAATCGTTCATCTAGATGCTTAATATTCCATCCGAGATTCCAAATACGCCACATAAACAACCAAATCCGTATGCCACGTGGTGCAACGGTGGTAAACATTCGCAAAATCCGTTATAATCTTATCCTCTTCTCTCATTTGCTTCTAGCTCTCTCTCTCTCTCCCTCTCCAATCTCTCTCTCTCTCCCTTGTCTTTCCGCCATGGGTGCCCCTCTCCGCCGCTGCCTCCTGCTGCCCCTCGTGCTCCTCTCAGCCGCCGCCTCCTGCTGCCCCTCGCGCTCCTACGGGCCGGCGCGGCGGGGGAGGCGGGCGCGGAGGACGACCGCGAGCGCGCGCGGCGAGGAGGAAGAGGAGGTCTGCACCCACGCCGGCGGCCAACCAGATTTCCGCCCACGGCAACACACCTCGCCAGCCCCTCTCCACCCCAACCTGCAGCACCTACAGCACCTCCACACCGTCCTGAGCACGCTGCACCTCCAAGCCGGGCCCCTGGATGGCCGGAGCAGGGAGCTCCGCGGCGGCGCCCATGGCAGCAGCCCGAACTCGCGGTGGCGCTAGCGTCCCGGCTGCTCCGGGCCTGGAACAGGCCGGCAAGCGGCAGCTAGACCTCCCACGCGTGCTATTGCTTTCCCCTGAACAACCAGAACTGCACAAAGGCACGGGAAAAACGTTGCTCACCGTCACGCCACTTCCTGCTCAGTACAACTGCGCACAAGGAGGAAGGGGGAAAGGGTGCTGCGGTGATGGTTTCAGCTCGGGAACGGCTCAAACGGATCCTTGGGTGCCCAAAGAAGCGGGTGGTACAAGGAATTGGACGAAGGTGCCTCACTGGCTTTGAATTGCTCCGGTGAAGTGAGGCTCGGCCATGAGAGGGGAAAACAGCGAGAGGCCGCTAGCGAGAGCCCTTGCCGGAAGCTCCTCCCGCGGTGGATGGGGGACGATGCCTAGTCGGCGGCGGACTTGGTGAGGAGACACTCCTACGCGGCGCGACCGTCACGTGGGCCGGCGCGGCGTGGGTGGCGGACGGGGGATGGTGCCTGGTCATCGGCGGACTTGGCAAGGAGAGGCTCCTGCGTGGCGCAACCTTCATGCGGGCCGGCGCGGCGGGGGAGGCGGGTGCGGAGGACGAGCGCGAGCGCGCGCGGCGAGGAGGAAGAAGAGGGTGAGGGCGAGCGACGGTGCTACAAGCAGAGCCAGCAGAGACCGACGCGCCATGGCTACTGTCGGTGCTTTTGGAAGGGTGCTTGGTTAGTGGGGGTGGGGTTTGCTGGAAATCCACCTTCCAGCAAGGGGTTTGCCTAGATTGGGATGGGACGAACGTACTCACACTTTTGAGATTATTCGCGCTGGGGCTCCGACTGGATTCCGGTCGCTGCTACGAGCTTTAAGCTTTAAGTAGATATCCTAAGGGGATAAGATGACGCTGGATACAACACCCATGAGCTAATTGCAGTGTATCGCTATCTATGACTAGTTAGTTTTAGTCTAGATACTGCCTATACAAGGGTTAATGCCCCAACAATTCTCCTCCACCCACTCTGTTGTAGGACGTCGAAGTTGACATATCCAAACCGGTCATGCCACCGCCAGGCATCGTCGCCACAGCGTGCGGTGAGGCAAACCGGCCTTGCGACCTCAAATTGCAGCACGTACAGCCTGTTCCCGCTGTGGGGAACCCTTGCCAACAGCCGTCTCTCACGATCATGGATCCGCAAGACACCATCTTCAATATGAATCTTGGACCCGATCTCATCAAGTTGCCCAATTGAGATGATGGAGTTGCGCAGCTTCGGGATGTAGTAGACCCCATCCAGGATCTTGTGTTCCCCGTTTCTCCCAGAGAAGATGATGGTGCCACAACTATGGATGGCCACGACCGACCCATCACCGAACTTGACCGGCCACGCATGGCCCGATCGAGGTGGGAGAAGACATCGCTCCGCCCCATCATGTGGTTGGTGGCCCCTGTATTCAGGTACCACCCTTCCATCAACTCATCTTCCCCGCCCTTTCCGAGGTAGGTTTGAGCCAGAGGCTCCTCGATACAGGTCGCCGTTGTAGCCGTTGTCGCAGGCAGGGGAACAGGCTCGCGGCCGACCCCGTGGTCGCCCGAGTACTCATTAGCCGCCTTCTTGACCATCTCGACTACTTCTTTAACTTCCTGCACAGAAAACAACTCGGTTTGCGACTCCTCCGAGTGGTTTTTGACATTGACTTGTGCCATGAAAAGGCACGGCTCTTCTTCCATCTGGGCCAGGTGCGCTTGCTCCTTCTTGGGATGCTTACACTCAAGGGCCCAATGGCCAGCACGGCCACAGTTGTGGCAGGTGTCGTCGCGCGGTGGCTTCCTCACCTCACCGCCGTCGATTGCTTTCTTCTTTGGAGCTTGCGGGCGCTGCCGCTGGCTCCTGCTGCCTCCGATTCTGGACGAGCCCTCTCCTGACTCGCGATCTCGCCGACGCGGCGCATCAGCATACAACAGCTTGCTCGAGTCGCGATTCGAGTCGGCGAGGTCCATGCGGTCCTCCTACGCCTTCAGACGCCCAGTCACCTCCTCTAGTGAGAGGGAGGAGATGTTCGGCAACGTCTCGATGGATGTCACCAGGTGGTCGAACAGATATGGCACCAACCGAAGGAGCTTCTCCACTACTCGCTGCTCCTCCATCTTCTCACCTAGTTCCTCCAGGTTGATGATGAGGTTGGGCAGGCACAGAGCGAAGTCATCCACCTTCTCACCACTGCGACACGTCATGGTTTCAAACTCCGTCCGCAGCTGTTGGGCCCTACCCTTCTAGACTTTGTCGCTGCCGACGCATATCTTCTTGATGGTGTCCCATGCTTTTGCAGCCGAGAGGATAAGGACCTCTCTGGCCATGCAATCTTTCTGAAAGTCGCAGTCGCCATACTCGATGATGTCACCTTCATGACCAGGCTCCAGTGGGTGTAGTTGGATCTCGTCAGCATCGGGTACTTTGCGCCACTCGACTCATTCACTACCCTCAGCTGGCCACTCCCCATCCGGGTAGCGCCGCCCATGCGGGGAAGGGTAGGGACGCCTCCGGTGGTGACGCGAGGTTACAGAGCCATTCGACGATGACCCCCCCTCCCCCCTTATCTTTCTCACCGATCAGCTTCTTCTCCTTCTTCACCTGCCGCTTCGAGTTTTCTGACCGCTAGTCCTTGGGCGTCACGTCCTCCTTCCCATGGAGACCTTCTTCGTCCTCGATCGGCTTCTTGCTCTCTCTCGAGCCATGGCTAGATCTAACGGGCTTCCCGGATAGAGACATTGATCCAACGGACATTTAACCTAGGCTTTGGTACCAATTGTTGGAAATCCACCTCCCACCGAGTGGTTTCTCAGGCACAACCGAGTAATCTCTATAGGTATGCCCGGCCGAACTGCCCGATGACTGGATTATGGAAGAACCACCTTTTGTGCCATTTGACCTGCGGGCAATGTCAGTCTTTTTCTTTGATAGAAAGCTGCTCAGCTAAAAGGCTGCCCGGTGACCGCCCTGCGGAAGTATCTACTTGTAACGGAATTTTAGGTGTCAAAGTGCGGAGGGAAGGCGAAGTAGGTTTTAAAGCAAAGGGGATAAGCTGGATAAAAACAAACAAGAACTTGAGGAAAAAAAAGATAGAGCGAGAGTTGAACTCTAGGAGGTCGAATCTCCCCTTTTGCCTAGACTGGAAGGGGATGAACACACTCACACTTTTGAGGTTGTTTGCACTAGGGCTCCGACTGGATCCCGGTTGCTGCCGTGAGCTTTGATTTAAGTAGATGTCCTAAGGGATGAGGTATAATGAAGTGGCGCTGGGTATAGGACCAGGCGCAAGTTACAAGAAAAAGAAGCTTGCTCCACGGGCTGCATGCAAGCAGTAATTGCAGTGTGCCGCTACCTACGACTAGTTTGTTTTAGCCTAGATACTGTCTACACAAGGGTTAACGCCCAACAGGGTTGGTCGGGGCACCCCTCAGCCGCGACGGTGACCTCGCACTTGACCGGTGACGGCGGGGCAGCAGCGGGAGCGAGAAGAGCAGCTGGGAGAGGGAGCACGGGTAAGTGAAGTGAGTGAGAGATCGGTGAGGGAGAGAGAGAGCAGCAAATCGGAGAAGACTGAGTATGTAGAGGTATTTTTGCATATGTTTGCCACCGTGGCATCACGCGGCATGGCATGTCGACTTTGGTTGATTGCATGACGTGTTTAGAATCTCGGATGGAACATTTAACACACAGTTTAGAAATCTAGATGGATGATTTGAGAGCTTAGGGATCTAGCTGAAACTGCGAGACAAGTTTAAAGACATGGGTGCAATTTACTCTCACTGGAAGTCAGAAATCAAATGATGCGTCATCTTGCAGAGAAGAAAGCACAAATTTAGTTTCCGTCTCACATTCTGTCATTCAACGCAACTCTACAAGTTCTGGACCCAAGAACAAGCTACAAATCTGCTATAGCCAATAGAAAACAAGAATCACAAGTAAAATCAGAACTATCAAATCGTGTCAACAGTTCAACATCTTTCAAAATTGGCATCTGTTCATCAACAATTCGATATTTAACTTTGGGTGACCAGGGACCACGATCCATCCGCATGAGAGAGTCTAAAACTCTTGACGCCCGATTCCAACTGGTTGAAACTTGAAAAGCATCTCACGCAGACGAACAGGAAATGAAGAAATCCCATCAATGCAGAAAAATCCGAACCAACTTCCGGCCGCCGCCGGACTTCTGGAGCCCGGCCAAGAGCGACGCGCCCCGCAGGTGGCAGACGAGCGCGCAGAACGCGACCCCGAGCAGGAACGCCGCGAGCCGCCGGAGCCCGCCACGCCGCGTCCTCCGCCCCCTCCCCAACACCGCGGCCCAGACGCCTAGCGCCTGGCCCAGGCCGGACGCGTTCCAGGCCTCCGCGAGCGTCGCGAGCCTGTCGCCGCCGAGCGCCAGGGAGAGCGCGACCACCGCGAGGTCCTCGGCCGGCGTCTTCTTCCTCCTACCCAACCTGAACCACCCACCGCCGCCGCCGGGGAGCACGACAGTGAGAGGGCGCGGGCGGGGAATAAGGCGGCGGAGGGAGGTGGAAACGAGGCGGCGCACGGGCTTCGGTGGGAATGCGATTGGCTTGGGCTTCGCGCGGCGGCGGCGGCGGCCGCCGTTGGCGGCGCCACGGCTGCAGCTGATGGAGGTGGAGACGGGGTCGGCGAGGGAGATGCGCGGGGACCCGAGGAGCTGGGGTTGGAGCATCGTGCGAGCGCGCCGCGATGGATTGGTGGAGCGAGGCCAAGGCTGCAACCGTCTGGTGTTTTCCTGGTGGCCACTGGCCAATGCGAACGGTCCAATCGGGGAGAGGGGGTGAGACAGGAAGAGGATGCTTTCAAATTCGCATCCGTACGAACGCGTCAATTTTATAGGGAACAATTCAATTCCTTCAAAATTCGTGGAATTTTTCTGATTTCGAATCGGGGCTACAAAGAACCTACATGATTCACCAGCCAATCAAATTGACGATTGCTGCTTGGGTGGAATTTGGACGGCTAGAACATTCAGTAAGCACTTTCCATGGAGTGGCGATCCTGGTCCAGAACACCACCGTGCTCGTAGATGCGCCAGGAAAGCATGGGTGAACTTTCAAAAGAAAAGGAAAAGCTTAAAAAGGGTAGCGAGAGCACAGTTCTGCAACCTTAATTAAAGTGCAAATCATCAAAATTTGGCATGAAAATTCATTGATGAGCAATGTTCCGAATATCAGTATAAGAGATTCATTCTTCAATTTCTCTATAATCCATCAAATACAATTACAAAAAACATGTAATGTTTTTATGTTTTGGGGGCACAAGAAATTTGAATGATGAACTTCAACACAACAAAGAAATATGACTAGTGAATCATCACTGGGGTGTGAAACAGCTTCACATATGGTGGGGAGACTCAGCTTTCTATGCTTCAACTTTCAAGCTGCGGCGCGAAAAGAACAACTGAATGAAAGAAAAACGTCATGTTTGTTAAACTAATGGTGTAAGGGAGCATGATGCTCGTTGCCCTTTGTGCAATGCACATCTCTTCCTCCCTTCGACTGGCTTATTAATACAAGGTGAACCGTCTGGTGTACGGGCACCACATGTACACGGCCATCCTGAGCTTCTGGAAAACGAAGCACCAACCTCTATACCACTGTCTTTCTCACATATTTTTCTTCCTGCAATTGGCACCATTTTGCAGGACCCATTATTTGCCACTGCTCCACAGATAGGTGTTGCACGATCTCTTATTCTTGTCTGAGATCCTGACCCTCTAGCTGCGTGCGTGCTTGTTGATTTCTTCTGTGCCTTGAGCAGGTCAAACCACATTCTCCCAGAAGGCTGCGGCTCCTGGGACTCAGGTTCAGCATGGGAAGCCTTCTCTTCACAGATACAAGCATCCTGGGAGGCGTCATGTGTTCCATCTTCTGTAGGAGCTTCTCTAGTTTTCACCTCTTCTACTTTGATGCTATTGCTTTGTCTTAGAGATTCCTCCACAGTTATAGAGATATTTTTGGGCAATATTTCACTTTCTTGTGTTCGATCTGAGTTGTCCAAATCTTCAGTTAGGTGAGGTATGGATTCAATAACCTCTTGTGTTCTATCCGAGTTGTCCAAAGCTTCAATTAGGCGAGGTATTGGAATCTCAGCTTGGCAAGGATAGCTAGTAGATGAGCTTTTAGGGCTGCCTTTGACTCTTCTACCTTTGTGTAAGCTGCATCTCTTTCTTCCTTCAACTGGGTGCTCCAGACAAGAAGAACCATCTTCTAGCACCACTCCACAAAAAGAGTTAGAATCTTGTATTGGTACAGTTCTCCGTTTTGCGACATCAATCTTTTTTACTTTGTACCCTTCGGACCTCCTTCTACATGCTTGTCTATTACCACAGGGAATACCAGATATTTTCTTCGAGGGAATATCAATTGCCTCGCCTCCACTGTCGTCAGAGTTCACTAGATGAGGCCTGAAACCAATAAATGTACGAACTCTTGGGAGCATACTTTTCATAATGCCAGGCAAGGTGTTAACTGACCCACTTCCCTTTATCTTTATACCCGCTTTTACTCCAAATATATCTTGTTTCATGTGGCGTACTCTGCTAAGTAGAGATGATCTATGGCTGGCTGCTCCCTGTTCTAACTTGAGCAGTATTTCTTCACGACGACAAGCACCATTCTGAAGCTTGTTCCATGCGTAATCAAATACCCTCAGCAACTGTGCCTCAGTCTTCTCAGCTTCTTGTTTATTATCCATCTATTTGATTCCAATAGTAGAAAAGAAAGATAAGAATGGAAAATGCTAAATACATTCAGAGAATACGAAATTGCAATGTTAACAGCTACAGATGAAAAGGGCAACTGAAAATCCATAACTGATCATTTCTGTTTTTTTAAGCGAATAAAGAAATATTGAGGGATTTCCCTACATCCATTAGAGTTGGAAGAGGAATCATCTTGATCCTAAATCTAAATCTTACACCATTTTAGTTATCAGACGCCATGATACAAATATTACATCCAAGTATAGTTCCATGAACAAGTGAATTGGAAATTAGGTAGTCGCTTATGTGGAACTGCATAGTGATATTGTCAACTGTAGTTAAATGCAATTCTGAATGTAATACCAGAGGAAGCAGTGAAGGTAAGACTACAAACCTTTAGGAGGAAGTGTTGTTATTACTGTATATAAAAACAAGCTAAGATTATCAGCAACAAACCCAACCAACAATTCAAGGGTAGAACTAGAATGATTATTAAAAACTGAAGCCAAGTGTACATTCAGTAAGAAACAATGTACAATGAATATAATGAGCAAACACATTCTTTATCACTTCGAAACATGTGACTGTTGCAAAGTTTATCAGAAGAATTTGAGGAAATTATAAACCACATTTAATTATAGATACAATGTTATTTTATCAGCAGAACATCTAATGCTAACTATGGATCAGAGGCTACTCAACTATTGTGGACATTTAAATCATAGACATCCTTGCAGTTCATAAAACTTCAGACCAGATTCGCGTTCAGAATTCAGAACGATTGGCATGTTAATGTACATTCGTGCAATACTAACAGTTCAGCCATCCAAAATCGAAGAAAGGGAAAGGATCACCAAGAACACTCACCAGTGCACACCGAAACACTATGGAATAGCCTCTGAAGAACACTTCTCTGAACAATCCAAGCCCCGGAGCGACCACATTCAGCTCATCTTTACCAGCAGAGCCTAGCGAATTCCCAGTGTCCAGATGTGACCCCGAGCGGCCATACTGCTGCAGCCTCGCCCTGACGCTGTCGGCCTGCCCGAGGTACACCACGACGACGCCTCGCGAATCACGCCTCCGGGCCCTGACGCCCTCGTCGGACGCGCCGGCGACGCCCAGCTCGTAGAGACCGGGGAAGTTGTCCGGGAGGTTGCGGATGCGGTACCTCTGGACCCCATCCTTGCCGGCGGAGTGGTCCTCCCAGTCCGACGGCCCGACCAGAACCTGGAAATGTGAGAGGTGAGAGCTTGAGTCGCAGATCGGATACGAATCTATAACCCAAGATTTTCCGGTTGGGCACCGAAATTCGATGCGAGATGGCAAATAGGCAGGTGCCGTGAGCCGATCCTGCGGAGCGCATCGTCCGCTCGGCCGGCTAGCGCCGGAGACAGGAGCAGATAGCGAGGGGAAGAGGAGAGTGAGCGCGCACCTTCCATGGGGAGAAGAGGGGATCGTGCTTGGTGCGGTGGCAGTCCTCCCGCTTCAGCCTGGCGGTTACGGGGGCGGGGGACGCAGGCATCGCTCGGCCGGGTTCCGCTGGGCCTGCTCCCACGGTGGGCGGGATGCGGTCGTGGTCCCCTCAGCGCCGCCGCTGCCGCACCACCCGCATCGCCGCCGGGAGCGGGCTCGTGTCGTGTTTTGAAAATCCTGGGCTCCTTGGTTGGACTGGGCGGGCCGTGCGCGCACGGGCGTGGGTCGGACCTGAGCCCGGGCTTTGCCGGGTTCCGCGTTTCCGGCTCGAGGCGCGCTCGCGGTTTTGGTGGGACCACCAGATTTATCTGGCGAACAGCTGGGCGGCGCGTGAGCCGTTGGATGGACGATCCACTGTCCAGATTAAACGCGGAGGTCTCAATTTCGCAATCTCAAGCAGTACTATCTCTCCTTTTTTTTAACTCGTGGTGTGCTTCCATTGATATCAAGATTCGTGCCTTTTGATAACTTCATTAGACTTTTGACCCTAGGCTCAGGCTTAGGGGTAGGTCTGACGAGAAATAGGGGAAATTGACCCTAGCTTAGGCTTGGAGAAATTGTAAATTTGATATCTAGCCTTTTGTAATGGAGAGTTTAAGGCCATTTTTGTTTCCTTGCTAGATTATATAATTTAGCTTATAATTGTAGGATTATATAATTTAGCCTATAATCTGAAATGAGCATCTCCTCCATAGCTTATAGGATTATCATATTCCAGGACATGGATTATATAATCCTAGATTATAATCTAAGATGTTTGTTGACCATTGAGGATTATTTAAGCTAATTTATATAATCTATGGGTAAACAAACCGAGCCTAAATAGTGGTTTGGATTTGTCATTCGGCCGAATTGGTTTACGTATTTCGGTATTTGGCATTTGTCGCTGAATCTGAATGTATATTCTCATGCCAGCAGTACGTGTTCTTTTAGTTTCCGTGGTAGAACAATCGTGCCATGAGCCCATAACCGTGGTAATTTTATTTCGAAGCACATGGTCTAGCTAGCAAACCATTCCATCCAAGTCTGGCAAGCCAGGCCATTGCTTGCAATTTCAGAACACAATGTACGTAGCTGCGACGGGAAAATGCAGCCTAATCCTAGCGTACAATTGCAACACGTACGACCATCTCTCATAGAATTGTTATGTACGATCGCCGATGAAAATGTACAGATACGAGACGCCGCGTGTCACATGATCATCTCGTCGGCTAGGCAGCAACAGCACACCGCCATGACGCTGCATCACACGGCAAGAAGAAACGGTGCCGCCATCAGAACAGTAATAGTGCCGCATTTTTTTTTCATTGTCAGCAGCAAGAAATTGACCAATGAGATGCGGTCGCAGCGCAGCTCGCTACGCTGCGGGCTTACAATCCGACCATGAAGCCGCGCTTGACCGCCGGTGGCTCCGGGGGATCGCGCGGCTCCGCCGCCGCCGCCGCCGGAGGCGTCATCGGCCCCGCAGACCCTGCAGGTACAGCGCGAACGCAATGCGATCAGATGGACAGCAAATTTTGCCGTTGGAGCTCGATCGATTCAGAACACTTACTGCTGCTCGCCGATGGCGACCTGCTCGCGGACGGCGACGAGGACGGCCCTTCCCCTTGGGCACCGTCGCGATAGGAGGTGTTCCTGTGCAGCATGCTCGTTCCGCGCGTCGTCGCTCGCGGCTGGCCGGGCTGGGGAGTTTCGGAGGCGAGAAGGATTTCTAAACGGAGACGGAGAAGACAAAAGGGGTCTGTCCCTATCTGTCCAATGGCCAATGCGGCAGCCCAAAAAAGGGCGAGCGATGATGCTCTGCAACGATCATGAACATAACAAAGCTGTTACGTTTCACTCGGCTGTCACTGCCTCTCTCTTTTTTTGGGTTGTTCTTAGCTGTAGCCGGCGCACCCCTTTCTGCCGTGCTTGCCAGTGGCGCCAGCCTTGCAATCCATCTATTCTCAGGCAGGCGGTGCGGTGCGGTGCGGTGCGGTGGCACGGCACGTACTGGCACCTGCCTGTTGTTTGGTTTCCCAGGAACGCGCGGGCGGCAGGCGGAGCACGCATCCAACCAATCGCCCCAACAAAAGGAAATCCCTCGCGCTGGCGGCGCTTGTCGTGGCCTGCGTTCCCGCCGCGTGCGGCGGCCGCGGCTGCCCCCGGCGCGCCACCGGCCACGGCCAGGCAGGTGGCGACGTACGCGGCGCGGGCCGGTTGCGGGTTGCCTCGTCGCGCTTCGCCGTGCGTTCCTCCGCTGTCTTATGCGGGGAGGAGGATGGGAGGGGAAGCTGCCGCTGCTTCCGCGCCGGCCGGCCACTTCCGTCGCGCCGTGGGTGCGACGCATGTGAGCGCATGGACCCCGGGGCTGAGCAGCGCTTGGCGGCCAGAAAGACTAGCCGTTTTCCCACTCGCTTGCTTTAATCAGGTGAGCTAGTGGAGTGCTGGAGTGTCGTGCTCACCCTCACCGGCGAGGCCCGGTCCAAGACGTGTTGTCTTTTGGCAGGTGAGTCCAAGCGTGTCAAATGTGAGGGCGACTCCGGGTCTCCCGTTCTAACGGTATGGCAGTTGGGTTCGGTCCGGAATTTCCAATGGCACGTTTCTTCTGAAAGTTCGAGAGATTTCTAGGCTTTTCGCTAGACAAGTTCTGGGACTCCGGGGTTTTGGTAAAATCTCATGTTCCGGAGGAGTTTCGAAACAAAACGAATATGAAAAGGTAAACAGTAAGTTTCAGACCAAGTTCCTGAAAAGATACTTTGGGATTTTCACCCAGGGTCGGAATGTGAAATTTCAACGTGTTTTTACATAAAAATGATTCAAGGAAGTGTTAGATGATCGAAAAAAAATCAAGCAAGCTTCAAGGGAATTTGAACGAAGTATCGGAGAAATGAAAACAGAACCAAACAAAAACGAAAAAGAGAGGTCCGCAGTGGTCCGCATATGCCTCCCGTCCGCTGCTTGAAACGAAAGCTCAAGAATCAGCACGAGCAGAGAACAGTCACGCGACATCACGATGGGATGCTGCCCCGCCACGATCCTCTGCCGCTCGATCACTGAGATCCGACAGCTTTGTCCGACATGCCGAGGCTCTGCCCATCGATGGGCCGGAGTCGAAGCGCTCGAGGTGCGCGAGTTTGGCTTCGAGATTCATGCTACAAGGTTCGCCCAAAGTGCAAACCAATCTCGTCGAATTTTTGGTACTAGAACTCTAGAAGGGATCTTGTTCGCATCGCATCAAAGTTTTTCCCAAGATTTTGTTCCGGTTTTCGACCATGGATTTGTACGCAAACACGAGCAAATGGACATGGTTTCATGAAGAACTGTAACTGCTACTATGATAATTCACAATTCAGACTGTCGAGAGCAAAGCACGCATGCAGAGCCTTGCATCCCTCTCCGGACAGATGCTTATTCCGCTCCTAGAAATTGAATTTCTACAAGGTGATCAGCTGATTCACACACACACACACAAGACACAAGACACAACGGGGCTCGGATAGGTACAGTTTGGGTTCGTGCAACGGGTCAGGTCAGCATCGGCGACGCATCCGATCCTCACAACTTTCTGCTGCTCTCGAGCCTGGTGTACCCGAGGATGCAGTTGGCGTAGGCCACGTTCCGGAGCGCCTTGCCGTGCCACCGGCCGACAGTGGCGGCGCCGGACCGGAGCGCCTTGAGCAGGCAGTCCGCCGTCTTGACCACGCTCCGGACGCCCTTGGGCAGCGACAGGTAGGGCGCGTTGAAGAGGTGGAACTCGAGCGACGCGGCGGCGGCGGCTGCGGCCTGCTGCTGCTGGTGCTGCTGGCGCGGGTGCCGCGGCGACGAGGCCATGAGCATCCGGCCGACCTGGCGCGCGAAGCCGGCGCCCAGGGAGTGGCCGCAGACGCACACGTTCTCGGAGCCGAACCTGTCGATGGTGGCCCTGAGCGCCTGCAGGGCGCGGGAGAGGCGCGCGGAGCCGCGGAGGCTGTTCCGGGCCAGGAGGCGGAGCTCGTCCTCGACGTCGCGGCGGATGGTGGGCGCGCGCAGCAGCGTGCCCCGGAACGCGACGACGGCGCTCGGCGCGCCGCTGGGGCTCGGCCGGCCGGCGGCGTCGACGTGGTGGTCCCGCTCGAAGATGGCCCCGAACACGGAGCCGTCGCGCTCGTCCACCAGCTCGTGCGCCAGGCGGTACTGGAACGGCTTCCACCACTGCTGCGCCACCGCCGCCGCGTCCCGGCGCTCCTGCCGCTCCAGCTCCAGCAGGTACACCGCCTCGATCAGGTACGCCATCACCATGCGCCTGTAGTCGTCGTCCCTCCTGCAATATATAACGCACACATGTCGATCAGCACAGACATTCCTTTCATCGAGCTGCCCCGAATCAAACACGCAGCAGGTAACTAGAGATCGATCGATCGCGTTGGGATCGAGCACTCACCAGCTCGTGTTGGTGAGCTCTCTCCAAGTAGCAGTCGAGCAGGACAAGCTCGCTTGCTGCGCCATTGCCATGGCCACCAAGCTAATCAGTAACCAAGCAACCACTGAACCACTCTTTCTCTTGACGCTGATCTCCCTGTGCCTCTGTGTCTTGCAGCCGCCGCTGGTGTCGTAGGGAAGGCCTGGCAGGGGAGGCGCGCCATATATACCCGGAGCCGGGGCTGGCGCAGGATTGCGCCGAATTTGCTTAGCTAGTGGGGCAAAGCTTTGCGCTTTTTTTAATGGCGGGGAATAAAGGCGGACGCGCCGGAACAAAGCGCGATCGGGGCCGCGACACCCCCGTCCCTTCCTTTTCAGTTCGAGGACTTGGACTGAATCGTACGTCCCCGTGCGAGATCGCGATCGCGGTCGACCAAGCTAAGCTAGCTCCGGATCGGGCGCGGGCGGGTCAGTGGATGGATGGCAGCTGCCCGGGGTAGTCGCCTCCAGCCTGCAAAGGTGGCGGCTCGCCGGGGGCGGATCGGACCGGACGGACGGACCACGGCGATGTGCGCTTTTGGGGAGCATATATTCGGCCCGGCTGGACATGGCGACCTGCTGGACCACGCGACGCGATGCACTGTGCCGGATCCGAGACACGGGAGGAGCAGAGCTCGCCTGTTCTCGGACGATGGTGACGGGACTAAGGAACGAATCGTTCCGGGCCTGCGCTGCGAGGCTGGCCGTGGGCGGATGACAGGTCGGGCAGGGGGTTAGGCGGCCGTGTCCGGTGTCCCGGGCCGGCGATGGTGCGGGGACAGCTTGACGGAGGGATATCTGCCTGCCGGGTGGCGGGCGCCGGATAGCTAGCCGCAGCTGGATCGCGAGGCGGCCGGTGTCGTCACGCAACGGCAAGCGCGCGGGGGAGGGCAGTACGGCGGTCGGCGGCGGCGGCGGGTGGTGAACTGGTGCGCGGTGATTAGCTAGCGCCGTGATCTGCCGGTGAGGTGGGTAGTAACGTCGTGCCATTCGGGCACGTTTTGCACTAGTAATCGGGGGAATTTGTTCGCTGCGAGCGTGGTAAACCCACGTCACGCGCTGCTAATCGGGGGAATCGGTGCGCCGTAACCCTTGTTTAATCCGCTCTTAATTGGCTCCGCGTGTTGATTCGTTCACACTGATGCGGCGCTTTTTGCCGCTAATTATTTGATCACAGCGGATGTGGACGTGTGTGATCCGTGCTTGGGGCGTGATCGGTTGGGCGAGCCAGCTTGGGCCCTCGGCAGGACCCGCCGCGGTGGGACCCCGGGGATTTCTTCAGTCACGATCACGCATATACTGAACTCGTTGGTGGTCCGGCTCGCTCGTTCTGGGCTAATTCCTAATGAGGTTTCATCCTATCAAACTACAGGTAAAATTCAAATTGAGAGCCTTCTTGATTTTGCCTAACTTTGAGAGCCCTCCTGATTTCAAAGCAGAGAAAAATGTAGGAAGCAAAACAAAGAACAGAAGGAAAGCAGGAAATCCAACTCTGGATGCAACGAGCACATCGACTTCTCCTATACAGCAAGCACATTTGGCTTTTCCGGTGACAAATCTAATTCCAGCAAGCTTCGGTTTGGATTAGGGTTGCAATTTTAGGATTTCAAGTTGGGAAGGGGATCCTATATATAGCTTCCGATGATGGTATCTGGTTGACAAGACGGCGAGGCAACAATGGCACCACCCTGCCGCGTTTTGGTGTGGATTATGCTGGTTGGGGAGCGTAAGTGGTAGGAGCGTCGTGACCGCGGCATTAGCGGGAGGCGGAAGTCGCATCGGTGGTTTTATCCTACAGCGATGTTGCCATCAGATTTGAAAAAATTATACGTGACTCAAATAGAGGGAGGATGGCGCCCCTCACACTAGGGAGGGGGGGGGGGTGGTTAGGGGTGAGGCGGGCGAACACGTAAAAAAAAGTGGAGGAGGTGGTGGTTTATTTGCATTTGGATAGAGAGGGTCTCTAACATTAATATCAGTACGATAGGCCTCTTCGTCTAGTCGCATCCAAACTGAAAGATACGCTGTCTCGGTTAGGTCCAGTCCGGTTGGTGGTGACGATAGATTAATTGTTATTGGCTTGGTGGTTCTTTGCGATAAGATAGATGTTCAGTAATACTTCATCCTCTTCAGACTCCCAGCCGATGTATGCTTCAAACATCGAACCTAGATTTAATATTTTGTATCAATATCGGCCGATTGTTTTGTATCATTATTTATCTGTTAGGATCAACATCAGATATATAACTGACTATTTAAACTCCTATCGACATCGGCTGATATCGCTACATCGGCTTATTGGCCGATCAGTTCTTTTTATCTATCTTGTCAGCTAAGTAGCACGCCTCGAACTTTAAGATTCAGAACCTTCACTGGAGTTAAGCAGATCTCAGGACCTGCACTGGAGTTAAGCAGATCTCCTAGACCGATGTGTTGCTCGTGAGGAATCATCACCGGCCGAGCGATTTTTTGCGGCAACATGTGGTTTTATCTGTCAATAATGGCGCCACCAGATTTGAAAAGACCGTACGTAACTGAAATAGAGAGAGGATGGCACCCCTCACTCGCCAATAAAGACGTGAGGCGGGTGGATACGTGAACGAAAAGCAGAGATGGTGGTTCAGTTGTAAGTTATATATGGATAGAGAGGGTCTCTAACATTAATGTCATTACTAGAGGTCTCTCCGTCTAATCACATCCAAACTGAAAGATGTGCCCAGATAACAGTAGCATGTGTCTATGGAACCGGTTTGGAATTAGTCGCAATGGTACTACCGGTTTATCGGTTTATATTGAAGAAATGTGCAAGACTCAAGCTTGACTCGACTTTCTATGTTTCAGCTATCATCTCTCTGTCCTTGCTGCTGGAAAGAAAAGGAGAGAATATGCTTTTCTAAATCGATGATCTTGACGTACACGCAAGATGATCATATCGGAAAGGATTATCTGGGATTATCTATCTTTCATTTTCGGTTTTATCCATCTTCACCCACACCCAGTGAGCTAGGAATCATTGTTCTGGCCATATAAACGCACTCCGGATCTGTAGCCTAGAAGAACGCACTAATTACTACGCAGAGAATTGTTTTACATAGCGATAACCATCTGTTCTCCACAATACAAATTTACCCGGCTAATGAGGAGCGGCGGTGGAATTTGGATTCCTCCACGAGTTCAATTCGGACAGTCCGCGCCGACACAGAATCGCACAAGGGGCCGAGACACACGTCAATTTCTCGATCTGGAGGATGGGACGCTGCCATGCCACTTGTGCTGCCTGCGCCGGCCCGGCTTCCGTGCCGGCGGCTGACGCAAGCAGCGGCGAGCCGGTGACGTTTGTGCTACCGATCGTTGGGGCGCTTCGTGCATTGCCCATCACCACCGTGTGCCTGCGGGCGCGGTGCAGTGTACTGCGTGCGAGTTGCGGCAAGGAGCTTTGCTGCTTTTTCACGGTCCGTGAAATGCTCACCAAGGCCTGTATGTTTCCGGAAAATGGAAAGAGAAAGGCCAACACACGGAGACCGAAAGGAGATGCCCGCGTGTTGATTCGCCGCGAAGATTTCGTGCGTCTCACGCTCTCTGGACTTTTTTTTTTTGAGATTGCTCTCAGGACTTGATGATGAGCACGTTTTTTACGCTGATCAGGGGGATTTATCCACTAATATTCTACTCCGGGTCTTGTTATTTTTACACTAATCGGGGAATCTGTTCGCATGCATTGGCTTGACTCCTGTCAATCCTTTGTGTTTTCATCCGCGTGCTCATCCGTTCCAGCTAGTGGATGCCACGCTTTCCTCTCTTTGCCTTTGCACCCCCCACCTAAAAAAGGAATAGGAAAGACTTGGAAATTAGGTCGCAAGACGCCAAGACCCGAGTTCCTTTTGTTGTACGATTGGCCGAGGCAATAACATGGGCTTGAGTTGAGCCGGGTCTGGTAGGAAGGAATAGGATGGCTGTTGCATGCCTTGAGGTAGGGTAGACCTTGTTAGGCACCCCGCCCGGCCTTTCGACCAACCTGCAGCTTGCTGGCCTCAACCGAAAATACACATGCGTGATGTATATATAGTAACACTTTAGTAGTGGATTAACGTCTCAAGAAAGAAGACTCCACTGGATTAAGACATTAAGTTACTGTTTAAGAGGCTGAACAGTGAACAGACACATCGTCATAGAAGAAGTTGAGGGACATTGTACATAGATATAGGTCTTTTCTTAGCATGCTACAAGTAGACCATATTTTGGATGTAGTAGCTCGCTTCTGGACATCACTAGTTGGTCCTGATGTTTGTATTAAATAATAACCTGATCACATATCTAGTAACTGCCATCTTCTAACCCAAGATAAGCTTGTTTATTTTAGTGGCTCTCAAGCTCACTGTTGTGTTCTGCATGCTAGTGAGAGCGGTCTCGTTCACGCCAATCTCCTGATGGGATAACTGAAGAATCGTTTCAACATCTGATAATATATTTTGTGTTCAGGTGGTAAGGAAGAATCAGTCTGTCTGAACGTATGAAATGGTTGGACGTGATGGTGGTGACATATGGGAGTCAAGTAGTCCATGGAAATGCCTCATCCGATGACATCTATGACTGAAGAAAATTAACAGGGACGCGCAGCAGACAAGATGCATGGTAGAAAAGCAGTCTAGCTAGCTAGAAACTAGCTAGAAGCCAGTAGGAAGGACCGGGCTACTCGTGTAAGCTAGGACAAAGGAGAGGTAGAATCATCTAGTAGACAGCTACTTTGAAGCGCTGGAAAGGGGGAGAGCGAACAATTAAAAGATGAGACCCATGTCAAGTAATTGTTCCTGTTTATCATCGTCAAATGTGTAGCTAGTGATGATATTATTTTTAGCGGGAATATGTGAAGGAGAATATTGGCGATGCTTGGTCTAGGATAAGATGGCCCAGCTCCAATTCCGTAAACAATTGATAAAACAACAAGGGTTTGGTGAAAACTGTGTGGCCACGTCATCCTGGCTGTATCAATAATGCCCATGATCTTGCTTTCAGTTAATACAACCAATGGTTCTATTCCAGTCCACCAATATGCATGCACCATTTTAATATGTTATGTGTCATGTGAAACTACATTTGATTTATTGATTATTTAAAGACGTTGGGTAGATAGCTATCTCTGTGTCTGTGGGAGTCGGTCACACGCTTACCGCTTCCAACTCTCCAAGCCACCACTAGCTCTTCCGATCCGTCAAGAAGTGGTAGTGGCCACACGACGTGGACGATTGTGACTTGGAAGATAGAGGAAGGGCCGAAGGGGCAGGTACATCATCCACCTTCGATGGGGGCATCGTCTTTTTTTTCCTTCGGGGAAGTTTGACACTTTATTTGGCTAGCTATACAATATCTAAAATGCTGCACAAAAGAATAAAGTGTTTTCCAAAAACTAAAAGAAAACTGCAACATCACTTATTTCTACGCGAGCAGAAAAGTGACTACATTGTAAATGGATGCTTACCTTTTTCTTTCCTTAACCCAAAAGTTGGTTGCTCAATGGAGCTGGTGGAAATTGATCCGGAAAAATGGAACACCACCTCTAGCCGCGCAAGCAGCCTCACCAGAAAGCAAAATTCTTGTGCAACTGAGGATATTAGTATAAACACCCGAATTGGCATGACAACCACATGATGGAGAAAAGTGTTAGAAAACTGGGGAAAGCAAAAGGGTAAAAATGCAGCAGCACTACATAATTTGGGCCCGGGCGCATATCACAGCTTAAAAGGCTTGTTTGGATAGGTTCAATCTCCAGCGTAAACACGGTCCTTTTGGCTTGACTGGGACGTCAATTATTTTCGTCCATCTGATAGGCTGCAAAATTAATTTATTTTCCATAACGGTACGTACAGAATATTTACCTTTCTCTTTTTTATTTTTTGATACAAGGTGTAAAGAATACAGTGTAGAGTACAAAAGACTTATGTCTTTTCAGTTTATCTTTGCGGGCAATATCTAGAAACATTAACAGAACTGTACAACAACTAATTCAGCTGACAGCTATTGGCTTTGTCATTCTGGTATACTGTTAGAAGTAAACTGTGGTCGGGAGGGGAAAAAAACAAAAAGAAAAAACTAATTGGCTTTTATATTTCTCGGGTGAGAAGTTCTGGAATGTGCTGGCTGGAAGATGTCAAATGACGATGGCGCAAGGGATCTCCTGGATGCCATCGGTGAATCAGAAAGCAAAGGCTCATAAACAGAGCTCTTATTCTTGACTGGCATTGTGGAACTCGATACCATCATATTATCTTTGTCTGACCTCAGTTGAGACTCCAGATTCACAAGGGTGTACATTGGCCCCCGTGAGCGCTCGGCCTTCTGAAGAATGTTGATAGCGCTAGGTCTGTATGTATATCTGAAATACTTCAGAGCTAATACAGGACCCATTCCAACTCCACTGATCAGCTGGAAAAATGACATCTTATGATCACAATTGAATGGATGCGGCCTTTTATAAAACCAAGCAAAAACATATAAAGAAGCTTACCACCAGTGTTATCCAGTATGATGGTTGTCTGCAAAGGCGAAACATGATTGTGTACATTCCAGAGGCTGGTATACTGCTGATGAAGAAGTTGATGACATAGAAGGCAATGAAGTTTCCCCATATGGCCAGGAGTTGGACAAATGTGAAGGAACTGCAAGTGAAAAGACAAGTAAGGACCAGTCTGACAAAATTTCTCTAAGTTAGGACAGGAACGATCCAAGTTTTTCTAATTCATACTTCATCTCCAATGTCACCACAAATGCCTGCAGCCAAATGCTTCCTGAGAGTGCAACCATTGACAGCTCCTCCATCTCACTTTTCTCATTCGCATATGCATGGATGGTTATCAAGAAAATAATGATTGCCTGCAAAAATAAAGGAAAAGAGAACACTACATTAACCACATGAAAACAAACATACCAATTTAACTTCCTTCAAATTACCTAGTTACTGTCTTTGATGGGTCATCTGCTTAAGTATAGGTCAATGTATACATAATGGCTAGCTGGAAGAAGCATCCAGGATTTGGCTCCTAATCTGTATGCTTTAGTGCCAAAAAGAAGAGCAAGTAGACGCACTGTGATGGATGCCCTAGTTGATGAGAATGGGGTAGCAGACATTCAAGGGGAAATTTCCTTGGAAGCATTGCTGGAATATCTGCAACTGTGGGATATTTTGGCAGAGGTAGAGTCACAGGAAGGTGCCTCAGATAAGCACATTTGGGGACTCTCTGCCTCAGGTATTTACACAGCGAAATCTGCATATGATGCACCTTTTGAGGGCGCCATCAGCTTCGCGCCCTTTGAACGTATCTGGAAGTCTTGGGCACCTCCTAAGTGTCATTTCTTTATGTGGCTGGCTGCTCACAACCGGTGCTGGACAGCAGACCAGCTTGCTCGGAGAGGCCTTCCCCACCCGGACCGATGTCTGCTTTGTGATCAGGAGGAGAACATTCACCACCTGCTCATAGGCTGTGTGTTTGCAAGACAATTCTGGTTTGAACTTCTGCAGATTGTTGGCCTTGCAACACTTGCTCCACAGCCTGACGATCCTTCCTTTGATGCCTGGTGGGACAAGGCAGTTTTGACGGTCAGCGGCGATACAAGAAAGGGTCTGAACTCCCTCATTATCCTTGGTGCTTGGACCATCTGGAAACATCGAAATGATTGTGTTCAAGGGTGCTGCCCCTAGCATGCCTGCGGCTCTAGCCCATGCCAAGGAGGAAGCCCATTTGTGGAGTTTAGCTGGTGCTAAGGGTCTGTCCTTGCACACAGCCAGTGCTGTTGTAGCCTAGTGGGTGCTGTGGTCAGGTCTTTCTTGACAAGAATAGGTGATTAAGTTCTTGCAAGTTTAGTGGGGGTGTGTGTGTGTGTTTGGGTCTATGTAAGACTCTTTCTATTCTATTAATACAATGATACGCAGCTCTCCTGCGTGTTCGAGAGAAAAAATGTATACATAATGGGTGTCACCGAGATATTGAAGGAAAGGCTACAGCAGAAAACCAGTAATATATGAGGCACGCGTGCACTTTTTAAAATGGAAGTGTGAGGAACATGTAAGTAGGCAGCAGCGCTGCGCCAGACTGAGTGGTAGCTCCAGGGTTCATGAGTTAAATCCAAGGTTCTGGATCTCAGAAACCAGGCTAAGGCAATGTTCTAGAATCAACTGTTCTCTGGTTTTTACTAATCCAATTTGTTATCAAGTTTTTTTGAATTCTGATGTTTCAGTAGTATTTAACAAGCAATACATAATTTCAGCACAGCATCTTGAACTTCTAGTGAAAATGCAGAGACTGCCATTTACAGACCATGACTAAAGTGGGTATAGTATAGAACAAAGAACTTACATGATACAATGATCGACCAAACCAACCAGCAAAAGTACTTGGATTGAGAAGCCTACAAGGATATTCAAATTACTGAAGGAAATTCAAACTGTAGCAAAATAAAATTTATCTAGGATAATAAATCGCAAAAAAGATACGGGCCATTAACAGCAACATGCAAGGGGTATAATTTACCTTCCAGCTTGACAGTAAAGTAATATCTCTGGGTTTTGCATCACTGTCTTTTCAGATAAATCCTTGTCCAGGACGATAGTTAAAACAGGAATGCTTGTGTAGAAAACATTATAAGCCATCAAACTAACCGAGTTGAATAAACTAGTTCCAGCAATGCCTGAAAGAAAAGAAAAACTGCATGCACAGAATATGAGAGCATTAAGAAAAAGCCGTGCACACTATATAGTTGTCCAACTACAATAATAGAAGAACTGAAGTTATATGACTTACAGTATCTGAATAAAGCAAATTAACAATGACTTGTAGAAAGAATACTGCGAAAGAAATGCAGTTCGATTGTAAGAGTATCGCCCATGGACAAGAATAAGCCTTTTTAAAAACCTGAACTCTGCCAAGTAAAAGCAGAAGTGTGAAGAGTTGTCAGAAAGGTTGTAAACTTGCATGGTATTTACTAGTCCAATGTTTAATCAAACTATTGTAGAATCTAGACTGAAACAGACAGGATGTGAATTCACACTGCAAAACCTCTCACATATGTGAAATATTAAGTAGCAATACAAAAGGAGATCTCAGGTCTGCAAATTTATTAGGTATTGGTGACCTTGAACTTGAACATTCAACTGCAAAAATTTGCATTTTCTCTACCCTGGACCTCTTGATTCTACTTTAATAGTAGCTTGGTAGATGCTCCATCCGATTCGCAATATTTGTCTTAAGTCCATAGTGTGCACAGATCAGTTGAACACTAAACCTTAGAAAAAGATCATGAAAATGACCACACATATTTTATTAGCTGACATGCTACAAGCTTACAACCACTAAATATTTCTCAGGGTATAGTAGGGGTCAAGAGTGGAAATATCGAACTACAAGATCATCTCAATGGAGTTGGACAACATTATAAGATGATGTTCCACAGAAAATGGACATATATTTGAGTTCACAGCTTAATTTACATGTGAAGCCTCAAAAGAAACTGAACACATGTTGGTATATCTGAAGTTCTGAACACAAATGGAAATGTTTGTATCCACTTGTTTGGCGCTGATAAAAACTTAGTCCATACTGCATAGTCATTGGTAGAATTACCTGAGGCTCCCCTCTTTTTCTAGAAGGAATATATACAGCAGTCTGACTAGCTGATCCTGTTTTCCTTTCTTTTTTTGGTTGAGTGGAGACAATTAGTTACTGGTTAGTACAGTCATATTAAATTTCACAATCTACAAGAAACTTTCAATCCCCTGAAAACCTAGTAGAAAACCCACACAAGTAACCACCGAACCATGGTCGGAGGGAGTCAAACTGTGGTTTGTCTGCCAAAGAGCTGAGATGTCACAATTGGGCTATGCAACAACATTTGCTTTGACTTTAAATTTGGCATTCCCAGACTCTCGTATATACTTTAACAGAGACACAAATGATTCACTTATAACTGACTTGAAGATGGTTGTGCACACAGACGTAACTAAATAGAGTTGACATACCAAAGAATTAAAAAAGATATTGCAATAAAAGCATGAGGACAAAGAACAATACTATCAAAACTATCTGATATACACAAACCATGACCTGTAAATCTTATATACAAGGTGTAGTGAACATAGAATAGTGGTAGCAGAAGAAAAAAATTCAAAAAGGTTAAGTACTTACTGCCAATGCTATAGTCAGCAGCCCTTGCAGCTTGAAGACCTTCCCTACCACTAATTCCTACACCAATGTCAGCCTGCTGTATCATCCTTACATCATTTCCACCATCACCGATAGCCAACGTTCGATAGTCACATGATTTTAGAAGCTTCACTAGCTACGGAAAAAGAGTATTAAGATGAGTACCAATACAAGGAGAAACAGAGTAGCACAAAAGATTAGAAGAGAACAAAGGCCCAAGTAGAACTCTTATTGGCATCAAGTCAGCTTTTGCCAGATCGTTCTGTATACATGTGTTCAATTAAAAAGCAATCTACCACATTTTTTTCCTAGCTCCTTAAATAGTCAGTCATGTATACAGGTTTCTGATTTAAAAACACATTTCTATCTTGCTAGTTTAGTATTACAAAACTAAATTGTACTTTAAACTTACTCTATTCATACAAATAACTGATGCTGATGGATATATTTGGCTCAAGCAAGAAAAGAAAGCCAGTCATAAAGAATCACCTGTGCTTTCTGTGACGGTGTAACACGGCAGCATAATGCAGTTTTCGAAAGAACCGCTAGTTCAGTAAAAGCTTCAATATAGTGGGTCAGAATAATCTCTAGTGCCCAGCCATCCACTACAAAAGCTAACTCCTGTTCCAAGCAAATGCAAAAATATTTCGAGTCAAGATACGGACTTTCTTGAAGGTGTTGATACTGCCGTTAAGTTATAAATTTGCACAGTCATCTTAATATTACATATATTTAAATAGGCCAATGGATCAACTGGACACTGAACCCTTGCAAATAGCTCATTTTGATCATGATATTTGAAAAGGGTTAAACTACTCATTCAGGAAACTTGTCTTTTCCCTCTCAAGGCCACCGCATTGGGATCAGAAAGGTAGGTTGGCAAGAAACCAACAGGAAGTCCTATAGCAGATGAGGAAGTAGAAGTGGCAGGGAGTAGTTTAGATATGAGAGGAGCCGATGGTGGCACAGATCCACAACCATACTAAAAATTTGGCCGTGTCTAGATAAGAGTTGAAGCAAGTGGTATCAGGACCAGCCAAAGCTCGGTGGACCACCTGCATGTAATTGTGAGTAATCAAGGTCAACATGCCACAGGCCAGTGATATAGAAGAGATGGGTAATCCCCTTTCAATATAGCTAATGAAGCAATTTAATGCAACTGTCATCACCAGTTGTGCTTCTTCATCACCCAGTGAGAGGTGCTGTTGCAGTTGCCTGCGCCTCATTCCAGCAGGTGATGGGCTTAGAAGAGAGGGTATTTTAATCCTTTTCTATCACTGAGTAACCAAATAATATAGGCCCCCCAAAAGATCAAGATCATAGTTTAGGGTCTGTTTGGCCTTCCACATGCTTAAGAGACCAAAATGAGACATGTAAAAATCAGGGTGGAGGCAGGGGCATAATCCCTCTTAACGAACCTTAGGCTCTGATGATGTTATCCGCATGGTGAGCAGAACTCTTTCCAAGCTTCTAGCAACTTCATCTTGAGTTCTCCCATTGATATGCAAGAGCTGCCCTTTAGGTTCTACAGACAAGAAATAAAAGTTAAAATGGTATTTAATTCATTTCCACTATTCAAGGAAAAAACTGTACTGGGACTCCTCTAGACGTACTTTTGATGAGCTACTCAGCTGACAGTCTGACACTCTTTCGAGTAGTTAAGTCCACATACCCAAATTAGTATGATCAAAACTCTTTCTATGCATTCAAGTTTATTCATGATTATATTTTACTTGTCTTTTTTTCAGTTTAAAAAGAGTAAAGATGTAAAACCTGGTTTATAGAAACACAAATACCTGAAGAAATTAAGTTGCACAAAAGAGCAATTTGAATAGCAGTGTTTTGTTTATCGCCAGTTAACATCCAGAAGTTGATTCCTGACTGCCTCAGTATTTCAATAGTTTCTGGTACCCCATCCTATGAACAGATCCAAATATAAGGACCAGTGAACGCAAAAAAGAACAATGCTGTGTTGCTACATGAGATGAAAGCAAAGCAAAAAGTAGAACCTGGAGGCGATCTTCTATTGCGCTGACACCTAGAATCTCCAGGCTATGTTCTATTTTTTGGCAAACCTCAGCAACTCTCCACTGAGGAAAGCAAATATCGAGGAATTATTTTTTGTGAAAGTTTTCTGGAATGATTAAGAAAATATGATAATTACCTCCCTGTCAATCAATGCACTATTGGCCTCCTTAAATGATCGAGACCATTCAGTGTATTCCTCTGATTCCAGCTCACGCCATCCCAAGCAGAGTGTGCGCAACCCCAATTGAGCATATTTGTCAACTGCATCAACAAATGTCTTTGTCCGTTGTCCTGAAAATTAATTATCATGAGATCCTCAGGTCAAACACAATTCAGTAATTGAGTTGCATCAACAAAGTTTCTATGTTCTACTTTGTGAAGACCCACAGCCAAAGTCTCAAACAGAACAAACAGTTTAAGTAAAGAGTGAATTAAATTTATGCCACAAAATATGAAGAAAGTACATAAATGCCAGGTTTTAAAATATATGAAGGATATGAGAAAATTCTATAATCAATAATTGAGGCGATTACCGGAATAAGCATAAGGAAGCATTGCCTCATCAGCGCCTTTGGACAAGAGAAAAATCTTGCCACTCTGACAATCCAAAACGACAACAGACATTCTTTTCCGATCAGATGTGAACTCAAGAATGTCAAGTATCTCATATCGCATCACTCGCCGGTTGAAGTGAATTTCTGCTTAAGTAGATGTCTAATTATTTAGCAAATACAACCATGCAAAACGAAATGACCAAATTTAGGAGCCATAAAACCTACCTGCATTATTTCCGTTTTTGCTGACAAGAACCATATGTAAATTTGCTGCCGCATTAACAAGAGCATCCTCATCCTGGGACTGGGCTTTATACAAAACTGATCCGCTAGGACTGGAAGAAGTAGCACAAAGGACAAGAATAAATGATAATAAGAATGAACACAAGACGTGGGGTGAAACTGTTGGATGAAGATCTAACCTTTTTATAGGTATTACTGTATTGCAGAGTGTCATGACTGTCAAAAATTTGATGATATGAGGAGAATTATTGGCGATAGCATTCAGTAGTTCAACATCTAAACAGGGAAACCGATTAGTCAACATAAATATGAACTTGGAATAGTATTAGGTGGTTCATATTTTAAATAAGCTCTAAGTACATTTTGGTATCAAAAGTGAAAGTGGTTAACATGGCAACAGATTTAGAAGAAAATCTTGCAAGAAGAACAATGAAAGCTAGCAAAAGAGAGGCTAGTTTTTTTGTGACCATGCGGTGACAAGATTAATGCTTTAGAAAGATGAAAGCTGGCAAGGAAGGTGGCAGAACCCACAATATGATCCTAGCTTGTGCAAGTATTAACAGCAGATTCAGGAAGAAAATAGTTAACTGAATATCAGATATAACCTCTGAGTGCATCTCCACATTCATTCCCATAAAAGGTACCCCCAACACAGCACCTTCTGAAGATCATCTCATTCTCAGTCAATGTCCCAGTTTTATCTGTCAAAATATATTCAACCTGCCCCAAGTCTTCACTAATTGCTGTGCTGAAAATTATTGTGAGAAGGTAGATTTAGCTAAGAAAAAAAGGACAATTGTCCATCTACTTACCAATAGAAATATGCATGGTTACTTACTTTGCTGCATGGGCAGGTGTGTCATTTTCCAGGTCATACATATCCTCATCCCAATCTATGAACTTTGCATATAGACTTTTAACAAAGTCCAAAGAAACCTACAAGACACATAAAAACTTATATGTGAGCAGTGAGAGCTTCATATGGTATGAGTAAAAATTAGTCTATCTACCACCCAATGTTTCCTTCTAGCATTGCGGCATTGTTACTGAAGAAAAGAGAAACATGTAGCATCGCTACATGCAGAAGGAAACTAAAATGGAGAGCCTTCACAGCATACAGGAGGATGCAGTGCACAGACCACAGACCAGTTTACTATGATGTATATGGAGGCTGCAGTCCGTAGACCAGAGGAACCGGACATCCAGAAACTACAACCTGCCGGTGCTTATGGAGCCATGCAAATGCAATTATGCAATTGTGAGAAGTTTTTTTGCACCAATTAAATGGTAAACACCACATGACTGCAACACCATATTGTGAAGAGGTTGATGGTTGAAATATATGCCAATGAGTTGTCAGAAAAATAGTTGTGCCATCACATGAGAAGTGGAGTAATTTCAAAACCTGAAAACCATGTGAATCGAAAGACTCATAGACATACCTTTATTGAAATGGGAATCATAATAGAACACAATAGTTCAAACCGCAGAGGTATAACCAGAATCTGATACCATGGTTCGTTGTCATCATACTTAACGTACCATTGCTACAAGACAGGAAGATGAATAGATGATCAGCAAAATATAGATGGACCAAAAGAACAGTGTGGCCATGTATAATTCAGCTAACAGATGTGAGCATGTTGGGAATATTACAGAACACATTGAGCATGTTGGGAATATTACTTAGACTTCAGGCCACAACGAAAGGAGTAGACCATAGCTCAGTTGGTGAGAGATGCGAGCGCACACACCCACCACTAAAAACTCTTCACCTCTGATTTGGGTGCTTATTTTTCTTATTTTTTTTCTCAATGAAAAAAATCCTTAGTCCCTCCAAAGTGACCCCATCTTTTTATTACTTACAAATCCTAAAATGGCAAAAATTGAACTTTTGAGAAGAGATTCATATTAAACTCTTGACAGATAACCATATTGGTCCTTTCTGACAAGACTTTACATCTTGCAATGTTTTATCTTTGCATGTACCCAGTGCACTAGTAACAGTGGAGCTAACATGTAGGACATGATGAGAAAATTTACAAGCAAAACTACCTTGCGAGCCTCTATGTCCTTCCAAACATTGCCTGCAGCCCCAAGAACGATAACGACTGTAAGTTGAAATAAGAATATGGCACCAGTAAGCTTATCGATCATTGCATCCATAGCAGTTAGCTTGGGTTCTGGGACACCCCTACTCATTCCCAACTTAGTTTCATTGCCTGGAAAGCGGAGATTACATCAATAATCAGTCTTCTGGTAAAGTTGAAGTTTAAAACAAAACCATGTGTCAAAATCTGATTCATATGTAGAAAGGACAATGCTGAAAACAAATTTTGCCACTTATTTGCAAATTATCATAACACCATCAAAACTAGATTTACAAGAGGTATGGGAACAGAAAGATCTACTAATAATGTGTTATACATAATTGTTGTAAGGCTAAATAACATATTTTTATAGAAGACCTCAAACTGTTTTAATTTATGCAATCAAGGTGCTAAAGTGCAATATCATTGAGTTCAGCCCCTTGACTTTTCATCGATGTGCAATGAAGCCCTTTACGTTCAGTTTTGTTAAATAAGCACCATTGGCTCAAATCCATACCCATCTCGTAGTAATTAGATAAAAACTAAAAAAAACTCGGTCTGCGAGGGGCAAGCCGGCCCCTGAGCATTAATTTTAAGAAGAAGGTCTTCTCACGCAGACCGAGAAAACCCCCGAACCCCTGCCCCACCCTTACACAAGGTTGTCGTTGCCCGTGTGAGAGCGGACCGGACCACCATATGCTTTGGAGTGGTGGCAGGCGAGGGGACTTTTTTAACCCCAGCCTGAAATTCGCTCCCACGGGGAGTCGAACCCAGGACCTAGGGAGGTGCTACTTGATCCCTCTAACCAAGTCAGCTAGAGGGTCGTTCGCTCGTAGTAATTAGATATATCTGTGGAAATGGTTTAATTGGACAGTTTTAGTAGTGGACGGGCAAAATTGAACAATATCAAATAATAAGATTTGGAGGACCTTATGCATTTATGAATTTCTTCGTGAGTTCGTAGCTCACACAAATGCAATCCTCTTAAACCTGTTGAGCTGCCAGGTTATTGCACTTCTGCATCTAAGGTAAAATGCACACCCATTTCAAAAGGTGATGAAGAACTAGATACTGACAAAACGCCCATCCACAAGAATGCTAAAATGTAAGGTAATCCAAATCCAGGTTGTCAACTTAATCAACATTGTCAACGGCAGCCTAGTTTGCACTGATAGTGATACAACATTTCACTAACATTCCAGAAAAAGTGGTCATTCCATGATTTTTGTAGGATAGCCCCATTCCTCACCTTTTGTATTAGCCTTGTTTTGTTACACGAAATTAAACGAAGATCCTAATAGTGTGTGAACAAGTTACCTGTATAAACTGCTACTCCACAAGCCCATTCTGTATTTCTCAAGTAGCATGACTGTAGCAATGTGTTATTAATAGTCAATGGACAGATGTCATTATCAATAAATGGAGGAAACAGGCGGATGTTTGCATCGAATCTTCGTATGTCTTTATCTGGTATCGGGCACTCGATCACACCCTGTTTAGTTAAGTCATATAGGTAATAAAAAGTTAAATGAAAGAATACCGCAGTGGGGTTACCCAGCTTTTTTTGCTCAAGGGAAAAGTTAAATGAAAGCATAACTGTGAAAAAAGAAAGAAAAAGAAAATAAATTATCTAACCTTTATTCTGTGCAACTGTTCAAACTCCAGCCCTACACAGGGTGGTGGACTTACTCTTGTCTTCAAATCAGTTTCCCCATCAAGAGCAGCTGTCTACAAACATAAATAGAATTCAAGAATGAGAGAAAAATATATATACAATCTGTAAAGCACTAACTCGGGACAACAATAAACTCAAAAGCATGTCCCATTAAGGAAAAAAGAACAAGGTAATAATAAAACCTCATTGCCAACAACGATTATTTTGGGAACAATGTTTCATTATTTAGGTTATGACATTAAAAAAAATCGAACTTGAACTACAAAAAATACAAGCAATTTTATTATATCAGTATTTGGCCTGAAAATGAAGAGGAAATCTTTATCGGAAACTTAAATCAAAGGTAGTTTCAAACTGTTCAATCGACAGGTAGGATACAACTTGAGCTATCTCTTTGGTGCTAGAAAGATAACTATTTTAGCATAAAGGCAAATTAGATCTACTCAGATGTGGAGTTTCGTTCAGTAGCTCCACATCCAAACAAATATTAGTCTTATCCAAACAAAACTAAGTAAAATATAAACTAACTCATATTGAACATAAGGGGATATCTTGTAAACACCCTCTATAACAACAGTCAAGCTAAGGGATTCCAACCACAATGCATTACTAATATGGAGATTTCAATGTATGGTTTATGAAAACACAATGGGATTACTAAAAGAAATAATCCATGTGCTGAAGACTTGAAGTTCACTTTGGCTCACGACCTAAATGCAGTTCAAAGTTTAGCCACATGGCCAATACAGCAAAATTATCACCTGAGTAAACCATGCATATATGACTGAAAACACACAGAAGGTGTGTTGAGGGGTACTGCATCTATTTACCTCAATGTGACAAAGGCCTTGTGGTTCAGATGTTCCCAACAAAACAAGATCACATGGTACTTCTTCATTCTCTCGAATCCAAACTATGTTACCAACACGGATATCTTGAGCTTGAATCTATGTTTGCAGAAACTGGAGAGTTATTTATAGGTTCAAAGTTCTCACAACTGTGAAAAGAAAAGGTATATACTGAAAGTACAGTGGAAACTATTAGATTTCAATAGTGTCCTTGGAGGTAAAAGCTACACAACTAACTGAAGCAAACTGTCACAACAAATATTGTAATAGCAATAATGCCTCAAATGGATTATTGGCCATGCGTAGCAAAGTGGTTACATGATGTAGCCATGAATGCCTGAAACAAGAAGGTTATGTGGATATAGTTTGCATTTTACTTTTCAGATACAGACACACTTCTGATTTTCCCTATCATTTCAAATTAAATGCTTAACGGCATATCTGAAAGCCCAAAGGTATGCACATTGCGAAATGATAGAAATATGGCATAGGAACATACATGTTTCCGGGCACCATTCTTAACAATCCACACTTCTTTTTCATTCGCTTGTTTGTCTGAAATATACCTGTTGTAATCATCCCATGCCTCTTTGGTTGCAGAAACTGCAAAGATAATTATAAGTGGGCCCCAAGTGCTTGCAGGATTTACAGGAGTGATAAGGGACCATAGTTGTAGACAAGCTATCAGTAAAAAATATTGATTCATGAAGCGCCTGAAACATTAAAAGAAACATGAGTAACTCTTCCATTCTTACCAATTAACTTATGCAATTACACCAAGGTCTAACATGCTCGCAATCATGTGGTTTTTAAGTCAAAGGAATACAATTTATATCTATAGCGATTGCTCCCCAGTGATAAGTGACCATAGTTGTAATTACCCTAAACCCTAGTGAAAAACTAGTGATGATTTTGGGTGGGGGATCAAACCATGACTGGCCAACCAAAAAGATGCAAATTGCAGCATGGAGCATTCTTTTACATGGAAAACGTCTAACAAATGTAACATCCTTTGATCAAAATTCAGTAAGGAAAGGAGCATTGTAACAGCACTAAGCATCAACAGTGTTGCCAACACAAACTCAGGTATCCCAATCCAACATGGTTGGAGGGAATAATTTCACATGCTCAACAACAACAACAACAACAACTTAGCCTTTTGTCCCAAGCAAGTTGGGGTAGGCTAGAGATGAAACCCACAGAAAACAAGAATAAGAAACACAAAAAGGGCACAAGCCAAAGGAAGAGTTAGGGGTTAAACAAAAAGTAACAAAGGTCACGGTTCAGGTACGTTAATTGCTAATCTCCAAGCGCTCCTATCCATAGCTAATTCCTTAGCGATATTCCACTCCTTAAGGTCTCTCTTAACCGTCTCATCCCAAGTTAGTCTAGGTCTACCTCTACCTCTCTTTACATTATCGCCCCGCTTTAAAACTCCACTACGCACCGGCGCCTCGGGAGGCCTCCGTTGTACATGTCCAAACCATCTCAATCGAATAATTTCACATGCTCAGCAGAAAAAAAAAAGGGATCTGGGAACTTTCTTCATACATACTATTTTCTAAGGGTAAGATACTAAGATAGCATCCGCATTACTAAAATCTAAGTAGAATGTTGAAGTAGCACAGCCAAAAAAGATCAAAGACCTTATCCTATTCATGCATCACCTGTCAAAACCTATTGCACGCAGTAGTAACAAAGGGTCAAGCAAAAGGACTGCATTTATAATATCAACTACAGCGAATGGGTCTCTAGCTGACATGGTTAGATGGCCCTAGTAGCACTCCTCAGGTCCTGGGTTTGACTTCCCGTGGGAGCGAATTTCAGGCTGGGGTTAAAAGAATCCCCTCGCCTGCCACCATGCCAAAGCATGTGGAATGTCCCAGCCCCGACTCACACAGGCAATGGCACCCCTATGTAAGGGTGGGGCAGGGGTTCGGGGTTTTTCTCAACCTGCGTGAGAGGTCTTCTCTTAGCAAAAACCCGGGGGCCGTCATACCCCCCGCAGGTCGAGTTTTTATAATATCAACTACACTGTAGCAAGCCTGACAACTCTCCATCACTCAGACTCCCCAAGTCTTCCACCCACTTCCCCTCACTTGCAAAGTACATGTCTTTCTCTGTTTCCCAGCCAGGAGATTACATGTGCATCCCAGTGTGTCAAACAGGTAAAATGAACTCAAGTGTCAATGCTGAGCATCCATACATATGAAAAACAACTAAAGTACTAAACTTATGTGCACAAACAGATATAAAAGGGGCTGAAGACTGTCCAGCTCAATATTTATAAACTAAAGAAAATTATCAGGGCACACCTCAACAGGCAGCAGCAAACACATCTGAAATACACAGACAACCAAAACAGACAATTCCATTATTTCAGTTGACAAACGATATCAGCTATGCACACCACCAGAGTTCTACCAATTGAATGTTGTATTCTGAAGAGGTAACTAAAACATGAGGATAAGTCGATTATCACAGTTCTTGTCCCCAGGCTTCTCCATGTGCAACTGTACCAACATACTTTCATTCAAAAAAATTGAATAAATACAATTAGTCACAAACCTGAATTGTTCCCATAGGTTTTTCGGCAAGAAGTTCAATAAGTTGTACTTTGTATTAGAAATACGATTGTCGCAGTAGTCATTCTGGTAAGACTCGTCATTTATGTAGACAAAACGCTTCATTCCCAAAAAATAACCATGCACGTTATGGTAATCTCTTCAGCTTGATTGTCCAGGTGAGATAAGCTGAGAAAAAGCCTGGTTAGAAATATGTGTCAGCAAAAGAAACGGCAGCTAAATAGCAGCCACATGTGAATCGACATATTTAGGCCACCAACTATTGATGAAACTTCAAGTATGCAATGTAATACAATTAATATGTATTTCCTTCAGTTTCAACGAACTGGGACTAAGAATGATAATACGCCCAGAAGTATTACAAAATCTGATATGGCAATGCCTTGCGAAGTATATATTATATTTATTACAAAATTGAAAATTCTGCATCATTTAATAAAGGCCTGGAAAAAAAACGAGCTGCACAAGAAGCCTATAGGATTGTAACTACTGGAAGAAATGGATACTGGAGTCATTCGGTGAATAATATGTTGATGCACCCTTATGACTGGCAATTCGAAACGTGTGCGCGGGCGGGCGCATAGAGAACTAGTAAAAGTGCCGAACAAGCTATTTTATCAACACGTAACTCTAATTTCACAAGCAAATGGTACGTACGGAGCATGATACTAAAGCATTGAGATTGTCTTCTGAGTCCGCATAACTAATGCATCAAGGACTTCAACTAGAACCACATGTAAACCTTAAAAGCTCAAGTAAAACTTGTGTGGTTTGTTTAAACCCATCTCCGTTGCTGACGACTGAAGGACCCTACCACGATCAAGCGCCTGCGCTCACGTCCACACGTGCGCTCGAGCGAGAGGATCGCGGTGGGTTCGCGCAGATCAGGCGGGAGGGGAGGAAGCCGCGAGCGTCTCACCTACAGCGGCGGGGAGGTGGCGGGGGTGGGCCGGAGGAGGACGCGAATTCGCAACGACAGTCCCCTCCCGGATCTAGGCGTCGGGCGTCGGCGGGTGCGGAGAAGGCGCCGGCGATTCCCCCGAGCGGCGGCGAGACGAGGTCACGGCGAGAAGAGATCGGCAGAAATGCTCGGTCCCGGCGGGTCAAGAGGAAACCGTTTACTAAACCCGTTTGCACCTACGGGTTGAACCCGAAAAGAAATTTCTAACCATCTAAACCGAACTGCTTCGACCCGCTAACAGCCCCAGCCCATTCTGACGAGTTCAATTCCAAAGGCCCAAATCCAGCCCAAGTGCCGGATGATAAAAGCCCAAGCCGATCCACGGCAAAAGGTTGCTTCGTTCCCCGCCATAACTCGCCACGCCGCTGTAGCGTGGCGGGTGTGGCGCTCAGAATCGGTTTCACAGCCCTGTGGCGTGGCTTCCCGTGGCTAGAAAACAAGCACGTCCGGCCCACCCGAACGAGTGGCATTTTGCCGCCCGGCCAAACCACCATTCCTCACTTCAGCGTTATGTTTGCCCAAGTGGCATAGTTGCAGACTTGCAGTCTTTGGATGTTGTGAAAGTTTCTCACACAACATTTTCGTATCAGATATTCAGATGTGCTAATCCCTGACGATTTCCAGCTGCTGTTTTACATGGCCAGCGTTTCAGAGACAAGCCATGCAGCAGAACAGTTTCAGAGAACATGCACCAGCACTACACAGGTTAAGACACCTGCCAAAGGATTCTTTGTGCAAACAAAGCTACTGACGGGTGTTAGGTAGGACATGGGAACGGACAGGGTTTCTTGGCCAAGCAAATGAAGCCACTGGAGAAAGTTCTGCAAACAGCTCCACATGTCTCGCGCACTGCAGCTGACGGCTCTTCGCATGCAATGCAACTGTTGCCTACTTTTTTTTTTTACAGGTAATACATGTAGTGGGCTGGTTCCACACCAAAGCGTGACAACTTACAGACAGCACACTGAAAGCGAAGCACCCCTGCTCACGGACTGAACCCTGTTGTCGGAACGGATGGGGCTGGTAGACCGGCGCTGCTGAATTTCTCGTTGCGGTGCAGGTATTCACAGGTCACCGGATCAGTATCGCAAGCATGGCGCACCAGTCACCGGCCATTTGGAAGGATCGGGGGCGTTCCCAAGGGAGGAGCCAAGACCTGTGTTTTGTTTGGTTCTACCCGTAGACGACAGAAATGAGCTGCAAATGGAAAGCGTATCTGCGTATGTATGGTCCGGTATTCCTTTTGCTCCTCTTCTATCCTTTTCTAGGTCACTGTTCCCGGATCTTGTCTGCCTACAATGGGGATGCATATAATTGCATGTGTGTAGGACTCGTCCTGCAGGTGGGATGGCAATGAATGGGTGATGAAAAAGCAGCTGAAATCCAAGATTTTTTTTAATAGTGTTGTTTGGGTAGGGTAGGGTATAATAACCCCTAAGAAAGTGTTGTTTTGGGCTGTTGATGAACTGATGATGAGTGGGGGAGCTCATGCATGTGTCATAGTGCAGTGGGAACGAAAAGTTTTAGTTTCGAATTTGCAAGCACGTGGATCGCAGATCGTTTGGGATCAGATCAGACGATAATGCAGCACGATCAGTGACCCTACGCTACGCATGCCACCTTAGGGACCGCCTGATGAACCGAACACAATGATTTCACATGAAACAAATTCGTCCCTGCAAACATCGAAATCATTTCCTGCACCCTAAGCAAGGCCTTGGTACCCAGTTTCAGAAACTTTTATATTTTTCTGAGTACTACAGTAGATAAGGAAATTTTGTCGCGTTCTAGACGTACCCTGCATTGCACCTATACCGGTCCGTTATTCCAGCTCGCCACGGCAAATCGGAAGGAAACGCGCGGTGGCGCGAGCAACAGTGACATCTCATCAAGAATAATAGGGCGCGGAGCAGGGGCATGTATGATCCGGCGCCGGCGAGACGGCGATGCCGATGGGACGAAAGAGGCTAGGCAAAGCGACCAATTGCCGCGCCCCCATGGATGGCATCATGGGCGGCAGGGTGGGGCGCCGAAGCGGGGGGCATGGTCCGGTCCGGTCAGGTTTGGGTGTTGTAGCATCAGCACGCAGCGCCGAGCTGGATCTCACTCACTCGCTGCCTCACAGCGAGTGTGTGTGGCGTGGCTAGCTTGACAGGCGTGGCCCATCTTCTAGATCTCGGGCCAGGGCACGACGGAGAACACAAGATGAGCCGCCACCAGGCAGCAGAAAATGGAGTGGACGCTGTCCCATTTCGCAAGGACACGCGATCTTTACCCGGTCACCATCCTTGGGCTGCTGGTTACACGAACACGACACGGCAATCAACCTTTGCTCGCCGCGCCAGCAAACAAAAAGGCGACGCGTCTCGGCTCGTCGCCGGCCGGGTCAACCGGCCACCACGCCATCAAGTGCGCGGGCGGCGCTTTTGCCCGCACGGCCGCGGGTCTCCGGCCGGCGGAAAGCGGGGTGCGGATGGTGTCGTTGAACGAACCTCGGGGGACGGAGGAGACGGGACAAAGCCGGGCTGGGGGAAAGGGCAAGGGGCGTGCCCGCGTGGGTGCGCGATCGCTTCGGGCGCCGGGACAAGCGCGCGGCGATGATGGTGTCGCCGTACTTTGGCCGCCGCGCTCCGCCGCGGCGCGGTTCGAAATAAAAGGCTCCCCCCGGCGTGCGGCGATCTGCATGGGCCGCCGGCCGGCATCGATCGGCGGCCCCTGGCGTGGACCGCGCCGCAGGGAAAAAGCGTCCCGTTTCCGGGCGCGCCCCCGGGTGAAGGCCGGATCCGCTCGTGAGATCCTCGCCATGATTGGGGTCGCAAAGCTTTAGCGCGTCGCGTTTGGCTAGCATATGCCTGAACTGTGCGCGTTGATTGGCGCTTCGCTCCTTGATAAGAGAACGCAAGGGAGGGAGCGATCGCGCCACACCGGAACAGAGGATTTTTCAGATAAGAGAACTGTTGCTGCAACAGTCGTGACACACTGGAACAGTTGCTACTAACCTTTCCTGTCCAAAAAAAAACCAAGCGTGATGGCCTTTTCTCCGTTTCTCGATCGTGGCATGGAGCTCGGAGGGTAATGATTGGACGGGAAATTCTGTTTGCTGGGTGTCAGGATACACAATACACGGAGATTTATATGTGCATCCATGTGCGCTAGGATTGTCATTGCCATACCGGGTGCAAAGAGAACATATAAAATCGGGCGAAAATTCCACTCGCGCGGCGTAGCCCCATGTATGGGTACGTTACGTACGATACGCTACGGAAGCGTACAGGGTATGAGAACGTCTGCAGCCTCACGAGATCCGCGACAGTGCACAGTGCAGCACCCCATGCCGACCCCATGCGTAATCTGAATACGGATCGGAGTCAGACACAATTGCAAGGTGAGCTCTTTCTTTTATAGAAAAAAGGGGGGGGGGGGGAAACAGTTTACAGAGCTGTGCGCAAAACCCCTCGCTGCCAACTGCTGTGCAGCTTCTTGCGATGAGATCCAACCCAAACGGAGGAAGAACAAGACAAGAGCGGCAATGATCTGCGCATTGCGTAGCTCACTAGCTCTGTACGATACGACCGATCTATGTACACTTGGGGCCGGCCGGCCGGACAGGCAGACAGAAGCTGCAGACGACTGGCATCGCTTATGACGTGGCCCTGATTAGAGCAAGGACAGTGAAAACTAATCTGGCCATGTCCGGTTAGCATCTGAATGATCTTTGGCCATGTCCGACAGGGCAGGTGACCGTTAAACAAGAACCTGGGACCAACATGTATATCTGGACGCGAGTATATATGTGCGAGTTTATGGGAGTGAGTGGGACACTGATCCGTAGTTATGTTCTGCAAGAAAGAGCCAATGGCTGGATCTATGAGTCTGATACCGATACGGATTACTACCCTCGCTCTCTGCGGCGAATCTATGGCACCAGATTCTTTCCAGGGCAGCAATTTACGCCTCCCACCCTCAGCTCAGGGGAGACGACGACGGAACGTGAACACCGGCACGGCCACGGTCAGTCCACAGTCCCCGGCCTAGCTCTCCTCTCCCTTTCAAAGAAGCCCTCATGAACCGAAACCATCATGGCGCGCTGCCGGTCTGCCAGCCCAGCTACAGCGCCCCCGAGTCTCCAACGCACAGCGCCCGGTCTCAGTCGACAGCAGCTAGCCTCAGTCACTTACTCAGACACACTCAACATCCCAGTCAGTGCACACCTGACCTACCTAACCGCGCAGGTGGAGCCCTCCACCTCCGGCCTCTGCACGAGCCGATGGAAATTAGGTAAAGCGGTGGGAGATAGCGATAGGGGCGCCGCAACAGCTGCGGCTGCAGGGCGGCCTGCGCGCGCGGCAGCGCCCGGGGCGAAGGAGACAGCGGCGACCGGCGAGCATGAACGGACGGCTAGGAGCAAGCAATAGCATAGCAAAGCGGTGCGCGGCGGAGCGCCGGCCGGCCGGCCGGCCGGCAGCGTGCCCAGCGGCTCTGCAGACAAGCGCGTCTTTTCGGCCTTCCAAAAGCAGCGAAACGGGCCGAAACCTTTCTCTTTTTTAACTGCAATTTGTGCTGGTGATGCTAGCTAGTTTTAAAAATATACAAAAATTATCCGAATCTATGAACTTTCTCCGAAACCCTCAAAAGGAGGCGGCGAAATACGCGTGCGGAGACGGCCGGGGGCCGCTGGGCTGCGGTGGTGATGATGGCCTGGTGCCGGGCTGCTGGTGTTGGTGGTGGCCAGCACCGCGTGCGCGCTGTGCTCCAGGCCACCCAGCTTTTTGCCGCCGGCCTCTCTTCTTTCTTTAGCCGGCCTCTGGCGGACGCCTGCCGCCTCGTGCCTGGGCGTATTCGTCGGCCACCCGGCGACCGGCTCCTGCCGCTCGCTGCGTGGAGGATGATAAGCAGGAGATGTTGTGGCGTCGTTCCCGTCGACGTCGATGCTGAGGGCGACGCGCATGCGACGGGAAGGGAATTTTTTTTTCTTTCCGTCGTCGCGCCCGGCGCCGGATGCCTGCCAAATCATCCAAGGCTGGCGTCGTTCTCGAACGGTCATTTCGGGCGATGCCGCGTCTCCCAGGATTGTTGGGACGGCCCTGTACATGTTGAGATACATGCTGGCGCCTTCTCATCGTTTCTTTCCTGAAAGTTGGAACCAACGACCATATGTAAAGTGAAATAGTGATGTTATTGTCTCTCGAGATACCGATTGTGTGTTGTCAATGTATGCGTGTTTGCTAGCACCCTATTGCCACACCTGACATATCTATCTATTTCATAAAATCTATCCCAGTGATTTTCTCACATTTGCCGTGTCTTTGTAGACAGAAAAAGGATAGTGAAAATGCATCTATTAATATCTCATCTCGTCATGAACATTGAGAAAAATATTTAGATAGTGGAATGATACCAACCACATGTGTAATTGACAGTGATTTACGTGGAAAACCTCATCAAAATGAGGAGTAAAAATCACGGGAGCAACAAGTCCAATCTAAACTTTCAAAGTAATCAACAACGGGTACAAGGAGTCCATTCTAGAACATCTAGAGGATTACTCGGTAAAATATATATTCATCACGATGCATCGCTTAGCATCAACAATATCAATCACAACAACAAAAGGAATGATAATAGTCGGACAGAGAAGTCATTGATTATGTCCGCTTCAGTAATCGGTTCATATATTAGCATACCTCCGTTGTTCTCTGTTGTTGTAGTTGTTTGGATTTGGTAGGCATGTTCAAACTGCCGCCGATGATAAAAACCCTCTCAACCATGTTGCTCTACTCAACCAATTCCTGAACCAACTGACCGGAACTAACAATGCCTTTGATCATGCTCGAGGGTGATTGGTCTAGAGCTACGAGTACTTGGTTCTCCTCCGTCTTCGTCTTCTATCTCCTCCTCACAGCGCCCAGTAATAGCAGGTAAGGGAAAATGAAGCTAGGATCGTGTGATATGCCTGGACCTTGCTTTAACCTCCAAATTCTATTACATGATATAACACAGGTAATGTACACAACTAACCAATGATTGGTAGAAATTGGTGAAAACATGATCCTAATTCTGCCAACTTTAGTAGTATAGGTTTATAGGAAAAATAATGGAGGAGCCGAAAGGCTCGAAATGGCTAGGCGATCGATCAATGATCAATTGATAATGCATTTGTACCTCCACATGACAACATACCATAAGTCGCACAGGATGAGCTGATGAATCACTCTGCTAGTAGGTCTGCACCTGTAATCTTTCATGCGTCGTCGAGTAGCTTTCATGTCAAATCAGTCTCTCTTTCTCCCTTTCTTAACTGTACTTGTTTATGCCGGTCCATTCCTAACAGAAACCAACCAACGTTTGCAGGTCTAATCCAGCATACACTGTCACGAACGCAGACAGCCTCTCAGTTCGTTAGCTTGTGAAGCAAATCAAGCCAGCACACACAAAAAAAAAAATCGTAAAAGCAAGCAGCGGGCCGGGGCAGTAAGATCGAGATGGGAACGAAAGCAAAGGCAAAAAGGCGGCGACACCCACTGCGGCACCCAGTAAAGAAGCCGTCCACTCCAATCCGAACCATTCCTTCGTGGCTTCGTCCCCCCTCCGGCCTCCCCCTCCCTCCTCCTCCCTCATCGATCCGGCCAAAAGCGAAGCAAAGCAGAGCATATTGCTCCATCGGTCTCGCCAAAAGAGCAGCGGAACTGGGGATCGAGGGGGCACCAAGAAAGCGAGCCGAGCGCATCACGCAGGGCTCCCTTTTTCTCGCTCAAAAAGAATAGATCACTCCCTCCCTCTATCGCAGCTAGCCGCACTTGGAATTGGATCGCTGCCACTCGCCATCCTCTCTCGCTCATAGCCATAGCCTGGCATCTTAGCTATAGCTGCCTACTAGCTAGCCTCCTCCTCCTCCTCCTCATCCAGCCTGCTACCCTTCCAAGGGTTCTCAGTTCTCACTGCGCTGCCATTAAAAACCCCTTGCTTGTTACCACGGCGACCTCGAGCATGCGCACGCTTCATGTGGCCGCCTCGCCGCAGTAGCAGCTTACATGGATACGCTGTTTAGGTTGGTTAGCCTCCAAGCCTCCGAGCAGCAGCAGCAGTCAGCGTCCTACAACTCGAGGAGCACCACGTCGAGCGGCTCCAGGTCGTCGTCGCACCAGACCAACGCCTCCTACAACTACTACTACCACAGCAACACCAGCAGCGGCGGCGGCGGGCAGTACTACTACGGCCAGCAGCACCAGCACCAGCAGTACTACCTGGAGCCGTACCAGCAAGAAGAATGCGGCAACGCCCACCACCTTTACATGGATGAAGACTTCTCATCCTCGTCCTCGTCGAGGCAGCACTTCCACTCGCACGGCGCGGCGGTGCAGCCGCCGACGTCGTCCGTGGCCACGGCGCCGACGCCCCCGCTGTCCACGTCGTCCACGGCCGCGGGGGCGGCGCACGCGCTGTTCGAGGCGGCCGACCTCTCGTTCCCGCCAGACCTCAACCTCGACTTCTCGTCCCCGGCGTCGTCCTCCGGCGGGGGCGCGGCGTCGTCGGCGGCGGTTGGGGGAGGGGGCGGCGGGAGGTGGGCGAGCCAGCTGCTGCTGGAGTGCGCCCGGGCGGTGGCGGCGCGGGACAGCCAGCGCGTGCAGCAGCTGATGTGGATGCTCAACGAGCTGGCGTCGCCGTACGGGGACGTCGAGCAGAAGCTGGCCAACTACTTCCTCCAGGGGCTCTTCGCGCGGCTCACGGCGTCCGGGCCGCGGACGCTGCGCACGCTCGCGGCGGCGTCCGACCGGAACACGTCGTTCGACTCCACGCGGCGCACGGCGCTGCGGTTCCAGGAGCTCAGCCCGTGGTCGTCCTTCGGACACGTGGCCGCCAACGGCGCCATCCTGGAGTCGTTCCTGGAGGCCGCCGCGGCGTCGTCGGAGCCGCAGCGGTTCCACATCCTCGACCTCAGCAACACGTTCTGCACGCAGTGGCCGACGCTGCTCGAGGCGCTCGCCACGCGATCCGCTGACGACACGCCGCACCTGTCGATCACCACCGTGGTGTCGGCCGCCCCGTCCGCGCCGACGGCCGCCGTGCAGCGCGTGATGCGGGAGATCGGGCAGCGGATGGAGAAGTTCGCGCGGCTGATGGGCGTGCCCTTCAGCTTCCGCGCCGTGCACCATGCCGGGGACCTCGCGGAGCTCGACCTCGACGCGCTCGACCTGCGCGACGGCGGCGCCACCACCGCGGTCGCCGTCAACTGCGTCAACTCGCTGCGCGGCGTGGTGCCGGGCGGTGCCCGCCGGAGAGACGCGTTCACCTCGTCCCTCCGGCTCCTCGACCCGCGGGTCGTCACCGTCGTCGAGGAGGAGGCCGATCTCGTGGCTTCTGACCCGGACGCATCCGAGGAAGGCGGCGACACGGAGGCAGCCTTCTTGAAGGTGTTCGGCGAGGGCTTGCGGTTCTTCTCGGCTTACATGGATTCTCTCGAGGAGAGCTTCCCGAAGACTAGCAACGAGAGGCTGGCATTGGAGAGGGGAGCCGGACGTGCCATCGTGGACCTGGTCTCGTGCCCGGCGTCGGAGTCCATGGAGCGGCGGGAGACGGCGGCGTCATGGGCGCGCCGCATGCGGTCGGCCGGGTTCTCTCCGGTGGCATTCAGCGAGGACGTCGCCGACGACGTGCGGTCACTGCTCCGCCGGTACCGGGAGGGTTGGTCTATGCGGGATGCCTGTCTAGACGACTCGGCAACCGGAGCAGGCGTCTTCCTCGCGTGGAAGGAGCAGCCTCTCGTGTGGGCAAGCGCGTGGAGGCCATGATTGAGATCGATCGAGGATCGGAGCTCATCCACGCAAACGCAAGCTCGGTGAGTACGTACGTGGAATGAACAGCATGAGCCGGGAGAGAGGCAAGGGCGCCGCCATACCTAGCCATCCAGCGTTGATGCATCGATCGATGATCCATGCTTTGGATCTCGCGCACGTGTGCATGGGTATGGCTTGCTCGATCTCTCTCCTTGCTCGTCTTGAAAACCGATCGAATGGAATGGCTCACACATGTAGGGTTTTGAAGCAGCGTAAGCGTAGGGATTGCTCACGTACACATTGGTTGCAGCGAGGTGATGAATCGAAGAGGAGGCCGGGTGTGGTCGATAGTTTTAGGTTTTAGACTTGATCTATTTCGAATTTGAATCATCGATCGTCAGAAGTTCTTGGCGTGATGGTTTCGATTTGCTTGCTTCTTTTCTCTCTCATTCCTCTGTGTTTTCTTCTTTTGCATTGTAAGCCCAACAACTTCCTTCCCTTTGGACGGAATTACGTGCATGGTTTTTGTCATACGCCGTCTCGTGTAGCTTATATAGCTACTAGATTCTCGCAAAGATTGATGCTTGCATTGCATGGTGGTTGATATGTTGCTTCCTGTCCTGTTGATGGGAGGGCGTTAGGACAGACATTTGCACGGCCTACTACTTTTGGTTACCAGTACCAATATCAAGCAGGAAGCACTAAACTAGTATAGTCACCTAGACCAAATGAGATGGCTATCTAGACTACTCCCTATATATAAAAGGGTACGGTAGAGTGCTCTATATTTTAATATTTTCCCGCAATTACTTACACATTTCATTATTGGAGTTCCTCCTCTTTTTTTCTATTTGAAATGATCAAAGAAACGTCAAGACCGTTTCAGTCTGGTCAAAGAAGTTTATGTCATACATTTTACCTGATCCACAAGAGTATGATTAGGAAGTTTCAAAAAGAGTATGATTAGGTGAACACTTTGAGGATCTGCGCGGGATCAGGTATACAGCAAAATATATACGCGCCATTTAAAAAAAAGAATTGCAGCCAAAAACTAAAATACCCCTCATTCGAATAGCTAGGCCGGAGCGCGTGTGTGTGTATATATATATGTCTTCTCGCATAATAGTTAGCTTCAGTTCTCATAGAAAATGGACTAGTATGATTTTTCTAAAGTTAGTTCCTTTCCGTGAAATAATTTAAAAGCTAGTGTGACAAATGGCATTATGTTGCTTCAGTAGATGATCTAGCTAGGGACCATCTAATAATTTGTTTTTCAGAATGTCTAGTGATGAAATAGAGCAGCAGCAGCAGCAGCTAATAATTTGGAGCAGTCCATATCACTCAGTGCAGTCCAAGAAGCCGGATGAAATTGGTTGTGTCATTTGCAAGCTAGCTAGCTCTGATCAACCTTTTGAAACCTGCTGGAAACGACCGGCGCCGGCCTGTCGTTGACATATTGGTTTCTACCCGCTATTCAATGGTTTAACTAGCAGCTCAGCTTTGATGCTGTGCGTAAGACACAGATCTGGAGTAGTTAAGAACTTTCGACATAGTGGGGAGTGAGGGTGACTGCGATCAGCATATATGATGGCATCATGGGGAGTGAGGGTGACTGCGATCAGCGTATATGATGGCATCATCGAATAAACTCATAAATAAACCCATAATTAACTGCATGCAGGCTGATGAACATACAGGATATTGATCGGAATTAGAGGGTTAGGTGATGGGGTGATATCATGAGCTGATCGGAACCAACCCATACTCTGCAAATACCCTCGCATTGTCGTTTTCAGCAGGAGCAACTGTCCCATTGCCAGGTCTATCTTCTTGACTCATCGCCGTTTATATGCATACACATCCCCGTGCCGTTCACGCCTGCGGTTGATTTTATGTCGTCGTCTGTTTGACGAGCATTCTCGATCGATGGATCGAGACAGCGAGTCACCGGTGAAAGCTATCTGCCTGCCATATGCATGTATGCGTGGCAGCAGCAGCAGCAACAACAACGACACAGAATAATTGTAAAAACAGAAACCTGCAGCAGAAACGTCACGGCGTTCTGAGGAACTGAAATAGCAACGCATATGATGAGCCCTAGCTAGCCGGCGTGGTGGCCTCTGACGAACGAACGACATCTTCCTCCCAACTAGTCTCAGCGAGATTTCATGTGCGCAGCAGCAATCTGCTGCGACAACTGCCGATCGCGGCAGAAACCGCCGGCCAGGACCGGCGGGTAGCGCGCTGCGCGAGCCCTGAGCGCGGCACGGGAAAACAAGGGTCGTTATCGCGTGGGCGGGCGGGCGAAGTGGCTTAGCTTTCAGCATGGTTGAGGGGCTCGATCGGCGCTCGCGGCTGGCCGGGGGAGCGGAGAGCGGACGAGGGGAGGGGGGAGGCGAATCTGGCGGCGAGGGGGTGGCGGAATCTAGCAAAAGAAGGTGGGCTTGGACCGATCGCCTGGCCGGCTTGGCTAGTGGACGGACGGGCTGCTGCGGCCTACGCACGGACGGCCGGGCCCCCCACGCCACGATAGAACGCGCCCTTTTCCGACCCGTTTCTCCCGGGGAATCATTACGCGCGCCGACCCGACCCCCGTTCGTCCGGCGACTCGTCTCCATCCCCTGGCCTCCTTCCTCCTCCCCGCTCCCCACGCACCGATCGGCCGGCACCGTCGCTGTCTATACCGCGAGGCCCCGAGACTACCCCAGCGACCGCTTCGTAACTCCGTTCGCGCGCCGGAAACACGTGCAGTCTGAAACTTTGGTTGCTACTATACTTCTGTTGATCATCGGAAAGTTTTGTGGCCGCGCGGGATTCGAACCCGAAACATCTTCACTCGTATACGACTTTCTTATCACCCCACCTACGCAGCACATGTTACTCTAGTTGGGATACTATCATTTTGAACTAACCCGTAGAGAACCCTTTAACTTGGGTTGGTAACAACAACTAGGATTAAAGAGTGATCATTTAGTCTGGTTTGGTGATACCAATCAATACTTAAGGTTTGTCTGGAGCTACGGTTGGTGGTTCCAACCGGAATTAAAGAGCACTCCCGCCCCCTACTCGTTGGACCTGGGGCTAACGCTTTCATTAGTTCCGGATCCAATCCCAATCGGGACTAAACGGGTGGATAAAAGACATTTTTGTCCGAGTGTTTCCCAGCTGATTGGCTAGGATTATATCACTGAAGATGGCCTCATCCTGTACGTCAATGCAACCATATTATAGCACGCATGTACCTGTCTGAATGAAGGTTTGTTTGTCGCGGTACGCCTATACCTATCGTCCTCCTACAAAACTTTCTTCACCGGCAGAATCGGCCATGGCTATATATATAAGTACACTGCAGGCTTGCAGCAATATAATTGGCTTGCTAGTATAGTCAAGTAACTGTGCAGAGGTCTTTGCCAATTATGCTCAACACAAGGGGGTGTTTTTAATTTTTTTTTTAACCCAGTGACGAGCAGGACTGTGACGGAGACCCTGAATATAGTCAGAGATAGAAAGATATATATATACTATCTCAACTTGGCACATGACTACATGAGAAAGAAAGGCTTCCGCTTTCTCGCGTGTGTGGGTCAAACTGGGCCACGAGCTGAGCCAACTTTCAATCCAATTCTGCGCAGATCATGATACCGGCGGTCCCGTTGCAGCCTTTGTCCATCGTGATTGTTGGGCGTGCATGCCCTTGGTTTTATCCCACAAGAAAAATGCTAGGGTTTCCCTACCTTCCTTGATGGAGCGCAGTGCAGTCCACTGGAGTAGCATGTTGTACATGGGCGCCGGAAAAAGACGTGCTTCCAACACACGATAAATGAATCTGCCAGTAAGTAATAAAATCTGGCAGTAATAAATTCTTAGTTGCAATTTCTGATAAAAGCGTTTACATCGCTGGCTGGCTGCTCCCTGATAAAATATCAAGAAAATAGTCCGATAAAGAATTTAAATTAAATTAACTAAGATGGGAGATAGACTAATACTGTGTTTACAGAAAAAAACAATTATTAGTCGTATGCATATGCTTTTGGCATCAGTTAATAAAGGTAACATGATTCCATACATGTCCAATCACCGAAGCTGATTTGTCTGTTTATACTGCTCAACTGTAGCTAGCGCTGCCTCCTATATAGGGGCCCGGGCTCTGAGCTGAAACATCCTGCGCGGCAGAGCACGCATGCATGACTGATGGAGTGATGGATAGCTAGCTGCCCTTTATTCAAAAGAGTTTCAGCAAGCACAAGCGGAGAGCCTCCCATACACTGTAGTATACAGAAAACTATGATCTGAACAAGTGAACATCTCTGCGGCGCAGGGCATGCGTGCGTGACTGATACGGCTAGCTAGCTGCTCTTTTCAGCAAGCACAAGTAGTAGAGATGGCACCACGTACAGACACCAAGAACTGTTTTCCTGCTATCTGAATAAACTGATGAACATGCAAGGATTACACTCCATGCATCAACCTAGCTCACCTGAAGTTATCGGAGACATGATGTACTTAACAGTGTTCATTTGCACACTGTGCTTAAAGAAGCAATAAGAGAGGGGGCAGAAAAAGGAAATCGCATGCTCTTTTTTGAACCTATTCAGACTGAGCAAAGGTTGTTGTGCACCCACTATCTACGAGATCGAGATCATGTCCTTGTTGCGTTGGTGTTGGGTCGAGGTGCGTGGAGTGGCTGGCAACTGGCAAGCAATGTCTTTGGACCAAAAGGGGGGAGCTGGAACAAATAGTGGGAGCTCCTTTTTAGGGTGGGGTGGGGAGGTGTGGGCGTAGAGAGAGACACGAGCACGACCCCATCTCTCTTTCTCTGTCCCAGCAGCAACAGTCCCTTTGTGCGCAGGCCTTCTTTTAGCTAGGGCATGGGGTTTACATTAGTTTTCTCTGAACTCAGGCTCCCTTTCGTGCATGTGTGATTGATGCATGCAGAGCTGCATATACTCTGCTGTGTTCTTATCCTACTGGCGTGCAGTACACACTGCGGTTTTCCTTAGTTTGACAACAACTTGCTCTGCTAGGTTAATTCTAGGAGGAGATCGATCAGATAATGTTGTTTTCTTGTTTCACCGTACCCCAGCTTTCTTCTTGTGTTGATGAAGCCTTGGAGGTAGTGTACTGTGCCTGCCTGCTCTGATCCATGGAGCGCGTGAGGATGCTGGACCAGGACCATCATCCATGCTCTGCATGCATGCTTCATGGTGCTTCACTCTCTGAGAGCATCGAGCAGGCACTAGGAATTCTTCAGTGGCAATGTCGTCGTTGATCTAAGCAACGAGGACCGTGCGTGGCCGTTGTGCTTCTTCTAAGCTTCTTGAGCTTGTTGCCACTCTCTGCCTCTGCAATCTCCTATGATCATGGTGGGCACATATATACTAGTCAGCAACAGGCGTCAAGTGGTGGGTTCAGATATAATTGCGCCCATGAAAGAATCATTAGCAGCGGGAAAGAGGAAAGCCACTCGCGTCGCGTGTTTAGGTCAGGACTGCCGGCGTGGCCCAGGCCGGAACGAAGCGAGCGATCGCCCGTCAATTTTAACTTTTGGCCCTTTTCGTGAAAAAAATTTATGTTTGGACCCCTCGCAGACTTATTCTCGCGTTTGGACCCAAATCCTGGGAATCATGGCGCCGAGGTCACATGTCTCAGCGCCATGATTCATGACGCCGAGATGCCACGTGCGCCATGATTCATGACGCCGAGATGCCACGTGCCCCGCTTGCCTGGTGCCGACGTGGCAGCCAGCTCGGTGCTAGAGAACATGGCGCCGAGGTCGGCGTCGAGCTGCCAGCCCTACACAGCACGCCCACCTTCCTTGTCCGAGCGTTCGTCCCATATTTCTTACCCCTTCTCGGTTTTTCTGTCTCTCACCCACCCGCCCAACCTCATCAATCAACGTATTTCACCTTCAAAACTTTGATTTGCTCCATAGATCTTCGAGATTAAGGTATCCTCTCTCCCCTCCTCAATTTTTACGTATTGATTTGGTCTATTATTCAGTGTAATTGCTTTGAATTTAGGATTTAGTTATTAATATGTGTAATATGCAACCTTAGATGTTTAGGCGTAGTAAATCTATTAAACCAAAGGTGATGACTAGAACAGCCTTCACGTGTTTGCCGCTGTCTAGTGGTGTTCCTATGCCGATGTGTTTCTGCGGTGATCCTTGCAAGGTAGTCAGGTCAGATGAAGAGGAATCATATAACCAGAGATATTGAAAGTGTGAAAATTATGCATTCGATTCTACACCTCGTCAGATCCGTATTGGGTTATTGGTAAGAATATTTTTTGTATAATAATTTTACTATCATATATAATCATGTCTGCCATATGAGTAATAACAGGTGTGTAACAATTGAATGTTTTGCATATCCCTCCTCTGCTTCGTGACTTTGAGCAGTGGATCGACACTGAGGTCAAAGAGGAGAATAAGGAGCATCTACGTAGAATGAAGGAGTGGGATGTGGAGTGGAAGGAGTTGTTGGAGCGGAGACGACAAGAGGAGGTGTAATAACCTATGTCTAATTGGGCCTTTTGTGCCTTGAGGAAAAAAAAAAAGCCCACCTAAAGCCCAGGGCGTGGAGGAGAAAAGGGGAAACAGGAAACAAAACAACCCTAACCTGCCATAGTGACTCCTCCCCAGCCTTTTTCCCTTCCCGTTTGCTTCCTCTTCGGCGCCGCCAGGGAGTCCTCCCTTCCCCTATGCTGCCTCTCACTTTCCTCCTGCTGATCTGAGCGCTAGGTGTTGGAGGCCCCCATTTTCTTTGGTGACCAGCGTGTATAGGTATGGTTCTGTCAGTTTTTTTGATTTTTTTCAGTTGCAGTGCTTGATTTTCGGCGTCATTATGAAGTGCCTTAGAGGCCGGATCAGCCCTGGTTTCTATAGAGCGTTTTCTAGTATGTTAGATTACCTTTCCAAGGATGGTTTATTTGCGCAGTTTGGATGAGTGGTTTAAGAGTTATAGGCTTCCGAAGTCAGGTGTCTCATCCTGTCAAATTACAGTTTCAGACGTATTTCAGTGCCACTTTCAGTTTTGCAATGCAATTTAAAATATGCTGCAGGCAGAATCAAGCCCTATTTCTATGGAGTGTGATGTAGTGGGATAGTTGTTCTTTCCCCAGGTAGCTTAATCACCCAATTTGGATAATTGGTCTGAGAGTTATGATTTTTCCAAAACAGCAATGTTGCTGTCATGAACAGATTGACTCTGCAACTTTGTAGCGAGGATTAGACATAGAAGATGGTGGAATTTGGATTCGGACTGAATACAAAAGTTGTAGCTTGTGAACTGTAGATGCTCCTAGAGTCCTCATTATTATTGTAGCTATTACAAAATTAAAGATACAAAAAAGATAACTGCAGCTGCTGTTTTGGGGTTCCCTAGGGATTAATAGCCGGCTGTCGGAATGGACCGTAGGGATGATGCGCTGTTTTCTTGTGCTTGATATTTGAAGTGTTTGTAATGAATTGTATTCTCCGAACAGGTGGTAGTGCTCCGGATCAGACTTGAGTCCCTCTTGCTTGCTTCGTCGGTTAAGGCAAGTGGATTTGTAGCTGTGGTTGGCTACGCTTTGCCTTGCTATTTTTATCATCAAAAGTTAATATTTGAAGTTCATATGATTCTATACATATTCTCAATCGTATTTATAATTCATCTATCCTGAGAAGTGAACCATGAAGACTTATAATTGAGTAAGTTTTATGTGGAAATCCACATATTTGAATTTGAAAGTATATTAATGTTGCAGCATTACATAAGCATCGCATTATGCATTTGCATTGAAGTATGTCGTGATCTTATGATCCGACTTGTACCGGTACAGCATCTTCGGATGCAGCTCCATACCTTGTTGGGTATGCGGACAGAAGGAAGTGCATGGCATTCAATATGCATCCATATTATTGAAGTTGAATTGAAGTTTATCGTCTTGATTTTATATGTTGAATGCAAATCATTGCTAAGTAAATTTGTTTTTTTTAAAATAGCTTGTCGAAACAGTCCACTTGTGGAGATGTTTCATCTCACTCCTTGTATATTCACTTTTTTCAGGTGTTTGATGCTTATTCTTGTGGGAAGGGAGAGTAGCAGCACGTCTACACTTCATCTTTTAGAAATCCTTTTATAGCATCTAGTTAGTGTAATAATCAGTTTGGTTAAGAACAACTTAAAGTTGTGTTCGCTGCCGGTTCTATTCTTTTAGTTTTTCATTTTCGTTCAGGGGTGCTATCCATGCTAGCTTGTTCCTTATATTGATCTATTTGTGTTTGCTTCCGCGATAGCTCTAGTTTCAAAGGAGATGCTGCCATTTTTTTTTTCATCTCTTTAGTGTTGTTGCTTGTGTAGTTTAGTAGCTCTTCGGGTGTTATAGGAGGCATCAGAAAAAGAGCAAAAAGAAGAGCTGGAAAGGAGGCGCGCTGCTCAGCACAAGGAGGAGAGGGAACACAGGCTGGAGCATGTTCGTCATGCGAAGACAGCAATGGAGGAGAATCCAGATGCACTGAGAAAGGGAAAATGGTCTCGTTGCATTTAGTAGTATGCAAGATTTGCTAGTTGTATGACTTATTTATGTAATGAATTTGTCATTGTGTTCTCGTGTACTTGACTTTTTATTGTGTTGTCATTTATTGCATCTTCCATGTGTCATTGTGTTCTCATATACTTGACTTTCCCAGCACTAGTCATTTATTTCGTCTTCCATGAACTCAAAAGGTAAGGTAATGGAATCAAAAATAACAAAGTAGTGCATTATATAATTAAACACGCTTGCAATAAATATACTGTTACGTTCATATTGTCATAAAGTCATGTTATGCGTTTCTATCCTATGATGAACGAATTACGGGAAAAATTCGTAAGAGCTTCACTTGTTTTATGAGCATCCACAATGAAAATAAAACATCACAATATGATACAAATATGTATTCAACAAAATACCACCAACATATCCACCAAGAACCAGAATATCCACACATATCAGAAGCATAGTCCATAGTCCATACGCGCGGAAGAGTCCATAGTATCCACAAACTAACCCTCACTGCCTCCTAGTCTTACCCTTGCCCTTACCAAAAGTATTGGTGCCTGGAGCGTAAGGGTCACGTGGACGGCGCTGCCTACGTGTTGCCTACTGTGAAGACCGTGTGAAAAGAGCATCTTTCAGTTGAGACACTCCAATCTCCTCGGCTTCATCCTCCTCCTTGTCGCCACCATTATACTCAAAAGTAGCCCTTGTTGATCGGGACGAGCTCTATCTTCTGGAGCCCGAGCCTCGCTGCTTTGATGTACTAACACATGCGCTAGTGTCAGATAGTCTTGTAGGAGGACCATGCAGGTCCATCGCCGCGCTAGTCCTGCAACCACAACGAGCAGCAGCACGGCGTAGGCGACCTGCAAGTCTCTGCATTTGAACATGAAGTTAGTCATAAAACTAAACGAGCGGTACATATCCATATCTGTAGTAATTTCAAAAACTTACTCCAAGAAAGTTGTTCAGTGTCGTCTCGTCCACTCCTCGCCTTGGAAAACGTTCGACGTCAAGTACGGATTGCTTAAATGTGTTTCCCTGCAATTAAATGAAACAAATGGTTAGTCGTTCTACATGATCATATTATTGCAATAAATCTGAATTGTTACAGAACAGTAGTGTTAGGTGACCATACCACTCGGTCTAGGATGGGTGCGGCCTCGACCACCGTCCCTTCCCTTGTCGCAAGGTCGTAAGATGTATCTTCATCGTCCGAAGATTGAATGTCGGCGTAGTCCGCTCCTGTCCATTGGCCCTTCAATTTGGTCTGTGTCGCAGCTAGGTACCATGATAGGTACGCGCGGAAGTTGTAGTCCTATGCGGCTGGTCGTTCTCAATCACGTTCTCATGGAAAAGGTCCCACGGGTCAATGTGCTCACGGTGCAGCTAGCATCTCAAAATCGGTTGTCTTCTTCTGCTTATGACAACTGAGATCGTTGAATTCTTGAACTAGTGGATCACGATCAGAAAAAAAATCTGATGCGCTCCATATCTTCTTCACTCAATGCTGCAACTAGGCGGTCATCATCTGAATCAACGACTCTTACATTCCTATAAGGTTCCTCGTCAACATCTTCATCGTCCGAAGACTGAATGTCGGCGTAGTCCGCTCCTGTCCATTGGCCCTTAAATTTGGTCCCTGTCGCGGCTAGGTACCATGATAGGTACGTGCGAAAGTTGTAGTCCGTATGCGGCTGGTCGTTCTCAATCACGTTCTCATGGAAAAGGTCCTACAGGTCGATGTGCTCGCGGTGCAGCGTCTCGAAATCGATTATCTTCTTCTGCTTCTGACGACTGGGATCGTTGACTCTTCGCTCAATGCTGCAACTGAGCGGTCATCATCTGAATCAACGGCTCTTGCATTCCCATAAGACTCCTCGTCATCATCTATCTGAACATCCACACTATTAGAAGCTCGTCCTGTATTGAAAGATGGAGGCACAAGGGAACACCAATATTATCTGGAATATCTCCTGTATTTAAACAACAATTAAAAATGGTATTGGGACAAATGAATGGAATCAAGGGCGAATAACAAAAGAAAAGGTGGTGTTACTACGACACTTATTTGGATGGTTCTGGGTCAAAGGAATCTCCCGGGGGGCGCACCGACATCATCAATCCGACAATGTCCATGATCATCGAGACAAATGCCAAACTCATTCGGGCCGGATTGAGGATCAGGGACCGCAACCGCATCTTCTTGATCCACCTCAAGGTTGGGTAACAGAGGGTTAGCAGGTGGCACATTAGGGGATGAATGCACATGAGGGCTGGGAGCATTTGAGAACTTCCACACAACCAAATCCAAACATTGATACTTATTCTTCATGACAATATTCACATAGTTCTCCCATTCAACCTCACATGCAATAGCGACCAGCCGTCTGAAAATCTGGCCCGATTTACCAAAGTGGACGACCCCTTGAACTGAGATGTCATCCTCACTTGAAATGCATTGAAGCTCATCACGAGCTCTACCAAACATCTTACTAAACAACGGCCGATCATCGAATATCCGGGAGACCCGTGCATTCCATCAAAAGTGATATTACCAAACACATCTTTCTCGACAATTCCTCAATGTACAAGATCACTAAATTATCCGTCTAGTTCGTATACACAACACGAAGTTTATGACGGTATAATATACAAAATTAACTAATAAAATTTTCTAACTATCTAAATTACCTAACTAAATACCTAGAATTACTTAAAAATACTTAACTGAACTACCTAACTAAAGTACCTAACCAAATTACCAAACTAAATACCTAAATTTATCAAAGTAAGTTACCTAACTAAATACCTACACCTACTGTCTAACTACATTTTCTAAATATGGTTTCTAACTATCTACAAAAAATTACTAACTACATTACCTAACTAAACTACTAAAACTACTAAAACTAATTAAATAAATTATGAAATTACCTAAATTGCTAACTACTACAATACCTAACTAAATTACTAATTAAAAAAACCTTACGGGCAGCCGGCGAGCCGGAGGAGGGACGGCCGGTGCCGCGAACGGGCGGCCGGCGAGCTAAAGGAGGGGCGGTTGGTGCCGCGGAGGGCGGGCGATGCCGTGGACAGGCAGCCGGCGAGCCAGAGGAGCGGCGGCTGGTGCTGTGGAGGGGCGGCCGAAGGAGGGGCGGCCGGTGCTGCGGACGGGCGGGCCCACGGAGGGGCGCGGTGGAGGAGGCGGTGGAGGGGCGGCCGAAGGAGGGCGCCGACGACCGCACGGCTGGCGCGGAAGAGCGAGAGGACGAGGGTGCAGGGAGAGAGAAGAAGAGGTCGCGCCGTATAGATGAGGGCTCGGCGCCGTGATCTGTGGTACCGAGATCTCGGGCACGTCAACGCCAAGTCAGCGGCTAGGTCAGGGATCTGAGCGTTATGACTCGCAGCGTCGAGACGTGTTAGACTCACGGCGCCGACTCAGGGTCCAAATTCGAAAATACGTTCTCCGGGGTGCGAATGTAAAAACTTTTTAAAAAGGGGCTAAAATAAAAAAGTACGGAGCGATCGCCTTCAAAAGCTGGGCGCGGCGCTGCCACGCATGCATGCGGTGGGCGGCCTTTTTGTCAGCGCACTGACCTCAGAAAGACCGACATCCATGCAGGCACGAACACACATGCGGTGCAGCAAGACATTGGCAGCGTGTCCCCAGCACCACCTGCTGCTGCTGCTGCCGCCCATCACCATGGCCACGGCCATGGCTGGCATGATCTAGCCTAGCTTCTACTACGTTCCTAGGAGAATTGCCAGGGCCATGTTCGTTCATCTTTCAAGTACTGGGTACTAAAGAGCAGTATTCAGAGGCTGCTGGCTTGTAGTGATCGATCCTATCCGGCTATCCCTGCAACAAGCTAAGCACGCCGTGTTCGTTCATCTTTTGTTGGTCGTCCATTGGGCATTGGCCATGCGGCATCGCTGTCCAGTCCATTGTGTGGCAATGGAGAAAAGGGGAAGGAGATCACATCCACGGACCCATCGGAGGATGAGGGAGGAGCAGGCCCTGTGGTCGAAAGCAAGAGAGCTGAGAGCTGAGCTGAGATGAGATGAGGCCGGGATGCCGGGTGGGCACTGTGCAAAAGTGCGCGCGCGCACACACACATTGTCACACGCGGGGCCCGCAGAACGATTCCATGCAAAAGCAGCTAACTGCTTGCGCCACCGGCATGTCCATCCCTGATGTTTCCCTAGCTTTCAAATTCCAATTGAGAATTTCGACTGTTAACCTCGCACAGGACGTCACATCTGAAGTTGATGTATCAGGGCTTCTAGGGTACCCCAGCTCCTGTTGTGCACATAGGTATATGCCACCCCCGGTTTGAAGGTACGGTACAGATTAGCCGGGGACGTTTGGATAATAAAGCGGACATAGGGCCTGTTTAGATCGCGTGTAAACGCAAAAACGTGTAAACGCAAAATGGCGGCTGTAAACGCAAAAAACCTGTAAATGCAAAAAAAACCGTAAACGCAAAATTTTTGAAGGAATCTTGCCAATTTAAAGTACTAAATGAAGTCTATTTACAAAACTTTTTGCATGGATAGGCTGTAAATCGCGAGACGAATCTAATGAATCTACTTAATCCATGTTTGCAACAGTGATGCTACAGTAACCGTCCGCTAATTATTGCTTAATCATGGATTAATTAGCATCATTAGATTCGTCTCGCGATTTACACCCATCTGTGCAAAAAGTTTTATAAATAGACTTCATTTAGTACTTCAAATTGGCAAGATTCCGTCGCAAAAAAATTTTGCGTTTACAGGGCCCAAATGCCAAAAAAAATACGCCGTTCCGTTTAGATGCGTAAAGACAAAAACGCTGTAAACGCAAAAAAATTTTGCCTTTACATGAGGAACTAAACAGGCCCATAGTATGTATTATCTCGCTTTCTTTTTTACTTTCATTACTTCTTCTTCTTCTTCTTTTTAGGGGGTGCAATTGTTCAGAATAGACATATTTTGAGGATTTGAATTCCGATTCCACGTATCAAATGATTCAGCCTAAATATTTTGAAAGGCAATATAAGTCGGCGGTAGGTAAGGGAAGGCGGTCGAGGGCAGATGGTAGATGCAGGGCAAGCAAAGTGCCACTGGCACCAATGGCTGCACTACCCAAAAGATAAGTTGGTGGTCACTGGTCGGCCGTGATAGCTAGGGGTGGAACTACCTAGGTTTGTGTCACAATCTAAGCTAAACCATCCACTACTACATGTTTTGGAACTGGAATAGAAAATTCAACTTGTGTGTTCATCGTTACTTAGGGTTCTGCACGTGAAAAAAATACCCTCACCATCGGTGAAAGCCCATGGTGGCAAAAGACCCACCAGCGCATGAACGAAGGAGTAAAGTTGTGCTAGCATCATAAATAAGGTGTGTGGTGTGTATGGTAGAACGACCGGAGGTGGGGATTGTGGTTTATGTACGAAGTAAGGGATAGTGATAGGGTCCATTGAACTTAGACTGCCCGTACATGCACCTAATTAATGAACCCCGCATCCATAAGCAATTATAGGCGGCCATAAGATTCACAAAATTTAGATACTCTCTCTACTCCACAAATCCACAAAGGCTGTTTGTTTAGCCTTTAAATTTTATCCCACAAAAAGTATTCCTTTAGATTATAGTAAAGTCCATCTAATTAAAGTAATATCAAATACTAAAAATTAATTGCATAGAGAAGGGTATGGAACCAATCAAATGTTTAAGTAGATCTTACTTTTCAGATTCCAATGCATTTACATTTATTGAGAATGTAGGAAACCAAATAAATAACGTGGTTTTCAATCACAACTGTTATAGCTAATTAGGGGTAATATGATCATTTTCCACTACTAGAAATATATCTAAAATTTGCTAAACGAACAATTTTTATGGGCGTAACATGAAAGTTCACAAAAGTACATATTAATCTAGACATGACTACAAAACCGGTTATAAAACATTTTTAATTATTCTAAATTCGTGTGCTATATCCTGACTGGTGAATCATGAACTTTCGCTAGTGGTTGCACCTACACTACTAGATTTACAATATGTTTCTTGTGCATTATTTTCGAATGACCGATGGTTACTATAGTCCTCTTTAGAATTTTCTTGAATAGCCAAGTTTTTTGTCTAATTATTAAGCCATTTTTCAAGAGTTATCTTTCCCTTTGGGAATTGTCAAATTACAAATTGGACCAAAAACACATGGCCATGAACCAAAAGATAACCCTCAACTATTTAAGTAAAACAATTGTAGAGATGATTAATACGTTGTAATGTACATTCATTACTTATCTTCTGGAGTATGTATAATTCTTTAAGAATCTTTCGATGCAGATTACTGCACCCCAAACGCAAATAATATGCGCGTACAATGCAAATTCTCGAGCAAGTGATAATAATTGCGCTGATGGTGTGATGGGTGTTCGATCTTTCGCCCTTCTGGTTTTCAGCGGAAATAGTGTCAGCACTGTGAACGTAAACTGTGAGACCGTTTGTCGTGCCCATTCGGACGTACACTACGTGTGTGGGAATGCCCGCAGACACGGCCGACAGAGCAGGCACGGACTCATGGTCGCAACTCGCAACGCACGTGCCGGTGCTGCGCGGATGACGACCACCGCCCGCACTCTTGCAGACCGATCGATCGATCGATGCGAAAGTCTTCCCTGATCGCAACGTAACTCTCCGATTACCTAGCTGACAACCTGCTTTTGAAACAGATTAATAAGGCTAAGTGGCGACGACCTACTTTGCACTCCCCGGCCGGAATCGATGAGAAGTCAAGCGAAGCACAACTTGTCACGTGAAGTCGTTTTTGACCCCCGACGACGATGTGGTTTCTGTGTCAACCATGCGAAGCTTAGGTTGGCACGACTCGGTGGACGCACTCGCGTGCAGCGCAAACTGAAAGGTGCCACGGCGCATGCAAAACCATGCATGTGCCGTACGCACAGGCGGCCAGCAATCGAGCGAGACGACAGGGGCACCGCCACCGGCTACTCGTGTCGTATGCGCCGTGCTCCTGCACCACGATGGCACGCACGATCGCGAATATGAGGCCACGCAGGCTGCGCCACCGTCCGTCTAGCTCGGCGCGCGCATGATCCGGCGGTGGCGCGAGACGAATCGGGAGACAGGTCCCCACGCACCGGCTGGCCCACGAAGGCTTACATGACGACTAAGGTCACGCAGAAGACAATTGTTGCCACCCACGCGCCGCGACCTGATCGACTCGGGTCAGAATCATTTTTTTTTCTCTGGGGGTGTAAATTGGCATCACTAAATAAATGTTCTAGAGTAGTAGTAGTAGTAATTCACAAGCCTACACCTGACGCCTGAGGTTGAAGAAGCTCTTTAATTTCGCCGAGCTAGGCCCACCTGAATGTTAAATGATGGGGATGGTCCGCCACATTTAACATTTCTCCGGGTGGAGTTCGGCCGGGGCCTGCTATACAGTTTGTGTAAGCTGGTTAACCAATATAGTTTTAAAATCCATTAGATCCAAATTAGATGTTTAAAATTCAACATTTCAAAAAATTATATTCAATAATTTTTAACAGATGAATCAACATTTGAAAATAGTGGATTCAACGTTTCTCAGAAAAACATTGCAACATTCTAAAAAATTACTAAGATCAACATATTCCGTAACCTATTTCAACATCTCAAAAGAATGGATTCAATATTTTTGAAAATTCCTAGATCAACATTTAAACAAAATAATTTGTTCACTCGTTTTCTTCTCCGGTGGAGCGCGGCAGAGCAGGGCGCGGCGGCGAGAGGGGTGAGGGCAGGGGCGGAGCGGCGCGCGGAGGCGGGAGCGGGAGGCGGCGGGCAACACAAGGGTCGGGGAGGAGGCGGTGGGGCTGAAGCCAAGGAGATGAGATCGAACAGTCATTGGATCCCTACACGAATCTCAAACACCGGAATCCATATAACTGGGCTTCCGGAAGCTACGTAGGTTTGGCGGGGTTCGGCCACTCTGCTGCGTTAAGAAATCCTGCTATGCTCCTCTTGGGCCCAGCTTCACGGGGGCACTGAATGCTTGCCTGGTCTTCGCGTTGGCCCGCCGCCTCGGACGGAGAAGACCGGGCTTAAGCGCGCGCACGCGCGCTCTCGAGCCCAATAGGAGCCCAAGATCGTACCTTACACTGGGGGGCATATTATATATGAACCCGTTTTCAATGATGATGATGAAAGGTATGTATGAATCTTTGCTGAAAACTTTACGCAAATACTTCGATGTTGACGCCTAGAACATCATAACCTAAAATATTCTGAATGCAGAACAGTCAGTAAACGTATTTTACCGTACGAGTTAGATGCTCAGTGAAAGCTGACATTTCAAGCACAGAGGATTTAAAACGACAACGGATTGCGTATTAGACAACATGTGCTTGCATTCAGAGTTTCAAGACGACTAGGTACTAAGAGTTTGTCATTTTTTTCTGTTCTACAAAAGCTGCTGTCTATCATTCTGATCCATCAGGGAAATGTTCAAGGGCATTTTGTTTCCCATTAACATAAAATTCAATCACAGCTTTCATGCGATCCGACTTGTCAGGATGGTAGTTCAAATGCACAATCACCGGCTTCAACTGCTGCAGATGAGCATCCTTCCTCACAGTCTTGAAGAGAACTTTGCTGTTCATGAAGAGGTAGATATCCATGGTTCTTTTGGATGCATGAAGACCTGCATACCCAGGGTGTGATGGAAAAAACAGCTCCTCATTGAAAACTGCTTGGTCCCATGATTTGGGCTCCCGAGAAAGCCGACCAGCTACCCTATCCAGAAGCTCAATTGAAGGAATCGTCGGCCTTATGAAAAAGAATCCAGAATTATAAACCCATATACGCATTGTATGTGCATATCTTGCCCAGCCCATTGAAGGCTCATCAAAAACATCATTGAATCCATAAGCTGTCATGTTGTTGTGGCCATCACTCATGGACTCTACATCAGAATCTCTGTAAAGATAGTTAAAGGGATTCTGGAAGAAAATGATATCAATATCAGAGAGGAGAACACTGTACCCCAGCTGCAAAAATTCCCTCAATATGCGGAATTTGAGTCCAGAAACAGCATGGTTTCCACCTGTCTTGCCAATATTGTCAATACCATCATCAGGATCCCGACGGTAAACTGGGACATCATTGGACTTGCAGAAGTTCTCTATGCTGTCATCTAATGCAACAACTAAATAATTCGAAATATCCACCCGTTTGATGTTAGTGAACCACATCTCAAGCATCTCTTTCACATTAGAGTTTGCCAAGGCAACTATGAGTTCTTTCTTCACAGCAACCTGTTCCAATATCTTCGCCAATCTGGGATTGATGGATAAATCTGGAGCAACTGTTGGATTTGTTCTCAGAGCCTTCACTGTACCAAATGGACCAGCCTTATGCAGGACCTCGTTTTTCCCTTGTCCAGCCAACTGAACCTTCATTGATAGTTCATTGATCTGCTTCCTAAATTCAGCATTTTTCCTTTCCAATGATAACAGCTGTGACTTTAGGTTGGCAACTTCCCGAGATGTATCACAGGCAACTGAGTCAGCCTAAAGGTGAAAAAAATATAATTGTAAAAACAGTATACGAGAACTAAGAAAATGGTCCGTACATGATATATAACTTCAATCGATTTCTTAAAAATAATGACCGGGAAATTTGAAGAAACATATAAGTGATGAATAGATAGTATAACATTTGAATTTGATATCTGCATGATACTGAACAAAACTGCTCTATCTTTTCCTGTAAAACCCTAGGACAGATAGAGGAATGTTAGCACCTTGTAATGATTTATACGACTATCAGGTGCAAAAGAAGGTTCGTGATTCCTTGTTGTCTTCAAGACATTCACAGAAAGTGGCTTCCCCATTGTTAAATTTTGTCTCACTACCCAATTTTCTGTACTTCGTAAACATTTTGTGTTTACCAAGAAAGAGAAGCAGTATAGCACTCTCTTGATGATAAATTATAATCTGAAAGTCGAAAATAAATTGGCTACAAGATCCAAAATTAAATTTTGTTAAAATGATTTTTTATAGTTCACAGTAAGACTGCAGCGGGTTCTAGATGCTGATGAAATTACAAAGATGACTGTTTAGACCCACAGTATCTTAAGAGTATGGTAATGTGAAGGCATAAGAAAGCACTTTTAAAGCATTATGTATATCTCAATCAGTCAAGGTGATAACTGAGACTACGTGTCTAAGTGCAGCTACAAGAAATACATGAACAATCACAAGATGCCCTTGAAGTGCGCATTTCTTGCAACACGATCTAGCGGCATGTGCTGGCAACATTGTGAACAAGCATACAAGGGTATGATCACACCTATACTGTATGCAGCAAGCCAACCTGACCACATCTGTGAATGATCACAGAGCATAGCAGCAGGCAGATAAAAACAGAGCAAAGTGCGTCCAACAATTGTTGTTTCTTCACCAGAGTGATAGCCATTTCATCTCAAAAGAAAGAAATGGTCACCTTTTGGGATGTAGTAACTAAGCTAAATCGCTTGCTTCCTCTGAGGTATTTCCTTATCGAGTTTGTTAAGCTTATTCCATCCAGGCGCACTTAACGTGTTCTCTGCTTGATCTAGTTGGTACCTCAACCTTTTCACAGAAGAAAGAAATTACCACCGCATCATTGCAGCTTTTCAGAATCCGTCAAAGACTGCACTCGATTGATCCAAACGAGAAGAATCCAATAGGCACCCTCGTGCGAGACATTGGATGATGTCCCACGTTCCCCACAACTTGGCTAACTATGATTCGCCATTTGATACTGCTGCATTCGTCCAATATGAACCTTATTCACACGAATAAGTACTGGCAATGCTACATGGATCAATACCAGAAACTTTCTAAAAACGAACAGTCCCCGATCCGGCTAAACCTCCAGATCCCCGGCCCTCCTCCCCCACTAACGGAACAGAAGTACAGAACCAGAGCGAGAGGGAGTGGAAACACGAGTCCGTACCCGGCGAGGCCAATGGATGGCGGAGTCAGGGGCGCTGGAGAAGAAGCCCTCGGGGTAGAAGAAGGCGCACACGCACCCGAGCGCAACGCCGACCACGACCGCCGCGGCGATGCGGGACCCGCGAGACAGCGGCTGCCCGCCGCCGCCGCTGCCGCCGCGCATCAGGGGCGCCTCCCGCCGGCTGGCCATCTCCCTCTACGAGTCCGCCGCCCGCCGCGCAGCGACGAGATGTTGGGGGGGGGGACGGTGTCCGCCTCGTCCTGGCGGATTCCTTTATTCCTTTCCCTGGGGGGAGCAGTTTCGGCGGAGGCGTGCGCGTGACGGCGACGCTCGTTTTTTTGGGTCGCCGTGCTCTCGACTGGGACGGCCGGACGGAGGACGGCGAAGTGATGCGGAGTGGGATTCGTCAAACGGGGAGGCGGTAGGGCCCGCTGCCGCCCGGCAAAAATTCAGCTGATTTTGGGGGTCAACAGCTGATTTTGCAATTTGGCACGGAAGCAATGGACAGCTAAGTTTTGTCATGAATTTCCGTGTATCAGGCTTCATGCTACAGTGCATGCTATCCGGTTATCCCTTGATGCTTGCGGTTTGCGTGCGAGTATGGTCTCCCACCATTGCACATGACGCTTGCGGTTTATAGGTAATGAGGAAGAATATTAGGGGGGGGGGAATCATATATCCCTTTTTTTCTTCAGAATATGAGATGGGATGAGGAAAAGGGAAATGCGGAGACTCATGCCTTCTATGTGGAGCATTGTTGAATAGAGAGGTTAAAATCACAAAATTCAAATCTTAAATCAGATAGAAGGTTATTTTTAGAACGAATTGATCACAATTACATGAGATGCTTGAGTATTTTGTTTTGTCTTATCGGAGCTCGCTGCTAATGGAGCAAACGTTTTGTAAGTATTATAGCAGGCTGTAAGCAGCCTGAATGCTCAAGTGAAGGAGAGAGAGGAGCAGAGAGAAGAAGCAGCTTGTAAATTTACAAACAGCTTCAACGTAAAAATTAAAAAAATTTATGAGAGAAACAGATACATCGTATATTAACGATGAAGGGCTAAATTATTAAATGGAGAGGACCACGACCATGCGGCCACAAGGACCGCCAAGAATCTACCAGTAGCCATTGGTGAGAAAAGGTAAAACCATATACAGTAAGCAAAGTAAAACCATCCAGCTAGATTCATCCTTCCTTTAACCAAAGCACATGCATATACATCGATCAAAGGTTAGAAAAAAACAAAAATAAAGAAGACACGGCACTATTGCGTTTGCGTAAAACCACAACATAACGACTACCCCTCACATTCTGTCAGCATCGACATGTTAAAAACGTGAGGCTGGTTCTTGAGCCTTGCATCAAAGAACCGTCATCTTCCATCACACAGAGACAAAGCTAACAAATCATACGATGTCATATGGCCGTGTGTAAACAGTGGCGTGATCATTTCCCAAGGATCTCCCACGACTCCACCCCTACACGCAATGTTGTTTGCCGTGCACGCGCACAGCGCACCAACGACGCCGGCGATCCCTCCGTAACGAGCGGTCATACGAGGGAGTGGTTTCTCCGGTGAGGCCGCCACCTCTCCTCCACGCAGAGCACCTCGTCGTCGTCGATCTCCAGCTCCAGCTCAGCGGCAGCCGCGCGTTTGTCGCTGAAGCAGCGGGTGCTGGCGTCCTCGCCGCACGGGGACGGCGCGCCTGGGGCCCCTCGCCTCCTGCCGAACAGGTTCTTGAACCCGTGCACCAGCCGCGACTTGAAGCCCCTCGCGTTGCCGTCCCTTGCGGCGGCGCGCCTGGAGCCGACGGGCGCGAGCTCCTCGCCGTCCCAAAGCCGGCTGCGCGGGATCCGAAAGCTGGCGGACTTGCCCGGCGCGCGGTCGATCGCGGAGGCGCCGGCCGCGGCCTCGGCCTGCTGCTGCTGCTCGGAGCGGCGCAGGCGGGTGCGGAGGCTCGCGAGCTCGCGCTCGAGGGTCTCGATGCGGAGGCTGGTGGCCTGCATGGACGCGCGGATGTGCGCGGACTGGCGCAGCGCGGCGTCGCGCTGGAGGATGTCGCCGAGCGTCATGCTGGCGGCGTCCCCCGCGACGCCGCCGCTGAAGGCGCCCGAGAGGGAAGGCTTGAGGATCGGCGCTGCCGGCTGCCCCGGCGCCGGTGCGGCGGTGTGGTGGTGGTGGCTGAGGAGCATGGAGTGGTGGGAGTGGAGCTGCTCGACGAGCATGGCCTGCACGACGAAGCGGAGCGGCAGGCGCGGGTTCTGGACCAGGTGCATGAAGAGATGCTGCGACAGCTTGGTGCAGTTGACGTTGTAGCACAGCCTTCCCTTGTCCTCCTCCGTCAGCTTCCCCTTGTGGTTCTGCATAAACACCGGTGCAGTTAGCAAGTTTACAGGTAAACGTTTCGAAACATATACGATCCCTTAAATTATATGAAAATCAATTGGTTTGCCATGTGGGTTGTAGCCAAAAGGCTAATATAAAAATTCAGACACAATCCATTGCATTTCTCCTGCTACCTTTTTTACTACATCGGTAAGCGATTATTATTTACAAAAGAACATGGTTCAAGGGTGATTGATTATTAGAGAGAGAGAGAGAGAGAGAGAGAGAGTCAATGGTGATTATTTGCAATGGCAGTCTAATACTCTGAACTTCTTGGTACCAAGTAGGAGTATACTAGCTAACTGCACCGGTATTCAGTGCAACCAAACTCTGCTCTGTGAGGTATAAACTGAATAGCTCTGGCATGACTTTGCTGAACATATACTCAACCTAAAGACCAAAACTTCCTATGCATACTGCCTAGACGGTTCCACTGTCGCAGATTTGTGATTTCGTTCACAGGAGCTCCACTGTCCGAGTCTGACTGTCTTGTGGGAAACTGGGAACCGATCAAATCGAAAAGAACCGAAAGAAAATTTGTTTCACGTACGTACCTCCAGGTAGTGATCCACCACGGTGTACATGAGGTCATGGTCGTGCGCGAACCGCGCTTGCATGGCCCCCACGGCCACCAGGAACTCCTCCACGGGGAGCGCGGCCACGTCGTCGAGCCACCTCCCGCCGTAGCCGCCGGACGCCGCGAGCACCTCCAGGCACCGGGCGAGCAGGTCCGCTGCGGGCCCGGCCGCCTCGCCGCCCAGGAACGCCGCGCACGACCGCAGCACCTCCGCGGCGCGGCCGTGGTCCGTGGCCACCTCCTGGAAGAAGTAGTCCTCCGCGGCGCGGGCCAGGCCCCGCCCCGCGCCCAGCTCCAGCCAGCCCGCCGCCGCCCACGTTCCCGCGAGGCTCGCCAGGGACAGCGCCGCCGCCGCCTCGTCGGAGCCGTAGCAGGACGCGACGGCGTGGACGAAAGCGTCGAACGTGAGGCCCAGTGGCAGGGCGACGGCGACGTCGCTGGAATCCGAAAGCAGCCGCCTCAGGTAGCTGCTCTGCGACGTGATCGCGTCCTGTGAACAATCAAAAGTCAAAATCAAGCAAAATTACTGTAAAACGATCACTTCATACAGCAAAAAACGCATTAGTAGGCCCCCGATTTGCAACAGAAAAAAATCCTGCTTTAATGGATGAATTGAGCTGTTCGCTGTAAAATTCCACAATTGCATGATCTTGTCTCGTCACTCTTTCGTCACTAACAACGAACACAAGAACAATGAGTGTACTATCCGTACGGCAGGTACTGACAGATTTTAGCTTGATGCGTGAGCTAAAAGTCGCTGCAATCAGGATGGAGTGCGACCATATGATCTGACGAATGATTACCCGAGCCCACAACCACAAGATAACAAGGCCAAAATGTTGCAGGGCCAGGAGTTGGATCTTGATTATGTGGCAATGCACATGACAACACAGTTTTGGAATATTTGGCAAGGTTGTTGTAATAGCACGCAACTGACTGATAGGCAGTGGACATTGCCAGCAAGGCTACTGAAACAATTCACTAAACTTGAATCATCATCTCATTCTTGTACTCTTCTGCTGGAGTTCTTCAGAGTAAGGGCCTGTTTGGTTGCCCGCTGCACTCTTCAGAGTAACACGATGCGTAGTGATTTCTAGTGCGTTGTGACACCGCATCTTAAGCGTGGCGAAGTGAGACGTAGAACCAAACACGCCCTAAAGTTCCCTAAACATACTGCAATTCCTGGTATGTTCAGAGAAGACCATGTCTGGCCCTTGCAGAAATGCCACTACACTCAGAGCTTCAGAATTACGTGCAGATCCAAGCGAGTGGTAGTACTAAAATACAAACATTTTGAAACGACCTTCTGATGTCAGAGAGACATGAATGCGATGTGGCCATTGGCCAACGGCCAGTACTTTTCGTACGAGTACGTCGACACTACGGTCTGGTCCCAATACATAATCCAACACGGTCGCCGGTATTCGAAATCCCGGCAACTTCACCTGTGCATCTACCTAGAATTTAAGACCCAAACTGAAGTGCACATGCCATGGAGGGAGCCAAATTCCAAACCACCGGATCCCCATCTACACCACTCCCATCTTAAATTCTCAGTTCGAATCGCCAAAGCAACATCCAGAATTCAGAAACGATGCTACTCGAAGAGAATGCAGGAGACCTAGCACTAGTAGAACACTCGAGGGCCACATGCCGATGCTTGATAGTATGTTTAGGTTTTATTTGGATTCAAGTGCTAATAAGTGGAAGTGCTAAACTTTAGCCTTAGCTAATCCGAACGGGAGTGCCAATAGGTTCAAGTTTGAATCTATTCGCTCTACCGTGCTAAAGTTTAGCGTTCAATTTTAGCTCCTCCAAATAGGCACAATTCAACAGCAAAGTTTAACTGAATTAAAACACCACACAGCATGGCGAACCTGATTCACCCACCCTATAAATCGATTCAGCTTCGACTCCACCGTGGACGCTTAGCTAAAACATCCAAAACAGTACAAGAGACAACATCCAAAACAGTACAAGAGACATGTCACTATTTTAGAGGAAGACGCATGAATTTGGTTTCCTACCTAACTTGCCACTGCCACGCCTAAAGTTGGGTAGGTTTGACCAACTTAGGTACCTGTTTGGTATGCAGCTACAGTTGTGGCAAAATTCTTCTGCTGTTATTTTGGTCCCACTTGTCAATAACTTGTAAAAGTGTGGTAAGATACTCTTAGACATAGCAAAGTGTGGCGAAGAATTCGAAAGACTAACTTTAGACAAGTGTGGTAAGAAAAATTATAGCAACTTATGGCGTGTTCGTCGTGAAACCAAACAGCCCTAGTCATCTTGCCTCGATCTGGAAAAATAAGACGGCTTAACGGCACAAGATGGTCAGCCATGGAAATGATTGGTCGATGAACTGACCGATTTTCGAATTATCGCAACGCATTCGCTACTCGGCGAGCAATTTTTGTCAGGTAAGGGAGACGTATGCGAGTGTTTGCCTTCGGGGGAAGGGCGACGGGAGATCAGCCGGAGAAGGAAGCCCGTTCGCCGCACCCACACTGCGGGCGCCGCCGCCGCCGCCGAGCGGCGAGCGCGGAAATCGAGCGAGCGTACGAAAGCACGCTGGAAACCAGGGGCTATTTTATAAAAACTACTGGTGGCTTAATTTAAAGTCGGATCCCGATTAGTAGTCGCGATCCGAATTGGGGGTGTTTTTGTAAACATTCGATCCAAACTGGGAGCTATTTATAAATACTCTGATCCAATTAGGGGCTTTTTTGCAAAAAAGCTGGGCACCTGCGAACTCACCACGGGCCATTGGCCCATGGCAGCATCCATGTGTCCCTCCGGTCATCCTCACCTCGCCCAGCCCCAGCACGGACGAGCCCGGGCCTGGCCGGTTCTCAGTCCGCATCCGCTCCTTCACCCGACGCGCCGTGCCCGAACCCAGACGAGGTGGCGAAGGTCGTTGGAAACGGCGGCCGGCTGGGGGAGACACGGTGCTCCAGGAGCTGTGCGCGTGCGCAGCGAGCGACGACGCGTCGCGACGGAGGTGATCCGGCGGGAGGCCCGCCATGGACGCGATGGTCGAGCGCTACTACTAGAACACTCGATGGCCATATGCTGAAGGCATGCTCGAGTAATACTTGCCCAGGCAGTAACTCCGGCGTGTGATGGTCTGAAGGACTGACGGTTACAGAAAGAGTAGACTGAAAGTTACGACTCCTCCCGCGCTGATGCGCTAACCAAGGCGGGGACGACGCCGGGGTGGTAAATGAATGAGCTACAGGTGCGTCATCAATTATTGCCTCTTCGGACGCCATTGTTGGGAGCTGCTCCTCGTGGGGCAGAGCTGACAGAGACGGGAGAAGAGGATCTGCGGCCATTCATCATGGTTCGAAAGCTCAACCACTAGTCCACTACTCGAAGCAATCGCAATCCGATGGAAACGGCAAGCAGAGTCTGTGTCTTTCATCAGCTGGGAATTGGTAGCTGCAGCTTGCTGCTTGCTGCTCGCTGCTTGCCCCAACGAAATCACGTGCAGTGCAGGTGCATCCGGCAAGAGAAGAGGCCTGCGAGGTTGTGCCAGAAACAGAGGAGGCAGAGGCCACGGTGAATCTATGGCAACTGCCAACTGGGCAGTCTCCTGGTGCAGGGAGAACGAATGCACAGTAACTAATGCGAGTAACTCGTTTCTTGCCTTCACAGTAGACGTGTGCTGCTATTGGGGTGAGGTTTCAAGGGTTGCCGTTTCAGTGTAAGCGTCCAGCCGGGCACGCGAGTTAACTCGCCATGGATGATAAGTTTTTGTTTGTAACGGAAGGGATACAGCTGCAGTGTACGATCTATCTTAAAGACGGGGACGAAAAAACTGCTGGAATCACTAATGCAGCAGGACAGAGGAGCCAGTTCCGTTACCATGCTTGAAAAACTTCGATCAGGACGGCAGTACAGCAGAGAAAAACTTTGAGCTTAAAAATAATTTCGTTGAAAATTCAGCAGAGAAAGAAGAAGAAGAAAAAAAAACCTGAACTCAGAAATCACCACCGATGTTAAGAGAAGATTCAGCAGAGAAGAGAATAACGAATGGAGGGTGTTACCTTGTGCAGTGGGAGGCGATGGTCCTGGACTCGAACGATCACGTCCGGCTTGCGCGATCCGTTGGCCCGCGACCTGCATGGATCCACCAGCATCAAGGAGGGCGATCGGTCAGTCAGTCTTGTTCGACAGTCCCCGGCGGAGCAAAATTCACCGCTCCAACTCCAATCCCGTCCGGAATCCAAGCGCCGGGCGCACGCGCGAGTCGAATCGATAGCGTCGCGATGAGCATGAGCTACACGCGGTGGCACGTACCATGCTTGCACGGCGCGCCTGAGCGCCGGCGGCAGGGACGGGTGCGCCGCCGCGGCGTCCTCCTCCTCCTCCACCTCCGGGGAGCACGAGCGCGAGGTGGCCGCCGAGGACGACATGGTGGGCGAGTCGAAGCGCTCCTCCTCCTCCTCCTCTTCGTCCTCCTCCTCGTGGTCGTCCTCGTAGATGGTGTCGACGACGCCGAGCTCCTGCCACCCCCTGCTCATCTCCATGCCGCGCCCCCTCTCTCCCCTACTCCTCCGGTTGCTGGAGCGGCTGGCTTGTGGTAGGGCAGGCAGCGGGAGTCGCAGCAGTACCCGGCGATGCCGTCAGGGGGGTCGGGGTCGGGGGTGTTAAATCGGGGCGGCAATGAATGCGTGCATGTGGAGGGTAAATGCGGTGGCACCCCGCGGCCGGCCCGCCTCCCTCCTCCTCTGATCCCTCCCTCCTCCCTGTCCTGCAGCAGGGGACGCCGCTGCAGGTGGTGCCCGAGACGAGAGCTCGTGTGGTTTGAACCTCGGCTCTGATGGCGAGGGGACAGCGTCGGCTGACATCGGCGTAATGGATGTCTCGGGTTCAAAACCTTCATGGACTGAACACCTAGATTCCGTTCCTTTCCGTTCCGTTCGGAATTTTGATTTTTAATAGCATGCGTTCTTTTTAGCATCGAGGATATTCAATCTCGCTGGGCTTTAAAAGGTTCCATGTGAAATCTCCGTGACAATCCAGCCTTGCAGATAACGTTGGCATGCAAACGTCATTAAGAGATGTCGTCCTAACTTTGGATGAGACGATCTCCTGGCTCCTAGTATCATTTGAATGCTGACTGTGACCAACCAGTACTAATTCAAATCTCTTTTTTTTCTTAAAAAAAATTGCTACTCCATTAGTGCGCATGGGGCCGGATTGAAGAAAGCAATTAGTTCGTCATCAAATCTCGCTTCCTAGGCGGAAGCTTCCATTTAACTTGAGGTTATAGAGAGCAGTACTAATTTCACTTTCATGGGCCTCCGTTTCGCACATAAACTGACCACATGGTTTGTTTTGTCCGCATCCGTCCCGTAAACTAAAAGCCGAGCATGGAAACGGTTGCCTTAAAAACTACGTTCGGGCCGGCGGCTAGTACTAGTAGGGTGATCCGGAAGTAAAAGGCCCGGTGTGCATCTAGATTCGTGCCAGCAGAGCTGTCCTTTGGCATCTACCCAAGCGACGCGCTGCGTCGCACTTGCCCTTGCACGGTGGCCCACTGGTACGTGTTCGCGCGAGGAATGGCGGTCGCGTCGTACGCGGGCAAGCACGTGTTTGGCGATTTCCGTTCGTGCGCGCGGCGTGCCGCGATCCTGCGTGTTCGTGCGGTGCTCTGCATTCGTCCGGTCCGGCGATGGCCGGAGCCGCTGTAACTGACGTTGACCTTTTCGCGACTGTTCCTGCGCGTGCAATACATGCTGCCTGTACAATGGTACGTGTTCCACGGCAGCCGTTGGATCGCACACGATGGGCGGCTCAGGATCCAGATCGACGAGAGGTGGCTGCACGCGCTGGATAACGTCATCAGCACGGCAGGTCGGCAGCAACTCATGACGCTGTGTTCGGGTCTCGAAGCCATTCTTAAAAGAAGATGAAAATGGCTACGAAGAGAAAAGGTCAACGAGGAACAAGATACAGTAAGTTCGTTACACACCCTGTGGTGACCTTTGTGGCTCTGTCAGTCTGGATTCTGGAAAGAACATTGCAACTGTTGCCAAGTCTTCCATGAAGAAGCTCGGCTGCTGAGCTCCTGCACGTCCCTGACGCAAAGAAGCACGCGCGTACATCCTGAATTCCTGATATGAAGCGACGGGAGTCGATCGCCTGCAACGCTGCGAGGACATGCTGGGGAGGAGTAAATGATAAGGCATGAAGAAGACACAGTGTAGAGCCATAAAAAGTCATGAGGTTTGCGACTGCCGATCCGGGTGGCAGTTTCTGTGGCTCTCTAGCGTTCTAGCACTCTAGCCATAGCTTGACGCAGGAACAGTCATATGCAGAAGATTCTTCACTCTTCAGTTTCTTTTAGAAAAGGATCCTGTTCGAGTCAGTAATTTTGTTTGCACTAAACTTTAAGAAAAGTCAGCAGCATTGCCCTGTCATTTAGCGAGGAATTTCGTTTGTCACTTGCATTGAAGGGACACTGTCAGTGTTCAGATAACTTTTTTGAATTTTTTACAGCGATGTAGGTAAATGCGAGACCTGAACCTGCAGAGCAAGGGCGACAATGCTGGAGGGGACTTGTCCGCGTCTTTTCTTCGTTCAAGCCGATATCAGCGATCAACACCCAGTCCTTTGCCCGTGTCAAAATTCGCCGATCTAGAAACTATCCAAATCTTCCTGACTTGCTAGCGTAAGCTAATCATACACCGATTGGTATGTACGTCATCAGTTTGAGAATGTTTGATCTCTGGGTTTTCGGGGTTTTTTTCACCATTCTTTTATTCATTTCAGACATGAATGGAATACACAAGTCAAAAAGATCGGCGACATATATACACATTTCTTTTTTCCTTCGGAAACAGCAACACAAAGAGAGACTTGACTTTGAGCTTGCGAGAATGCGAGCCGTGAGCGCCTTGTTACGCTCACAAGCTGAGCTTTCTTTGATTATTACATTAATGCATGGCTAAGTACGAATTAAACATAACGAATTGCAGTTAACTACTCCCCCTAACAAGCTGAATCGCTGATGCTCGCGTCCTCCAGAGTTCAGAGGAAGCAAGCACGCGCACAGCCCTTGCCACCGTCCCTCATTTCCGACGATAGGCTGACCCTGCGATCACGGCTGCCGGCCTGCCGTGCTCCTCGCTGCGACGCACGGCCGTCGTCTCCACGTAGTCCGACCGCGCGCGGCGGTGCAGAGTGCCGGACGCCATGTCGACGACGCTCGCCGCGGCGGCGCTGTCGGGCAGCTCCGAGTAGTCGATGAGGTGCCGCCTGCTGCCCCCGCCGCGGGAGCTGCCGCCGTCCGACGAGACGGAGCGGTACCCGCTCCGCTCCTGGCTCCTCCTGAACGCGTCGATCACGAACGGGATCAGCCCTTCCATTGCTGCTGTGTGTTCCAAGCTTTCCTTTTTTTTCTTTCGCGAAGTGGTTGTGGTTCACGCCCTTGCTTTTGCTTACTTCGCTTGCGTTGCTTCGTGCCGTGCCGAGGACTGGGGCCGTGCGCATTTATACAGGCGGGTCCGAGCCTTCCCGGCATGGACCCGGGCGCGCAAATTTGACTGGCCGGCTTGGAAATTTCGCCGGCCGGCTGCCCGACCTCCTGCTGGAATCCATTTCGTCACATGGTCAGCAGGCAAACCTGGGCACCCCAGTCCGTCTCGGATAAGTTCCCCCGGCAAGATGGCGGCGTTGATGTTGCCGTGCGAAACAGTGGGCGATCGGAGGATCTTCTCCTGCAAGGGTTGCGTGCACACGCAACCGATCGAAGAAGCACCACTGTTTTGACCTCACCTGCCCTGCTTGGAAAGGTGTGGATTCGTCAGCAGAGAGCAGATAATGGATGGATCATTTGTTATCTTGGACCGGCTGAAGATTCTGTTAGTAGCACTATAATAACCATACGTTCCACGTCATAAAGCTGATGCTCAGCTGATCACGGCTCAGAGTATCCATTGCCCGTTGGTGTTCATCTGATCAGGTTCGGCAATGTGAGTTTAACTTTTATTCTGGTTCAAAATAAAAGTTTAAACTTTATGAAGTGAAGCGATCTACAGGTTTAGTTCTCTAAATCCATTCTATTCTGAATTGAGAAAAAACTTAGAATGGAAAAAAGGAACGTGATTTCGGATGAGCACGTTGATCACGTGATCGGATAAGCTTCGCCCTGCCTGTGCACGAGTCTCATTTCCCTGATGTCCATGACATTAGTACAAGGGGCCGCAGTCACAAGCTAACAGCGGCTTAGATACCTGCTCATTGACCAACGTTCATGGTTGTCGGCTGCTTTTCGCGTCAATGCCGCAGGCAACCTGACCACGCCGCCGCCCTATCGTAATGCGAAACAAAGGTTTCTACCAGCAATGCCGCGAGGTTGTTTCCTCAGAAGCTTCAGCGTCACAAGGCTTGCGACCCTGACGTCGACTTCAACAGTCGCAATTTTCATTGCAAGCGACCTTTTGTTACATACTACATTACCCGATGTCCATTTCGTTCAGAAGATTCAGTGATACTGAACGTGGTTTCGACAATGGACAGGCACAGGCACCCGGCGTTATCAGTGGCTCAGCTGGATCAAGAAAACTCACGACGTCGTATGCGCATCTCAATGCACGCCCTATTTAGTAATGCGCCCCCGATATAGTTATGAAAAGGTATGTTCGGAATTCTATATATTAATTTCCATGACAGAGAACACGATATGACAACATTACCAAATTGCAGAATCATTTCTTCTCATGGTACCCACTTACATTCAATCAAGTTCAAAAGAAACGGGAAAACAATTGTAATAGGAAAATATTAAGCATATAATGAATAAAGTGCTACTCTAAAACAGGAGGATTAAAGACTTTTAAGAATTTCGCAGTGATGAGGATCAACTTCTTTTCCGTTTCTTTCTTTTTTGAAAAAGGAATCAAATTCTTAATCTGAACAGGTCCAAAAACAAAAGGCAACTTCAACAGGGCAAATGGCTAATTTAACATCTAGTGGCAAGATGCAGGGAGGACAATGCAGGACGACAGATATAATTACTCCATATAATACCTTCATTGCAAAAACTGCATTAGTAGCAGCATGCAAAACAGAGTCACAAAGCATTCAAGCAACCAGAATTCACATCTTAGGACAGTCAGACTTGCAGACGACTATAACATAGGATTTAAAGACAACAAATCACCATAGGCCTTCAAGTGCGATAACTTCTTTTTTTTGAAAGATAAGTGCGATAACTTCTTGACACACTACTACCATGATGGTTGACCCGAAATTAAATAGACACTTGAGTAAGGTAACTTCACGACACATCACTGCCATGATACTGATTAAGTTCGGCATCTTCTTGAAACATTACTGCCATGATTGTGACTTGTCATTTTGTTCTTAAGCTCCTCCAGAAGAGGACAGTGCTGGCCCATGCACATCAAGCTCTGGATCTGAAACAAAGGGGGACAGAGTCAAGCAAAATAGTGGTATGCAGAAGGTGGCAGACAAAAAGTGAATAAGAGAGGATATGTACTTACAGCTGCTTTTCAATTGTTTCTGCGTAGGTGTAGTAAACCCGAGCTGTTGCTGCTGTGGCGTCCTTCCATGGGCCAGCACAGGCATGAGGTTGGCTGATTGCTAATCAGAGTCTTCGTACAAACCGTCATCATCAGAAAGCTCATCAAATGAGCGGATATCCAGCTGGTAGCGCAACATACCACCAATGCCACCAAATCCTCTACAGAACTGTGATCCCTCTTGAGACTTGTTGGTGACAAACTCAAGCGAGCAGCCAAACTTCTTGTATTCATTAGCAAACCATTCCAAGAGAGACATCTTCTCCTGAACTTCCAGCTCAGCATTGGTGGTTGGATCACGGAAATTGCTCTGGTCAGCTTCCTGCTCTTTGTTCAGATGTTTTATAGTAACTTCACCAGAGGCACTGTTCTTGAGCACATATCTGTTGATATCCAGATTCTCCCACACTATCAGGGTCTCCACGGCACCCATTTCAAGTGCCTTCAGGGTGTCATCAACACCAAACACATATTTCCCAGTGTCCTGACTGATCTCTTCAAAGTACTTGCCGATCAGCTTCTTCTCTTGAATGAACTTCACATTTGCTAAGATCTCAGCTGACAATTCAATAGCTTGGTTGAAACCATTTTCACCACCATAAGAAACATCAACCACATTAAGTATCTTTGCTTGAAGTCGCTGATCAAACATGTCAGATTGGCTCAGCTCTGTCTTAAAATCAGCAGAACCAGCAAGAATGAGCCCGGCAACATTAGGCTGACTAGTAGCTGGATTGATGAAAAACTGTGTAGCAAGCTCAGCAGTTTTGCGGACATAGTTGTGGCGTTTCTCCATCCGAAGCCGAGCAAAACGCAAAGCAGACTGTCCTCCTCTACCATGCTTCTTTGGGAGATCAACAGTGAACTTGTGAAGCACTTCACGGGTATTGCCACTTAGTGTGCCAAAAAGAGTACCATTACCATCCATGACAATGAACCCAAACTTGTCATCAGATTCTAAGAGCTCATTTAGAGCCTCAGTGTGGAACTTGTTGTCACAAAGGTATAGCGACACATTAATAGGCTTGAAGGGCTCAAAATCAATAGTAACTTTCTTTTCCTTTCCATCTTCAGTAACAATGGTTCCAGTGTAGAGAACCAATCCGTTCGGAGGCACTTTGTTGTAGAGCTTCAACCTCTGTTGAGCTGAGGTGATGGCAGCCAAAACAGATTGACGATTAACTCTACTCTTGATGTTTGAAGCAGTACCATATTCATCACCTAACATCTTAGCCACTCGAGCAATCTGATCACGTGGAGGCATGATAAGAGAGATCATGCTTGTGCCATTGCCTCTAGCGGACTCCAATGCCTTGATCAGCTTCTTAATCTTCCAAATCTCAATGTTCCTATCAGTCTCATGGCTGTCAGACATCTTGACTAGGTCTGGATGATTAGTCAACCTGTGGAGACCACAAAACACACAAACAAACATAATATGAGACATGAATAAAAACATCAAGCCCAATTCTCAAAGTGAAATGAAAATAGAGAATGCATCATAACAATTGACTATTAGAATTAAATGAATGTTCTCCAAGTTTCGTTAACAAGATTTGCATTTCCAAAGGCCCAGTTGAACCATCATTAAAATCCAAACTAAGGTAACATATAAACAAACAATAAGGAGGGGGGCGGGGGGGGGGGGGGGGGGGGGGAGGGGGTTGATTGAAAAGTGCAACTATTTTAATGGAACTAACATCCTCCCCACATAATTTGTTTGGATTGCCAATATTTCCAGGAATGAAATAGATATATAATATTTGTACTGTGGTACTCAGACACAAGACCAGCACAAGAGTTTTGTAGTGCAAACAGATAAGCTAGAAAAAAAAAAGTTAATATTCGTGTGATTCACTACATGTGTTCCATCTGAGACATCTCAAATTAGTTTGCAGTGTGCAGAAACCATTGTATAGTGAAATCACTTCAGTTAGCTGGCAAATCTAGGTTCACAAACAACTATATATAGAAGTAAATTAAAAGGCACCAAATATGATCCTGCTAACAAAATAAGTAAGAAAATTAGGTATAGAATATAATTCATACAAAATTGCACTTAACAAGGGCCGTAAACTTCTGATATGTTGTCATAACCAACTTTGACAATCCTCCAAGCTCATATCCACTTGCACTGTTTACCTTAGAGAAGGTAACTCTTAAGGAGGAATAGGTTCTATTGCATATCTAAGAAACTTCTAGCTCCCAAGATACTGTTTGGAAATCTAGCAAATTAAGAACAAAAGTACGGGTGGTGAAAAGTAAAACCAAGATGATATGGATGCACTTGTTGAGGTAGACAAATTGCTTTTAGTCAGTGCTTTCTCATGTAAATCTATAGGCTCTCTAACTGGTACTGCACCTACTGGGCTGAACTCTAAATACCAGATAATCAAAATAACATCAATTCATACATTCAGAATCACCACCTCTGAATTCTCAAACATGTATCTAGGGATCGATATAATCTACTCTTTCTTCCACATAACCAATAAATAAACCAAACCAAAACATCGACTAGAAATACCAAGCGCAGCACGGATCCACAAATCTGCGTCCCTAAACACTCGTGGGCAGATGAAGGAGCTGCGGACGGCAGCCCGCCCAAACAGATCGTGCTATAACGACGGCAACAGATCCCAGCACGATCTAGAAATTTCACAAAACCCCAGATCGTCTCAGTACTAGACCCGATCGGATGAACCGCAACCGGCTACGACTACCCGATCGCGACCGAATCTGACGATTACGTCAAGGAACAAACGCGCTGCACGATCCGATCGGATCCGAGCGACACACAAACGACTACATGCCCTGAAGAATTTCGGCGCTGCGAGACGGGATTGAACCGAGGAAGAGCGGATCGGAGCTAGGGTTCCTTACCGAGGAGCGAGGGCCGGCGGCGGAGGCGGAGCGCAGCCGACTTCTCGCGTGTGGAGGCGGGGGGGGGGGGGGGGGTGGGGGTGTTGTCTAAGGGAAACCCTCGCGCCGTCTGGTTGTCGGCTGTTGTGGTTGTGGCCCGATAAGGCCAGGGCAGATATCAGAGCCGCGTCGTTGCGGGCGCGATCAGGTGGCCGCCTGGGCCCGCGTGCAGTGGAAGCGCGTGACTCGGCGGGCAGACCTAGGGCTGCGGTTGACCAGTTCATCGCGTGCGGACTTGCGGTGGCAGGAGGAGCAGGCCAGCAGCCCAAGAAAACACGGACCTGGTGATTGGAACCCAATTTCAGCTAGCAACATTTAAGGCCCAATATGATATATGCACCAAAAAGATCGTCGAGGGCAGATCAATAGCAAGGCCCAAAAATCACCGTACATGTTTTGAATGGCCGATTGACTGCACTGTATAGTACTGCTGATGGTCCTTCAGTAGTTCATACCTCACTTTTGTTTAACCTGTTCCGTACTAGATACCTAGATGAATGAAGACTCCCATATGCGTTAGGATCAGGAAGAAGTGGGGAAAAACCAAACGGGAACAGAAAGGGGAACTGAAGGAAATTGCAAGGAGCAGCAGCAGCAACTCACTGATTACGGAAAACAAAGGTCTTGCCACGGCGGCGCCACTACTGCTACTGCTACTCTAGGGATACTATTAGGGCTGTTCTCCTAGGATGAGCTTACAGACCAGGGGACCGAAGCCTAAAATCAGGTGGCTTGATCATTACATTAGCAACAGAACTGCATTAAGCTAGATACTGTTTAACATCTGAAAAGAGCACTTAAGCGCAAAACGCGCCCGATTTTGATAAGAAGTTAAGAACCTTGGATGCGAAACGGATGCCATCCACAAAGTCTCCAACTTGTCGCTGGAAACGCCGACTTGAACTGAATGGATGCTAACTGACTAAACTGACAACTGAAGACTGAATAAACTGAATGGACTTGCTCTTCAGGTTCAGTGCAGCCTGACAATATGGCCATATCTTTGGAAGTTCGGAAAGTTCCATCACCAAACTGCACGATCGCTTCAGTTGGACAGACGCAGAAAAAACATCAACCCGTGAATAACCAAAGACCCTGATCTCCACTGAGTGGTCAGTCAGGAGGAACGAAGCCGCGCTATCGTTCTAATAGCCTTTTTGAACGAGGGAATTATATTTTAGTTCCCATTACATTGGATGTATCAATTAGAAGTATTAAATATAAGATAATTGTAAAACCAATTGCATAAATGGAGGCTAATTCACGAGATGAATCCATTAAGCATAATTAGTTCATGATTTGATCATATTATGCTATAGTAAATATGAGCTAATGTTAGAATAATTAGGCTTAATAGATTCGTCTCCTGAATTAGCCTCCATTTATGCAATTAGTTTTATAATTAATCTTTATTTAATACTTCTAATTGTTGTCGAAAGTACGTGACAACTAAATTTTAGTGCTGGGAATCCAAACATGCCCACAGCGACGCAGCCTCGCAGCGCAAAAGGTCGAATCGAGCCGCCTTATTCCTTTCCTTCTGGTCAAGCGCGGTGTACTTTCTTCGACTTGTTTCGCAGGGTGATGCGAGCAACGGCTCGCTCGCTCTTTTGGCACCCCGTCCATCCTTTTTTCGGAGTAGCGGTCGCCGTGGATGTTCAGACGTTCAGCCCCCGGATCCCTTTTGGAATACGAAGTTCCTGCTTATATCGCAAGAAACATTATTTTTTCCAAACGTCAACAAAGAATTCATCCGAGTGTAATAACCGCGTCGCATGTGATTCAGCCGAGTTGGTCCTGGTTCCCTTGTTTCAAACACAAAGACCGAAGCGTGTTGTGAACCGTGGCTTATTTTTCTTGGTCTTTTGCTACTGATTTGGAATTGGAAGGCGTGACGATCCTGTGAGCAAACTTTTTAAATGACCGCAAGTGGTGCTCGTGGGCAGTTTCATGCTCTACGGCCCACTACGTAGAGAACAAGGTAAATAGATATAGTACGGGACACTTGCCCCAGCCAGGAAAATCTGCAACTCTACGGCATAGCGCAATCAAGAACAACCCCAACTCCCCAAGTCAACAGCTGAACCTTGCTGCATCTCATTAAGTTTCTTTTTTGTAAAGGAAATCTTATTAAGGTGCTGTTTGTTTCAGTTGCGGTAACCTAAATGGCAACGGGAATGGAATGCGACGGTAACGCAAACAAATTAAGCGAATACATACTTTGTTTGGCTGGCGCAAATGTAACGGGATCCATCGCTGATCGAAGGCCTTCTCTCTCCTCTGGCCATTGTTCCTGTAGTTATGCGCGTATCCTAACGATGGCCACAAGCAACTAGCAGACCTCGACTGAAAACGAGGACCTGATGCATCGAAGTTTGCAGTGATGGTGCTGGCCATGATCAAATCATGGGACATGGATTTCCGAGATTGCCGACGAGTTCTTCGAGGACGCACTCCCCTCGTTCCCCGAGGCGGCGGTGGCCATGGACGGCGGCAGCAGCGGCACAAGCATGAAGCATGGACCTGACTCCAGGCTGCCGACAGCTCTGTTAGCTACAACCATATCTGGACATCTGGCCATCGGATCGAATCCCATCCGACGGGGAAGAAGTCTACGCAACCTCTAGCTACGCGTCGGTCTACATCGCTCCGTAAACTAACTAAAATTCGGATATTTAATACCCTTAACTTTACGAAACCATTCATTTAACCTTCTCACCCGGTTTTGCTACGTGGTTTTATACACGTGGCGTACTGAGCTGGATAGAAACGCTGACATGTTTTCTCTGTACTCTTCTTCTTCTCTGATCCCCCTTCCCTCCCAGTCTCCCACCGGTCCTCCAGTCTCCTACGAGTCCTCTTCCACCGCCTACGATACGCAGCTCCACTGGCTCACCGCCCCCTCCACTTCCACCGGTTCTCTTCTTCCTCTGTCTTGTTGCCGCCAATATCCAATGGTGGAACCCCACTGCGTTGGACCGGCTTTGGGATCCTAATCTGCACATGAAGGATGATCTCGACCCGCTATCGCGGACTTGGAGCATGAGCCTGCTTCGTCACTGGCGTGGGTGGATGGGGCACTTCGTCACAATGGTAGTGGCCATAGATTGCCCTTCCGCTGTTGCGGTGTCGGCCGCTGTGGCACGAAGGATGAGGGCGGCGCGGGAAACGCTCCGACGCGCCGGGGAGGATGAAGGGGGAAGAAGCAGGAGGCGGCACTCGAGGCGTGGCTAGGCGAGTTCGAGGCCGACAGCACCGCGTTTGCCGTCGGGGAGCACGGAGTGCTGCTTGTGGCGCCGCTTCGGGACGCGGAGAAGGAGAGCGCGGCGCTGGGGGGCGCGCGTGAGGCGCTCTGGCGCGCCAATGAGGATGAGAGGGAGAAGGAGCGGGCAGCGGCAGTCGAGTCACGGCTACGCGAGCTTGAGGCCGACGCCGCCGCTCTTGCCGTCGGGGAGCACGGGGTTCTGCTCATGGCTTTGCTTCGGGACGAGGAAGAGGAGAGCGGCGGGCCCGTCTCACGGTGGCGGGGGAGGCGTTCGGGTGCGTTAAGGGGGAGAAGGGCGTCAGAGGCTGGGAGAAGATCAAGAGAGATGGGAGAATAAGAGAGGGGGCGGAGGTGTCACTTACAAACGAGTCCCACATGTCAGATGGTCCACCTCAGCGTTTCTATCCAGCTCAGCACGCCACGTGTACAAAACCACCCAGCAAACGAGCTGAGGGGTTAAGTGAATGGTTTCGCAAAGTTAAAGGCGTTAAATATTTGATTTTTATTAGTTTCTACACGCGCGTATCCGATCACGGCGTGACCTGATTCCAGCTATACCAAAACAAACTGAAACAAACGCAATCTGTTACCCACGTAAACGAATCACGTTACATATCCGTGAACCAAACAGCACCTAAGTTTCGCTGGCGTCACCGCAGCATCCGTGCCGCTCCGTCAAGTGATCTGAAGCCTGCAGATTGATATGCCTTCGAATGCTGCCATTGCTCTCGCTTTCGTACAGAGCTCATCCACAAGATCAGACGAAGACCATACATGACACGACCAGTCAACCATCATTCAAATCGGTGGATCGAGGTAGAAGCAGAGCCTTCCAAACAACCCCGGGGCTCCGGACCGGCCCATTCTTGTTCACCAATAGAAGCCCCTCCGGCCTGTCCTATACGACGGGCCGTGGCGCCAGGTAAGCCTGCTCATCACCCGACCTGAGACAGCCCAGCGTGGGCACGCCAACGTGGACCAGCCCCGACCCGCACGCGCCCTGCCACCCTCACGTGCATCACGCCCGTACATACGCGCCCGTGGGTCCCATCTCACGTGGCAAGCCCCCCCGGGTCTGCTGCCGCTTAGGAGATGCGCGCCTCCTCCCCCGTCGCGCGACGATCCAACGGCTGGCGCTCCGCGCCGCACCGGCCGCGGCTCACGCACTTCGTCCGTCGCTTGCCACGCGGCGGGCGGGCACCGTCCGATATGATCCGACGGCGGCGGTTGCCCTAGAGCTGAAACGGAAAAAAAAAGTTAGGGCGGGTGGATTAGTTAGCGCGAGCGGGTTAAACCCACCCGACCCCTCCCTTATTTCATTCGCTCGTCCCGTAGCCACCGCTTGCTCGCCTCTCCGAACGCAAAGCAAGGAACCCAATTCCTTCCTCTCCTTGCCTCACGCCTCCCCTCCAGGGCATTAGCTGAGCGGCGCGATACCAGGCTGACGGCAGGGATGCAGTCGGACGCGTCCACCTCCCCGCGGCGGCGGAGCACGAGCTGCTACAGCGACAGCGGCGACTCCTCCTGCTCCGAGCCCTTCAGCGAGTGCGGCAGCGACGACCTCTCCTTCACGCCCGCGGCCGCCGCGGGCATCCACCGCCTGCTGCTGTCCTGCGCGGCGGAGGCGTCGGAGGACGCCATCTCGTCCCTCATGGCCGAGCTGGAGTCGCCGGCGCCGTCGCTGGACTCGCTCCGGCGCGCGGCCATGGAGCTCCGGCTGCTGGCCAAGCACAACCCGGACAACCGGGTCCGCATCGCCAAGGCCGGGGGCGTGCGGCCGCTCGTCAAGCTGCTGTCGCACGCGGACCCGCTGCTGCAGGAGCACGGCGTCACGGCGCTGCTCAACCTCTCCATCTGCGACGAGAACAAGGCGACCATCGTCGAGGCCGGCGCGATACGGCCGCTGGTGCAGGCGCTCAAGTCCGCCGCGTCGCCGGCCGCGCGGGAGAACGCCGCGTGCGCGCTGCTCCGGCTCTCCCAGCTCGACGGCGCCGCCGCGGCCGCTATCGGCCGCGCCGGCGCCATCCCGTTGCTGGTCTCCCTCCTCGAGACTGGCGGCCCGCGCGGGAAGAAGGACGCTGCCACGGCGCTCTACGCGCTCTGCAGCGGCGCCCGCGAAAACCGGCAGCGCGCCGTCGAGGCCGGCGCGGTGCGGTCCCTGCTCGACCTCATGGCCGACCCGGAGTCTGGCATGGTGGACAAGGCCGCCTACGTCCTCCACTCCCTGGTGGGCTCGGGCGAGGGCCGCGCCGCCGCCGTCGAGGAAGGCGGCATCCCCGTGCTCGTCGAGATGGTGGAGGTCGGCAGCTCGCGGCAGAAGGAAATCGCCACGCTCTCCCTGCTACAGATCTGCGAGGACAACGTCGTGTACCGCACCATGGTCGCCCGCGAGGGCGCCATCCCTCCCCTCGTCGCCCTCTCCCAGTCACCCTCCGCCCGCCCCAAGCTCAAAACCAAGGTACACACCACCTCCCGCATTCCCGCATCAGCAGAAGCTCTAAACTATTCGCTCATTTGTTCACAGACTAATCCGTTTCCAATCCGTCAGGCGGAGTCGCTGATCGAGATGCTGCGGCAGCCGCGGAGCCCGAGCCTCCGCGCGAGGCCAGCGGCGGTCGTTGCGGCGGAGTGATGACCCGTTCCTCAATCGGGCAAATCCCACCCCCACCTTGGTCGTGCGTCCCAGCCTCCCTTCACTTCTTCGGCGAGACGAGCCGGCGCCGGCCGGCGCGCCCGTGTAAATAGCAAGCAGCGTGTCTGCGTCCGCTAGCGAGTGTACAGTTTCCTCAAGCGAGATGTCGTCCGGAGGACCGAAGAACAGTCTAGCCTCCCTGCAATTTCATCCCTCCCCGCCCAACCTCCTTTTTGTTCCCTTTCCAGTTTCCACTTCCGGTTTGATTGCTTCCTCGCCGCCGGCCGTGGCGAGGCGAAGCAAGGCAAGGGTGTGTGCAGCGAAGCTGCGGAAAAGCTTCGAGTTCGCGTGTGCCCGTGTGTGTTGGATTGTGCTAGTCTCAGTGTGTACGTGTGTGTTCTGCGCCAGGAACGCATCAAGTTGGTTTCCGATCCTGTGGTGGATACGAGAAACGCCTCTGTTCTGTGTGTCTGGTCTCTGAAAAGCACCCGCCTGGTTGGTCGGGAACCTGCTGCGATCAGGATTGGATTGGATCCGGTTGTTCCATCCGGTTTTTACCGTCTCCCTTACGTTCCCACGCGTGGTTCCCCAGCGACGGCGAGTGGTGGTTGCGGTTACTACCCACCACCGTCGGCCGGCCGGGGCGAGGTCCCCTGCTCCGTGGCACGAACGGCGGGCGCTTACCCGTCATCGGTCGTCGCTGGCCGTGACTTGGTAAACCGGCAACCTTTGCCGGTTCAACCGATGGCGATAGCGCGAGCTATTCTAGTGCCATCTTTGTCACCAACTTCGCTGTCCTCTTCGGCGCCACCGGAAAGCAGGTGCGAGCCTCTGCTGCTGCCGCTTCCTATGGTCTAGAAGATGCAGGATGGGGGCGCGGAGTTCCCGTCCCGCCTCCCGGCGGCGGCGGTAAGGATGACACGTTCTTGGCTGGCCCCGTCGCATGCCGATCATTCGTTCGCTCGCAGAGTGCCCCCGCGGCTTCAAGCTGAAAACGACGGTGCCGGTGCTCTCTCTCTGGCACATGAATCTAGCTCGGCTCCGGATATCTTGTGTTCCGGAGGCGTGGAGCGCAGGCCATGCGTGGCGCCCGTTCCTTTCGCTCCCCAATTCTCGTCGTCGCTAGGATCAGTACTGGTATCTTCGGATATCTGAAATCATCATGAGCACGCCAATCGCTTGTCCTATGGAGCTTGGCGTCACCCATCCGCTGCCTGAATGTATCTGCACGGCTGGAAGCCTGGAGTTTGGTATTTTGGGAATGACGTCGATGCATGCCAGGCAGCGACCGGTCAGATATTTCCTTCCGCTACCTCACCGAGCCGTTCCTTCACCTAGCAAACGAGATCATTTGCGCAGGACGCAACCATTGCTGGAAAAAGAAAGTTCTATGTGACGTGTTCAACAGGGGAAGGTCCAAGCTGGGTAGCACGAAAAAGTGAAAATCCAGTACAAGTAACCACCTAGCTAGGGTGGGTACTCGGACGTGAATGTTTTTTTTTTTGAGTTCCCGCCTTGCTCGCTCACAGCCCGATGTGATTTGTGGAGCTGTACTAGTGTACCAAGTGCGACTCATTTGCACTGCTTGTACCTTGAACTCAATTACCTTATCTCCAGGGCTCTTTCCAGATTAGTTAGTTAAACTTACTCGTGCGTCGTTGGCAACTCCCACTAGTTGTGCACTCGTGATCTACCGGGAAAGCCCTCGGGAATTCTTGCTCTGCAGCCATGGACCTGTCACTGAGAACATGCACGGCTCGTGATCTCCTAGTGTACAGTCACCCACACTCCCGTGCATAATTGCAGTTTATTTCATTATCCCACGGGTTCCTTTATCTCAAGCAACGGGAGCCATTTCCTTCCGAACGGAACAGGAAATTAACGCGACGGGAGCCACCACCAACCCAGCGCAGCGCAACTGCGCAAGGCAGTGGCTGCCGCCTCCGCCGCACCCACGCACACATGCCCCTGCCGGCCGGCGCCCCAGCGGGCACGTGACGCGAGCCGCGCCCGCCCTCCTCGCCCCCCACACCGGATCGCGCGCCCGGCCCCCGGCGCCGGGCGCGGCGCGACACGTGTTAGGCCCGCCCCCGGCTCGGGCCCGCGAGCGGAAAGGGACGCAGACGCCTGGCGAGTGGCGAGGCTCCACTGCGCCTTTCGCTCGCCAGTCGCCACTACGGACGCCGGCCTGAGTATCGCTGTTGCTGTAGTTGATGGGAGCGCCGGCCACGGCGCGGGCGCGGGGCGCCGAGAGCGGACTGCGATGATGGACCCGGGGCGCCGGGGCGTGCCGGTGCCCAGCACCATGATGGCGCCCGCGCCGTCCTCGTCCGGAGCTGCTGCTACACTTGGGGAACGGAGAGCCAATCATGTGGCGCCACATGCGCCTTTTCTTTTTGTTATCGAAGGTTGTTGGATGCCGGAGCTGAAACGGAGATTCTTCCTGCCCGCTGACGCGCGTCGTGTGCGCTCTGTGCTTCTGTCGCAGTGCGTGCGAGCTTCCTTTCGGGTTGCCCGGCAACCCGGGGTAACGCGGCCTGAGCCTGGCGTTCCGGAGTCAACGGGCACGTTGCCATGTGTGGCGGCTCGCCATGCCATGAGCGACGTTTCACCACGAACGCTGGGAGAGGAACGTGGTTGACCGCGGCAAACCTTGGACAATTCCCTGCTCCCGCCTGCAGCTCTGCCTGCCGTGCCGTCTCCCCAACGCTATGCGCCTCCGCACGTTCCCGTCAACGCGCTGCACATTCTGTTGCTAATGCCGCATGCGTGATGGAAAGAGATGCGAGGGAGCAGGCAGCCATGGCGCGCGACGGGAGGGCGATTGCGGCGAGCTTGGACTCTTGGTGGGCGTGCGAGGTGAATGCAGAGTGGGGCCGTCGCTGATGGGTAGGTCGCCTCTATGGAGGTATCCCGCCACGTGGCGGCGAGGCTATCGGGCGCCCCACGATGGATGTGGACGCGCCACATGCACGCACGGATCACCGGCGAATCAAAGTGCCATGGCGACGACCTACCATTCGTCGTAGTAGCTAGCATGGCCCATGGGAATCGGAAGCAGGGCCCCGCCCTCGACCGACCAAACCAAGGGCAATAAACGCGCCGATCAGTGGCCGGCCGCGCGGTCGATCCGTAGCTCGTGGCGCTGCCTCCTCGACGCCCCGCGCCGGCGACGCTAGCCGGCGCGGCCGCGCCGCCGCCTCGTGGCTCGACCGGTTTGGGGCAGCTGCGACCGCCACACGGGCCGCGATGATTGACCCGGCGGCGCAGATAATTGCCGTCGCCGTCGCCCAAATGATTCGTGCCAATCTCGATCGATCCATAACTACAACCAAGACGCTCACTTTCCCGTACCGGCCGATGCTGGTCCAGGGGACGAGTTTAAGCGCCCTTTTGAATTACGCGCGCGCGTCCTTCCCGTTTCTTTTGCGAGTTAAGTTAGGCGTACGGCCACCGCTGCTGAGAACACTGCGGTCACATCAGATCATCATTTGCCCGTGGAGAAGTGCGGCAAGCGACCAATTTCATCTGCTGACATTTTTTTTTACTTTTGCGATGCGATTCTGCAAAGTTGAAAAATGAAACACACTGGTGTGATGAGCTGGAAACTAGTGTTTCTTGAGTATTTTACGTTTTCTGGTTTGCTTGAACACTGAAAAGGAATGGCGCCACCTGTTTGTGCAGAATCAAGACGTGTGTCAACGATGCACGCTTTTTGTGGAGCTTCGTTCAACGGGGGCGCCGATGGTTTGAGCTTGGAACTGTGAATTTTCTATTCGGGGCTTATTATTGGCCACAGTTATACGTCTGAACATTTCCTTAGTCGCGTTTGATCTCTCTTCGTACGCGGACGCCTCGACTGACCGCAGCCTGCAGGCGCTACGATTCGTGACGCTAGGCTTCGGAACTTGTCCAAGGAGACCGCTTCTCTTTCATGTGCCGTCGCATTGAACTTTGAATTCTTAGCACAATGACATTGTCCACATGATCACAATAATAGGCATCATTAGCACTACATTATTGGCAAGTTGGATATTGACGTCGGCCGTTCAAATCATGCACCGTCCCTGACCTTGCTTTTTTTTTCTGTCTCTCTTTTAGGTGTTCAATGATGCAAGCACGTCGTAATAAGATATTTGATGAATTTGTGCTAATGCTAAATCACATGGAACACTTCTTTTTTTTTTAGAAAAAAAACTCGAGATACGGTTCCATGATGCACTAATTTCATAGTGGTGTATTCTCATGTGCAATAATTTACTCCAATTAAGAAAGGTTTGATCGATCAGATCGGGAGCATTCAACTACCGAAACAGTAGTTTAGTACGCGGCTCTGAATTGTATTCAGAAACGACAACTGTTCCTGCATGTACTGTTCAGAGTTCAGAACCAGATCGTGTGATGTTTCAAACATTTGACAACACCCAAGAGACAGGCTGCAATTTGAGTTTCTGACATGTCGCTCGGCCACCTGAATATGGTTACTACAGTTTTTGTTTACAACTCAAAACAATTTCCTCATCATTTTATAACAAGTTGGTCAGTTCAATTGTTGTTTATCTTCCCCAGGTGTTACATCTGCTGTCATGTTAGAAAATACCGTACGACTTCCTGTACTACTGCTGTGATTTATATGCAGATACTTCTAGGGAACCGCAACAAAAACTGATCAAATCCAAGAAGATTCCTGGTGTTTCATACTGCCACCCTCTCCTACATTTTCTTGCTCTCCTGTCCAAGATCTGAGCTGTCACTGATGCGCATGTCCCTCTGCAGACCTACAGGTGTAGCTGTCCTGTCAGCATAAGAAACTAGCGCGAGAAAGAGAGATCTGGGCAGAATTATATAGGGGCTACACATCATCTGAGCCTTGCCCGCGACACGGCACTGCTAAACAGTAAACAACTAATGGCATGTCTCTGCAGCCTTTCATTGGTATAATCCCGTGCAGATCTCCGTGCAGGCTCTCACAAAAAAATGAAGTCTCTGTAGCTTTCTGAGGGGCTGTTGCATGAGAGATGGAGAAGGCAAGATCTCTTGGTGTTTTGGATCCTCACAAATCGGCTGCGTCGGATAAGTCTTCGCAGTGGTTGGGATGACAGGGAGATCGCTCAAGATGGCTGTGTTTGCGTCGAAATGTGATGTGCCATTTTTGTGACGAGTTAGAGTGCCAAGTTCGCCCGTACAATCGGTGGTAGTACTTGTTTTGTTGGTGCCAAGATCGATTCAATTATTTTGACAAGCTTTGTGTTGTCGGTGTCGGACATTATACATGCATCTGTGAATCTGTGATATGTCGAATACGTGGAAGGCTGCCATGAACGGTCAGCTTGCAATAATGCATACATCAATCTGAAGCACTGCTCAAAACTTGATAATAATTTTGTAGGAAAAAAGAAGGTCCCACTAGACGCAACTTTCAGCACAAAAAATGCTTGTATAGAATTACTGTGTACCAATCAAGAATTTCTTCTTGGAAAATATCCCAATCAAGAAGACTATGACAGACAAAGTGATACAAAAAAGTATAAAGAAACAACAGGAGATAACGTGATCCTGGGTAGACTATATTTTTAGACTACAAAAGACCAAAGATTGATGAGAAAAAACATCCATGAGAAAAGGACTGCACCCCCTCCTATCTGAACAGAAACGGGCCGTTCAGTTTCAGGTGATGGAATTCTTGGCACCTAACCAAGTGTGCATGGACACCACCATCGCTGATATTCCAAAGCAAAACACCCACATCTCTTTGTGGCTAAAATAAGCACGCACAGAAAGCACACGTACTACGCTATCCCTAAAGAAACACAGAACAAAAACGCTTCTGGAAGTTTACCACCGCACAAAGAAACAGAACATAGTTGCATCTTTATCATTTTCAGTGTTATTCAGTCTCCCATACGCGGGCACCGTATCGCCGTATGGGATTTTCGGCCAGGGGCGATGAACAGCGCGTCTGATGGACGGCGATGAGCCTGCGATGTTTAGTTTATCGGGCTCAGAAAAAGGAACACAAAAAAGGTGAGCAGATACGGCAGCTTCGGTGACGCACTTCAGTTGTTAGCGAAGCAACGTCTCTGCTTCTCCTCTCCCTGTCCCAAAGTTGTTGGGCTGTAGGTGATGCGCGCGTCATGAAGACGACGCTTCGAACGAATCCTGAAATCTTGAGGGGAGTGAGGTGATCGGCGAGGAGTTTTTTTTTTCTGTGCTGGACTGCTGGTGGAGAGCTCGTCGGCAGCCAGAGCGGGAGGTCTGGCTCGCGCTCTGCAGGCTGATGCAATGCATGAACCGTGTGGGTGGACGGCAGCCACAGAGAGTGGTGGTGGCTACTTCACTTTCAGTCACTCCATGAGGCGGAGGCCTTTGCGTTGAGACTGGGCATGCTTGCATGGGAAATGTACCGGTCCGTCAGTGCCTAACCTTGTCGTGGTTGCGGCGGCGGTCGTCTCAATCCCATCATCTTTTCAGGCCTCCCAAATCTGCAAACTCGGAGCCAGTTAATCCTGCAGATCGTGAAACGGGAGCATCGCAACATTCTTGACAAGATCTGCGAAGTTGTATCTCATTGGTACCTGCTGTTCTACGGTTCTACTTCAATTTCGCCGTCGTTGTCTCGATCATTTCTTTCAAAAAATTTCTGGTTCTGCATCACTTCTGCCAACTCACAACTTTCTGAAGTTTTCAGGTACACACAAGAAGAGTATGGTGTGACCGTGTGAGGAGGATGCAGATAGAGACAGAGACAGATCCTACTGTCGGCTGGATGCTTCTCAAATCCCCCATCGTGGATAGCAAGCGAGCTGTGCGGTACAGTGCTACCAGTAAAGTCTACTGTTGCGTCCATTCTTCGAGTCACCCAGAAGTGACACCCTGCCAATTGTCGTCGCTACGGAAGAAAAAAGCGCTCAACTCCATGCTAGACTACGGCGGCGGCAGATCGTATGATCGCATCGGACAGCAACCCTAACCTCCATTCCTCCGGATAATTCCAACAAAACGGCAGCATGTTCCAGAGTTTAAAGTTTTAACCAGGGCGCGGGGTAGCGTGATGATTTCGCGGATAAATTTGACCGGATTTGGTTTCAGTTGAGAGAGTGATGGATGGCGTCTGATGGAGCTTGACGCATCTCGCGGGAACACATCGAAACAACTGGCGGCGTCGTAAGCGTCAGTCGTGGGTCGAGTGATACTACCCCTCTCTCTCTGCTCTCGCTTTCGAGCGCGACGTGCTCGCTCGCGCCCATATCCTCCTGCGCCCGAGGGTCAGGGCACGGGCCAATTCGAGCGCGCTGGCCGCCCCCCATGTCCCGTCCATCTCGCGTCGCGATGGCACGGAGCGTTGAGAGGAACGGCGAACGGGCGCAGGTGGCAGGAGCGCCGTCCAGTTGCATTGCAGAGCGCGGAGAAGCTATGGCCATCTGGTGCCGGCGGCCGACGAGCGGTTCTGCTCGCTCGTATGAACAGGAAAGGCTGGACGAGGATGCCGTATACTTTCGTGGAAACTGGCGAGGTCTTCGACATGAGATCGGGAGCAATTATCCCAGCGCTTTGGCGTTCGAGTTACTTTAAACCCACCTGGGTTTTTCCTCCAGATCTTTAGTTGTTTATCCTTGCAAAAAACTGGTCAGTTGCAGAGAGAAGCTATGATTTAGGGTTCCGTTCTTGGAACGCGCGAAGTCGAAAGAAAACTGACGAAATCCTAGGATGGGCCGGGGCGCCTCAGATGGCAGGTCTGCGCCTGGATCAACTATAGGCCCATAGTACGGTCCTGTCGTGATGGGTTGAGAAGATGTTGGGTTTCCTTAACAAAAAAACACGCGGGGTCAGAGCCCAACATTTCCTGCCCGTTGTCTGTCGTCAGGCTTGGAAAATGAGGCCCAAACTCTCGATTTGGCCTGAGCGAGATAAGCCGCAGACAGGGATGTACTATGCAGGCGTGTCATGTCGAAAGAACATTGTCTAAAGAAAATATACTACGCGCCAAAACAAAAGATATACTAGTGATCAGTTCTTTATAGAAACGTAATGACACCATACTCGTCTAGAAAGAGCTAGATATGAACTACACTCCACTATGGAGCCATGGAGGTGTGCAATTGAAGACAGGAACGCATCATGTGGAACATTAAATTCTCACTCCAAATTCTTCTTGTGCAATATTTATCTCAAAATGTAGTTTCTATAAATATTTTGTAGACCATATGAGATCCATGTTGTAAATGTTGCCGATTTATGACGGGAGGGAGTGTTCCTTTAGCTTGATTTTTCTTCTCTCCTACGTATCGAGGCTAAATACAATTTTCTTTTAGTAGAACACTGCTGTGCATTTTCATCTGTAACATCAACCTATGTTAATAACATGTGGGATGACATTGACATTGGCTAACAGTGTCGATGAAAATTGCTCTCAAGCGGTGGTACGTGTGGGAATTCTCCTTTGCTTTGCCCGCGACCCCTCTCTTCTAGAGACATCGTAGACTCGTCGGAAAAGAAATCGTGTACGCGTAGCAGCGCCTTTACGTCGCGAAATTGCTTCTGCGGCCGGGTTGACGGCGCGCGGGGATCGTGTGGTTTCTTTCCATACCCAAACTCGACCTCGACACGCACGCACGCGATGGCGCATGTGGCGAAGACGTCCCTCGCGACGTCCTTCGAGAACACGGTGGAAGTGAAAGTGAAGGCGTGTAGCTTTGGCCCCGGACCTGCACCCACGCGCGCAACGTCGCCACGCCGGAACGAGCACCCACGGGCGCACGGCGGAACCAGCGCCTGCCAAGCGCGAAAACAACGCCACGCGGTGGACGCGCACTCGCGCGCGTCCGTCCGTCCGCGCCACCTGCCCCGGCGCCATGCGTCGCGCGCTATTCCGGGCCTCCAGAGCCGCCGCCGGCGCCGCCAGGCGCCAGACGGGGTGGCCTGGGCGGGGGCGGGTGGCGCGAGCCGTGTGGTGGAGCGGACCTGCCCGTGCCCCGTGCACTGCGGCGCCTGCCGAAACGGTTGCCAGAGGAAAGCGGTGGCCGGTGGGCCTCGAGTCTGAAGACTGGAGAGAATATTCGGGGATTCGGCGAACGATTCCGGCAACGCGGCATCCTCTGCGGCCGCGGTTTTGGTCAGATACTCGGATGCCAATATGCGGTGCCGGTTTCGTCCAAGTTAACGGTGCAACTAATCTTGCTTAATTAGGTTAATCACCGGATATTTGAACGCTGAAGATAAGATAGATGACTGGCTAAACGCTGGGAGGGGACGCCAAGCACACGCTAAGCCAATCTGCCTTTTGTAAATCTACGATCAGGATAGGCGTCATGCGCACTGCGCAGGCTACTTCAGTAGTAGTACTTCCCTACTTGAAATAAACAAAGATCAAGTCCTCAAGGTCGGCTGCGAATCGAATCAAGATAGACACGTTGTTTTTGTACAGAGCTTTGGTCGTGCTACTGCCACAGCTAAATGAGAGCAGCTCGTTTGATGAGGGTAATAACAGCTGCAGGTATGATTACACACCTGCAATTTCTAAACAAATACACACTGAGATTTCATTAAGCATTTTTCAAATAAAATCACAAGGGTTTAAATTTCCCCTCGTTTTTATTCGTCTAAATTAGAAGACACGCACACCTTTTGCGTTTTCTTGAAAAAGCACAAGGCTGACAGGGAACCGGATAATTTCCATTCTCAGTCAGTCAAGTCACGAGGAAAAGCCGTGAAGAAAAATCAAAACGAGAAAGAAAAGCAACAACAAAAAACGAGTAAAACAAAAAGGAAATGGCCAGCGTGCCCTAGCTTCAATTCCGGGCCTCCCCTTCCCGTGCCTTCCACCAGCCAGCGCCGCTTCTTCCTTGGAACCCCCCACCACCGCTCGTTTATACGCCAGCGACGCCGCCTCCCCCCTCCTCCCCCTCCCCGAGCAAAGGCGAGCGCGAGAGAAACCTGAAGCCACTCCCCACCCCGCTTCCCCCCCTCGTCGCGATCTCCTCACATGGCAGTGCTGCGCCTCCGCGAGCCACTCAAGAGGAACGGCCCCTGCTTCTGCTTCTCCGACCCCTGTCCCTGCGCAGACCCGCGCCGCCCCAGCCCCGATCTCGCCGCCCCCTTCCCCTATCTCCGCGTCCATCGCACCTGCTCCTGATCCCACTCTCTTCCTCGCCCTCCTCGCGCCGTGATTCTACTGCCGCGGCTTGTCTCCCGGTTCCTGCTAGTCTCTGAGTTCTGGTTCCGTCTCGCGCCGGTCTCGCCATGGGGAAGAGTGAGTTTCTCTTGACGCCGATCGATTGGAAATGTTTCGTGTGATGGGCGGTACTGGTTTTGATCGATGATTTGGGGGGACTCGGGTTTGTGCAGGCAAGAAGAGCAAGGCCCGCGGCGGCGGGGACGACCTGCTCGACAGCAGCGACGCCGACAGCGTGGGCTCCTCGTCCACCGTGCTGTCGGATCTCTCCATCTCGTATGCCACCGAGCACGTCAATTCGCAGGAGTTCGTCCTCGACAAGTACATCGACGACCTCTACGAAAAGAGGTCCGGGTTCCCCTTCTAGCCTTCTCTAGCATTTCCTTGTGATCGTGTGCTGTTCGGGTGCTGATGGTGTCATAGGCATTTCTGCTCTGGTGCTGTTTACTTCGATTTCATAGGCTGTGCTTATGTGTATATATAAGTGGTTTATGATGTGGCATCGTATTGTAACTGGTAGGCCTATCTTAGTTGTCTTGGTAATTTGCTTTTGTTGGTTGTTCGCATGATGCTCTCTACTTAACGCATGGCTCTCTGTGGGACGGTTGTTTGCTGTACTTAATTGTAGCTCTCTACTTTTGCAAGTTCTCATGTTACAAACTCTTTATAATTTGAAGTATGCACTCTTCTGTAACTAGTTTGGGTACTTGATAGTGTATTTTTTGTGGATGAAAAGTTGCTTTGTCCCCTTGTTTCATGGTGGAATTGCCCGCGCTGGCTGGAAAATAATAGGAAGCAATTAATGACAGTAGAGTACCCTTCATGTTTCTTTGTTAAACTAGCTTCTCATTCATGTTACATTTACACTATATCATGCTTAGCAAAAGCGACACCAAACAAGATGAAGTTGTGGAATGTGGCCATTGATTTGGTGCCAAATGGTTAAGTAGATTCCCAATTTTCACTTGGAGGTGGTACTAAATTAGAATAGTTAGATTGGAAATTACTTTCCTAGTTGTATGTTCAGCTGTGCCGTTGCCCTTGGAGATGTTACTAAGAAACAATAGGTAAAATATTGGAAAATTACTTTCCAGAGGGTGAAGTTGTATGTTCAGCTGATGCTTTATTGTTTCTGCAGTGATGTCTAAAAGGTGATGGGGACAACGTTATTGTTTGTGTGTATGGTTATGTGTATTGCTTCCTTATATCGCTTCTGGGGACACCATTTCCGAATTGCTATATTTCTCTTGACAATAATTGATCATGGTTATTAATGTTGTTCTAATAATTAACACTAATTGAGCATGGACATTAACCTCTGCCTTTTCATTAACTCATTGTACTGATGTTACCGTTTGTATCTCATTCAGGGGATCTACAAGAGAGGCAGCATTGGTTAAACTGGTTGATGCCTTCGAAAGTTTTATGCTTCATGGTCTTGTGGAGAACAAGTATGTTATAAGTTTCATTATCAGCCTGAAGTTCCGAAGTGTTTCATGCAATTTTTTGGTTATTTATCTGGAATTAATATTGTAAATTGCATATCTAAATTATCATGAACCCAACAAACTGACCAAATATTACATCGTTATGTTCTATTTTATCAAGATGGCTCACTTTAGATATGGTATGTGTTATCTTAATCCGCTTGGTAAAATGAATAATCATTTTTTGTTTTTATGCTTTTGAAGGTATGCCACTCTTCTAAGTCAATTCAACAATTCTGTGAAAAAGGGATCTACTAAGGAGGTTTTTCTGGCATCTCGTGCCATCGGTTTGTATCATGTCCTTGTTCACACCTTGTAGTTCAAAACAAATACTGTTGTTTTGTGACACCAGATTTGGCTGTTTTCTTTTGGAACATCCAGGGTTATTGGCCATTACGCTCGGTGCTGGGAGCAGTTCGCATGAAATTATGGAGGAGTCACATCCCCAACTTTGTAGAGTACTTCAAGCTTGGTCCGATGCCTCAAAGATGATATCTGTATGTGTTCATTTGTGTCTCGTTTGGCTTCCAATCCTTTTTTGCACTTTCAGGGAAGTGAAGTTAAACTGACCTTCTTTAGGCACTTGATTGTTTGGCTGTCATCACATTTGTTGGTGCAACTGATCTGGCTGAAACAGAGTTATCCTTGAAAGCCATGTGGGATGTGATTCATCCAAAGTCTGGTTCAAATGTAAGTTTCTCCATTTACTTGTTATCATGTTTCACAAGCTAATTTTCTAGGATGATTGAATATGTCTGGAATTTCTGCAGGTGGGAACTGTCAGGAAACCTAAGCCTCTTGTGTTAGCAGCTGCTATATCTGCATGGACATTTCTCCTAACTACTATTGGTTCATGGAGGATAAATACTGACAGCTGGAAAGAGTCAGTACTCTGCTCTGTTTTGCTCCTGCGTATGTGTCCGCACTAATCTATTAATGGATTTACCTAACTTGCCTTTCTTCTACTTTCTAGGCCCATCGCGTTTCTCTCTACTCTTTTAGAAGCAGAGGATCGTGCTGTTCGAATGGCCACTGGTGAAGCATTGGCTTTGTGTTTTGAGTTAAATCTGCTTGATGTTTCTTCTTGTGAAGATGGCGATGCCAACACAGGAGGAACTGGTGGTTCTAAGAACAAGCTTTTCTTGGATATGCAAGCTTTAAAAGCCAAAATATCTGGTCTAGCCTCTAATCTCTCCGCAGAGGCTGGAGGGAAAGGTGCAGACAAGAAAAACCTTACTGATCAAAGAGACTTGTTTCAACGAATCTTGGATTTTGTCAAGGTCTGTCCATATCCGATCCAGCTAGGTCTTCAAATTCTTTGTTCTGTTTCACTTATTATCAATAGTCATTTTTACAGTATGGCGAATGCCCTGAAGAATCAATTAAGATTGCTGGAAAGCGTGATGTCTTAAGGGTTTCATCATGGTCTGAACTAATCCAGGTTATTGTTTCTCCCTCTCTCCTTGATTTGCATATAATAGTGCATATTGTGTCATGTTCTCATTAGCTATTCTTTTTTCCTTTGATAATCAGTTGAATTTCTTAAAGCGGTTCCTTGGGAAAGGCTTTCTGAAGCATGCGAAGGTTACTATCTCTTGAGTGTTTTTTTTTTTACTTCTCAAATTTGCTTGATGATATGACAAGCCTTGCCATTCTTTTAAATACAGGAGAATGGACTTCTTCAAGATATATTTGATATTAAGGTTGACACAACCGAAACTCTGTCATCCACTGATAAGGTAAGAAATCTGTTCTAGAAACGATCTAAGTTGCAAAGGTAGTTATAATGTAGGAAATTTGTGAGAGTTGAACATTATTTTTCTATTAGCCCGTGCCAGTTTGAGATAAAGCTACCAGATGGTCTTTTAATTGATGACTTGCATACAATTCCCATACCTTTAGCACAAATTGACTATATCCAGGATAGAAACAAATAGGGCATAATTGGATTGAAAGGCTAGCAAGACAGGGTGTAATAGCTTTCCTGGGTTATTTAAAAGGCTTTCATTGTCTTATTTTAGATATGCCAAGATACAAGGGTGATTGTGAAAAGTAAGGCATAAAGTAGTGTCCTTGATTGCTTCATTTAATCTGGTTAGCCTGAGGACAAGAAAAATGCTTTGCTGCAATTTCCTGTGATTTCAGTCATAGAAACAAGCCCAAAAGTAATTATTGGCTTTGCTAGCACCCCATGTAGTAAAACTGCAAAAATCACCTTTCTGAAAATAATATGGACCTGGTAAGTGTTGATTTGTCTGCTTGCATAAACTGTTCAAACTTGATTCCTTAAAACCATCCACATCTTCTCTTATCTACTCACGTTTCTATTGCTGATATGTCTATTCTCTTGGGTTGCTATTAGTTTTATATGATTTTTGATCACTAACAACCCAAACTTCTGCAGAAAATCTTTAGGTCTGAAGAAGAAAAAGAAAGAGCTTTGAAATTGAACAAGGAGCGTCGTCTAGCCCAGGTAATGCTGATGTCATTTTATGTGAAAAATTCTCTTGCTTAACAGCCATGTGCTATTGACTTGCTCTTCTTCAATCTCAATCATAATAACTAAAATGATTTTTACTGTAACCGGCATGGTACCTTGATGATATAAAGCATCCTATATGGATTATGCATTTCCATGTGACAGCTGTTTAGGATAAAAACTAGCAATGGCAAGAATGCATAGTGTACTAATACTGTCAATGCTTTGATCATTTCAGGCGAGGAAGAACGCTGCTATGTTGGTCGAGTAACAAGGTTACAAGGATGAGAAAACAACAGCCATTCTGTGTCTCTCTTTATATCTGAACATTTATCCCTGTAAACTACTGTTAGCACAACCCATTGGAGCTTGTGCGTTCATGATAGTGTACGTGATGCAAGAGTAATATTACACTACTGTTGGTGCATCTGGAACGTCAGATAGCATGATTTATGCGGGAATATAGTTATCAAGTTTCTTTGTAGTTGTCTACTTTCACGGCAGGTTTTGTTTGAGGGTCTGCCCCATTCTAAGATATGTTGATATGTTGTCGCAGACAGTTACATCACTCTGATCCATGATGATATATTGGTATCGCTTGAGACATGTTTTATTCGTCATTCTCTTTCTGCGAGCCTTACCTTTAAGGAGGGGAGATGTGATTCTTTTCCCATAACGGGCGAGGTAATATCATTATTGAAAGTAACGTAATTACGAGTGCACGACGAGATTTCGTTTCACCAGGCGTTTGTGGTTCAGCATGCCCTAGCAGGCTAGCACGAGTGTGTCAAAACACCATCGCTCGAGAGGATCCGAGCATAATATGTGATGAAGTGGGGCCATTCTTTATTATGTTGGAATTCGGTTGCACGAGTATCTATTGATGATACGTACGCCATTTACGATACATCTTGCCTGTATTGCTGACTTGCTGTGTCTGTAAATTCTTTCGTTTCTATTTGCGAGTATACTCCTGTGCTTTAGGATGGAAATGCTGTCCAATGAACAATGATGAATGATACCGAGCAAGACGAGCATTGTGCAAGATAAATCCGAATAGAACTCTGATTTGATCTTCAGTGTGCTTGCTCTCACTTGACGATTATGCTCACCCACACCCCTGCTGTACAAATGAGGTAATGGATTTTACACCAATGATGTTTGACGGGGGCGTCTAACCGTGTAAAGAAAAACTGTATCAATTGATTCATGTGTAGCAGCCTCTATATGCATCAGTTGCTGCTGTCAGGCCGTCCCAAAATCACACTGGTAAACTACATTGGGCAGTCCCAGGATGTCCCTCGTCTCTGTGTAACAGTCCATTTGCCCCTGCAGTCTGTAACTGTAAGAAAAGATGATATTGCTTCAGAGGCAGTTCTCATGATAAGCAAAAACCCTAAACAAAGAAAGAAATGACAACAGCCTACCATTTGATTTTGCAAGTTTTGTATTTGTTCGGATGAACACTGCCGTTGCCGGTCCCAAGCCCGCGATGAGAAAATGTGGAGGGTTGTGTTAGGTTTGGCGAACCAGCGTAAAAAATCAGCCACTCTAATGGAAATGAAACCCATAAGAAATTCGTTGGGGCGTAACCCTCTTAGCGACGCGCTACATCGGAACCCGGGTGTGGTGTTAAATGGGCAAGGGCCGGGTCGTCTTCCCCTTAGGGGCGCGTCGTATCGTGATCCGGGTACGATGATAAGTGAGCAAGGGTCGGGTCGTCGCAGCCTCTGTGGCGCGCTACATCTGCGCCCGGGTGTAGTGAAAAATGAGCAAGGGTCTTCGCATTTCTCTCGACGGGTGCGAAGGGTAAGGAAGCTAGCCGAGCCAACTAGGATTCGTCTAGGTAGTTGGAACGTAGGGTCTCTAACAGGTAAGTTAAGAGAGCTAGTCGATGTAGCAATTAGGAGGCGTGTAAATATTCTATGCGTGCAGGAGACTAAATGGAAGGGCCAGAAGGCGAAGGAAGTGGAGGGTTCTGGCTTCAAGCTTTGGTACACGGGGACAACCTCGGGTAGGAATGGTGTAGGCATCTTGATCGATAAGAGCCTTAAGGATGGAGTTGTAGATGTTAGGAGGCAAGGCGACCGGATTATCCTAGTGCGGTTGGTTATTGGAGATTTGGCTCTGAATGTGATCAGTGCCTATGCTCCTCAGGTAGGTCTTAGTGAGAGCTCCAAGAGTCAGTTCTGGGAAGACCTTGATAGCATGGTTAGTACCGTGCCTATCAGTGAGAAGCTCTTCATAGGAGGAGACCTCAATGGCCATGTGGGTGCGACTAATGTAGGATATGAGCGAGTACACGGGGGTTTCGGGTATGGTAGTAGGAACGAGGGGGGGGAGGATGTTTTGAATTTTGCGTTGGCCTACGACCTGCTGTTAGCGAATACCCTCTTTAGAAAGAGGGAGTCCCATCTAGTGACCTTCCATAGTGGACAATACTCGAGCCAAATCGATTTTATCCTTGCTAGGAGAGAGGATAGACGTGCCTGCTTAGATTGTAAGGTGATACCTGGGGAGTGTGTTGTCCCCCAACACAAGCTTGTGGTGGCGGATTTTCGTTTTCGGGTACGTGCCCACCGGGACAAACGTGCCAAGATTGCGAGAACGAAGTGGTGGAAGCTTAGAGGGGAAGAGGCTCAGACGTTTAAGGAGAGGATGCTAGGCGAGGGGCCTTGGGAAGAAGGAGCAGATGTAGATGATATGTGGCTAAAGATGGCGACATGTGTTCGGAAGGTGGCCTCAGAAGTGTTTGGTGTGAGTAGGGGAGGCAAGCAGGAAGTGAAAGAGACTTGGTGGTGGAATGACAAGGTGCAAAGGGCTATTAAGGAGAAGAAGGAGTGTTTCAAACGCCTTCACCTCGACAAGAGCGCAACCAACATCGAGGGATATAGATTAGCGAAAAGGTCTGCAAAGCGAGCTGTAAGTGTAGCGAAAGGTCAGGCTTTTGATGACCTGTATCAACGGCTAGGTACGAAGGAAGGAGAGAAGGACATTTATAGGATAGCTAGGACCCGCGAGAGGAAGACAAGGGACATAAACCAAATCAAATGTATCAAGGATGGGACAGGTCGACTTCTGGTGAAGGATGAGGAGATCAAGGACAGATGGCGAGAATACTTCGACAAGTTGTTTAATGGGGAACATGAGGGTCCTACCTTCGAGTTGGATGACTCATTTGATGATACCAACAGACGCTTTGTGAGGAGGATTCAGGAGGCAGAGATCGGGGAGGCTTTGAAGAGGATGAAGGGAGGTAAAGCGATGGGTCCCGATGGCATCCCCATTGAGGTGTGGAGATGCCTGGGCGAGAGGGCGGTAGTATGGTTAACTAAGCTTTTTAACCTAATTTTCCAGTCAAACAAGATGCCGGAGGAATGGAGGAGAAGTATATTAGTACCGATCTTCAAGAATAAGGGAGATGTTCAAAGTTGTACTAACTACCGGGGGATTAAGCTGATGAGCCATACGATGAAACTTTGGGAGAGGGTTATCGAGCATCGTCTAAGAGGATTGACAAGGGTGACCCAAAACCAGTTTGGGTTCATGCCTGGGAGGTCGACCATGGAGGCGATTTTCTTAGTACGACAGTTGATGGAGAGATATAGAGAGGAGAAGAAGGACTTACACATGGTCTTTATTGACCTAGAGAAGGCGTATGATAAAGTACCGAGAGACGTCATGTGGTGGGCCTTGGAAAAACACAAAGTTCCAACTAAGTATATTACCCTCATCAAGGATATGTACAAGGATGCGATGACTTGTGTTCGAACATGTGATGGCGATACCAGTGACTTTCCAATTAAAATAGGACTACATCAGGGGTCAGCATTGAGCCCTTATCTATTTGCTTTGGTGATGGATGAGGTCACAAGGGACATACAGGGTGATATCCCTTGGTGTATGCTCTTTGCTGATGATGTGGTGCTAGTTGATGAGAGTAGGGTAGGGGTTAATATGAAGTTAGAGCTGTGGAGACACACGTTAGAGTCGAGGGGGTTCAGACTGAGTAGGACCAAGACCGAGTATATGATGTGCGACTTTAGCCCGACTAGGCATGAGGATGGGGACGTTAGCCTCGAAGGTCAAGTGGTGGCCAAGAAGGATACTTTCCGGTATCTAGGATCAATGCTTCAGAAAGATGGAGACATTGATGAAGATGTTAGACATAGAATTTCAGCCGGGTGGTTGAAGTGGCGGCAGGCTTCGGGCATCCTCTGTGACAAGAAGGTGCCACAGAGGCTAAAAGGTAAGTTCTATAGGACGGCGATTCGCCCAGCGATGCTATATGGTGCTGAATGTTGGCCTACAAAAAGGCGACATGTCCAGCAACTGAGTGTAGCAGAGATGCGTATGCTGCGCTGGTTCTGCGGGCATACAAGAAGGGATAGAATCCGGAACGATGAGATTCGAGATAGGGTCGGGGTGGCACCTATCGATGAGAAGTTGATTCAACATCGGTTGAGATGGTTTGGACATGTACAACGGAGGCCTCCTGAGGCGCCGGTGCGTAATGGAGTTCTAAAGCGGGGCGATAATGTAAAGAGAGGTAGAGGTAGACCTAGACTAACTTGGGACGAGACGGTTAAGAGAGACCTTAAGGAGTGGAATATCGCTAAGGAATTAGCTATGGATAGGAGCGCTTGGAGATTAGCAATTAATGTACCTGAACCGTGACCTTTGTTACTTTTTGTTTAACCCCTAACCCTTCCTTTGGCTTGTGTACTTTTTGTGTTTCTTATTCTTGTTTTCTGTGGGTTTCATTTCTAGCCTACCCCAACTTGCTTGGGACAAAAGGCTAAGTTGTTGTTGTTGTTGTTGTTGTTGTTGTATTTGTTCGGATGAGTTTAATGCTGGAGTTAACCAAATGGTAGCACCATTGACAACTCAAAACTAATGAAGACCTCATTCATAGAGAGATGATGTGACTTGCCCAGTTGCCCCCTGTTCCCCATGCATTGGTGTCATCGCCTCATCGGTCTGCCTGAAGATTTAGCTCCACCTCCATGGTCCATAGTCATGACACTACGACACCTGAAATTGTTACGGCACAATACTTAAGTTCTCGTCATTAACTAAAGTGAAAAACGTCAACCTAGATTTGCAAACTTGTCTGTCTAATGTGGTCTAAACTGACTATGGAATATGGACTAATCACATGTTCATGCTTACCAAGATGGATTTTTGCAGATGAAGATTAAGCACATCGACCCCGTATCCTGGGTAGCCTATAGCACACCAATCTGAAGCCTCATTGAAACACAGATTAATAGATTAACTGTAAGCCCTGAGTTGACAGAGCTACCATGAATTCCTCTTCAAGGCTTCTTATTTGATTACAACCAAGATGGCTGATAATATAAAGCTGAGACAGGACCTGGAGGACACATGTTAGCAGGTGCAATGGCAGCAAAATTATATTCACCAATAGTTACCACATGAACATTCTCCATCTTTGAAATGGTGAAACCGCCTAACATCCCTAACAACAATTTCCCTTCCGACCGCCTTTGACATGAACATTATTGCAGCATGACAATCAGCACATATTTTCAAGTTCTTAAGAACTGTAACCGTAGCTCCAGGAGGCAGCTTTAGGAGTCCAAAACCAACCGCCAGCCTCTCACTATGAGCAAACAATATATGCTCCTTCTCATGAGGTTCCATGTCATGCAATACAACCTTTGTATCTGGAAGATATCCGAGTTTTCTCATCTTAGCACCAACCATTTCAAGGAAGTGGTAAACTTCATGAGCTTCTGGATGTTTTGTATCGCCAACTAGAAATACATGAACCTTGTTTCCAACTTCTATCCAGCTGCACCCTGGTTCTTTCTTTACTCCTCGATCCCGCATTAGCTTCCTTACTCTTGCAGCATCTACCCAACGTCCTGCAGCTGAATAAGTGTTGGACAGTAGGATGTACGTGCCATCGTGCTGTGGTGTCATCTTAAACAGCTGGTCTGCAGCATAAGCACCAAGTTCCATATCTCCGTTATTCCGGCAACCAGAAAGAATTGCCTCCCAAATGGATGGGGTAGGCTCAAAAGGTATTGTCTTGATCAAATCTCTAGCTTCTGCAATTCGTCCAGCCCGACCAAGCAAATCAATCATCCGTGCATAGTGATCTTCTCCAGGGATAATGCCAAAGTCCCTCTTCATGGACTCGAAATAATGAAAGCCTTCATCCACCAAACCAGCATGATTGCAAGCTGTCAATACTGTGAGATAGGAAATCCTATCTGGATACATGCCTTCAGCAACCATCTGATCAAAGAGATCAAGCGCCTCTCTTCCATGTCCATGCTGCCCAAGAGCTGAAATCATAGCATTCCATGAAACAGAATCAACATTGGGCATCACAAGGAACACAAGATGAGCTTCTTTCACCGCACCGCATTTAGCATACATGGTAATGAGTGCATTTCCTGCAGAATTGCTCCCCTCAAAACCAAGCTGCACAAGATGCCCATGGAGCTGCTTCCCATGCTTCAGTGCCCCAAGTTCACCACATGCAGCTATAGCACCAGCATAGGTGTAATCACACGGCTTGACATCCTCAGCCCTCATCCAATTAAACAATTTAAGTGCATCTTCCGCACGCCCTCCATGGACATATCCTGAGACCATCACCATCCATGACAACTCATTTTTATAAGGCATCTCCTTAAATACCTCGACTGCCTTGTCCAAACAGCTGCTCTCAACATACCCTGACAAAATGGTGTTCCAAGAAACGACATCCTTCGATTTCATGCTGTCAAATATCCTTTTTGCAACAGCAATCTTCCCACCCTTCGAGTACAAGGTCACCAACGCATTGTTAACAGGCAAAGCTGCCTCAGGCACAAAATCTGGCTGCAACCGAATGATCTGACCATGGACAGACTTCCCAAGCAAAAAGAACCCAGCATTTGCACAAGCACTCAGAACACTAGTAAATGTGAACTCATCAAGAGACACCCTTCCTAGCACCATCCTCCTGAACAGCTCAAATGCCTCCGTAGCCATTCCTGATTGCACATACCCTGAGATCATGGCATTCCACACGACATCAAACTTCCCATCAACCTCCTCAAAAACTGATCTAGCAGCACCAACATCGCCTCTCCTAACATACCCGACGACCATAGTAGTCCACGTCAGTTCATCCTTAGCCGGCATTTCATCAAGCACCTTCCGTGCGTCTCGTGTCACCTCGGGCGCATCGCATTTCATGTACAGCGCAATGAGCGCGTTGCAAACTGACAAGGCACCCCCGGCGCCAGACTTGAGCACTGAGCAGTGTAGCTGCGCACAGTGATAGACAGAGAGGTTGGGCAGGTGGGCTGCGGCGCTGAGGAGCGCGGTGAATGAATAGTCGTCGGGCCGAAGGGAGCCGGAGGCAAGCTGCGATCGGAACACGGCGACCGCTGGCGCGGCGCGGGACGCGCGGGCGTACGCCGAGATCACGGCGTTGTGGAGGACGGTGTCGCGGCGCGCGGGCGGGACGGCGTCGAAGAAGGAGACGGCGGCGGGGAGGCGGCCCGCGGCGGCGTGCGCGGCGACGAGCGAGGTGGCGGCGATGGGGCACGGGTTTGAGCGGAAGAGGAGCGCGGCGGCGGGGAGGTCGTGGGACAGGGTGTAGAGGTGGATGAGGCGGAGCGTAAGGTGCGGGTGCGACGGCGCGTGGAGGAGCCCGGAGGTGAGGAGGCGAGCGTGGAGGCAGCGTAGCGCGCGGAGGAAGGAGGACGGGGAGGAGGAGGCAAGGGAACAACTCGCGGCAAGGCGCCGCAGGAGGACGGAGCATTGGTAGGGCGGCGAGGCGGCGGCGGGCGGCGGCGGCATAGCGTGATTGGGCAAGCCGGGCGCGCGCCGCGCCGCCCAGGGTTCAATTGGCCACGCGGGCTCGCGGGGTTTTGTTGGGGATTCAGTCAGGCTTCTTCCAGAGGTTTTCTGAACTTCCACGGCTGCGGGCTGCCCACTCAGTGAACGACTACCTTTTTAACCCACAGGCCACAGCAACTCTAAAGGCCACCGCCGGTGGACGGTGGTGGAGGTGGACTGGTGGTAGCAGCGTCGAGCTGTGGCTGGCGACGATCCATCTCATGTGATCCGCACATATAGATGTGTAACTGAAATGTTATTTGCCTCATTGCCTGCCATGTGATTGAACATTTTGAATTGACGGCCACATTTGACAAGCCAATGGAATTTTGTAAAAACATTTTTAAAAACTGAATTCCTTGGTGAAGAAGAAGATGACAAGGCTGGAAATTCTTCACGGGATGGTCTGGGGTTTGGCCGATTGGGAAAGGGCGACGGGAAGGGGCTGGATCTGGATTCTGGAGTCGGATTTCTTTCCTTTTCTGGCAAAGGTTCTGCACATCTGAGATGGGCCTACATAGCTATTGGGCTGACCTAAATTGTATAAGTCTGGACCTTCAGGCATTGGGCCTCTCCATGCACTGCCAGAGATGTTGAAGAAGTTTTGCTCCTACTTCACGAGACACAACCATTAAGGCGCGTAGTGCAGGCTGTGATTGATCAGGCCGAGGACTTCCGGACCAGGGAATCGACACCGAACAGCAGAATCGATTCAGAGAACAAGACGAGAGCGTCGGAGAGCAATCCTGTCACCGCTCACCACCAAACCAAGCCATGTCTCGGCGATGCACGAAGCCAGAGCAGGTTCTCCTCCAGCCACATGTGGTTTGTGATAACGAGATGGATGGATGTGGATGCAGGAACGCAAAGCGACGGGTCCTGTGTCGCCGCCTCTGATGATGCTCTGAGCGACGGAGATCACGAGCACAGTAACTCACTGTCGGCGCGAAGACGACCTCAAACCCAAATCCCAACTCCCTCGCACGCTGCAGCCGTTTACCGCTGGCTCGATGAGAGAGCAGCGAGCGCGGGCCGGCGTATGGTACGGGTGGTCCTGGTCACGGGACAAAAAACGCCACGCCTTCAGTTGTCTCGCGGACCACCGGTCCATTGCAGAAGCTAACAAGCTCCAGGTCAGTGCCCTGGCCTGCACAGAAATACCCGCGGCGCTCCGGCCGCTGGGCTCCTCGCTGCGCCGAGCGCGACCCGCCGGACCAGACGGAGCGGTCGCCAACTTGCCATCCACCCGTGCCGTGCTGTGCTGCCCCTGCATCGTCGACATCACATCTGGCTGCCGCGCACCGGCGACGGCGACGGCGACGGCGGCGCACCTGTCGGTTGCTCGGCTTCCGCACCGCGACGGCGAGAGGCGCATTAACGGAGTGGGCGCGGACGTCACTCACCGCCGCAAGCCCGCAACCAAAGCAGCAGAGCGATCGTCGTATAGGCCTCGCGCCTTTTGCCGATGTGCCATGTCCTGGTCCGGCGCGCGCTCCCTTTTCTTTTTTTGAAAAGATCGCGCTCCCTTTTCCGAGGCTCACGATTCGGGAGAACAAATGATAGATGTGGCCGGACACCACCGAGTTCAGGGTCACTTTGGTAACGTGACGGCGCAGCTAACCCCCGGCCGGGTCCCCCAAGCATCGAACATTCCATTCCATTCCGAGCAAGGATCCGCACACATGGGCACAAAAGTTGCAGGCGAGCGCACGCAGCAAACGGAAGGCGGACAACAGTGAACGCCCTGCTGCAGGGTGGTCTTTCCGGGCAGCGGCCAGCGGCATTGTGCTTGCTTGCTTCAGAGGGCGGCTATGCTCTGAACGTTTGTAAAGGGGAACTGGAAGGCTGAAGGGGACGAAATGAGACGCTGCGTCAAAAGCTGGAATGAATGTGAGCCTGGAAAGGAGTTTTCTGACAGGACTGCAACTTTGTTTTCCGGCGCAGGTATATGGATCATCAGTCCGTTTGGATTACTGCATAAACATCATCATCATCAGATTGATAGCGGCAGTCGTTTTGATCTCCGTCTAACACGCCCAACAGCCAAAGTCAAATTATGCCAAGAAAATGTCCGAGCCTGAGGACCGAGCTGGGGCTCGGTTGGCTTGGGCAGCCGACCCGCGTTCGAGCGCCGGCCTTCGCGGGTGCCTTACCTTCTCTCGATGGGCCAGTGCTCCTAGCAGCTTTAAAAAAAAAAGTCCGAGCCTTCCTGTGGTTAATCCGGTTTAATTTCTTCTCGAATACTGCAAAATTTTCTTGGCCATGCTGGCCCCAAAGTCTTCGTCTGCATGTACTGCCACTGAATTATTATGCACTGGATGTTGATCTGGAGGTCCTGGATTCCCGCGCTGCAGCGCCCCCCTCGTCAAGTCGCCATGGCACTCCGGCGATCCCATGATTTCACACGAGCTAGCTGCGCGCGGGTGTACGTGGCTGCCCCCACAAGCGCTGTGCCATGCTTCCGGTGGTTGTAGTGGAAGCTGGAGCTTTCTTTCAAAAAAATAAAAAATAAAAGAAGGAGCTGGAGCCGGTGGCGAATCTACGAACAGGAAAAGCAAAGTCGCAGCCATCTTTCGCACTCACCACCGAGCTCAAGCTGTTTCCATGTATTGCCTTGACTCTACAGTCTACACCATTTCTCTTCAGCAGAACGATTTTTCTTTTTTGAACGATTAAAGTAGAACGATGCTGTCGATGCAAAATCTATCCCAATCCCAATTTGTCACAAGTTCAGAGGCGCGCCATGCTCTGCAGGTCCTGAACCTTTTCCTCAGCTAGCTCGGCGCTGATGCTTCACATCCGCCGCCCCGCGCCAGCGGCGCGAAGCCGCCGCGGCGTGCCACGTCACGTCCACCCCCCACTGAAGTTCACTGACACGCACGGGCACACTGTGCCGCCCCGACTCGAGTCTCCCCCACTGCAGGCGACGACGAAGGCAGGCAGTGCCCGTGCGCCGGCAGTCCCACGCCATCCCGCTCCCCAACCATCGCCTCTCAGCCACCGCCAGGCGGGCCCGAGAAGTTTCGGCCCACGCACCAGTGAGACGTCGATGGAGGGGGCTGGAATAGCGCATGTAGCAAAAGTAGGGGACCAAAGCAACCGGGGCCGTAAGATTTCCCCGCTGGGCCCGCCGTGGCCCTACGCTCTGTCGGTTCTTTCTGGACTGTCTACGAATGCGGAATTCGCCACTTCATTTACTGCTTCGTCACACGCGACGTGGGGGACGCCCCGACGCTGACGCGGGTGGCCCAGCGCGGGGTGGTCCCACGCGTCATGGGAGCATTGATGGTTTCCGGGTCCGGGTGGTCCTCTCGTGCGACCGACCGATTGAACACACCGAAATGGCGGCTCGCTCGCTCGCTCGCTCGCTTCACCCCCGGCACCTGAATTCCACCGCGAATCAACCCGTACAGTTGTTCTCTGACTCGTGGGCCTGGGTGCTTTGTGCCTGGAATTCGGGGGCCCAGATGTCAGTGTATTGGTCTTTGAAAGGAGCATCCGCTCCCTTTATGCTCGTGGAGCGTACAGCACACTCTCGTTTGCCACTTCGGTGACGCGGCGCGGCCCCTTCCCTCCCCGTTCTCCTTCCGAAGGCCACGCCACAAACAGAAACTGAAGCTGCGACACCAGAATTTTTTAAAAAAAATCGGAAGAGAATTGGGGGGTTTTATTAGAGAATTTTGGGTTGTACCAGAGCTTGTTTCCTGATGCGAGGAAGAGAGGAGGTTGTGAGCGCGCTGCTCGCTGTGGTGGTGGTAGCTGGCTTGTCGCTGTTGTCGGCGGGGGCGGAGGCCGATGGCGGCAGCCTCCGGCGGCGGTCGCTCCACCAGCCGTTCTTCCCCATCGACTCCACGCCGCCGCCGGGGTCCGACGACTCGATCTTGCCGCCGCCTCCGCCACCGGATGCCTCGGCGGCGGCGGCGGCCAAGGGCGGCGGGCGGTCCTCGCCCAGCGTGACGAACGCCATCGCCATCGCGCTCGCCACGGGCCTCGTCGCGCTCGCGGTGGCGTTCTACTCGTGCTTCCTCCTGTGGCGGCGCCGCTCCGACGGTGGAGACGGGGGCGGCGGCGGCGGCCTCCGCGCCGCGAAGCCGGCGCGCTCCGGCGCCGGCGCCGCGGCCGTGAGGGTTGCCAGCGACGTCGGGAGCAGCGCGCGGCACCAGAGGTCGCCACCGCCGAGCTCGACGGCGTCCGACGCGATATACCTCGACCCGCTCACGACGATGGTGGAGGTGGGCCGGCACAGGCCGCAGAGCCCGGACCTCCGCCCACTTGCGCTCGTGAAGCAGCCGAGCCCCGACCTCCGGCCGTTGCCGCCGCTGAAGCGGCCGGCTCCGCAGCCCCCGCCCCCACCGGCGTCCACGCCGCCGATGACCACCACGGGGGATTCATCCGATGAGGACCAGGTCACGTTCTACACCGCGCCGAAGACCGCCAAATCCTCGTTTAGCCGGAGTACGAGCCAGCGCAGCGCCCTAGAGCAAACTGCTCCGCAACCCCCCGCGCCTGTTCCCGTTCCCGCGCCCGCGCCCGCGCCCACACCACCGCCTCCGCCACAGTCGAATCCCCCACGGCCTGTTCGTCCGCCGCCGCCCCCACCGCCGCCGAGGCAGAGGCTGCTGCGACCGATGCCCACGGAGTCCCCGCCTCCCGCCGTCCTCGCCAGTTTGGCGCTAACCAATTCCCCTGAGTCCTCTGTTCAGGACAGGGGAGGCGAGAATCCCGACGGCCACGGCGGGAGAGCGCGGCCGCCGAAGCCGCCGATCCTGAAGCCGCTGCACTGGGACAAGCTCCGCGCCATCTCCGGCCGCACCACCGTCTGGGACCAGGTCAACAGCTCCGACTCGTTCCGGTGAGCCCCTCTCCCGTTCGTGTTTCCATAACACCTCATCATTTTGCACTGAGCCGTGGTGATTGGTGCAGCGTGGACGAGGCGGCAATGGAGAGCTTGTTCCTGAATAACACTGGCGGCGCGGGGAATTCCGATCAGGCGGCGAGGAGGGGAGGCGCCGGGAAGCAGGAGAGCCGGCTGCTCGACCCGAAACGGCTGCAGAACGTCGCGATCATGCTCAAGGCGCTCAATGTGACGTCGGATGATGTGATTGGAGCACTCATGCACGGTGAGTTTATGTTCTCAGTTTTTTACAATCACAATTCTAGTCTGGTCCCCTGCTGAAGCTTGGAATTTTCTAAAGCGTTATTGTGCAATCCCAATGCTCACATGTCTTCACAGTATAATCTAGTTACTGCTAAACAAAGTACGCACAACAACTTGACAAGTGATTGGGTTGGTGCTGCTCTTTGGTCCCAGGAAAATACAAAGACCAGTTTTTCAATTTTCAAAATTCAAAACCTAGGTGTTTGGAACCGCCTTCCCGCGCTAGCACCTGACCGTCGCAAATAGGCGATTTGGCACTTTCTTTTGTTTGAATGGCTGACTAGAGCTTTTAATATACTGCCAAAAAGGGTACCTCATATCGTTGTTGGTTAGTTAAAGGGAGGGCTGATTAATTGGAGATTTTGTCTTGTGAGTTATACTTAAATTAATAAATTTCAGGTTAATAATAATAGCTTCTAAGCGTCTGACGGATCTTGCTGTCAACCTGTTCCTCTGAAGCTGTTCTGATATAGGGTTTGCATCATATGTTTTGCACTGTTCACCAGTCCACATTCTTGTCATTTATATGTTATTAGTCTGCGATTTGTTGAGTTCGGTAGCTAACTCCTATATTCTCAGGTTATACCTGAACACAATTCTTAGACGTGGGAGACTGTTGTATGGCTTACCTAATAAATAAAAATTCTTAGTATACCAGGGAATCTCTCCTACATCCTACAAAGCACCTTTTCTTTTGTTTAGATATGTGCTGATAGTGAAGGCTCCTATACCTGTCCTGCCTTTTGACCACAATTGTCACATTCAAGATTTTTTTTTGGTGAGGGGTTACTTTCACGATCACATAGACCAAAATGCAACCTGTTCCAACGGGGATCATTTCTGCAGTATTTGAAGCACACCTTATGTTCCAAAAAAGCTTCTGTTGTTGATAGTTCAGCTTCGGTTACTGCATCCAAAATAAAACTTTAAGGGCTGTTTGGAGTGCCGCCTAACCCGCCACAGTGTGCCTAACTTGTGGCGCTCAAACGGCCGCCACACCTGCGGCGGAAAAAGTGTGGCGTGCCGTGGCGGGTTAGGCGGCACTCCAAACAGCCCTATAATCTTATTTGCTAATGTAGTTATGGTGTTAATATTTGATTAGCTAGCGTGGATGTTTGTGTGAACCATCAGTGATGTAGTGTCATCAATCATGTCATGTTAGGTCATGGTTAGATCAGGACACAGATGAGAGGCGAGAGCATCTTTCAAGAAGATGCAGGTTATTTACTTTCTGATGCTTCTGGTTTCTCTTGTGATTATGTTGTGTCCCACATATGAAATTCCAACTTGGTAACAGCTGTAGTTACAAATGGTAAAGTGGTAACTGCTGACTGAAACTTGCATATCCATTTCAAGAATTTTAATCACTTCCACCATCCTCTGCTTGTTGGCTTCTGGCTCATGTTGTCCAAAAGATGTGACATATTCATTTGTTGCCTAAAATATTTATAGAAGAAGGAAATCTGGCAGGCAGTAGATGTAGATGATGGCGGAAGAATTCCTATTATTTACTTATGTTTGCAATTTGTCAGCCAATATTCTTGGAACTTGTCATATGCTTTTTGTCAACTATTATGCACTAGCCCTGATTTTTCAGCTAATATCTGATAAATTTCAAGAGTTAATTATCAATTACGAAAGTAATGAAGAGTTAATTTGATAAATTAATTTATGAAATAAAATAACAGAATACCTATGAGAAACTAGGTACTTTTGCATTAAGAAGAACAAAAATTCACCCTTTAGATTGGAAGATAACTCAGACCTGGGTGTGGTGGGGGTTTACCACCCATACCTCTCACCAGCTCAGTTCCTTGTAGAAGTAGTTGCAGTAGGTTCACTAATTTCATGATTGTCTTGACATCATGGGGTATCCATACTAAATTTAGGTGTTCTATTGCTTGATCTTAAGTTGTTGATTAGTTGATGTGCTTTCTTACAATAAACAAGTACAGTGATGTTAATTGACCTTGTTATGAGTTAACCAATTTTTTAAATTTTGCCTGAAGGGCCATCTTACGTTCAACACTAAAAATTCCGTATGTTACATGTTATTTATAAGATCACAAGGAGGGTGAGAAGTGGGCTAATCACTATTGTATGCTAACTTTTGTCAGCATAAGAAATAACAACATGCGTTAATATATGTGTTAATAACAGTGGTTCAAATAATTCTTGTCGACCAAAATTACTGTTTCATGCGGGATGCGCATTTTGATGTGTTATGCCACAGTCTGGGGTTATCTCTTGGATTAATTAGTTCAGAGGAGTTGTTAATCACCAAAAAGAAAGTACTGAGGAGCTGTTGGATATGCTGGCCACTTGATCCATTGTCGTTGCACTTAATAGATTTATTATTCATTTTTGCTGTAGAACATACATGATTAGCCCCTTTATTGGTTTTGGAATTGACTTGTGTGACTTATGCCCCAGATTTCTTCTTAGTTTACCCCTTATACGTCTTCCTTTCTGGCATACACTAACTAGAATTATTAGCACTGTAAACCTTTTGGTGATGATTACTTAAACAGCGATGGTAGGATCTATTTGTGCGACTTTATTTCGTAGAGTAAGGTGCTGCTGTTCATGGCATGGTAGTGGGCCTATGGTTCAGTTGTTTTCTTATGCAGTCACATGGAAACATTGATTAGCTGTTTGTGTTGGATCTAACAAACATTAATTCATGTCCCTTGTTTATTGTTTACAACCAACATATCTCATCTATACAGTCTGTTTCAGTTTTGATTTCAAGGATGCCGTTTACAGTACTGAATTATATCTGTATATACTGTTGACGTGATACACAAGCCACATAATTATAAAATCATGGACAAATGGAAACTGTTGTGCATTAGTGTTCCCAGTGCATTCATGGTTTCAGGACCTGCAGCAGCAGATCTGTATACAACACGTTATCATCCTATTATAGATATTGACATGCACGGTCAATCTGCGGTTGCTGTTTTCTTGATATCTTCGTCAAGAGTTTGAGTCATCTTTTATTGCTGTGGTAGCAGTTTGGAGTCACTATGTGCCTTTTGGTTCTTTTTAACTAATACGGTTTGAAATATGGTCCAACAGGAAGCGGAGATTTGGGGTCTGAGTTCTACGAAACACTAGCTAAGATGGCACCGACCAAAGAAGAAGAATTGAGATTAAAAGATTATACTGGTGATATATCAAAACTTGATCCAGCAGAGAGCTTTCTGAAAGACGTACTTGATGTTCCTTTTGCCTTCAAAAGAGTAGACGCATTGCTGTACAGAGCAAACTTTGATACTGAAATGGATTTTTTGAAGAATTCTTTTGGTACCCTCGAGGTAAATAGCTATGATGATTCGACCTTTCCATTTGAATGCTATAACACTTCCTCTGCTACAAACTAGCAATATTTGTTTTTTATTAAATTAGTGATAGGTGTGTCCATTCTTCAGAAAATAAATTTGTTATGTTCTTAGTGACTACAACAAGTGTGTTACTAATTGTTTGAAATAGAAATAGACACTAGATAACTTTGCATTTGTTGAAGGATTTGCACGGTACATGTATATTGGCAACTGATTGGATTCCATGGCAATTTAGTTAACTTGAGAAACTGACAATAGGTATATTCAGGCCAATTATCAAAACGTAATATTTTTTCAGAACTTTTTCAGGCAGCCTGTGCAGATCTGAGAAGCAGCAAGTTATTCATGAAGTTGCTAGATGCAGTTCTGAAGACTGGGAACCGCATGAACGATGGAACTAATCGAGGCGAGGCCAGGGCCTTCAAACTTGACACTCTTCTAAAGCTTGCAGACATCAAGTCGACAGACGGCAAAACAACAGTGCTCCATTTCGTGGTACAAGAGATCATCCGATCAGAAGGCTTAAGTTCCGATCAAACAGCAGTAGTAAATCCTGGCATCACCAGCAAGGAGCAGTTCAAGAAGGACGGCCTGAAAGTACTTGCTGGGCTCAGCAGTGAGCTATCAAACGTGAAGAGGGCGGCCACATTGGATATGGATACGCTGATTGGCAATGTATCGAGGCTCAAAACCGACCTCGAGAAGGTGAAGCTGGTCATGCAGCTCAAGGAGACATGTCCCGATCAGGACTCAAGCGAGAAGTTCTTCGACGCGATGGACGCGTTCCTCGGAAGATCTCGGGTGGAGATCGAGAGCGTGAAGGCGGCCGGGGAGAGCGCGCAGCAGCGCGTGAAGGAGACCACAGAGTACTTCCACGGCGACGCCACCAAGGAGGAGCCTCATCCGCTGAGGATCTTCATGGTGGTGAGCGACTTCCTGTCGACGCTGGACCGTGTGTGCCGGGACGTCGGCAGGACGCCGGAGAGGGTAATGATGGGGTCTGGCAAGTCGTTCCATATCTCGGCGGGCACGTCCTTTCCGCCGCGCCGGCACGAGCAGCGGAGGGAGCCGAGCTCTTCCGACGAGGATAGCTCGTCGTCTTAAGCGGAACTACTAGGAAACAATCTTTTTGATGCATAGGATAGTTGTCCGGATTTGAGGGCTGTGATTCTTGCAGAGTTGAGCATGTGTAGTCAATGTCAGAACTGAGCACATAAAAGTCACTGTGTAATAGCTTTACAAAGGTTAAAAGATGCAGTGTATAGCTGTACAAAGACAGAAGCTTCTTCTGACTCTATCCTGGTATCTGTCATTCTCTTACTTTTGCAAAATATGCACATGCACAGACGGCAAATGGGATACTGGACTGAGAGTGACGTAGTGTGTTGTGGAATCATAAACAGTTCATTGTAAATCTTCAGCCAGTTGAGTGTGCAGTGTGCTGATTAGGTAGGGCGTTACTTCAGAAAGAAGCCTGTTGGGCCCCTGCATCTGGACCAGAAAGTGTAGCAGTCATGGGATACACCTGCACTATCAAGGGCCTGCACACATGCTGCCAGCAAGATCACTGAGGGCCCGACGCCGCGAATGATGGAAAGGCTGCCATGATTTATTTTTTTTGAAAAGTTATAAAGGCTACCATGATGAAGTACGAAAAACAGATGGATACTACAGTGGTGACAGCGAAGTGAAAATTGGTAAGATTAGACAGTGTGTAATATAGTAATACATTAATGCATAAAGCGTTCCAACACAAGATAGGAGAAGTGGCTCTAAAGCGATTCTTCTCTGTACTTTAGTGTTGTAGATATAAAAAGAGAACTGTTTTGTGCTATAGACCACGTTGCAACCATTATTATCTCCAAAAGTTAAGCGATGACTATTTTATTTTGTGAATGTTAAGCAATGATTGTGTTCCTTTTTTTTAAAGACAATGATTGTGTTCCTTTGGATACCGCAAAGGAAGAGATTACGATGCTGAACCTCATTTATTTTCTAAACAAAGGAAAACTAATATTCATTTTGCAAAGTTTTGGCAACATGAAGAACACACTATTCGTTATTCCATATATAGACTGCATCGAAGTACACGGTAGAGAGATTTATCACATGGCACACATGTGTATGACTCAAAACATGCAAGCAGCTCTGGATGCACTCAGGATAACATAACATGCATAGATCGTGGAGCCCGCCGAGCAGGGTAGAGGTTAGCCAACGACCGGTGAAGTTACCGTCGATGACGACGCGGACACGCTCCTCGTCCGCGGAATGCCTGGCGGTATGATCGCCCCGGCTGGGTTCTCCTCGATGTACACGTCCGGCCGCTCGGTGCAGATGATTTGGTGCGCCGTCAAATACGCCATGCCCACCAGGTTCGGCCACTCTGTCGGCACCCGGCCCGGCATGCTTCCTCCGACGCCTCCGTCGCGTACCATCCTCTCTGGCGAGCAGCGCGACATGGTGTGGCCATTGCTGGATGCTCAAACCAACCTGCTGCTGGGGACGAAGACGAGGAAGAGGAAGAGGAAGAGGAAGAGGAAGAGCTAGAAGTGCCTGTGGTTATGGCACTTGGACGAGGTGTGTGTATATACTCCCTGTAGTGTCGATGATAGTGTAGTGCAGATTACGATTAGACATCGTGTCCATCACCCTCGATCAGTCGATCGTCGTCTCTCTCCACACTGTCAGTTGTGTTGCTTGTCCCCATTGGACTGCATGTAATTTGGATTTGGATGCATATGAACCTTGCTATGGATATTTCAGTCCGCGGATAATTGGACGCTTGTGGGTCGAAATTTGGGCGTCCAGCTCCAGCATGTATTGGATTTGGCTAGACGGTTTAGGTTAGCCTGCACTCGTCCAAGCGTCTTTGGCTTGTTGCCGCTGATGAAGCGGAGGAGCTCGTCATCGTCTTCCTCACGTTCAATCTCGCTTCTCTGCTTCGTAGCATGGACGCGCAATTTGCAATGGCCTCGTGAAGGAAAAGATAGCGAAGGCTTTCAACTTTTTGACAGCACAGCTGTGTGCTGACGTGCTCCAGTCCAAGCGCGCCCACGCTGTGAAGTCGAAGGAAAAAAAAACCCATCCGTTTTACAGCGGCCGACCGACTTGCTCACGGCGCAGCGCCGCTCCCCGCGCACGGCGAGAAAACCCCTCGCCCCCCAACTGGCAGAGGCCACCGCTTTTCCAATTCCAATCCCAAACCCCGGGCAAATTTCCACCCGCGCGCGGAGTGCCGTACGCCGCTCTCGATCAAGCCCCCTGCGTCGTGCCGCTCCGTCTTCCGCTACCTTCGCCCTCCATCTCCGTTGCTTGGTTCCGCAGCGTCCCGTGCTCCCGAGGAAGATGAGGTCAGTGCGCTAGGACCCCAAACAGCTCTCCCTTGCACTACCTTGCGGGAGGGTCTCGGAGCATCTGGTACAGCGAGAGTAGTGGTTTCGATGGGCTTGATTTCGCTGAGTTCTGGAAGTGGGGGGCTTGAACCGCTAGTGCGGTTAGTGGCCGCGCCGTCGCGGGTGCGCTAGTTCATCTCGCGGTTCTCTGATTGGTTTCGGCGAGCTTTGGTTGGAGGCAGAGAGCAGAGGACGAGGAGGAGGGACGCCAGGTGCCCAGCACAGCAAAGCATCCTCGAAGTTTCCAGATCCCTTCGGCGCGTCGCTGGACCTCAGCACTGGGCGACGGCGAGATAGAAAGCGGCGGCGCGGGCCCGAGACGAAGCAAAGGCGGCAAATAATGGGGGGCGGCGGGAACCCGGTCGCCCGAGCAGAGAGGTTCGGCGGCGGGGGGATGCTCGCTTGGGATGCCGGCGAGCGTGGCGACTACTGATGATGCGAATCAAGCAGAAGGAAGGAAGAAGAGGTGCACAAGCGACGGCCGGCGTCAGGCGGAGCTTCCGGGTATCGGCGGCGGAGGAGATTGGACGGCGATCCGGAATTTTTAGAAAAATACCCCTGCATATTTTTAAATAACCCCCTAATTAGGATCGCGATTAAGGATCGCGATCCGAATATTTTTAAAATACCCCCCATTATTTGCACATATCCCCCTAATTTGGATCGCGATCCGATTATTTGCATAAAAGCCCCCATATTTTCATATAAGCCCCTCGCGGGTCGTCCCTCCCCTCCAGCATCCGCGAGATTTCTCAGTCGTACGGACGTACGGGCCCGGCGCGGCCATTGAGGGGGAGCACAGCGACGCGCCCGACGAGCTCGACGCCGGGCTGTCGCCGCCTCCGCCCCCGCCGGTGCTGGCGGCCGCCGCGTCGACGCCGTCGTGCTGCTGCGGCTTCAGGTCGCCGAGCGGCGTCAGGGCCTCGCGAAGCGCGCGGCGCGGCATGTCGATGTCCGTCTGCAGCCACCTCTCCCACTGCCCCATGGACGATGAGGCCGGCCTGTGCGCCAGCGGCTTGGCCGCCCCGTCGCCGCCGCTCCTGGAGACGGATACTTGAAAGGAGTAGTTCTCGATCATCGGTTCGTTATTCTGGCCTAGAGTTGCAAATTCTGCTAGTAAAACCCGTTCAAAAAAAAAATCTGGTAGCAAAGTTGAAATCTGTCCATCTGTTCGTTAATTTCGGAGTTATGAAAGAGGAGAACACGAATTTGAGCAATTGCTAGTTCTTTTTGGTGTATGCGGAGGATTATGCAGACTTTTCGTTCTCGATTGTTACTGCTCTCCATGGTTCCGTGGTTTACTTGTTCGTAGAGCTTCCCAGAAAGGAGTCGCCTGCATTTGCTGATGCTGAATCTTGATTCCCAGACCGCACTGATTTATAACTTCTTGTTCTCTGTGCTGCAGTAAACAAGAAATGTAATTAGAGGAATGTGAGAGCTTGTTGCTGGATAGGGTCCGGCTGCTTCATCCATGGAACCCAGAGGGGATCGTTGCCCACATCATCTCTTCTAAAACACCTGCAGATATCAGACAACTACTTGCCTTAGATGACAAAACAGCTCCCCTGATTGTTGAGGCGGCGAAACAGTTCCCACAGCTACCACCATTGCAGCCACCTAAAGAGTGCCATGGCCTACAACCATCCCCCCACTTGCGCCCATAGATACAGAAATATTTTTTTTGTGAGTTTAATTGACTTGTTCTAGGTATATATATTTTTATTCCACTTGAGAAATATTTTGTTCCACTTAAACAATTTTTGTTTCTTTCGAAGTCCTAGCAATTTTTTTGAATAGTTACATCTTTTATTGGGAACAAAAATTATAAATTATGGACTCTACTTTACCATGCACACCAAGGATTTAAGGCACTAAATTTGGACGGTCTAGGTTAATTGAACCTAGGCTGCCTTGCCACCGCAACGAACACCCATTATTATTACAGATTTGCTTCTTGTCAGTCGATTGAAATATTGTTTATCCATCAATCGACGTTCTTGAACGTGTGATTGACGATTGACGGATGAGGACGCCTCATGTCTTAGGCCAGCCGGGTCCGTAGGATAACTATTTTTCACGCCCGTTTACTGTTACCAGGTCGCCGTTGGGTGATTGTGTCACTAGGCGCCCCAGCCCCCGGCCCCGGCCGCTTCCCGTCCAGTCCCCATTCTTCTCTTCTCATATATCCTCGCCATTTCCCTTGAGCGAGAGATTCCGGCGTGTTCCCCCGGCGGGCGAGCAAGAGCAAGGCCGCTCGGCGCACGGCTCCCCACCCAGTGAGCGTGGCTTCCGCGTCCTTCTGCTGTTGCCGCCCCGCCGCGCCGATTTCCTCTGCTCCCGACCGTTCCTCCCTGCCTCTGTCCCCCATCCAGGTGCTCGACAGCTCAGGCTCCTTCTTATCCGCTCTCCTCTCCACCTCCCCTTGACGGTGGCTATGGATCTGCGCGATCGCTTGGAGGTAAGTCATTGGTCTTCTAGGGTTTGGTTAGGTTAGGGTGTCCCGTGTCCATGATGGCGACAGCGAGGAGATGGCGTTAGTGTCGGCCCTCTAACCTTTCCCCGTCGCGGCGATGTCTGCTCCAACGCCGTGCGGCATCTGTGGGGGTGGAGGTCAGATCCTGGCCGATTTGTGTCACATTTGTTCGAGTCTGGTTCATTTGTGGGTTAGTTGGATTCAATTTTATAGTCTGCTTAGGTTCAATTTGGGGATTTGTCGTCTACTAGTGTCCCATTTTGTGCCAGTGGTGAGCTATCGAATGCTTGCTGTTCTCAGGTTGAAGAAAGCATTTAGAATGATTTATGTCTTGAATCAAACTTACTATTTATTTTATATCAATTTTTACACCTCTAGCACTTTTGCAATTTTATCGCATGTATGTGGGGTTGTTGCAGGCAAGTGTAACTTTTTTCAGCAAATTCTTGAAAATTCTTGCAGCAAATCTGGTCTGGAAGCACGACAATGAGGCCCTGTTTGGTTCTCTAGGACTAAAAATAAGTTTTGACCTAGGGACTAAAAATAAGTCCCACCCTGTTTGGTTCTAGGGACTTGTCATTAAATGTGATGGTGCAAAGTCAGTTTTACCCCTGGTTCCCTGGTGCAAAGTCAGTTTTACCCCTGGTTCCCTACCCCTGCTCATTCCCGCCACCTCTCTCCTGCCAACTCTCTCCCGCCCGCCTTGCCCCACCGCTGCCTTCTCTCTGCCGGAGGAGGGTCACCAAGCGGGTGCTCGCGCTGCAGGACGCCGTCGAGCCCAAGATGGCGCCGGAGGCGGTCGTGCAGGAGGACGAGTCTGAGGTGACGGCTGATATGGCCAACGAGAGCGCGGCGGCTGCGGATGTTCCGGATGCAGTGGAGTGCTGTGGCGAGGCGCCGGAGGCGGTCGTGCAGGAGGACGAGTCTGAGGTGATGGCCGATATGGCCAACGAGAGCGTGGCGGCTGCGGATGTTCCGGATGCAGTGGAGCGCTGCGGCGAGATCGAAGTGAAGGCGATGGCCGATATGGCTGCTGAGATGGAGGTGGACGTGGGCAGGGCCGACGGCGAGCCGGAAGAGGCGGAGGAGACGGAACAAGCACGGGACGCAGGGAACCTTATTGACGGCGACAAGCAAGAAGGTTCGGACGCGGAGGGTGAGTGGGAGATGGTAACGGAGGAACCCGAGCCCGCGGCGGCTCCGGCATCGCTCTCCGATGCGCCGCGGCCCCAGGAATCAGCGGGAGCAGAGATCCTGACGACGGAAACGGAGGCCGCGCCGGCAGCCTGGACACATGGAAGGTGATGGAGATGATGGTGACGCTGTGCGAGCGGAGCACGCAGCAGTGCACGGCGATCGGCGCGCTGCGGAGCACGTGGATGCGTTGGAGCGCGCCATGCGGCGGGCCAAGAAGCTGAGGAAGGAGGGGAAGGGGAGCAGCCACGGCAAGTGCTACAGCGATTGAGGAGAGGGATCTGAGGGCGGCGGCGGGATGGGGTGGGGGGGAGGGGGTGGGCCTGGGCCTCGTTAAATGAGGGGTACCCCATGGCAAAAGCTCCTATAAGCAACATTTTTGTGACTTATGGGCTTATAGACCATAAGTCCCAATAAATCACCATGTTTGGCATTTTAGGGACTTATTGGGACTTAATTTAAGTTCCAATCCATAAGCCACATCAAACCAAATGGAGCCTGAATCTCAGCTTATGTGCTATCATCATTGATGTCGCCTATCTGTTGTGATTTGCCACAAGTATTGGCTATCTGACCAATGCGCTAACATGTATGTGGTGTTGTTGCAGGCGACAAGCTCTTGTTGAACTCGTTCCCTTACAGGGAGATCAAGAATGACGTGCTCTGGGGGTTCGAGGGCAAAGGTATGTTTGCTCCATTGATTTGTCCTGCAGTTTTGGGTAGAACAACCATATGTTGAGTTATGTGCACTGTTAAACTAAAAACTCTGAAAGACTGAATTATTCGATCCTGCAGTGGTTTACTTTTGTGTGGACAACAAATTGGCCATGTAGAGTGGGTGTGTTATATGTGCTGTGCTCCTTTTTGGGACTCTCGTGGGGAGAGCTAATCCACCAAACAGACTGAATGTTTTATGCTTGCTTATGCTCATTGAAACTTAGTTATTACAGTAGCTTGCTTGAATTAGCCTATGTCCTTCGGTTGTATACTTGGATCTGAACAGCTTTGTAGCAATGTACTTGCTTGCTGTGGCACACCATGTTGGCATATTCTTGTTTCTGTAAGAGTCCTATAGCCTTAACGGCTAGGGATTTTCTTGTTGGGGAGGGAAGGAGATAGCGTTTCTGCTTGCTTTAGCATAGTGGCCAAGAAAAACATGCATTTTTCCTGCCACACAAGTCTAAGCTATCTTTAGCTCCATTTTTTACTGCTGTTGGTGAACAAGATGCATACATGATATCTAGCAATAAGTTGTACTGTCTAAAACAATGAAATGGATCTAAGTTCTGTGTTGGTTCATTGTAATGCAAGGAAGCCCTTAAAACCTCCTGAACTCTTATTCCTGTTCCAGGTGGTGCCTTACTGCACAGGCTGCAAGGCCGCACTTTCAAAATTTAAGGCAGCAATAGACTACAGGGTTGGTTATTTGCTTCCTGGTTCAAAGGAACCGCACTTCTAGTTGCCCAACCAGCATTCCTGCAACTGTTACAGACTACAATATGTCAAGTTTCTAATAATAGATGACCCATTATTTTCACTTTCATGAGGATTCCACTCTGGAATGATAAACAACACTAACATGATAAAGGTAGACTTATTACTAGCTTTTATGTTGGTGTTTTTTTTCCAACTTGATATATGTTAACGGGTTAAAATAACATCATTTTCTTTGTTATGTACCTTCTGTTTCGTGATTATATTCTTTTTGTGGCTTCAATTTTTGTTAACTTCTAAGATTCTATTTTTTTCGCAGACCAACATGTTCTTATTAGTTTCCTCTTATTTCCTCTTATGTTTTAAATTACATCCTATTAGTTTCCAACGTGGAGTAACACGTGTCCCATTTCCTCGATTTGTCTGCAAAACAATATATGATATGTACTGCTCTTTACATGGTGTCTGGGGTCTTCACCTCCAGGCTGGATAAATTTTGAATGTTGTAGTCTGCGAGGGTTGTGCCACCCTCCAGCTGCTTAATGTGTTTCTTTTTTGTTTTTTGTCAATATGAGTACAAAATGTTTTGTGTTGCAGTTGTAGTATATATATAATGTGTATGCGTGTGCGCATGTGTGTGTATGTGTGGAGGTAGCAGTGTAGATATTTGTTACATCATCATAGTGTTTTTTTTAATTTGTACACAACTTGACCAAACATTTGTTTCTTGTTTTAGACTGATATCATCGCTGTGATTTTGTTGGTGCATTCTCTGATTCATCCATGATAAAAATCTGTGACCTTTAAGTATGTGGGTTTCAAATATAAAATCACATAATTGATATCCAACATAAACTCTATGACTTTTTTTAATTTGGCTTAGCCTTTTAATTTGGATAAGTATTTTGTATAACTTTTTCTTAATTAACATGCAAACTTTTAAGCTTTGATTCTGATGGAAGTTATACATAATTATGGGAACTCTTTTCAATGCTACATCGTCATATAACTTTTTTTGGCCCCTTTTCTGTACTTCATTAATAGTTTAAATTAAAAGTTTTCTTTTTTTGATAATTTGATATTTTGCCCCACGTTGTATTTTTAATTTTTTTGAGATTAGATCATATCGCCATGTTTTTTATTTTGGGAAAGGGTAAATATTAATGTAGTATGGGCAATTACTGTGTATTTTCTGAGATGAGATCATCGAGCCATATTATTTTATTTATAAAACATTAACATAGTATGGATGTGAATCTTATATGGGCAATAAGGCCATTAGCTGGTTTGTAAAATTTTGGCGCCGTCAATCAGTGTACGTGCCATTCTGGATGTTTTATGGCTTTTTTTTTTTGGAATCTTTCTTCTTATTAATCACGTGGTGGGAAGTGCTGGTTCAGAAGGCTAAAGATTGGTGGCTTAGATGTGATGCTGAAGAATTGTGGCTTTGGACGCAATTTAGAATTTTGATGTTTTTTGGAATAGGCATGAGCCCACCCCTGGAAATTTAAGAAAATCTTACATGTAACTTTTTATTTTCAGATTGTAACTTTAGTTTTAGGGCAAAATCTTGCTTATGACTTTTTATTTAGAATTTTGATGTGTGTTTTTTTTTGGAATGGGCATGAGCCCACTCCTGAAAACGTAAGAAAATCTTACATGTAACTTTTAAATTGTTACATGTAACTTTTTGTTTCGGATTGTAACTTTAGTTTCAGGGTGAAATCTTGCAATAACTTTCTTTCTGGAATTTTGATGTTTTTGGGAATGGGCATGAGCCCACTCCTGGAAATGTAAGAAAATCTTACATGTAACTTTTTAATTGTTACATGAAAACTTTTGTTTTCAGATTGTAACTTTAGTTGGAGGGCAATATCTTGCATATAACTTTTGTTTTAGACAAAAATCTTTCCATGTAACTTTTTTTAGCAGTTGGGGTTTTCGTTTGTAATGTAGTTGGAAAGAAAAAAAAAACAAAAGGATGGTACTGGGCTGAAATGCCGGCTGCTGGGCAGTGAACATCAACAATCATCGTCTTAACAGGTCCTAGACGGGTCAGCAGCCCTCTTAACGGTCGGGAAAAATATTATTGCGGGCCCGATAACACCTAATTAACAGAGTTAATTGAGGCAACAGGTGGAGCCCTTCGATGGGTAATTAATGACTCGCATAGGTGATTGACAGATCGCGAAATCTCACTCGACTGACGCCGAGACTTATTATTAGGACCGAACCGGATTTTTTTTTTCCGACCAAGAGAACTGGGATCCAGCGACCTATTCGGTTTTTACTAGGAAAAGATGATATGTGCATAGAATTGTTCAAAACCAGTCAAACTAGTGTTTCTAGATAAACCGCTCAAAGGTCAACCTAGCGACTTTGTTATGGATCCGGACGGGTTCTCTGAGGTAGTAGACTGTGTGCGTGATTTGAGGAGCTGATGTGCACGGTCCAGGTATACACTTATCAACGTGTATGATAGGTTCATCACAATTCACACCACATACATGTACGACACAAGCATGCAACAACAAGCTCTAGATACACTCTAGATAACATGAATGCACAGCGACTCGCCTTATTCAGTCGATAGGTGTAGGCATGAACCTTGGAGCCCGCCAGCCCAAGCAGGGCCGCAGGTCGGCCCACGACCGGGGCCGGAGGGGCGACCTGGAGGTTACCGTCGATGAAGACGCGGACACGCTGGTCGTCGCGTGGGATGCCCGGCGGTATGACCGTACCGGCTGGATACTCGTCGACGTACACGTCCGGCCGCTCGGTGCGGATGATCTGGTGCGCGTCGAAGTACGGCATGCCCACCAGGTTCGGCCTCCCCGTCGAGCAACGCGAGATGGCCATTGGTGGTTGCAGGTGCAAGGATGAAGACGAAGAAGAGAAAGAGCTAGAGGTAGCAGTGCTGCTTGTGGCTATGGCACTCGATCATACGAGGTTTAGCGTATACATACACGCGAGTGCTGACGTAAAACACAGCCAACCTTGTGCCGGTGATGATGGTAGCTGAGATCATGATTATATTTAGGAGGCCCAACAGCAGCAACAAGACTAACCATACATTCCCAGCCCAGCCCAGTCGGTTGAGAATTTGAGATCGCCGATCTCCCGTGCGCCGCCCGAACCGCCGCCGTTCAAATCCCCCCGCATCGCCCGCCACAAATCCAGCTCCGCCTCCGCCTCCCCGTCTCCCACTCTCTCTCCTCTCGCCATCGCACATCCCGCACCGGCTTTCTCTCTCCTCCCCACCCTCCTCCGCGAATGGCGCCGCCGCCGCCGACGCTGCCGTCGTCGCGCTCGACTCCTTCGCTGCCCTCGTCGCCGCACAGGCCGGCGCTGCGGCCGGGCAGCCTGCAGCGGCTGCTCCGCCCCGACCCCTCCGACGACGACGACCCCGCCGCCCCCACGCAGCGGTCGCGGCCGCGCGCCCGCGACCGCGTCCTGCTCCAGGTCACCAACATCACCCCCGCGCTCTCCGGCGCCGACCCCTTCTCGGGCCACCACGGCTTCTACCTTCGCCTCTCCGACTCCTCCCGCTCCTGCTACGTCTCCCTCCACGCTGACCATGACGACCTCATCCTCGCCAACGGCCTCCACATCGGCCAGGTCATCGAGGTCGACAGCCTCATGCCGTCCGTTCCGGCCCCCGTGCTCCGCAACTTCCGCGTCCTCCCCGGGCGGTACCCCTGCGTCCAGCAGCAGGACTCCGGAGACGACGAGGTCAAGGAGGTCGTGTCCGAGCGCCCGCGCCGCCCCTCGCCGACGCCCCCGCTGCCGGAGAGGAGGGCGCGGCAGGGGGGATCCCCCGCCTCGATCAGCCACCGCCACAGGTCCAAGTCGATCACGAATCTGTCCGACGCAGGCTCGCCGGCGTCGTCGGCTCCAAGGAGGAAGGAGAGCGTGCTGTGGTGCTTGGACCCCCCAAGGAGCCTGAGGAAGATCAGTGTCCCGTCCGTATATGGCAACAGCAGCGACGACGACGACACGTCGGACGTCTCGTCATCGTACTCGTTGTCCACAGCCAGGAGGAACTGGGACTTCACCGGCAGCAGCAAGGACGTGAGACCCGTCGCTCCCCGGAGACGTAGCAACAGTGTAAATCCATCTCTTACAGTTGCAGCTCATTTATAGAAGTGTTAAATGCATCAAAGCAACTTGTAGAGATCAGGCTAATTCAGTGAGGTTTTATGTGCAACATGCAGGTTTCTCCAGGTAAATCCGGCCCAAAACCCACCGCACACCAGAACGACGTGGCGAATGATCCACTGGAGTCGGTGAGGAGAAAGGCAGAGAAGGCGTTCAAGGTGCTCTCCAGGAGGAACAGCATGACGCCCAGAGACAGCTCCTGTGCTGCAGCGATGCCGCAGAGTGCTTCGTCCAGTGGCATCAAGTGGTGCGAGAACAATGTGATGTGGAGCTCGCTCTCTTCAAGCTTGGTGCGGCATGGAAAGGTACACTGCTTCATCGTTCTTTTCTTTCATCTCCTTGATGAACCAGTTCTGCCAAACATTCAAGTTAATTTTGACTTGCTAATAGTACACGGTATGCTGTTCTTTTCTTTTGTTACATCAAGTCAAGAAGCTAACGCTACCCATTTTCCATGGCAGGAAGCAATGAAGCAGAGAGACGTGGCGCTGCAAGCTGTGCTTAATGGATTGCTTGAGGCAACTGCCACTGAGAAGTTGATAAAATGCCTTAGGTGAGCCACACTGAAAGATTCGGTTGAATGGATTTGAATTATTGTAGAACTTATGAGAAAATTCATGTCTGATTGTTCTGAAAACAAGTGTTCATAGCATCATCTCTCTAGAATATTCAGAAAAATATATACAGCAGCTCAATGTTTGTTTCACTCTCTTTTCAGCAAATACTCTGAACTACAATATGACAAGGACGACGACCCGAAGGAGCTCATCGACAGGTTCTTGAAATTCTCTCAAGAGCTCGATCGAGCTATCTTCATAGCTCAGTCACAGGCCAGATTTACACGAGCAAAAGCATGCCGTTGCTCAACATCCTCAGCTTCGCCAAAAGCTGCTACCAAGGCTGCACTGGACAGGAAGCAATCCGCCATCTCATGGGTCAGAGCGGCCATCGAAGCGGACCTGTCACCCTTCTCGAGCCACACAAGAGCCTCCTTTGAATCTTCAAAGCCATCAGTGTCCGAGCCAAAGCCTGTAAGCCCGCTGTTCTGTTCCAAGCCGAAGTGCAACTGCAACAGCAGGCCCTCGAAGAAAACTGCAGATGCTTCCACCGAAGGGAGCAATCTGAATGCAGCCCTGGACCTGGCTATCGCAATGCGGTCTGACAGCAACCGGTGGTTCCTCAAGTACATCGACAAGTTCCTGGACGACATCGAGAGCGAGACCCCCTACACGACGTGCGATTCCCAGGTCGCAGGGCTTCTTCAGCAGCTGAAGAAGGTGGATGACTGGCTCAACCACGTCGTGCGGCATGGGAGGATGTTCCCGATCGACAGAGGCAGCAAGGATAGTGTACTGTCCGAGGAAGAAGAGAGCGATGCGTGCGAGAGAGTACGGAGGAAGATTTATGGAGCGCTCCTAAGACATGTGCAGTATGCTGCAATGGCGCTCGAGGGTATTAGTAGTGTAACCGATGAAGATAAAGAGCAGGAATAGGTGACAATGATTGAGCGAAGAGCTGTAGCTACACTGCTACACACAAAAAATAGGATAAAAAATTAAAATGAGCAAATAAGAGGTTACTAGGTATATGCACGCCCGTGCGTTACGGGCAAAATAATTTATTATTGAGAACCAAAGCTTTTGCAGATATATTGGAAATTTAGCTAGTAAATCCAGATCCAAGCTTAATGAGTTGTGTGGAAATTCAGTTTAGTCCAGTCACGTATTTGTTTCCTAAGAATGAGTCTATACCCGTTCATAACAAACAAAACAAATTCCCTATGTGAGTATCAATTTTCATCATATGAAATATTTGTAAATTACATACATCTGCATAAACATACACTTTGGGGTGAACAATATTCATGCTCAATGTAGTATTCCAAAGTATGCAAACAAATAATTAGACACGTGGGAACACAAATAGAACAAAGTACAAAACAGTGCAACTTCATCACTTTCTTCTCGCTCTATACTTTCGTCTCCCTGTGCACCACCTCTGTTGTCAGCCTGCTTCCGCTCTATACTTTCATCTCCCTGAGCAATTGAAATGTCCCCAAAATACTACTTCTCAGCACAGGTAGGGAGTAAGTTCATGAACAACTGTGATGTACTCCTGCACAGCTTCTTGTTTAGGCATAACAATTCCTAGCAGATTGTGATCACAAATGGATTCATGAGACCTTGGTTGTGAAATTCAGAAGAACGAAATGGTGCAATTTTTTTGTTGGAAATAGATATGGTTGTGCCGCATCAGAACAGAAACATATGGAAACATAATAATAGGAATGTGACCATGCCTATTGCCCAGTATACAGACCATTACAAAATGCCTATACCATAAGTTCAAAGCATCTTAGGACAAAAAAATCAGAGGTTTAAGCTGATTTTTCATACCTAGTTGGCGTTCTTGATTTTTTTAACCACAATTTAGGACTTGCCTTTGGTAGTATATCATTGGCACACCATCTCTATATTTTTTCCCTTTTTCTGAAAAACTATATCGGAAGTGCAATGTACAGCTTCGTTGTTTCCTTTCAAGAGAAAAGAATAAATGTTCAGAGTATATAATAAGTATCTGAATCATATCACATGATCTCCATAGATATTATAATTCAAGGTGACAAATAAGCAAACTTATCAACTGTTAACAGATGGCAAAACTGAGTGGAAGTTGCTTGTACTGAGACAATTAGTTAAAATTTAGAACCACAAGCCAATTGCAGCGGGAACTGTTTACTGAATATCCATGTGCAAATTTACTAAAATGTGAAATCAAGAAACATGTACATCACATTCATAATCTGCTGAGTCAATTACTAATTTGATTTATGAGTCTATTTATAGTCACAGATATTCTATTGAATCAAAGAAATTAATCATTTCTGTGCCAAGTATCAAGTTAAGAGAAAATGATGGCTCCATTTAAGATTTAAGAGGAGTCGCTAAAATTTTAATAGGAAAACACAGCTTGGTAGACAAATGATCCGCACATACAGACATACTCCATGGTCTGAGAACATCGAGGTGTGCATATGGGCCATCAGATAGTAAATGAGCCTTTGTGTTTTGCATAACCACCGCTATCCTACAAGGCTGAAGCATTCAAGCATAACAAACATGTTGGAAGCATGGTGCTGTCAGTAACGAGAAACCAAACAAACAAACCTGCGAGGGAGGAGAAGCGGTCATGGGACTTGCAGGTCGCAGCAGGCGGGTGGGAGAAGCAACGTCAGGGGTGGAGTGAAGGACGGCAACCAGATGGATGCACGTCCAAGACAGTGACCTTCGCGGCGGGGCTCGAGCATGTTCAGGGCCGGCGGCGAGCGGCCGGCCTCCTCCGCGCCATCGCGTCGGACTCCCGCCCCAGATCCGCCCCGCCCCAGCCTGGCAGGGATCCTCCAGCCCCGGTCTCCGCCAGAGCTCCAGTACTCCCCTCATCCACGCAGCTGCTCTTCAGCTCCAACATTTGTACAATTCCAATGTCCCCAATGCCACCTGCAGGCCGGATCGAACCTAGCGAGGCACCAGGTGATGCAGAGAAGAGTTACGCGACTCACGGGAGACGCGCGACGGGCGAGATCTGGTGGAGAAGTTGGCCACGGTGCGGCCGTGCTACGCCCGTGACGGTAGCCGAAGAACGACGCAGCCCGGGACGGTGGCCGAAGAACGCCGCAGACCCATCGGATCTCAGTGTTTGCAGCGGTCTCCGTAGGACTGCCCCGCCCTACGCAGCGGTCTCCGTAGGACGGCGGGGGTCGAGCGGAGCGGCGACGCCGGGGACGGACCGGCGGCCGATGCAGGGCAGCAGCTCCGTAGGACGGAGCAGCGGCGGCCGATGCAGGGTTTTGGGAGGGGCCGGGGAAACCGAAATTACCAGCGGCGCCCTGGTTTTTAACGAAACGGGAGGGAGGGGGGCGACGTACGAAGGTGCGACGATAGACGTAGGAAAAAAAAAGTGACCCTTAACCTCTTTTTAGTAGTATATAGTAATCTCTTTTTAGCAGTAGAGATAGAGATTGTGCAGTAAATTAGGTCTGTCGAATGCTTTTTTATGTTAAGTGTTGGTCGGCAAAATATTGACTTGGATTGCTGATGGGCATCCGGTGCACCGACATGCACCAGCTGACTATATAAACCTGTCCACGCGTGCGCCGCGCTGCAAAACCTGCACCCTTCCAAGTTTTTATCTATCTGCCGGCCCGGCCGGCGGCGATGGCGTCGGATCTCTCACGCGACGAGCGAGCGACGCTCGAAGGCGGCGTGCTGCCGGCCGACGTGATGCACGAGATCCTGCTCCGCGTCCCGGCCAAGGCGCTCTGCCGCCTCCGTCTCATCTGCCGGTCGTGGCGGTCGCTCACCTCCGACCCGCGCTTCGCCAGGGAGCACCTGCCCCGCCACCCGCTGTTCGCCGCCCGCCACGTCTTGTGGGTTCAGACCCACGTCGTCGACATGTCCGGCGACATCGTCAAGCAGATCCGCAGCTTCGAGGACCTCAGATTCTTCGATCTGAGCATGCAACCGGATCTGATCTGCGACGCTGAGACGGCCAGCGGGAGGAACAAGCGAGCATGTCTACTCAACCCGGCCACCGGCGAGATCAACGCCCTGCCGGATGGCAGCATGAGCGCAGCTCAATCCACGTGTATACTCGGCCACATCCCATCCACCGGAGAGTACAAGGTGCTCCGCATCGGCGGCGTCATCGACCCTGTGCAGCCGTGCGAAGTCATAACGCTCGGCGGCGGCGACCGGAAGTGGAGGGAGAGGTCGGACCCTCCCATACATGTCTTGACGGGTTTCACGTTCGTGGCCGTCGTCGGCGGAGTCGCTTACTTCCTAGCGGATTACTACTACTACGCCGCTGACGACACCAAGCAAGACAGCATAGCCTCGTTCGACTTGGTGACCGAGGAGTGGAGGCCGACAGCTCTTCAGGGTCCGGTGAGTACCAATCCTGTGGACACCAAGAAGGTCGTGTACGATCCACACACGAGTTACCCCCAGTTAGCCAAGTTGAATGGTTGCTTGGTCATGGCCTTTCACAGCTATCAACATTGCTCATTGGACCTTTGGTTCCTGATCGACGTGGACAGGTGCATCTGGAACAGAGGACACTCCATCAGATGCCCACCTAGCTGGGGGCTCCGGGCACCATATTCGTTAGTTGTCTTGGATGACGGCAAGGTAGTCGTATGGTTAAAATGCTCACAGGTCCTAAAAGCATATGATCCGAGAATAGGCACATGGGCTGATCTTGCGGCACTGGAAAACTACTCTTTTTTTGGCATGCTTGAAGGAAGTCTTTTGTGTTCAGGTCTTCAGAATTGAACTGTGTAAACTTCTTCATCAGGAATACAAGCCAATTGGTGGTGGTAGTAGTTTACAGTTAGTCATCATTTAATAATAATCAAACTAGGTTCTGGAGCACCGGTACCATTTATTTGATAGTAGTGAATGGTGCCATTTGGTACAGTATGCAGTAGTAGTTGATAAATGCCTAAATAGCTACATAGTCATTGCACGCTTGAATCTTACAATGCTTACATATGGTTTCTTTCAGTGTCTGTATGGACTTGCGGCAGTTATGATATTATCCTTAATATCTGCAGATGTTAAGGATGTAAAGGATGATTGGTGCATGTCAGCATGCTTGTACTCCCTCCTTAAAAAACAACTTATTCTACGATTCAAAATTTGTCCTAAAATATAAATCATCTTACTCTATTTACTCTATTTAGTGCATGTAAAAATCAATTACTGCCTTTTTATAATATAGGTAATAAATAGGGGCAAATATGATCATTTTACCTTCTTGTTAATATATCATAGAATTTCTAGAGTGACTTGTATTTTGTGACGGAAGGAGTAAGTCCAGAAGAGGTTTTCAGATAGAAACTAGTTTATCTTTCCATGAAGGCACGGAGTCAAGATGGTCTTCTCTCTTTTGTACCTTTGTGACATGAAAAATAATTATCTGGGAAGCAAAGCCGATTGACATCGAGGTGATCTTTGGTCATTCATATGTTATTAAATTCCCTGTACGGCTTTGTGGGAAATGCCAAGAAGCAGGAGAAAAAAAAAGGTCGAACGAGATTATGTGGACCAGAGTCTCTATTTCTAAAAACAATGTGGAGAGTTTTTTTTTCTGTGCGGAGAAGAGATGTTGAGATCAACATTGCTGATTTTAGTTCCATTTTACACGATTGGGGCATACATCAACATCCGCAGAGCCAGTATTGATGCATATTGCATGGGTATTCCTCAACTATTTTACCAGAAAACCAAGCATATATCAAGTACACACATGTATGTGTTATATTGGATCAAAATCTCTTAGTTTTTTAACTTATAACTCAGTTTATATAGAGCCGGCAACACCCGACGTCATCAAGTACCTATGCCACACTCTTACCAAGAGAATCACAGCGAGGTAAGCAATAGCCCCCAGCTAGATCGAGCATCAGCTATCAGGTTAGCACTAGCACTAGCACCATTGATGATGGAACCTCACTTTTAACGTGGATTTTGGAGTTGTAAAAGAAATAACAACTCAGTGTTTTAAAATCTTTGTGGAGCTAGGTGCATTCTATTTAGTTTGCTACTTATTAAAGCATAAAACTAATTGTTATGGTGCAAATACTTTTGTCAAAGAGGATTTCGATATGGACACGTGATAAATTATAATTGTAATTTCTTTTTATTGAAGGGAACATCTTTAATTTGAATGGTTTTGTAGCACTGCGGACTCTTAGTATTTTTATATTGGAAAATTTTCTTTTGATATGGGAACATGTCGTCAGATCTCACTAACTAAAGTGTAAAATTTTTATCTTAATCTGAAGCTGTAATTTTTTAACACATTGCGCTGCTTTCTCGAGCATTGTAGAGTTTCAACCTTTTAAGATCATTTTTCTCAAGTTATGCAAGAATTTGTATTTATTTACTGAAGGGTAAACTGTCAGACTGTCAGTACTCCATTTGCCAGCGGCATCGCCAGTGCAGCAGGATGAAGTCCAAACCCCAGATGGGCCGCCAGCTGGGAAGAGGCCTGCGCGCACGAATCTGCCCGCCGACGTGGTGTACGAGGTCCTCCGCGTCCCGGCCAAGGCCCTCTGCCGCCTCCGCCTCGTCTGCCGGTCGTGGCGCTCCCTCACCTCCGACCCGCGCTTCGCCAGGGCGCACTCGGCCCGCCACCCGGTGCTCGTCGCCCTCCAGATCGGAGACGACGGCGAGATCCACATCCTCGATCTCTCCGGCGACATCGTCAAGCGGATCCGTGGCCTCGGGCACCTCTGCTCGTATCCGACCACGAACGACGGCCTGGTCTGCGTCTCGACGATGGCTATGCACGACTTCGACGCCAACGCCGACCTTGTTCTCAACCCGGCCACCGGTGCGGTCAGCATCTTGCCCGGTGGAAACAGGCCCCCTGTGGTGAACGCGTGCGTACTCGGACGCGTCCCCTCCACAGGAGAGTACAAGGTGCTTCGCCTTAGCTACTACCATAAGGAGTTTAAGGACGAGGGGTTCGGCGTGGCTTGTGAAATCATAGCACTCGGCGGCGCCGGCGACCAAAGGTGGAGGGCGAAGCCGAGCCCTGTCGACATCTCAGCGCATCCCGATTACATAGCAACTGTTGATGGAATCGCTTACTTGCTGTCATCGCTTGACGACGGCGGCGGCGGCGGCTCCAGCAGGGTGCTGCTGGACGTCGCCTTGTTCGACCTAGCGACCGAGGAGTGGAGGCCGACGCCTCTCCGGGGTCCGCCGAGCAGCCATACTTACGAAGAAACCGACCACATCGAGTTCGCCTGTTTGGATGGGTGCTTCGCCATCGTCCATCACAAAATCCGAGATCGCTCGACGGATCTGTGGTTCCTGGTGGACGTGGACAATGGGTTCTGGACCAAACGATACTCCATGCGATGCGCGCCCCGCTGGGACCATGCTGGAATGTATCCTCCGCGCCCGTTGCTCGTCTTAGATGACGGGAGGATACTCGCATGGCTACAAAAGCAGTATGTCCTAACAGCGTATGATCCGAGAACAGAAACATGGGCAGATTTGGCCTCGTTGTCGGAGTATTATTTTGCCATGGGAATGCATCAGCCACCAGGGAAGCCTTTTGTGTCCAGATCTCCAGGGCTGAGACTTGCGCCTTCCTCTGCCAAACAACTAATGATCGGTTTGTAATTGATCATGCATTGGATGACTTGCTACGTGGATCACAGCTTTAGGATCTTTTACATGTTTGCAGGTTTCCAGGTACGAATTGTGTCTCATCATGCTAGTATGTTCAGAAGAAGTCCACTGCATTTTTTTGATGAAGCCAATATGTAATCTTGTACCGATCTACTAAGTTATATAACTGCAATTCTGCAAATAGTAACCTTGTGACATGATAAACCTTGTACCAATCTTTTGGCGAAGTGGATCATATCACTGCGGTATTTGATCATTTACATGTTGGTTTCCTTGTATGGCTTGTAGGCGATGCCAAGAAGCAGAACAGGCAAAGAAATTGAATAAGATTGAATTACAAGTATGATACAGGGGACTGCATATGAACCAGAACTAATTGATTCTTATGGAATTCAGTGCTCCGGAGAGATTTATTTTTGCATATGATCCAAGAACGGGTATGTGGTCAGATCTAGCCACATTGGAATATTATTTTGTTATCTGCATGTATGAAGGAAGTCTCTTGTGACTTGTAAGCCCGAGCTTCTTCCTCCGACGTTCAACTATTTGATAGCAGTCTATCATATAGCATAGCTAAACTGCTTAAATGCAGACCATGGATCTAGGTTGGATAATCAAAATTGTGGATCGTCATCATTCTTTGATAGTAAAAATATAAAACGATAGTATTTCATCATCTCATAACTTGCTAAATTATTGTCCATTGCATAGGGAGCTGCTTGTATCTCATATAGGATGCATGGTTTTCTTCAGTAACTTCGTGTAGCTTTGCAGTAGTGGGGACATCAATTGTCTACACTCAAATATATGTTTTGTGCAAATATTTGAAAACTATTTATTTGCAAGTGTCCAGGTATAAAAGCAAAATGTGATATTTGTTGTCTCCTGTCGGCATGCTATTATATATGTCCAGAAGAGGTTGTCAGAAAGAAACTAATTTATTTTCAATGAAGCCAAGAGGGCAATTTATACCCATGAAACAAAGATGGCATACTGTACCAATATAATAAGTTACATAAATACAAATGTCAACCTTGTGGCATGAAAAAATTGTATCTTAAATGTGAAGTTAATCATATCACTGCGATCTTTGATCGTTTAAATGGTTGCGATGACTTCCTTGCATGGCTTGTCAGAAATGCCAAGAAGCAGAAAAAAAATTGAAACTGAAAAGGTGCTCCATTACAAGTATGATACAGGGGACTATACGAACCACAATAAATTGATTCCTATGCAATTCAGTGTTAGCACTATTGCTCCAGAGAGACTTATTTTTGCAGAGAAGAGATGTCGAGATCAACGCTGCTGATGTTAATTCCATTATATGCGAGTGGGGCATACATCCACATGTCATCAGAGCTCAACAACTGCACATAATTATTTGAAATAAAGTTAGTGAAGTTCCCTTTTTGCAGTATAGTATGTCACAATTATTTGATTATTACATATCTTCAGTCTGCTGACATGGAATTTTTTATTACCCACCTTAATCTGAAGCTGCAAAAATTTGACATACTGTGCTGCTTCCTCGAGCATCGTACTAATGTCAACCTGTCAGATCATATTTATGCAAGTTAGGAAAGAGTTTATATTTACCAAATATAAAACCAAATTATGTTAGGCAGAAACTAATTTTGTTGCAGCGTCTCTATGAGAAACTTACTTTTGTTCCATTGGGAACCAAGTTCTGCAAGATTCTCAGTCTTTCATTGATCCTCTCTCTCCTCTTCTGCAGAATTCAAATTTAATAAAACTCATCAGAATTCAGACAGAGTCACATGAGTCATTGTATGATATGTTTTTGTTCCCATAGGTTCAGGGAAAACATTCTGAAATTTTTGCTGTTCTTACCCTTGCGTAGAGGCTCTGTGGATCGGTTGCTGCTCCACGGCTGGCCCTGGTGCCCGTCTTCTTCGAGCTTGAATTCATATTGCCTTCCAAATTTCCCTCCTCGGAGGTGCAGCTGCTGGAGCTTTGTGCATCAACATAGGCGTTGCTGCCATCTTCGTTGCTGACAGAATCCTTTTTGCCAGCCTTCTTGGTCTTCTTTGATGCCTGCATCGGTTAATACTCTTAAGCATTTTTTGCAGAAAATAATAATAACTTTTAAGCATGGATCCCAAACATTGCAACTGAACTAGTAACTGATCCATAAGTATTTCTGTGTCCATTACCTTTATGGCGGCACTAGACTTCCGCTTCTTAGTAGCCGGTGCATCATTGGCTGCTTCTTCCTCTATGGATGATGAATGGTTTCCATGAAGAGGGCTCAGGTCATCACTAAAGTACGGAACATCAGAAGGCGATCTGAAGTCGGTAGGCGGGAGAGGATTCGTAACCGGAAACTCAAAGCTCTCAAAGTTCTGAACTGGATCAAGCAAACTGGTAACACTAGAACTATGAGTTGGTTGAGGCCAGCACTGTGGAGAGACATCATAGTTGAGAAAGCTAGAAGAGGAGTTGGAGTCATTGTCGAGGCTAGGCAAGAACAGAGCTACCAATGCCTCCATGGACTCATCCACATGCTCATAGGTGAAGCAGTGATCATCAGCTCCAAGGAACTGCGCCATCATGTCAGTTTCCATTGATGGCGCAGACGAAGTGTAGGAGCTCTCTGTTTCAATAGTGTTGGAGGGCTCAAGGCAAGGAGGGGGAGTAGCTTGGAGGAAGTGCTGCTGTACAATGTCTGAATGCTCCTGCCGTGTGCTTGCAGAGGGTATTTGTAGGGTGCAGCCGTGCAGGTGGCCATTGTTGACGATAGCTTCATAATCAGCACCAAATTGTCTGGCTCTTGTAAGTTATCTCCAGAGTCAACCCAGTTGGGATGGTGTTAAGTTGTTGCAGCCGAATTCTTGATCTTGATACCGACATGATAATAAAAGCCGCATGCGCAATTATGTCGCGATATGCAAGCGATGGTATTGTTTATCTACCCGGCAAGATTGGCAAGCTGAAATTGTTTATTTTGGGGAGGAGATTGGCTTGGCCATTTGAGAAATTACTCGCATTGTAGATCGTGGGGAGTGGTGGTGAGCTGAAGGCAGGAGGGATTATGTGAATGAATTAAGTTCTTGTGGTTGTTGTTAAGATCAGTCATTAATGGCTGTGTGATCATGTCATTCTGTGCTTCCCATGGAGGTTGCAGAAACAATTGTTCCCATTTCCAGCAACTTGAAGAGCTGTCAAATCCCAAAAATGGGGAGAAAAATAGATTCCGTCGCACAGAACTGCCGGTGCAACACAAATTTGTCCCTTCATTTTTGCTGTTATAAAATGCAAGTGGCTTCAATTATTAACTTCAAACTATCACTTTATGGTTGTACAAATTGTTCGTGATCATAAGATTAGGTTATTGTCAGCATTAATTAGTGAAGATTGATCTTGGTACCATGAACTTCACAGAAATAATTAAATATAGGCATAAGTGTTCCTTTTTCTGTTTTGTCAATGCTAACCAATTTATGGAAGCACATGGTTGCCCTCTCCAAACTCTGTATGAGAGCTGTCAAAGGTGTTGCACGCCTTCCAGGCAATATTATTGCAAAGAATCATTCGTAGAAATTGAGTATAAGTGATCGGCTTTCGGATAGCAAACACTAATTAGGCATCCTTATAAGATCTACTGTTTACTCATCATATACCTCTTTTTACTAGAGCCTGCAACTTTTGTACTTGGGAATCTTCAAGTACTCTGTACTTTGCAAATAAATAGCAGTATTCAACTTGAATCCCGCACATATTTGATTGGCCGCATACACGTAAATGAACTCATCGTTATTGTACTTAAATTCCAATTTAGTGGCTCTACTTGTCTCGGCACAGATCTTATCAGTAGAAACTAGAGGTTATTACGAAACTTCTTTTTCATGTATTTCTATAGTTATCCATCAAAACATGTGAACTGTTTTCGTTTTGCTGATCGCATACCTCTTTCTAACTGGTGCTCCGGAGTTGACTTCTTGTGTACAAACTTAAGTTTACAGGATAATCCATTTTAATTTAGTATGTATAGTGTGTACTTTTTAATACTCAGTACAATCAATCTTGAACCGCCACTCACCTGATTGACATACTTTCTTTTACTTAGATTCCAATTTAGCCGTACAGTTTAATTGTGTCCTTATATGAGAGACCATATGCTGCATGTACCTCTGGAATTTGTCTACAATAGAAATTGCTGTTCTTACAAGAAACTAAAGGCAGATCTGAGAAATCAATAAGCACTGTTTGAACATTATGTAGATATGCTTAGCTGACTTGCTCCACGTGTACTTTGGAATCTTAAACCCATCAGATTTGTGCTTTGGGTGCTCTGTACTTAGCCAAAAGTTTGCAGCAAGAGACTCATGCTTTCTTAATGAAATTTATTGTACCCAAGTTCAATTTTTATCGTACTAATTGCTTAGTGGTATATCATCTAATTTGGAGCAAAACCTACTGATTGCACTTGTACCCACTGATCTGATTGCCCCATATGTAATTATCATTGGACAAAACCTACTAGTTTACGCACGTCAGTCATTGTTGGCGCAATAGGGGCCATAATATATATTATTTAAAAGATCAGCTGAATGTTATTATGCGTACAATACTTCATTCTTCTTGCAACCAAACTTGATCCATACTTTATGCACCAAAAAACAAAGGAGTAGAAAGAGAAATTTCATGATGAAATCTGTCGGCAACTGAAAATGCATAAGGTCTTTTGACTTATTTAAGTCCTAGCTGACATTGAGTTAGAACTAACAGTAGAGCAGTTGATGAAGCATTGAATATTTATTAATACTGGTTGACTCTTGGTTCATAAAAAGAGAAGGAAGTTTCCTAGATGTCATTAATGTAGGTTAATGGAGCGATCTATTTAAGATAATCTAGATTTAAATTTAACTGGATTTCCCCTCCTCGTGTGTACTTTCTGGCCTTTCTCATGCACTGAACCTATTTTGATAAACATTTTGCCAGTTAATTGCGAAAAAAAAGAAGACGATAGTGAAGTTTACTTAGAAAAATTATGCTGTGATACATTGTACACTCCATTTTATACAGCTCTTACACAGGAGGGTTATGATAGTTCTTTTTTCGCGATGTGAGGATTAAAGATAGTTGGGATTAATGAAAGAATTAAAAAGGCTTGATCTTGGCTGTCACTTTTGTCACCAATCTAGGGAGCAAATCTTGTGTTGGAATAACGCCACACAATTGGAATCCGTCAGGATTTGCCAGCACTCTTGGTTCACTGTATTGGACTAGAATTACATCAGTCATATCTCACTACCTACACACCACTGAACTAAGCTGTTTCATTTTAAAAATTCCAAGCAAACGTGTCCTTGCTAAAAAACTATTTAGGGATAATCACAGTGGTTATCACACTAACATGCGCTACTGTAGAGCTGAGCTTAACTGCTCCTTAAGCATTAACAACACCGTGTTATACATTAACACATCAGTATTATGGAAAACTAGTGGCAAGTTCTTTACTGAATATTCTATCCTTGTCATCTATGTTTGACATGATTAAAAAACCGAACTACCAATCCCTAACCACCTAGCATCCATATTAACTCCTTATCTGTACTAGTAACTAACTGGATCAGATAAACTAAGAACTCTCAAGTACAAGTGTATAACATTCCATGGACCCAAACAGTAGCACTGGCCATTTGTTTAATCCCATGAGAACACTATACTAACGCTACTTGCAAATCTTAGCCTAACACCTAGTCACTGAATAAGAAATGTTAAATACCTTTTTGGCGATCTTCTTGTTGGTGTATGTGACGGATGTGACGGGGCGAACGTTATGGATGGCTAAAGTAAGGAGCTAATCACGGATTAACCCTGGAGCTAAAGTAAGGAGCTAATTACGGATTAGCCCTTCCAAACTGTGTAGCTCGGCCTAACCGGGCAGCCACGTGGCCGCGGACGGTCCACCGGCTGAAGTAACATCGATGGCCCAGACGAGGGGTGTGAGCCGCCTCGCCCGACCTCAAGGGTGCGGGATCCGTCTCGCCCGACCTCAAGGGCGCGGGCTCGGCCTCATCCGACCCCTATGGGAGAGGTTTCCGCCTTGCCCGACCCGAGGGCACGAGCTCGGCCTCGCTCGACCCTGAGTGTACGGACGCGGCCGCGCCCGTCTCAGGGACATGGAACCCTTAGGGTCTAGCGGGAGTAAAAGCTCACGTTGGAGGTCAAGCCTCTAGCACGAGAATAGGCGAGGGCACGCCTCGACATGACCTCCGGAGGTGCCAGGCCATCACGGCAAGCCCCCGTCGCCCGCCACGCCACGGGTTAAGCCGCAAAACGCGCCGGGGGCTCACGCCGCCCGTCTTCTCAGAGCGCACGTCGTCTACCGTGCACGCCGGGGGCCCATGCCGCCTGTCCTGTTGAGGCGCACGTCGCACGTTGCACCAGGGAGCGGCGTAGGGACACTCCCAGCGTCATCTACAGGGCCAATGGGGCCACGTAAACATAAGGAGAGAAGCGGGATTCTGGCGACCCTCCTCTTTCTACTCTTATATCTCTCTCTCATGTATTCGACCCCTGCCCCGTGGCTTGTAAAAGGGAAGGGGAGGACCTCATAAGGGGATCGAACTCTCACACACTCACGCACTCGCATAACACTTCCCACTACAGACTTGGGAGCCTGTTCTCTCTCTCGACTGTTTATAATCCCTACTGCAAACCAGTGCAACAACATGAGCAACTCAAACTGGACGTGGACATTCTACCCGAACCAGTATAAACCCTTGTGTCTTTCTTGCACACCATCCGAGCTAGACACGCAAGCACAAATTTACTAATCGGCGGTCCGGAACTTCGGACCGACAGTATGGTTCTTCAAGAGATGCAAATTAAATCTTGCAACATTCTAAACTACAAAACTACACCTTGCATTAAGACCTTATATCATTATATGTACAAAATCAAACAATTGCAAGATTAGGGTACCAATAATAATCCTGATTAAATCAGAGAAAACGCAAGGAGAAATTATATCATTAGTTGATGGGAAATATAGAAAAATGTGTATGTTATGATTGCAACTATACAATCAATTGTGTGCCTTAGAGTTATATAGCCAACATGCAGCTCTCAAGTCTATTCATACAGTACCTCCAGGTAGTCTGGCTATGTAGTTTTAAATAAGGAGAACGTATAGTTCCTAAAAATTTGATCAGCATACAGTTTTGATGTGTGCCAATAATTAAGCATCCGCTCCATGCTGATGCATATGGCAATTTATCATTATCCACTCAATGACTCAAAGGTTTAGTACTGATCTCGTGTTTCTAGCTTAACATTACTAGTTAGCTTATAGTTATAGGATATTTAACAAAATAACAATGACATTATTTTAGAACCAAGCTATCCAAATAAAAGAAAACATATAAACATATAAATTCAAAAGTATAAGCCAATGTAAACTCAATAATTTATAATAAATAAGTTCAAATTTAAATATAAATCAATCTTGATGTTCTTATTCATATTAGAGTGTGGTGAGTCTTCAAGGTACCTTAGCGGTCAAAATGTATGTAATAACGACCTTCCATATTTAGACTAATCTTTGTTTGTTGTGATAATAAGATGTTAGTTAATAAGAACAGTGCGTCCAATGCGTAGTTAGGGCAAGTACATTGGAGCCGTCTAATAGGTGATCTCATGCAGTGACATGTTATTTTGAGACGACTTAACAGACAACCTCTACAATAGGTTGTTGTTTTTATTGTCTCGTAGTAGTACCATATCCCTAAATTGTGGAATGAAAAAAGAAAATATTATGAGTAGTATGGTAATAGCAACTCGTACAATGGTGAGCAAGTGGTCTCGTAGTTCTTAATTTTAGCTTATGAGATGTTTGTTTCGCGAAGCAACCACCTTGTTCTCTCTCCTCCCCCCTCTCTCCTCCACATCATCAAAAATCCTATGTGGAACTGCATGAGACAACTTATGAGACCGCTTAGCGTAGCAATGTACTTGCCTAGTTGGGTCATCAAACCTGCTAATAATCTTTGCAAATCTTGATTAAACATATAAATAGCATGCCTGCATGACTAACACTAAAGTTGAATCTTGTCCATTCTTAATGTTCAGCATTCTAGAGCTGATTCATAAAAAGGAGCTTTCTAGAGTTACGTTATTAAAATTATCATGTTAGTTAAGTGGCAGTTATAGTGGCAAGAACGTGGAGGAAGAATGTTTGGACCATCACGTACCATCCTCTTTGTGTAACTAATCCCAACCTAAACGTCCTCGTTTATAATTAGATGTACACGTGTAATGATGATTGGTAACAAATGACACTCCCAAGACATTGGATAACTTTTTTAGAAATGGATAGTTTTTATTTAGAGCATTTGCAAAATTTCTCTCTCTCTCTCTCTCTCTCTCTCTCTCTCTCTCTCTCTCTCTCTCTCTCTCTCTCGTTAGTTATGCTGTCAGTTCTGCATTACGAAAAATGGCGGCACCAAATAGAATATAGTTCAGTCCATCTTTCAGTACAGAATAATGGTATGAAGTTTTTAAAATAATCAAACCGCTAAAATTTTAAAATAGTTCAGTTCGAGATGGTACCATATGACCTTAGACAACTACAGCTAGCTAGCTTCTTAGCCTTTGGGCGTTCGCCGCAGTCGGCAAGGACGGCAAAACCTGGACAGTCACGCGTTGAACTCAAGGGGGACAGGTCGACGCTTCCACCTAACGAGATCTCGCTTTCATCAGGTACAATACGAATGATCTCCAACTGGCAAAGGATACTGAAACTTTTCTGCGAACAGGAGGAGTTTCATTCTCCTGTAAACAAGTGAAAGAGACAATGCTGGCCACTGTTTACACCACGAGAACGCTACAGATTTTATTTGATTTGGAAATGTATATAGTAAATGGGTCGACAACATCTCATGGAGAAGTGCTCGCTTTGATATATATATTATATAAACAAATTCCGTGGGAACTAGAATTTCAAGTGCGACTACTGCTTGTCTTTTAGCTGGTGCAACTTGATGCTATGATGAGCTGAATGGGGTGTCAGATGTTATTCGTGTGCTGTATCTACGTGCGGGACAAATCGCATCCTGCACATGAAAGATCTAGGTCTCATCAATCATCTGAATTGACACTCCGGGATTCATGGACTGCCAGTCACTTCAACTTGGCTGACTTTTGGCGGCTAAGGGAGCTTTTATGACGACAAGAGCTTCACATGATGTTCGTCAAAGAAACATGTGTGAATCATCTATTTTCTCCATGGTCCAAGTAGGCCGTACGCCACGTACTTTTGAGATAGAACTGTTGGTAAGAGGTGGGTAGATCTTTTTCCAAAGTCTTTGTGTCTAAGCTAGGTAGCACACACCGTGGCGGTGATTCTATCAATTTCGATGGGATCTGGGAATTGGGACGATGCTTGGTCTTGCATTACCTTCTTTAGATCACTCCTCAATTTAGACTGCTGGGCCAAAACAAGAAGCAACGAGTGTGATTGGAGGGCCCAAAATCCTGTAGCCCAACAGGCCGCCTAGGATTAGGCCCAAACGGCCAGGTCCGTGCAGCCGGAGTCCTGTCCTCGTGCGCGGCCGTGCCAGTGAGGGAGCACGGCAGGCAGCTGAATATACTGTACTACTAGTACTACGTAACAGAGTTCACCTGGCATGCCACGTTGACCTCCGTTGTTTCGCCCTTCCGCTTTAACAGGCACGCACGACGATAGATTATCGCTAGCTAGCTGAAGTACGAGACAAACCATCAGCGCAGACAGCTAGCAGCACAACATATCGATCAGCTCCAGATCCACCGGGTCGATGGAGCACCATGACCGACCCAGCGCTTATGACTGGCGTGCCATGCCAATGCCACCACCGCCGCTGGTCGGACAGCAACTCGTGGGGATTGTTCCCCGGGGGAGCGATCGGGGAAGCATGCCGCGGATCTGCTCCCCGGCCGAACGCATTCGGGCGCACTTGCGCCGTTGCGCGCCGTATCCAACCGAGCCGATCCAGCATGTGCGAGGAATCATCGGCGACGGCACTAGCCAGGAGCCAAGAGGCACCCCCAGCTAACGCTGCCTCCCCTTAAAAATGCCAGTGCGTGGGCGATGAGCACGGCATCATGATCCCCTGTGCTCCTGTGTGCCACTTCCACTCCCCCACGTCGAGAGTGAGTGGCACAGCTAGCTGCAGCTAGCGACGGCATGCAGCCGAGATCTGCTTGTGCGGTAGGAGGCTGCTGGCCGGGATCGGAGCGCACGGCGGCCGGGCACTTGCAATAATGTACGCCAAGTGACCAGCGCGATCGAGCGCATATGATTGGGCTCGCTCGCCGCCGGTCCCGGGCGTCCTGCAAAAAAGAAAAGAGTCGACGAGCTCCCGGACGCCGCTGCGCGCGCGGCCACGCTGGAACCTACCCCCGCCCGTGGCTCACACGTTGCTCCACGTTTCTCCACCGATCGCCGTCCCCCTCTGAAACCGATCGGAATTCGTTCAGATTAGTTGGGGACCCTGAGGGCAAGATGATGATTAATGGAGACGCGCGTTCGTACGACGACTCGGTAGTGGATGATGGATTCTGCTTGAGAATTGAGGATACTCCTGTGTACTTAGGGCGTGTGATGTGTCGGTGTACTGTACATGGGCAGGGGCATGGAGAGTGAAGCGTTAAAGAAATGGATTTGGGTATCACAGTCTGGTCTAATTAAAGCTGCTGATGGGTTAGTTGTGGCCTACACTTCGAGTCCTTGATAATTATTGCGATAGATCCGTCCGGCTGGGATGGTATTTGTTCCACATGGCATCGTATAATATACTAGGTAGGAGTATATGGACAAGGTATTAGGTGGTAATGGTGCCAACGAAATGGTCTTTTTGTTTCGTTGACCAACTCACTGACAGCGGATTTCGGATTTTCAGTTCTTGTTGGATGAAAAAACACTGCACCTCAGTCATCAAAGGGTGATAAAATCGCAGATGCTGAGTAGGATTAAAAGGTTTTCCAAATGTGTTGTAACAAATAGTAGAAGACTTTTCTATTCTTCTTACTAAGAAATTTACAATCTAACGCATTTGAGTACTGGTCCACTTCTTTAATTACATATATCATTTAATTTATAACTTTATATTACATGATAGATTATATCAATATATACCAAAAGATAAGAGACATTTGTTAGTTATGCAAATAATCATGAACATGGACGTGAATAGGTTAAAATATTGCACATTAATTGTATAGATACATATAAAAATTTATAGTAAGTGTCTATAATCAATAGAATAATTGAATAAGATATTATGAAAAAAATCCGCTCACCGATTTCACAATAGTATAGGTAGGATGACAAAATTGAAGTGCCAAAACTAAGATCCAACGAAGAAGAAGGAACGATATGTGACATTTAATGGTGCTGCACCATAAAGAGGTAGAAACCGAAGATTCCTACAACCGTGCGATCGATCTCACTCAACAAGCTCTACTTGCATTATTGTCTTTCACATAAATAATTTTATAATTTGTCGAATTAAGGACCATTTACAAAACATAATTTTGTCAATGAACCTGCGCAAATTAAATAGTCCCAACTAGCGAACATAATTATTTAGTTGAAAAGTATAATTACATCACATATCATCATAAATATGGTTGCATGTTTTATCTCGACTATACATTGGAGCTACAACAGGAAAGAAGTTCCATCGTCTCTCCTAGCAATTACTGTAGACTATAGTTAACAAGTATAGCTAACTACCCCACAATTAAAAAAAATCAGAATCATGCGAACGAACCCCTACATGCGTGAGTTGGCGCGGGCAACAGCACAGATGTCCTGACGACGCGCTCGTACTGAACCACTCAGGATCGAGCGGCCGCCCTGTGTGACCCACCGTACGTGGAGCTTGGTCAGCGGCGGCCGCCGCGAAGGCTCTCGTGGCAGGTGAAGTGTCTTCGCCGCGCGGCACACCTGGATGGCTCCCGTCCAATAACGTGCCTCTCCTCTCCCCCCGGCGCGCTCGCCCAAGCCGACCGGCCCATCACTCACTCGCATGCGCTCTAGCCTACAGCCGCGCGTAGTGTATTCTGCGGCTCCAGTCGCTGTCCCGGCAGTTGATCGTCACCGGCCGATCGGCCGGCCAGCTCTATCCGGCGGGAGCCGCTCGTCGTGCCGCACCCGGCCGCTTGCCGCGTGGCAGGTGGGCGTCGGGCCACCTGCCCCGCCGTCTCGGTGCCCCCGAGCCCTCGCCACCTCGCGCCGCGCCGCTTGGGTGCCGTGACAAGGGATGGGCTCACGGAGACAACACGTACGCACGATGAGTAGACGCATGCAAAGCATGGTACGGTCACGAGAATTGATTGGGCGTGCCGTGCAGTCCAGTGACGGTGAGCTACGTACGACTGCGAACGTTGGCCGGCAATCGAGAGTTACTAGCGGTGATTAGTGTGTGCACGAGAGAGCTTAAGCCTCACTGTCAGTCCCAACACATGTGCTGAGTACATGCGCGCGGGTGTATTTGGATGGACCCAGAAGGGCAGAGCCTCCTGGAGTTCCACGTGCGCTCGATGTGTCCAGGATTCTCTAGGTCTCATCACCTTATCGCCTCCTTTAAACTTTCTGGTAACTACATGGGTTTCTTACTAATAACCGCTATAAAAGCTAATTATTTACCATTTTCTAGCGTCCCATAGGCGGTACAGATAACTCTTGTTTTTTTTGAAGGAGCGGTACAGATAACTCTACTACTATATGCTTGCAAATTTTTACAGCTCCCGCATGTATTCCAATTGCCATCAACACCGTACCCGGTACCCTTGTCACGTAGCTAGCGAAAACCACCTTGCATTGCGCCGTGTCAGGGGGCGGTGCCGCTGCCGCTTGCATGCTGCTCGGGCGCCGCGCTCAGGAAGAAACCACTGCTAATAATAAATTCGCAAGACATCCCTCCTGCAGCAGGAGTCGATATCCATCGTGCCTCCCGTTAGAGAAATGGATACTCTTCGAAACGCAAAGGCGGCCGGTCTCTTTGATGGTGAAACGGCAGCGTCGATCCATCCATAAACATTTTTCCAAGGCACCATCCGCCAATGCATTACACCCACGCGTATCCTCGCGCGGAGCAATCGCACGCACGTGTCGCGCCAACAAGACCGAGAGCATCCATGCGATGCCGGTCGTCCTTTATTTTTCACGAGTTTTCACCATCCTCGCCATGCCAAAAGAACGGACGGCGCGGAAGCGCGGGATCCGGGGCCCGGCGACGCCGTGAGCCGTCGGATCACGTATCCAGGGGCGCGGATGCCTTGACCACCAAGTCACTCTCCGTCACGGCACAGACGTGGGCGCGTGGGCGTGGGGTCCCCGCCCGCGCCACTTGCCGCTTTACCGTCTTCCCCGCCCGCCGCCTACTCGACCACGGCTGCGCTGCGCCCCTCCCGTCCGGCCGTATCCGCACTGCTGCTGCTCACTCCCCCCCACCCCCCAACCTATCCCTCCCCCGCACCGCCCGCGGCTATATATTCGGGCACCCAGCCCACGCCTCCATCACTCTCCTACTTGTCCACCTCTCTCTCGCTCGCTCGCTCCCTCCGCGCTGCTCCGGGTCAACTCCGCGAGAGAGGAGATCGATTGGGCGATCGATGTCGCTCGCCATGTCGCCCGACGCGACCCTCGACGTGTCCAGCAAGCCGCCGGTGCCGCCGCCGTCCCCGCCGCGGGTGGACTCGTGGGCTCGCGGGGGACGCCGCTCCAAGCGCCGCGCCGGGAGCCCCGGCGGCGGCGGAGGAGCCGAGCAGTCGGAGGAGGAGTACCTCGCGCTCTCCCTCCTTATGCTCTCGCGCGGCGTCCGCGGCGACGCCGCCGAGGACAGCGGCGGGGTCGCCGCCTCCGCCAAGGGCGCCGGCGCGGCCGCCGCTAAGGCGAGCCAGCAGGGGTACGAGTGCTCCGTCTGCGGCAAGGTGTACCCGTCGTACCAGGCGCTCGGCGGGCACAAGACGAGCCACAGGAAGCCGCAGACGCCGCCAACAGCCCCGGCGCCGCAGGCGGCCCCGGCCCCGGCGGGCGACGAGCCGGCGCCCCTCGGCCCCGGCGTCGCGCACGCGGAGGAGAAGGTGCACCAGTGCTCGCTCTGCCTCCGCACGTTCCCGTCGGGGCAGGCGCTGGGCGGGCACAAGCGGCTGCACTACGAGGGCGGCGGCGCCGCGGGCGCGGACGGGGTCAAGGCCGACAAGGACGCCGCCGCCAAGACCAAGGCCAGCGCAGCCCATGCGACTTCCGTGCTCAGGGACTTCGACCTCAACCTGCCGGCTGCGGCCGCAGCGGCCGCCACGACGACGGTGGAGGATGCCGAGAGCGCGCTTCCGGAGGCCAAGCGGGCGCGCATGATGCTGCTCGTGGTCTGACCGATCAGCTTCTATGGCGGCGGCGTAGGTTTTGCTGGCTCTAGGGGTTGTTTACTAGTTATTTGGTTGGTTGATTGCTTGATTTAATTCCGATTGCGTGACGCGGACTGCGCTTGATCGATGTGAATGTGATAAGCACGGATCCGTTCGGTGCTCTACTCTTTCAGAGCTAGGGAGCTGGTTTTCGTGGCTCCATCCGGTCCTCCTTGCCCATTCATCCTGTACATATTTTGCGACCCTGAGCCGCCGGATCAACAACCTGACGGCTGGGATCTATAGCACTTACTTGTAAAGACCCGGTGGTCAAACTCTATACATATGCAAGGAAACCTTCTTTTTATTCCCATCTAAATCCCACGGTATTAGCTAGGGTGTGAAGAAAGTGAAACACTGATGATGATCATAGCGTGTACACTCATGACAGCTAAATCATACTAGCTACTACGTGATTGCGTGTGATCTTGCTGCTGCCACTATTCCATTAGCGGCCAGTGCCGTCCGCAGCACACCGAGCCGGAGCTGCAAGCTACTACCACCACCAGCACACGCTGCGCGCGCTAAAAAAATCGTGCTGGGCTGCTCATGTGGACAGCGACGCGGGCGCATGCAGCTTTGACCTGTGGTTGGCTTAGCTTGGGAGAGGTCGCCGCGCCTGCCTGGCTCCACTCGCCGTCAGACGTGCGGCGCCACGCTTGTTGCTCGGTCTCGCCGTACAGATGCAGCCGACATCAAAGCTCCGTTAACCTTCGGTTCGGGTCGTGATGATTCCACCTTCGCAGCAGTGGCTGGATCAAGTGGCTTCTGTGGCGCGCACCTGGAAGCTTCTAGCGAGCGCCTGGCCGCCGTGGCACGGAGGAATTTCGCCTGAATTCCTTGCACGCATGTTCTGACCAAGCTGCTGCTTTATTTAGTGGTTAGTGATTGATCATCTTTGTTAATTGTACGTCGCGTAAACTGAGCTGCGGTTTTGGTGTCTTCCGGGCACACGGTATCTGGTGGTAATTTGGGAAGTTGAGCACGGACCCGGCAAGTAAAGCGTCCTTCGAAGCAGTAGTGAGCTTGGTAAAAGTCAGTGGAGTTCAGGTTCAGGTCCTCCTGCTTTCGGAAATTCAGACGGTTCGCGACGGTGGTGTCCTTGTCACGCATCGCGCGATGGACCGAAAGAGCCCTGCTGGGCCACGATGGCCCACAGGGGGCGCATACCTGGGCTTTAGAAGACGGGCCAGGACGGCCGCATCGGACGCGTGGAAGTGTCAGCCAATCAGGAGGATGGGATGATGCCCCGCGAGCTGAGCTGGCTGCTTGGTGTGCGCCGCTACCCGCCATGTATGCTCTTGGGCGGCTGCTGCTTGATTGATGAATCACTCCGGGCGGCCAGTGACGTCTCCTCAAGCTCTCTCTTCTTTTCATGAGAAGTCGGAGGCAGTTTCAATCGTCTTCTAACTCGAGTTGACAAGGTTTAGTTCATCATCACCGGAATAAAGGCCTTTTTCCTTTTTGTGTGTGAATTCAGAATCTTTTTCCGAACAGAAAAAAGAAAAAGGATATGACTACGGCACCTGCCTCTAAGAACTCGTGTTGGGTGTTGGGTCGGAATACGTCTAGCAGCCTTGCAGTCGGCTCTGTTAAAAGGCAAGGCATGATGTCTACCTGGAAGTTTCGTTTCGTTGATTCCTTCCATCTGCTCGTGTAGAATTCATTCATTTGCCAGGCCAAAATAAAACATCAGTCAGTGTACATGCAGTGTGTACTTTGCATTACGGCACTTAAACAAAAGACTTCTGACACAATACGCGTAAATATCTACTCTTGCCTTTTGATTTTTTTAAAAAGTCATGAAAATAAGCTCTTAGTCAATTTTGAACGAGGGAGAATGAGATGTTGGTAGCAGGAAAAAGAAAAGAACCCTCGCGTGGTAAGCGCGTCATTGCCAATACACGTGGTGTAATCCCTCATGCGAGTGACAAAGACAAAGAAAGTGACCGAAGAGAAGCGAGAAAAAAGTGACCAAGACGATGGCTTCTGCAGATTTGATTTGCCAATATCCGCTGCAATCGCCTTCAGAAATCACAACGGCCTCAAGTAGGATCCTTCGTCCAGGGAGACGAGATACATAGCTCTGGCCTATGGGATTGAAGATTACAGTTGACTAATGTACCAAGGTTTCAGAGTAGATACATAGTTTTTCAGTAACAGAGTGGTGCCAAAACAGCTTTCCCGTCCAACCGAAGCCAATCCATGTCCCCAGGGTGGCCTGGGTGTTAAAAATTTAGCAGAACTGGACAAAAGGTTACTCACTTCGTCCTACGAAAAATGCAATTCTAGTTTTTTCAGACAGATTAGCGGTGGCATGAAAAGACTTTCATATGCTTATTTGTTGACCACGTGCAGTTAGTTTTGGCGTGCAAATCAAATCTGACCACTTAATGTCTGTAGTTGAGATCCAATTTCTAGAATTGCACTCTTTATGAGATTTTTTCCAAACGCAGGATTGCACACTTCATAGAATGGAGGGAGTACTTGCTAAGCTCCTTCTCAAGTTGCACCAGGAACCAACCATAAACTCGCAGCTCTGGTTTCACAAGACATATGGGGCAGGGGCTGGCAGGGATCTTGGTGATAAATACTATCAAGACACTTCAATTTGGTCGACTATTCTCAAAGTTCTTCCCTTCTTCAGAGAGTGCACTTACACCTTCCATAGGGATGGAAGAACGACATCATTCTGGTACGACCGTTGGCTCGGAGAAAAACCTCTAGCTGAGGCCTTACTTCTCCTCGGGCTCCTACTCATGATACATGAACCAAGTTCCTATTGAGCAGTTTACAAGTCGTGTTTGGTGTAATGCTGCAACATCCCGTGGGAAACAATTCTTATGGCTACTATATCGCCAGAGGCTTCCAACCAGTTTCCTTCTTCACCGACGTAATATTGTTGATCACCCTTTCTGCTCGAGATGTAACCAGGTGGAGGACCAGGAGCATCTCTTCCTGCATTGTCCGGATGCTGCAAGAATCTGGCGGCACCTTGGGTGGAATCATATCTTTCATTTGGGATCAGTGAAGGATCTTTGGTTGTCCCAGAAGTTTAAGGACAATCACTCTCCAAAGTCAGCGTCCACAATTGCTACTGCTATTCTTTGGAATATCTTGAAAGCTCGAAACTCCTCCATCTTCAGGCAAGAACACCACACCGTCGTGCAAGTGATCCGTTCCGTTGTGGTTGGTCTCCATCTCTGGTCTTTGAGAGCTCGAGCAAGTGATGCTGCGCTCATTCTTTGGTGGGAGAATTATGTAGCCTGACCTGTTGTAACTTTCATTCTTTTTTCACCCCTCCCCCCAAAAAAATACTTTGTATGCAATAACCTCGTATCAATAAAAATGTTCAGACCGGTTTCTTGCTTGCCGTAGTTTTCCTAAAAGAAAAATCCATGTCTCTCAAGTCTCAAGCCTTCAAGCTTTGAGATGCATCTTTCTACTCTACTGAACATAGATTTACTAATTACTACTAGTACTTGTTTCAATTGATGTCCACTTGTTTATGGGAAAGAGATGGATGGATTATGAAAAAGTAGAGAGGGGTATTCCAGTCTTTCTCCTTCACCAGGATTGCCCTTGGGTCAAACTCCACGGACCAGGCCCACCACCGCCACTCGTTGTCTGTCGTTGAGCACTTGGGCTGCGGCCCCGACGCCCCGCGCAATTCCTCGTGCTCCGCCAGCGGGAAGCCTCTCCGAGGCCCTTGGAAGCTACCCCACGGCCCCACCACTACCACCACCAAAACCCTCTGGAAAACCACACGCGCCGCGCCGGCATCGCGGTCACGGGCCTCACCCCCTCTCGCCTTCACGGTCTCCTCGTCCGCGCCCCACCCGCAGCCCCGGCTCTCCTCCCCCCGCCATTCCCTAGGAGGCTAGGACCGCACCCCAAGCGCGCAAACCTTATCCGAATCGCCGTCGCCCATGGAGGCCGTGCGCGCGTCGGCGGCGTGGGTCGCCAGCCGCTCCTCCCATGTCACCGTCGACCTGCAAGGTAGGCCTGTTCTGTTCCTAAGCGTTGTGGCCTTTTGCCCTGCTGTGAGCTGGTGGTTCATTGAGTCCATTGCTTGCTGCTCCAGTGAGATGCTCACGGGATGATTTAGGGTTCGCAAATGTCGGCTCTGTGCTGGTTTCGTCTTATTTATTTATTTATTTATTTATATGCCGATTGCTTGTGTTGCGATAGAACCTGTTCGATTTATTTATTTATTTTTGAAACGAAGTTCGATTTATTTATGTTGAGAATAGGTTTCAAACGCCAGTTTTATAATCATTTTTATTCGCATTTTTCTAATTGCCAATTCCTTGTCGTTTCATTACTGTTCAGTAATTTATTCTGAAAATAAACCGGACATAATATCTGGCACACATCTGTGTGTTTCTCGTAACTTTTGTATGGTGTAGTATCTTTTTGGTTTGATTATTTTGTAATAGGTTTCCTCGTGAAATTCTCAGTAATAATATTGCTCTTCACCTGTGGCTGTTTTTTTCATTTCCTGCAGAAATTGAGAAGGTGGTGGACAAAATTCAGGGGAATGTTCCAAAAGTTGAGTGGGATTTCGAAGGAATTCATTACTACGACAATGGGCCGCTCACAGTCCAGTACCTCTTCGTCTTGGATGCACTTAACTTCTGCTTCTGGCCAGGTATAAGTTTCAGGCAAAAAAAATCAATGCATCTTATGAGCACGAATCAGAATGATTGTACTATTCCTTTGACCGGCACATAAAGATCTGCAGAATAAACCAGCAGAAATTAGACATTGCCAATCTTATTTTGCAATCCTTTCACTTGTGTATAACTTATAGCCTTGGTACAGGTGTGTGTTGGAAAGAAAGTATTAAGCGATTCACTATACTTTCAACTCATAGTCCATCAGTCATGTGGGCTGCCAACATGTTTGACATCAACTGCTATTGTCTTGAAACTTTTGACTGTCATGTATACATAATAAGAATATGGATGTTTCCACTAGTAATACTTCTGTGGCAATTCAGTAGTTTCGTTGGTCACAGACCTGTTGAGTTGGTTGTGCGATCTCTAAGAAGGTGGTCCCTTACATTTATTTTTTGATGTATTTTTTTAGTTATTACCTTTTTCGATATATGTCTAGTTACTCGCCACACTTCGCACCTGTGCCTTAAAATCCATGGTGTCTCTGTTGTATTGTTTATGCAATTCCATTCAATTACATGTGTAACAGCTTTGTAGTTTTGCCTGAAATTATTGTTTCTATTGCACTGCAGTAGAATTTTCAGTTCTGATTTTCATTTACATGTGTCTCTTCTATAATCATGATGAATTTATTATAATATTTTTAAATGAACAGATAAGGACTTGAGCTATGACCATTTGGCTTCTGGACTGAAGTTAGCCTTGGAGAAAGATAAGACTGCCCTTGATGCAGACCGCCTTAAGAATTACACTGGTAACTTCTTCCCTGATTGGCATCTTGCAAGGTTCTGTAATTGGTGTGATAATTCATGGCCATATTTCCAGGATCAACTGTCATTATGTTGAAGTCTTATTTCATTGTGTAGGTTGCGGTAGCATATAAATGTACATTTACACCTTATGCTCAACTGTATGTAGTGTGCCCTTGGGGCACTTCAAAGTAGCCTCAAAGCAGTAGACGAAATCCTCTCAGTTTCAGGACCTTTTAAAAAAAAATCCTTTTTTTTGGTTTAGAAATGAAGCTGGTCGATTTCTTGTGCTAATTGAAAAACATTTAAGTCGATATCTGCTAGATTCCTTTCAAAAAAAAAGAATACATGCTAACTCGGAAGTGCTTATGCAAAATGTAGGGCCTGAGCTCCGCCATCTTCTGAACTGGCCACGACCACTGCCAATTGAAGAGGAAAGAGTGCGCCTCCTCCATGAGGTAATACTCTGTAATTCATAATTGCTACATCGAACATTTCAATTACAGAACTCTCTTGGTTAATGCCCATGGTTGTGGAACAGATTATCACTTATCAACTTTCATACTCCAAACCAGTTCTTTCATGTTAAATTTAGTCACTTTGACTTCTGAAATGATTCTCACTGGTCAGCTCTAGTTCGATTGTTGGCTTGCTGCTGTTACTGTCATTTTCATCTTAGCATGAGTATATTTCTAAACAGTTTCTTCCCCAAGAATTACTCTCTTTTTTCCAATGTTATTTTGTTATGAACCATTTCTATTTCATTTGTTAAGGTTGGACTGGAACTTGAAAGAAGCTTTGGAGGTCAGGCTGCTAATCTAGTGAAGTCTGCTGGAAACTCTGCTGCAACTCTTATTGAACTCATTACCCGACATTTTCCTGGTAAATATTCTACTGATATCCTTTCTTTTTCGTCTTTGGTCAGAGGTAGACCAGAGTGCAGTCGAAAAAAAAGTACACTGATCTGCACTTGTCATATTGCACAAAATATATTAGTTCAGCAGCTGATAGGCCCCTGCCTGGCCATAGGCCTGTATGCTATAGCTTCCCCTGCACAATATTTTTTCCTCATTTGGGAAGCATAATGGGGTTACAAAGTGTTTGATTTGGAAAACCATAGGGGGAATTTGTCAAATGGTCCTGGACGGACCTATTGGTCGTAGCCACCTACAGTGAGTGAAACTGGAATGGCCTAGCATTTAGCAACCAAGGAGCCTGTTACTGTGGACCTGAAAGGGAACAATGTTGGCCGGTACCTGGTCCAGGAAAATGAACTTGGTTTGAGCTGGGGCATTGAAAATTAGATAGTTGTGCATGAATTTCTAATGCTTAAACCCATATGATTTTTCCTTTTCTTACAAGTATTCATCATTATTGCTGTTTTCTTAGGTGTTCAGACTTTCTAGAATCTCTGCACAATCTGTCCTTAATTCTCATTTCTCTCACACTGACCGTAGTGGAACTGTTGCTCAATCACCAACTAGGCCAAAGGCACTTGATTCAATCCTTTTGGTTTTATTTGAAAAGAAATCTCGATGCATTTAACTCTTTGATTCCACCGTACCTAAACATTGTACTGAACATGATATTATTTACCATATTTGAACCTATAGCTCTTCACTAAAGACAGACATGTTCGCTGTCAGGTCAGATCATGAACAGCTGTCCACCATTCAACCAGTTGCCACGTATAATCTGGGTGGTACTAGTTTTGTCCGTAAACTGGTTTGGCCAACTTTAGAATAGTTTCAGAATTAATTATATCTCTTTGATAGTTGAATTTAAATTGTACCTTGCACTCTTGCAGAGAATTTTAGCATGTGTTCAGTCTCATGAATAGTGTAGCACAACTTGATGGTTCCTTTTGAACCTTCCATGAACATGTAGAATTTGAGGTTAAACATTTGGTGTGCATTCAAAACGTTTTTTCCCCCCTTACGTAAGGTCAGTAACCCAGTGTATATCTATTTGGCAACCTGAGGTGTTTTCAATTTCAATTTTGACAGGTTTCCGGGATCATTCACTTTACAAGGGACACCAGGTTTTCCTGTATAAGAGAGCTCAGATCTTTGTTGCTGATTTGTGGGGTGCCTTCAAGGGACAAAACTACGGCGAGTTCCATGACATCAATTCCATCACCATATTTGCTGACTACATTGTTCCAGCTGTCCTGAGGGAGCTTGGCATACTGAAATACGGCTCGAACTTATCTTGCTCGATCGATTCGAACTGCGAGATTGTGCCTGGAAGTGAGGAGGAAGTGGAGATTCGCGCTTGCTCTATCTATGCAGTCGAAAAGATGAGGGACCTGATCAGCAAAAAGTTTGGAAAGCAGGTAGGCACATTTGAACCAGTTCCACCTGAGACTGCCTTTTATTTGACTGATATGTTATCTGATCAACGAATTGACATTCACTAACATTACTAGTCACGAAGAGTACCATATTTCAAAAAAGTTACAAATTTTCTTCTCGTTGTTGATCAAATTGTATATTTGATTGAATCATAAAGCAGTCAAATACGGTGCTTCGGCTTGGAACTAACGCCACTCTTGCTCTTGTATCTTCTCGGCAGCTTCTGAGCATTGACATTGATCTCTGGCTCTGGTCGTGCGGCGTGCAGAACATGGCGCTGTCACATCACCGCACCCTGTCGATTTACTACTGAGACAAGAACTGGAACCAGACAGGCATCCAGCCGCAGCATGGTGCTGGTGCCGTGGTGCGTGTATTCAGGTGCCCGAGCGCTGTCGTGGTTTGTTCGTCTTAACTGTAACTGCCATAGGTGTCGAAAGTTTTGTCCCCTTGGGATTGCACAAAAAGTGCAAGGTATTGTAGAGTCGTCGCATCAGGATGGATGGTGCTAGTAGCACAACATTTTGAGACTAGAACAGCTGCTGTTTTCAGATGAACTGTAGCCGTAGGGAGTGGATGCTTCTTCTCTCCAGATTGATCTCGTTGGATGCGTAAGAACACAAGTAACTACATCTGATTTGCTTTCAGCAATGGTTTTCAGTTACTGCTCCATCTCCTTTTGATATAAAATGAAATTCAGGTAACTGAAAGTTTCAACTGGAGGTTTGCTGAAATTTGAGTAACCTCATCACTGAACAGTTCAAACCCCCGAATGTGCTGGCGTGCTGTTGCGAAAGAGACAAGCCTGCCTAGGTGAAGGTCTCGAGAGACCAGACCCAATGGAAAAGATTCGGCGCGTTATGCCGGCATGCCGCTCACGGCCGGACCGCCGGATGAACAAGGGAAGCAACCTCGGAAAATCCATGTCGTGTCGAATAAATGTTACGCTGCCTCCATTCAAGGCTCTGGTTCTGCCGTGCTGCCCCTGCACCGCGCCACCGCCCACACGGCCACAGCACACCCGTCCCGTCCTTCGGGGTCCTGTCTGACCGTCTGGAGCGGCCAGCGGCCTAGCTTTCCGCGGCTCTGAGAAGGCAGAGCCTGTGCGAGGCGCCGCCTGCGTGCGCAGTCCGTGTTCACGGACTGCCGTTTGATTCACTCGCGGTGTCAGGGCTTGTCGCCGCTCTCGTGCCGGCCCGCCGGGGCTGGGTGGGCGGCGGCAGAACCTTTGCCTGCGGCAGGGCGGCGCGGCTGCGGCGCACAAACAAACCAGCAGGCGCCGCCGCAGCCTGTCGTCTACTCCGGCATGTTGACTTGGTGGCCAGGAGCCGGTACACGGTCCTGCGCTAACCGTGAAACCGTGACCCGTGACGTTGAGAAAGGCGCTTGGCTTCCAACACCGCCAGGCATGTCTACACTAGCCGTTGCTTGGCGTCGCGGTCCGGCGTCGCCTTCGAACCTGACGGCCTGCCAATGAGATTTAGACAGGCGCAACCAAAATTCCCCCACCCGGGCCCGGGTTTGTTTCCCACAGCGAATCAGGCAACCAGCCACCGAACGATCGATCTGTCCACTCCGTAGCCCGTACATCAGCTGAGACCCAATCCGGGAGCGCCAGCGCCACAGAAGATCGGCGCCCCCGAGATAGATCTCAGGTGCGGCTACGCGCCACCGCGATTGGCCAGTGGAACGGGGATCGCCCGGTCGCGGTGGCGTCCCGGGGCCGGCCGATGGCGACCTGCCCAGACAAAGGGGAGCACCGCCAGGGCTCGGACCTGCGGCTGCGAGTCCGGGCGGACAACGACGCCGAGCCGCGACAGCACGGGGGGCCGGGGCGTGGCGTGGCATAGTGCGGCCCAAACGGAAAGCGAAGATGCCCTTGGCAACTTGCGCCGCTGCTGCCCAGAAATTATGCTATTCTCCGAAAGGCCAAAAGTGACGTGCCGCGCCGCGCCGCGGGGCCGGCGAATTAGCGGTCGCTCGCTCCCATTCCATTCCGTGCATGAACGTGACAGGGACACAATGGGTCTAAGTAGACTACGTAATAATATGAATTTAATTATTATATAGATCATATACACTACGTATAATACAATGCAGTGCAGGGAGATTTGGTGATCCGACACCTGACGACAGAAGTTAGGTACGGTCAGTTTCTAGTATCATATTCTTTCCGGTTAAAAGCACGGTCAGTTTCTAGCATAAAAAATCACTTGTGGCTTCCCTTCTTTTCCTCCCACAGCTTTTAGAAAAGCTCAGTTTCTGCTTCGCGTAGCCTCATGCCAGAAAAGCGAGCGCTCCACTGGCCACGCTCCACCAATCGCCTAGCGGGAAACCACGCTCCACACACACACGGGGGCGCACACGGGTCCACGGCGCACGGCGTCCGGACCCGGGGGGCGTACGTGGGCCTGGCCCACCACCGCCCGATGTGCGGATCCACGCATCCCGCAAAGGCGCGCGCGAGGGGGAAAAGAGTGGCCCGGAGCGACACGCCAAAGCGCGCCGGGACGGGGCGAGCCGTCCGAGGCGGCCGCGGCGCCCGCCCGATCCCGATCCGGCGGCGCGCGGTCGCGCCCCCGACCGAACGCGGAGACACGGAGTCGCGCCCCCGCACCCCAGGAGCCTGGAGCTGGGAGTGGGAGGCCTTTGCCGCCCCCCGCGCGCGCGGGGCTTCGCTTCGCGAACCCACCACGTACGCCGGCTGGTTAACCTCACCGCGCCTGACCCGACCCTGTGGTTAGCGCGCGGTCACCCAAGACCCCAGCCCTTGGTTAGCTGCGGGTGCGCTTATATACTCCGCTCCCCGGGTGGCCATGGCGGAGCTCGAGGGCTTGATCGGGCTGGTGTTGTATGAGAGGTGGCCCCCCTGGTTGTGGTCGTGTGGCGGCGGCGGTGGTGGTGCCGGCGATGAGCTGCAACGGGTGCCGCGTGCTGCGGAAGGGGTGCAGCGAGGCGTGCGTGCTGCGGCCGTGCTTGCAGTGGATCGAGGGCGCCGAGGCGCAGGGCCACGCCACCGTCTTCGTCGCCAAGTTCTTCGGCCGCGCCGGCCTCATGTCCTTCCTCACCGCCGTCCCCGAGCCGCAGCGCCCAGGTACGAAGCTACATATGCACTCTACTTTTGGTGGCGGTGGTTCTCCGTACGATCGAGTGTGTTCACGTGTGGTTTGTTGCGGATGATGCAGCGGTGTTCCAGTCGCTGCTGTACGAGGCGGCGGGGCGGACGATCAACCCGGTGAGCGGCGCCGTGGGGCTGCTCGGCGCCGGGAGCTGGCACCTCTGCCAGGCTGCCGTGGAGACCGTCCTCCGCGGCGGCGGCATCCGCCCGCTCCCGGAGCTCGACGGCGGCCTCCCTGCGGCCGACGGCCGCGACCCGCTCGCTCTCACGGCGAGGCGGGCCGTGGCGGGGTGCTCGACGTTCTCGGCGGCGAAGCGGGCGGCGGCGAGGGCGAACGCGGGGGCGCCCGTCGCGGCGTACGCCTTCCCGGAGCCCTCCTGCGACCTGGGGCTGTGCCTCAGCCCCGGGTCTCCGCCGGCGCCCGGGGAGCGGCGGCCCGGCACGCCGTCGTTGACCTCGGAGGAGTCCGTGACGACGACCAGCGGCGGCGGCGGGAGGGAGCCCGAGCTGCTGAACCTTTTTGTCTGAGAGTTAGCTAGACGGGTAGCGAAGCTCCGGATCATGTGCCTTTCGGCGGTGTACTTTGCTGGATCCCGGCGAAAAATGTTTGCTACCCCCTCGCCGGCGAGGTATCCGTAGTCTCCTTCCCTTTTTGGGCGCGTGCGTGGAAACCGCCGAGCGCCGGTGCCGGCAGTTCTGCCTGCCGCCCGTCCCGTTAACTTGAAAACTTCTTTTGTTCCTTCCCCGCTCTGTTTGGCAACGCTGCAACGCCTCCGGATCGATCGCTGAATAAAAATGTAAATTAAGGTAAAAAAAAAGGAGAAAAGCCAGCTCGCGCTGCGGCGATCTTATCCCCAGCGCACGCGCAGCGGCTCGATCGGCAGCTTATCCAAAGCGAGGTTAGTGTTGGCCAGCAACTCCCGCCGCCCCGTGCCTTATCGCAACATGTCCCGTCCGGAGCTGCACCGGCTGGCTCCTTTGTCGACGCGTGATAGCTTAACAGTGTCACTGATTGAGTGATTGGCTGAGTGGCGTGTACTTAAATCCCAAGTGGGTGTATTGAACTCCAGAAATCACCCCGCGAAATGGTCTGGAAAATGCAGGCGCGGGTGGGACGAGCATGAGTGGGCGGTGAGGACGTGAGGTACGCGCGCGCGTGTTGGAAGGATGCGGCGGTTCGGCTTTTGGGCAGAGGGGCGGGTACCACGGCGCCGCGCTTCGGGGCGGGCGCGGCGACTGGGCGCACCCCGCGCCCACGAGCGGCTTTCCTGCCGCGCCGACGTCGCGGCCTCGGGACCCAATCCAACCCGTGAGCCGGCTGCCGGCCGGCACCAGGGCACCGGCATGCGGCAGGACCGCGCGCCGCCTGCTGCTGGGCACATAGCTGTACCTGTACCGCTGCACGGTTACTTGTAGTGGACACGGGAAGCGAACCAGCGATTACCAACGTGCACCGCGTCGAGGTGCAACCCGTTGACGTCGAGGTCGCCGGGCGAGTGCATTCCTCAGCAGCTGATGGATTCCCGTGGAAGGAACGTGCGGGCATCTACCTACCTATCCCGTCGGAATCTCCACTCCACTACTGATACAGCGATCCTTCGGGTACTCCTAATAGTGTGGGTGGGGATCGGATCGCCGTTTCGCGGATCTCTCGTTGCTGCTGCTTCCACGAGGAATTCTGCTGGAGGTTGGGCGATCCGTTCGCGATTTATGCCTTGCCATGGAACATTCTGGAGTTGTAGTGGCCAAATTGGACGCAGCGGCCGGTCGATTCCCCGTTTGCCCATTGGCCACATGATACACATTGCTGAGTCCGGGGCCGTACGCCTCCTATTCATCGCCGAATAAAAGAAGCTGCAGAGCGGAGGACCAGCGCTCCCACTGCTCCTGAGTTCTTTTGTACACTGGTGACCAAAAAACATGTGCAGGAAGTACTCGGCTGCTTCTCGCCCATGGCTTGTTCGGCCGAGTCAACAGTCAAGCCCCTCTTTCTTTCTTTCTTTTTTTAAAAAACTAACACCGGTACTTTTAGAAAAAAAAAGAGAGTCCCTTTGAAAAGTTGGTCCTGGACACAGTAGCAGGTGGGGAATCATCATCTTGTACCGTGCCGTGTGTTGCGCTCTGGTGGACGGTGGCAGGGATCACGAGGCCGGCAGGCGGCAGGGTGGATTGGAATAGCGCAGGGGCAAAAGGCATTGTTCATGCTGCGTGCGTTTGGAGAAAGAGAACGCCTCGACGGCGACGGCGAGGATGCTGGCTGGCTGTTCCACGAAGGCAGCGACCGCGGCACAGTGCCCTACGAGTACGACGACTGGAGCAGCGTGGAGACGTGCGGCTGCGGCTGCCTCGACGCACCGCGCAGGGCAGGCAGTGGGGGGTGATGGAGGATTGGAGGGAGGGGAGAGACCGAAGGAGACCGCACATCTGAGGGTCCAGATTCGTGATGGGACCAGGCCATGGCCTGGCCAGGAATCTCGCGGCGACGAGGAGTGGGAGTGGGACCGTACCGGCTGCAGCGCCAACGGACGCACTGTACATCTGGTGGCGATCGCACACCTGAGCGATGATGTAGCGTCGCCTGGAGCTGACTGACGATCATGCCTGTCAGTAGGTGGAGGCTGTGGCGAAGAAGGCTTGACGGATGCTTCCAAGCTGTACTACCGTTGGACCTCCCTGAACATTGTCAGTAGCGATGTGTCGCCTAGAGCTCAGCTGACGCCCATGCGTGCGCCGGTTTAACGATCCTGGAGGTGGAGGTGTTTCTTTTCTGAGCTGGGCCACTATTGTTGGAACTCCCAGCCTTTTGTGAATCCCGTTGCTCACCTGCAGCTCTCCGTTTTTCGTTCAGCTTACCCGAGGCCGCCCCTGGCCATCTCGGCCCACCGCCAGTGACCGGATGGGATGGCCAGGCCAACTCCCCTGATCTATCGGACGAATCAAGAAGCCATAGGCCAAACCAGGCTGATCCGGCCCATCAGTGAAATCCCAAATACCCGGCCTTTCCTTTTTTCTTCAGGCTTTTCGTCCCTCAAAACTAAAACTGGGCCATGGTCCATGACGGTGTGGAGGAATCTATGTGCAGTGCAGGCTACATCCAGCCCCCCGTCCATCATATTGCGTATGGATGCGCTCTGCTTGCTGCTACTGCGACTGTACTGCATGCAAGTCTCCAACAGCAAAGCGAAGTCGGCTATATTATACCAGTCCGGTTTCTCTAACAAAGACCTATTGTTGCGTGTGCCCATGAGAACGAATTTTCTGTCGTCGTCTTTATAGTACAAACCAAACGTACAAAATATAGTATTTCTTTCTCTTTTTGTTCCTAGGATATACGTGCAGTAAAATTTTTTATTTTTATTTTTATCTTGAAACTGCCCGTAGTAAACTGCACGACATGCATTGATCTTGGTCGAGAAGGGGCTAAATAACTGTACATAGGAAAAACAAAAGAGCAAGCCAGAAAAAGAAGAACGAAAAAAAAGCTTATTAGTCTTTAAGCTACTGGGATGATTCCCCTAATTAAGACAGGTTGCAGCCTCCTTGTTTTATCTTCTCAAGTAGGTAGTTGGTTTTATCATTTGACCACGTATTTCATATGATTCTTCAACATACAACTGAAACGGGCGGGCAATGATCCAAAAAGTTCGGCCCCGTTAAGCACAGGATTGCCAGACAGTAGGATTCTACAGCAGATTATCAATAATAAGTCGAATATAAGAATGGACTGAATAAGCAGAATCTGTTGTTCAGTGGTTTCTCTCTTTCTCCAAAAACTGGTTCTGAACAGTCACACAGATTGTGGCTAAACAACGCGATCGAGTCTAAAAGAAAGAAAGAAAAGGGAATGGACTTTTACCCAATTACACAGCGTATCAATCACCCAGATCCTGGTTGACTCCGTAATGTAGCTAATACATTCTGTTGTGAGAGAAGGAAAAAAAAAAAGGATCTCCCAACTGCTTGTTCTATATAATTGTTATAAATCCGAACTCCAAAGTTCTTGTGTCCCGGCCCTAGGACGCCCTTTTTAGTCCAAACTGACAGGACATGCCGCAAGCATATCAGACGTAGCTAGCGTCTCATCCCGGATTATAATGCACTGTACTTGCACAATTTTGTCGACACCAGTATGGTTGTTTCTCACTAGCTAGGCAGGTGGCAAGAGCAAGGCATGCATGCTCTGTTGTAGCAGTATCCGTTTAGCATGGATGTGGATGTAGAGAGTGCTTATTACCACTTGTGATCCCAATTTGCCGCTTAAAAAACCTGCAACAGGGCTCCAAGTATAAGAAACAAGAGTACTTGATGCTGTACAATGAATCCGGAATCTATTCTCTTCTCTCACATACGCTTTGCTGATGCACAGGATCACATGGATTTGAGTGGCATCTAACCCTAAACAATGATTGGCAGCCAGTAGCAGCAGCAGCAGTGCACTGGCAGTGCTTCAAACTACTACCACCATGCATGCAGACAGAGGAATAACAGATCAGTGGCGACTGATGAGAGTGAGAGCCCCACGCATCGACCGATCAAACCCAAACGGAATCATTAAGCATTCAGGCTGCTGCTGGAGCGCACGCGAGTAAACAATGGCCCTTGCATCAGCTCAGAATCCCAAGCGCTTGTCGCACGCTTTTGGACTCCTCGTGTCCGGGGCATATCCATGGCCGGGAAAGCGCCTCTCCAACGCCCCCGAGCACATGGCAACACTCGCCTCGCTTTCATGGCGCCCGCTCATCTTGTTCCCTGCGGCGTCGGCTTGGAAGAATCCGCGGGGGTTCGGTGGCGAAAAGGGAATTTTCCTCGAAAAGTTCAAATGCCCTAGCCTAGCTGCTTGGCCACATGCGCTTTTATCCTCTAGTTGCGCTAAAACAATGTCCTGATCGTCTCGTTGTTGGTTGCCGCCAGATATAAAAGACCAGGATAGCCTTCAATTCAGAACTCCGCGAGTAGCAGGCTGACAAAGAGAATTGCCCCTTGAGAAAAAGCTGGAACGGCCTAGCTGCTTGTCAGCTTGCCCTTGTATCTTCAGTGCTGCGTCCATTTTAGTTAGTGTATGATCAGCATGTGGATTAATTTAGTGGCATGGGCTTAGCCCTATCCTCTTCGCCCTATGTGCTTTCCATGAGATTCTTCGACTGACAACGCTAGCTGGGGGCAGCCCTTGCATGGTCACGAGATCAAGATGTTGAGTCGCCTTTCTGGGAGAGGTAGCTCCTGAAGAGCATATATGCACGCACTGCTCAAGTCCAAGGAGGAACCGGCAGGGCCCAACCTTTTTGCCGCATTTGACCGGCCGGGACATTTGGGATGCTCTGCATCACACACACAGGCTCTTGTTGTCAAGTGATTTCTGTGTTGTTTAGTTGCGAACCTAATCTCTGGTCGATCTGCCTTTTTAGGTCGACGGATTATTTGGGTGTTTGTAAGTAGATGCATGTAATACGCAGCTCCGGCCATGCTTGTTCCATGCCGTGACCAGACCCAAAAGGAGTCACTACCTAACCTAAGGGTCGACACGTGTGGTGTTGCTATAGTTGATGTAGGAAAACTTCGACAAGTAACCAACAACATCACCTTTTTCAGATGATCACGACGTTACTAATTTTATTCTCTGCGTTCAAACTTCAATGACGTCTAACAAGCGCTTTGCTGAAATTTTGTCTGTCGTGCGCAGATATATAAAAGTTGTTGCCTGATCATAAGAAAGGTTGCAATTTTTTTAAAACAAAAATCATCTAGAGGAGGGAGCTTATTAGGTGTGGAAGGCTGTGAATGTAAACTAAAAACTCAAAATGCTTAGAAATATATTCAGTTTCTCAGTGCTATATGTCTGACCACATCGATCTCTAAATGGGGAAGAATCATGAACCATTTGAAATCTTGAACTAAAAGTTTCATGACATGAGTTTTTGATACGATGAATTTAATTATACATATTATTAGTTTCAAAAAACCTCTTGAATTATAAATTATTTAACTCATAGACGAACTTTGGACCTCGCTCTCGCAAAAAAAATTAGGTAGAGCTTGTACTAATTTATGATCTGATTGCAATATGCCCATGCAGCTAAAGACCGTGTAAGTAACTAAGCCCTAGCTAAACGGATAACATATAGCTAGATATACAATTGCAAAGTTACGACTGTCTTAGTCCGAGGCAAGCGATCATTGTAGTGCGGAGTGTATGCAACTGTATACGACAGTTCTTGAAGTTTCAACCTCTAGGTATAGGTTCAGCATGACAGGGACCTCTCGCATGACCAAGACCACGAGGGCGATCCAAAGACACACGTTAATCTAAGAATTGTATATAGCCGCCCTAGCTAAGCATGATTTAATTTAGAAGAAGAATTGTAGTTGCATGGTTTTCCTAATCTAACAAATTGATTAATAGCAACTGCTGCGTTCGCATCCGGGCCCTAGATTGGCTACTGAGGCATTTAGCTTCGTTCTGCTAGTCCAAGAATTATAGTAATGCTGTACCTGCCAGAGTAGTGCCGTGATCACTTTGCTGTAGGACGACAGAGGTCGTTTTGCCTTTCCTGAAAGCGACAACATAGGCATGCATGAGCTCGCCAGTGCAAGCTCATTTTGGTAAGATCACATACTAGTAAGGAATGCTTATGAATCGTCACTTACATGCATGAACACCATGATGGGAAAAATGATGTGCTGTATTTAGGAGGCTAGCCCAAGAAAAGATACGGCCAATGCCCAAGTTTGTGGTCGAGATCAGAGCAAGTTTTCCCTGTAACCTATATATTATATGCTCTCGAACTGCGACACCGTGGAGCTAGTTCATCTAAAAAAAGAAGAGTAAGGAACTTGATAATCGATGGTGCCCTCATTAACATCCACGGTACTACACCAATGGATCGGATGACTCCGACGATCCTAGGCTGGTATCAGTACATAAAATCCATGCATGTTCGTAGTAACATATCATGCGGCGTGTGTGGTCCAGTTTATCATGTCAGCTAAGCCCGCAGATCAGACGTGGTTTACCACGTAAACAATTCCGTGATGCAGCTAGCTAGCGATCATTGGGCCAGGCTGGGGAATAAAGCACTCGCGCGGCAGCTTTCGCTTGTTCCGACGCTATACCAGACCCTAGCGAAAGGAGATAACCTTTCTGCCTCAAAGAAAAGATCAGGCGCGATAACCTTTAGTGATAAGGAAGCAGCTGACGACAGGTGGTCCCTGATCGAGGCGCCATCCTTCGTCTCAAGCGGGACACGATGAGCAAACCCTACTCGCAAGTCGCATCGCAGTAATGGCCTCGCCCCCGTGCACACGCAGTAGTCACGGGAAACTGCATGCATGGGGGGCTCGCAATTCAGGTGTTCATCGGCCGTGCGTGCGCGCATTCATCCGCCGATCGCGCAGGGCTCGGGGGGCACTGTTGGGCGGTCCAGCATTTAACTCGGCCGTGCGTCCGGGCGTGCATGGGCGGCGCGGCAGGGCGCCTGGGCAGCAGGTCGACGCGCGCGGGGATCAAGGCATGGCGCGGCATCGCGAGGAGGCGAGGGGCCCGTGCCGCGTCGGCGTCGCGCACGCACGCGCGCGCGCCGTCGTCGATGGAATCCGTGCGGACGATGTAATGATCGCGCGGTACGATCGGAACGAACCGTGCATCCTTTACTGCGCCAGCGGCGCAGGTACGTGCAGATCCGAACGCGCGCTCACGCACGTCATGGTGGCCCGGCCCGGCCGCCCCGGTCACGAGATCTCGGACGCGCCCCGCGCACCGGCCGGTCACGGAAGCGCCGTGCATGGCATCATCGTCGTCTACCTGGGATGGTGACCGGTTCGATCGATCCAAGCATCCGCGAGTCACCTGCCTGTGGCTGCGCCAGCGCCAGGCTCCTGTGTTCCGACTGGCCAGGCCTACGCAGAAGCTACCACCGCGATCGAGCCGCTGAATGGCAACCACAAAAATGGTCGATCGTACGCGCGAGCGGTCCAGAGGCATTTAACGTGCGCACCGCCCTTCTCGCGATCCCATATAGTGCGTGCCCTGTAGCAGGTACATACTACTAGCTAGTCTGCACGTCAGGAGGGGCGTACAAGGAAGAAGAATCCTCTGCTGGACGACTCGGTCGGCCGGAGGCAGTAAGTACTGAGAGCTGTTCGATTAGCAGTCGAACAGCAGACGGCTCAGATCAAGCGTAGAGAAGGAATTACAACATCGGTCGATCGCATTTTAATTATAATTGCATGTATGGATCACAAATTGAAGTATAATCCGATCCATCGCATAAGGTACTGTGAGCAGAAGGCCACCATTAGTCTAACCCTGACGAATAGTTGAAATTTTTTTAAACTGCCAAACGTGTTCTATGTCACTGTCAAGTGGAAGAGGTGAGAGGAGTATTTGTTAACTAAGGGGGTATATATATAATAGTAAATTGAATTCCCCGTTTCTCCTTTGCATGTAGAATTACTGTTACCTTAAAAATTCTGATGTTCAGTTTATGTTCTTTTTTGTCGCGAAGAACGAAATAAACTATACAGAGTGAAATTATTAGCTACGATGTTGATATTCAATATAAACAGAACTGCATCTATCAATGCGGCCGTGTCCTTCTGTAGAGTTATCATAACCTGCCCTAAAAAATTCTTCAGTTTCAAGCAGGTACTTGGAGTAGTTTTCAGTATTTGTGCGTGTAAGCTTTAATCCAAACAGAGGGTCGTTTTCCACTTCCAACACTGAAAATATTAAATAGCATGAGCCCCCATTTACTATACGCTCTTGTCTCATGTAGGACCCAGCCCAAACTGACCAAATCATTTCAGCATGATATGGCCCGTGATCTCTCTCTCTCTCTCTCTCTCTTTCTCTCTCTCTCTCTCTCTCTCTCTCTCTCATCTCCCGGTGTGTGTGATTGCTAAAATTTGGCAGCAAAGGGAAATTCCGAGCAGTGACATTGACATCCCACACAGTGCATGCTTGAGTTTCAAAACTGAAGGTTCAAGTTTTTAATTGCAAAACTTAGCTCCCAATTCCCAACAATGTCCAGTAGTTATGTATCTAAAATTTAGTTATTTCTCTAATATTTAGTTACGTATCTAAAAGTAGTTATGTACCATTGTTGAAATTTGAATTTTACAGTTACACCCAGCAAAAGGTTGTTAGCTTTCTCTTATTTTGATTCTCAAATTACTCAGTGATTTTAGCAAAGATATTCAGAGGAAAACTATTAAAAAACCAACAATTTAGTGGCTGCAAATTTGAGACGCAAGAGTTTTTCCAACAAGCTATCATTAATTCATTGGAAAAATCCATTCGAAATCATCCAAACATCTACAATTATTTAGTCAGTAATAGCTGTTTAGATGATAGTTATATATGTCCAACAGGTGAAGTTAAATTATTGCTCATATACTATGGCATGTGGTTATCTTGTTAACTAGTACTAGTTAATTTGGACAAGTACATAGCTGGCCATCCAGAACAATCCAACAGACCACCAGAAATTTCCGTCTATAATTAGCGACCTTGCGACTCCTAACCTTCTTCCCCTTCCCCAGCTTCCCCTTCCCCTTTCCCAATTATCCCAGCTGCTGGTTCGTCTTCTCTTCTCTGAAGCTCCTGCCGTACACAAGCACACAAAGCTCCACATGCAGGTTCATCACCCCCTTGAATTGTAATAGTACTCTTAGATCTCGATTATTCTTGTTGAGATGTGTGGTAGGCATATAGAACAAGCTAAGACTTCATTTCTTGCCATTCCTTCAAGCTCCAGATCATTTCTAGCTAGATACAAATCGTCTACAGTTCCATAGATCTCTGCTCCTTCACACTGAAATATTCCTTGTACTTGATGGTCTTCTCCATTCTCCTTGGTTCCTCTCCCTTTGATTCCCAAAGTTCTAATGGCATAGGGAACCACGTGTAGGGGTGTAGCTCCAAGCAAGTGCACAGCCCTCTATATATGCTTAGTACAAGCACCAAATCCGCACCTCAAACTGCTCAACGTGTACTAGCTCTGCCTCCTTGCGCTTTTCTAATCGCCGCCGCTGCCTCGCTGGTTTGTTGCCTTCCACCTCGCCACCTGCCCCGGCCCCCTACATGATGCAGTTCACGCATACGGCGCCTCCACCACCGCCTCTGCACCCTAACGGCCATGGAGGACTAGGGCTAGGGCTGTTCCTTGACGTCGGCGCGCCGAGGGCACGGCCGTGGCCGGGGAGCTTCCCGACGCCGGCGTCCAAGATCTCGCTCGGCAACCTCAACAGCACCAGCTGCATGGAGCAGCTGCTGGTGCACTGCGCCAACGCCATCGAGGCCAACGACGCCACACTCACGCAGCAGATCCTGTGGGTGCTCAACAACATCGCGCCGCCGGATGGGGACTCCAACCAGCGGCTCACGGCCGCGTTCCTCTGCGCGCTCGTCGCGCGCGCGTCCAGGACGGGCGCGTGCAAGGCGGTCACCGCGGCCGTGGCGGCCGCGGTCGAGTCGGCCGCGCTGCACGTGCACCGGTTCACGGCCGTCGAGCTCGCCAGCTTCGTCGACCTCACGCCGTGGCACCGGTTCGGGTACACGGCCGCCAACGCCGCCATCCTCGAGGCCGTCGAGGGCTTCCCCGTCGTGCACGTCGTCGAGCTTGGCACGACGCACTGCATGCAGATCCCGACGCTCATCGACATGCTCGCCAGCCGCGCCGAGGGTCCCCCGATCCTCCGGCTCACGGTCGCCGACGTCGCGCCCAACGCGCCGCCGCCAGCCCTCGACATGTCCTACGACGAGCTCGGCGCGAAACTGCTCAATTTCGCGCGATCGCGCAACATGTCCATGGACTTCCGGGTGGTGACCACCTCGCCGGCCGACGCGTTCACGTCCCTGGTCGACCAGCTCCGGGTGCAGCAGCTGGTCTTGGACGGGACCGAGGCGCTCGTCGTGAACTGCCAAATGCTGCTGCACACCGTCCCGGACGAGACGGCGGGGTCCGTCAGCCTGGCGCAGCCGGTGTCGCTCCGGACCATGCTCCTCAAGTCCCTCCGGACCCTCGACCCCAACCTGGTCGTGGTGGTGGAGGAGGACGCCGACTTCACGGCGGGCGACGTGGTGGGGAGGCTGCGCGCGGCGTTCAACTTCCTGTGGATCCCGTACGACGCCGTGGACACGTTCCTGCCCAAGGGGAGCGAGCAGCGGCGGTGGTACGAGGCGGAGATCGGGTGGAAGGTGGAGAACGTGCTAGCGCAGGAGGGCGTGGACCGGCTGGAGCGGCAGGAGGACAGGGCCAGGTGGGACCAAAGAATGCGCAGCGCGGGGTTCCGTGCCGTGGCGTTCGGCGAGGAGGCTGCCGGGGAGGTGAAGGCGATGCTGAACGAGCACGCAGCGGGGTGGGGGATGAAGCGGGAGGACGACGACCTGGTGCTCACATGGAAAGGGCACAACGTCGTGTTCGCGTCGGCGTGGGCGTCGTCGTGAGTTTATCGGGTGTGGCATATCAAGTTCAGAAGCTAAGGTGAGTAGGCATGTAAGTGAGCTTGCATGGATATGGGATTTAGGGTTCGTGTGTTGTGCATGATATGAACGAAAGATCTTGTTAAAATGGGTTTAATTACTAGCTGATTGATTACTTACTAGTTGATTGACCAGTTTGATCACTGCAATTACAATATCTCTCTCTCTCTCTCTCTCTCTCTCATACTCACTCAGTCTCACTCTCGTATCTATCATCTCTCTCCCTAACATTGATATCATCTGTACTTCTTGTTTAGGGCATTTCTATATGTGTGCCATATCTAGTGAAAAATGAACTATGAATTGAAAACTTGGAATTGTTGTTGCATCAGCCGTTTGCGTTTGTTGCAAGCGGTGCTTGGAAATATTCGAAGCAATATGGGCACATTTATTGCACGAGCAACATAATATCACACCATTGCTGCAGCGACATTCAAAATTCAAATTGTGTAGGTCTGTTTGGAGGAGCTAAAGTTAAATGCTAAATTTTAGCACATATTAGCACTCATGCACATGCTAAAATTTTTGAGTCTTGGCTAAAGTTTAGCCCACCCCATTAGCACTCCCATTTGGATGAGCTAGTGCTAAAGTTTAGCACTTTCACCCATTAGCACTTGGATTCAAACGGGCCTAAAACTGACAAACACATCTTTGCAACGATCTAATTGAACATGTGCAAGAAAATTTCAATCTCTCAACATCTAATTCATTTTCACCAGGTACATGCCCCTTTCTAATACCCATTGGATGTCAGAATACAAATCGCAGATACATGTACATGGTTTTTCATATCTCCATCAAACGAACATAATGGGCATTTCAACACAAATATATGGACTTGCAACTTACAATAGCCAAATCATTTATGTTCTCACGACTAAATTGTGTATTGATGCACACAACCTCCTTTTGAACTACCCGCTTTGCATCTTTTGGCGTACAATAACTTGGGCACTTAATTACAATATCAATGATCGTCAATTAACTTGAACCTGTTTTTTCCAGCTAGTTAGCACAGATCAACTTGCATGTAAATGGTAAAATCATTGGTTCTATCGGTATAGAAGGGCCTATTGTTGGAACTTTTTATACAAATGAATACTTTTTTGTTTCACATTTGAAGGAGCCATGCACCCAACCACTCATTATTACAGTTGTACCATAAGATGTAAGCAGAAAATGTACCAGCAAACGATAAGAAAAGGCTGGTGATATTTGAAGCCAAATGACATAAGATGTGGACAAATTAAACTTTTATTGTTGGTATTTTTTCAGCTAAATGCTTGAACATGGGATCTCATTAAGTCATATACTCATATTTGATCTTGACTAGATTTTGCTCTCAATATATTGCATGCATGCTACTCATAAAACCATCACCTTTTTTTTATAGAACGTGCCATGCACTCATGAAACCAACTCAAATTTGGTAAACCCATGATAACCTTAACCTCCAACTCTTCTGATCGAAGCCTTGGGTTCTAAAACTGGCTATGCGAGGAATACTACATGTTTGAGCATGATAAGTTGGGGTCCAGACTCCAAAGTAGCAGCCTTAGGTCCTGTTTGGTTCCCACTAACTAAAGCAAATTGACTAAAGTTTAGTCAGTTTAGGGACTAAAGTTTCAAATAAAGTGAATAAAATATTTTAGTCCTGTTAGCCCCAAAGAGTAGCTAAAATGAGCTAAAAGGAGTTGAGAGGACTTGCCCTTCATTTTAGTCACTTTTGGCCACTTGATGACTAAAATTTAATTTAATCGCTGCTTTTAGTCACTTTACTTTTAGTCACTTGATCCAAACATGCTCTTAGAAAGCATCGCCCTCACTCACGGCCACCCAGTATAAAAAATAAGAGGAGGCAAACATCAAGAGCAAAGAGAAAATGTCGTATTTATTTCTTCGGAGATGTAAGGCTTTTACATCGTTTAAGCATGGGGATAAATGTGGTGGGAAAAATGCACAATATAACATTTTAAATCGCGGGCCAAGCCCTCGCTGGGCATGCGTGCCCACGAGTTTCTCTGCAGTCTCGTGCGTGGTATAATGTTTGCTGGTTTTGCTACAAAATTCACCGCCCAATCTTTTTTCCCCCGGCTGGGGACCTTGTTGGCCATGTATGAGGGAAAGGAGAGGAAGATAAACCCTTTGTTTGTCGTATTTTTTTTCCACCAAGATGACGAATCTATTAATTTATTTCCACTTATATTTAGCATCATCTCAAAGATACACAGTTGCAAAAGCTTGCTCATAATCCATTTATGGAGATGTTTATTCTGTACATGAAACTAGCTAGACCAATTTTCTCCCCTCTTTATTTAGAGGCATACGTGTGTATATCCAGACTCCAACTTCTCACTTTTTGGCAACCAACTAGTCTAGAAATTTTTAGATTATATGGAGACGTTTTATTTTGATATTGTCATGTTTTGGGTAGTCATGATTAATCTAATAATGCCTTGTAGTGAAATATGCTTCAAACTCGCTCGAAACAGTAGGAAGAACCTAAGGTAAGCATATATACCGGATGAAGTATGTGGATGATTTATAAATATTTCGCTGCAAACCCTACTTGCGTAAGTAATTTTTCTTGCCGCGTAGGCACATGAACAGATTTTCTTGATGCGTTGGTTTTTTTTAGGTAGAAACTTTGATTAACTAGGTAACGAATAAGAATTACAAACGCCGTCCGGCGGATCAAAGAACCACATATGTGCGTCTTGATTAGCTTCCCTCGATGAAAATTATCTCCTGGAAAGATGTCGCTCCCTCCCTGATCTTCTTTATGATGTGGCCATAGATCCCCAGTGTAGAATCTGACCAGGCTCCTCACCGCGTTGATGCAATCACTGGCCATTTGGTCTAGCGATCTTGATGCGTTGGTGTCTGAACGGAAGCAGACTGAGCACAACTTGTGCAGACAGCGGTAGAGCCCACAGCCCACAGGCCCACAGGCTTCGTGATCCTACGCCTGCTTCCCCGCGGGCACAAAAACGCCACAGCCCACAGGCCCAGGATCACGAAGCAATTCTCGCGGGGGAGCTGCTGGGCTTGGTCGTCCCGTGGGCTTACGGCCTGTGTTAGCCTTGAGATGAGGTCAGCGGATCCGTGACTATGTTGGGCGGGCCACGCTGTTACATTGGCTGTCGTGACGCTGTTACACTGGCAAGCACTACAACCAGACCCGACTCCACGAAGCTTTTCTGAATCTGAAGTTAGAAAAGCTTCCTAATGCTTCCACATCCGGTAATTGCCAGGGTTCGGATGATACTCGATGGAGTCTTATCTAGTTCGGAGTTGCTAATTCATACTGTTGACAACCACGATCCGCACATTTATCATAAATCTCTTACGCCCATTAGAGGGAATTGGAATTTTATTGAATAGCATTTTTCATTGCTCATGAGCGAGGAGATGGCAAAAAGAGCTTGAACAGCTCTGTCTCAGAAAACAGTTGACGTTAATACGAGTAAAAGAAAATGCAAGAAAAAAGAAAGACCATGTACATCAATGCTTGCTTCAGCGTCATGACAAACTTGTACCTCGACGATTTTGGTGACCTCAACTAATTGAACAATACCAGAATTTTTACAAAGCCCACTCTGAAGTTCCTGTGGGAAATATCAAGCTGAGTCTATTCGATCACAAAATGAACTTGGATGTAACAAAATCTTATTTGGACGGAATCAAACACGAAAAACGTCAGGAAATTGATCTGAAGACTGATTTGAGAGATTGAAGCAGTACTGACTAGCATAAAATCGAAGACATGTCTTACTCTTAGCACCATTTCTGCAACATCCCAAATCGAACGGAAATAATTAATACAAATTACAAAGCTGAACAGGAAATTTCCAAACTGAACAAAAATTGTTCAGAGCATAGTGCTGCTGACCAAATCATCGACAAACTCTCATGCGGAACCCGCCGTCGGCCTCGTGAAACCCTAGCCCCAGAGGGAGGGAGAGTCGCCTGCTTTTGGCTGTGGAGCCGTAGAGGAGCTCCGACTCCGGTGAGTTCAGATCTTCAGATAGCGAGTGGACCTAAAAACAGAGGGCTAAAAAAAATGTACACCCAACCAACCTGTACGCAAATGAGATTGGAGGTTTTATTCAGGGGGTTACACGCAAAGTATCCGAGATAGGTTGCCCGCACGTATCCTGTCCCTCGGTCCTTGATCCGACGGCTGCCGTTCACGGCAACGCGGTGCCATCTTACAGGGGTCGGCGGCAGCATTCCATTACAATTGATCGCACGCCGTTCTCCAGATCTAGGGTTGCTTACACTGCTCTCCTGCTCACTGGTCTCTCCGTCTCCCTCATCCATGGCTTCGGCGGCGGCGACCCAAGTAAGCTCCATCCCTTTCCATCCATGCCCTATTGGTTTGGGGCTGATGATTGGGGCGGGATCCCCCTCTCACGGGAAGCAAATCCTACCCCCGGAATCCTGCTTCCCCTCCGAGGCAGCTCGTCGTAGTCATCCCGTGGATTAATCTTATCCGATGCGGGGTGGGCGTTCGGGGCTGGGCTGGGTTGGATTCAGCTGGATTATCTTGTGATTTTGGCGCGCGGTAAGATGGCTAATCCATGGTATAGCAGGTGGGAACGTACTTCCTACGGAACTATTACAACCTGCTGCAGCAGAACCCCGATGTAGTGCACCAGTTTTACAACGAAGCCAGCACCATGGTCCGCGTCGACGACCTCGCCGGAACGAACACCACTGTCAACAGCATGATGGTAATCTACCATTTCTCTTTTGTTCATCCTCACTGTCTATGTTAGATTGCAAACCTCATCTCTCAATGCCAATAGATACTTCGGATTCGGATGATGCTCTGTCTGCTCTATCCGTGCATGCCCTGTGGTTGTAATGTACCACTATGCATGGCGATTACTTTTTCTGCTCTGCTTATGGTCCTATGCTGAAATGCGCCTGTTTTATATTTATACCTATCCCCGTAGCGGTTAGCACCTTATCCCCCAATGAGGTTTAAGCTGCTTGCGCATGCCTTTTATTTTCATGCATCATACTAGCGTATTATTATGCATGGCACTTTGTTTGTCCGCTTCTCTTAGTTGATTTTGCTTGCGCAAACTTTTGTTTCCATGCGTTCCTAATGTAGCATTATGCATGCCGCTTTGTTTGTCCGCTTCGCTTAGTTTATTTTGCTTGTAATGCTCCTAAAGTTGGACATTAGCGTTGTTATGCCTAAAGTTGGATGAATGTGTCCCCCATGTTGTTTGTCCGCTTCATTTCTCGTTGACTCAGCTTATAGTGCTTGTAAAGTTGAATGTAACTACTTGCTGTTTCATGTGTACCCCGTGTGTTTCCTCGATAACTAACCTTAAATACACACATCTTTCTGCAGGACATCCACTCGCTCATTATGTCCTTGAATTTCACCCAAATCGAGATCAAGACAGCAAACTTTATCAACTCATGGGGTGATGGGGTGCTAGTTATGGTCTCTGGCCTCGTGCAGACCAAGGAGTACAGCCACCAAAGGAAATTTATCCAGATGTTCTTCCTTGCTCCCCAAGAGAAGGGTTACTTTGTCCTCAACGATTACTTTCACTTCGTCGACCAAGAACAGGTGCAGCCTGCACAACTGATTTCTCATGATGACTACGAGAACAATTTAGCCTCCAACACAGCTGTCGAAACTGGTATGAAACTTTGGTTATTTGGCTTATGAAGCATCATCAATAAAACTTCAAATTTCTTGTTGGACTCGCAACGTATTCAATCTCCTTCATTTGAACTGTCTCTATTTTGCTAATGTTCCGGTATATGATGTTGGGGTATTTGCTTACCTGTGCATATGAAAGTTAATGTTATCCATATTTTCTTCTCTGAACTGCCAAATACGCTGCTTTTAGCATGCATTTTGGTGGACACCATTAGTATTTGCATATTCAGGTTTGATGGTAATGCTTATTTTCTAAGAGATGTTACTGGTGTGAACATAAGTTAATAGTGCTACTGAGTGGTGATGGTAAACCTGGCAATTGTCCTGCCTGCAGTTCCTGAATACATTCATGAGGAAGAAACTCAAACAGCACAAATAACATCTGAAGGACATGATGTGGTTGACAATTATGCTTATTCTGAGCCACCACTGCAAGTGGTGTCATCTGACAACTGGGGGGAGGAACCTCTTCCTGAAGAACCGCCTTCTTCCTTCTCAAATGAAATTGCAGTGGCACCAGAGGAGCCAGTGCAACCTTCTCCTGTGCCACCTCCTCATGTGGAGGAGCCGGTTGGTGAACCAGTGAAGAAGACTTATGCTTCCATTGTATGTCACTTCTTACTTGCTAGACTATGTGAGTTGTTCGATATGTCATCTGATGGTTCTTTAAAGCTAAAATGGAAATGACTCCTGCAGCTAAAAACTGCAAAGGCTCCACCTGCATTCCCGGTAGCCCAGCAAGTCCCTGTGAGTAAGCCTTCTCACCCTACAACAGAGTCGAACCAGGCCCAGCATTCAGTCATGGCTTCATCAACGGCAGCTGAGAAACCAAGATCTGATGTCTATGGTGAAGTTGCAGCCCATGATGATGAAGGTACTCCGTTACTCTGTGCTAAACATCTGAATTATGTTCATGATTTGACTCTTATGCATTCCTTACTGACACAAACCATTCTGCTTATTAAATTAGAGAGCAAGTCTGTTTATGTTGGGAATGTGCCATCATCTGTAAGCGAGGCTGATCTTGAAAATGAGTTCAAAAAGTTTGGGCGGCTTATTCCCGACGGTGTTGCTATCAGAAGCCGGAAGGTTTGCTGTTAATGTTATCCTTTTATTCTCCTCTTCCAATGGCATAAGTATGTCTTTATTTAATTTGATCTGTGATGTAATTGGCAGGAGACTGGTGGCTATTATGCTTTTGTGGAATTCGAGGAGCTTAGTGGTGTACACAATGCGTTAAAGGTGATTGTTAACATCAATGTGTTTCAAAATATTTTGTGCGTTTGTTCCTTCACTTTCTTGTGTTTCTAGTCCTTCGAACAAAAGCTATGTTTTCTTTGCTTGTACAGGACAAGCTCATTTAATCATTGTGGGCTTGTGCGTGTGTGTTTTTAATCATGTCTCAGCTGCCGTTTATACTGAAACTCTGATTGTCCCATTTCAGGCTTCACCAATCGAAATAAACGGGCGGCAGATATATGTTGAGGAGAGGAAGCCTAACAGCGGAATAAGAGGCGGAAGTAAGTTGATTTCTTCTGTTGATACTTGTGCATTATTTGCATTTTGCTTGCATTCGCCTACTCTTACATCTCTTAAATGGTAATGAAAACTCTGATGGTTACACACTTTGTACTTATACATTCACATGAAGCTATCTGTGATGGCTTCATGTTTTGGTTTTATAAAGGAACAACACTACATTTGTAGCCTGAAAATATGCACAAAATGTTACATTGAAGTCTATTTAAGGTCCAAATTTGTAGTGCCCCAGTTAGGGGTTTTCAATCACAGTTTTTATCAAAACCAGCCAGACCGTTCAATGCGCATGTCGTGCAGTGTGTGAACGGTAAAACAGTTGTCTGTGTCACATTGTTATGCACATATAAACAGTAAAAAGGACATACGGTTTGGCATATACCATTGTGTACAGATCCAGTGCGAGTGTTTGCTTTTTGTTGCTCCTTGCAGAAGCATGGTGTTGATGATCGTATGCATGCTGACGTGATGAATTCCATGGCTTAATTATCTAGACGCGGATACCGTGCCATTAAACATGTTGTGCTAATGGTTTTACATATTGGCAGGGAGGGGTGGAAGAGGCCGTTTTGGCGGTGGAGGTCGGGGATTTGCCAGAGGTGGAGGTGATGAGTACAATGGTGGCAATCGGGGGAGGTCGAACGGGTATGGGCGTGTTCCTCACCAAGAGAGGGGCATCCTTGGGAGCCACGCTCAAAGGAACTGATCTGGTGTAGCAAGAGCAAGCATAAGGTTTTGATCTGTCGTCTGAGGGAGAGAGATCCTGAACAAAGCAGCCTATATGCTGCTAGGTTGCATTTGGGGTTTTTGGGGCTTGTTTTGTTGATGAATGTGTGTGCGTCGACCTATGCGACATCCAACTTTTGCTAGACTGATGCTGCCTGTTGTCATTAAGAGCTGTTGTTCTGTTATCCTAGTTGCTATTGTTGCTTTCGCGTGACTGTAGCGATGGCGTTTCGATATTCATGTCCTGCGTGGCGTTGAAGGTGACTTGTTGCCATTGTTTATTTGCCGTCCAAGGCGCAACCAACCCCTCGACCCCTCTTAGGGCCTGTTTGGTCCCCGGGACTAAGGGGGTGTTTAGTTACCTTAGGGCCTGTTTAGTTTCTGGGACTTTTCGGGACTAAGGGGGTGTTTAGTTACCTGCTTATAATAAGCCCCACCTAATAGCTCTAAATAAGTCCTATTCCATTCAAATATCAAGGTGAGATTTATTATAAGCATCTTCATAAAAAGCATGTTTATAAGTCTTATTTTCTGTAAGCTCTGCCCAGAAAACCGCATTTTCCAACATCTAGCCCTCCACAACCATATCCATTAATGAGGTGCTACTACAGAGTCTTATTATAAACCAATACAATCAAATACCTATTTGGGTTTATTATAAGTCTCTCCATATGAGTGGTTTATGGGCTTATAATAAGCCTCAAGTAACCAAACAGGCCCTAAACTTGAGTCTCGTCACATCAGATATTTGGACACTAATTAGAAGTATTAAATTGTCGGTTTCGGAAATGGCCGGCAGCTAAACCTAGTCGAAATGTGTATCGCACGGCGTGATCGGATGTGGCCTAGCACACAATAACTCAAGATTTATACTAGTTCAAACAAAATACCCTACGTCTAGTCGGGGTCAGTCGGTTGTATTGCTTGAGCCAGGTGCTCGAGAGTTTGGGGAGTTACAAGCTTTAAGTGGAGGATGTGATGAGTTATCCTTGGTTCAGATCTCTCGAGAGATTGACACCTTTTTTCTAGGTGGATGACCCTCCCTTTTATAGTCCAGTGGGGTTTCATTACACGGGAGCTAAGGGTGCAACGTTAGAAAGAGAGGACTCCCGACCCGCCGGTCGGGGTCGTCAGCTTCGTCAATCGGGTCTCCCTATCCCGTCAGCCGGAGTCTTGCGGTGACCACCGTCCAAGTCTTGTGTCGTGGGATAAACGTTTTGTCTTTGTCCTAGTGCGTCATGCTCCGTCGGTCGATGGTCGTGGGGGCGTCGATAGGTATTGTATGTTTATCACGCTCTTTCCCTGGCACCTCGCCTGGTCACTCTGTCGTACGGGGGTGTTCCGGCCGAATCATGATAACGTTTCGCCCCGTCCTTCCGCGAGGATGGGCAGGTAGAATAGTGACGCCCTGCAGCCACAGCATAGGGGACTGTAACCCCCCCTAGAGGGGGTGGTTGGCCGCGTACGATAAGCTGATCTTGAGGCTCATCCTTATCTTTGGTGACTACTCCCGGGGCCCGCTGCTAAGCCGGGCGTGGCCTCCCAACCAGCCTGTCGGTCGGGGAGGCGGGCATGTATAAGGCGGAGCCTAGTCGGATCCCCCGGTCGGCGCCTTGGTATGCACCCAGCCTCCGACCATTCCCACAGTCAAGGATATGGGCCGTGGTCACCCCGACCGAGTTGTCGGTCAAGGTTATGGGCCGAGACGACCTAGATGAAGTTGTTGCCCTACACGGACGGGTGCTTGCACCTGGCGCGGCCTTGGACTAGTCAACGAGAGGTGGGCCCCACTGGGGACCCAGGGTGCCGCAATAAAAAGCATTTGTCGCGTAGTTAGCTTTCATTTCTAGAGTAGTTCGTGCGGGGGTCTTGAATCACTTTCATTTCATTTCTAAGTACTTGTAATCATTTAAGTTTTATGGTTTTTGGGAAGCTGGTCCCGCCCGTATCCTTTTGTTTCCTCGAGTGATTTCTGTCTTCGCACTTTTCCTTTCGAATCTGCTCGTTAACCTTAGGCTGCAGCATGTAGCCGGGGGCTAGTCCGAGTGGCATCAGCTGCTAGTTCACCGTAGGTTGTGACAAGGGTTTGGTAGGTCCGGTGGCCCAGCAAACATCACTTAGGTCGTGTCGAGAGAACGGGTTGCCTTTTCGCTTGGGCGAAAAAGTTGCTTTTTTATGCTTGATTTATAAAAATGAGAGAGGGGGTAACAGTTGGCATGGCGGTGTACTCCCGTGGGGCCCCCGAGCGACCCGGACCGAGAGTGCTCGGGCCGGGGCACTGTAGGTGTCGTTGTTCAAACAAAAGCGTATGAAAGGACTGAATTTAGGGGAAGTGAAAGATATCTAGATCCCTTAGTGGATTTTGGTGGTAGATGACAAAGCATATGTATATTTAATCGTGTTATCAAGCATGTGTGCAGGTGCTAAGGGTGATTAATCAAAACGTATTACGAAGCATGACCCCTCAAAAGGGAAAATAAAAAATGGTGTTTCAAATTTACTTGAAGAGTATATTTTATTTTGAAATTGAGTATAGGAACGTCGTACTATCAAGAGGGACTTTGATCTACAGGTGTTGATGTGGTAGTTGTGCTCAAGGGAACCTACAAAAACTATAAGAATCAAACCTACCACTATAAACAACCTTGTTATAAAATTTCCTGCTAAACCCGGAGTGTCCGGGTCCTGATCCGGAATGTCCGGACATAGACGTCTGGAGTATCGGGACATGTACTCGGAGTCTCTGGGTAACTGTCCCCCGTCCGTAAATTGCTCTGAGTCCGGAGTCTCCGAACCCTAGTGTCCGGAGTATCCGGATAAATACCCGGAGTATCCGGGTACCCTTTCGCCAATGGCTAGTTTTCTGTGAAAGGGAGTATAAATACCCCATACCCCCTCACTCAGACCTCTCTCTTGCTCATTTCGATCAGAAACGTCCACAAGCTAAAGAACTCTCTCACTCCCCCTTTCTTCATTCTGGAGTGATTACCTTTAGGGATTCAAGTGAGATTGTTGTAAGAGCAAAGATTTATGCTAGTGAACTTCCATTCCATCTATCAAGCACATCATCCTTGTCTAGCCGGTGGATTTAAATTTGTTACTCTTGGAGCTTCAAGCTCCTAGACGGCTAGGCTTCACTCGTGAGGGCTCAAGCAAGTTGTGAGCATCACGGAAAGTTTGTAATCATCATTCCTCTCGGAGGAACTCATAGTAAGTGACCTTGGGTTTGAGCATTGGTCTCACCCTTGGGAGAGGAGCATAGGGGTGCTTGAGCACCGTCTCTTGAATCCTTCCTCAACGGAGATGTAGCTCCCTTAGAAGTGAACTTCGAAAAATAAATTATGTCTCTCTCTTTTGTGCTCCTTACTTGTTTTATTGGTTATTTGCTTGTGAAACTAACTTTTTAGGGTTTAAGGTCGATCTACTATTATACAAGTCTCTACAGCAAGACAACTGGTAAGAAACACTCCAAAGGTACCACTAGCTCTTCTAAATTTACTCGATCTAAATTACAGCATCAGTATCTCCTTTTTGTGTACATTGTTTCATACCCGGATAGTCCGGACGTTATCTCCAGAAACTCCGGACACAAAGCCCGGAGTATCCGGACATATATCCGGAGTATCTGGATATCTGTGTTACTGACAGTGTTCAAAGTGTTTTAAGTTTCAGATTAGCCTATTCACCCCCCTTTATGCATCTTGAGGTCCTTTCAGGTAGAAACGACGTAACTGCTCAATGTTCCAAGTGTTGGTGAGGATGGTGCTGTCGCTGTCCTTCAGTCAGTACGTTCCCCCGGACCACCTCCACGATCGTGTACAGTCCTTCCCAGGGCGGAGTGAGCTTGTGCTTGTCCTTGGTCAACTGCACTCTCCTCAGCACTAAGTCACCGACTTCGACGGTTCTTCCCCGGATCTTCCTCTCGTGGTACCTGTGAAGGGTCTACTGGTAACTTGCCGAGCGGACCAAGGCCATCTCCTGGGCCTCATCCACCAAGTCGACCGCATCCTGTTGAGCCTCCACAGCTTGGTCGGGGTCAAAGGCCTTGACACTTGGGGCGCCATGGTCTAAGTCAGAGGGTAGCACGGCTTCTGCCCTGTAGGTTAGGAAGAACGGGTTGACTTCTGTGGATCGATTGGGGGTTGTCCTCAGGCTTCAGAGGACGGCTGGGAGTTCCTGAACCCACCGGCCAACGAACCTGTTGAGCTAGTCGAAGATGCGAGGCTTGAGTCCCTGGAGGACCATGCCATTCGCCCTTTCAATCTGCCCATTAGTGCGAGGGTGTCCAACTGATGCCCATTCGATCTTGATCCCCTACCCGTCAGCGAAATCCAAGAACTTCTTGCTAGTGAAGTTGGTCCCATTGTCCATGATTATGGTGTTGGGCACACCAAAACGATAGATGATGTCAAGAAAAAATTTGACAGCTTCTTGGGAGTTAGGCTTGAAGATCAGTTTTGCCTCAATCCATTTCGTGAACCTGCCCACCGTGACGAGCAGGCAGGTGAAGCTGCCAGGAGCCTTCTTAAGGGGCCTGACCATGTCGAGACCCCAGACCGCAAATGACCATGTGAGGGGGGTGGTCTGAAGCGCTTGCGCTGGCAGGTGGGTCTGCCGGGCGTAGAATTGGCAACCATTGCACGTGCGGACGAGCTCTTCCGTGTCGCGCAGTGCAGTTGGCCAGTAAAAACTCTAGCGAAAGACCTTGCCAACCAGCGATCGCGGGGCTTCATGGCGCCCACAGATGCCAGCGTGGATCTCCAAGAGGAGTTCCTTGCCTTGTTGGGTCGGGATGCATTTCATGAGCATCCCCACAGGTGACGAGCTCCGCTTGTATAACTCATCATCGATGGCGACAAACGTCTTGGAGCGCCAGGCAATCTTTCGCGCCTCATTTCTGGCGGGTGGGAGGACGTCATCGAGGAGGTAGGCCAGAAGAGGTGCCCTCTAGTCGGGGTAGGTTAACGCTGCGTTGGCCACGGAAGTTGCGACCTCCATCATTAGATAGTTGGGGTGCCCCCAAGTGCCCTGGTCGGGGGTCGCCTGTTCGGGGGAGACTCGGCTGGGGCCCTTGGGTATAGGATCGGATGGTCACTTAATGCGGATCAAAGGTGCGTGGAGGTTGTTGACGAAGACCCTGCTGGGGGCGGGATCCCGCTGGGTTGCCATTTTAGCGAGTTGGAAATCTTCCAGCTATACAGCGGGGTTCGTTTCCCCGATGCACTTGGTGATGTTGGTGGGCGATCGAAAGCACAGCGGGAATGGTGCTTTCTGAATGCGGTGTCCGAAGGCCTGTGGGCTTGAGCCATCCGGACTAGGGGTCCAGTCGCCGTCCCGGTCGCACGGTCGGCCACTTCACCTGGGGGGCGCCTCCTCGTGCTCCCCCTCTGGCCGGTCAACATCGGCGCCGCAGTGGGCTAGTTGCCGCGAGTGGATTACGCAGCGCACGTCGTAGTTGGGCCGGAGGGAGCCATGGGCGCTATGCAGCGGGCGCCGCAAGGCGGTGCAGCCGCGGCGTCACGACCTGCTCGGGGTGGAAGCCCTTGCCGCTGGTGAACCGAGGGGTTTGTCTTGTGTGAGCTTGGCCCCACGATTGGGCAGGAGGCCTCGTTCCAGTGGCGTGATGTGGAGCTTTCCGCTTGGTGTACGGCGGCACGCTCCACCAATGTCCAGATGTTGCGGTGGAGCTCCTGCTGTTGAGGGTCTGCAGGCTTGGGCAGGTTGTGTAGAAGCATCGCTGTGGCGGCAATGTTCTGCCCGGCCCGCGCAAACAGCGGGGTGCCGTTGGCGTCCGTGACGATTCCTGCTAGACTTGACAGGTGCGCGCCGCCCGCCATGTTAGGAGCATTAGGCTCGGAGTTGCGTCGAGGGTGCATCGATGCGGAAGGCGGCTGGTGCTCCCGCTACTGGCGTAAGTCCTCGCCGTGCGCTTGGGCGTTAGCCAAGGCCTGCACGCGCGGGTCTGGCGGGGTGTGCGTGTCCCCGGTTCCCTCCGAGACTGGCTGTGGCCCCTGCACATCCACCATGGCGCATCCTCATAGCGCGGGACAACCGAGGGATGACACATCCCTAACGCTGGAGCCCTCAATAAGGAGGTCATCATCGGAGAGGAGATCATGGAATGAGGTGGGGCCATACCCTGTCATGGCCACGATCTTGGTTGCGAGTAAAGGTAGCGGCATGGTTCTTGGGAGCTCCCTAGCGTGTACGCCTGCAATGTTCGTGAGGCCGAACAGGAACTAGCCGCGCGGTGAGCGCGGCGGGGACAGCGGGGTCCCCCTGGAAAGTTGGCGAAAGAAGTTGTGCAGCGAGAACAAGACCAGGTCCACGTCGCTCGGTGAGGGGTCGGTGCCGAGCATGAGCTCGATGCGCCACGCCAGCGCCTCAGTGTCGAGGTCGGCCAGCGGCGCGTTCAAGGGAGTGTCTCCCTCGAGCGATATCGGAGGAGTGGGCTCCTCGCGGAGGCGAAGCGTGCCGAGACGATCGGCCACGAAGTCCAGGCTTCCGAAGCGGAAGGCCTGGAAGGGCGCGAAGATGAGAGGTTACCACAGCCCAATGCGCGGGGCCGCGGGAAACTCCAGCGAGCCAAAGCGGATCATACCACCTAAGCTCACGAGGTCTGAGGTGCCGGAGATGGAGGCCATCCAATCACTAGGATGGTGGACGCACGATGTCTTCCCCACGGACAGCGCCAATCTGTCGGTTTCGGAAGTGGTCGGCAACTAAACCTACTCGAAGTGTGTATCGCGCGTCATGATCGGATATGGCCTAGCATACAATGACTCAACATTTATACTGGTTCCGGCAGAATGCCCTACGTCCAGTCGGGGTCAGCCGATTGTATTGCTTGAGCCCAGGTGCTCGGGAGAGTTTGGAGAGTTACAAGCTTTCGGGTGAAGGATGTGATGAGTCTTCCGATGACCACCGTCCAAGTCCTGCGTCGTGGGGTAAGCGTCTTATCTTGTCCCAGCATGTCATGCTCCGTCGGTCGATGGTCGCGGGAGCGCCAATAGGTACGGTACGGCTATCACGCGTCATCCCTGGCGCCTTGCCCGGTCACTCTGTCGTGACGGAAGCGTTCCGGCCGAATCGTGATGACATTTCGCCCCATCCTTTCGTGAGGACGGGCAGGTAGAATAGTGGCGCCATGCTACCACTGCAGATGGACTGTAACCCTCGTGGAGTGGTTGGCCGCGTACGATAGGTTGACCACGAGGCTCATCCTTATCTTTTGTGCCAACTCCTGGGGCTCGCTGGTAAGCCGAGCCTGGACTCCCAACCAGCTTGTTGGTCGGGGAGGCGGGCATATGTAAGGCCGAGCCCAGTCGGAGCCCCTAGTCGGCGCCTTGGTATGGACCCAGCCTCCGACCGAGTTGTCAATCGGGGTTGTGGGCCGAGATGGTCCAGATGAAGTTGTTGCCCTAAACGGATGGGTGTTTGCTTCAGGTGCGGCCTTGGATTGGTCAACAAGAGGTGGGCCCGCTAGGGACTCCGGGTCCCTGGACCCATCACAATTGGTTTTATAGTTAGCCTATATTTAATACTTGTAATTGATGTCCAAACATCCGATATAATGAGACTAAATTAGTCATAAAGGATCCAAACACCCCCTTAGTAGGTGCATACATCTAGTGAGAGGCTGACAGCATCATTGGGTTCCATGTCATGGACACATGACGCTCCTAGAAGTGCCATAAAACCCGACGAGGCTGGGTCCTGGATTCGGTGCCTTTGGATTGAGCAATGCGAGATGACACACGATTAAGGGGCCGTTTGGGAGGGAGTAGGAGATAAAGTGGAGAGAGATGTGAGCAGTTTGCGCCTGCATCCATGCATAGATTCATGCTGATATGCTGCAGGCATTGCATGCTGACAGGGAGCTTCAGGACGAAGGGGCCGAGCCCAGCTTGGCCTCACACCGCCCCTGCGGCGGCACTAGGCTCGACCAAGTCGGCATGGTGTCACACTCTCGTACTTGGTCACTGTCTCTCTGGCTCGTGGATCCGGAGGCCGGGCCCCACTCGAGGACAACGGTGATGGCTAACCGGCCACAATACACTTGTTTGTTTCGTAGCATTGGTTGGCATGGGCGCATGGCTGGCGCTGGTGTCAAATAGCTGGTTATAACTGTTGTTATCGTCAGCTATAACTGCTTGGAATGACAGCCGCTATAACATTTAGCTCGCTAAAGTTGACTATATCCCGCTAAATACTAGCTATAGCCTGCTAAACATCATAATTGCAGCCCTACCACTAAATACCTTAGCCGGTGATTTAAAATTATATGTCCAAGTTCTAGCCAAACAGCTCAGTCCTTTTTTCACTGCCACACTCCTATGTCACGCGGGAGCGCAAGCCGGCACATCATGCTGCTCGCCGAAGGACAGGCACGCTGTACGACTGCTACATCTGCAGTGGCATCTCCAATGGCATCGGTCGCGGAACTTCCATCTATTATATTAATATTATATTAATAAAGAAGTGTTAAAAAGCCACCATATTCACCGAAAGTGTTTAGAAATTTCCACGCTAATCTAAAAAAGAGAAGGATTTACACTGTTGGATTTTATGGTCCAGAACGAATCCATATTTGAATACGACTGCTAAATATATCTAAACTCGGAATAAAAAAAGCTAGCCATCCATATTCAGCTATTAGTTAACATATATCAAGAAGAACTAATTAAGCAAGCACATGTACTCAAAAGCTTGCCAAACACGCTGCCCCATAGTAATATATCTCCATACACAATTTGTTGTGCACAATCATTGCTTTCACGCCGCGTTGCAGTTTATCCACCGCTGCAGGACATTTATTCTTTTCACCTTACCCAATCAAATAGAGTTATCAAATAAATGGTGTAAAATTTCCTTTTTTCAGCAATTAACATGGGAATTGCTAGCATATATTAATACTTAAGTGTGATATATTAACATAGGAATTTCTAGCATATATTGAAAACCCGGCGCATGTATTAATTGTTTTGATACTTAAGTGTGATATAAAGTTCTGATATTTGCTTGTGGAGCATATAAATTACCATGTTAGTTAGTGTGAAAATAGAGATATCTCCACGATTGATCCTGGTGGGACCATATCATAACGGTTTAGATTATTTGATACTGAGTAAACTACAAGAGCACAACTCTAAGTTTAAATAAATATTAGCCTCATATGAAATACAAACATGGCCTTGAGCAGAAGGATAATGTTAGAGATGAGGGCTAGAAAATAGGAGAGTAAAAGAAAGATGTAAGAACACGACATGGCAAGAACGAGGAATGACTAGATGAGGAGCAGTGTGAAACCTCAACCAACGAGGAATGACGACCTAGGATCTATACAATAGTGACCATGTTGCATAGCTGCACGTGGCATGCATGCTTGCTAGAAAAGGATAAAATAAACAGGTTGAACATGATCTTAGCACGATGTCCAGCACAATGGTGCTCCAGTGCTGGAAAGATAGTGTAACTAATAGCACCCATTTGTCAAGTGCAGACGATTGACCAAGAAACCACCTTTCGCAAGCCGCGGGTGTCTTTGGAACACAAAACCAAGACGATGAGAATTCTTTGTGTGTATGAACGATGCTCCTCGGAGAAGCGGTTGGCGTAAAAAATAAAACTCACCAATGATTGCATTGCAAATTATATCGTTGGAGTTGCAAACAAAACGTCCAAGGATAACACTCCTACAACTATTATTACCTCAAATGTGTAATGTATAAGCGCCGGATAGAATCGGTAGAGTGTGAAAAATGAAAGGAGTAGATGAGTTCCACTAGGCCATGGATTGTCATCCTAGCGGCGGCATGAAGAAAGATCTATTGAGTAGATGTGAGAAATGGAAAGGTATAGATGAAGCGCCCGATGGAAGGCAAGAAGGCATCATAACTTTGGTGGACACACGAGGCAGTTATGAATGACGATGAGATTGAAAGAGACTAGAAGAAACTAAAATAGATAAATAAATCAATTTTCTCACAAGGAAGAAGATGACCAACTACAAAGAGACGGGTGGGTCTCAAGGTTATATCCCCTAATATTTTCCAAACAATTTTATAATTAAAAGATTTTCACAAAAGTACATAAATATTGAATGGATTAAAAAGCATGAAATTAACTATAACTTTATATCCACGATGGGTCCAAGAAAACAATAAAGTTAAGGAAAATTAGCAGTTTGTTTTTCATAGACTTCGAAATATAAACTAATTAAACAATAGTCTGTATCAACTACATATAAATAAATACTTAAAGTTTATTAGTACAAAAAGCTAAATTTTATCTTTCATAAAAATTTAAAAATATAATAGAACAAATATAGTCGTGCTATTTGTGTGGTTGCTAGACTTGGAAAGTGTAGTAATAACCAATATAAGAAGATTAGGGGCACAATAGTATCATGGCTTGAAATAATTAATTAATTAATTTTCTCATTGAAGAATAGTGGGCGGTCTGATCCGAACCCGAGCTCTCCTCGAGTTGGGCCTGAATTTGCATGCCCGATATAGTTGATTTTGGGTCTAAATAAATTGGGATTTTTATTGGTCCCACATGAGTCCGACTGTGCCCGTAAAATGATTAGGTTTATTTATCATGCACGTTCGTCTTTGCTAACCGATGGGTAGCGGAAAAGCTACTTCGGAGAAAAATAGGAGGGAGAGGGGGGGGGGGTATACAATATTAAGATAGAGGATGAGCACAAAGGAGAAGTCTATACAACCTATTGCAATGGTAAATTTGTTGATGACAGACGAGTCTTGCTAGAAAAAAGCTGTAGAAGATGTAAGAAAATATGGGAGTATATGGCGATGGTAGGTTTAGATTGGAGAATACAGAAATAAGAGAGGTTTGAATATGATGAGAACTAAAGAGGGTGCATTCACTACTCATTAAGTTTTCAGTGCAAACTCAAAATTAAATTACGATATTACTTTGATGTTACAATTCAATCACTCGCTTAGATATTCGCCTAGAAACACTAAGGTTAATTTATCACCATGACAAAAATGTACATTGCTGGTCCAAAAATAATCAAATATAATCCTATTAAATATGTAAAATATTTAATATATTATGCAAAATCTTTTCCTTTTCTTTTACATTTATATTTCGAGAAGATATGGCATAGAATATGATGATGAAAAAGTATAGACGATACTTTGACCTGTGCCATTAGAATAAAAGGAATAAATAACATGACTAGACAAAATTATTCGCAATAATTTATTTTGAAGTAAAAAATTCATATAGGAGCACAAAAAAGCTCGGGCCACCTTGCTGGTTCGTTGGAAGCGAGCCGGTGTCCTCACGCGAATCAATCCCGTATTCCTGTGCCAGAATTCAACCGCTAGCTGGCTGCCTCAAAAATCTTGGCCGCAGCTTTGCTCAGGTTCTTCACGGCGCCACGCAACTCTCTGATCCAACAGTGCTAGCTGACCAGGGAGCTGCTTCCATGGCATCTTGGCAAGCTTTTTTTTTTTCCCTCATGGCATTTCCTTGGAAGCGTCTTCCTGCCCGGCCAGGGTGAAAAGTTACCAGCTCTGGCGCGCGTACGTGGCTCGTTTCCTTGCAAGCATCTTCCTGATGAGAGGCCAGAGCCAGTGTACTTACTGATGGTACTTGAAAGTTGGCTCCGGGGACGACGAGATCCAAACAATTCGTGGGAGTAGTACCATACTACCATGGGGTTCCATTTCGTAGGGACATGGCGTCCCTACCATAGCGTAAAGGGGGCAGTGCGTGGCTGCGTAGAGCTCGATTAGGCCGGGTTCTGATTAGGGTTAGACTACCACTCCATAAGCACTAGGCGCCTCGGGAATTGGAGCCAGCGGCTGCAAACAAGACCGTCGCGGCAGCCTTTCCATGTGGAGCAGCACGAGATGCCAATGCCATGATGGACTTCTTTGTTTATGCAACGCCCTGCAGCGAGCACACATCATCATAGGCTCCGGTTCTTCAAGCTTTGCCCTGCAAAATTCTGTCTTTTACGAGCTAGTGTCGCTTTGTCAGTCGCCACTTTGTTCTCTTTTCACCAACACTACTACTCTCGTGCCCTACAGATCTGCGAGCTTCACTCGATTGATGAGCTACGCCTTTTGTACCCGGCAAAACAAAGGCACGACGAGCAGGCCTATGTGTGAGAAACGATGTGCACGTTGAGCATCTCGCTCCTTTTGCTAAAGTCTACTCTGAGCTCGCAAGCTTCAGCGTCGTCGACTTCGTCAGATTCAGGCGCTGAAAAAAAAAAGGCAGCGGCAGCGGCGGCCGTCGCGTTCGTCCATTGTGCTGGAAAGGGAAGCGCCCGATTAGGTGGCGGTTAGATGAGCTAATTTTCAAAAACTTCCAAACCGCTCCGACGATCTGGCTGGACTCACCTACTAACCTCCCCCGTCAGAAAGGAACACGGCGCCGAGGATCTGGCGATCTGACCACGAAGCAATTTGAAGCGAGCCGGCCGGCGAACATGCCGCGGCACACATGAACCGAGGCCGGGAGCACCGGGGCCGGGCGCTTCGAGGTCACTGACAGGCGGGCATCAGTGCCAGCGCCTCCGGACGCGTCGCGACGCAGCGGCCAGTGCCCGGCCGGCGAGGCGAGAGGAGAGAGGATGGTCGGGGAACGGATAGGCGTCGCCGTCGCGTCAGGGAACTGATTAAGAGGCCCGCGGGGGCGCCGGTGGCCGTCGCGATCGCCGCAGCAGGCACGCGAATTCGGGCAACGGAGATCGCCAGTGGCCGATCACGCGTCCGCCCTGCCCCTGCCGCTGCCACTGCCAGCAACTGCAAGTCTGCAACCCACGCGACTCTGCACACCGCGTCGCTGTCGCGGTATCCACTGGAGACACAACAGCGGAGGCAGCCGGTGGTGTCCACGCCGAGCCGGCAGGGTCTCGCTTCGGGGGATCCGGCGCGGCCGCGTGCGTACGCGTACGCGACGACGGGGAGATCCGGACAATGCCCGCGAACCACCACGGGCCGCGCACGGCGCTCTGCTCGTTTCGCGCTCCACGGGCGCCTGCTCACGCCCGCCGCGTTGGAAAGGGGAGGAGTCGTCTCCGGCTTCCTCGCCACCGGCACCACACCAAGCTTTCCCCAAACCCCATCCCGTGCCAGTATCATGGCACCGCACAGGAGTTACTCTGGTACTCTGGTATGATCATGCGATAAGTCATGGCAGCCACCTGGGATTTGTTATTAGTGCAGGCATGAGAAGGTTTTATCTATTTTTAAATAAAAACAGACTGCAAATGAGTATTTGGTATGATTATTTGTGGATAAGTCGTTTTTATTTATTTTCTTGCATTGACCGACAGCGCCACAGGTGAGCATGGGTGTAAAGTATGGAAGTTGGATTTTTCAAAAAGTTTGTCCCTTCCTGACTGTTCTAGCAAGAAGTACTGATTGCGAGAATTGCGTGATTTTGGAACGGAGGTCTTTTGAAGAAAGAAAAATGGAACAGAACAAAGATTAGCTATCTGAAGTCAAACTCAGTCTGTACAACCGAAAGTTATGAGCAATTGGTCATTGCTCGTTAATTCTTTTGTATAGCATTGCTCGCTAGCCGCTAGTCAGACTCAGAAAAATCTAGAAAAGGTGAAAAAGAAAATGTTTCCTTGATCATACACAGCTCTAGTCTCCAAGAAAGTCATGATCTTGACGCAGCAATCAGCATCACTTCTTCTCCTTGATAATGGAGAGTTCTTCAAGCCAGTCCAGGATCCTGCTACGACGAATGCCCTGGCCGCTCTTCGCGCCGTCCTTCTTCCTGCTCCGCTTCGCCGCCTCCGGCAGGCGCGCGGGCCCGACGGCGTCGGGCGAGCACTTGCACCCGAGGCTGTCCCCGAGCAGCCCCGCTAACCCAAGCTTCTTGTCAACGGCGGCGGTCACCTGCTCGAACCTCGCGCTCCTGCTGCCCCCGCCTCTCGCCGCGGTGGCGGCGATCTTGGCCTCTGCGGGGCGCGGCGGCGGGTACACTTCCGGGGCGCCGACGACGCCGAGGCGAAACAGGCCCCACGAGGTGGGGGGCGGGGCGGACCCGGTGCTGCGGCGCGGGCGCGCCGAGCGCAGCTGCGGCGACGGGCTCGGGTGCGCGTAGAACAGGCTGCTCGACAGCGAACGCCGCGGCGGCGGGGCGGGGGCGCCGCCGTGCTCGGAGGAGGCGCTCTTGGACGACTGGCTCCGGCTGACGCACCCGCTGCTGCTGCCGCTGGAGCTCGTGCTGCGGCTGCCGGACCGCGACACGAGGCTCACGGTGGACGCCGCCGACTCAGAACGCGGCAGCGTGACAACGCTGGCGCCATCGGCGGCCGCGGCCGAGGAGGGGCGGAGCGGGAGCAGCTTGCCTTGGCAGAACAGCTTGTCGGCCACGCACATGTCCGTCTCCGCGGCCTTGCCGGCCGGGACGAGGCCACCGGACGACAAGATGCAGAACTCGAAGTCGTCCGCCGCGTCCGTGGTCGGGCCGCCGGCTTCGGCGCGAGACTCTGCCGCTGCGTCTGCCATGGTCGGATTCTTTCCTTCGTCCTAGGAGAATGGGGGAAGAAATGGTCAGGTTTTCGTTGTGTTGTGGGCTTCTTTTTGGCTTGTTCGGTTTTATCTTGGAAGAATGGAAGAGGTGATGTGGTGGTCTCTTTCGTCCCTGTTGTAGGGACCCTGTGATGTCACTATATACACATACATACTGCACCTTTGGCAGCCATTAGTCAAACCTCAAAACTCCAAAGGTTGATTTTGGCAAGCTTTAAATTGATACTATTTTATCAGGTGGCTGTTTTTGATGAAAGGCGAAAAATACCAAGTATACTTAACACGTCGCCACGTCGGGATAAATTATATTTGGCAATTTAATTCATACCATAGTATATACATTGGAAATAGTCGTTTGTCAGAAAGCCATTCCCAATTTTAGTCATTCTTAGAATGAATGCTTTCCATCAGAAGCAAAATTTGAGTGATAAAAAAGAGACGTGTCAATATCAATCACCTTTGACCGATTGATTTCTATAAAAATATGTACCATAGGAAGAGTCGATCGGAAAAGGAATCACATATCTTAGCTATGCTTGAACTAACATTTCTATCATAATATAGTTTTGAGTGCGAGAAACAAAAAAAGGACACCAAAAGTAAGTGTCTTTGGCCACTCCATGCAAAAAGCTCGTTTTTACACTTCTGTGGTATGGAGGTGGATTTGAGACTAATATGCAAAATGAACAGTGAGGAGCTCAACTGCTGTTGCAAATGGGAGCTCAACTTGAATGGTTTATTAAGCTCATTTATTCGAATTCGAATAGCACAAATGTTGTGGATTTTGTAAACGCTACAAAGAAGGCATCATAAAATCAATCTCTGCTTAGTGAATCTACACAATTAGTCTCCATTTATGCAATTAATTTTATAGTTAGCTTATATTTAATACTTCTAATTAGCGTCCAAACATCCCATGTGACAGGAACTGAAGTTTAGTCCGGTCATCCAACACCCCCTGGGATACCACACAATGATAAAAGAACTAATGGCATGCACACAAATGGCACTTGTCATATGTGTACATGAAAGATTGTAGTACTGAATTAGTCACGCACTGTGTAATTATCTTCAAATTTGGATTTGCTCGCGCACTGGACGTACTAAAAGGAACCATTGCAGGTAATTAAAGAGCATATCCCACCCTTCACGCGTAGATCAAATCGTCCCGGAATTGTCTTGCTTGCTTTGGTTTCTCCAACAGGCCACAGCTGACAAGTGACAACACTGCATCCCATTTCCATCTTTGTTTGCTGAATTCAGATACGGCAGGATTCCTCCCTAATATCCTATTTGCCTGGCGTATACACAAGCCCAAGGATGGAATTGAACTTTGAAGGCCCCGAAATCCGTCGTGAATGGTCAATCTCTACCAGACATTACCCCACGTAATCCCTCTCGTAAACCCATAATGGCAAGATTTCGACAGGCGTGCTGGATCAACTGTCAGATCAGTCTCACGCATCAGCATCGTCGCGCATCATCACGCGATTCTACAGCCACGGGAATGTTGGGCCGTCGCCTGTACCATCGCTCGAGCGGCACCAACGCGCGTGCCTAGCGTTCGCTATGGCCTATGGACTCCCCGTCGCTCAAAAATGGCGCGACGAGGCGGCGAGGCCCCAGGTCACTCGTAGCTGGTGGCGAATCGAAGTGCCGGCCGGTCAGCCGGCGGCGCGTGGATGTGTTGGCGGCCGCGGATCGGGCAGGTCGCAGAATACGCGTCCCTCACCCGTGCCCGTGCCCGTGCCCGTGCCCATTCGACTGCCAACTGAGGGCACAGAGTTTCGGTAGATCGGCGACTCGGCGTCGCGTGACGAGACCTTTGCGCGCCAACATTAACGCCGGCCCGCGGGGGTCATGCGGCACGGCGGCGGCGGCGGGGGCTGGGCGCTTTCGGCTCTTTTATGGCGGGGAGTGAGGGCCCGAGAGGCAGGGACAGAGAGAGAACTGGGTTCCACCCATCTGCCGCGTTCGGGGTCGGTGGCGGTGGCGGTGGCGGCGGCTCGGCGGGCCGGCTGCCACTTGCACGGTGCAGCGGGAGATGTCGTTGAACTGGTCGGCGGCGAGATCGCGACGGCCCTGGGTGACGTCGATTTGATTCTAGAACTGGTCGCGTTCTTCTTCCTGTCTCGTGTCACGGCCGGAGCCGTGGTCCTGCTAGTACCGTGCTGTCCGTGCAGGCATGAGTTCATGCGTGCGTGATTCAGTTCTGGGTTTCAGCTGCTGTTCATGTCGTCCGTGACGGCTTTGACCGTAATTTCTTTTGCAACTGTGGATATCGCCGTTGACGAAGGTTTCAGTTTGCAGGCCGGGATGGGCCGGTAGTTTCAATGGGCTGGGCTAACAAAGGCGGCGGTTCCATTGTGATGAGGAATTGAGGACATCGAGAAATCGAGTTTTTTTAAAAAAAGAGTTCTAAAAAAAAGTGCCGGTTGGGAAAAATTGGAAAAATGGGTACCTCCCGCCCTTGATCGGACGGGAGGCGTAGGGCCGGGGACCTCCCGCCCATCCAGCAGGCAGAAGGTTACAAAACTATTAAGAGGCCTCTCCCGAGGGTCTGTTCGCGAATAAAAAAGTTCTTTCTTATTCGCGAAGAGGCCCCTGAGGCATCCCGCCCGCCCGTCGGGCGGGAGGTGCCCACCTCTTATTTTTTGTTGGAATTTATATTTTACAAACTATTTAAAATTCATACTTTTTTGAAATACAAGATTTATTCGCCATACTCTTTTGTATACATAAAAAAATTTAGTTCAATTTTACGAAGAAGATTACGGTATCTAAAACTCGTACGAAGATGGTTAAACGATAACGTTTTGTAACGTAGAATCCAAATACACATAATGGTCCATTAAAAATAAAATAGTATGATCTGTTAAAAGTCAATGCGGCAAATATTACAAATACACATAATGGTCTATTAAAATTACGAATACACATCCAGGTCTGATACAAACTCAACGCGGTAAATATTACACATGAGCAAGCAACGTTCAAATAAAATTACAACTAAACGATGCCTGATGTCGTAGTAGCACTCGATCGGCGACGTCTCCCACTCCTTGATGCAACCGAAGGTCTTCCATCTATAGCATCACCTGTAGCGCCAGCTTCAGCAGAACTGGGTCCAGCATCATTGTTTGGACAACGTTTATACGTGTGTCCACTCTGATTACATGCACTGCAGCGCTGTATCTTCGGACGGAGCTCTGACTCATCCATGTCATTACGAATACGCCGTGTCTGACAGCGCCCTCTCTTAACCCGAGCTGTTCTCGGGTCTGGAATATATATCACAGGATTCGCTGTCTCAGTGAACGATCCAACCATACTTTCCTGTGAGAAAGATCCCATCGATGCACAGGAGAGGCCGACAGTGTTGGAATGCGTTAATGCATGGACCCAAGCTGAAAAAGACCCGCTGCAATATGAATGGCGGACCTTCTCGTCTGTCTAGACTTTTCAGGTCATAATAGCTTCCAGGATTTCTCTGATATAGGATGGCCAGCAATCGAGGAATATTATCATATGCAGCCTCGAACATCCCAAACCTCATCTCCAACACCTTCTGTTTTGCACTCCACGCCATGCCTTGCTGTACGAGATGGTATACTTGTACTTTTCCTAAATATGCCTGATAATAGACTTTGGTTCAAATGACATGTTCTCTACTATCATCCCGTACATTTCATTTGCGATGTATTGCGATGTAAGGTTGCAATGCACCTCCGGCAAATGACAAGTGTGTTGAGTGACAATTGAGCATTCCCAATAATCTTTCCATTTACCCTTACAGGCATGCACCCGTCACAAACAGCCCTCCTTCACACATACCACATCGTATTTACGAGATTTGCACTCGACTATTTTGAACTTTCGCATAAGAGAGAGACCAACACTTAACAGTTTCCTTCACCTCATCAATTGAGTGGTACCTCGCACCCTGGACAACTTCGTTCTCCCTGCAATCCGAAGGCACGCTAGATCCCTCATCTACGACAAGATGACTGAAGTCGCTGCTTACCCATTCTTCAGGCACATCCTCATCATCATCAGACGAATCGGCATTCATTGCTTCATCCAATTCACGTTCTTCGTCTTGCAGCTGTTCAACAATAAAGGGTATGTTCTCCCCTTCATCAGCCACGCATTGAGGTGCTGCGGTGCCACCTGCCTCAATGTTTGGCTCCTCAACTTCTTCATCAAAATTTTCATCCCCCGGAGCAGCTTCAATGTTTATCAAAGGGTTCTGTTGCACACTGACAAGGAGTACCAGTGGTCATTGCCAATGACTTGCATTTTGCAGATAAGTTAACCAGTTCTCGTTGCTTGCAAGTGGCATCAGCTCCCAGATTAAAGCGTGAGTGGTACGATTTATGACGCACTGAACACTCACAGTGTGTGTCTTCTGATTAATCCTTAATCCCCTCATTAACCAGTTGCATAGGGATTCAAATGTCCTCTCGTGCGGTCCGGTAATTCCTCTGACCGCACAGTTGAATTCACTTAAACCTACCCCATTCGGCCCATAAATCACATTTCCTTCTCCGTAATATATACTGAAAATACTCTTCTCGGAAGATATATCCGTCAATCATTAATAAACTAGTTATACTATTGTTGTCGGTCAAACCCCGCCGGCGGGCAGCGACAGGCAACACGAGGAGCCGGGAGGCTTCCGGGACGGCTGGTGGGCCCCGGTCCCTCGGTCAACGGCCCAGTGATCCGGCGCGCGCCCTGGCTGAGAGTCGCTAGGCGTGCCACCTGATCCTGCACCCGATCAGGAAGGTGTGATGTGTCAAACTCCTGCGTGCATAGACATGTGTAAAGATTAGTCCGAGCCGTGATCGGCTCATCACCTCCTCCCCGGTATCGGCTATAAAGAGCCGATTGCATCAATACCGGATCGGATCTTTGGAACGGGCAACATAGAAACATATATATATATATATATCCAAATAAAACTCGCTTCATAAATAACAATCTAATCCAATCTACGACGACTAAGCCCTCACTGCACGATCGGAACATCCTACACGTAATTGAGCCTAAAAAATACGCGAAGGCATCAGAATAACGATCTAAACAGAGATCGAAGAAACAACCGAAAAGCCGATTCCTGAAACAACCTCTATTCAAGCGACAAGCCGATACAAAGCATATCATCGGATCATTCAACTCGTTTGCAAGGGCTAATCATGCACATATCAAACCAAGCTTCTAAATAAATAGAAACCAGCCATAACAGATTGGATCTACTGATAACTATGAAACAAGACAAAACCATCGTATCCGCGAACGAACACGACGATCAAACGTACAAGAGCAACACATAAAGCATGATTAAAGCACAAGAGGAATAGATTACTCTACGCATGCTAAGATAAATAACGTTACTCGCCATCTACAAGGCTTCAGCACGAGCAACGTGTAAACGAACGAGCAAGGATAATGCTACCCCGATCACGCAGAACGTGATCGGGGTCGCATGGCACTTACCCGATGAGAAACCCTAGAACAGGGGAGGCGATACGCCGAGAGTTGATGATGAACGATTCTGTCCTTCTTGTTTATTCATGATACATATTTATAGTCCGTAGACTTGTTCTCCTTAACTAACCCTAACCTAACACGACACGAATCTTAACTGCTTGTTCTTAACTTACACGGCCTTACTGGCTTCCATTATCCGCACAAGGCCCAATTCGCAAGTTTGTCACGACTGCCTTCTAAGCCCATCTTGCTCCATGGCCCACTTCTGGCCCGGTCAAAATACGGCGATAACAACTATATATTAATACACAACGACCCTAAGTTTCAGCGATTCCCAGATTATATTTTCCAGATTCTAAACTATTCAGAATATAATTGAAAATACTAAAAACTATTCAAAACATAACTATCCTAACAAATATTTTCTATATTATAGTTATTTTCAAGTAATTATACGACTAGAATGAGAATATAACTTCAAATCGACGTGTGAACAGGGCTTTACCGCTTCCTCTTCTCTCTTCCTCTCCTCCCTTTCTTTTTTTTTCTGGTTTTTGTTGAATAAAATGGAAATTTTGGGGCAGGTGGGGGCTTATATAGCCCGGGGGAGGGGGGACCTCCCGCACGCCCAACGGGCGGGATGCCCCTCGGTACCACCTCCTGCCGTTGGATGGGCGGGACGCCCCCACGGGGACCTCTTCACGAATAAGAAAAGTTTCTTATTCGCGAAGAGGTCCTCAGGGAACCTCCCGCCCGCTGGATGGGCGGGAGGTCCCCGGCCCCACGCCTCATTTTTCCAATTTTTCCCAACCGACACCCCTTTTTTGATTTTTTAAACCCTTTTTTAAAAAAGTCTCGAGGAATCGAGGAAGGAAATATTAAAGTAGCCCAACCGGCCTGTTTTGAGTTGAGATCCGTCAATATTTTGTCTCATTTTATCTTCTTTGCGATTAGACATTACTTCGGGTGATGACCTGCTAGCATGCATATTACCGTCACCCACGTGCATGCAAATCCGAAATTAAAAAACTTATAACTATTAAACCGAACATCCAGATTAAATTTAGATTGCACCATTATTTTTATTATGACAAGATCTTCAAAATAAGACCACACTTGCCTATATTTGCATAATATTTTTTTAAAATATTTTTTAATACTAAATAACTAGTTTCGACTACTGGGAACAAATATTTTAACAACACAAATAAATAATTTTTTTATGAACAAAAAATTAAACATAAAGAACAAATAATAATGTATAGCGAACAAAATATTAAACATCATGAATATTTGATTACTGAATAATTGAAAAAAAATCATGAATAAATGAGCTAGCATGGCTGAACAATTTAATCTCAAAGCGAACAAAGTAAATTATACACCTGGAATAATTATATTATAAACATAAAACATGATATTACTATCTATAAATTAATGGATAGATTGAACAACAAGGAGTAACAGAAGATTATAAAAAATATAAAAAAGAGGATAGGTACATAAAGAATAGGTAAAAAGAGTGGCATAAGAAATTAAAGCATAAATTAAAAATATTAGATAAAAAATAATAGGAAAATTATATTAGATAAATACATCAATTATTAGTACATTTAAAACAGAGAAAGGAAATAGAGAAGAAAATAAAATAATAGATGCATGCATGCAGGTGAAGACAAAAACGAAGACATCACCCACATGCAAACAATTTGTATACCTAGAATAACTTTATAATCTTTAAAAAGTTTAAATGGAGGAAATTATGTATAGAAAGTAAGGGAGAATGTAAAATAAATAAAAATAAAATAAAAAGATAGGTAAAAAAGATAAGCAATTTAATATGAACTAGAAAGATAAACTAAAATAATTATGATATAAGAAATGATGGAAACCTATAAATTAAAAATATTAAATTAGTAAGAAGAGAAAAAACATCAAATATTAATATCTTTAGAGGTACATAGTTTAAAAAAATAAGAAACATGAACAAAAAAATAGATGATATGAATATTAGACAATATAAAATATTTAAAATTAAAAATAGAGAAAATTTGAAAAGAAAGAATAATAAAAAGGTATTGAAAAATGATAAAAGCAAAGAATGAAAAAAGCAAGAAGGAATATCTATAAAATGATTAGAAAACAGAAATGAAAAAGAAATAGGAAGAATAAGCATGAAGAAAGCAAGGTCGGAACAAGGAAAAAGCACAAAGGAAGCAAGCAATAATGAAGAAAAAACGAAGAAACAAAATAAGAAGAAAAAAAAGAAACTATAAAGAGCAGCATGCTAACATGTGCTGTAGCAATCCCATCAATATTAATAACACAGTAATAGTGCAATAGCTGGTTGATAGATTAAAAACACACGGATCGCAACAGCCCACTACATAATAAAGAATCAGTAAACAAATAGATATTAAACTTCGTACGCTAATTAATATTAGGCCGAATGGGTAATATTGATTGATCTTTCAGATGATGGATAATTGATTTGCAGCACAGGCGACCTATAACTTCCCCGTCCGGACCGTGCCTGTCCGTCGAGACCGGACGCAAGACTAGACACGACTTCTTCAAAAACCATGGCCTCGTGTGATTCGGCGACAGGTACGCATGGTAAACGTGCAGGTGCCCAGCCGTCCAGGTATCAATCATTGTTCTAGAATGTTTAGCACCACGTAGTCGATTTCTTTACCCCTGAAAGACACAGAAAATGCGAGCTTCTGTGCACAAAAGTTGCTCAAATTTGCTTAGACAAATTGCAAGTTGATGCCGAATTCGGACCAAGTGAAAGACCAGGCCCCACGGGTCCAAATGCACGCGCGCGTGTGCCGCCCCAACAGAGATCGGTTCCACTTTCCAAGCCTGCCGCTTCGTGCTCGCCTTCCGCGCCGGCTCCGCCCTCGTGCTCCTTTGACGCGACCATGCACGGCGCGCCGCCATGTCGGTCTATAAGTAACCGCGGGTGCCGCGATGCAGCGCAAGCAATCGCCGTCCTCGCAGATCGTCACAGCAGGAGCTCGAACGATAGCGCGAAAAATGGACCAAGACGAGTACCTGTCCCTGTGCCTCATGGCGCTCGCCGCCGCGTGCCAGCAAGCCGGCGCGACGGCGCCGCGCCGGCCACACGACGTGGCAGCGCCATTATCGTCCGCGGCGGCGTCATCGACCGAGCTTCCGCTCCACTTCCGGTGCCCCCTCTGCGGCAAGGCGTTCGCGTCGTACCAGGCGCTCGGGGGGCACAAGGCGAGCCACCGCAAGCTGCCCGCGGGTGGTGGCGCGGCGCCATTGTTCCATCAGAAGGAAGCAACCGCGGAGGCATCATCGGCGTCCGGGAGCGGCGGCGCCGGGCGGCACGTCTGCACGGTGTGCCGCAGGGGATTCGACACCGGGCAGGCGCTCGGCGGGCACAAGAGGTTCCACTACCTGCACGGGCCGTCGGTGTCGGCGTCGCTGCCCAGCGGTGCGGTGCCGAGCGCGGTCGGTGGGTTTGACCTGAACCTGGCGCCCCTGGTCCCGGAGATTGGATTTCCCGGCGTGAGGCGGCGGGGCGACGACGATGAGGTGCCGAGCCCTTTGCCTTTGCCGCCCAAGAAGCCACGCCGGCCGTCGAATTCTGCATGAACGGAAGCAAATTCAGCCCGGAAGCCATGCATTGGATGCATCGTCGGAAACTGAGACGTCACTAGTTGAGACGAGAGACGAGAGACGAGAGAGCGGCACAGCATAATCAATTTGAAAATAAACTGTATGATGCGTCTCTTTATGATTGGTTGAAAAATCCAGTACAGCTAATGGGTATTGTGTTATAAAACACACAAAATTTGATTGGATTTGGTCGCCAAATTTATCCATGAACTTCTAATATCAATGTATCTTTTATAATACTTATGTCTCTTAAAATTGGATATGGGTTGATGAACTAGTATCAACAAACCACAAGCTTGACATACTACCACGTACTGATAGAGCATTAGGGGATAGCCCATCGCTGAAGGAAATTTTATTAGTTTGAATAGCAGTCTTGGTTTCTGATTAATCCAAACTGGTGACTTATTTTAACTAGGCTGCTAGTATGGAACTATGGGTTTTTATTCCCAATCACAGAACTGCTGGTGTGGTTGCTTCCTTGCTGCATATTGACCAATCCAAAGTATGTTCCAGCAGGACCCTTCGCAATGAGGGATTCATGTGATCCTGTCTCCACAACAATTCCTTTCTCAAGCACAACGATCATGTTACAATTCTGAATAGTGCTCAACCTATGAGCCACCACAACACTTGTCCTACCGACCAACATTCGGCTCAATGCCTCTTGCACCACCTTCTCGGACTGGCTGTCCAATGCACTTGTGGCTTCATCTAGAAGCAATATGGCAGGATTCTTCAGAATTGCACGAGCAATAGCGATGCGCTGCTTCTGCCCTCCCGATAGTAGAACACCTTGATCTCCGCACCTTGTGTTATATCCATCCTTCAGGTTGCTAATGAAGTCATGTGCATTTGCAGACCTTGCTGCATCCTCAATTTCTTCCACACTAGCTGTTTCTCTGCCATACATAATGTTCTCTCTGATGGTACCTGCAAATAGTGTTGGCTCTTGGCTCACCAGCCCAATATGCTGGCGTAGGGCTCGAAGATTATATGTTTTAATATCTTTACCATCGATCTCTACTACCCCGTTAATTGGGTCATAAAACCTCTCTATAAACCCAATGATGGTTGACTTGCCTGAACCACTTTGCCCAACAAGTGCCGTTGACTTGCCTTGTTGGATGCTCAAGGAGAATCCTTTGAAGATGATCACATCAGGTCTTGATGGATATGCAAAATCAACTCCTCTAATGTTCACCTCGCCTTTGAGCTTCTCTGGTTTATATCCCACAGGGTTGTCTGGATCAATTAATGTCTCTCGATCAAGAACAGCAAACACCGAAGCGACTGCATTAGCACCCTTAGCAAGATCTGCAGTAACACTACCCGCGTCTGCAATCACAAGACTTGTGCTTACTAGAATCAAAAAGGTTTGGAAAAAGGCCTTCGCAGTAATATGGTGACCAGCTATGAGAATTCCACTGTACCAGAAGGTGAGTGCCCATGTGCATCTCAAAAGGCTCATGGAGGTACCGAGGCCTAAACCTGCAAACCATGATTGTCGGATGCTTTCCTTGCGTGGACCATCTTGTGCTTGGTCAAGGAGGTGCAGGATGCGGCCCTGGGATGAGAAAGCCGTTATGGCTCGGAGATTAGAGACGGCCCCGGCAGCTAGCTTACTACATTCAGATTGTGCCTGTGTTGATTTCTTGGACATCCTCTTTAGTAAGACATGGCGAGTGTAAAAGCATGTAATGTCAAGAGGCTGGACTGCAATCATCACAAGAGCTAGACGCCAAGCAATCACCAAACCCATGATGTAGGCGGTTAGAACAGCAGAAACTGTCTGGGTCACTAGAGACATCCGGTCACCCACTAGTGACCTCACCTGCAGTACAAATAGTATGTGTTATCAGTTCTTACTCTCTTCCCAAATATTTGGAAGGCGTATTGTACTTACAATGTTGGCGTCGTGGGTAAGTTGTGAGCATATGGAACCACTAGAATTCTCATCACGATCAAACCAACCAATCTCGAAAGTGAGAAATTTAGCGAGCATCTGTTCCCTGATCCTCTTGGTGAGATATTCTCCCATGGCAGCAAAGTTGTAATATTGCCCAATACTGATAAGGAATGTCAGCACTGCAAGGCCGGCAGAGACAAGTGTGTAGGTCCTTGTTTCCTTCTTGATCTCTTGATGATCTGTCGAGAAGAAGATCGAGGTCACGCTGCCCATGGCATAGGCAAACATAGGCTGTATGCCTCCAGACACAATTGCACTGAAGATTCCTATTGATGCCTGCTTCAGCTCTGGCGCATTAAGCATAAGTAGCCTCCTGAACGATGGCACAGGAAGCTTTGAATTCTCTGAGTTACCATCATCTTTTGCATCACCCATTGAACGAGTTGAGCTTGACCTACTTGCTACAGAGAAACCCTTGCTCATAATTTGATTGCTTGATTGCTGCAAAATATTTGTATTTCCAATTTTGCCAACCTGCTCGGTCATTTCCACATCTGTGGTTTGCTGAAGGCGGACAAGAGATGAGTATATGCCATTCTCTTGTGCATTGAGCTCATAATGGGACCCTAACTCCTTCACCTCGCCAGACTGCATGACAACAATCATATCAGCGTTGCGGATTGTGGAGAGACGATGTGCAACGACAATAGTAGTTCGGCCCATGGAGGCCAATTCAAGCGCCTCCTGCACAACACGCTCTGAACTGCTGTCCAATGCACTAGTGGCTTCGTCAAGGAGGAGGATCTTGGGTGATTTTAGGATTGCTCTAGCAATAGCGATCCTTTGCTTCTGTCCTCCAGACATTTGAATACCACGCTCGCCCACCTGTTTATAATTAGATTGTGTATGGTTAGTGTCCAGAAACTACAACCTCTTATATTTCATTGAACAAGTCTAGTGCTAAGGTCTATGATTTGGACAATGTCAACAAACCAAAATGAACTTTTTGCATGATGAGATAACACTTGTAAAGATATGTAATTTATATTGAAATAAAAAGGATAAGCCAAGTTTGTTGTGGCAAGAGTATAGAAAATTGAGCTTTAGTTACTTCAGCAAAGTTACATATTATTTAAATAAGAAAACTTTTGCTTGTATGACTCTCTTACTCCATTTACAAACTTTCTTAACAGTTGGTGTGTACATTACTCCTACATGATTGACAACAGTTAGGATATGGTCAAGACTTCCCTGGTTAGAATAGCACTAACCTATCAACCCGTGCTCCCGTACAGACTAATTATAACTAATATAAAAATAAGGATTATAGCTAATAATTATAATTATCTATCTCACATCCTATTTCATTTGTTAAATATTCTAATACATACTCTAAAATACATACTTAATTGAACCATTTTTTGTGAATTGGTATTCTTATCTCTTCCATCATACATGAATACATGGTGACACATATCGTGGATAGTATTTTTATATAAATAATAAAATAAATAATATATTATTAGATAGAAATAGTAATTTAGAATTTTATATTAGTGCACTTTAATATTTTATCATAATTATATAATTTAGATTCATATTTAGGGATTATATTAACTTTTAATAATAACATAATTGGATAATTCATATGAAAATTTAGGGGATTATTTGCATTATTTTTATAATGGTACGGGTGGGTAATTTACACGAAGATTAGGGGGCTACTTTAGATTTTTTTATAATGGCAGAGGTGTGTAATTTAGATATATGTTTAGGGGGTTACTTTAGTTTATTTTTATAATAGCAGAGGTGGGTAATTTATTATGAAAGATAATAGATCTAATGATTATTATGATTAGAGTTGTCGGATTGATGGCCGGATATTTCTGATTTTTGCGAGAATTTCTAGAATTTCTTTTAGAGTGTCCACTTAGAATCTTATGTGGCTTCATGTGGAGGCTTCAAAAGAAGCCTACAATTAGTAATAGTAAGATATTTTTATTTTTTTATCTGTGTTATAAAAAAAAATATAAAAGTGGCATGCCTGTTCAGTTTGTCAGATGACATACTGCTTAATGGCATCCTTCCTGCGATGTGAACCCCAAATTTCTAGCTCGATATTTGATTGGTTGAGGTGATCTTTGTAGTATTAGTTTTGGTCCCTACCCCCAATAGAGATAGTCGCAGTTGAACTGACAGAAGTTACTATTGGCAGATGATGATGCGGTTACCCATCTTGAAAGGTGCAAGTGAAACAGGGGATACACAAGATATGTTTCTTCATCTTCTTTGTAAACATTTTAATTTTTTGTGCAGTATTTACGCATATCTTGCAAATATCCTTGAGTTTGATGCATCTACGTACTCTTCTTATTTCTTTGGATTTTTCTTTAGAATTTCAACTTTTTCAGAGAGTGCAAGTGCAGTCAGCAAGTAGAACATGGCACGTGATATACCTGCGTGTCGTAGCCCCGCGGCAACTGCGAGATGAAGCTGTGGGCGTTGGCCGCCTTCGCCGCAGCCGTGATCTCCTCCTCCGTGGCGTCCTCCTTGCCAAACTTTATGTTCTCCCTGATCGACGTCGCGAACAGCGCCGGCTCCTGGCTGACGAGCCCCATCTGCGCGCGCAACCACTTGAGCTGAAGCCGCCGGATGTCCACGCCGTCGAGGGTCACCTCCCCGGCCGACGGGTCGTAGAAGCGCTCCAGCAGCGCGATCACCGTCGACTTCCCTGAGCCACTGGCACCCACCAGGGCCACCGAGCGTCCGGCCGGCACGTGCAGGCTGAAGTTCACGAAGACGGGGCTCTTCGGTCGCGACGGGTAGCAGAACGCCACGTTCCTGAAGTCCACCTCACCGGCGACGTTCTCCAGCACCTCGCCGGCGCCACTCTCTGAGTCTATCTTGGGCACCCGCCTGATCAGCTCCATGATCCTCTCCGCCGCCGAGCTCGCCTCCGTTAGGTACTTGATGTTTGACAACGCCGACCCCAACGCTCTGCGTGGTTCGCGTCAGCTAGTGGAGCATCGGCGAAACAAAATTTACGGCGAGGCATGAACAGAGTTGCAGCCAGCTAGTATGACGTACCCGCCTCCGACGACGATGATGACGGAGACGATGTAGACGGTGCCGCCCTTGTAGCCATGGTACATGACGAGGCGGCTGCCGTACCAAACATTGAAGGCAAAGATGGCGATGCGGATGCCGCCGCTGCCGACGGCAAGGCCCTTGGCGAGCCCCTGCCTGAGCCCGAGCCGCACCGACTCCTCCAGCGCGGCGGAGAACCGCGCCGCGGTGGCCCTCTCCGCGACGAACGAGTGCACGGTGCGCACCGACGACATGGCCTGCTCGGCGATGGCGCCCGGGCGCGCGTACAGCTCCCGCATCCGTCGCGCCAGGCCGACCTGGACGCGGCCGTACAGGAAGCCGGGGACGATGAGCAGCAGCACGGACGGCAGCGACACCAGCGTGAGGCGCCACAGCAGCGCGAAAGCGACGGCGTAGCTGGCAACGAACATGGTGACGTTCATCACGAAGTTGGGCACCTTCTCGCTCAGCGCGTCCTGCACGACGAGGGTGTCGCCGGAGACGCCGGTAACCACCTCCGACGTCGAGCCCACGTTGAGGTCAAAGTACTCCACGTCCTGCCGGAGCACTGCCCTCAGGTACCGTGCCCGCATCCGCGACGACTGCCGTTCCGCCGTCCGCGTCCAGCAAAACGCCTCTGCACGGGGAAAACAATCCACGGTGTGAAGAGGGCAGCAGCCGGAGAACCTGCATGCTGGTGGCCGTGCGCGCTCACCTAGGAACGCCGCCATCCAGTGCGCGGCGGCCAGGAAGAGGGTGTTCCTCACGTTCTGATAGAGAAACACGGTGGATGCGTCAGCGTTGTTGTCTAAGATTGGAGGTCGTCAGAGATGGAATCTGTACCTCGTTCATCTTGGACCTGAACTGCTGGAGGTGATCAGGGCCGCTGCCGGTGTCGTCGAAGACGCGGCTGGTGATGGCCAGCATCACCGGCGTCGACATGCCGTCGCCCATGGCGCCCACCAGGCCCAGCACCATCAGCGCCACGTCCGCCGCATCTGCGTGCACGAACACTGACGCGAACGACCGCAGAACCGGCGCCGCCGCCTTCTCCTCCACCGTCTCCGCCGGGCCGTCGTCCTTAGCCATATCTCCGGCGAGCAAGCGGGCATACTGTTTCGTCTCACTCCTGAGAGAGGGATATATATTACATCTGCGTGCACGAACACTGACGTATTGTACTATGACGTTGGGTGGCTGACGTGTTGCTGGTGGGACGTCAGAGATAGAAGATTCGCCATTGTTGGTAGTCACCATCCTCCACCTCCTCTCTGCTTTTTATCCCCACATCATCGGAGGAGCGCACTGATGCCAAATGCGGCTTTTCCAAATCACTGGGCCACCATTAGAGAGGGGTGAAGTGACACCAACGCGGGCACACTAAGCGCTGGAGTGCTCTGGGAAGAAGCTTGTCGTTTAGAAGAGATAAGCGTTGCTGAAGGACGCGAAAAGGTTATCATGTGGTCAGAGTTGCCTCAACCTGAAGATACGAATGATATGTTTTAGGTACAAATAATATGTGCATATATCAGTGTCACGACCCAAACTGGATAATCATGATTAACATTTAAATAATAGCATTATGAGCATCATTAGTGCATAACATCCCATCATGTGCATGTGATGACATGTGTTTGGAATTGTTTTTGCTTGTGCAAATGAATGATTGTTAAGGAAATTCAATTTTTTCTTTGCAACTATGCCTCCAAATGTTTGATTCAAATACTAGATATAAAATGATAAATTTTAAAATATTATTTTCTCAATTTTTTAACCATTGAATTGAGCCACAAAATTATCGGAAAACTCAAAAACAGCCAATTTCTTCTTTTTACTGCGACCAATCCACAAAAGATTTTCAAGTGTTTCTTGTTGCGTTGTATCTGTAGTGTTTTTAGCTAGCTCCAGAAAACAATTGATAAGTTTTAGAGCTCGGAAAGATCTTGATTTTGATTTTTGAAGTTGAACCAACGTTTTTCCTTTTCTTTCTCCTCCTCGGAGCCCACCGGTCAGCGGGCCCCACCTCCCCTTCTCCCGTGCCTGCTCGCCCCTGGATTGGGCAGCAGGGATGGTGACACCACGTCGGCGGCTGCTGGCTAGGCCAGCGTGGCCGCGAGCAGCCGGGGCACCGCGCCCGACCGCCTTCCCTCCTCGTTTTAAAGCCACCATCCCCTTTGCCACCCAAAAATCCTAGCCCCAATTTCCACTTTCTCTCCGTTGCCATCCCTTTCTTTCCCAACTCCAGCCGCCGTCGATTCGCCCTCTTCGGTCCCCCATGACGCCGGCCTCCGTCCGCCGCCGCCGCGGCTCCTCGCCGTGCCGCCGCTCGCCGCGCTGTCCCGCCCGTCGATGCCGCGGGTGAGCCTCCCCGGCACGCCCAGGTCTCCTATGCGCGCACCGTCCTTGCCCTGCTTGCCTCCCCGGCCGCATCCCCAGCCGGTTGCCACGGCGGCAAGGCGTCGCGCCGATCGCGCGCGGGCCGCGCCCCTGCCGCGGGTCAACGCCAGCGGCCGGCCTTGACTTGGCCTAGGTCCGCCTAGCCTCCTAGGCCCACCTGTCGGTGCCTGGCAGCGCCAGGTCCGGGTGCCCCTAGCGTTTCCTAGCGTTTTTATGTATTTCATAAATCTGTCAACTTGTAAAATGTATAGAAAATTATGTAGATCTCCAAATTGTGAAACTTATTTTGTTGGATTCCTATGTTGTAGATCTACTCAGCAAAAATTTTGTTTTGCATGTTACTGTTCTCTAAAATTAGTTATGCTTTGTCTTTATAAAAATAAGTAAATTGCTTAATAAATTCTATGCTGCTCTAATAATGCCAAACTAAATTTTGTTAGACTCCATGTGAAATGTGCTTTTAATTGATGCAGCTTGTTCTAGTGAATTCCTACTGTTTGATAGAGTTTTAATTTGATTTCTTATTATCTATCTGAAAGCTTGTTTAACTCATAACTTTTGTTTGAAAAGTGATAAAAGGGCAAAACCTATTTTGTTAGCTTTGTCTATTTGTCTAGTTGCTGTGACAATTTTATGGAAATTGTTTAAAGTAGTTTGCATATTTTTTAAGATTTATCTTATTTATAGTAGCTGGAAATTATCATGCCCATAAATAGTACTATAAATTTGATTTTGCTGCAAATTCAACTTTCATGATTTTTTACTGATGTCCTATGTATGATTTAATTAATTTATGATTTATGCTTGATGTATGATTGCCTGATTGTTAAAAACGTGCTTAAGGTCTTCCATGACTAGTCTAGTAGAAATGTTTGATTAATGTGTTCGTGCTTATATTTTTGTTTCATTGCATGTTGTACCTTTCATTCTTCACTTCATATCATTTCTGCATGAACATGGCATCATGCTAATGCATGCACTCATTCATACATTAGTGACGACCGAAACACCGGAGAATGAGCCTGTTGAGCCCGAGCCCGGCGTAGAGTTCGTGGTTGAACCCGAAGAAAACCAAGACAAATAGCTAAGCATATTTTCTCTACCGCCTAAATTGATGAAATTTAGTTATGTTACTTGGGTATTTATAGTTATATATTTATATTTATTTATTGCATTGTTGATCCTACTTTCTTGCATTCACCTTCCTTATTTTATATATCCATATTCTTGCCACTTGTAGTTAGTAACTCATTAATTGATTAGATGCTTAGCCATGCTTAGAGTTGATCTATATCTCTAATAAAATTTTAGGAATAGGATCACACTACTCTCACGGGTTTATCCTTGGTCACACCTGTCCAGCTTTGGGAATGTAAAGATCAGAACGGTCTTGTTGGAAAAATAGTTTCGTGGTTTGGGCAGAACTCTGGGGCCTAGAGAAGCGGGTCTCGGAGGTATAGTCCGCTTGAACCGATTAAGAACTGTCCGTGGATGACCTTGGCTTTGAGCAACTTAACGTACTACCACATATTCAATCATGGTATGGATGAGCCTAATACCTTCTTTGTTTTAATCACTGAGTCATGGTCCTAGATGCGTGGCCAAGAGGCTACGTAGAGAGACCTAGGGGTGTTCCCGGTGGATCTAGGTGACTTTTCGCGTAAGCTAGGTGTGATTTTCAACGGTTGAAACTTGTTGGAAAAGATTGATGCGAGTACCTCTTACCCAACGTGATCGGTTGGGTGAGCCGCATGGTCCTTGTGCGTGTGGGTGTGTTGTGTGGGTAAAGAAGTACACCCTTGCAAGGTTAAATAATCAATTCAAATTGCCGCGCTCTCGGTTATAAGCAAGTTCTTTGTCCAGTATCGTTTATACTTTATGGCTCATGTCACCTTATGTTACTCTAATGATTTATTTCATTTAAGCAACTAAAATTGTATGATGAGTTGGGCAAGATAATTAAATTGCTAAAGAGTTAGATGTTGGATTAGAGAGCTGATGCTTATGCAACTACTTAACTCTAAAATCTTTATCTCGTTGAGCCCTCATTGCATACTCATTGGTTATTAAATTGTGTAAGTCTTGTGAGTACCTTTTGTACTCGTGCGGCTTTTAAACTAAGTTGCAGGTGAGCTGGAAGTTATACGTGGCCACTTCTACCCGCCGATCTTGGTGTAGGGAGGAGTAGGTCGTTGTGGTCTTGATGGTGTCCCTGAGCAAGATGCCATTACTTTATCGCACTTATATCAAATTTATCCACTACGTAGTCGTTTCTTTTGGGAGAGCATGATAAACACTAAATTTTAAGTTTTATATCTCTTTTAATGCTATTTGTGAGCTCAAGACTTGTAAATTATTGTTGAACCTTTAATTTCAGTTGTGAACCCTCCTATGTTGAACTTGTAATATTTATTTGCGGAACCTTTGAAATGCTTAAAATGACTCTTTGTGTGGTTCATCGGTAATATATGTGATTGTAAATGGTATGTGTGTATGCATAATCTTGGGCGTATGGTGGAGCACATACCAGAACTACCGGATTTGATATTATTTTTAGCAAACGACGTGTCGGTTGTTCATATCTTTTAGATGTGGGTTAACACGTGGCACGCTCTCGGGCGAGCGTGTGTTAGCTCTCATTTTATTGATAATGACCGGCGATTTGCTTAAAATGGTATTAAATTAGGAAGTTCTACTTACCATCACTTTTGATTTTTGAAAGCTAGAGATGCCTTCTGCTTCCTGCGTGTTTCATTCACGCTGTTCGGCTGATACACGCTGGATGCGGCTGCAGCCCAGCCATCCACTGGGCCAGCCGAACAACGTGATTAGGATTTAGGAATGAATGCCTTTGTGCGGCATATCTATCATGAACATGGACAATACACCAAGGTTGGAACAATCTGATTGGAGGGAGCAAAGTTTGATGATTTTTTTTTCAGCATCGTTATAGCAGACAAACTGTGGCAAACATAGAGGATAACACCGCCGGTCACAGATGCTGAAATACACCAATCGCAAAGTAGACAGCATGCCTAACATGAAAACCTTGTTCACTGTATCTTTGTGGAAACAAAAGTAAGTAAAACCACCTCGAGTGGTTGAAAGCAGTTGCCTGACTGTGGGCGAATGGGCGATGGAAGATGGAATCCTGAAATGGAGATCTCAATCTGAGAAACTGAAGCATGAGTCCATGACATGGATGAAGTAGCTACCTGCAGCTACTCAGTGCTGGATGTACCTAAAGGAAAACTGCAAATAAGCGAGAGTTTTGTATGTATGGAAAGTAGAAATAAACAAAGATAAACAAAGCAAATGCTATCTACGATTTAACTGACATTCCTTTTTTTTGTTTCTGTATATAGTTGTTAAATGAATCACTGGCCCGCCCTATAGGCCCATACCAGCCCACTATGGGGCGGGCCTGTGATTCATTTACGTTATTGGGCCTGCAAGCTGCCGGGAGAGAGAGATCACCGGCCGTCCGGCCCAGCACTCCCCACTGAGGCCCTGAATCCGCGTCGTCTGGCAGGCATATCCAATCCTCGTCTCCACCACGAGCGGCCGCGCCGGTGCCACCACCACCACTCCGGCCGCGGATAACCCCTAAACCCCGGCGGTCCCCGCCCGCCAAGCCATGGCGGAAACGCTCGCCCTCCCGCTCCCCCTCCGGGCACCGGCGCCGCCGCCGCGCCCTACTATCCCCAACCCCATCATCACCCACCGCCAGCCTCACACACCCTCCTCCTCCCCTCCTCGCCTCTTCTCCCCGACCTCCCTCCTCTCCACCTCCCGCCCCAACCCAGCCTCCTCCTCCCGCAAGCCGCGCCTCGGCCGCCCACTTGATCCCTCCCGAGGCGGGACCGGCGGCGACGACCAACCGTGGCACCTGCCGCAGTCCCTCTCCCTCCCCGCCCGCCGCGCGCTCGTCGCGCTCCTCGCCGACCCGGCGGAACACGCTTCCCCGCGCGACATCCTCTCCGCGCTCCCTGAGACCGACCTTTCGGCCGTCCTGAACGCGCTCGCCTCCCGCGGGGGGCACCCCGGCGTCGCGCTCGCCGCGGTCCGCGCCGCGCGGGACCTCCACGGTGACCGCGCCCTCCACCACCCGCGCGTGCTCCCCGCCACCGTCCGCGTGCTCGCGCGCGCCGGGCGCCTCGGCGAGGCCTCCGCTCTCCTCGAGGCCGCGCCGGCGCCCGACGCCAGCGCATACACGGCGCTCATGTCCGCATTCTCCCGTGCCGGCCGGTTCCGGGACGCTGTCAACGCGTTCCGGCGCATGGTGGATAGCGGCGTGCGGCCGGCTCTCGTCACCTACAACGTCGTGCTCCATGTCTACTCCAAGATGACTGTCCCGTGGAAGGAGGTTGTGGCGCTCGTCGACTCCATGAAGGAGGACGGTGTTGCGATGGACAGGTATACTTACAACACCCTCATCAGCTGTTGCCGTCGTAGGGGGCTTTACAGGGAGGCGGCACACTTGTTTGATGAGATGAGGGCTGCTGGGTTCAGACCTGACAAGGTCACGTTCAATTCCCTGCTCGATGTGTATGGTAAGGCGCGGAGGCATGAGGACGCAGTTGAGGTGCTCAAGGAGATGGAGAATGCAGGCTGTCCACCCAGTGTGGTGACCTACAATTCGCTCATCTCAGCATATGTGAAGGATGGGTTGTTGAAAGAGGCACTGGAGCTGAAAACGGAGATGGAGTTGAAGGGGATGAAACCTGATGTGGTTACATACACAACATTGATCTCTGGCCTTGACAGGATTGGCAAAATTGATGCAGCAGTTGGTACATACAATGAAATGGTGAGGAATGGGTGTAGCCCAAACTTGTGCACGTACAATGCATTGATCAAGATGCATGGGGTGAGGGGGAAGTTCATAGAGATGATGGCTGTCTTTGACAAGCTCAAGTCTGCTGGGTATGTGCCGGATGTTGTCACGTGGAACACACTCTTGGCTGTGTTTGGGCAGAATGGTCTGGACTCTGAGGTTTCTGGGGTGTTCAAGGAGATGAAGAAAGCTGGATATATCCCTGAGACAGACACATATGTTTCACTGATTAGCTCGTATAGTCGATGTGGTTTGTTTGACCAAGCAATGGAGATATACAAGAGGATGATGGAAGCTGGTATTTATCCAGACATTTCGACCTATAATGCTGTTCTATCTGCATTGGCTCGGGGTGGTCGCTGGGAACAGGCAGAAAAGTTGTTTGCTGAAATGGAGGATAGGGATTGTAAGCCAAATGAGCTAAGTTATTCTTCACTGCTTCATGCATATGCTAATGCAAAGAAGTTGGACAAAATGAAAGCTCTGTCAGAAGATATATATGCAAAGAGGATTGAACCACACAACTGGCTAGTAAAAACATTGGTCTTGGTCAATAACAAAGTTAATAATTTATCTGAGACGGAAAAGGCATTCGAGGAACTAAGGAGGAGGCGTTGCTCCCTGGATATTAATGTTCTTAATGCTATGTTATCCATATATGGGAAAAATAGGATGGTCAAGAAGGTGGAGGAGGTCCTTTCACTCATGAAGGAGAATTCTATCAACCACAGTCCTGCAACCTATAATAGCCTGATGCATATGTATTCCCGTTTAGGTGATTGTGAAAATTGTGAAACAATCCTCACTGAGATCAAGTCAAGTGGCATGCGCCCTGATCGATACTCGTATAACACTGTGATATATGCATATGGAAGAAAAGGACAGATGAAAGAAGCCTCTAGGTTGTTCTCTGAGATGAAATGTTCAGGTGTGAAACCAGATATTGTAACATACAATATTTTCATCAAGAGCTATGTCGCCAATGCAATGTTTGAAGAAGCTATTGATTTAGTACGCTATATGGTTGCCCAAGGTTGCAAGCCCAATGAGAGAACTTACAATTCAATACTGCAGGGCTATTGTAGACATGGAAGGATGGTAGAGGCCAAATCATTCCTTACCAACCTTCCTAAACTTTATCCTGGAATATCTAAACAAGAAAAACAGAAACTGTTAGAAGTGTTCGCAAAACACACTTCGTAAGATGGTTGTTGAGAAAATGAAACCATTTTTGGTATTCCTGAGGATGATATGTAGACAGTACTAATTTCTTTTTTGTCCTTAGTGGCATGTACATCAGAGCGGATTGTACAGATTACATGTATTGTGAAGAAGAATCGAAAGAACCTGTTGAAATACATATAGTTCCTCTGCTAACTTTGCAGGGGAACTCATGTTGTAGAACCTTCGTACTGGATGAGCCACCTTGTTTTTGTAACTGCATCTGCCATTTTGGATCTGATCTGTTGGAAGTTTCGCCTATGAACAATGTGTTACATGCACACATTTGTTGTCTTAATTTTATACTTAAATAGCAGTTCTATTTTTTAGGTTATATGGTTCTAATTTTAATAGGATGTGTGTTCATTAACTTTTTTTTGTAAGTTTATCTCTCTTGTTCTCTTTGCCGAAAATTTAAATTGTGTTTGCATTCTCACATACTGAAAACTGGTACATCTTGTTTTCTATTTTGATAAAGTTATTTTTAGAAGTTCGGCACATTTTTAGTCAATGTATGGATGTGAGGCACTGTACCACTTGTAACCCTTGAGTTGACTTGCTTTGTTATAGATCTGTACTTTCATTTGTGGGATTGTCTGACCTGTTATTAGTAGATCTGCAGGATTGTCTTATCAGCAACTTGTGGTTTTTCTCTTTATATTTCAATGCAGGTGAATGTTGATGCAGACTAGTTTGAAGATGTTATTTCAAAGTCGTGTACCATGTGTCTAATGCACAGCTTTATTTGTCGGTACAAGAAGTCATGAACCTGTGCTAAGTCATGGTGAGACTCCTCAACATTTTTGTATGTCTGATTTGCTACATTATTTTTTCCTTCGAAGTCCACAATTCTTTTTTGTTGTATTATCCTTGCATTTGAATTCAGGAAAAGGTTTTCTCCAATATTTATCCTGACTGCTGAGGAACCTCTTGTGATGACAGTTTATATTCTTACTGCCAGCTGATGGCCTGATGTCAATCTGCCTACAGTGAAACCTGAGTGAGACCTTGGCATTAGATGCCATATTGCAAAATAATATACTGTACTTCTCTTGGATGTTGCATGTATATTTAGCTTGCACAGGTGAGTAGTCATTCACTTACCATACCGTTCTAAGTTGTGAAATCTGAGTATGTTTTATCTAGTACGCTTCTTTCCATGCCTGTATATGGTTCTTTTCTTTCCCTGTTAAGTGATCACACATTATATATGTTTGACTGATGTCCAAGTACAAATTATATCACTGGCATCTATCTGTATATTACCATAGTAACGATTAGTTGCAATCTCCTAAATCATGGGCTGGACTCTGAATATTGAATAACATAGGCCTCATCTGATCCAAGATAGGCCTGTAATGGTGTAGTCTGCCACTCTGCCTGCTTAGTTATCAGTAACTTTATAATGACCATAGCATCAGTAAGAGAAAGTTGATATATTTTACCAGCCTTTGTTTGAACTTTTCAGTTACATTCATGCGGAATGCGGTTCACAGAGGACTTATACTTTTGTGACAGATCATTATAACTCAAGCAACAGTGTCTCAGTTACACCTAGGTGATACCGCTCAGTTAATCTTGATTTACTGGATCATGTGCTCCTCACTTTTGCAATAGTGTGCAATCAATACCAACAAACCTTGCGTGCATCTTCAACGTAAAGCAACGATTTCTCCTGCCGGTACACCGTACACATGGTATATGATCTATGGAAGTGCTCTACTGCTTTCCGCGAGGAAGATAGCTGATTTCTTCAGCTGGTAAGTTTTTTCTAACGCCGTTGCTGCGCATGTTGATACTTCAGTTGGGTTTACAAGGTGTGCCAACTTTGCGCAACGCACCCAAAAGTTGCTCCTGGGTTCAGTCAGATCCTCCCGCAGCGCCGGCTGTCGCTTGCGTGCTGGCTTGGCCTGCCCCTGCTGGTGAGTGCCTAGTAATGGTAGGTTGTCAAGAGGCATCTTTGCCACCACAGATGATGGCGGTTGCCATCAGGCGTGGGGGTGGATGCGCTCAAACTCCATGATGGTGTTGAGCATCTACGCTAAACCATGATGGGATCTACTGTTCCCACCCAACTTTTCGCGGTGCCTTTTACTCCAGGAATTTTCAGAAAGCATCAAAGCAGTGGCCTTTGCCATCAGCTTTCAGAGAACAAATACTAGTAGAAGGTACGTAGACGTGTTATTTACTACTGTCACATCCTCCCATACTGAAACTTGTGAAGTAAACGGAGACTAAACTCTTTCTGGCAATAAGCTGTTTTGCTTCAAACGGGTAGGGCAGGTTCTGAGTTCTGATGGGTGGATCTACATCTCGTTCCGACAAAATATTCCAGAACGTGAGCGCCACATATTCTCCCTTTCCCGGCCGCAAGTTGAGTTGCTGCAACTGCAAATCCCCTTTTTCCCGCGGCGGATTGACAATAATTGCTCCGGAGGATTTGTTTAACGTGGTACCGACACCGGGTGGCACTGTGGCAGGGCCATCAATAATTCCTGTGTCCCTCCCGTGAAAAAGGAATGCGCCGGCTGGAGACCGCGACATCACTGCGGCTCGCCATAGAGCCGTACGCGCTGGAGGGAGGAATTGGGGAGAACGGGAGGAACCAGCCTGGAACCATCGGTCTCGCATTCTTCGCGTCCCGTGTGGCCTGAAGGCTGGAGCCCTGTGCAGGCAGGCTGGACCTGGACCCGGGACGCGTCCGGCGCAGGCAGGGGGATCCCGGCGTTCGTGGTACGGTTCACGAGCGGGATTCACCGGGATCCGCGGCGCCAGAGCAGTGGTAACTCCGGGCGTCTCCAGCGCGGTAAGATCTGGCGGTAATGCTTTCCAGATCTGCTCTTGGAGCACCTCCAGCAGCTTACCTAGTAAAATGGCCATGCTCTTTCGAGTAAAAATAATGGACGCCTGAATGCAATCGGTGTAAACCATGGTGGCCAGTCGGTTGCCACGGCCGACGACGGCGGAGCAAAATGCGGTACACCTGCACACAGCTCTCCCTCTCACCGTAGACTCATACCAGAATTGGTCGCGTTCGGTTGGTTGAGCGTAGTAGGTGAGGCAAAAAGGCACTGCTAGAGAGTCGAGAACGCTACCAGGGTAGTAGTGTGGTGTGGCGGCGGCGGCAAACGAACCACGCGTCGCGGTGACCACCCCTCGGCGCTGGTCCGTGGCGCACGCCATCCTGCTCGTATGATTGGTACGCGAAGACTTGGAATCTACGTCTGTCGCCTTGCCATCTCTCGCGCCACCAGCTATGTCACTTTTGTTTCTTGGTGCCATTCCAATTCCCAAATTTCCAAATTTCTCAATCCGCAGCCGTGTACATGCAGTCATGCAGATGTGACCTCAGAGTCAGCGAGCATATTGTAACTGTTGAAGCACCGCACACTTCTCGTCTCAATGGCTTGATATTTGCACGAGCAATCGTAGCTAGTGTACACTGATGTATGGCAAAACATGTAGTAGCTGGCCCGTCACAATTCACACGCGCTGTAGATATCAAGAGAATTGGCTGGCAGGTGTCGCTGTGGGCAAAAACACAGCAGGCGGCCAGCTGTGTCCGGTAAGCATTTGGCCGCAACCACTCCTCTGTCCTCTCGCTATCCCGACGCCATCGACACCGCTTGTCCCTTGCAAAAATTGCAAAATCGCAGATCGGTCGCTGAGGCCTGAGAGGGCAGGCGAGCATCGCGACATTGTATAGCAACAGTGTTTCGTCCGAGCAGGCAACGCCAATCGACAGACATACGCGTCCCAACGAGCAGATCGGGCCAGCAGGGCGCCAGGCCACTCCAGGGCAGGGACATGAGCGAGAGGAGACAGATCTATGATTAAATTAAACAAGGGTGGCATCATACAATGACAATGATATATAATAAAGATATAAATAAATCATCCCAATGGGGTAGCACCGTAGCAGCGGCGGCGGCAGTACAGAAAAAGAAGAAGAGAAAGGAAGAAAGAATCCGAGGTGGGTAGCGTATCACCAAACGTGAGTGGAACTACACACACAGCAGAGGCGTGTGGCCCCGCCCAGCCTGTTAGAGAAAAAAAAATGGACAAGAACACGGCGCGGAAAGGGGGCGGCACGCGAGCTCCGGCCAGGCGTCGAGCCGTCCGGCACGGCGGTGGCATAATTCTGTCGTGTGGGCGTGTGGCGCGTCGTCCCGGCGGCCGGAGGCGCTCGCGTCCGTGCCGCTCACGCGCGCGCGCGTTCGGCGTCCGTGTCTCTAGGCGAGGAGGGCGACGAGGCCCAGCACGGCCGCCATGATGCCGCCTGCCACGGTCCTTCCAGCAGCCTGCAGATTCACCACGAACGAGGCACTGATCAGCGACGGATAGACATGTAAAAAAAAAAAGATACAGTACACTACAGTAATGCTCGCGCAGTGGCTACACGAGTCTCGTGATCTGTCATGGTAACAGTCTGTACACTACTGTACGACTTCTGATTAGTAAATGAGCAACTACTGACGATTACTAGTGCGAAGTGTGCACGGAGGCTTCGAGAATGCACGGTTGTTTAGTACTTGTACCACGGAAGCACTGCGCAAATTGCATTTTAATACCACAACGTAGTACTACTACAGGACGTGACGGAATACTAAATGGCAGAGTTAATCTTGAGTGTCCCAGCATTCAAATGCCCCGCCATTAACAATGCCCGTGACACGGCTGGAAGCACATGCGTGCCTGGCCGACATGTCGGTGCCATCTGGATCTAGTCGGTTCCCACTCATTAAGGTCGCAGGGTTAGGTGCTGCTGCTCTTACTAAACAATCAATTGTCAAATTGAGCATGGCCTTTATCACAATGAGAATCTTTAGAGCATGGCCATAAATTACTTCACTGTCAGACGTGATCGCTGCCACTACTCGATTATAACCGCACTGTTAGTTTTCTACTCTGAAATCTGACTGCAGCAGGCCAGCGATAAACTGATAATGGCAAGCAAACAATGGTAAAGGCTAACGGCCAATGATGAAACGAGAGGATATGTCATGTCGGTTTTATTTTGAGACGAAGGAATTGCGGAATGGATTGCTGCTGCAGGTGGAGAGAGCAGAGCGAAGAGCAACTTACCGCGGTGTCGGCGGCGGCGCCGTCGCCGACCGGGCCGGGGGCGTCGGCCTCGCTGGACGCGGGTGCCTTAGCCTTGGAGTGCTTGGAGCTGGTGGGGGCCTCGGCGACGGGGGCGGGGGCGGGGGCCTTGCTCTTCTTCTTCTTGCTCTTGGAGGAGGAGGATGGCTTCTTCTTTTTCTTGGACGGGGCGGGGGCGGGGACCTCGGCGGGCTTGGTGGGCGGGGCGGCGGGGTGTCCGCAGCGGGGGCGGGGGGCGTGGCGGCCGGGGGCAGCTCAGCAACCGGCGGGGTGGCGGGCGGGGTGGCCTTGGCCTTGGGTGCCGGGGCGGGGGTGGCCGCCTTGGGGGCAGACTTGGGCGGCGCCGCGGCGGGAGCAGGCGTGGTGGTAGTGGGCGGGGCCGCGGCCGGCGCGGGGGTGGCCGGGGTGGTGGGCGCCGCGGCGGCCGGGGCCGGGGTGGCGGGGGAGGTGGGCGGGGCGGCGGCAGGCGTCTTCTTGGACGGGGCCGGCGGGGTGGTGGCGGCGGCCGGCGCGGTGGCCGGGGCGGGGGTGGCGGGCTTCTGCGCCACGGCGGAGTGCGCGGCCAGGAGGCAGAGCAGCGCGAGGCAGAGAGCGCCGGCGCGCGCCATTGCGGGAGGCGCTGGTGTCTGCGGCTTGCTCGGCTCCTGCGCGCTGCGGTGGCTGCCTCTGGTCGCGGCGGTGGGAGTGGCAGGGAGCTGGCGCGGAGAGGGAGATAAATAGCAGCAGGCAGCGGCAGGGAAGGAAAGCGAAGGGGAGTAGGGGGAACGGGGAAGCGGCGGGAGATGCCGTGGCGGCAGTGCACAACTGGCGGTGGGCCAGCGGGGCCATGTGGAGGGTGGGGCGCCCGCGCCGGTTGGTGGTGGCACGCCTTCACATGGGTCGATGGGCCGATGAGTTGTGTTCGTGCTGTGCAGGACGGCGCGGCCGGCACCAGTCGGTGTGCGTGCGGTGGACACGCAAGCGTCGGGACGCGGCGGCCCAGAGAGAGAAGCGTTGGGGCTGGGCCCATTGGCCGCTGGGTCGTGTGAATGTGAGATTTCCAATTTTTTACGGTTTACCACTGGTGTGGACAAACTGGTACTCCAGTACTAGCTAGCTAGTCCCGTGGTGGTGATTTGGGCTGGGCCTTGATAGACTGACAGCACCATCTTTTTATTAGATGGGCTGGCCCGGGACTGTGAGCCTCGAACTTCTGGGCCATCATTTCCTGACGCTGCTTGCTACAGAATTTCTCCATTTCTGAGTGAGCTTCGTCGTCTGCACTCTGCACCGACACAAATCGTCGGCAGTGGCGAGTCCGCTTAAAATTATATGAGAATCAAGTGGGTCTGCTAATGATAGAACATGCGATTGGTGACGCTGATTTTCATAGTCATCGATCCCCAGTGATTGTCCTGGCTGTCTGAAAGCCTCAGGCTCCTCCGTTCGCACATGCCTGGACTGGTCTCTTCTTCAGCTGTTCTGCCTAGCAGCACGCTTCCTTGACCGGACGAACTGCTCCCTAGCCCTGCTAGTGGGGCGGGTCGTTTTGGGTTATTCGGGTCGGGCACTGAGGTGGATCTTATTGGTATGGTTGGGAACGGGTTTTATGAGCTATCGGGTTGGGGCAGGTTGAGTCTTGACTAAGTGCGGGTTGGGTGCGGGTCCAAATAGGTCGTGTTGACCTCGACAGGGCGTGGGTGATTCGCGAGTCCTCTGGCCTCCCGTTTCTCGCAGGGAGGCTCCGCCGCCCGCCATCCCCCGCGATCTCGCAGGCTGCCCTCCTCGCCGGCCACCCTTCCCCTTCTTCTCATCTTCTTTTCCCTTCTTGCTAGGGTTTGATTTGGTTGTCAACTGCTTCATTGCTGACTTCTAGTACTACTACGGCGGCCCTGCTAGTCTGCAAGAGGTGGTGGTTGATCTTGTGGCTAGCAGAAGAGATCCAGATCGACAGCCATCTGTGCAGTTTCGTTCTTGCCTGTTCCAGCGGTAATTGTTCTATACTGTTCAACATTTCAATTTGCCAATCATATGTGCACGGTGAAATCAGTGAAACAATAGAGCTGCCAAGTCAAACTTCAAATTGCCAATCTAACCTTGCATTTGCTGACAATCTTAGTGGCGATACCCCTGTAAGTTTAATGGTTCATGCAAAACCTAGTTAATTAGCTTGCTTTGAGGAAAAAAGGACTTGTTTGTAACAATATGTTTATAAGGTTTTGTATATTGTCAACCTCCTAACTTGTTTTGTGGTGGACTTTGTTTTGTAAATTTAAGAAACTCTGTTAGTCTGTATATGAAGGTACTGTTCTTAAATTATGGTCCAGAAGTTGCATATGAATAAATATGATAGAAACAATGGCAATGCCTGTACTCCTGTCTTCCATGAACTCAGTTCTGTTGAACAATGTTTAGATAGATAGATGGAAAGTTGTGCAGTCATGCTAGCTGTGTCAGTTGCTTGTCTAGTTCTGCTTATCTAAAATAAGATACTGAATTCATCCTCTTAAGGGTATCCACTTGATTCTGAATGTAATGATCAATGAGCCCTTCATCAATAGACCTGCAAACAGCTAACATGTTCTTGCAAGTTTAATTAATGTCTGTGCGTGAAATTTTAAAACCTTTTAATTCCCCTGCAAGATATATAGACTAGCCACCACTACAAGATACCCTTTCTATTCTTCATGGTAATAGAAGTAATATTAAGATCTCAAAAAAAGGAAGAAAGATTGACACGCCTCGCTTTTCCTTTTTCCATGTGACGATCTAATCAACTTGCACTTATATAGCATTCTTGTGGTAGCCTGGCACTAATAGTTACAAGCTCTTGACTCTGTAGCAGTCTGACCTTGAAATTTTACTGAACTCAGTGCATGGGTAAGGGATGGTGTCCACGTTGCATACATGCATACATTCATAATAGCGCCATAAATGCAGCATATGGAAGAAAATTTAACTTTCATGTTCACTGGACTTATCTTGTGTATAAACTCACAATATACAAAGACTTGTTTGTAACAATATACAAAACCTTCATATACAGACTAACCTAGTTATATGCTAGTAATTTTGATAAAATTTCCGCTTCTTGTTCTCGTTGACTGTTGTTTGTAACAATATGTTCATGAGGTTTCTTTTTACTATTGATAGATGTCTTCTCATCGTTCAGATGCCTCAGCTACCAATGGCAACACCGGGAAATAGTTCCTTGCAGTCACCTTCGCCAAATAGGAGGTCACCAGTTTGGAAGTATTATGAGCCAGAATTGATTAACGAAGATGGTGTCTTAAAGGCAGTTTGCAAGTATTGTGGATCAAAGATGACTACGAGAAGAAAGACAGGTACCACTAGCCTTCGGAATCACATTTCTGAATATTGTTCAAAAATCCCTAGTGAAGTTAGGAATAAATTTATTGCCACCATGAAGAAGCCCGTAGAAAGTCCATTTCTCTTCAATTCCCCAAAAAAGCCGAGAGTTAATGATTACTTGGTGCATCAGAGCGGAGGTTTCTTTTAACAAATTTGATGATGAAAGCTTTGAACCTTGGACTGAGTCATTACAGCCCACATTTAGTTGCATTGGGCGGCAAACCATTCGTAATGATTGTGTATCTATGTTTGAGAGGATCAAGAGAGCTTTACGTAGTGAACTCCAGATGATTAACTCTCGGATTTGCTTTATCTCTGATCTTTGGACATCAAATCAGGAGCTAGGGTACATTTGCTTGACAGCCCATTATATTGACCTTGATTTTATTTTGAAAAAAAAAGATAATTGCTTTTAAGGATGTGAAGAATCCACATAGCGGTATAGCAATTGAGGAAGCGCTCACAAGATGTCTGACAGATTATGGCATAAAAAAATATTCACGATAACACTTGACAATGCACCTAATAACAAGGCAACATGTGATCTCTTACAAGAAAGTGGAAAGGCTGATATGCTGTTTGGTGGTGAGCATTTGCACCTTAGATGTTGTGCTCATATACTGAATATATTAGTTCAAGATGGAATGAGCGTTGCTGGTCCTGCAATAGAATTGATAAGGGATTTGGTTAGGCATGTCAATTCATCAGCATCGTTAATTCAAGCCTTCAATAAAATTGCTGAAAGGGAATACTTTCCCACAAAAGCTGGTTTAGTGGTTGATGTTCCGAACCGTTGGAACTTAACACATGGCATGATTCTAGAGATAGTTGAATATAAGATTGTGCTGAAGCGATATGCCACATCACAGCAGCAACCCTTTCCAACCGAGGATGAATGGAGCAAAGTTGAGTCTATTGGTAAGTTTTTTGGAGTTTTTGAAGAAACTACAAAGGCATTCTCAGCTGATAGGTTTTCAACAACATATTTGTTTCTTGTCAATGTGCTTTTCATCCATCAAGCTTTAAGAAGTCATGCAGGGCAACATCAGGTTATAAAAGAATTGGCAAGAGCAATGATAAGTATTGGGATGGCAATTACAACATTGTCCTAGTTATCATATATGCGCTCCTGAAACTTTGGGAGATACATTTGCTACGGATACCCTTTCTGTACTTTGGATTATTCTTGTACTTGTGATCGAGCAGGAGCTCATTAATTATTCATGTATTTCTTCGGTGATGATGATGATACTATTTGAATAAAGCTAAAGTGTTGGCGTATAGTATTTTGGATTATGCTCATTAATTTTTATAGTGGCTTCCTTGTGCTGGACGCACTGACAGCTTCTTTGATTAGCTTTGCAACTTCTGAAATATATAGAAGGACCTATGGGTTTCTATGGGTTATCCACTTGGAATGGGGTGGGTTGGTTAGAGTTGAGAAATTAAATATTTGGATAGGGTAGAGTTGGATATATAAATATATTAGTTTTGGGTGGGGTTGGATATGGTGCGGTTACACCCCATTAGCAGGCCTACTGCTCCTAAACAAAATCTCAGGTGAAGACAAACTTCAAAACCTCCTCCAGAAACTGGCTGGCCTCACATTTCTTGGTCCTGGATTCATGTATTTGGGCCGCTCAGATTGAGTGCACATTAATCCCAATAATACGTAACCCAATGGGCCTAAGCACACCTAGCACAGTAGAGATCTGTTGGCCACACAATCAAACCAGACGTGAAAAAAGCTCGACATGTTGAAGTGAAACACCGGCAAAGGCCGCCGGCCCAATCTTTGCTGGAGTGGCTGAAATGGTGAAAACTGAAAAGAAGGTCGATGGGACAACAAACGTGACAGAAAACTTGGACACGACCCGCTAAGAGAAAGTATTATTACAGTAGGCTGAAAATAGACTAAATGCTGAAATGGAAAAGAGAGAATAAAAGAGAAAAGAAAAGCGGGCTGTAGACTTACCGCCGGCTTCAACATAAGAATTAAGAAACTTAGCTGCAACAATCCTTACAATAAGAAGCCGGCTGTAGTATACCTTGCTCTGAAGCAAACTACTCGCACTACTACAGTCACAGTGCCGTCATTTCTTCAGCTCTACTGAATTTGAGGCTTTGCCAGAGCCTGGAGAACACTTTGCTCGAAAGAAAGAGCCTGGAGAGCATGGGAAAATGTAGCCGCGCTTCCACGTCCTTTGACATCAAAAGCTGACCGGCCCAAGGTTGAAACAGACAGGCAAGCCAAGCTGGTCGATCTCTGAAAAAGTGGACCAAACTTTCTTATCTAGTATTTGAACATGAACATGACCTCAAATCGTGGCTTTGGAAATGGCTGTACCTGCACTAGTGTTTGTTCGTTTGTTTGTTCTGCTAAGCAGACATCGTACCTGAAGAAGCTTTGTTAGAAAGGCTAAAGCTAGGCGCAAAAACTTGTGTGCGGGGTACTAAAGCGCAGCTTTGGATCAGGATGCGCCCGTCCTGAAATCCGGCTTTGTTCTAATCAAACAGGAGGTGTAGCTACAGGAAAGATCACAAAAGATGAAGGTGCTGCTCCTGATCCGGTGAAGCTTCTGCTGCTTTTTCTTTGTCCTCGAAGATAGCCTGCTTCCAACAGAACAGACATAAGGCCAACCTGTGAAGCAATGTCTTCGATTCAGATCTGCTAACACAAGGCTAAAGGTGCATGATCACCATGGCTGATCGGTTAATAGTGTGACACACAACATAAGGGAGGCCTTTTACTGGCTTTGGAAGGTTTGATACCAAATCTAAATCTGGCATTTAGATACCAATTTCTAATAAGTTCTATAATTAGGTGTTCTTCTTCGTAACTGTCAAAGGATGATAAAAAAAAAACTTTTAACACAAGGCATGAGAAGATATACTCACAATGAACATATTTTTCTAGTATTTTGTTTTGTAGATAAACTAGTCGAGTTGGTTCCTAGCCACACTTTGTCAAATTTAACTTTAGGCAAGTTTGATCAAGTTGGAGGTGTTTGGTTGGTATCAAAGTTAGGCAAGATTTTTTTAACTCCACGTGTCATACAAATTAAAAATATAGCAAGATTTTCTTAGATAAGAAAAAGTGTGGCTACCAAATTTTTTTTTACCATACTTGTCTAACTTTAAATGTGGCAAAGTGTGGCTAGCGACCGAACATGCCTCTGCCCCTAGTAGTCAGCAGGGGAAACAATGGAGAGCTGCTAATGCGTCCGTTCAGAACCTCTAGGGCCAAAATCATTTGGATCATGGGCCATTGCACCTCTGTGGCTAGTAGAAAGCTGACACAAAACATTTAGATTCCCTCCATCTGGGTGCCTCGATGCACGCGAAGCAAATCGATGCAAATGTGCATCAGAGTTTATGAAAAATATCTGCGACCTCGCTCCTTGTCAAGATTATGTCGGATGGCACCGATTGGGTCCAAACAAAACAATGTGCATCAGAGTTTACGCGACTTCAGGTGATGGATGGCACGGCGCCGGCAGCAACCTTGCGAAAATTGCCAGATTCACGATGTACCCTGACCCTGTATTCGTATTCTGCAGGATATCTTGCTGCATTTCCTGACGCGGCACTGCACATTTGCACACAGGGCATGGATAAACAAAACAAAGGCGGCTGCAGGTCAGTGAAAACAATCACAAAAAAGGCTAGATTTGTAGCCTTTTAGGAACTAGAAAACATGTCGGAGCTCAGATTAGGAACTACTAACTAGCCACGGTGATCGAAACGGGCAGAGGTGCAAGACGACCGTATGATTGCAGAAGCAGGATTAGCATGCGTTGGACCGTCATTCTACAGGCAGTTGCCCGTCCTTTTCACCACCGTGTACTCTATTTCTACTCTGCAAGACGACAAGCCGTGCAGGATCGAGTGTGCATTGCCATCGATTGGCGGCAAGGCAGCACACGAGGGGACTGAAAGGGGAGGGGCGTGACAATTGAATACAAGAGACTCGAGTTGGTGCTGTTACGTTTGCTCTGAAATTTTTTTAGTGAAATACGTGTTCAGATACGTTTGCGGAAAAAGAATATTTGCCCACGAAATGGAGACCAATCAATGAGCTGGCCCGGGCACGGAAAGGCGCACCAAGCGACCGAGTGTGGTTAGGGTTCGTAGTTTTTTCTTTTTGAAAAAAAAAAGTAAGATATTGATGCTGCTCTGTGTTCTTTTTGGTGATCATTAGGATTTCTGTTTAGCAAAAGAGGCCTACAGATTAGTGAAAAGATGTTTGCATTAAACAAGTACTTCGATACTCTACCAAATACTCCACTGAGAGTGTGAGTGGACAGCAGCTTGGAAATGGAACAGCACTTCAGCTTTTGTTCGTAGCCAGCAGTAGCAGCGGCACCCAAGTGGCCATGTCAAACCTTCCCTTTCCCATCTCGCAAGTCAACTCCGGCATCAAAAGATGGGTTTGACACAGACTGCTACCACTTGATCCATGAGACTCACATTTCGCTTCAGCTAACCAGCTTTAGCACAACATGTGAGGTCCCTCAAAAAGAAATTTTTTTTACTCCTGGACCATGCCGAGAAATACTGAAAATAGATGCACGTACTGCTTCAGCCTGCAGCTGCCAACGTGACCGACCCATTCCACGTGCCCGAACAATTTCATGTGCTGCTGTCGTGAGCCTCGGCAACCTGCATTGCAAGTTGTGCAGGGAAAAAAATAGAAGAAATCATTGCACCTGAGCTTGCATTATTTGAGCTGAGATGCATTTGAGACCTGTGGCTCCCAAATGCTTTGCTCTACAACTACAATGCCTTGCACTCTTGCTCCTGCAGTAGCAGAAATAGTTCGTGCTGCTGTGTAGCCACACTGCCGGATTTGTTCGTTCCGGGAACACAAAAACATCGCCAAACTCCGCACTGTCGAGATCAGCGACGGCCGGCGGCCCATCGCGGCAGGCGCAGCCGCTCACTCATTGCCTAGGCGACTACTAGGGGGGCGTAGCACGCCAAAAGCCAGGTGAAACCCTGGCGAAATTCACCGATCCAGGTCGCGCGAGGCAGACAGGGCAGCATCATCATGCGAGTCACCAATCCGGGCAGAGCGCGCGCCTCCCGAGGCCGCAATAATTTGCCCTGCGCCGAGCGGACGGGCCGCGGCAACCCCAGCCAGCTGACTTCCTGTAGTCGCCGCAGACTCGCAGTGGCATGGCAATGGCATCGTCTCAGGCTCTCAGCGGCTGCTTCCCGGCGTCTTCACTTCTTTCTGCCTCTCCCAACGCCGGAAAAGATGCCCAGCCGTTTGGCCGCGCCATAACCACGAGGAGAAATGAAAACCTGAATCTCTATGGCTGATGCAAAGACGGTCTAGTAGATCCAAAACCCTTTTTTTTCCAGACAAAAACACGCATGAAATGCCCCAAGAGGGTGCAGTGCAGCAGGTCACCTCGCCCTCGCGGTCCTTGGTCAACAAAGGTGAAAATAAAGGCCGGCACGGTGGAACCCGTTGCCACCTGCGACGCCAGTTTCATCACGTCATGCCAGGGCCTGCAGCTGGGCCCTCACTGCCCTGAGTAACTGTGTTGACTGGTTGGTCCAGCCTGGAGGTCCTGAATCTGATGAGAGGGAAGAGCAGATCAGGAGTGGTACGCTGCTGGGTTGGGCATGAGCAAGCTGAAACGGAGGGAGACCGCCAGCTGCAGGACAAGCGCGGTGGCGATCGGTGATCCGCTCCCCACTCCCAAGCATCCAATGCTGCTAGGTGCCTAGGTGCTCGTACTACCGGGTTAGCTTGCAAGCAAGGCCCCCATGGAAACAAACCTGTCGTCTTCGTGCTAGTAAACCCGGGAGCGCTACAAACCAAACAGGGGAGGAGTTTCCAGCTCGTCTCCGTCTCGGCGTCTCCCCTCTTTTGGAGAGGTTCGCAGAGGCCGGCGCCAAGCACAGATTGAGCATTAGTACGAGGAATCAGGTATCAGCTGTCAAAGTGAACTACCAAGAAATGGCAGTAACATGGAAGGCCATGAGTTTGTGAGACCTCGACCGACGATCAGTACAGACTACAGAGCTAAAACTTCTGCATTCAGAGGATAAAGATTCATCCAGGCCGGCATGGGCTGGGATCGTTTATGCTCCTATTTACAGAAATCTAAACCAGCTCTAGATGCAACAGGTTAGTGATCTGATGGACTGATTGATGACTGGGCTGGGGAAAATTAAACTCTAGTATGAACAGATTGGACTCGGTTCAATTCTCTCTAGCGCTGCTGCTGCTAACTAATGCATGCCATTCCTCACACTTCCACTCTCCACATGATCTTCTCGCCGCGGCCGCCGGCACCGGCAACGCCGGCATTGGCGCTGTGGGGGTGGGGGTGGGCGCGATCCACGGCGGCCACGCGCGAAGGGTGGACGGCGCCGACCCTAGCGCGCTCGCCGTGGGACTGGGACGGCAGCTCGCAAGCCTCGCCGACGGTGCCCGACCGGATATCGGCGGGCGGGATGAAGCAGTCCATGGACAGTCCGGGGACGTTGAAGGCCACCTCCTCGATGCTCCAGGCCTCCTCCATCCGCGTCTTGGTGTGGCTCATGGCGGCCTCGCCGAACCGGAACAGGGTGACGGCGGAGCGGCCCGAGTGCGCGATCATGATGCCCTCCACGGGGCGGTAGTCCTCCAGGGCGGAGCTGATGGTGGTCTCCCAGTAGACGGCGTCCCCGCCGGCGTGCGGCTGGATGCGGGTGAGGTGCGAGTCCTCGATCTGCACGATCAGGCCCGTGCGCTGGCTGAAGTAGCCGAACAGCACGTGGCGGATGATCTCCGCCGGCCCTTCGCTGCGGAGCTTCAGCGTCTGCGGGTCGGCGGTCAGCTTCAGGATGAAGCAGTCCTCGCCGTTCACCTTCTTCTCGCCCACGCACCGCGCCTCCGCGAACAGCCCCGCCGTGGTGAGCGGATCCAGGCCCTGTATTGCAAGTTGGAAAAGGAAATGGGATCGTAAGGTGATTTGGTCGAGGCGGAGAAAGAGGAAGCGGAGGTTTGGAAAAAATGATGGGACCTGGAGGACGCGGCGGAGGGGGCGGACGGGGCCCTTGGCGGCGTGGGCGCCGAGCCAGGGGGTGTGGCGCCAGACGAGGCGGCCGTTGGAGCCGGCGTGGACCTTGCTGCCGCCGACGGCGAGCTCGACGTACCACATGTCGGGGGCCATCTGCCAGAGCACGAAGCCGCCCTGCTCCACGGCGGCGGAGCCGCGGCCGGTGGGCCCGCGATTCTTGACGACGCGCGTCGCCGTCTCGAACTCGGACGCCACCATCCGCACCTTACCCATGGCGTACGCGTTCCGCACCGACTGCAGCAGCTTGTAGCCGCCCGACGCCGCCGTGTACTGGTGCAGGATGTACTGAGCGGACGACGACTCCTGCATTGCAATCCCTCAGGTCGGTGAGCCAAGAGTACCAGATGCACGGACACAGACCGCATCTCGTGGAAGCGACGCAACAGCCAGCGAATGGAGGGGAGGGAGAACGGGAATGAAGAAGCGGACGTACAATGGGGGTTCCCTTGATGGAGAGAAGGGGCAGCGGCTCGGCCGGCTTGGACGGGATGGGCGCGAGCGGCGCGCCCATGACGCCGAGGAGGAGGCGCAGGTCGGACCGCCGGAAGGAAGCGCCCGATCCGCCGGGACCGGCAGCGGCGGAGGCCATGGACGGCGTGCGCGTGAGGTGGCCGCGAACCCAGTTCCCGAACCCCTCCCGGCGGCCGGAGTCCTCGGCGTCGGGGTCGCCGGCGGCCAGACGCTCGGCGTCGGGCCCCTCGATGAGCGGCGCCAGCGCCTCCCCGCCGGGGCGCAGGCTGCCGGAGCGCGCGATGAGCTGCTCCCCGAGGTACTGCTGCAGCACCTTCTCCGGCGGAGGCTGCGCCGGCGCGGACGACTTGCGCCGGCGCGGGATCAGCATCCTGGCCGGCGACGCGCTCCGGGCCGGCGCCGGGGACTTCCCCCTCGACCGCGCCGGTGACAGCCCCCGCACCACCTCCTCCTTGAGCGCCGCGAAGAACCCCTGCTTCCTCTCCTTCTCCATATCCCGCAATGCCGCCGCCGGGACCAAGATTAGGGGGAGGAGCGCTAATATAGAGAGGAGATTTGGTATTCGCTTCACGAGGAGGGCATGGGGAGTGCGGCGAGGAGTGGAGTAGAAGAAGGGGGGAGTGCTCACCGCGCGGTTGCGTTGGAGTGAAAGGGAGGAGGAGGGGGAGGGGAGTGCGCGAGGTGGAAGGCGACGGGCGGAAATGGTAAAAGAAGGCAGGACAGAGGAAAAGATAAAGCCGGGGAGGGGAGGACAGGAGGGGGAAACCGTTTGACGTGAGAGCGCAGGTGGGGGAAAGGAAAAGATCAAAAGAGGCGAGGTGGGATGTCGGGAGGGGAGAGAGAGAACACCACCTCCGAGCTTCCGTGCTTTTCGTCGTGTCGACGGTGTTGCAGGCTCATGAACTTGAAACAATGAGGAGGCTGCCACTGTTCGAGCGAAAGAAAAAGGTCTCGCATTTCGATCCGATGATGCTCCAGCTTTTGTTTTGCATCCACGGATTTGAAAAAGGAAAAGGCTTGGGATTTGGAAGGGGGCCACGTTGGAACCCAAAAAAACCGGGTTAATTTTCCAGCTGCGTGTATCGTCGAAATTTGCACCTCGCGGTTTCCAGCTTGTCTTGTCCAAATTTGCACCTCGCAAATCGCGCGCTTTGCAAGTTTAAGCTCCTGTGTTGAAATTTCCGCCTCGGAAATCTCGCGCTCGCGAGCTTCACGTAGTACATGCGTGTGGCGCCAAAGGGTGGAGGGAGTAGGTGAATGCGATGGGCATTTGATTTTTGGACCTTAGTTGCTGATGGCGCTAGTGATAGTATGAACTTGTAGGATTTGTGCCAATCTGTTTGGCCGTCGCCATGATTTGGGGCATCATACGCCGTACTGCTTGCACTGTTCCCCGAGAGCAGAGAAAATTGGCCGCCACTTCTTCTTCAATAATGTCTGAACTAGAGATATACTTGCAAAGCTTTTAATAAAGCAGCAGTAGTAGCAACCATCAAATATTCCTGATATATATCCTGGAATTTCGAACGGCTTTGCCAACGCCTTTCGCTCTCAAATCATGGCCTGATCGCCAGCTCGCCCACAGGAATGGCGACGCGGCGGGGCCCCCCGCCCTGATCCACCGTGCAACTGTCGCTTTCCCCGGCCCCACGCAGCTCGCCGCCATAGTGCCACCACCCGCTCTCCCCAACCCCAGCACGGCGCCGAACGGGGCGGGCGGGCGCCGACCCGAACCAGACAGAGATGGCGGCAACCCGCGCGGCGGCTCTGGTGGCGCCAACCAACGGGCAGCAGAGCAGAGAGGCGAGCAAGCATTGCTCCGCGCACAGGACCGCATCGGCGAAGATGCCAAAAGCGCCGCGCGGGCCACGTGCCCGAGGGGGTGCGCGCGGCCGAGGCGTCCGGTTCCGGAGCGAGCGGGCGAGCGGCCTCGCCGCGGCCCACGGCAGGAGAGCCGAGCGCGGGGGCTGCCGTTACGCTGTCGCTCGCGCCCCGCGGCCGCGGGCACGTCCACATTCTTGCGCCGCGCGGGCAGCGCGGCGTGCCGGCGTCCCCTCCCCGCTCACGAGGAGGGTGGCCCGTGCCAGTCCAGGGCCTTGGCCTGGCAGGCGCGGCGCGGCACCGGTGGCCCTCGGCTGCCAGTGGTGGCGTGACCGTGTGTCCGTGTGATGCATGGCGTGACGGTGACGTGGGCGCGGGGGGCTTTGACCTGCCCGTTAGGCTGTCGGCTGTCGTCACAGCGTTTGTCCTGCGCTGCCGCTGCGGCGCCTTGACCGGGGGTTCGGCGCGGCCGCCGCGCGGGGGCCGCAACACGTGAGCGGCATCAAGATCGCGTCGCGCCCGGCGATCACGGGAGGCCGTCGCTGTTTTATTAATTGCGCTTGTGTGGTTTGAAGGCTCGTAAATATAAGAGACTAGCAGGCCAAGGTTACCCCGGTTCGCGAGGACGATGGCAGCTGGCGATCATGGCATCGCGTCGCGGCCAAACTCGCATGCTGCTGCTGTTGTCTTGCTCCAGCTCCAGCCAGCATGGAAATGAGAGCAGCATGGGAGTGGGAGTACTACGTGAGCTTTGTTTGCTTCTTTGTTTGTTGTGTGTGGGTGTTTGGCGGCGAGTTAGCCAGTTAGGTTTTTGGCGTGTCACGCGTGCCATTGTGACGGCGAGACGCGGGGTGTTGCTCGGGATGATTTGTTCAGACTGTGACCATCAATAAAAACGTCCGCTCTCTAAAAAAAATACTCCTTTCATCCTAAATTATAATTTATTTTACCTTTTCTAAATACATAAAAAAGGCTAAATGAATTGTAATTTGGGATGAAGATAGTAGTGCACAGATAGATGAAAGTGGTGGCCACAAGGAGTTACCAGTGCCGAAATCTAAGCATTTTGAAATTTAAAGGCGAGAAGGGAGCTACTTCCAGATGAGTTCCTGAAGGGTGAAAAACAAACTTGCACCAATTTCGCAAGGAAAAGCTAAAATGGTAGATTCTGCATAGTGGTAGATTGGCCTGAGCTTTCACAAAGGTATTATGGGCTTTCAGCCCACGGCTTGGCTATCACCACAAAGCCTACTACTACACCTCTTCTTCCACTCAACAACACAGGAGTGAAGCTGAGCGTAGCAAGGGCCCTCCTAGGCCCGCTGTTCGTGGTATGAAGCCTAACAACGGCCCATGGGTTGGACACCGTGGATGCACTCCACCACCCATCGGTGCAATTTTCACGACGACGAGCGGGGGGCGATCACGCGCCACCCCACCACACCGGCACGGCGGCACGCCGAAACCACCGGTCGGTTGTGCGCCAGGACCGGTCGTGCGAGAGCCCTGGCCTGAATTCGGCGAGGTGGCGTGGCCGCTGCGGTGAACCGTTGGGGGGAGCTACCGCGGAGTTATGCCGGCGGCGCACCGGCACCGCGCTCCACCGGCGCGGCACCGAGTTCTTGCGGACTACGGGGCGCGGCCATGCCCGTCTCCTTTGCGCCTGCTGCTGTTTTCGTGTCGTGTTCCATTTTCAAACAGATTGCTTGCTTCTGGCAGACGTCGTACAGGATGCCACTGCAAGGCTGCAAACATGGCCCGGGGCCCTGCAAGTAGTAGTACTGGCTACTCCAGAGTCCAGACTGCAAAGCAATACACCATTTCTTTTCCGCTCTGCCCGTGTCCAATCCAAAATGATCAGATCGCACCGGCACAAACGGAGCGGCCCGATTGCCTGAAAAATCAGGGCCCTTGCGATTTGCGAGAGAGAGGACAAAACTGTTTAACAAAATCCAGCTCACAACATTAGGTCTTACACGTTACATGAGATAACAAATCTGTTTAACAAGTTGCTCTACCTGCGATCTCCGTGCGCCACGTGTCTGCGCAAAAAATGAACCGTCGCCACCAGACGGACGATCAAACCAAGACCACTTGTCTGTTGTTTCTCAACGACAACGAGGATCACCACCTTTTCTTCAAAACGAGGATCACCACCTGCTATAACGAGGCCGCATCCATCGCTCGTTCGATGTTTCTAGTACTAATCCGGCAGTATAGGTCTGAACTCTGAAGGGGTAGCACAAGCGACCGACTAGCGAGCGGTTCCGAGACTCGGTGGATAGCCAGATGGATGGTGCTGTAGGCTTGTACATGTTCTTGGCTACTAGCTCGTTTGATGTCTCATATTGTTTTAGCGTCGCCTTTTGTGATTTCGGTTCAGCTCTCTCTCTTGTTCCATTGCAACTTGCAAGTAGGAGCCAACTTTTTAAAAAATAAATAAATAAATTGTCAGTGCAAATTCATAATCCGTGCAGAAGAAAGCCACCTTTGACCAGTACCTGGAAATCAAATTTCACGACGACCACGTCTCGACCGTGGCCACGAAAAGGCTATAAAGAGGCCCTTCCGCCCTCTGGCTCTACCCATCTCTTGCCTAGAGCCAACGTGCCAAGGCTGCAACGAGAGTAGTAGTTTGCGTCCCTGGCAAAGATGAGCACCAAGATCATGGGTGCTGTGCCCAAGATGAACGGTAGGGTATTTCTGCAGATACTGTTGGCTAAGTTGATGTCTCTTTTTTTGGGTTTACAAGCAAGGTCTTTCCCTGCGTTCCTTCGTGATAGCGTTTGAAATCTCCCGTCTCTTCCACTGCTGTGGTTCTGATTTAGCTTTGCTACGAGTCCACGGATCAAGCAATGTTGATTCCTCCTTTTCTTGATACTGTACCATTTACAGCGCGATTTTACCTTGCTCTCGTCTTATCCCCCCCATCTGAATAAGAAGTTGAACATTTTTTAACTGACATCATTCTTGTTTCAGAGGAGGAACCACTGCTTGCTGCTGCCGCGCTCAAGGGCCGGAAGGAGCAGGAGGAGGCCGCGGTTAGTTTCTCGGACCAGCTTCTTCCCTTCTTCCTCCCTCGGCTTGTTCTTCTGCAATCACGTTGCTACTGGCCTGCCTGTTTCTCTCTGTTTCGTTTCTCAATCAGGAGAAGCTTCTCAGCGCTGTGAGGAAGTACACCATCTTCCTCTACGTCGGCTTCGTGTTCACCACGCTCGCGCCGAGGGTGGCGGTGAAGGCCGCGCCGGCCGCCGTCGCCTCCACCCAGCGCTTCCTCGCCGCCGGCTACGACCTCACCGTCACCGTCGCCTTCTTCGCCACGGCGACGCTGCTCCTGCAGGCCCTGCTCGCACGCGTCCTCAAGCCCTCCACGAGGGCGCGAATGACCCCTCTCGCCGCGTGGCCCCTCGCCGCCGTCACTTGGTGCTGCATCACGTCCTTCTTCGTCAACTGCCTCACCTTCGGCGACGAGAACGTGGGCGGCTACGGCGAGTGGGCGGCCGCCGCCGGCGCCTCCGTCGCGAACCTCGATATGTCCGCACGCACCGTCAGGGTGAGTCGACGTTTCTCGTGGCCATCCGTTCACTCCTTAGACATGGTGTCTCGTTTTCTTATTTCCAGCGTCACCTCGCTTGAGGATGTAGAGGAGGAGGATGCTTCGCCGGGAGAACAGAGCACTTGCAGAGGGGCATGCCTGCAGGCTGCAGTATCTTCGTTTATCTATCATGTTTTACTCTTTTCGAAGTGTTACTGTGTTAGAAGCAGCCAAGCTGCTAGGTCGTACAAGTGGCCCTGTCAATGGCCGTGTGGTGCTTTTGCCTGTCTACTGTGAGTCTGTGACAGTGTGGTAGGGATTTTCTTTGCATGGTTGGAACCTGTAAGGTGTCTGTACTCGTTTACTGGGATGGTGTAGGGATTTTCGTAATGTTGAAGAAAAACTTGTGATGGGAGAACAAGGCGTCCTGATTATCTGTGTCTGATCTCTTGTTATGTCGAATGCGTCGATCGCGTTCTTGCATTGCAGGGCTGCTGCTGAGATGATCCTGCTAGTTGCCACTCTTTTTCATTCTTCCTTCTACTGCTCTCTCTGTTTTTATTTTCTTCGATGTGTTGGGTGAGCCATGCTACATGAAAGGCCGGGGCCCAGCTAGTACTGGCTACTCCAGAGTTCAGACTGCAGCCAACTTTTTCTTTCGTCTTTAACTGCCCGTGTCCAAAACACCAGATCGATCCGGGGCAAGGGAGCTCGATTGCCTGAGAAACCTGTGCCATTGCTCCAGGTGCAATCTCCGTGCGCCACGTGTGTACCCAAAAATAAACTGTCTCTGCCGGACGATTAACCAAACAACGACCAGTTGTTGATCACCACACCGCCTGCTATAACTAAGCCGTCCTCATCTCACGCTGCATCCGTCTCTTCTTCAGAGTTTAGAGGCTCTAGTAGTGGTACTCTAGTCTGGGGCTGGACTCAGGAGCAGACGAGCAGTAGTGCAGTAGCAGTGTAGCACGAGCCGAGCGATAGGTTACGAGGCAGACCCGATCAAGGGCGAGATGGTTGATACAATATGCTTGTAGGTGTAGTTGTGTAGATGTTCTTGCCTGGTTCAGTTTCTGAGGTTTCTGATGCCTGAAATGTTCGTCCCTTGTTTTGGTCCATGTTTCTTGGATCTTTGGTTTTGGGACAAACCTCTTGCTGTTGTCCTGCAATCCAGGCCTTGACGCTATAATCTCGTGGCCCTGCAATTCAGTTACTAGGTCTTGTAAGATCCTGCGGAAAGGTTTGTTGTTGAAGTTTCGAAATAGGGCATTGCTTGTCGTCCGGTCAGGCGGCCACACATTTCATATCACCGATATTGACGCCATGACTACATGGTTTTTCCATGTCGGAGCCGGACCTGCAGACGGTGCGCGTGTGGCACCGAGCTCCGAACCTGCCGGCGGCGCCGGCGAGAATGCAGTCATGAAGCTTCAGAAGGCTGTGCCTGTGTGTGGATTACGGAAGGTGCACCCCCGCAGAAAAGAATACGGAAGGTGCAAGGGCCCACTGTTTCGCTTGGTCCGGTGTCGCGGGCCCAATAACCTTGGAGGAGGCTCTATCATGCCTGCTGGGCTGAAGCCTCTTAATCACGCATCTACAAAGGGCCGCAAAGCGACTACTGGCCCATTTATCCTTAAAACGTGCAGGAGGGGCAATAGTGCAATTTACGTTCACGTCCCAGGCATAAACGCTTCTGTGCTTTTGGCCTTTTGCACATCAACAACAATGGCCGTAGCCCCCCGGAGACGAGGCACGTGAGCTTGGGCCCGGGGTGGGCATGCCGACAAAAGACACCTGTCCCGTTCTATGTACGGGGGCCACAGGCGCATGCGTTTTGGCGTGCATGGCCGTCCCTGCAGAGATTCCTGCGACGCTTCAAGCCGGCAGCTCACACCGAAAGGGCTTGGAGGCTGGTGGCGGTGCATTGAAACCGCGCGCGTATGGTTGCGGAACCTTCGTCTTCACAGCGCAGTTATATATCGGGCCCATCCAGGACCCGGGTGCGCTCTGCCATCCTCCTCGCCACTTCACTCCGTAGTGTAGTGTTGCAGTTTAAACTCAGCTGCTCAGCAGCCAGTGGAGGTTCTGTGTGTGTGAGCCGTGCTGAAGATCTCGACGGGCAAAGGGGAGAACGAAGATGAAGGTGATCCCTGCGGCTGCTCTACTGCTCCTAGTCCTGGTCGCCACCGCCTCGCTGCAGGCTCTCGCCGTGGCTGCAGGTGAGCACTCCACCCCGCCTGCCTGTTCCGTCTGTTCTGTCCGTTCTCCCTTCTGCAAGGCTTGGACGGAGCGAAATTAAATTGCTGGGCAGGGTATCCTTGACCTCTGAAATAATTGTGATCTGAATGTGGTGGGCGCAGACAGCTCCGGCGCCGTGCCGGACGGGGTGTGCGACGGCAAGTGCCGGAGCCGGTGCTCGCTGAAGAAGGCCGGGCGGTGCATGGGGCTCTGCCTTATGTGCTGCGGCAAGTGCCAGGGGTGCGTGCCCTCGGGGCCCTACGCCAGCAAGGACGAGTGCCCCTGCTACAGGGACATGAAGTCGCCCGAGAGCCAGCGCCCCAAGTGCCCCTAGGACCTCCCCTCACGATCCCGGTCGAGGCGTTCCGCGTTGGTGTCTATCTGCGCTTCTGAGCTCGAGGTTCTGTTCGTGTACCCGGAGAAGTAGTGTGCTGCAATAAACAATGCTAGATCTGTAGTGCTGTATGTTCTTTGAGATGTTGGATTGTGAGATCCCAAGCGCAATCTCTTCTGTTCCCCGCGAATGTTGAATGCCTTTGTCACAGATCGATGTTCAGTATCGGTTGCCGTGGGACGCTGTTTGGTCCCCGCGGTTGCGCCGGTGCCCTCCGCGGGAGAACGGGGAAACTCCGGGCTCGCCGGCCGGCCATGCGGATGGCACCGGGTCGCCGAACAGGCCTCGCCGCGTGGGCCAGACAATCGTTCACGTGGGGTGGACTGTGCTGGACGTGTTCATAATTTGCGTGGCACGCCCAGGTTATTTTTGTGCCTGCTGCACCGGGGTCCCTTGTCAAATGAGGGTGGAATTCTCAACTCGATCGTCCTCCCAGAAACAAATATGGCTACGGTGTGGCTTCTAAATTCTTTATCATGCTCGCCACACTTGCCTAACCTCAAATGTGGCAAAGTGTGGTTAGCAACCAAATATAGCCAATGTTATGCTAGAACGTGCAAGGGAAAAAAAAATTGTTCAAGACGCTGTGTAGCGCACCAAACTGGGGCATACCGTCATGCAGCTGCAGCTACGCAGCCCGGGCCCCACCTCAATCAAAATCGAATGAAGCTTCTCTCATACGCCTCGCGCCCGTTCCTCTTCCGTCTTCCGGGCGCGGCCGCACACCGTCACCGGCTAACCGCCTCCTTCCCGATTCCCCCCAAATCCAAGCAATGGAGCGAGCGGTAGCCAAGGATTCCGCGCCCGCCGGCGCTGGCTCCTCCCTCCCGTACGGCCCCGCGCCGCAGCGCGGCGCCATTCGCCACCTCCGCCTCTCCTTGCCGCCGCTGCGGGGGTACTCCTCGTCCTCCGTCCTCGAGGATCCAAAACCTAACGAAGGGGCGCGATCGATAGGGGACGGAAGGGGGCGGCCTCTAGGCCATCGCGTCGTGATCGTGGCGCAGCTATAGGACTGCACGGGCTACGCGGTATGCCTCTGCATGGCGTCGTGGCCGCGGTGCGGCTGGAGGACCAGGGCGATGGCGCGTGACGACTTCACCGCCTTGCAGTGACGTCTCCGCTGGTACGTTCTGCCGTTCTGGAACCCGATGTTTGTTTGGTGCTAGAATTGTTGTCCTCAAACTATGGTGGTGATTTCGTTGCGGGCTTATGTCGATAGGGCGAGATGTTTGGTTCCCAACGAGTTGATTTGTTGTCTCTGACGTGATTTGTGCATCCTACTGTTGCAGTTGGTAGCTAAATCGGATGTGTGCTCTTAGGTTCAAATTAGTCTGGACTGCGTCAGGGTTTCCATTAGGCGTATGTTAGGCACACTCTCCTGCTTTATTATTGTACTTGTATATTAGCCTTGAAATGTAGAATGTATGGATAATGAAGGGTAAATGGAGAAGTGAAACAAATCTCGCAATTCTGACTATTAAACTGGAAGGAAAAGACACTTTGAAATGTTTTAAGCCAAAAAATTGAACCTAGGATGGATGAATGAACCCTTTCAAAAAGCCCAACCAAGTGTGTTAGCAATGACCACTTGCCTGTTTTCTTCCGGTTTATACTGATACGCTCTGTTTCAAATATTTGGGCCTTTACTGTAACTTCCATGTGGCTAAATAATATCTGTAATAAATTGAGATTTACTAATTAAATTGTCTTGCATAGTAGATCTTTCAATTGAAGTTGGTATTCTAGGTGCTAAATTTGTCCATTTATGACTTTTTTCGGGGTTCCCTTGCTTTTAGGAGATGTACTTGGACCAAGACTTCCTGTTGTGTGATTCGAATGTTTGGTCAGCACATTTAGGTGGATCATTTTCATCCCTGCTTTCATAATTACTGCAGCTCTCCAATGTATTATACTTTTGATAAGATTAACAAAAAAAGTTTTTAGAAAGATTAACAAAAGAAAATTGGCCTTAATTTGCTAATGGTGAATTGTAAGAAATCATCTGTTCACTAGTAGTACTTTTGCTTGTGGTTAATTGTTGGAATGGTATCATTTAGGTAATTCTATATCAAAATTGCTCTCAGATGTCATGTTTTCATTCTTATTTACCTCTACTGCAATGTGCAAAGTGCGTTTAACAACATTCATGAGTGTTGCTATTGATTTTGGTTGGCAGATTGCATATGCATAATTTCGATGTAAACTACATGGTAAGTTATAGTTTCTTTTACAGAAACTAGCATGTAAAATGACCCAGATAACCAGGCATGAGTTCACTTCTGGTCTCCTCATGTCCCCCTTTTTTCCTTTCTTTTTTGTTTCCACTTCTGTTATGGCTCATTAAGACCTATCCTACCTATTTTAAGGGTTGAAGCTTTTGTGTTGTTCAAAAGATAGTTGACCTTTGCTTAACCAGATAAAATTTTGGGAACTCAAGGTTTTGTCAATCTGTTACTTTTTCATGTCCATCCAATGCTGCAATATTTTACGTGGTAGGTCAATTTAGGTGGTGCGTGTGTGTGGTGGGGGCTTGTGTTCTGGTCTGACTCCTGGCAAATGGTAGCTTGAAATTGTAGGAATTGAAGTTAAATGATATGGGCAGCAAGAGGAAAGAGCAGTGGCACAGTCACTTGAATTGGTACTTCTGATTTATTCTCTTCTTACCACAATTGACTAGGAGATTACAGACCTGAAATTTTTCTTTCTAATAACACTTGATAAACAATTACTAATTAACTAGGTACCTACGCTCCATTTTCTGATTCCTGTGGTTGTGGGATGGGACAAATTGAATTGCCTTATGATCTGTTACTTCAGATTTTTGGTATGTTCAACACTTCAAATGACTTAGTTTCGAGTCTTTGTTTACTATTGTTTTCATGATGCATTTTGACTTGCTCATGGTGCCTAAGTTCTTACAATGAGTAGCTAGGAGATTCTCTGGTTTCTACAGAAGTTCATGGATATGGCTGATAAGGTGGCAACCATAAGATAATCCTTGCATACTCTTGCTGGTATCCCTAGGATCAACATTGGCCATCATTACATGTCACCAGTGTTTCAAAGGCGACAAGGCGACCTAAGGCGAGCTGGGTATGCCTGGACGCCTAGGCGGCGCCTAGGCGACAAGGCGTGGCTGTTACCCAAGGCGAGCTAGGTCCGCCTGGACGCCTAGGCGACGCCTTTAAAATGCTGCATGTCACACCTCGAATTTAAAGCCTAACATGTCATGGATGGTAAAAAACAAATCCAACAAGCCTAAGATACCGAGTGCTGACTCGCATCTTAATCTCTGATGAATGCTTGCAATGGATGGTGTGCCATCCTTCTAGGATGTACGCTATGAAGAGTCACCATCTTAAGCATAAAAAATTGTAAGCGCATAGAATTTTATTAAAAATGCGAGGAGCATAAGTTCGTGACGTTTATACCATAAGAGCTGTTCATTGGCAGACTGCGTCTGCAATAACACCTAAAACATGTTGATGTGATAACAAATATGAGGGCAGATATGTATGTCTAAGTGCCTCATCTTTTGGGTTTTTTAATTGTTAAGGATAGTGGGTCACGAACTAAAGCTCTCTTTACCCAGTTTTTGATCTATTACCCTCTTCTGACATCCTGTTTGACCCTCTTTTTGCATAGCAGTTACCTATTATGAATTCCTTGCTGAAAGATCCAGCAATGTTCTGGCTTTATGCACTTAGTCACTAAAGGGCTTGATAAAACAAATTACCAAGGTTACATGACAAGACTGTAAGAGTAAAAGCAGGGGGTGCGAGGTGGGAGATAGTCTTGATCTTTTGTCGCACCCACTACGCTTCAATTTTTGAACTAATAAATAACAAGCTCAACGGCTTTTGATTTTTCAGCATAAAGGTTATAGGACAATAACACAAGGGTGAAAACATCTTGAACCGCTGATTTTTTTCCTAAAAAAATAATTGATTGTTTTTGACCTATGATAATATAGAATGGGGAGAGATACTCAGTGCTTTCCTTTTCTTTGTCTTCTTGTTCGTTAATATTTATCTGCCAAACTACCTTTTGTTTCATAATATTCTTCATCTTACAGAAAGCGACATAGAATCATGATGAGGATTGAGTTCTTGTGGAGGGAGAAAGGGTTCAGTTTGTGGTAGTTGAGTTGAACGTCCTCTGATACGAACCTATGAGTTCCCAGGTATTCTGAATTTTTTTACTTTGTGACAACTGTGGCAGAACAACTTTTAGCATAGCTACTTGGATGGGGTTACTCTGATCCACTTATAACACGGTTCGTCTGTGCGCATTCCCCTTTGTTCTGATTCGTGCTTTTTTTTCTTTTGACCCAACGAGCTTTCATATGTAGGAAAATAAATCATCTTTGCTCCTCCCATAGTACTTAAAAACATTAGTTATGATATCAGTTTTCTGCAACATTGGCTTTGCTTGAATGTGTACTAGGATGGAAATGCAGTACCTCCATTATGATATCAGTATTGCACATTATTCATTATATTTTGAAGTACCTCCATCAACACATTGCCATGATATTCTAAGTTTCTATTAGCACATATTCACTGAAGTTTTTTTTCCCTAGTTCATCGGAGTTTTAAGGTTCTGCCATCAGTGAATATGGATCCCTGCTATTCTGAACTTCTAATAGCCCTCTATCCTTTACAAGTTTGTTGTGGTGACCAAGAACATAACGTTCCCTCTTGCATGTAAGTTTGCATTTGATTTGCTCCATTCTATGTCTTTTAACTCTGTTTTGCTCTCTGCGTTTGCAGGAACGTGGAGTTGAAAAAAAGGGCTGAAGTGTAATTGTGATTTTGCCCTCATCGCCCTTTACTATTCACAAGTCAATGTGATTTTACTCCTAATCAATGATCAAAACAGGGGCAAATATGCAAAATCAAGGGTAAAATCGCAATGACTTGTGAAAAAACAAGGGTAAAATCACACAGTTGAAAAAATGAGGGCAAAATCGCAATTGCACTTCAAAGCAGGGTAGGAACACCAAAAAACTTTGAAAAAAAGTAGTTGCTGGTGGTTCTTTATTTTCATAGTTATATGCAGGGTTGGATACTTGGGTTACCTCATTTCTTTCAGCATGTAATCTTGTGTGTAATGGGCCTTTCTATTTGTTCTAGTTGCACGTGGTGTTTTTTTGGTATGCTAGATTTAGGAGTCATTATACTTAGTTTCATTTTTTTTTCTTAGGAGGATGAGTTTCATTAGTTAGTACGAGGTCAAAAGTGGGTGTCGCAAAGTTTTGCAAAGTTCTGGTGTAACATTAATCGCGTCGCTACACGAACCGGTAAATGCGATGCGTACATGTAAGGCTTCTAATGGGTCGGTTATAACTTAGGCATTTCGTACTAATTTTTTAATCCTAGCTTATGCGCTTCGTGTAGAGCGGTCTATCAAGCCCAATACGTCAGTCCAGCTGGGACCAGGAGAAACCGATCCGCGTTCTAAGCCTACAAAGGTAGTCGTAAGCTGAGGGGAAAAAGACCTACAGGCCAAGATATGGGCCCTTTTGCTACATTTGGCAAAAACACTGCCCACAAAGCCCATGCAAGCTCAGCTAAACTTAGCCCACCACTGGCACGGCCCAAAAAGCCCACAAATGCTAAACGGGCCAGACCATTGGGCTATACATGGATTATACAGGGCCAGACCATTGGCCGGCAAATAGGTTAGATGGGCCAAAAATGGCCCAGTTCAGGCCCGCCAAAGGCTCGAATTTATTCAAATGGGCTCTATTGGGCCTAAGTGTAATTATTGTGGGCTTTATGTGTCCAAAAGCACTATCTGGCCCTCCTGGAAGCCCATCAGGGCCCAAATTATTCCGTGTACTCTTTAGTAGAGCCGACGTGGGCCTAGTATGGTAATATTCAATTTTAATGGGCTCCATGTGGCCCAATAAATCACTAACGGGCTACATTAGACCATCATGGACCTTTATTACTTCACCTGCGGCCCATCAGTAACATTTATGTGCCTTGGAGGGCTTCAATTGAGAATTTATGGTGAGGCCTCATCTGTCCTATCTAGTTCATCTTAGTCCTGGGGTAATGCACCGAGTTTATTACAAAGTTATACATAGGCCTAATTTACCGTGGACCAAAAGAAGTTATACATAGGCCTAACTGACCGTGGCCCAAATTAGGAGATAGGCAAATTAGGAGTTTGTTCTGTTGCGCGTTAACACTAACGAGATCATCAATGCGGTGCCATTGAATTCTATTTTTGCATTACACACACCATCTTCAAGATGCAGCATACTTGGCGTCACTCTCCTAATCTGCTCTGGCCACCTGTTCATAAAAGAAGTTTCAGAAGCAGTCCACAGACCACAGGGTCAATTGGCAATGTTACCATGCATCAAAGTCAGCGATTATCGCTTGCGTACTCTTGGTTTTCATTATCTATATGTATTTGAGTTTTTCAAAAAAAAAAACCTTGCTTTCATACCTGAAAATCCATTGCTCTTTCTCATTCATAAGCTTGGCTTTCCTTTCGCACTATATACGACCTGCAATTTCAAAGCATCAGATTGGGTACTCCCTCCATCCCAAAAAGAATGCAACTATCGCTTTTCAAGAAGTCAAACAATTTCAAATTTAACCAAATTTATATAAAAAATTACAAACATTTATATCTCCAAATAGATTTAGATATATTACATGATTAATCTAATGATACATATTTTGCAATATAAATATTAGTACTATTTTGTATAAATTTGGTGAAACTTGAAATTATTTGACTCATCAGGAAGCGAGAGTTGCATTCTTTTTGGGACGGACGGAGTATAATCCAACTTTCTGTAAACAACACCCGCACTGACCATACAAGTAGTAAATCGAAGTGGCTCATTGCGGCATTATCCACAACTCACCTATTTATATGTAGCTAACATCTCATATGTTCTTGGGTTGGATTCCATGTTCAGCAAATTAAGAGGCTCTCTGATCCACAAAGTACTGAGCAGCACATTATTATACAGCCCCACAACCCATGTAATATCATATGTTTAAAGGAAAAACATTTTTGGACTAATTTCTAGAATCTAGAGTTGACTACTTAAAACTTAAAGGATTACAGGAGATATTCTAAACTTGCAACTAAGATGTTAGTGATAAGAAAACATCAAACAGAAAAACTAATTACTGCATAAATAACTTGCGTTTATGCTACTGCAGATATTAGAGTTTAGGCCACAGAGGCAAACTTGGTTTAGATAGCGCAGCAAAAGGAAAACTCAATTTGGCATGTGCTGATGCAATCTTGTAAGTTTGAGAGCAATATAATAGATAAGTTTTGCATTTATAAGCATATTCATGTTACATTTGCATTTATATGAAAGATAATTGAAGCAACAATTTCATCAGAACTCAAGTAACAAATTAGCAATGCAGTGCATGTATGCAAAACATGAAAAGTTGACTCGTAATAGAAATAAAAGATCACGTAAGAGGTAGTACTATCACTACCAATTAACCTTTGTACACTTAGGTTTGACAGTTTTGCATACTAATACTTATTGTAACTTGTGAAAGAATGGGAAGAAATGCTCTACCAGAACAATCAAAGAACTCTAAAATCAGAAATACCAAGCGGTGTACACTTAAGTTTGACAGTTTTGCCTATTAAATTTACTATCACTGAAAGCATGGCAAGAAATGCTCCACCAGAACATAGAATGAACGATAGGTACCACCCGCAAGCGTGCACGCACGGGGCCCCAGCAAACCAACATGGAATGCCATCTAAATTGGCCAACTGGACAGCAATCACCAACCTCCACTCTCACAAAGTTGATATCAACGGTAAAATAAACATTGACCTAGTTTGGGCAGGCTTAAAAAAAAGATCAGCTATTGAATAAAAGCTCTAGAATTTCAATGAAACAGAGCCACAAATAGCAGTAGCAGCAAAACCTTTGAGTACCGAACAAGTTGGGGGTTGACTGGACATGAAACCGAGCCACAAAAAGGATAATAAATTAAATAAGTTATTAATAGTAAAACGGGATCAATAGGGTACGGCACGTGGGATGTCTGGATTTCATGCAGATAATTCTTTGTGTTTCAATCCTTTAAATATCTCTTTATTGCCACCACCTCAAAATGGTTTGTACTTAAAGTAGCCCAGCCACCCATGTGACAACCTCTAAAACCATGTAAGCACTAGAGGTGGCGTGATCCACTCATCAATCATTACAACAAAATCAAGTATATTAGAATAATTATAAACCTAAGAGGTTTTCGCTCAGACAGACAAGCATACCGTTCTATGTGTACTTTCTGACATACAAACTGCAGTATTCTTTCAGTATGTTCTAATCCTTTCTATGTGTACTTTCTGACATACAAACTGCAGTATTCTTTCAGATGTTCTAATCCTTTAAATATCTCTTTTATTGCCTCCTCCCTCAGATTTGTCCAAGCGCTGGCTCTCTTGAAACTAATCCTTCCTTGTTTGACTAAAACCCATCGTCACACATTCATCTCAAGTACGCTTAACTGCTCAACATGCTACTGCTTTAATCATAACAGCAGGAACAGAACAAAGATGGAAAAACCAAGGTATTTTGGCCCTTCAAATTGAAGTCACTGTAAAGTGTAAACAAATGTGTAGTGATCATTTTGTGACAGAAGTGAACAGGAATGAAAATATATTATTGATAAGATAAGTATTGCTATAAGATACCTAAATGATGCTTGCTTACTACAACAGTCCAAGCAAGTATAATTGATACCAATGATGCATTGTATATTAATTGTTCCCTCTATAAATCAAACGCCAGAATGTCAACATATGGAAAATAAAGCTCCACCAAAATGTTCCACCTAGTATACACCACCTTTTCATTACAGCTCAATTCTTCATCTATTATTCAAAGAAAGCTAGCATAAAGCCACAAGACCCAACATATCAGGGAATACACTATACCACCAACTCGAAATGGGATAAACATGACTCGAAGGTGATTTGTTCTCAACGTAGCCCAGCCAGGCAGCCACCACGTGGGACAACCATTGAACCCACATATGCACTAGAGGTGGTGTTATGTACTGATCAATCATTACTATAAAATCAAGTATGCCAGTATAATTATAAAGCTATAGAAAAGAGATTGTTGCTCAGACAGATAAGGTACCATCCAGAGTAATTTTTAACATGCTACTGCAGTATGACTTCCGCATCCAAAGTGATGATCAGAATTACTACAGCCAGGCAGGATTTGAATCCACAAGGTTACTGAAATTAACATACGAAGATGCCTAACTTGTTCCAACACACAACCCCGACCAAATACAATCCAGGAAATCAGGCCAACAGCAACCCAAGTATCTTGATTCCAGCACACATTAAAAATCCCAACGCCAATCTGGACTCAAACATGCTGCTAAAAGCCCTAACAGAGCCAAACCCTAACAAGGATCATAGCCAAATCGGCACTCGAACGAAAATACAGGGCACACAAATTGCGTCGCAACCCGTCCTATCGAAATCGAACACCAATACGAGAACGGACTCCATTAAGTAGGGTCTGAAACAAAAGCATGGGGTTGCAAAGCCAACGCACCCATGGAGGCGTCACGGCAAGGCGGCGGAAGGCATCTCACGTCGCCGCCGTGCTCCACCAGTTGCGCCTCGACTCCCCGACGGCGACGGCGGCGGCGGAGAGGTCCCGGCCTTCCCCATTAGGGTTGGCGGGCGATGCGGCGCGGAGAAGCGGAGTCGTCCGCCGTTGAGTCCCCTCCCCACTCGCCGGCTCCTCGCTCCATTGATTGGGTCTAGGAGTGGTGAGAGAAGCGACGAAGGCGTCGGCGCGTCGACTCCATCTTCTCCCAGCCCCACGGGGAGGCATCCCTCGGCGGAGAGGCCGCCGCCTTCCACTTGGCGCCCTCGCAAGGCTTCGGAACCTCAAGGAGGGACACGGATTAGGAGGACCACCGCGGTGGCCGCACGGCGAGGCGGACGGAATCAAGCCCTAGCCGCGCCGCGTGGTTCCTCCTCCCGATCACCGCCCGCTCCATTGCTAGGCGAGAGCGAGAGCGAGAGCGGCGCGGCGTTGCGGTGGGGGGATCGAGCCGGCATCCGATTTGGGAGAGGTGCAGGCAACCGCCAGACGGGAGGGACTTGTGTTGGACGGGCCCCGACATGAGTCACGCACATGGGCTTACATGGGCCTTTCTAGGCTGTGAAGCCCGAAGGCCAACCAGGCCCCGGCCTCTCCAATTCTTCTGCATTGGGAAAAAAGTTCTTTTTATCTCTCTGCATTCGGAAATGTCCGCGTTTCCTCGCTAAACAATAAAACTGTTCGTCTGCATTTAGAACGGTCCGCGTTTCCTCCCTAAATAATAAAACTGTTCGTCTGAACTTCTCAAACTCGCGATATACCAGATGGGGGAGACGCAATCTCAAAAACAAGTAGACCGACGATGGGGGCGGACACACATATGAACGGAGATTGCAAGCTTAGCCCTCTGCTGATAGACCGGCAGACCACTTAGGTCAGTTCATAGGAATAGTACCCGGATCATAGAAACTAATTTGAAAAAAGTTCTTTTTACCTTCTTAAATTTTGGAACGAGTCCGCATTTTCTCCATAGACAATGAAACCGTCTGCTTAGATTTTTCGGACTTGTGATACCGGACATATGACCATAACACTTTATGTGTTCGGTATCGCGAGTCCGGAAGTCTAGACGGACGGTTTTATTATCTAAGGAGGAAATTCGGATTCGTCCCAAAGTTGATAAAAGTTTGCTTGCCTACCATAAGCGTGGGCTGAGAAAATATGCTGCCGCCATTAACTGGGAGGCATGATGGCACACATCATCGTGGGACGTGGAGGCTGCTAGTTGCTGATTCTCAATGTCCAGCATTTGACTATTTGGGCTAAACCTAACATACTGCTGCCACCAGCCCAGCAATGGTGATTATTAGAGCCATTGCGCGTTTGTATGCACATGCGTCGTCACCGCACACGACGAAGGCCCCCGGCAGCCTGCGCGGCCAGCCACCGGAAATCTGCACATGCACATTTGAACACGAACTCGGGCACTCGGATGCAGGTGCCAGAAAGACATCCGAGAACGATTAAAACGTACATGCCACTGTTTTCTGTTTGGCTGAAAACAAGGGATGCAAATAACTTTTCTTTAACACAATTTACATGAACCTAGGAGCGGAGCGCTAGCAAATATGCGGAAAAAAATTCTGTGCAACTACTAGTTAGCCGGCCATGTATCCACCATAGGCCGCTAAGAATTAAATTTGACTAATTCAACACCCACTCCATTGGTTGAAATGTTTTTGTTCCTAGTCGAGTTGTTGAAAAGTTCTGCTCCTCTGGCTGAAATGTTCTTTATTTTTATTACCCGAACGATTAAAACGTTGACTTGATCAGTTTCAGACATTTCTTTAATTTGGATTCGATGAGTTGGAACATTGGAAAACAAGCGTACCAGACTACCAGTTGACAATACGGACCAGGCTAGTCTGAGTGTTTGACGGAGCTCTAGCCCTAAGAATTTGTAAACTATCCTAGCTCCATCCTCCATTAATTGATATATTTTTTTTCGAAATCGAGGCGCACCCCATTTCCATCGAATGGAAATACCAGCGTTCTTATAGAAAAGAGGATGTTCGGGAAGGGAGAAAGAAAGAGGGGGTGCATGGAATAATAATCTCTCCGGGATGTTTTAGTTTTTTGTTCTCAAAGCACGCTTTATTTCTGCGCTTCCATATTGTCAAGCACACAGCGGCCAGGCAGAAAATGTAAACCGGAGAACCACCTTCTCCACCCGGTAACCAGGCATACTTAGAGCTGCCTTATCTTTATTTTAGCCTGCTAAACACTTTATATATATACTATGGAAAAGAACAGAACCATGCATGCGCGTCATCTACAGGAAAGCCGACAGCGACGCGGTCAACCAATGTGGATGATCTGCCATGACGATTTTCAACATAAATAAGGGCACGTGGCGACAAATCAACAGTCAAACTGGCAATGACGCTTGCGCCAACGTCATGGACGAGTCGAATGTGCCTCGATTCCTTATAGAGGCTGCCTCAGCCACTAACCGAGACATCACACAACTCACAACGCAGCTTTCATCAGGCAGAAGCCCGCAAAGGTTGTTGGAACACGATCTGTTAGGATGCTCAGAGCAGCGCAGCTCGTTTTCAGGTCACTCTTCAAGCATTTTTCAGTTGTGTTCAGAGCTACTGGATTATTGTAATCTATGATGAATAGCTTTTGGTTATGTTTCTGCTTTGTATCCGTTTCCTTCATGCTAGAACAATCACTTGAGCTTTGCTGATGGCCTTGCTGTGGCTTGTGAATGCAGGAGGGAGACCGGAAGAGCTCCGGGAGCCTTGCATGGCCTCATCGGTAGCTTCTCAACGGAATCGTACAGCCAGAGGTTAGCCGGTAAGGTCGCCGTCATCACCGGCGCGGCCAGCGGCATCGGCAAGGCGACCGCCACCGAGTTCATCCGCAACGGCGCCAAGGTGATACTCACAGACGTGCAGGACGACGTCGGCCGCGCCGTGGCCGCGGGCCTCGGCCCCGACGCGTCCTACGCCCGCTGCGACGTCACCGACGAGGCCCAGATCGCGGCCGCGGTCGACCTCGCCGTGTCGCGCCACGGCCGCCTGGACGTGCTCTACAGCAACGCGGGCGTGGCGGGCGCCGTGGCCCCCGAGCCGCTGGCGTCGCTGGACCTCGCGGACTTCGACCGCGTCATGTCCGCCAACGCAAGGTCGGCGGTGGCCTGCCTCAAGCACGCCGCGCGCGTCATGGTGCCCCGCGGCAGCGGCTGCGTCCTCTGCACGGGGAGCACCACGGGCATGCTCGGTGGCGTCGCGGCGCTGCCTTACAGCCTGTCCAAGGCCACGGTCATGAGCGTGGTGCGCATGGCGGCGGACGAGCTGGCGCGCTCGGGCGTGCGCGTGAATGCCATCTCCCCGCACGCCATCGCGACGCCGCTGCTGGTCCGCTCGCTCGCCAGGCTGCACCCGGGCGTCCCCGACGAGCAGCTGAAGCGGCTGGTGGAGACGGGCATGAGCGAGCTCCGCGGCGCAGTGCTGGAGCTGGAGGACGTGGCGAGGGCGGCCGTGTACCTGGCGTCCGACGAGGCCAAGTTCGTGACCGGGCACAACCTCATCATCGACGGCGGGTTCACGGTCGGGAAGCGGATCGGCGTGCCGGCGGCGAGATGAGATAAGTCAATGTGATCCGTCTATCGGTGAATGGAAAAGCTGGTTGGTTCCATGCGAACGGATGTACCTATCAATGCTGTCGCTATCTATGCGAACTGACTACATACCATCAAATAAGTCAACAATTCACTAGAAATAGTCAAGACTTGGAAACGATCAATGGAGATTTTAGTTGAACAATGGATGAAATTGACTTGTTCCTTGTTGAATGGAGAATCGCCTGTACCTGGTGCATTTGACTAGCATCTCTGCAACCGTTCTACCTCTCGCGTCAGTTAAAATCTTGAAAAGAATTGCACGTCACAACTTTGAGACCCATTCCCAGTTGCAATTGAAGAATGAAAATAAGCCAGGACTGAAGGAAACCAATGCCAATTGCATGCCCCAGTAAATTCAGTTATCAGAGCACACTCATGTCAAGTGAAACAGCCATAGTCTCCACACAACCTAAAGAAACCGAAGAGGTTACAGTACAATAGAGATGTGCAAAATGACACGCAAAAACCAGAAGGTTCCTAATACATCCTGTCAAACTCAAACTACCTGCAAGGAAATGGGGACAGATTTTTGACCGGCTCTGAACTCAAGCAGGCAGAAGCGAATGCGAAAGGGATAATTTGCCTTGACAGATGACGAGCATCACTCTCAACCAGAGCTACATGAAACGAACTGAGCACCAGCCACATCTCTGGCATGCTTTTTACTCCTGCCAAACCTTATCCTAGCAAGTCTGGGGACCAAGTCCTTTCCCAAGAAGGCGAATCAGGTTCATTTGCCAAACCTATGAGGCAGCAACCTGGGTAGCATCGACTTTCTTCGTAACTAGCAGATCAAGAATAGCCAATGGAACCAAAAAATGCACGGAATCTTTGAAGAAGCCAAATACCCTCAGCACTTATCAAATAGATATTACATCGTTCCGTTCCACGCGTGTGCTTGTCCCTTCTCTACCCTACTTAATCTACATTACATGAACAAAACCTTCTTCTACTGTAAGCACAAGAGGAAGCTCTTGATCTGAATCACTACAGTTTATGAACAACACCTCTAAGTTTTGAATCGAGAAGTCATGTAATCATATTGTGCTTCTTCTGTAAGCTTGTAGCTTGTGTTACATACAAAGAAGGGCTACTCCAGCAGCAGATGCATGCCGCTGTGATATGTAACCCCACACGAGGGTATCTCTACCAAAGAATTGTCTATATGTTGCTCCGCCAAACAGCTTTGGATTATAGTGGCTGGAGTTCTTGCTCAGGGGCCACAGCGTCAACAGGTCTGTAGGCAGTTTGACCACTAAATTTCTTTCTCCAAACAAGTACTACTAAAAAGGCTGACAAAGTGAACAAAATAACTAATAAAATCCCAAGTAGTATAGAGACTACATGTTCTTGAAACCACGACCTGCATCAAAAACAAATCAGAAGTTAAATGTAAGTTCTTACTAAAATCCAATTCACAGAAATTACTTAAAGAGAACTATTGATTTACACACTACCATGAAGTTATCTCAATGAACTTTTCTTTTGGTGCTAGAGAGGGATGGGGTGTAAACATAACAGAACATGAGAAATACATGAGACTATGGTGTGCTTCTTTGAGGACTTTTAATCTTTTGAAAGCATATGTATATAGCTGATTCTAGACCAGGGTGAAACTGTGGTTTTATTTTATTTTTTTTCTAGAGCAAACTGAGCAATAGCTCAGTGGTGTGGCTGGTTGCGGTCATGCCCACCGACCAGGGTTCGAACCCTGGTATTGCACCCAAAAAAAACTCACTGTGCTCGCTGGCTTGTGGCTGTGGTGCGTCGCCGGCCCAGGCTACGGTGCAGTGCGCTGGCCTGGGTAACAGTATACGCCGGCCCAAGTTCGGTTTGGCCCATATGGGCATGGGCCAGGGTTCGGGGGGGTTTCTCGGCCGGGGTCATACGGTCCCTTCTTAATTGCAATGCCGTGGGGGCGGTTCTTCCCCCACCGGTCGAGTTTTTTTTTTCTAGAAGATATAATACTTTCCTCTATTTTCTGGAGGAAGATATGCCCCAAACAGAAAATATAGATGCTGTCAGACATGAAACTTATAATAAACATTTCCTCACCTTCTGGTTAAAGGTTGCACATTCCACTCGAGCAACTGATAACTGCCAAGATTTTTAGGCAATTGAACATGATGCTGAGTTAACCGGTAGATGATACCCTGGCATAAATCAACACAACAAATTAATCTGTGAAAAAAAGTGATGCTCAAGTAGTTTTTAGTAGGTTCAAGAGTGGATGCTACCATTGCTGTTGCATTAGACATAGCATTATCAGGTCCTGCTGGGAAAATACCCCATCTGATCAGAGTAGAGTTTCCTTGGCTTGTAACAGTCATAACTCGAACCTGTCAAATTAAGGAGCAACTTCAGCCAAATCACCTGAAACAATCTCCATACAGCTACGAGATTGGCGCAAACTGAAGTAAATGAAATTATGATACCAAGACACTCTTGACAGAAAAAAGAACTGCCCGCATAACTAGCACAACCAAAATAGTCACATACTATACTTCATCCTTACCTGACGGGAGTCAATTTCCAGTTCTTTAGCTATCAGCTCAGCCAGCTCATGGAGATGAGGTTTCAGATTTGGGTAAGTAACATTAATGGACATATCAATAGTTATGAGACCAACATCAAATTCTGCAAGTGTCAATCAGCACAGTAAATCAAGATAGAAATATAGTGCAGTAAGGAAAAATAATGCGTATTGGCACAGTCCATTGCTCCTATCTAAAACAATGATATTGATTTCAAATACGTAAAGTACAATAAAAATAAAGCAAACTATTATTGCAAAAGAAAGTGCAACTACCAAATCTAAGAAAAAATATTATTTATTGCTTTAGCTCACAATAATGCTAGGCATATGAAATGAGAACTCAGAACTAGATTATTAAGCAAGAAAGCAAAGAGTGATGAGTGTGCCAAGCCAAAGATCTAATTAGATAAACAAAAATGAGAAACGTGGATAGAATCCTGGCTCAAAGAACCTTAGGCTTATAGATTGTCTGCTTCATTTCATACAAAAACTAAAGCCCTATCAAGCTCATATTCAGAAGCACGAAACAGCTGGCAACAAAGCAGACAAAAGGAAAATTACGTCAACTAATACTTACAGTTGCACTAATATTCATGTTTCGTTATCCATCATATGATACACTGAATGAATAGGAAAAATAAAATAAGTAGGCACAAACCTGGTAAACCACTAGGGGCAGGAGCAGGTGACATATCTGCTTGTGAACCTGTATCACTTGAAGGTCCTGGTGAAGGAGCACCACCGATATGGAGCCTCTCCCACAATTCCGAACAGTTAGTTTTCCAAAAGCCAATCTTTTCATTGTGACGGTCATAGGTCACAAGTGTATTACGAACTATGATACCTGCCATTAAGCTCACTACTTTAGCTACTTACAATGGCCAAGTATCCAAATGCATAAAAAAATGATGTTGTTGTGATCCTGTAATTTTCATAGATTTATTTACTATGGCATTTGAATGAATCAAGATCTTTATCATTTTAGACAATTGTGATAGCTAAGGGGTGATATACAATACATCAATAAACAAACAGCTAAAATGTATTATGCACGCAACCAAAAGAAATTTTAGAGCTTTTCTTTGCCATTATGGAAGAATAAAGTAGAATTCTATGCCCTACATTGTTTTAGTTTTCAACGTGCAGCTTCCATTACAGAGAAAGTTACATCTGTAGGCACAAGTTTTGTCTGACAACTCCATAAACATATGGCTCCAAGTTTTCTACAATCCTGAACTAATTGCCTGCTTATTTCCTTTTTAACAAAAATATTTGTTTATTCCTTTGATAATGAAGACTAAGCTTGTGCATCTATGCTCAGGTTTTGTGCTAAAACAATCATGCTTTTGTAAGTGCAATGTACACTAATAGATTCAATGATGGCAAATATTGACAATGAAACGCAGATCTCAGATTTTATCATTTTAATTAATCACTCATCTCATGAAAGTTTGAATAGATCAAGTTAATAGTAAATACAAATAGCTCAGGCATAAGGGGGAATATGCTAAACATTTCTTCCCAAGCCAGTCATTTAGTTTTCTAATGAAGTTTTCAGAAAATGCAAGTGTTTAAGCAGGTCAGAGTACAGCTGTACATATATTCACTCAGCCTATGCTACTAATACTTTTTTATGTGAGATAAGATTAGAGAGTGCTGTATAAGGATGGCACATAATATTCGGGCATAATGCTACAGAACAAATCTAGTAAGTTTGTGCACTTTATAAGTCAATACACATAAAGGTCTAAAAAAAGTCAATACACATAAAAAAAAGAGAGCCCAGAGTGTATGGGAAAAGACATTATGGAGTTGTAGAATAGATAAACACTCAAGATGGCCAATAGCCCAGCAAATCTTAAGAGATGTAAAGCAAATGGCAGTAATAAGAAATGTTACAAGATCATAACACAAATTGCTTAACACTCTATGAAAGTTGAGTGTCTAACCTCCTAATAGTGTTGTTGGATCTTTCCCATTTTGGAATACACCCAAACAATAGGCCCCATCAACTTTGGAGTGCTTCATTTCAGAATTGAAGGGAACATGAGTAGAAAGCATTGACAGGCAAATTAAATAAATGCTATCTCAATTCATTTAGATAGATCTAAGTAATTTCTCATACCCGAAATAAATAATTTTCTGGTGTAAGTGAGAGCTTCTGTCCATTTCCAAATACCATGTCAACATATGGAAATACCTCATGTAGTTGTGAGACGTTCCTGCAAGTAAGACAATAAATATATAAGTTATACACAAACAATATGGAGAGTGTTATAAGAACATTGAGAACGAGAAACAAATTCATAACAATGATGTGAAAGTCACCTTCCAGCACCTGCAAAGCAGATATCCTTGTAATTTGGATCAGGGCCACGGATTTTCTTGAGAGAATGGACTTTGCTTGTCACCTATCAATTGAGCACATAAAATCATTCAACATAGTTTTTATCAGCATAAACACCACTTGTTCATTTTAAGTAAAATACACTGGCGGTCCTAGAACTAGTCCTGCAGTGTTCTCTAGGACCCTAAACTCTTAAAGTTCAGATCTGGCTCCTTAAACTTGTTGAGCGTATCATTCAAGGAATCAAGGTCCAAATAAATCTGATCAGCATGAACATGCAGTCCAGAACCAACTGATGGTGGACCACGCAAGCAAGTATATATATGGAGATTTGGACGTCCAGTGGCACAATTAAGAGATTTGGACCTCAAGTGGCACAGTTAACAAGTTCAATGGCTCAGATTTGCATTCCAAGACTTAAGGGACTTAGATGACACAGGGCAAGTTTGACAACTGCTATGTGTTTCTCTTTTCAGAAAAATAAAGTAGGACAAAACAAAATCATTTAGCTTTCATGCGATGCCATGCAAAAACAAACAAAACAAATATATGTAGGACACAGTTTGACGACTGCTATGTGTTTCTCTTTTCAGAAGAATAAAGTAGGACAAAACAAAATCATTTAGCTTTCATGTGATGCCATGCAAAAAAAAACAAATATATGTAGGCGCAGCAGTAACCTTTTAAGTCGTAAAACAGAAGCACATTTGTAAAGCAACAAGCAAGAGAACAAAGAGGGAAAAAGGTGTGCCGGTTAGCTAATGGGCGTTCAAAAGCCGATGGTGCTAAAGTAGCAGTAGAATTTTATTTAGGTGAAGTATAAACTTATTTAGGAGTCAAGAGTCATAAAATTCATTTATGCAAGGTGGAAAAGTTAAAATGATGGCAAGAGTGTCATTTTAGTCCACAAAAACTACTGTTAGCTTCTGAAGCTAGACATGACCTATCTTTTTTACATGGTAAATTGCAAAAGCAGAATCCCAAGCAATATATTGACCAGAAAGGAACAAAGATCCAACAAAGTCAATTCAGTAAAGGAATGGAGGTGGATGGCAAATATCTTACAGCGTCTTTAAAAGCCACAAAAGCTTGCTCTGGCAAATAAGCATATGTGGTTCCACTATCCAAAACAGTCCCATGTTTGCTGTCAAAGACCCTTGGGTCTACCCGCAGTGCCTTTCCACCAACATGTATTTCCTTTAACTCAATGTTGTAATACGGGCTGTTGTCATTTAGAGATAAGCTAGTAAAAATATAACCCACGAAAGGAATAAGGATCCGCTGTCGTATAGAAAACTATATATTACCTGCGGACAGGGTCTGAACGTGAGAAAACCATGTCAGAAGGAGAAGGCATTCCACCAAGTACCATAGCACCACCACCAACATCCATTCCACCATAGCACAAAGAGAACGAATCACTTATAACACCCTTATCAACAAGCTGGTCCATTATGCTAAGTTGACCACGACCCAGCCCCATTATACCATCAGCATGCTGGCTAAACAAATCTCCAGTTTCAGAATTTTCGCAGCCAAAAACAGCACGCTGTGGCTTAAGTTCACTCTCTCTACCAAAAGACACAATGTCCTCACCAAGCACCCCACTGCTGGAGCTCATTTCAGCATACTGCCTCTCGTAAGTGCACTGATTTTTGTCATTGTCACAAGTACAGTCGACATTGCATTTTACTGGTGAATATGTACTGGAGAGATCAGGTTGAAATCTTGGATCCTACATCAACCAAACTTCAGATTATCTTACTGTAGATGAATTAATTTCTACGCAATTAAATATACATACAAGTAGAGACTAGATAATAAAAGCAATCTCCAAGATAAATAGCGGGAGCAACTCAGGTGTTACCGCACTTTAGGGTGCTACCATGCTTAGCAACACATGGCAGCACCCTCAAAAGTGCATAAAAAAATTGATAAAAAATATGAATAGATAGATGTCATCATCAACGATCATGCTCAAATTTTGCATGATGGTAGATGATGACATGATCTATCCACTCATAATTCTTATCGACTTTTGATGCACCTTTAGGGGCGCTACCGTGTGTTGGTAGCATGCTAGCACCAAGGTTCAGGGTATCACAAGCCATCAATTCATTTACAAAGTTGCATCAAGAAGATTTCGGGAAGCTACAGAAGAATAATCTATCATCTGAGTACTAGCAATATTGATAAAGGGAAGTCCAATTTGTTCAAGGATAAGAATGTATTGCCCTCAGGTTTCACTTACGATAATATATCGTGCTGACATGACACACCAATGTAAGGCCCTTGACCAATGTACTGGCTTGCCAACATTATTGCAAGAGGGCAAGTCAAGTATATTTAGTCTTCAGTTTATATTCTCATTTCTCTTTCAAAGATATATGATGATTGACATGATATCAAACATTAATGGGAGGTTTCTAAGATACTCTACAATATAAAACTATCTCGTGGCTAATCATGAAGAAGACGGTGCAAAAGAAGTCTGAACATGTACTAGAAAATATGATGTAAAATATTTTCCTTTGTGCAGAGATGCATTAAACCTATATATTTGATAATGATATGATCTCTCAATTTTCGAAATGGTGAAGCAAGTTAATGGATCTACTAAGTACTAACACATAGGTATGACAAAACCAAACACTTGTTAGCAATATACATGGGACCCACTTGACATGGAGAGAAAGATAAGCAATTGGCTAACAATTGCTAATGACAAAAGCATGGCCAATGGCTGGCAATCCAAGGTTATAAGTTGCGACCAAGATTGACGTGGTGCATGTTGGGAAGTGTGGAATATAGACTATGCATTTCAGGAATTGACCATTAAGAAAAGCATATAAAGTATAGCCTGCAGGTTGAAGCCACATCCTCAGTCCACACTAGTACAATTTATCAACAACTCATGACTAAACGGGAACTCCCTAGTCTACCTGCAAATGAAAAGTGAAAATCTTCATAAAACTAGAGTTCATATATATCGATGCACATCAAGTAGCCTCATAAACCCATATAATTCACATAATAATGAATTAGCTAAGTTCACTAGTTCAGCTTCACAAGTTGGTTTCACAAAGACATGTGTGCTACCATCCTAATCAATAATATCATCACACACAGCTCCAAGCTGATAGCTGAGCACAAAAGCAAAAGAATCCAAACCAACCTGGTGGTTGCCGCACTGCTCGCAGGAGGCGCAGGGCACGTACGTGACGGTGCTCCCGGAGTCAACGATCAGCGCGAACTCCTGCGGGGGCGTCCCGATGTACAGCCTCGTCGTGTAGTACCTGAACCAGAACGACAGCACGCACCGAGCTCCGCGCCTCAGATCCAACATAGCATCCAAAAAAATTGGGTGAAACCAAGAGCATTAAACAAACCGAGCTGTACCGACCCGTTGGTGAGGAGATCGTCGTGGAGGCGCATGCGCGCGTTGGGGTGCGCCCCTTCGTCTAGCCCGCGCCGCAACGAGCCGGCAAGCCGGCTAGCGTTGGGGTAGCAGCGCGTGAGCGGGAGGAACAGCGGCGGCCCCGGCGCGGGCCGATCGGGGGATCCGGCTGCGGCCGCGGACGCGGCGGCCAGGAGGAGGACGGCGGCGAGGGCCTGGAGCGAGCCGGGCCGAGGCCGGCCGCGACTCGCCATGGAGCGGCCTCGTCGCGCCGGGAATGGGGAGGGTGGGAGGGTTGGGGAGGTCGTCGCGCCGAGGGGGCCGAGGCCGGGTCCAGGCGACGACTTGTTAGAAGAAGAAGAGGGAGGCTGGAGGGTAATCCGGTAAATGCACGGCGCCTTCCCGGGGCCGCCCCGTCCGGCACGTCGGATATATTTTGCTTACCGCTGGAGATGGCCGCGTAGATCCACACCACAGCAGCGCGTTCAAGTTTTGGGCCGACAGGTAGGGATCACTGCTCTTAGGGCCCACGTGTCTGAGTCTCCCGCATCGGATGGAATAGGCGGGTAACTGTGTATAATGTCTGGTCTCCTCTTTTTTAGTCGCTGCTGGAGTGAACAGTAGAGATTGGAGTGGAAGGAGCTTGAGCAGTTGAGCTTGAGCACGATCTCACGAATGAAAAATCCTAGAAACGGAGAGCCGGAGCCCGGAGGGCTCTGTGGGTCCACATTGGACGGAGGCTCAACTCCCATCAGGATCAGGTACTGCACACGGTTCAGCGAAATTGTGCGAAAATTTTGTCCAGATCAGGGAAAATTCTCAGTTTTCAGATGGGTCTATTTATTCTTAGGGAGACAAATGTTACCGTATCATGCTTTTCGTGACAAAGAATCGTAGGCATGTCGGATGAGCAAGTGCCAGCCATGTCTGCTGCAATCTGCAAGTTGAGAATATTATTTGTGTAAAGATCGTCAGCTCTGCAAAGCGCTTAGAAAGTTTTGCACTCAACGAACCTTTTGGCTTTTGCAACTAAATCTCAACAGCAGCAAAATGTTATCACAGGAGACTGGGCGACAGAAGATACAAAACACTCGACAAGTCAGGAATACAGCACGAAGCAAAAAAATGAGTGCAGCGTGCAAGGTACATGTAGCAGGGCATGAGTGCCTTAGAATTTGATCCCGCCCCACACAGGCTTTGAGAGAAACTCTACATCAGTTACACCTACAAAACCCACTGCTATGGATGAGGAACAGAATAAGTTACATCCCAGTTTGACGGGGAGTCGGGTTGCCATATCCTGCATCACCAGGAGAGCATTTTGAGAAAAGTCAATCTATGGCTGCTGGGTAGGGCGATAACCAGATCCTAAATAGTTTGTGTAGCTGCTGGAGGCAGACGGCCCTGAAGCACCCGAGTAACCTGCATATCCACTTGCACCTGGCAGCGCTCCTGGGCCACCGTAAGCAACTTTATAGGGACTTGAATTGTATGATGCTGCCACTGACCCTGGGGTGTACTGAAACGGTTTGGGGGCACTGAATGGTTCACCGTAGGAAGAAAATGCCCCCGTGTCATATGCAGTGGCTGGTGGAGTGTAGTGGTACCGGTCAGCAGCTCCATATCTTTCAGGAAGAGGAGCCATTGGTGCGGGAGCACGGGAGGGCATTGGAGCAGGAGCACGCTGCCAGTTACTGACTGGAAATGGAGGTCTGCGAGCAGCTGAACCAACAGGACCAGCTGGTCTCCGAGGAAATGAAGGGCCAGGGCCTCGAGGCTTCTTTGAGTAAGCACGCCCAGCATCAGATGATGGCCTTTTCTCACTCTTAGGCTTCAGCTCAGAGACACGCTTTTGGAGAGGGCCAAGTGAATACTCCTTCTGAAGCTTATACTCTTCAATGCACTTTATTACGGCCCTCAAAGCAAGTAGCTCCTTGGTCTTAGGGTCATCCTGAAAAATGGATTAAGCAAGCTGGACAGTCAGCTAAACAATATAATCTAATAAACAGAAGTAAAACACAGAGGACCAAAAATTGAACATGAAATTATCCAGGCACACAAAACAATATTAAAAAGGACTTATACAAATCAGCACTAATACAGTGGTTGTTATCCCACAATTGATAGGTGGAGCATAATAAGTGCCTACACAATGCATGTGCGGTATCACCATTCACAGACAGAAAGTTCTTGAGGTAAAGTTCTCAAATCTCAGTTTGACAAACTTAACAACAATGACTTCCCAGTTTGAATTGTTTTACCAGCAATAGGAATTGTTTTTACCCAGATTTTTGTTCTCTCGCTATTTGTCAACAGATGCTCTCTTATTCAAATCAGTAACCTAGACAGGATTTCCTTTATTTAACTGGTTCTCTATATTACATGGTGCAAAACCCAAATTATTCAGAAAATCTAAACAAAAGTTGATTAGATCTTATCTCAAATTTTTCAGAACCCTTTAATAAGATGTTCAAGGGGCTCCCAAATCAAAGAAAAACGAAAATAAAGAATTTAATAACCCGAAGATTTTATTTTACAGTATTCAAGAAATGCTGAAAATCTGCATTTAAACCATCCTAAAAGCATTCAACACGGAATCAATTCTGCCAACGAAGCAGATTATGCCTATTCATAAGCATTTGATAGTCTCATCAACTTGAAGGATGATAAAACAAACCTTTGAAGAGGTTGCACTGGCATCCCCATTATTGTCAAATGTATCTTTTAATTCATCTACATATGTCTTTAACAGAGGTGCAGGGGGGAAGGTCTCCAAAAGCCCGAAAGCTTGTATGAAATGAACTGCATCAATTTGCCTGTGCCTGTTAACCAATTCTTCAATGATACCTGCAAAGATACAAAGTCAATAGAACCATCTTAAAACACCGACTTCATGCAGAAAATCAACGCTTTGCACAGAACAGTAATAAAATTTTAGTTCCCTAGATGGTTGTGGGGCTTAGCGATATGAACAACAGCAGCCTAGCAAATTAAGGGATGAGAACACCTTGTGGCATTCTGTGTGGATACCAACCTGGTATTCTCTCATTAAGACCAAGAGAGCGACAGGTCACAGCAGTCTGCTTGCGACGAGAGACAGCAACTACGATCTTGCATAGTTCATCTTCGTCAAGCACCGAATCAACATTAAAAGTTGTAAGAAGCTGCAGGAGTGCCTGTGCTTCCAATGAATAACCATTAGAAGCATCTAGGTCAACCTCAGCTAACTTACTCTTCCACTCTTCGGCAATTGCCTTGGCTTGCTCCTTAATTTCAGAGCTCCAAGGGTCATTGCCACCTTGCTCCTTAGCCCCTAGTGCAGGTGCTATAGCTTCCATTAAAACAATACAGCTCCTGCGCTGGACCTGAAGGGCATTTTGTTTATTCCCAGGCGAATCGGTTTGGTCTGGTGGGAAGAAACCCTCCAGGGAATCAAGCACAAGGCGGGCAGGGTCAGTTGCACATCTTAGTGCAACAGAAAGTTCATCACGAAGGCTAGCAAGTTTTTTACAATTTTCTGAAAGGAATTTCAGAAGGCCTTTGGTGTCCATCTGCTCACATAGTTCCTTCAATACAGGACGAGGCTTAACCTCAACAGGTGAAGCTTCAGATGGGTCGCCTGACCCACTAGCAGGGGTATTTGCCTCTGAAGCATGAGATGCATTGTTGCCATTGGTTGAGGTACTTACCTTTTTGTCTTTGCTTCCATTGGCATCAAGTATCTCAGCAAGCTCCACCTTATATTTTTGGCGCACTTCTACTAGAGAAGAGACAGCAGCATCTCTTAGCTCCTGAAGCTGGTTCAAGGAAGCTCGCTCTTTTGCAGAAACATTAGCCTCTTTCTCGGCAATCAGCCTACCAGCTTCGGTTTTCTTTTCTTCTAATGCCTTCTGCTTCTCTACTAGTTCATCAAACTTGCTTCTGTACGACTTATCAACATTGAGGAAATATTCTTTGATATCAACCCAATTCATGCCATTCTGCAACTGTAGAGATGCTTCAGTGTGGGATTTCAACTTGCCAAATACTTCAGCAAGCTGTTCCAGCATAGACATTGTAGACTCAGAACCACTAGAATTGTTCAAAGTAGCTTCCGTGGCCATTTTGCAACAAAATCAATGATTGCCTGGAGAGACACAAGACAATATATTGTGACTTTGAGAACAGGAAGTGACTGAGAACAAATAAATATTGTTAACACAACATGACAAGCAAAAGGTCAAGTAAAGAGTAAAGAAAACAGGTGGAAAGCTTTAGTACAAATAATGTAACCAGAACATGGAATTTTCATTCTAGCTTTGCTTGCTAATCTGTTGGAGAAAAGCACACAAACTTAACAGTATCCGCAGTCAAATAAAAGGAAATATCCATATTATTAATATATTATACTGGTGTGTGTTTTCCCTCATTTTGACAGCGAAGCATAGAATACCTACCTTACAGGCTGGCATGTGTAATCTAGAAATTCCTCTTTTATATAAAAACAAGGGTGTTATTGGATTGTTAATTTGCCATCCACTGTTAAAAACGAAGGGCATGGCACTGATGCTGATTATTAAAAAAAGGGGGGCCAAACTATGTTCTCTCCTTTCAGCTCAAGTACAATTTCAATTTTTTTCTTGTACCTAATTTTTTCCCCGTGTGGTCAAGCTGATTGTGCAAAGGAACCAGACTGGCTGATCAGGGATTGATTCTGGGTTGGATTGAGTGAAACGTTATAATTATCCTATGCAAAAATAACACAGAAACAACTTTGTAATTAGATTTTGTAGAAGTACTAATAACAGGGAAGTGGCATCTGTTCAGCCAACCCACCATGTAGCCATCACACAAAAATCAGCCTTGAAACTGAATTTCTAAATTTTAAGTATATATTTTGAAACATATGGTTCCATACAGAAAAACTCAAAAATCCAACGCACCCTTCTGTATGACTACAGAATGCACAGCTGTCCCCAACGATTCAACAAAATGTTAAGCACCTAATCAACAGTCCAGTACCAGTAAATGACTAGATCAGTCCATGACTACTCTTTCCCGGATAATATGCAGGAGAGCTGCGCATCAATATATTAAGCAAAAAAAATTAGAGCTTTACAACCACAGCCATAAACCTAGAAAATTAGTATTTCACAAAAGAAGACAACTCGCGACAGCACCTAATGAAATTCATCAGGTATCGGTCCTGTATTGTAAAACAGAGTGGTGAGAAGACAGAGGACATAGCAGGCAGCGCGACCGGGTGCCAGTAGCGTGGGAGGAGAGAGGCATAGAGATAGAGAGGCGGTACTACTGCCCCCCCCGGGGGGGGGGGGGGGGGGGGGCTGTCCGCCTGCCTGCTGCCACGAGCGATGTGGGGGCGAGATGTAGGCGGAGGTACCTGCGCCGCCGCGCCGTAGCCGGAGAAAGGGGGAGGCCGCTGAAGCCCTCGGCCGTCGCGCTCGCTCCGCCCAGCCCTCCGCCACTCGCCGTCGCCCGCGTGCCGCTGCTAGGGTTAGCCGGTACGGAGAGGGCGAGGCTCGACGAGAAGGGACGGCGTTGGTCGGTCGACTGGGGCGGGATCGGGAGTTGGGTGCGAGTTCTGGGCTGCCTGTTGCCCGTTCTTCTTTGCTGCTCAGGAGTCAGGAGGGCCGTACGAGGAGGTCAGTTTTCTTTGCTGTTAAGGCCTAGACGGGCCTACACGTCACCGAAGCCGTCACGGCCCATTTATGCAGCCCATAGAATAAGTAGGCCTCGTTGCAGTGATTTGTTGTAAACGCATGAGAATGGGCCCATTAGAACGCCCATGTCCATCTAGAATTTCATTTCATTCACAAGTGGAGGAGAGAACCGAGTAAACGACGACAAAACACGGGTTGCAACTTGCAAACAAGGCCGGGTCCTTTCAAAAAAGAAAAAACAAGGCCGGGTCCAGCTGGCTTCCACGACGGCAGGACCAGAAATGCCGGAGGCCATTTTTCGATTCACGTGGGAGGGAAACACGGGAGCGTCAGAGCCCGAGACGAGGAAGCAGGCAGCGCTCCAGTCTCCGGCAGACCGGCAGCAGAGCGCGCGCGCAGCGAGGGAGCTCGATCGCCTCGCCCGCCCGGCTCCCGCGCCCTACCCCTGTTCGTGCGTCGGCTCCACCCGCCTGGCTCCGCGGATGAGCACGGTTGACCGGCCGGTGGTACAGCGGCAGCGGCACGTGAGCCTTTTTCGCTCTTCGGGAGCAGCGGCGCCTGCGAGCACGCGCTCCTGCGTCCTGCCGAGCGAGCACACCGGCTCGCCCAAACCGCCCCCCGGCTGCTCAACGGCAAAAGGCCGCGGGTTCCATCGCTTCTGTTGATTGGCCATCGGCTAGCATTAGCACGGTCTTAAAATTCGACCCAATTCCCGGGAGACGATCATGCACGCACTGATGCGCACTGCTGATTGCAAGCGAAGTCACTCACTAGTCACTCGTGCGGCCATGCAAGCGAAGTCAACGCAGGCTCACAGGAGTCGCGGTCAACGGCGAGCACCCTGCATCCACATTCCCCGCGTTTGGCTTTTCTGCGCCGTGAATGGAACCAAAAATCAACGCATGCACCGCTTGTCTGTTTCTCCCACCCCGACATTTCCGCATGCTTCCTGGCCGCGGTAGTAGTACGGTACGGGGTACTCCTCACCACACGACGCAGCTCCGCTCAGATATCGCTTGGCAAGACGACAAGCACGGGACGAGCAGGGTATGGATCAACGGTCAAAGGCGGCAGCGGCGCGGCTGGCACGCGGCCCGCCCGTCGCGGTCGTGCGATGCCCGTCACGAGCCCCGACGATCTCCTGCACAGTGTCCGCAGAGCCCCGGTGCCACTGCCGAACTTGGCCGCGGCCGCACGCAACGAAAACGAAGCACGCTTACCATGCCGGAGCCGAGCAGCAATACAAAACGGCACGGTCCGCGCGACGACGCGCCCTGGGGTGGCGCGGCGGGCGCATGAAAAAGCGGCGCGCGGGACTCCGGCAGGGAGACCCGCACCTGTGTCCCGGCCGGCCGGGCGGGCGGCGATTCCGACGGCCACCGAGTTCCCAGCCGTCGTCTCTCGTCCGCCTCCCCGGACGGGTCGAAAGGCAGCCAGGCAGGCGCGCATTGACCTGCCCGGCCTGCCGCTATCGCGGACGCTGGCCACTCGCAGTCGGACGCGGCCACAGCCCGCGATTCGCGCGTGATCCGCACTGCGCTGCGTTCCGCAGGGTTGACCTGACCCCCCCAAACCTGTGGCTTGCCCGGACCAGAAAAGAAACCGTGGGTGCCCTGCCCCTTTGACAACTTGTGTTGACTGTTGAGGGAGCTGAATGCTTCCATACTTCGCACATCACACTGCAGCTGTGCAGGCAGGCGGCGCGAGGTCCTTCCTTTTTACTGTGCATCTCCCCGCATCGCCCGACGCGTCGTCTGGTGCGCGCGGGGTCAAAAGTCCCGGAGATCTCGTAACAGTGACGGCGACGCGGACCCGTTGATAGGTACGGCACGGCACGCGCCCGAGAGTCAAACGCTCGAGCCGACGGCGTGTCCGGCCGTGGGCACGACACGACAGATATCCTATCCGCCGTCCGAGTCCGAGCTGCTCCTCCTTTGTCGACGAAGCGAAATTGACAAGCAGAAGGTCCGTCCCGTCACGGATCACACAAGCCCAATTGTAAAGACCTCGATCGGACACGTAGGTTCCATTCCGTCACACTCGTTTCGATTTGGTTATTGCTTATCGCTCTTTGCCTTGAGAAAGACTTGTGCGACGCAAAGCATGCACGGATGCACCCAAAGCGAGCGAGAGACGCAGAGGGTACAGCACTGTGCAGTAGTGAGTCAGGGAAAGTGTGCCGGTCCGTCTCTGCAGCGAGCGACGGCCAGACGACCGAGCGGCGTGCCGGATCGTGCACCGGTCCGGCCACCATGATTCGGCACTACGCTCACCTTTGAAAAAACCTTGGCTCTGATTAGTTTAATCACGCGTCAACGTCGCGGAGGAGAGCATACGGCCAGACACTTCGCGTCAGGCTATCAACCACTCGAAAGACTGCAATCAATCGCGCCGCTTCTGAGCTCTGAGCTCTTCGCTCACGGATAAACTCGGCAGATCAGAGGCGGTTGAGCGATGGCAATACCGCACTAGGCAAGCGCTGCCTCAACGCCTGCCTGTGTTTGCGTGATGAGCCAATGATGTGGCAGTTTTACCATGGTGAAGCACTGAAACGGTGAAGCCCTTGGCTGGATCGCGTTGCCTGAAATGGAATGTCTGAATGCTGAAGGGCCATGCGAAGGTGCACGCCAGTGGACAGCAAAGTGGCAAGGCTCTCGGGCTCGTGGACGGTTTTGGTAAATGCCTGGGATGGTTGCAGGCTTGCAGCAAGATCTTGTGCAGAGCTCGTACAGATTTGGAGGAACGTTTAAATTAGTCGCATGCTACGATCGTACGGGCAACAGTGCCACTACTAGAAGAATCCAACTCTTACATGCATCGACTGTTCGCTTCAGCTGGTCAGCTCAGCCAACTCTCATCGTACCCAAGTTACCCTCACGCCACTAACTGACAGTACTCAAAAATTCCAAAATTAACAAATATTTAGGTGCGCCACGGACATTCTACCTCTGCTACCGAGCAATGGCCAGGACATTGGATGCAGCAGATGATTCCAGTCTAATTAAGCGCGCCGGAGAGTCCCAACTCCTCGCCGCCGCCGCCGCCGGCGGCCGGTCTAGTCGTCGTTGCGCTGGCCGGGGGTCCAGTGCGGCAGCGCGGGGCTGAAGTGGCTGGACACGACGCGGGAGTCCAGCAGCTCGATGATGGGCGGGAACGTCACGCACCGGGGCACCTTGTACTGGTTGATGGAGGCGCCGCGGGAGATGGCGTAGTCCATCAGCTCCTCGAAGGTGCCCGGCCGGACCACCCGGATCTCCAGCGGCCCGATGGAGCCGTCCGCCACGCGGCTCTGCCGGTACACCGAGTTCAGCGCCTCCTCCATCTGGAGGCAGCACTGGTCCAGCGTCTCGCGGTCCACCGCCTCGCCGGCGCCGACGCCGTCGGCGGGGGTCTTGGCGAGCAGCTCCCAGTAGATGACGTAGTGGCCGGGGATGCTCTTGGTGTAGGCCTGGCTGGTGTACTCCACCACGGTGGCGCCGTGCGGGCGGAGCAGCGCGGACGCGCGCTCCACGGCGCGCTGCAGCTCCGCCTCGTCCGTCTTGTCGGACTCGATGGACAGCAGAACGTTCTTGCGGCGGACGAACCGGAACTGCGGCGCCGAGTTGTGGAACCCGGTCACCTGGAGGACGTCGCCGACACGGTACCGGTTCAGCCCGGCGTACGTGGTGATCACCAACTCGTACTCCCGCCCGAGCTCCACGCGGGCGAGGTCCACCAGCTGGCTCGCGTCGCCGCCCGACGCCGCGGCGTCCATGGGCAGGAACTCGAAGTAGCACATGTTGGGCATCAGGGTGTAGGACACCTCCGAGGGGTCGCACATGGGCCGGAGGTTCAGGCCGAAGTAGCACTCCGACGACGCGTACATGGTGCACGCCATCGGGAGCCCGCCGCTGTAGTACTTGAGCGTCGGGATGTACTGCGCCATCGCGCCGGTGACGATGACGTCGAGGTACTTGGTGTTGGGCCAAATGCGGGTGATGATGCCCGCCCAGTCGCCGCTGGAGCACTCGGCGCGGATCACCGCGGCGAGCTCGGAGTCAGGGCGGAGGATGTCCGCGACGGCCTCGCGCACCGACGGGTCGGTGACGCGCGGGGTGAGCGCGCCGGTCTCGATGTCGGCGGCGAGCTGCTCCCAGTTGAGCTGCAGGAAACGGATGGCCCTGAGGAGGCCGGACGCGAACACGGCGCCGACGCGCAGCACGTCGTGGCGCTGGACAAGGCCGCACACCATCTGCGCGTACATGCTCTGGAACGCGTCGGCGCAGAGGATGGCCGCCGTGGGGCTCGTGTAGTTGTTGTAGGCGTCGAACGGGCGGTTCTTGAAGTGGTTGCTCTTGTAGTAGCTGGTAAGCACCGGCCGCGCCGCGAGGCCGCCCGGCGTCTTGGTCTCCGACTTGACGAAGAGGAAATGGAGAGCCTTCCCCTTGTCCATGCCGGGCACATACCTGCACGCAATCATTGAACGCCATGGCCGCCATTAATAACTGAACCGCGCACGTGTGTGCTGTCGAGCTAATAACTGCCAGGGCCGGAGAAGAAACCTTACAGGTTCATGACGGGCATCTGGAGGCTGTAGAGGAGCTGGCGGCGGTTGAGCTCGTCCTCGATGGTGGGCATGAGCTTGCGCTCGCCGGCGGACGTGCCGGAGCTGGTGAGGAACTCGGAGACGGGGTGCCCGGACAGGATGGGCGAGCGGTCGCCGTCGGCAATGCGCCGGATGTACGGCTGCAGGTCCTCGTACGTCGCCATCGGCACCTTGGCGCGGAAGGTGGCGCGGTCGGTGGCGCCGGCGAGGCCGCAATTAGTGAGGTACTCGGTGTCGGCGTTGCGGGCGAGGATCTCCGCCAGCACGCGCTCCTGCACCGCGTCCACGTCGGAGGTCATCTCCTCGATGAACCGGAGCTTCTCGGCGTCGCCCTCCTTCACCGGTGCCGGCGCCGGCGAGGCCGGGCTGCGGAGCGCCGCTCCGGTGGTCGTGGACACTTCGGCCATCACCGCCATTGCCTCAACCGAACACTACTTGCTAACGCTAGCTAGCAGCTGCGTGGAACGTGTGGGGGCGTCTCGATGAGGGATGGAGGGGAAGGACAGAAGATGTTTTCTGCTGCTTGGTTGGTTGTGTGCTTGGGTGGGAATGGCTCGGGCATGGCGAGATATTTATAGTGGGAGGCGAGCTGCCGAGCTGGGGCGGGCGAGGGCCGAGGGGCATGGTCACGCGTGGAGCAGTCCGACGGGGGGAGAAGGACACGAGTGACGTCGGGGCTGTCGCTCCATGGAGCGGCAGCGGCGGGCCCCGGTGCCCGTCCTGGGGTGGACAACCGCCCGGCAAGGTGGGCCGCGGCCGGACGGCCACGTCGGAGCGGCCGCCGATGAGGCCACGGAAGCGTGGCCGCTGGGCCCTGGCCGTGTCGACTCGCTCCCTCCATCCAGCTCGCCGCAGTCTCCCCACCGATGCAAATTTCCCTACGACTGGTCGTGGATTTTGGCAATTTGGCGCATGCACAGCCGTGACACACTTGGTGATCGATTAATCGTTCAATGATCCCATCCGTTACGAGTCGTTATCAAGCTAGCGAGCAGAGACGCAAGCCCCCGGATTTGGTGAGAGTGTTGAGCCCGGGAGAGTTGCTGAATCGAACGCGCCATCTTTTCTCAGCTCAGCAGCGAAGTCGCCGAATCGAATGCAAAATCTCCGTTGCCTGCCGGCTCGCTCGAACATGCGGTGTCGTCGAGCGGGCCGAGCCCTTATCCGCGACGACTTTTGCAGGCGCCAGCCTTTGTCGTGCCGCTTTGGGCACGACACGGCGGCGCGGAATTCCGTGCCGTGCTCAGCTCCGCCGATCGCCGAGCTGGGAGGGAGCGCGCGCCAGCAGGAGGCAGCCGCACGCCAAGCCGGCGCGGCTGGTTCGGGAGCCGCGAGGCCCGGCTTCCCCTCCCGGGGGCGCACCGATGGCGACGCCCGGGCGTCACGCCGCGGCGCATGCCCGGCTCCGGCGCGGCCGGGCGGTTACGTTGAGCGCGGGCGCCGCTAGCCTGCCGAGGTGTGGTGCATTCAATGAATCGCCGCGGTTGGGGAGGTTCGCGGGCGGAGACCGGTGGGGCTGGGCATGCGGTCTCGACGAGACGGGCTGGACTCGGTTACGGCTGGCGGCCACGTGAAGGGTAGCCGGCAGCGAGTTGGAACATGCTCGTCGCCGCTCGCCAGGGGGTCCGTTGATCAGGTCCACGGCCAGGGGAGACGATTCCTGCCTGGGTGGACGGCGTGGCAATCACTCGGCTCACGACCTCCCACACAGCGCGCGCCGCGGCCCGCGGCGCTGGGAGCAATAAGATAAGATAGAGGTGGAAATTGTATCCGGGGCTGCGAGCGGGAGCGAGAAGCGTGCGGAGATCCGGCCGGGATACGGTTCGCGTCCGACGAAACTTCGGATCACCGGCCGCGGCCGCGAAATTTTATTGCAGCACGCGGGCGCGGAGGCCGCCGCTGCTGGTGGTCGTCGCCGTCGGCCGGCGTGGCCCGTGCGTGCGCGCGCGCTGGCTGGCCGCGATTGTGCGCGTACGGTGCACCTGTTGCCGCCCATGCATGCGGTTGCCGCCCGTATCGTTGGTTGGTCGGGGGCGGCGGGACTGGCGGCCGTGCCAGCCTTGGGCGGCGGTGGCGAGACGAGGCGGCCGCGTGCGTTGGTTGCGCGGCCGCGTAGTGAGCTAGCACCACCGTTCGAGCGGCCAGGCCACCGCGCGCCGCGGCTTGGCAGGCCGGGTGCGTGCGTGCGTGGCAGTCGGGCAGCCAAGCCAAGGCTTGGGGCCGTCAAAATCCGCACCGGTTGTTCCGACGCGCGGTTAGGAAAAGGAGCGCCGGGGAAGAGTACAGCGAAGCTTCGCTTTTGCGCGACAGGGGGACGTGAAAAAGGCTGGGGGCCGTGGTTTTCCGTCACGTGAACCGGAAGGGAACAAGACACTTGTTCGGGCATCTTGTCCGCAGCGCACGCCCGTGCCGAGAATTTCTAGGGGCGGGCACCCGTACGCGATCGCGGCAGCTGATTTGCCGGTCGTCGCCGTCGTCGATTGCCGGCCGGGGGGTGGCCCTGGCCTCTGTAAAAAGCGCGCGTAACTGTAAAGCCCATGACCTATGCCGTGTCTTGGCATGGTGGTTGGGTGGCGAGCTTACCGGCTACCTTGGACTTCGGTGACTGCCTGCCTGCAAGCGTGTGGAGCACTGGGGTGGTTAATTTTTCCTTTTTACAAGTAGGATCATCTCTGCAAGTAGTAGTATAAAACGAAACGTAATCCTCGCATCAGCAACGAAGCCACGCTTGTAGATGCGATTCGATCCGGCTCGTGTGTTTGGAGCGTATCGCACAAGATGCTTATCGATTGACGTGCGCGAGCTAGGAAATTAGTTGGAAGGAGACAAGAAAGCCGTAGAGAGACAAATATAAGGAACGAATATGAACTCTCAATTTCTTTTCCATTTTTCTATACCAGGAATATTGACTCTCACTGCATAGTATAGGCAAATGTACAGAGTCGTCATGCTCCACTTTCCAATGGAATTTATCTGGTGTCACTATGTACGCATGTCTGCTGGTATATGATCTATCAATCTATCATCAAGATGAAGGTCAGCACCGAAAGCTAGCTGTTTTGTTGGCATGTAAACCGAGTTACTTCCACCACAATTCCTCTCCCAAACGTGCGTCATACAGTGATTGACCGATGAGTGAAGAAGTTTCTGTCCAGCTTCCTTAACTATGTTAGAAAGTCCATAGAGATCGAAAAGAATCAGCTACGACTAGGGGGTAAAGGACCTTAAATTTTAGTATATGTAATTTAAGAGTCAGATTTTAAAACGATCGGACTCTAATTTTATATAATTTTAAGCTAAAAGTATATAAGAGCCAACTTGGATTATGAAGATATCGCTTGGGTTATAATCCTTTACCACGATATTCGAAGGTATAACTATGTTTGTTCATTTTTGAAAGACAAGCCGGCAAGATTTGCCAGATTTCTCATTGATATGGAACATAGATATGTTTGTTGATTCGATCGATCGAACGTTTCAAAAGATCGAGCTCGTATATCCAGCATGACGCGTGTCCGTATACGAGTATACAGTACGATCAGCCGACACGCGCGCGCGTAGAAAAAAAAATATATGCAGCGACAAGCCGACAACAAACGGCTGCTGCGACACTTGAGTACTTACTGTGTACCTCGCAAGAGGAAGCTAAAACAATTATTTAAAAAATCCTACTGTTAATAACATTGCACTTGATCGTCGTCGCTCTTCCAAATTTTTACAGTTAGGAATGGCGGGGTAGCATTCTTCGAATAAAAGCAAATTAGACACCGACCAGCACGTCTCCGTCTTGACTGACCAGCAAGTCTAGCGTCGGGCGGGTAGGCGATTAGCATGTATTGACACGAACAAGGACGGTAAAATCACTTTTTCCGTAATGTGTCGCGTACGGCGGCCGTTCAAAGATGGACAAAAAAAAGTGAAGAAGTCCCCTCCACTTGGGTAGGTTTCAGAATCGTCCAGCGTGTCGTGCAATCCCGCTAGATGGTTTAGCTTACAGTGGGCGTGGGGTACGTCACCGGATTCTGGACGAAGTTGTTTTTTGATCAAATTCATAGGGATTTGATTTGAGTTGGAGGTATTTGGGTTCCAAAATTCCCTCTGGCAAAAATACAACGCATATTTTATTTTGAAAAAAATGAATCTGACCTTATAATTTATAAGCAATATAATAGTTTAAATTATTAACATATTTACTGCATAGAAATCACTCGACAATATTTTGCTGGCGGTTTGAGCGGAAGGAGCTAGTGCTATGTATTTTACCAACTCCAATCCGATTTGGGACGAAAGACCGTGCGTGGTTCGTATCAGCAGCATCGGGTTCCAGTGTGTGAAACGCTCGTTCCATCGGTGTCATGCAGCTAAGAACAACCTGAAGGATGCTTTCGATTAAAGCGAGTGAAAGCTAATTTTTTTTTTTATAGAAAAGGAACTACCTGGGTCGTTTATGGAAGACTATTTGGTCGCTATAAACTAACCATCTTTTTAGTGCATTGCGTCGATCGGATCATCATTTCGCTCGCTTCAAAAAGATTTCATGCATCGTTACAGTCTGAACATCGTGCCATCGGTCAGTCTCGCTTTCGTGGTAAGTGCCATCGAGTAGTAGCAATTATTACACAAAACTTTCTCCTCATGTAAAGATGGCCGATCGAGCCTACCGAAGCTGACAGAATCGGAAGACCAAAACAATATCGACGCACGTCTTCACGAGCGCACCCAACTCTGATGTGTAAACGCACGCGGGCAAAATTAACCCCCCCCCCCCCCCCCCCCGCCCCAAAATTCTCGGAACTAACTTTTACGTCAAGCCTTGCCGATCGCATCGGATAATTCTCGCTGTCAAGCGCGTTCACATTATGTTCGTGCAAGAGCCCATTAGATTATAGCAGGAACTCTAACGCTGCACTACCACCACTGCACTGCATGCTGCGTGATGAATTGATGATCGAGTGGGCCGACCGGAACTGACAGAACGAGGTGCCGGCCGGGCCAGGCCAAAAGAACATGCTGCGTCGCGTCGCGAGTCCCCCCTGTACCGCACTAGATCTCCCTGACTTGACGTGGGTGCCGCTGCCGGCTCGATCGATCGGTTCATGTTCATGCATGGGCACACCGCACACCAAACACACGCAGTAAAATGCACGCGGCGAAAACTCTAGGGGCGACGACGATCATCCCTGGAACCTTCTTCCGACCGCTAGTGAGCTGGTCGACACTACTCGAGCCTCGCCTCGCGACACAACCCTTTCTGACGGCACCTCCATCGTGCGCGACACTGCACAACGACCGCCACGACCGGCGACCGGCCGGCCGGGCAGGACTTGGTGGACGACGGTGAGCCCGGCCGGCCGGATCTTGGATCCCCTTTCTGGATTTGATTGTTGGGTTGGACGCGGACTCATCACTGCCTGTCTACTCTAAGCGCGCCGGCATGGCACAAGCTTAATCAATCGGAGACATGCATTGGCGAGCTCCATTATCTAGCTAGACTAGACAGCGCTCGTAGCTCGTAGCTACTCAGTAGTAGCTAGCCTTTGCAGGAGGGAATCAAAAGGTGTGAGGAAAGAAAGGCGCCATGGTGGAGGAAATCACAAGCGGCGGCAGGTCGACAGTGTGCGTGCATGCATGTATCGATGGCATGTACTGTCTCGTATGCACGCACACGCACGCACGGACGAGTAGGGGGAGAGCAAAAGGGATTGGCGTTGGCGCGACAAGGGCAGCAGACCGGCAGACACGGCACATGCATGCAGGGGGGGGGGGGGCGGTAGCAGGCGGCCTCTCTTTCTGCCATGCCCCAATCGCGCCCATATCGTCCGGTCGATCCGTCGGAGTCGTGTGTTTACCTAACGGACGACGACCCATCATGGCGCCCGAGGACCGCTGGTCCGGTGCCAAGTTGTCCGTCCACTCCAAGTCTCCAAGGGTGATAGCCAGTTAGCCACGGTCTGATGGAGCTGTAGAGAGCACAGAGAGCAGTGCCCGTGCCTAGTGCATGGCTTCTGTGGATGGGCGCGGAGATATCCCTGTGGCGACGTCATGCGATGATATGATGGGCGAGGAAGATGCTGGTTTGACTCGACAGGTATCGCGCCCTTCTGCAGCAAGGTGTTTCTGTAGCGAAACTTGATCAGCAGAGAGGTTAGGGAGACTAAGGTTGTGATTGGTAGGGTGCATTAGGGGCTAGCCAAGCTTGCATGGTGCAGGCCGATTTGTTTGGATGGGGTGATTAGGGCCCTTAGCCAGGCTTATGTGATGCAAAACGTCCGGTACGGCCTGCATTGTGGGAGACGCATTTGAGCTCCGTCTCCGGTTATGCGGGTTGCATTGTGCCCCGCCTGGCCAACCTCAGTCCACCGCGCTCCTGCCTCGCTTGTTCGCCGACACCGCCATCGTCCGCTGCTACTGCATCTTGCGTACCGTCGAAGCCGCCGTCGCACAACAAGTCGACGCCGCCGTCGCGCAGCGCCGGCCGCCCCTCCCCACGGCGAAGCCCGAAGGTGGCGTTGCCCAGTCGAAGCTGGAGGACGGCGCTGCGGGTGGCGCTTGCGCCGCGGCCAGCTTGGGCGGTGCCTCTCCGCGCGTTGTCGCCGTGTCGGTGGCTCGTGTGGCTCCGAGACGCGTACTTATAGGCCATGATGCGGCTAGCAACCTCCCCCGCCACCGGGCACAGCGCCGGCGCGCCCTACTCCGTCCCCCGCGCGCGGACGGCCCGACCATGGCAGCACGGCTGCGTTCCCGGTGCTATGATGGCGAACGACACGAGCTAGCGAAGCCATGAGAAGCAGGAGCTCACTGGAGCTCCGTTTAAGGGATTGGACAACAACGACAAGGGCCGGAGGTGTCCGGCAGCGGTGGCGGGTGGAGCTCGGCTTGGGCGGCAATGGCGCCGCATGATCTGAAATTCATGGCAAGGGAGCGGTTGAGTTAGAGAGGGAATGTGTCGGGGAGAGAGATAGGAAGGTTGCAATGCTATAGGTGCAAGGGATTGGAGAGATGTGGCCGGAGTTGGCCGGATTTTGGCCGGTGGCGGCAGTTCTGCTCGAGCTCGGGATGAACAGAAGGAAAGCTTTGGGAAAGAGAACGGTTATAAGCAGACAACTAAACAATCTAGGTCCAGCTCCACCAATGCAGCCCAACTGCTAATGCAGCCAACCAAACAAGTCTGGCTTAGACTGGTCCTGCATAAGTCAGGCTAGCAAGTAACCAATCACACCCTAAAGCATTTGAGCAAGCACTACGATAAATATATTTTTCTCTTTAATCTAAAACGGTGTACTAATTTGTGTTTTTTTATAGAAAAAATATAGCTAATATTACAGATTCAACATTTCTATAAATCATGATCAACATTTCATATCGACTAGTTCAACATTTGATATGTAAATGCTGAAGTAGTATATTGAAAATGTTGAGTAAGTTCAATCAAAATGTTGAGCTCTTAAAAGTATTAAAATATAGTCATATTGGATCTTATTAAACGGATTCAAAAATGGATTCACGGTTTGAGAGAAAAATGCATTTAAAGTTTGAAATCCAAAAGGAACTTCCACCCACCAAAGCCAACTAGAGAGTGACACCTGTTCAAAAGATTTGCTTAATCAGCTGCCCATTGGACCGTCTCTGCGTCTCATATATGTTTAGAACTAAAATTACAATAGTAATTGTGAGGCAAGAAAAGTCATCTTTATTCATTGATCACTGTTATTTATACATGTATGAAGGGGTGGAAGGGTGGAGGAGATGTCTGTTCAATGAAGATCGTGACCATTGATTAGGCAACCGCCGTAATCAACGTTTGTGATTCTCTCCTATTCTACTCCTAATGATCAACTGATCATATGCTGTAACACTCCCCTTTGAGCAGTTGTCCATCATGTATAATCTTTTAGAGATCCTGTGAAATAAAGGCTTGCAATAATATATATATATACTGCATAAAACTCTAGAAAAATCCAGTGGGAAAATTTGGAGAAAATGAACAGTATATATTCTTGGTATCTCTATCGAAAAACCCGGAGGGAAAACAAGAGATAGACATTTACTTGCGTTGACATTGCCTCATTAAAAACCTAATATGAGAAAACTTATGTAGCAAACTCATATAAGAAAAGAGTACAATGTGATGTGTAAGAATAGTTAAATCAAAGAGATGCTCCCCCTGATGCAAGCAAATCTCTAAGTCGGCGCATACCAATGCCCTTAACACATTTGTTAAATGTAGAATAAGGTAGCGACTTAGTGAATAAGTCTGCGAGGTTATCACAAGACTTAGCTTGCATGACATTTATCTCACCACTTAGTTGGAGTTGGTGAGGGTAAAATAGCTTAGGAGAGATATGCTTCGTAGCATCACTCTTGATATAACCTTGTTGCATCTGTGCAACACAAGCTGTATTATCTTCGTAGATAATGGTGGGTAACTCAATGGGTTGAATTCCACAAGATGATTGAATATGATTAATCACCCTTCTTAGCCATACACATTCACGTGAGGCTTCATATAGTGCAATGATCTCTGAGTGATTTGTGGACGTTGCTACCAGAGTCTGTTTAGAGGACTTCCATGACATAGCAGTTCCACCGTGTAGAAATACATATCCTGTTTGTGATCTTGCATTATGAGGATCTGAAAGATATCCTGCATCTGTATATCCCACGAGGCTAGGATCCTGATTTCTTTCATAAAATAGACCAAGATCTGCCGTGCCTTGGAGATATCGGAGAATATTCTTAATCCCATTCCAATGGCGTTTAGTAGGAGCGGCACTGTGTCTAGCAAGTAGATTTACTGCAAATGCAATATCGGGTCTGGTATTGTTTGCTAGATATATAAGTGCTCCAATTGCATTGAGGTATGGGTATTCAGGACCTAAAACCTCTTCTCCATCTTCACGTGGTCGGAAAGGATCTTTATCCTTCTCAAGGGACCGAACGATCATTGGAGTTTTTGACAGATATGCATTGACCATATTGAATTTACTCAATACTTTCTGGACATATGTAGATTGGTGAACGAGAATTCCCGTTGGAAGGTGCTCAAGTTGCAAGCCCAAGCAAAATTTGGTTTTACCCAAATCCTTCATTTCAAATTCTGTTTTTAGAAGATTACATGCTTCATCAATATCACATTTATGACCAATAATATTTAAATCATCTACATAAACTGATATAATACAGAAGCCTGTAGAAGATTTCCTAATGAATACACACGGGCAATCATCACTGTTAGAATAACCCTTATCCATAAGGAATTCTTTAAGTCGGTTGTACCACATTCTCCCAGACTGTTTTAAGCCGTAGAGAGATTTGTTGAGTTTAACACAAAACAAGTTATGGTTTTTGCCATTATTCGGTACAGATATTCCATTAGGAACTTTCATGTAGATGTCCGAATCTAGTGACCCATAAAGATATGCGGTCACGACGTCCATCAATTGCAAAAATAGACGCTTTTGTACTGCCAATGATATTAAATATCGGAAAGTTATTCCATTCATAACGGGAGAGTATGTCTCATTGTAATCAATGCCGGATCTTTGAGTAAATCCTTGCGCAACTAATCTCGCTTTATACCTCACAACCTCGTTATTTTCATTTCGTTTCCGAGTGAAAACCCATTTGAATCCAACAGGATGAACTTTATGAGGTATAGGTATCACTGAGGTGAATACCTGTCTTTTCGCTAGTGAGGATAATTCGGAGTCAATTGCTTCCTTCCATTTGTTCCAGTCCGAGCGTTGTTGACACTCTACCATGGATTTAGGATCTGGATCAGATAGGAGGTTATTGGCTATGATCGATGAGAAACATGCGTTGACGACCGTATTCTTACGATCATACAGTTCTCCAGAACTAGTATAATTAATGGAAATTTCTTGTACCCCGTGTAATTCTTCTTGATTCATAGGAAGAATGGGTTCAGGGTGTTCCGATGTGCCAGCAACATCTGAATCGTGCACTATAGTGCTGGTTTGTGGATGTACTGTATCCACTCGGTGTCCATCAACCGGAAGTTGACTTTCGTTTACTGATTTAGAGGATCGTGTGTTCCTCCCTTTCCTTTGTCGCTTATTAGAAGCATTATCCCGCTTAGCAGCCCTCCCCCTAATCGGTTGAGAAGGGGGTGGAATGGTTTTTCGAGGTACCTCCACTCGGCTGGGCGCATTGACAGCAGGATTCAAGGATTTTGTGACACCATTATAGTCAGTAAACGCATCAGGCAGATTGTTAGCAAAGTGTTGCAGTTCTATAATTTTCTGAACTTGAAGTTCAGTTTCTTGAGTACGAGGGTCTAAGTATAGGATGGATTTGTCATCCCAATTGATTTCCTGGCATTCGTTAGGATACTTAAATTCTCCCCCTAATGCTGGGAAATGGTCTTCATTAAAGATGCAATCAGCGAACCGGGCTGTGAATAAATCACTGGTTAGGGGCTCTAGGTATTTGATTATCGATGGGGATTGGTATCCCACATAGATACCCAATTTCCTATGAGGTCCCATAGCTGTTCGTTGAGGCGGTGAAACAGGGGTATACACCGCACATCCAAATTTCCGAAGATGGGAAATACTTGGGGGGTTTCCTCGCACTAGGTGCAACGGTGAAGTGCTATGATATGCAGTTGGGCGAAGTTGAATGAGATCAGCAGCATGTAAAACTGCGTGACCCCAACAAGAAGTAGGTAAATTGCATTCATGAAGTAAAGGTCTTGCAATGAGTTTAATTCTCTTAATAAGAGATTCAGCTAAACCATTTTGAGTATGTACATAAGGTACTGAATGTTCAACGTGTATTCCTTGGGCCATACAATAATCATTGAATGCTCGAGAAGCAAATTCAGCCGCATTATCCAGGCGGATCTTCTGGATTTGATGTTCAGGATAAGATGCTTTCAATCGAATGACTTGCGTCATGATTTTAGCGAAGGCATGGTTGCGTGTGGATAAGAGACACACATGTGACCATCGTGTAGATGCGTCAATCAAAACCATGAAATATCTGAATGGTCCAGACAATGGTTGTATGGGGCCACAAATGTCGCCTTGAATGCGTTCAAGGAACTTAAGTGGCTCAGCATGAATCTTAAGCGGAGATGGTTTTAAGATTAGCTTTCCCGTTGCACAAGATGTACATATAAAATCAGAAAGTTTAGGAAATTTAGCAGACTTTAAATCATGACCAATGCAATTACCTGTGATTTTCCGCATCATTCCTATTCCAGGATGGCCAAGGCGTGCATGCCAAGTCTTGAATGCGTCAACATTCTGAAAAATCACCTTGTACGTAACATGAGGTACAGGTTTTATGTATGTGTAGTACAATCCAGATGGAAGCGAAAGTATTCTTTCCAGAATGTTAGAGCCATATTCAAAAGGTTTGGTAATGAGAAGAAATTCGTCATTATTTTCTGTATGTGTAGAAATATGTAAACCACATTTCCGAATATCTCGGAAACTCAATAAGGTACGAGTTGAATCGGGATACAATAAAGTATCCTCAATTGTAACTTGTGTACCCATAGGGAGCGTAATAGTGGCTCGTCCAGAACCAACTATTGTTGCATCGCGTCCAGCGATTGTCAAAACATTTCCTGTTCTCTTAGTGAGAGTTTGGAAATACTTTGTTTCCCTAAGAATAGAGTTAATGGTACAACTATCTACTAGGCACAATTCTTCCTCCATCGGATTGACTCCCGCAAATCTAGATAATTAAAGAATTATAAGAACTCAATTAATTATACATAGAATTACATACATAATAATACGATAGAATATGAAGTGTACACACACTTATAGTCGATGTCTCGAGACTTATTACAATACATATGTCCCATACACACACAGGGACAATAGAGAGCTGATTTCTTATGGATCCTAGTTGAGGTCTCCAAAGACGTCATCCAAACTATAGTCGACGATGACGTTGTCTATGTCCATAGGCTCAGTGTAGGTCAGGAGTGGAAGGTTGGAAGTGCATGGTTCCTTTTGGCTCATGCTTGGACTTCCAATATCAGCCTTCAAGTTGGATGGAGTGGCGAAGTGAGCTTTGTATTCCTGTCCTTCTGCAGCCTTGCCTTTGAGAGCTTGCTGGTACAGAGCCACTAAGTGGCAAGGAGTGCGACACTTGTTAGTGGGATGGTTGTAGCATCCACACTTCTTACACTTCTCATCCTTGGAAGTAGTAGTGTCTTTCCTCGGAGCCTTTGTGTTTTTCTTACCCTTACGCTTGTTGCGTCTGCGCTTCTTTGAATTATCAGAAAATTTGGAATGGTTTTTGAAGCCATTCCCTTTCTTCTCATCTTTCATAGCATGATGTATTTCAGGCATAGGGGCAGCCCCAACACGATGTTGCTTATGATTTTTCATCGTAAGCTCATCGTGCTTTTCTGCCTGAAGCAGATCATGTATGAGTTCAGAGTAAGTCTGATAATTGCGAGCACGGTATTGATGTTGCAAGACCCTATCAGATGGGGGCATAGTTTGGAGTGTCTTTTCAATCTTATCCGCATATGAAGGTTCCTTGCCACAAAAACGCAAACGAGCACAGATTTTATGAATAGCATGGTTGTAATCACCTATGGACTTGTAGTCCTGGAGACGAATATGAGTCCAGTCATGATTCGCCTCAGGTAAGATTACAGCCTTCTGTTGCTTGTACCTGTCTTTAAGGGATAACCATAGTACATTTGGCTCTTCTTCCATCACATATTCTGCTTTCAGATCAGGATGGAGGTGATGCCTGAGAATGTACAATGCGTTGTACTTGTAGGCATCATGCAGTGGCTCAGTCCTCTCTGCAGGAGGTAGCAATGCACTCAGAATGTTCTTTGAGGCAAGGCTGATCTTGATATCCAGCGCCCAAGTAGGATAGTTATGTCCATCGAGAGCGAGTTCTTCAAACTCTTTGGCCATTGATCCTACACAAGCAACCAGAGATTTTCTGTTTAGGAAATCATCATGGGTGTGTTGTAATATGTGTAGTAGCACAACATATTGTATGCTTGCTCGTATTGAGTTGTAAGAAATAACCCAATTGAGATGAATAATATGCCATTTTGCATGAAATAACGATAATTTAAAATCTCAATTGCAAATAATGCAAGAGGTCAAAAATCGTTATGGCAAGGTTAATGATGCAGCTTATATAGTATTCAGAAAAATTAAGAACACATGGTAACTTAATTTTATGAATAATGTGGCATCAATTGTGTAAGGACTAAATAAATTTATATTCTTGCTCGTATTAAATCACTTGGATTTAATTAAGATGAATTAAATTTGTGAATATACATTTGAAGGAATGCAAAGAAACATATGTCAATATATGGAATATTGTAGAAAATATTCATTGACATATTTTCCAAGTTATAAAACCTTAGAAAATTCCTAACACAATATGCTACTTGAAAAGTCATAAGCTGAGGGTTAAAATTAACATTTAAATCCCTAAACATCATCAACTCTAATTGCTGGAAATTAGAAAAATTAAATAACAAATGTAGCTAGGTTCTGCTATGCAGCCCATGCGCGAATGTCGGCCCAGCACGCGCGGCGGCCCAACGCCTCGTAGCGTACGGCGGGCGGGCGGCCTGACCGGCGCGCGCGGCCGGCGCGGCCAGCGCGGCGAGCGGCGGCCCGCAGGCGCGCGCGGCCGGCGCGGTCCAGCGCGGCCAGCGGCGGCCCGCAGGCACGCGCAGCCAGCGCGGCCCAGCGCGGCCAGCGGCGGTGGCCCATGCGGTGAAAACCGCCGTATAAGAGCCGAGCAGTTAGGGTTGGGAACCCTAACCGCCCATTCCGTCCACCACCAGCCGCCGTACCAGTTGCGGCGTGTGCTGCCGCGCCGCCGGGCATTTGCCGCCGCGCCGGCCGGGGGCCGCGCCGCGCGGGGCCATGCCGCGCAGGGCCGCGCCATGCAGGGCCGCGCCGCGCAGGGGGGGCCGCGTGCAGCGCCGTCGCGCCGTGCGGGGCCGCGCCGCCCGGGGAGGGTCAGAGGCGGCGACGAGGGGGTGAGCGCGAGCGCTCGCGACCGGCATCCACCTCGGGTGGATGTGCTGTCTTGGCCCACGAGCCCGTCTGGCGAGGACGGGGGAAAGATGGTGTGCCAAGCGGCGGACCATGCGGTTGCCGCTTGGGCTGAGCAAAGGCGGCGGAGATGCGGTGCCTGAGGGCCCGGCTTCGTCGGAAAGGCGTGTCGAGGGTGGCTGCGGGTCCGCGTCGCCGATGGTGGCCAATCCGGTAGCAGGTGGCGGCGGTTCCGATGGAGGAGCCGCGTTCCGGGCCGGGCACGGCCCCCATCCATGGAGAGGACAGAAGCGGAGTGGGCAGAGCAGTTGCGGCGTCTCCGAAGCCCGTAACCGCTCGGCCACCCGCTCCGGCGACGGTGAAGGCGGGCCAGCCCACCCATCCCCGCGGGTCGGCGGAGGCCGGTGTTGTGGCGCCGGTGCAGGTGGTGTAGGGCCCGGGTCCGCCAACGCCTGTGGAGAAGCCGCCGGTGGTGCGGCGCTAGGGCCCGCACCCGGGTCGCCGCCTGTCCGCCGGAGTTGCTCTGGGTCAAGAGTGACCCGAGCATCGCTTCGTCGAAGCCTGTGGGCAAGACGACGACGGCGGGCAGTGCGAGCGCGTAGCAGGCGGCGGCCGGGGTTTTCAACACCACGCCGGTGATGATGGCCGTCGTTCATGAAGCGAAGGATGAATGTGAGAAGAACAAGGGAGAGTTCTCTGTACATTATGACTTACAGATGAAACTCTCTTCTTTTCTTGTGGCTCCGTGGAGAACAAGTGCTGATAACGTGTTTAGAACTAAAATTATAATAGTAATTGTGAGGCAAGAAAAGTCATCTTTATTCATTGATCACTGTTATTTATACATGTATGAAGGGGTGGAGGGGTGGAGGAGATGTCTGTTCAATGAAGATCGTGACCATTGATTAGGCAACCGCCGTAATCAACGTATGTGATTCTCTCCTATTTTACTCCTAATGATCAACTGATCATATACTGTAACAATATATGCTGCCAAACAGTAACTAAATCTAAAAGTGGAAAAAGACTGTACGAATCTCGAATATTTGGAAGATATGCAATATTTTTTCTTCCGGAAGATAGATAGGGTTCCCGGTGGCAGAATGCTCGCGCGCGGCCGGGAGGATTTGGATGGCAGGGCCCACGGCCCACATAGCACGAGCCAGACAGTGCAGCCCAAAGAAGTCATGGCCCATGACCAATGAGGAGAAAGCATGTGTGGTGTGGGTGGGTCTGGTTCTGGGGCGGGCGCGCTGGGTACAGAGGTGGCCCGCCTTCGCAGTTCCCAGCGCAGCCCACGGACCGACACGTAGGATCATCAGTTTCTGTCCGGAATCGTCATCCACCCAGCAATTTCAGTACGGGATACACACACACATCAGGATCATACACACACAGCCGGGCAGGATAGTACAGGGCTCTCCAGCAAGTACTTCGAGTTTCGAGGGGCGGCTCCAAGGCATATAGCGATAGCATAATATGCAGCTCCTGATTATAGATTGTGACCGCAAATCCGAATGGAAATCATGGAAGATGGAACTGCTTGGAGCACCACACGGATCCCAGTCCCAGTATCCCATTCTTTCTGGCTTCACGCGCGCACCAGAATCAGTGCCCTGCCAAAGATGTCGCCCACCCAAGACGACGCGCCAAAGAGCACATGGAATGGAATGGAACAAAATCCCCCGCCCAGTTGTGTTCACCACTGACGATCGATCAATCAACCTCGCCTCAACACTGCGTAACTGTAACATGAAGGAAGGAAGACAAGAAGTGAAAGCTGCTTAATCTTATGATGGCAATCAATAAAGCGACATGGCAGGCGTCACCTGCCTACAGCGAACGCCGATAGACCAAGGCCTGGGCCTGGGCCTGCTCTGCTCTGCTCGCCCGCCGCCACCTCCGGATCAAGCCGCCGCCCGGAGTCACCATTCCACTAACACCATATCAGCATCAGGATTTTTTCCTCCTTCTCTGACTAGTCCAAAAGAGAGCAGCAGGTGTCTATTTCCCGTAGGGTTCCCCGTCATCAGAATACAGTTCCGGCTGTCTCGCCCCCTCCCCCAAATCGAGCCGCATATACCACCAGGGCAGGTAAGAGCAGACACCCATATGGCTGCACAGGGAAAAAGCACAATCATTTGCGCTGTGAGTGCATCATCCACTCGCTTCTCAGCGGAAAGCTTCTGTTCTTTAGCCCGGAGATTGTCTTATGCTAATGGCGTGTAGGCTTTGGCTAGCGGGAGAAGTGGTAGCTGCACTCACCTGAAGTCATTTGAAAGCCACCGATGTGGTGATGTAGCTTGAGGAGGCTGAGCTAGGCTTTAGTGTTGAATAATGCCATTGCCAAGCGTCCGTGCCTGACCCAGAAGAGACAGAAAGAGAGTGTTAAGGATAAGCTCAAAGATGAGTAGCGAAGCACTGATAGGTCATAGCACGTCTCAGTAAAGCATGCTATTTGTCAGCTAAACAAAGGACCCTGGAAAGAACTGGTTTTAGTCCACCTAGACTTTGGTATTGGCAGAAGATGAAGAAAACTTTGCCATTCCAAGGAATATAAGTCACTTGCAGGTCATGTTTTTTTGGTAATTTTTGCTTGCAGTTAGAGCTTAGAAGATTTCCTCACACAAAAAAGGGAACCTGGAAGACTTCTTTTTCAGCATATATTCCCATAGTTCTCTAGACAAGGACAATTCAAAGTGCAAGCATCCTCACACGACAGGCACACAAAATAGGAAAACTAACCAATCGTGGCCCTGTATGGGGTTACAGGACTGTACCTGATAGAAATGTATAACGCTGCTATCCAAAGCAGGTGCAGATCTGATCAGGAATGAGCTGGACAAGAAACTGAAGTTTGTTGTAGCCTGTCACTATACATGACAGGCATATCATCTTGCGGAAATTACAAGAACCAACATGTTTGCCACTACTGCAAACGAGCATATCCTGGTCCACTTAAAAGTACCGATAACTTGCCTTTTTCGTTGAATTATTGCCACCCGCAGACCTCGGCTTCTTTTTATAGCAAAGCAGAGTGAACCACGATAGCACAAACCTTGAGCAACCCTCTCCTCTGCTACTTCCAACAAAGGGAGGAATGGAGAGAGTACCAGGGGTGGGAGAGCAGAAGTCAGCAAAAAAAGTTGATGAAGCTGGCCAAGACGATGATAATACCTCAGTACCCTGGCTGAAGTTGGGTCTTGATGCGCCAAAAAGTGAAGAAGCTAAGCCTCCGGAGGCCAAATCGGTGGCCACTCCACATAGGACTTTCTCCTGCAACTACTGCATGAGAAAGTTCTTCAGCTCGCAGGCCCTTGGTGGACACCAGAATGCACACAAGAGGGAGAGGTGTGCAGCAAGGAAGTCACACAGGTTTCAAATGATGATGGGCCTCCCTCCAGCCGCTTCCATTCTCCAACCTTTGAGAGTGAACTCCCACTCCACAGTTCTGAAGGAGCATGGTGATAGAGCTGCTGTTGTCGTAGCAAGATTTGATGGAGGCCAGATGAGTGCCTGGATGCCTTTTGCAGTGGAAGAAGCTGGAGGGTTGGTATGGCCAGGGAGCTTCACAGCAAGTTCACCGGAGTCCAAGAAGCAAACAGAGAAAAATCTTGATCTGACCTTGCGCTTGTAAATTTGCAATTCACAGATAGGCCATTATATATAAGCATTTCTGAGAAGTGTAATCTTTTTTAACAATTTCTGTTGGGTGAACAAGTATAAAGTGCACGGTGAGAATGAAAATTTTAAACCTGCCCCTGTGCACATCCAGCAACTGCACTTTTATCTGCTCTGTTGTTTCTTGCATCATGCCATCCCATAGGCCATATGAACCTGGTTATATTGGATCAGTTTCAACCAATCTGCAACTGCATACTTAAAACTGGTTAAAGATATAATCAACTCAGTCAAGCCCAAGTCACATGCAATTGGTGATAGTATGCCAGGCAAATGTGCAATTGGTGGCTATGAAGTAAACTAGTGTACAATTGATATCTGTCTTGGCCTGACAGAACACAGTTTCTTCGAGAAGCTGCAATGGATAACAACAATGTGTTGGGATGACTTATGATGGGTGTTTTGTGGAGCATATTTACTTACGGAATGTAAATGATGAAGATAAGTTGTGGAGGGCCAAGTGATGAAGTAGCGACCTATGGAGCCATTATGGATTTTTATCATGATAAATTGATCTTTCTGTAGAGAAACAGACCAAACCAAAAGGTAAGGCATGTACCTTAGCTTGCACTCTGCATCTTTGTGGTAATTAGATTCCTGTTATGAGTCCAGTTCACATTCATACATTTGTTTCATTGGTAAACACTGTTATAAGAGATAAACCATCTGCAAGAAATTTGTCTCTTTAGCAATAACAAATATTTATATGCTGGAAAATCTTAGCTGTCATGATTGTTTGAGACTTCAAGCCTATCATGCAATACTAGTTGGCTTTATCATATTAGTCTTGTAAATATCTAACAAAGCAGCTAGCACCTACAAATACATATACTGTAGTCAATTGACATGACATAAATTGTATCATCAAAGTGCAGGTATCAATGAATCCATCAAAGTAATGTGAAAGAATATGAAAAAGAGTGATAACACCTTGACATATCAACGAAGTATACATGGAAAGAACAAGATTACATTCTCTTTTCAGTAGAAAAGGAAGTGCAAGCATAAGAATTCTCTAGTGAAAGCATAAGAACAAGGTGAACTAAGGGTAAATATGTGATAAGTGATGCCATGAGAAATATTTGGCAAGTCACCAGGTTGTATCATGAGTAAACTAACTGCAATAAGAGAAAAACAAAACAAACAATTGAATTGCAATATTTTCACTGCAGTCCTTCCAGTGGTTACAACACATGTAAAAAAAAATCAGGTAAGACATTGCGAGTGGGAACAGAAACAAATTTCATGGAAGCAAGTTACATTCCTCTGGGAAGCATCCCCTGGTTGTATATGACTTTAAATTTTACTAAGAGGTGTAGTTCGAACAAATAAAAAAAAAAAGCTGATCACAGTGTTCTGAGCTTATGCAATTCAGTATATTCTTCTATCATAGAAAAACCTCAAATCTGTTTGAAATAACCATCAAGATTAACACTGTAAATTGTTGTAAATGCAGTACTTGGCAATTGGAACTATCTTCAACATATTAAATTATGAGGAAACTCAGGATTTCAATTCTCAAGACACTAAACCAAAGGTATTCACTATTTCCAATGCTTTAGTTGTCATTCTGATGCTCTCTTGTAGAATTCAATTAACCATAATTTACTGTGAAATATATTTACTCACGAAGAGGCATATGTGCCAACATCTTTAAGTTGGATAAATCTTGGATGTTTCCCACACTTCACAGTGGGAAATAGTATCTTCTTTCCACTGTTACTCAAGCATTGCTACAGCAAGGCATCATAGAAACGAAGGAAAGAACAATATATTGTCAAAAGAAGATAATACATAAAAGGAACACATGAAGCTAACTCAATAGCGAATGAACACTGAACACATTATATTCATCTAAATTCATCAATTAGTTCACATGAATATGCATACATCAGGCCACATTCTTATAAGCTAATTGTTCAATATAAACAAAAAGGATGATGATGCAATGCTGACTCCATCCAGTTTTCTGGCATGCCATCTTCCTATTGTATTCTGTATGCATAAATACTTTGCATCGGTGTTACTGGGCGAGAAGAAGAAAGTAAGAAACAATTCATAAGTGTTATGTGCATTATGAAGAATCCAAAGTTTCACACCATCAGAGCTTTGCAAGCATATGTGCAAGCTCCTCATCCGTTACTTCCATCTCCTGGTGTTCGCCCACAGCCTCTGCAAGCCGCGCCGCTAACTGGTGCTTACACTGCAAAGAGCAAAAAAATATCCCAAAATTCAGCTACTATTTCAGTAGACACGAGCTAACAACTGACGAATGCTAATCCATCAAATCATTCCGTGGTTTGCACAACTTTTTGTTGTTCACGAGGCAGTAGCTGCAGAAAGGGCACTTACGCAGAGCTGCTCACCGCGCCCTACAATGTCGTAGAAGAAGGAGTAGCAGGTGCAGAGGTGCTCCGGGAAGCAGAGGTATTCCTCCTTCCTTTTCGACTCCCCCATCACCTGCAACCCAAACACAAGGCACGGGCGCACGGGGTCAACTAGCTGCCGTTAGTCGGGTTGGTCTGGGCGAATCAAAAGACGCAGAGCCACCGACCAGGAAGAGCGAGCGGCCGCTGGGCGCACCAGTGACGCGGCGGACGCCGCGCTCGTCGACAATCTTGCAGGCGCGAAGCATGTTCTTGCCGAACAGCGTCTCGAGGCTGCGCAGAGCGCGAGCACGTCAAGGATCCGAGTGAAGCATGCGCGGGACCGCGGGTACAACACCGCGCGGGGACGGGTGGCGGCGGGCGGTTTGGCATCACTTACATGGAAAGGTGCTCGTCGGATGCGCGGCCCGCGGACTTGATCTCCGCCCAGACGGCGTCGGCGACGGCGAGGGGGAGGCTGGTGGTGGCGGACATTGGACGGCGGCGAATCGGCGACGACTGCTGCTGGTTAACAGCAAGTGGGGGTTGTGGCTGCGTTGCGCGTGCGAGCTGTTCGACGTTTTGACGCAAACGAGACTGGAGGAGGAACCGGGGCTTGGTAGTGAGGCTGACAAGTGGGTCCGCGGCCCCGTTTGCCATTTCCCCACCTTTTTGGCGCGACAAACCGTATTAAATTGGGTTAATCGGATCCATACCATTATAATTATCCGAGTTCATTCATCTGCTATTATAATTTATCATATTAAAACTCTGCTAATAAATTTTTCAGCTCTTCGAAATATATCACTACTTACCCCTTCGATGTGTTTATGGACTAAATTATCCCCAGCCTTCTTGCTCCTCTCATCCCCTCTCTCCTTCCTTTCTCTGTCAATGCCCCGCGCCGCCGCCCCTGCTCCATGCACACACTGCTGCTCCCCTCCTCTGCCACGCCAGCTGCGCCGGTATCGCCATCGCCCCTGCTCTCCTTCTCTGTCGCTACCGAATCCCCTCCTCCCCTCCCCTCCTCTATTGTTACCGACTCCTCTCCACCTCTCCTTCCCTTTCATATCGCCGACGACTCCTCCCCTCCCCTCTCTTCCTTTCCGCGGTGCCACCTCCCCACCTCTCTGCAGCATGGCGCGCGGGGTGGCAGTGCAGGCCTCGCGAGCACGCGCGGAGTAGGCAAGGGTCTCGCATGGGGCACGGAGGCGCGAGCCTCGCGGGCGGCGCGGCCACACGAGCGTGGGTCGCGCGTGGCACGGCAGCGTGGGCGTGGTGCAGGGGCGCCGTGCGCGACGGCGGCGTGAGCGTGGAGCAGAGGAGGCAGCGTGGGGGTGCAGTGGCGGCGGCGTGGGCTATGGAGAGAGAGGAAGGAGAGAGAGGATGAGAGTACGAAGAAGGCTAGAGGTATTTTGGTTCATAAATTTTAAGAAACGCATCGAAAAGGTAAGTAATGGTGTGTTTTGTAGAGCTGACAAATTATAATGCACGATTCCATTATGATGAATTATAATGGTATATCGATGAACTCGGATAATTTTAATTGCATGGATCCAATTAACCCTATTAAATTTAGCAGAAATGGCCTCGACATGAAAGAAAAAATGTATGCACTATGCAGAGTTGCAGACTTTCCGAACTCCATGCATTCATAGAAGAACTGTAGAATTGAAATACGGCTGATACAATCAATCATCCTGAACTCCTCTACGAACTGCACTCACTTCAGATGATTCAACCATAGACAAATCGAAGGAAACTTATATACACATGGTTCAAACTGCCGATGAATTTGTGATTACAAGCTCTCGAGCTGGCAAACCAGCCAAACCAAAATCAGCTACATTTACTTGTATAAGCAATTCAATTCTCTGAACCCTGAACACTAAGCCACATTCTGCAGCCTAAAAGCATCAGACCAGAAGTAACTACCAGCAGAAGTCGAAGCAGCACGAGGGAATGCGTGCACCAATGGCATCAGCGGTTGTGGAGGGGGTCCGACGAGTTGGGCACCCTCCGCTCGCTGCCCGTGACGAGGCCTTCCGTCGCCGGGAACCGCCACCACTTCCTCGCCCGCACGTCGAGCGTCCCGCCGGCGGGTGGCCCCGCGCCGGTGGTGGCATTCGCTCCGTCCGTGCCGGTTGCAGACACGCCGTCGCCTTCTCCGGCGACCACCGCCGCGAGCATCGTCAGGAGGAGTAGTGCCAGGAGGAGCAGGAGCCTTTGACTGGCCATCTCGTGCATGGAGTAGGGTAGAGTGGGAGAGTGGACAGTCTCTGCACTCTACCTGTGCTTGAGAGGAGCTTCTTGTGTTTCTGAATCTTCTGCTGTCCTAATGTAACAGAACAATGGGAACATGCATGCAAGAGTCAAAGTTGAATCAAAAGTTGAAAAGGCCTTTTGTGGCCTAACAAGGTAGGGGCTGCTGGCACGCAATCATTCGCAAAGTGAACCTTTTCTACCATGGGAATCTAAAATCAACAATGCTTAGCAAACTCTGAATCATTTGCAACAGGAACAGCAGCAATTCAAAAGAGAAACATGCGGTAGCTGAAAGTTCCCCCGGCTCTATCATTGTGTAGCTTATGCCAATCTTCAGAAACCGAGGAACTACTTAATCTGCAAGAACTGAGCCATCTCTGGTGTCGTTTCAAATTGGGCGTCGTGCTGGGTTCCTTTCTCCCGAGATGCTTTTAGGTGGGGAGGTTAGTTAGCGAGAATCGGAGGTTAGCGGAAGATGGCGGTGTGGTTATGATTAAGTAAATGGGAGCAGGTGAAAATGGCCCGGGAAACAGGGGACACAGCTTTCCACGAGGAGAAAGGAAGGCCTCGAGGCTTCAAAGCCTATGCGCCCCCGGGGGAAGGAGGGGGGGGGGGGGGGGGGGTTGTTCTTTTTCTCTCCTGTGGGCGGACCGGAGAAAGCGCGGCGGCAGCGGCGTGCGTGCACCGTCGCGGCCCGCCTGCCGCCCTCTGGGCTTCGATGCGTGGCCGTGGCCGCGGCCGTGCCTCGGCTGCCTCTCCCCTGTCTCCGTTGCTCAGCTTTCCGGTGGCATGGGACAGAGCCGGGGCTTTTGCTGCTGCGGTTCTCCAACTGCTCCGAGCCTCCATTGTCGGAGCGGAGCGGAGACATCAGACATGGGGACGGGAATCTGCATTGTCGAGTCCTGTGACAGCGCTCTACTGAATACGATGCTCCATGACGATTACTTAGCAGTAACCCACTTTGTTGTGCGTGTGCGTGTGTGGTTTTAATCAATAAAGTTATAAAGAGGGAGCTTTATGAGGCGCGTAGTCGTAGAAGTCTTGCATTCCTGCTCGACCAGCTGTTGACACAAACATACCACAGCACTGCGATACAAACGTTTGGCGAGGTTAGCAATTTTTGTGATCTTCATGGCAAACACCAAAGTTTCTGGACAACAAAGCTTGAGGCCTATCGTTGTCACCTTGGCTTGGCTAGCTAGATACTCCGTGTTTAGCACAATCTGTCTCCAGGATAGCATGGTGTAGCGTCCATTCAGCGGCAAGGAGTAGCCCTTCTCTGCACGTGTAGGCCTCTACTTCCTCCGCACTACCTGCATCAGATATAGCACGCCAAGCTATCAGCAACACCTTGCCCCGATGATCCCATATCAGCACCCCAACACCAGCATCAACGTTCAGCTCCATTAGGCGCCATCCACGTTGATCTTGGGTCTCCAGCCATATCCAGGGTCCGGAGGCACCAACGCCTAGACGGTTTTCAGGTCTCTGAACTGAGTCTGCTTGCTTCCCTTCGTCGTCCGGCTTGGCTTGTTATCAGTTATCGGACGGGTCATGTCATGACTCACTTGTGTTGTTTTGATGGAAGTGTTGAAGAACACTGCAGTGGGCCAATGGCTGCACTTTCATTGCAGCAATGGGAAAAAAAACTGTGCTGATAACAGTATACTCTGAAGTTAAGATCGACCGTGGCCAATTAAGGAGCGTGACCGCGTGAGGGAAAACGAAAACAAAACCCAGCTCAATATACTCAATGGGCTTCCATCAGTCAAGATGCTAACCAAGCCTGTTTAAACAAAAATGGGCCATAATTTGGACGGGCTCCTAGCCTTTATCCGCGGCCCAACAGAAACCCCACCTGCTGAGCTTCCCAGAGCCGTAGCCGAACCAAACAAAACCCCGCCTGCAAGTCTCTCCCCACACACCACAACACACTCCTGTCCTGTGATCGTCTCTCTCCTCTAGTCAGTCCCCTTCTCCATCTCTCTCATCTCATCCCTCCTCCACGCCACAGGCAGATCTCGCCTTTCCCGCAGCCATGGCGGAGGACGCCCCCAACGCCGCAGCCGAGGGCACCCAGCCCGCGCCCCCCGAGGGATCCGCCGACGCCGCCCCGCCGGCCTCCGGCGCGAAGGCCGCGGAGGCGCTGCTCCCGTCGCTCAGCATCTGGCCGCCGTCGCAGCGCACGCGCGACGCCGTCGTGCGCCGCCTCGTGCAGACGCTCGCGGCGCCCAGCGTCCTCTCCCAGCGCTACGGCGCCGTCCCGGAGCCCGAGGCCGAGCGCGCCGCCGCCGCCGTCGAGGCCGAGGCCTTCGCCGCCGCCTCCGAGTCCGCCGCCGGCGCGTCCCCGGCCTCCGTCGAGGAGGGGATAGAGGTCCTCCAGGCGTACTCCAAGGAGGTCAGCCGCCGCCTCCTCGAGCTCGCCAAGTCCCGGTCCGCCGCCGCCGCGGCGCCCGCCCCCGAGGCCAGCGCGCAGGAGTCGGAGGAATCGTCGGCGCCCGCGGAGGCTGCCGCTTCCAAGGAGTAAGGCGCCGGCCCCGCGCTTTGATCCACCGAAATTTGCTGTTATTTTGGCATTTCGTTGGAAATTATTCGTGGTTTCCTCAGCCTATGGCTAGTAGTATCCATTGTCTATTAGAGATGCGCGTGAGAGGAGGAACTGATGCTTGTTTCATGGACCTGGTATGCTGCTATGATATTAAGTTATAAACCGTGAATCCTTGCCATTGCATATGTAAAGGTTGTGCATACATGTTTGCATGAGTTCATCCATTCTGATTTCCTGGTTGTGAAGTGGTTACTTCTCAAGAATGGTTGTATCATTACGACTATACTTGAACTGCGTTAGTTACTGGGCTCTGGGAGAAGATTGCAATCTTGATCAATGAATAATGCAGGTCTGTTAAACTATATGTGCCTCTAATTTACAAAATCAAACCCAGCCACTTCGATTTTGCATGTGCACAATTACAGAGAGGTTGCAGTTATTATCTAAACAAGTTAATCATTTGTTGTCAATTGGACATGATGCTTGTGGGGTTAGAATGGTATTATTTGATCTAGTACATAGCTAACATTCACCAGCTGGCATTTCAATGAAGAATACCTAACTGCAAGGACAGTTGGTTGATATTTGATAGCTGCATTTGCATAATTCATGATTTGAAGTTAAAATTTGACTTTCTAGATGAGGTGTACCAAATTCGTAGTACTTTGTGGAACACCAATTTCAAATGTTAAATTTAATCAATTATACAGATGTAACTGTCACCTTCAATCACAGACTTCACTTTGAAATTTTATTTGTACTGCTGTAACTATCCATGAGTCGGAGTACATAGTGCATCTGTACAATTGACGATTTAAGTTACGAAGCACCTGGTTGGTCATGAGTCACTAGATGAAAACTGCAGGTAGCCAAATATACCATTGGATTCTTTTTTACGTTACATGCTGTCATGTTCTCATGTGTACTTTATGTTGATTCTGAGTCATGGAGTTTACAACCAGCTAAATCAGTATGCAGTCTCATTGAATGTTTACCACTAAGCAGTTGTTGGGTTAGCTACTTCTCAACTTGCAGGCCTGATGGTTGATATTTCAGTGAGAGCGTAGAATGTTCACTTGCAGGTATTAGAGATTTGAGTCAAATCACCTGAATTATAAATAGTCCTCTGGTCTCTGCTTAGGGTATCCAGTTTCCTGATATTCTGGTAGCCACTAAAGCAGTGTGCTGCTTAAAAAGAATTGTGTGTTGCCAACTTGCCATGTGATTTTTAGCTAGTTATCATATATGAATATTGATGTCAGGGCAACAAGGGTCTTTCCTTTTGGTTGCCCCAGCATACCTGGTGTTATGTCATATTCACAGTTTAACACAGAATTATTGTATTAGGTTCTTGACCATGAAAGTACTGAAAGGAGAAAACGAGTAGACAGTCCTATAGAAGATCTTTAAACTTGTACTTCACATCTTTTACAACTTTAAAAGGTGTTGGTTCGATGGTAGATGTATGCATTACTTTGCGAACACGCAGTCTTCTTTGTTGCAATTGCCAGATAGGCTTTGTTCAATTTATGTTGTTTAAATTTTGCTTGATTGTTTTGTGTTGAATTGCTAATACCAGTTCCAAGACAGACCTTTCCATGATTTAAAATATGAGTTGAAGTGATTGAAAGCGATACAATGGTTGCAAACTTGCAACTATAAGAAATAAGAATGTTGTGTTTAGCCGTTTTAGTTCCAGCCTATGGGGAGATTTACCTAGCCAAAGAGAATGCCCTTTCTGTAACGGTATAGCCGGCCAGGGCTGATGGATGGCGATTATGTTTTGCAGAAGCTGAACAATCGAGTTCTCCTTTTCTCCAATGAAATTGAACGTGCGGTTTGACTGTGCACGTTTGAGCAGTCTATGAATGTGGTAATTCTCAACCTCACATTTGAGTTTCCTCCCCCAGCCATCTTGTTCCATTGGCACAAACGGTTAATGGGGGCATAATGAGTTATATTTCGGTCTTGGAGGACTGATGGGATAGTATGGTAAGTTCTCGGAACTGAAGTATTCAGAGTCGCTATGGGCAAATTTGTCCAATTAACATGTCTGAAGGAACCAATGTTGGACTTAACCGAATCTTTAGCAATCATGTGAGAATTGATCAGGGTTGGGAGTCTCTAGTCTGTATCTCTATCTGAGAAAACAAAAGAAAATGGATCATACTGGAGAGTTGGCTGAAATGAGCCACGTGGATCGCTGTTTCTCTTCTCGCTCGTCCATCTAATCAAGCATCATCTTAATTCAAATTGACGATGTACTTTAGTCTCATGACAAAGACCAAAGTATAGGGGGGAAACACACAAAATACACCCAAACAAAAAGAGCCATCCACGTGTCCGCATATTACTGGCCTGGTGCTCTCATCACCCTCGGCCCAAAGAAACGGGGTCGCTTTTGGCTTGCCGCGCTTTCTTCGGAGCCAAGGCAGGTAGCCAGCCAATCAGCCATCCCGGAAGATTCCAGCTGGGCGCGTTGCGTCATCGCGCGCCACGCACGCACCGGCACACCAAGCAACCAAAGCACCGTTGGTTTCGCTCTCGAAGCCGGCTCGACCGACCGATCGATCGAAGCTTAGGCGTCCGCGGCGATCAAACCGACGCACGGACGCCCAATAAAACCCCCGTCGGCCGGGGGAATCCATTCGTCTCCACCGGCAGTTCCACTCCAACCGCCTCTCCCGTGCGCGTGCGCGTGCGCGTGTCCCTCGCCACTCGCCAGCCGCTCCTCATCGCCCCTCGTGCCCCGGCGTCGCTCCCTCGTGCGACTCCGGATCCGCGGCCCTCGGAGAGACAGGTGATCCCTAGCGAAATCGTACCCCCTCGATCGCGCGCTTCGTCGTTAATGGCGGCATGGTCTGTTCGTTCTCCTAACTCCCATCTGCTTCTGTTTTCTCTGCTGGAGCAGGCGGTGGCTGGTCGCTTGCAGTAGGCGGGCTCTCGCTGCGGGTCGTCGTCGGCGCGATGGTTTCCTTCGAGATGAACGACCGCAAGAGTAAGCGACCCCTCGCCCACCCGCCCGCTCGGTTCCCTTTCTCTGTCGCCTGCGACTTGTGAGGCCGTCTGGTACTGCGTGTTCGTGAGATGGTGTCTACATTTGCGTGTACTCTTCGCTTCTCCACTACCTGTTCGGGTGTGGGAGATTTGCTCGAGTTTGCTTCGCTTTCGCGCTCCGTTTACTGTTGGTGCGGGTGGAAGATCGGGCCATGTTTGCCTCTCGGTTCCGCGCGGTTTATGAGTCGTTTGGTGGGAGATTGGGTGATTCGTTGGGATGGTTACCTCGCATCCAAATCATGATTATTATCCGCGACCATCAGTACGAAAGCAGAGTTTTTAGATCCCAATGAATCTTGTGTTATCTTAACCTGTCGTCCTTCTGGGTGAAGATTTCTCACCAAAATTCGTTGATGTGCTGCATTACCTTTTAATCTGCGAGCATTCGTGTAGTGTTCACTATATGCATTCAGTACAACTGAGTAGTAGCATTAGGCTGCGTCACTGATAAATGAGATTAACTATGCTCTGAATCTTAACATTGCCTCTCTGGTTAATATACACAACGTACAGTCAGGTTAGAGTTCAGAAAAATGAGTTTGCCTCTACAAATTCTGACATACAATCAGAGTTAGAATTTCAGTCATGCTTGTTGATGTTTGGTCGTGCCTCTACGAATTTATCATGCTTGCTGATGTTTGCTCAGACACTGATGAGCAATTGTCTCCAGTAGTTCAGGAATATAACACAGTTTCTGATCAGGAGAGACCATCCATAGTAAATGTACATGGCTACTGACTATACTATACACTATGTTCAGTACATTGGCTTCCTTATTTTACTTTGTGACACTCCAGCTTCTTCAATTGCTCTTGCTAAACCTCCAAGTTTAGTATGCTGTAATCTAGATTCTAGAATGCATCAGCACCTTTCAACCTTTGTTAAACTTGCTTCAAAAAGGCACTTGCTAAACTGTTGCTATACAATAATGCTTGTTGAAGTTTGGTCATCCATTGATGAGAAATTGTCAGATGTAGTAGGAGCACTATGTTTCACCACAGTTGAACAGGAAAAACTTTGCTCTGAGTATTAGCATTGCCTCTCTAGTCTCTGCACATTACGCAGAGTCTGGTTTATGCAAATTTGACATACATTTAGGTTAAGAAATTTCAATAATGTGTGATGATGTTTGGCCATCCACTGAACTGATGAGTAATTGTTAGATGTAGTTCAGCAACATGGCACACAGTTTCTATTTCTGATCAGGAACAATCATCCATTAGTAGCTAAACATGGCTAATGACACAACACAATATATACAGTAAATTGGATTTCTTATTGAGATTCTGTGACATTTCAGCTCCTTGGGCTTATGTTGCAATATACAATTCATGTGTATCTTCCAACTTCGGCTAAACTGTTTCTCACCTTTTTTTTCACCAACAGAGATTGGGCTGGGCTTGACTGGATTTGGAGTTCTCTTCTCATTCCTTGGGATCATTATGCTGTTTGACAAGGGGTTCCTTGCAATAGGGAATGTAAGAATGATTCGTTCTTTTGTGTTATTCGGATTCGGACTTCATTCTAGCATCCTGTTTACTGATAAGCACTGCTGTTTGTCATGTTGCCAGATTCTCTTTGTTTCTGGCGTCTTACTGACCATTGGGCTGAAGCCAACTGTGCAATTCTTCACCAAGCCTAAGAATCACAAGGTCCCTTCCAAACCCAATCCATTCCAGTTCCATTTCTATTCTTAGCTAACAAATGAACCTCATTAACTGTGCAGGGTTCAATGTCTTTCGGGTTTGGCTTTTTCCTGGTCCTCTTTGGCTGGCCTGCCTTAGGCATGATGGTGGAGTCATATGGCTTCATCATGCTCTTCAGGTTGGTAATTTTTTAAAAGTTGTTATTGTATGATTTGCCTGGCTGCTGGCAGAGTATTTTTTCTGTTGCACATGGAACTGAACAATTGGCATCGTATCTAATCCCTTCTGAATTCTTCTCAGCGGCTTCTGGCCAACCGCTGCTGTTTACCTGCAAAAGAGTCCCTCCTTCGGCTGGATATTCCACCACCCCTTTGTGACTTCGGTATGATCTTCATATATTACAACTCATAAATCCGTCAGCCATGCCTTGTTCCCCAGGTTGTAATCCTCGCTGATGTTTCCTGCCTGTCGAATTTTGCAGCTGATCACTCGGTTCAGGGGAAGAAGGGTCCCGGTGTGATTCGGGCTGGCTGCTGGATCATCCCCAAAGCATGTCAAATCCCCTGTACAGACGTAGACCGATTGACATATGCATTTTGTTCGTTCGCAATACGTTGATTCTACCCATCTTAAAGAGAGACAAAAGGAAGTCGCTGCTGCTGTTATGTGGATCTTCCTACGCTGCTGCCAGTAGTCCGTCTCAACATAGCGTAACTAGTCAGTTTTTTCTGCAAGAAGGCATTTCTTGGCTGTTAATAAGTAGGTGATAGATCAATGGTGATAGCCTGGTACTACCTCTTTTCTGTATGCCGATGACTAGGACGGAGTTGTGAGCTGGTTTGGAAAAACCAGCCGTCTTGTGAGAAACAGTTGTGTTTGCTTAACATGACTTGGTTAATCTGTGATTCTGTGTACGTGTGCCCGGTCGAGTATTACTTTGCGTTCGCATAATTTCATTTTCTGAGTGTCTGTCCTCTGCTGGACGCCTGCACTGATGCCCGATGTAGTGAACACGCAGCCCAGTGTTGGGGTATCACGCAGCTGCACCGCGATGCACAATACCTTGCTCGTCATGCCAGCCAAATAATTGCCTCCTTACCTCTCATCCGTCATCACCTCTCTCTATATCTTCCTTCGAATCATGTGATACACACCTCCATCAGCAAGTCAAAGTCTCCCAAGTGCCCTGCCTGAAAGTTCAAGTTCAGTTTGATGTTCAACACCTGTCGGAAGCATTTTTAGAGTTGAATGTTCAAATCTAAGTCCAAAAAGTTGTATGCCCAATTCCCAAATTTAAAATTCAGTCCCTTGAACCTTTTCTCTCCGGATGAAAGTTAAACTGCAATTCCACAAGGTTTCCATCTGATTCTAGTTCCCAGATTGAGAATTCTGTTGACGGTCCAATCCCCAAAACCATGTTTCAAATTGAAATCAATGCAAGATTTATATTTGAATTTATTTTTTAGAATTAATTGGAACTCCAGAAGGGTGGCTAGCAAAGGGGGCCTGCTAATCAGCGCACATTTTCCGCTAGCAATGCACCGCGTTAGCATCAAACCCTGTGCATCAAAAAATCACCGCGTCAAATCATCGACGGAATCAGGCCTTGAGAAAGTAAAATTATTTATTAAAAAAAAAGAAACTCACCTCCCTTCCGACTCGAAATTTGCCGGGAGAAACGCGTCGCGCGCGCTTGAAACCTACTTGAGTTCGTCTCGGTTTGGCGCTCCGAGTCCGACTGCCGCGGCCGCCATCATAATAAAGTCACCAGCCGATCGGAGCACCTGGCACATTCTCGCCATCTCCCTCTTCTTCCATCGAATCAATCCGCTACTCGATCGCGCGCTAGCTAGGGCGGATCTCGCGAGTCGCGAATGGCGCTCCGCCGCTGGAAGTCGTTCCTGGGCGCGTTCCCGCACATCGACACCGCCATCGAGGCCGCCGACGCCGACGGCCTCCTCTCCCGAGACGAGATCCGGAGCGCGAGGTCACGGATCGTTGAGATGCTCTGCGACGCGGCGGACAACGACGACGAGAAGGCGGAGGGGTTCTGCGTGCTGCTGGACAAGGCCATGGCGGCGTCGCTCGCCACGCTGCGGGCGGTGCCCTCGGAGAGGATCGCGCTGGCGTCCGACGACCTCGTGGGCGCCGTTGGCGCGCTGATGAGGGACCACGCGTCGGAGCGGGTCCGCGGGCTCGCGCGCGACGTCGTGCGCGGGTGGAGGGCGGGCGTCAAGGCCAAGCTCGCCAGGGCCAGGGCAGCCATGGACGTGCTGGACGGCCTCTCGTCCACTCCGCCTCCTCCTCACCAGGACTCGGACACAAAGGCGAAGAAGATCCCGGAGAAGCAGCCTCGTCCAAGGAAGACCGCCGTCGTCAGCAGCTGCCGTGTCAGCACGGCGGAGTCCTACGGCCCATTGCCCAAGAACAGATCTCCGGTCGTGCGCACCAGCAACGTGAAGCCGTCGTCAGCAAACACGGGAGCTCCTGCGGTTGTCCCAGTCCCAGCGCAGCCGAAGATGACGCCGCCCGTCGTCGCCTGCAGCGTCGCCGTGGAGAAGAACATGGAGGCCACGAAGCGCAAGCTCCACGAGGAGGCCGAGGACGCGAAGCGGCAGCGCACGATCGAGGTGATCAGGCCACCACGGCCACCGACGGGGCAAAGGCAGCGCAACGCGCACCCCGCCGTGAGGGCGCGTGCGCCGGCCGGCGAGCTGCGCGTAGTCAGGGGTTCTAGTTCCTGCATGTAGACGATTCGACCACTAGAGTCGTGTCTTGCCGTTACTGTGTAACAGTCTGGCATTACTGTTGTGACTGAATACTGATTGTCCAGCACTCCACCAGCTTGTTCTGTACATGTAAACTGAATTGATGCTCCTGCGATCTGCTGAAAAGCATTGAACTAAATTTCACGGATTGTGCCTTCCCGAGCTGCTATGCTGCCACCAGAAGCTCCATTTAGAATGGATATACCCGGAAGAATCAAACTAAGCCAATCAGAAGTTCAGAACTTCCTCATGCAACTCATGCCAACAGCTTCTCTTCTGGACTCCCGAAGGCAGACAATGTCACGATTAGGTTCTGTAATTTCACGTATCGCCGTGTTCCACGTTTTGCTCTGACTAGGAACAAATACTTTTGAGGGTGAGCGCAGTTTTATGGCACGGCTCGCCTCGTATTGCCTGTTCCGGGTTCCAGCGCGGGTTGCCAGCGGCGGAGTTGGGCGGCCGCAGCCCGATCTGTCCTTCTGAAGTCTGAACAGGGGGTTCCGCAGTTCTTCACCTGATGCTCAAAAAAAAAAAAGAACAGTTCTCCACCTCAACAGGCATCTCTTGCTCACTTCCAAAACTTCCTTCCCCTTATTTCAAAAAAGAAAAACTTCCTTCCCCGGAAAGATGGAATCACCACATACCACCACACTCGCTCCAGCTCTTTGCTAGAACATGACGGTGTAAAGATGACATTGCCTTTTAAGATTCATAATTCATGCAGCAGATGGCCAGTTACCCTAAGAACAAAGAATTGGAGCACAAAAGCTTATTTCAACGCGCATCATCATTACACAGTTCAAGGCTTGAAGCAAAATTTCTGCTCACCACTGTTGTCAGTGGTACTTTCCATCAGGAAGAGCAATAAAAACAGTATGTTACAATTTGCGTAACAACTCGCTTAACTCAGGTGAAACTCTAGTACTCTATGAACGTGTACAGTGGAATCAGTAGGAACAGTGTGAAGTTCTGTACATACAATCTGAAGCACTCTATATTAACCCAGCCCTGGATTTATGGCTTCCTGAACTTCAGCTAAAATGTTTCAGAAACCCTGACTTCTGACACCAAACGGTGGACCCAACCACTGAAATCCTAGACCAGTCTAATAATACGAAAACTATACTTAGGATCCATTACATATACAGAACTGAGTCCACGTCGTCAATTCAGTGGATGATCAAGATCACAATAATGGAAGAATGGAAATTAAAAATACACAACCTTGTCCAGGATCATCCATATCAATGTCCGCATATCTACAACTTACCAAATCATCACCCAGCTATATACATATTTTAAGAACAAACAAAGATGAAGTGCTGAACGACCGATTGCTTGAGATTGGGTTGCAGCCTTGATGGCTTCAGCATCTAATTATAAGTAAACATCAGACCTGTCAGAACTTTAATCTTTGTTTGCCCACAATTGTTGATCCTGCACACTAACCGGTTGATCCTCTAATTACCTAATCGATTTTCTACAACATAGCAACTGAACCTTTTCAACAGTGAAAATGATTACGAGTTCCTGATAATTTTAACTGCTTCACTGCTGCTTCTGATGTCGCTCATTAAAGCAATTTGATGCATCAGCTGAGCTATCCTCTGCGTAAGGAAAAACAAGAATTCAATTAGATGGGAATATCAATCACAATGTGAACATTTATTGATCCAGATCACGTCTAGACTTCCTTAATCTAGACATTGCTCGGTGGTAAAGCAGTAACAGCTAAAGATGGTAGACTCTGGAGAAAACAAAAAATAGTTTGGTACAATCAGCTTAACTTTTTGGATCCAACATAACAATCTGAAATGAAGTAACAATTAACAAAACAAAAGAAACATCGGCAACAATCACCCAATTAAAGATTACACAGTAGAAACCTAAGTGCACTAATCTTTCAGTATATATGTTCTGGAATATGAGAAAAGCAGCCATCTCGAAACATTTCATGAAAATGTGAAATAATGATACGGTTTAATTGCAGAAAAATTTGAAGAAAAAGATAAGAGATACTCCCTCTGTCCCAAATTATTAGTCGTTTTGGCTTTTCTAGATTCATAAGCTTTGCTATGCACCTAGACATAATATATATGTAGATGCATAGCAAAATATATGCATCTAGAAAAGCCAAAACGAATTGTAATTTAAGACGGAGGGAGTAGAATACTAGCCTGATTATATTTTGTTCAAAGACTGCTGGAGTTAGTTGGAAAAGGTAAACCATCAAATGAACAAGATGAAGACTCAAGTGGAATGTTTACTTGAAACTATTGAAACATTGGAGGGCAGAGGACACTAGAAGTTCAATATTTCAATTGTCTGCCCTTTTTTACCTCCCTGAACCCTACCCTAACAATTGGGTCAAAAAAATAACAAGAATATCAGTTTCTGAATAAAACACAGCATCAAGAAGAGGACTTGTTTCATGTGTCAAAACAATCAATTGATCATTCATGGGGGTCCAACAGACTAAGTATGCTTGTTTGACAAGTTCATACATATTCTCCTTTCCTTTGGTTCAAGATTAGCAAATCTTTATAGTATCACAGACTGTGTAAATCACTAAGCATACTGGCAACAATGCAATACAGATGATGCCATTCACCAACCAAACACCTTCTATATGATGAACTCGACTTCCCCACAGATCAAATGATGCAAGATCACATTAACAAGTTCTGAATTTGCCAGATCGGTACTAAACTTCAGATAAATATCTGCGGAACAGCAACCGTCACTAGTTTCCATATGACCATCCCGTTCGTCCCACACGAACGCACATGGCAGCAATTGGGCAATTAACCAAGAATTAGCTGAGACATCGCATTGGCATCACGTCTCAGATGCTACGGAGAGATTCGAACCTTATCCTTCTCCTTCGTGAGAAGCACGAGCAGGTCCCGCTCCCTTCTATCCCGCCGCCGGGCGTACAGAAGCGCCCCCACCACAGCGGCCGCAGCCGCAGCTGACAACACGGCGGGCTTCACCGCCGGGCACCCGCAGGCGCCGTGCACGAGCACCCGGTTCTGGACGGCCCCGACCCCAGCCGCCCAAGCGCGCCTCGCCGCCAGGCGGCACCTCTCCCACCTCCACCCCCACGCATCCCATAGCCACTCTCCATCCTCCTCCTCCTCCTCCTCCTCTTCTTCCTCCTCCACTTCCACCTCCTTCGGCGCCGCCGGCACCGCCTCCTCGGACTCCCCCTCCAGGCCCAAGCCCAGGCCCTCGTGGAGCCGAGGCGGGAAGATGGCGCAGTCGTCAAGCCCGCCGTCCACGTGGGCGACCTGCGGGGCCGTGGGGGTGACGAGCTCCCAGACGTCGGCGGTGGGCGCGGGCGGCGAGGAGGAGGCCATGGAGGTGAGGGAGGAGGAGGAGAGGGAGTGAGTCAGCGTCTTTTGCTTGAGGAGGAGGTGCGGATTCGGGGAGGGGAGGAGGAGCTCGTGGAGCACGGAGTAGGGCGAGGCCGGGGCCGACGCCGCAGCGACCGGCGGGGACTCCGGCGGCGGCGGCGCCGGGAGCGCTAGCCAGCCTAGCCTCTTGCCGTCCATGGCTGCGGCCCCGGGCGCTGCCGTGCTGGTTCACTGGAGTTGATTTTTCACTCGGCAATTTCGAGGTGAGTTATTGCTGATCTCGATGGAGGGGGAGCATCCATCGTGCGGTGCTCGGGCTGCGAGCATGTGATCAATCACGTTCAACGTGTTTGAAACCCGCAATGCAAAATACTAGATGAATGAGAAAGAAGTTTTTCAAAAAAAAGAAATGACGAAAAATACAGAAATTGGACGTAGCGAAAAGTATATTAAAAAATACAGGAATGGAAAAATTCTGCCGTTTTGGATCGTAGAAATATTTTGGATCTTCAGATGTTCTAATAAACAAAATAATCACAATATCTACTTCAATGAGTTGCTTTGTACTAAGTTACAAGCTAATTAACAGTCCTACTAGCATCGTTGCACAAAAACCATTCCAATATCATACTCGGTGTAAAAGATATCAGTTTTACTAGCCTTTCGTAAAAAAATGAGATCCTGATGCCTAGATCATAATCAGTGTACAGCTGCCATTTGTGGAGCAGCCATTTCCTCGCGCGGAACGGATCCTTCGCCCTTCATTTTTCCGCATTCATCTTAGACATGTGTTTTGATGCTGAATCTAGTAAAGAGAAACACGCAAACTGCTATCTTCCAAAAGAAAAATATTGACTTCTTAGTTTGCACCCTAACCATTTCGAAAAAAGGAATCTTGGCTCTTGGGGAAAAAGGAGAAACGAGCTACGGACATATGAACAAGTACGGGAGAAAGGAGAGAGGGAGAGCCTAGCGGAGACCAGAGATAGCAACGGAGGAGAGAAAGATGTTTCCCCTTGTCTCTGAGTAGATGTATTTTTCCTATAAAATGTGCATAGATGGTTCCCTTTCCTCTGTAATGGAAATCTGCAATTTTTACGTTCTTCCTTTCCAAAGGAATGGAAACCTTCAAAATTTCTATGAAAAACCTTCCAAAGGATTTATCCGCACTGCATGAGCAGAGAGCTTGTCTGAATGGTGTGGATAATGATGTGAAGTTTTTGGCAGATACTACTCCGATTTTACCTGGAGACTTAGCCAAGCACGGTGTCCCACTTGTATATCTTCCTTCTTTCCTTGTCTTGTTCCACCAGTATGTTTAAAGGTGCGGGCTTTCATAATTGAGATTAATCTCTGTATTGCGGATGTGAATCGAATGAGAACCTACAATAATTGAACGTGACAATTTAGAGTGATGTACTTCAGTGGTGCAGTTTTGCAGTGACAATGTAATTTCAAAAATTACGATGTCAGGTTTAGAGAGTGCTTCATTTGTCCCTTTTTATTTATTAATTCAGTTGCTGTTACCAAGAGGCGTTGAATTGCCACAACCCAACGCGAATCATAATGACCAGCTGCTTATATGCGCATTAGTAACATTAGGAATACTTCCACTGAACAACGGGTATTATCAGGTCCACAAGGCTTCTTCCAGTATTTTCAGACTTCAGAGGTCAATAATCCTAGGATACAGATCGAGAGCAATGCATCATCTGCTTCATCACGTATTAGTACACGGTGCTATGCGGGGACACTTAATGTGTTTGCATTTGTCACCGCAAGTGCGAAGTTACTAGTCAATGATACTAAATGAACATGACCATATCAATCAGCAATGTTCAGAGAAGAAGAATGCGAGCGGAAAAAGTTAAAATGGAACTAAAAGCATTCGATAAGGCCAGGAGTATTGGGCTAACCCCCACTGCCCTGTTCGATGTTTTCTTCGTGGTTTTCAGCCCACCAAAACCAAACACCAAGAGAGAGAAGACCAATCTTTTTACTCATGGATCGCCACGCGTAAGCCCAGTATATAAGCGTGGACCGCCTTTGATAGTCGCAATTTTGGCCAACAACTATCTCCTCCCAATCAGTTTTCCAGCCCAGCCGCCAGTTCCCCCAGCCCACCGGTGGCGGCGCACGACGAGCTCGGCGGCGCGGTGCGAGGCGGGCAGGGTGCGTGGGGAGCGCGGCCGGCGGGGCGCTTGCTGCGCTGAAACTAGAAGCGAACCGAAGCCACGCTTGGCCGCAGCAGCGGTCCAGATCGGCAAGCTACAGTCCTCCGCGATCGGCGAGCCGTTCCGGGGGAACCCTACCGGGGACCATGGCCGCGGCGGAGGCACGGGCGCGGCAGGAGAAAGTGAAGAAGTTCGAGGAGTTCGTGGACCGGCGTCTGAAGCCCGACCTCGCCAACGCCATCAAGCAGCGCGACAAGGTGTTTGAGCAGCAGAAGACCTTGTAAGTGCCTCTGAACTTTGTGTAGGTCGACAGTCCGTGGTTCTGGTGGTACGACATTTGGAGAGCCTATCTCTAGCATATTAGCTTTGTCTATTGCAACTTGTTCTGAATTCTGATGATGAAGCTTTATTGGACGCCGGCAGCTTGGATTTGAAGAGGAACATTGAAAATTTGGAGAGGAATGGCGTCACCAGCATGCGGTCCATGGTCAATCTTGGCTCGGAGGTGTACATGCAGGCAGAAGTGTAAACCTCGCCCCCTTCACCATTCCTCTCAACGAATCCAGACAATGCTTATAATATTTACATTGCCGATCGAACAGAGTGAGCTTTTCAATTGAAATACTTGCTATTCGATGAATTCGAAAAAGGCATGGCATATGACTTCCTTTTGCTTCTGACGGAAAATTAGAGATAGTGGATAATGTGACTTCCCTGTTCTAATAATAGGTGTTTGGCTGTTTATACATATTTTTTTTAAAAAAAGACAGTATAGCAAGCAGATTAGTTTTATATGCACTATTCAAAGTAGGTGTACCAAAACTAGGTGTTTGGCTGTTTATACGTATTTTTAAAAAGAAAGTGTAACAAGAAGATTAGTTTTATACTTTTATATGAATTCACAAATTGAGGCTCTTCCGCTCTTGGTTGTACGATATAATACAGGGAGCAAACTTGGAAGTTGTTAATCTTGATATGCTCTCATGCTAGTTTTTACTTTTAAACTCAGTCTTAACTCTTTACCTTAACAACGTTCTTGAAGTTGGAATAGTTGAAGAAATTAGTAGAGAACTAACAGAACCATTTTTCATGAAACATGTGTGATAAAGTCTTTCAGTATATGTCTGTAATCAGATTCCATGAACTGCTGAGATCTAACTGTTCTTTGTTGTGTGGTGATTTCTGCAGACCGGATACAAGGCACATTTTTGTGGATATTGGTCTAGGTTTTCATGTGGAATTTACTTGGCAAGAAGCTTTACAGTTTATATCTGTAAGAGAGGCAAGGTTGGCTAGGTAAGTCAGTTCTAAGTTTGACTGTTTGAGTATGATGTATTTCTTGTAAGGCAGCATTCTGTTCTGTTATATGAGTTTTCAAAATGATAGTGATGATTGAGATTTGGGAAGGATTCTGGTAACTTGTGTTTGCTGTTCAATACCATAACTTGTTAATTACCACCAAAGGAAAAGGAAAAAAAAATGATGCAGATTTTAGATCCAAAGGACAAGGAAAAAAAATGTGGATGCAGTTTTTAGCTCAAGCATGCCAATGGATCTAAGTCTTGTCAATAATTTATGATTTAAGAGCATCTAGATGTACACACTTAGTTTTGTTGGAGCTTGTCTTCCTCAGATATCTTCTATGTAATATGAGTTCACTTTACTTATCTGTCACAGCATCACAGGTTGATGTGCCGCATATCACAGAGCTAGTGATGGCATGTTACTGGTGTGCCTCTGACATTCAATTTGTACACATGTAGAGAATTGGTGAAGAATACCAATTTCACCATATCATTTCTTAGCATTCTAAGCCATATTATTCACGCTTCAAGATGTCTGAAATGATTGAATGAGTTTTTGTTTATTGGTATGGCAACATTGTCTCACAAACACAGCTGTTACTCTGTTCTAAATAAAGAAAACATACGCTTGCTTGTTTACAAGGTAGCTGTTTGGTCTTGGGAGATTAGTAGTTTCTTGTGTCATGGGGTCAGTGCTAGATCTAACGGAACAAAACATCACCATATTGAAATCAGTATATTACAGTGAAATGCAGGTTGACTGTTGTCTTGATTCATCGTTTAGGTTTGACAGCTAATATAACATCATAGTTTGTATCTCTTTGATTGATATGGTGCTTGTTTCGCTTATGGTTGAATGCTTTCCTTCTGCATTTTTAATTTTCCATGAATAGATTTACTATTTTATTCAGAGTGTGATGTTTTATTTCAGAATTTTTTATGTTTAAATGCTCTTCTTCTGTTACATACTTATGTACATGTCACTGTAGATACATTCATTCATATGTTAACCTTGGAAGTCTTGCATGTTTGCAGGCAAATAGATGAATACACCCATCTCATTGCAAGCATAAAAGCACAGATCAAGCTGGTACGTACAGTGTATTACACTTCCATTAAAAATAAGTGTTGCATACTTGCATCTGATGTATCTGCTTAAGTTCAGATGTTACTCGTCTTTCTACTTACTTTTTTCAATTCCATATGCAGGTATGTGAAGGTATCCGTGAACTGCTGCAGCTACCACCGGAGACAGAGTTATCACCTAGGAATACATGGTAGAATTTGGTTCTCACGGCAAAGGGTGGTGCCATCGACTTGTAAAATGCTGTCATTTTTGTATGACAGCAACCTGGCTTAAAAATCTGATGACCTTATGCAGTTGAAATTATTCAACCCTTGGAGTAATCTGAAACCAGACCATGAGGTTGCCGATCATACAACAAATCAACAATCTCGTTTTGATTACACGGTGTAATTTACACCCAGTAGAACTTAGCCTTCTTAAGATTTCATGGCATTGGTATATATTACGATCCGGTACCTGCGGCTGCCGGCGTGGGCACCGTACCCGACCACCGTGACGGCGTGGTTGGTCCCGGCATCGAGGGGCCCGAGAGGCCGAGAGCACCCCGTCCTTGGTAGTGCTGGAAGGTGACGGCGTTGATGGTCACCACGACCAGCTGCCACGCCACGGAGCGCTCCAGCGCGGTCGCGCGATGGCGGCGGCGACGCTGATCCTGCCGCGCCTGCACTGCCCCTGCTTGCTCTCATAGGGGTACTCCCACGCGGTGGTCAGGCCGCCGTTGAGGTCGACCCACCACATGGCCGACGCGGGAGAGCCGCCGGCGCAGCCGCTGTCGGGCGGGGTGTGGTCGCAGTCCACCAGCTCGTGCTCCGACAGCGAGACGAGGCGGCCGGTCCGGAGCTTGTACAGGCTCTCGATCGACGCCACCGCCGCGAACGCCCAGCAAGAGCCTGCAAGGACATGCCATCGTCACGAGGTCATCTAGACACGCATCAGTAGCTGCCATTGCCGCCGCCGCCCTCGGCGACCAGGCCAGCGCCAGCGCGTGTGGAGTTGATGAGCTGCCGCGCCACGGCCTCGCTGGCCGCGAGCACCTGCCCGGGCGGCATGTTGTGCGCGGCCAGGAACTCCTCGCTCGTGAGGTCGGTGAACTACTGGTTCTCGCCGAGCTCGTACGAGAGCTCCCCGCGCCGGTTCGTGGCCTCGATGTACTCCACGTTCCGGCGGTACACCTCGAACCGGCCCTGCCGCTCCTCGGCGGTGGCGTAGGTCCGGTTGTGCACGGCGCGCCACGCGTGGAAGCGGCCCACCATGAGCAGCACGTCGCCGGACGCCGCGGCGCCGGCCAACAGGAGGCTGGCGCACAGGAGGGCGGCGAGGGGTAGAGAACGTGACGCGGCAGCCATGGCCGTCGATGCGATGAGAGAGAGATAGCTTCAGCTGCTACCTCTGCCTGTGCAGGCAGCTGCTGCTCTCTTGTTGCCCAGAGTGATCGAGCAGCCATGGCTGTGGGCTTAAATAGATGCATGGCCGTGGCGAGGCGAGGTGATCGGTCACGACACGCATCCATCATCCTTGCCCTCGATCGTCTGAAGAAGTAATGGAATCAGATATCAGGATTATGGCACATTGATCTGCTGGACGCCGTCTTGGCAAGCGGCGGTGCGCTGCTCCGGCCGGTGGAGGAGCTAGAAATGTCCGCAGCATCTTCTGGAGAATGGCATGGTGCCAGTAGCCCAGTACACGTGTCCTTCCAGATGATGGAAGTTTTTGCATCTCCTAGCTCGACATGTATATACCACCCCCGTTGGATATGATCTTGACCGTGTGTTGTTAGGCATACGAAGTTCATGGCCCTGTTTTAGTTGTGCTGTTAAGCTGTGAGAATAGCTGTCGAACTGCATAGTGAGGCGTGTAGGCCTATCACGCAGGGGGTTGGTGGTGCAGGTGCACTAGCTAGACGAGGGAGACGTATGAGATAATGCTAAATAAAAATCCCAGTTCTCCCGGGGTTAATTTTACTCAAACGACATTAACAAGAAAAGTACTCGCTCCCTATTATATACTCCATTCGTTTCGAAATGTAAGGAGTTTTATTAGTTGGTTCTAAGTTAAACAATTTAAGGTTGAGAATTATTTTTACGATATTAGATAGAAAATATATTTATATGATAATTTATTTATTTGATCGAACTAGGAACAATTTGACTTTTAGTGTTTAGAACAAACCAAATTGTGTATCTTACGACGGTCATCGGACCCAACCAAGAGATGGCTATGTGATAAATGTTCCAAATAAGATCATAGGATCTGCTTTCTCCTCCGCTCGATCCCAAACTTGCCCAACTCGATCGTCTCTTCTCTACGTCACCTCCCGAAGCACAGCCACGCGTTCCCTCCTAACTAGCTGTCACAATTACTCAGACGCCACAGGCGACACATACGATGGCGACCGAAAACTTCAGCGTTTTGTACTGATTAAAGTTTAGTAGTAGGACTGTAGGAGTGATCTTTCGATCTAAAACGTGAGGCGGAGTAGAGGACGTGGTTATGATCATACTCTTTAACAAGGACGCATAATTTCATAACACTGGGAAACACGACGACGACGACGCTGACACTGACCCGGCCGGCCGCGTCGAGTTTATTTCAGCCTGTTCGATCTCCAAGCTGACCCTTTCACCTCATATATAGGCTCATAGCCTTGCATGGCCACGTGCAGGAAGGGGGGCGGTACTAGTAGTAATCGTTCGTACGACCGGGCAAGTAAGCCCGGCCCGCCGGCGCGACGGAGCTCAGTCGTCACATCACCGGGAAGCTCGGGAACGTGGCCACGCCGCACATGCCTCGCTTATCCTTGACGCGCCTCTCCAGGCGGAAGTACCCCTTCTCGCCCCACTTGCCACCCCACGAGTTCCTGACGATCCAGTACTTGCGCCCGCCGCCGGGCTCGGCGCCGTACCCGACCACCGTGACGGCGTGGTCGATCTTCTCGGGGTCGCAGGGGCCGTGGAACACCCCGCCCGTGTAGTGCTGGATGTTGGGTTCCGCGTTGATGACCACGGCGACCGGTTGCCGCGCCACGGCGGCCTCCAGCGCCGCCTCGTCGTCGGGATCCACCAACCCCACGTCGCTGATCTTGGCCACGTGGTTGCGCATCTTGTCGAGCTTGCAGCCGCCCTGCCGGCCCCCGTACGGGTAGTCGGACTCCGTGGTGAGGCCGCCGTTGTCGGCCACCCATGCCAAGCCGAGCGCGGGGTTGCCGCCGTCGCAGCCGTGGTTGGGCGGGGAGGCGCAGTCCACGAGCTCCTGCTCCGAGAGGGAGACAAGCTTGCCCGTCTTTATCTTGTGCAGGCCTTCGATCGTCGCCACCGTCGCGAACGCCCAGCAACTGCCTGCAAGTGGAGGACGACGAGATCGAGGAGACCGACCGACCATACATTAGCAAAATGTTATCCCTTACCACAGTGTTTTTGGTCCTTGACGGGCGTCAAGACGCCCTTGGTCCTCCAGTCCACGCTGTCGGGGACGTCGACGACGCCCGTGTAGTTCCAGTAGCGGCCCTCGCTGACCGGGCCGGCGCGCGTGGTGATGAGCTGCCGCACGGCGGTGTCGTGGCGGGGCAGCCCGCGCGGCATGGTGTGCGTGGCCAGGAACTCCTCGCTGGTGAGGTCGGTGAACGGGGTCTCGCCGAGCTGGTACGAGAGCCCCAGCCGGTTCGTGGCCTCGATGAGCTCCATGTTCCGGCGGTACACCTCGAACCGGCGCAGTCGCTCCGCGGCGCTCACGTAGGAGCGGTTGTACGCGGCCTGCCACGCGCGGAACCGGTCCATCATGAGCATGTCTTCGACGTCGACGCGGCCGCCGGAGGCCGCGCCGGCGAGCAGAAGGCAGCAGGCGCACAGGAGGGCCAGAGCTTGGCAACGTGAGGCAGCCATGATCGATGCCACAGCTCAACAGCTACTGACTCTGCCGTGCTGCCTGTGGCTTGACCTTGTACTGATCGAGCAGCCATTGATGGGTTTATATAGCCGTGTGGCGATCACTCGCGAGCCCCGATGCGCATCTCTGTAGCGGAGGGAAGGGAAAAAAAATCGGAGGTCGGGATCAATAGGTACAGTGAGCAGGATCAGTGCGGTGCGAGCTCGAGTAGTGGCCGGGAAATCGCAGCAGCACTAGATGCCGTGCAAGTGCAACTGCTTTAGTTTTGTTGCAGCACCGATAGACGACTTGGTGCCAGCGCAAATGATGAATGGCTTACTCCATGCGCCCGTGCCAGAACATCTTGCTTTGCTGCATCCTCATTCCGTTCGGCATCGCCGTGTGGGCGACCTGATCGATCGATCACCTGCTCGGCTCGGTGCGCCGCGGGTGCCGGTCGGCGTCGGCGAGCACGCGCAACGCAACGCCAGATTCCTTCGGAACTGTACGCTAATGACGCGCGACAGCCACGCACCGGCACCATGCTGCCTAGCGCGCACGGAAACGCTGGATCCGCCTGCTCCCCGGCAACCGGCGACGGCATTCGGTGAATTGATCGCCGCACCAGTAGGAGCTCGCGGCCGTGCTGGAGGCTCTCAGTGAGTGGGCTGCCGGTACAGGGTGTGCCCAGAGCGCGCTCCCGGTGGAATTGCTTTCGCCGAAACAAGTCTTGGTGCCTACGCGCCTCAAATTTGTGCCAGTCACTTGCATTGCATAGTGTTAGGTTACATCCGGTGTAGAAACCAGTGAGTGCGAGAGAGAGAGAGAGAGAGAGAGAGAGAGAGAGAGAGAGAGAGAGATGGATCATCGATCGGGTGAGTGCCTGTCATCAGGATGCGGATGGCACCTGGTCTCCCGATTAGCGAGGGTGATTCACACCGACTATTTGGAGTCTTATACGGGTAACATCCTAGGGAGTGAGAGGTGAAGCTTAATTATTTTCTTTGCATTCCAATATTCCTCTCCAAATCCATCTTTACCTTGCTCTATGGTACTTCCTCCATTCATAGATATTGGTTACAAAAAATGTTTTTAGTGTTAAGTATGGGAATTTTAAAATGATATGAGTAGAATGTGCAGGTCGGAACAAGCAATGTTCGAAGATCAACGATAAGTCAAGATCTCCTGAACTCATGCACAAAATAATTGCCCGGCAAGAAGTTGATGGAGCCATATGTGCAATCTCTTTGATGCTCCTCTCCTTCTGATAGGGCAAAGCTAGTTGGAGTAATTTTTTCCCGATGTAACATAGGTCTAGTTGTTTCACTCTTTTTTCCTTTTTTAACGAACTGGGCAGGAGCTCTGCCCTTTCAATTAAGAGGGAAAAAGCGAGTTAAAAGTACAAAAACAAAAGGAGGAAAGGGGCCACTCACCCCTGCCGAGCAGCCCAGACAAGAGTCCTAGGCGCAAAACACAAACGCGGTCGCAAAGTAACTCAAGGACTCAAACCGGACTTAAGGAGCGGCCCGTTTGAACTGTTCTAAGCACTCTTTAGTCCTCTTGGCTACCTGCCATGCTGTCGAGGGGATCTTGTCAAAGATACGGCGGTTTCGCTCTCTCCACAAATTCCACATGATATAGATGACCATTCCGTTGAAGTCCCGCCTCCGATCGGTCGGCACCCTCGAAGCTGTCGTCTCCCACCACTCAGCGATGCCAGCATGGTCATCTGGTGGATTGCTCTGGACGATCGTGAAGTTCTTCCAAGTGGCAACCTGAATCCAAACCGCCTTGGCGAAAGGGCAGAGCAAACAAAGGTGCTGTCCAGTTTCCAAAGGGCCATTATAGGGCGCACATGAATTTTGATGGGGCCAGCCGCGCCACGCCAAGTTATCTGCCGTGAGGATTTTGTTTTGGGTGAGGATCCAAGTGAAAACTTTGCACTTGTTTTCTGTCGAGCTTGCCAAATGAGTTGGGTTTGAAGGCTGCTGCAGGAGCCTAAAAATTGTTTTCACTCTTTTTTCTTCTCCCTGCTGCTTCAAGCTTTATGTAATCTTTGTAATTATGCGTCTCGAAATTTAATGAAGTGCAGGCAACCCCAGGGTTGCCGTAGTTTCATTAAGAAAAACATCAAATTGGCAAATTCTGCATCGTTTTCTTAATTGATACTGAAACTTCCTGTTTTCAGGCAACGATGCTGAGCTTCTCAAGGGTATCAACAGCTACGGGTCCTCCCTCAAGGTTCCGGCACTGACCGAGAACAAGAACGCGGCGTGCCTTGCCGAGCAGCTCGCGAAGCAGTTCAAGGGGGCACCACCGAACAGCAGTTCCCGGACTACACCAAGTTGCAGTACAACGGGTTCCTGAACGACAGCCGTTCTCTAGCGTCGGGATCGCCAAAGAGGGGGCTGTGATTGGGCCGTCGTCGTGCTCAGCACCAGGCACCAGCATGTAAGCTACGCAATGCGAGGAAGATTTGTGGATAGGTTTGTATTCAGTTTCACCGCCGCCAACGCCTCCAATTCACGCCACCAACACCGCCAACCTCGCCGCCGGCAACCCGGACAACGCCAATGTTCAGATACAAGCCAAGCTCCCCCTCCCCTCCTCTGCTCTCCCCATTATACATCAAGCGAACACAACTCACGCACGCCACCTGAACGGGCCTTGGGCCTCGCCCTAGTTCACCCACTGGCCGCCCGTATAACGAAGATTGGGCTTCTTGGGCCGAGTCGGTCGATGGGCCGCCTTGGTTGTTCCATCTTGATCAGCTGTAGATTCACCTCTGCCTTCAGTCTTTAGAACGTCAGCAAGGCTGCTGACACAGCACGGGCTCCGGTGACTACTCGCCGGCTCCACCGGATGGCCGCCGCGCCGTGCTGCTACGAGCAGCTGGAAGTCTGGAACTGACAGGCGTGTTGGGGAGGGCAGGGACACTTGCATTGACGGCTGCGGGAGCCGGAGGGTCTCGTACGTGCGTCTCGCCGGCAAGTGGCGCCGTGGCTTCATCGTCATTGAAGAAGTTTGCAGCTCGTCGGAGGCCGTGAGCGCGTCCAGCCATCCCGTCGCCGCTGGCGCGCGGGGCAGCGGCATAGGCGAGGTAGGGGAGAGGGGCGCCCTCCAGTAGAAGCGGAGGCGGGGCTTGGATTGGGTTAATCGCAGTCATCGAGATCCGATCCAACGAACACAGGACAACCCAAGGGGTGGACGGTATGTCATTTACCGTCCACCCGGTCGGTATTCCATTCACCGTCCGCCCCAGCGTCCTGCCCTGCTCGCGCTTCACGGTTCACCCACGTCTCGCCGGAGCGCCGCCGCATCCCGCTGCACCGCTTCAACATAATCGTGCGTTCGGAGAGTACCCCTTTTCTCCTTGACGCCGACGAGGCTGGGGCGGATGCCCTCGGCCGGGAACGTCCGCCGGCGTCCGCGTCCTTGTCTGTTGGCGTTGCCATTGAGCTGCCCATGATTCGTGAACCGTGGCGTCCAGTGAGACTCATCAGGACGCAGCAGCGTGGCGCCCTCCACGATAGAAGGCGGGGGCTTGTTCCATTCCGAAGTCGCGATTGTTCGGCGGCGGTGATCGCGCCAGATGCCGTGGCGGCAAAGAATGGGGCGCGCCGGCTTCGGCGCCCAGGGCGACGGTTGGTGCTCATGAGGAAGGGGAGGGGTAGTTGGATTTGGAGACACTTTCAGGTAGAGGTGCAGCTCCACGAACGACATGGAAATCAAGCCCGATCTATCTCGTAGGAATTGCCGGTGACGCCGTCGTGCGTGCTCGGCCTCGTCCCCGTCGCGGCGGCGCTCGCCGACTGCACCAAATCGAAGTCGAACCGTCTCCTGTATGTGCGAGGCGGCGGTGTGGCCTTGTCCCGGGGCAGTTCGGCGACGGGTCGGAATCCATGGCCGCCCAGCGACGTCTCTCGGCTGGCGTGCGCGGGAGGTAGCAGCCTGCCGTGGCGAGGGCGCTCTCTCCTCGCCTCAGACGGAGTCACGGAGGCAAGGCGGGGGCTGCGATTGGGATTATCACGCCCGCGCAGATTCAATCAAACGGTCAGAAGGCACCCGAGGGGTGGGCGGTGTTTCATTTACCGTCCACCCTGGCCATCGAACGCCAGGCCTCACGCGACGTCTCGCCGGTGCGCCGCCGCGTCCTGGCCATCTCTTGCATCGATGCAACCTTCCTGGAGAGCATTTTTGCTTCTTTGTGCCGGTGGGGTCGCGGCGGAGGCCGCTGCCGTGTGTCGTGCGCTTCGTGGCGTTCGGCCAGACAAACCAAGCGGGCGGCAGCGTGGTGCCACGCCGCCGCTCAAGGCAGCCGGCGTCGGCTTGTTCCATTGCGAACAGGTGGCGCCGAATGACCTTCTGCGGTGATTGCGCCGTCAATGATCAAGGATTCTTGGCAATGGCAGCGTCATAGACCTGACCGGACGTGGCGCCGGTGAGGCCTGTAAGAGAATCAGAGGGCTTGAAGCGTGCACTTGACCTCGTGCCGCCTGCGTGTTATATATAGACAGGAAGAGCCCCTGGCGTGGCTTACAAGATTTCCTAATTACAGAAGATTTGTATTCTATCTATAGTCAAGAACCTTCTAGATACATATGTTACAGATTCATCTAATACTCCCCCTCAATCACAACTTTCCTAAGTTGAGATGGTACTTGAAATTCTCCAACTTTCGTACACTTAAAGCTTTGGTGAAACCATCTGCCACTTGATCTTCAGAAGGAACAAAATCAATTTGAAGTAATTTACTGTTTACCCGTTCTCTGACAAAGTGAAAATCAACTTCAATGTGTTTAGTTCTAGCATGGAACACAGGATTTGATGCAAGATATTTGGCCCCCATGTTATCACACCACAACCGTGCAACAGGCGGACTGGATACCTTTAATTCTTTCAATAAAGTCTGAATCCAAATAATCTTAGCAGTTGCATTGGCCAATGCCTTGTACTCAGATTCAGTACTTGACCTTGATACTGTAGCCTGTTTCTTTGCATGCCATGATACAAGATTATTTCCTAGAAATACTGCAAAGCCACCTGTTGATCTTCTGTCATCGGGACAGCCTGCCCAATCAGCATCTGAATATGCACTTACCAAGAAAGAAAATGACTTGTTTATCTTTAGACCAAGCTTTGCACATGACTTGAGATATCTCAGTATTCTTTTAACAGCCGCCCAATGTACTGTTGTTGGTGCTTGAAGAAATTGACAAACCTTATTTACTGAGAAAGCAATGTCAGGTCTTGTCAGTGTAAGATACTGCAAGGCTCCTACAATACTCCTGTATCTTGATGCATCTATAGGACCGAGCGGATCTCCTTCATAAATTGAGAGTTTCTCACTAGTGGATAGAGGTGTGCTTACTGGCTTGCAATCTGCCATATTTGCTCTCTTCAACAGATCATTTACATATTTTTCTTGTGTCAGAATAATTCCATGCTTAGTTTTGGCAACTTCGATACCGAGGAAGTAATGTAAGTCACCTAAATCTTTTAATGGAAAATCATTATGGAGATCCTGAAGTAATGCGGCCACTGCCTCTTGTTTCGAACTAACCACAATTATGTCATCAACATAAATTAACATGAACATAATGATGTCACGCTTGCTGTAATAGAATAAAGAAGTATCGGCTTTGGATCCTTTAAAACCAAGGGCATAAAGTTTCTTACTTAACCTTGAGAACCATGCTCTAGGCGCCTGCTTCAATCCATATAGAGCTTTATCTAACTTGCAGACATAGTTTCTTCTGGAATTGTCCTCGTACCCAGGAGGCTGCTTCATATAGACATCTTCTTCAAGAAGCCCATGCAAGAAGGCATTGTGAACATCCAATTGTCTAATAGTCCAACCCCTGGACACAGCAATAGAGAGAACAACTCGAATAGTAGCAGCTTTAACAACAGGGCTGAAAGTATCTTCATAATCAATACCATATCGTTGCTTAAAACCTTTTGCAACCAACCGAGCCTTGTATCTATCTAAGCTGCCATCTTGTTTACATTTGATTTTATATACCCACTTGCAGTCAATAATATTACGCCCTTTCCGGGGAGGAACCAAATGCCATGTTTTATTTTTCATTAACGCATCATATTCAGCATCCATTGCCTGTTTCCAATTATTATCCTCTAATGCTTCTGATAAGTTTTGTGGCTCACCAGTAGATGTCAAGAAAGAATATCTAACCGTACCATCGGTGTAGCGCTTCTCCTGCCGAATACCACTTTGTAAACGGGTCTTCGGCCTTTGATATAGCTCGCCCCCAGCCGAAGGTGCCGTAGAAGATCCCGGCATGAGTACAGCCGCCGGAGGATCCTGATCGAGCGCCCTCGTGTCAGGTGCACCGGACACAGAATCACCCGCATGCATCGGAGAGGTGGCCGTTGGTCCAAGCGATGTGTCATGGGACGATATGCCGGGCTCAGACTCCTGGACAGAAACACCTGCGGAAGGCGTTGGAGGCGCAGGTGAATCACCTTGGGGGTCAGCTCCGCCAGAAGAAGCACTAGGCATCTCTGTTTGCAATGACGGCAATTCCTGCATGACTTGATGCGCTGGGAAATCATTATTAGCAGGATTAATTGAAGAATCAGCCACATGATCACTTATGCTACGAACCCCACTAGTCGGATTTAACAAATAGGTTGGTAGAAGGTTAATTTCATCGTGAAACCGACGACCAGCATTAGGACCAAGAAATTGAAAGGGAAATAGAGATTCATCAAAAGTTACATCGCGAGAAATATAAACCCTTCCAGAATCAGGATCCAGGCACTTAAATCCTTTATGAAACAGACTGTATCCTAAGAAAGTGCATTGCTTGGAGCGAAATTGGAGTTTATGGGTATTGTAGGGTCGTAGATTGGGCCAACAGGCGCATCCAAAGACACGAAGAGAGGAATAATCTGGCTGTTGGTTGAACAGTCGAAAGAGGGGCGTGTCATATGATAGTAATTTACTAGGTGTTCTATTTATCAAATGTGTGACGGAAAGAAAAGCATCAGGCCAAAATTTTAGCGGCATGTTGGCATGAGCAAGAAGAGCTAGACCAACCTCAACAATATGGCGATGCTTGCGTTCGGCTGCCCCGTTCTGCTGATGTGTATGCGGGCAGGAGATATGGTGTGTGATGCCTACTTGGGCGAAAAAGGGATGCAGTTTTTGATATTCACCCCCCAGTCGGTCTGCATAGTTATAATCTTACGATTAAATAAGCGCTCAACAAGAGACTGAAATTCTCGAAATTTGGTAAAAACCTCAGATTTGAATTTAAGGAGGTAAATCCAAGTGAACTTACTATAATCATCAATGAAACTCACATAGTATTTGTGTCCACCAATTGATTTGGGCGCAGGGCCCCACACATCAGAATAAATAATTTCTAAAGGATGCTGGGAAATAGTGCTGGAATGAGGAAAAGGTAACTGACGGCTCTTGGCCTTTTGACATGCATCACACACCGAATGTTTATTTGAATCTGCTAAAACAGGAAGATTAAATTGGCTAATGACTTTCTCCACAAGCGGAGCAGCCGGATGACCTAGACGAGAATGCCATCTGTCAAAAGAAATTTTTGTAGATCCATAGGCTTGCTTTATTGTGCGCCTAGCAGGGAGAGGATAGAGCCCACGATCACAGCGTCCCCTAAGCAGAGTTTTCTTCGTTGCCTGATCCTTAATCAAGAAAGAATCAGGGTGAAATTCTATAAAGATAGAATTATCAGATGTGAGGCGATGAACTGAAACAAGATTTTTGTTGGCCTTGGGGACATATAAAACATTATTGAGATGAAGATCACGACTAGGGGTTGTAACAGTAGAATGACCAATATGACTGATTTTCATACCTGCCCCACTTGCCGTGTGGATCTGATCGTGGCCCTTGTACCTGTCATGGATCCATAGTTTCTCCAAGTTGCTGGTGATGTTATCTGTAGCGCCCGAATCCATGTACCAGTTGGTGTCTACTCCGTAGGATGTAGACATTGCACCTGCATATTTTTCTTCTGGTACAAAGTCTTCGTCAAATCTGTACCAACATATATCAGCAGTATGTCCTTTTATCTTGCAAACCTGACACCTAGGTCTGTTGTCAGGCCCATGCTGCTGATTATTTTGTGCGCCTTGATTCTGCTGGCGCTGCCCATTGCTTCGGCCACGCCCGCGAGATGGAGCACCCCCGCGCGAGCGTCCTCTGCCTCGCGCGCCTCGCAATGCACCGCGCCCCCGGTTGGCGGAATTAGCCGAGGAGCGGCTATCAGGCTGGAGAAGATCCATGCGCTGCTCAAACGAGAGCAGCTGGGAGAACATCTCTCCCACACTGATCGGCTCAGTCCTGGCGACTAGGGCTGAGACGATGGAATTGTAGTCGTAATCAAGGCCGGCAAGAATGTAGGAGACCAGCTCGTCGTCATCGATGATCTTGCCAGCAGACGCGATCTCATCAGCGAGAGACCGCATCTTGGCAACGTATTCCGCCATGGAGAGATTGCCCTTCTTCATTGTGGCGAGCGCGATCCTGGTGTTGACGGTGCGCGCTCGTGACATCGAGGTGAACATGGCCTCGACAGCACTCCATACTTCAGCAGCAGTTTTGCAAGCAGTTAACTGAGACAAAATATTTGGAGTGATAGAAGAGAGCAGGAATCCCAGGACCTGTTGATCCGTAGCAACCCATTCAACGTAGAGTGGGTTCTGCACCTCCTCATCTTTGCCATCCGTTGTCTTCTTCACGGTAGACGATGCAGGGGTCTTTGTGGCGCCTGTGAGAAATCCTTCTAGGCGTGCGCCCCTCACGATGGCAAGCACTTGCATCTTCCATAGTGCATGGTTGTTCTTGGTCAGCTTCTCGGAGACAGCTTGGCCGACCAAGGGATTAATGGCGGCGGCGTAGGAGGTTGACATGGTGGAAGATGGATCTAATTTTTTTTTTATGGCTCTGGTTACCATGTAAGAGAATCAGAGGGCTTGAAGCGTGCACTTGACCTCGTGCCGCCTGCGTGTTATATATAGACAGGAAGAGCCCCTGGCGTGGCTTACAAGGTTTCCTAATTACAGAAGATTTGTATTCTATCTATAGTCAAGAACCTTCTAGATACATATGTTACAGATTCATCTAATAAGGCCGCGGCGGCGGCACCTATGGCGGCCATCGTTTGCGTGCTGCCGTTCCTACCGAGCTGCTCGTTCGTGCCGTTAGTTCTGCTGGACAAATCATGCGAGCAGCAGATTTGGCAACGAGGACGGAGGCCATTGGGGCTATGCCGAACATGTGGGCACTGCCGGCTGACTGCGCCGTCGGTCGTGGCAAAGAAAGCGGCGCCAGATACCGGTGAGATTGTGAGTACTAGTCCCCAAGGCCGGGCGGCCATGGCGACCTGGTCTCGCTCGCCAATGTCCGATGATGTCGATTTGGATGCATCACAAGAAGCAAGAAGACCCAATATTTGTGCATACGCGTATCAGTCAGCTGAGGGAAACCAATTCGAGATTCGCATCTGATTCAGGCAAAATCCAAACACGATTTCGGGAAATTGATGTGTACCAACGAAGATAATCTACTCAAGAGAAGCCGAGTCAAAATTCATCAGCACAAGATCGTTTTCAAATTCCAAGATCCCCCGACGAACAGATGGGATATTTCGCAAGATACACGGCGAAAAGCACCTGAAATTATCACTACAACTCCTTAGCTACCGAAAATTATTTGGGCCGAGGAGACTATGCCATCGCTAATCTTAATGGTTGGTCCTTTCAGGGAAGGTCACCGTCCTTGCCTCACTATCCGCTTCGCAAGCGTGTTCCCCCACCTACATTTGCACGGGTAATTTGTTATACATTCAGTCTGATCTCTGCACCTCCATTAACATTTGTGATAAAATAAAGCGACCTCTCAATGCAGAGGGGCCAGTCATATGAACATCCCTGGAACTACTTCTGAATGAACGTCAACAGCTGAATGTGTTAAGTGAAAAACCACCTGAGTATGTAATATCTCAACTGAGGGTGCCACTTGAAAAATTTGTCCATACAAGATCAAAAACTAAAAAAACATACCATGTACAGGAAGTTTCCTTAGCTTGTCAAGTGCGGTGCAGAGCTGCTTCATTTTCAGGGTGCATCCAAAACAAAAGAGAAGCGAGACAAAGGAAAGATGAGTGTATGTTTTACCAAGCATATTGGAACAGTCATTTCTATTATAGACAAGATGGTAAGAATCAGTTGTTATGGATTCAATTCAATGAACACATTTGAATCAAAAAGGAGACTCAGTAGTCAGTAGATCATCCAATCTAGAACTTTAGCATGAATTACATTTGATGAACCATTATTGTACAATTTCAATTCTATCAAAGATTAAGAAGAAGAAGAAAATAGAATCACTGCACCAAATTTGACACACGGCCCTAGTAAAAGTGTATTTTCAATCTAATCGCACAACGTCAAATGAAAGAAATAAATCTTGAATTGACTGTGTACTAACTTGGTCCTGGTTAAGTTGAGTACTTCGTGATTGACAAAAGTTTTCCCAAGCTGCTTATATTATTTCCTTCGCTCCCGTATTTTTTTTGTGGCGAACCTTTGCCAAAGTACCTCGTAGGCAAGTATGCTATTACAGTATTACTCTCTCAGCATGTTTTTTTTTTCCTTTCTCGGTACACACTATTCATCAGTACAGCCATATAGGCATATAGCGTCATTATCGCAGAACAAGAAAATTTCTTACATCTGCTGACAAAAGAAGGACAAACAAGGAACAGACTGTACTGAACGTAAATCATTTGGTTAGATTTGATCCCTTGTAATAGAACCAACTCAGGTTAGGTTTGATTCCTTGTAGGAGAGCTTATAGGCATTTTTTTAAACAATCTCTAGGACAGGTTATTGTAGATTTGTAGGCACTTGGAGGCTGACTGTTCGTGCAATTAGCCAGGAGGACTGCAAGAGATGGATCGAGGTACGAGCGTCGAAATGTACTAAATAAAGATGCACACGGAATGAAGATGAAGAAGAACAATGAAAGGAGCAGGATATGCAAGCATGCATTCGTATGGATGAGTGTCCAGTTTACATTAGCGTCTATATCTACACTATATGTTTAGTAGGAAAAAGGATATAATAAACTCAAACAAAAGAAATAAATCTTGAACTGTGTACTGACTTGGTCCTACTTCAGCTGAGTACTTGGTGATTGACAAATAGTTACACAAGCAGCCTATTTCCTTGCTCGGTACCAAGTATAAGCAAGGGTGCTATTACTCTCTCAACATGCTTTTTCTTCTCTTGCTCATTATTATTGTACAGTGTACACTCTATTCATCATCAGCATCAGTACAGCCGTACAGCGCCCATGATCATAGATCAAAGTGCAGAACAAGAAAATCACTGTTACATCTGCTAGCTGACGATCTACAACCATCACCGTCCGTACCTTGGCGACACTACATAAACCCGCCCACACTGCTACTACTAGGTAGCTCACCAAGCAGCGAGGCCAGCGACACTGCTTCACATCCACCATGGCTACCGCCTTGTGCCACGGTGCCAGTGCGGGTGACCACGCGCGCGACGGCTGATGGCTATCGGCCGGACACCGGTGACTGACTGACTCCTCACTGATGATCATGAGACGAGGATGGATTGATTGCAGCTCTGGACTCGACGGCCATAGGTTGGGATTATTGCTACCCACAAGGTCGGTGAACTGATGAATCGACTGTACGAAAACCCAACATTTTGACGTGTTTGGTAATGCAATTTGCATTGGGGTTGTGAGGTGGAGAGCATCAGAAACTCTCGAGTCTCGGATTAAGATACAAAACAGAATTGGTGAGAACCAGCTGCAGCCGTCCATCCTGCTTAACGATTCGTGCGGCAACAAGGGAATGCTGCATTTTTTTCCGCTTCTGGCCTCCTCCCTGCACTGCCGGGACGCGGTCGCCGGCCGGACGCCATTTTCGGCACCGTGATTTTGTCTCCTCTCGCCGACGACCTCCGCCTCCTACGCGGCGTCCAGCGCCGGCACCGAGCCCTCGGCAACCCCTCCCCTCGCCGACTCCCCGCCCGCCGTACTCCAGGTAAAAATAACCGCCCACCACTCCCGACCCCCCACCATCCAGCACCCGCACGATGGTGTTTGACGTATCGTCCGATCTGCAATCCGCGTCCACCGCGTCTGTGCTTTGTTCGTTCGACGCACAGCCGGCGGAATCACGTACCAAGAACCTGGGGGGAGGGGGGGGGGGGGGGGCAGGATTGTTTGAGAATCTGAAAATATTAGGGCTTGGGTGTGCGCATTCTTAGTAATCAAGAGTGCTGCAGCTGTAATGCAAAAATGTGGATGCGAGTATGTAAGAACTGCCCCAGAATTTCTTGTCAGGGTTAGCACGAACGCTAGTTGAGTGGGTGGCATTTCCATCATGTTTTAATCTTCTATTTTGTGTTGCAGTGGTAATTGCAAAGAAATTAGGACAACTGCATCATATATGATTGTAGCCAATTGCTAACTGAGTGATAATTCGGAGCTACTTGCAGTAGTACACATGCCCTTCTTGAAGGCATGTAATGTCAACATTCATATGATTTTCTGCACTGGAAATACTAGAGAACTGAGGCCCAGTGACACTATCGCTGTTTATACTCATTTTGTTTCGTGGTTGAGGTTGCATTCAATTCCCGTCTAGTTTCTTTCAACCAAAGCCATCATTCCCCGTGGGTTCTCATTTTTCTAGGAAATTAAGTTGCCAGCCTATGAATTTTTTTTCTATTCATTCTTAAAAATCGTTGAGATTTTAAATCTTCATTTAGAATGACAGCATATGTAGTAAGACTAACTAGATATCACTGATACATTCATACATCCAAGTTTAACTCTGTACTCAGTTCTTAAATTCATAATGTTGAGATCTTCTTTAAGATGTTGATGTTGTCTTCCATAGATACTAAAAGGACTCTAAAGTTTCTACCTCTATTATATTTTCCCCATTGTGTGATCCAACATATCTTTGTGATTCTATTATAGCTACTACTGTTAAGTTTATTAATGCATTTCTGATGCAGATCCTGTAATGCCAACCAGACGCCATGTTCAGTATTCGTCTCTTCCTACAGAGGACAGAGATAACCTACGGTTCACATATACTCCAAAACCGCATCGAAAAATTCCATGGAAGTCAATTGCCCTAGCATTTTTTCTCCTTCTCATAGGAATTTCACTCCTCTCCCTGTCATATTTTATATTCACAAGTCACATGGAGGGTGATGATTCTCAGGCATATGGTCTCTTATTCCTGGGTGTGCTTGCTTTCCTTCCCGGTATGTCACCACAAGCAACTTCAGTTATTCTGTATTTTCTTTCCATATTGTGCCTTCTCTGCTGCAGATGAGGCAGACATGGTTTTCTGGAAGTATCTGTATATTTGTTACTGGTGGTTAAGCATTTGAGCTATGCCTTCTAAGTTAACAATTATGTAATATAACTGCGACGTGACTTAACAATTACTCCATTTGTTAATTCTGACTAGTACTGATATTTGACATTTTTGGATTGAATTTTTCCTCCAATGACATTCATAGGGAAATAATGCTCCCATTCCTTTGAAACAAAATTTTCCTGTTCTCAATGTTTGGTACCTCAATTTATTTAGATGTGCTAGTGGAACCTGTGCTCAGTTGTCGCAGCCCACAAAACTTTGAAATAATCTTCCATTTTTTAATGGTTGTGTGATTTTCACCCTGCTGCTGTTAATCTGTTTTCAGGCTATTATGAGACTCGAGTTGCTTACTATTCCTGGAGAGGAGCACCAGGGTACACCTTTGCATCCATCCCAGATTATTAGCCATTTATGTCTCCACAAGACCTCAAGTGTGGTCGTCACGCAGGAAGGCCAAGCACGTAGACAATTAAATGAGCCAGAAATGGAGCTATAAAATGAACGCCTGTGCATGATATATATAGTCAACATATCCTCTGAAACCCTGCTGTGTTCGTGCATGGATTAACTTGGCAACATTGCAATAATGCTGCTCACAATGCTGGCAACATAGGTAGATAGCCAGTTTTGGGTTCCCTCTTTGTTAGTTTTTTTTTCTTGTTTCTGGATTAGAGGTTTCCACTTCGGATTTGTTATGGATTGTTCAGAGTTTCTTAGTCATACTGATTCAGTATCTGTGTACTGTAGCTGCCACAAACTGATCATAAGGCTGGGAAGTCTTTTATGTACTTTTCGATGAAGATTGTTATACACTTGGTACATGCCGGTGGCCTCCAATGAACTATGGTTTTCTTCGTTTGCACGCAATGTATCAGGACATATATGTGTATCTGTAAGAGTGTGCAATGAAGAGGCTAGATCAAGAAAGGCATATATCCTAGGGAGAGTAGATGTCACTGCATTTGTACTACATGGCAATTATATATTATATAGACTTGAGCAAGGAAAATAAGTATCTCGGTGGACCATTTTCATGTCCTAGAGCGTGGGCTTTGCTTCGTCATGAAGCCGTGTTCGCTGTCTTTTCCATTTGGGTCCTACGTTGATGATGAGCAGAACAGAACGAATTGAAGAGCAAAGGAACTACCTAATAAATTTGCTTATAGAGGCTGGAATTATCACTGTGTTTTTGTCCTCGTGCCTGGCTACTGGTTACTCAGGTTAGGAAGCCGCATCTGTGGAAGCTTTTATTACTTGCTCCTTTTGAGGTTGTTATTACTACGGTTGCAACTACATCCTATCATTCAGGACACTTCCTTTTAAAAAAATCCGTAAGGTATAATGTGATTCAAGAAAAATACAAAGTAATTTTTTCTTCATCACAAGAATCACACACGTGCAAGTTGTACAGATAGATTTTACATTTGTACAATGTTATATAGAAGCTTGTTTCGAATTTGCATTTTTTTAAAAATACAGGAGAATTTACAGGAGCAGCGCAATTTGGGAAATGATTGCCGATGTACCAAGGTAGAAAACGCACAGTGTACTAGCGAACAAAGACAAAAGGTAGGATCAAATTCACGTGCTCCAAATGGCTCTTTTTTCAAACAACCAATGGCACGCAAATTTATTTTTTCTAGTTTCATGCTCCTTTTGTCAAACAAAATGAAGATACGAAATTAATTCGCACTCCTCAGAATTCAGATCGTTGAAAAAACTAAACAAGAACAAAGGCTCATCGTTGCAGTACCACCGTTGACAAGATGTACTGCTGAACACATGACCCAAAAACCCATAGAAATCCGTGCGAGGAAGCTTCACTGTACTTCTTTTCCCTGGGCCCCGCATGTCACACTCACCTGGACGCAAATACCTCCCCTAGATAGACCCACCTGTCATCCTCACCGATGAACTGTCGGTGTGTCAACCTCCCCCACCCCCCACACTCTCATCGTCGTCTCCTTTCACAAAAGCCCCCCTCGATCTCTGCTCCAAAGAAACTTCTCCTCCTCCTCCTCCCACGCCGTTATCATCCCCCAAGATCCCACCTCCCGCGCCCCAATTCCCGTCGCAGAGCACCGCATTGGGCGCGCACGTTGTGCCGCCGGGATATTGGCCCGGATCTGACCGGCGAGGAGGCGGCGTCGGCGGGGTCACTTTGGGTGCGCAGCGCGCTGAGAGGAGGCTGCGAATCTAAGGAGGGCACAGAAGAGGCGGCGGGGGTAGGAGTCGGGAGGAATGGCGCCGACGCGGGGCGCGGGAGGAGGGGTGCGGCTGCCGCCGATGAACGCGCTGGAGATCCTGCGGGAGACGGTGCGCGTGCTGCGCGGGGACCCGCACGCGTTCACGTCCATCCTGTTCCTGCTGCTCTGCCCGGCTTCCGGGTGCCTCCTCCTGTCGGCGGCGGCGCTGGACGGGACCGTCGTGCTGCCGCTGGCCCGGAGGCTCCTCGTCGCGGCTGCAGCGTCAGGGCTCCCGCTCACGCATTTCGTCAGGCAGCTGGCGCACCACCTCGCCGCCACGCTTGTGTCTGCCGTCGTCTCGTTCCCGGCGCTACTCACGCTCCTTCTCGGCGCCCGCGCCGCCGTGGCATACTCCGTGGCCGCCGTGTACGCCGGGAAGCCGCTCGCTGCCGGGGACATCACCCTCCTCGCGCGCCGCGCGTGGCCGCGCCTCGCCGCCACCTACGCGCTCGGGTGCGCCGCTGTCGCCGCCGGCCTCGTCGCCTTCTTCGCACTCCTCGTCACCGCCTGCTCCACGCTCAAGGCCATGCTCTACCCGCCTGACATTGTCGTCTGCGCGGGCCTCTTCACCGTTCTCGCCTACTCCGTGGTGTACGCCCACACCATCATTATCTGCAACCTCGGCGGCGTCATCGCCGTTCTCGAGGAAGTGGCTGGGGTCAACGCGCTGCGCCGGTCAGTGCAGCTGATGCGTGGGCAGACCCACGTCGGGCTGCTCATCTTTCTTGGATCCACCATTGGCCTGGCCTTCGTCGAGGGGCTGTTTGAGCACAGAGTGAAGACCCTGAGCTACGGTGATGGGTCATCGCGTCTCTGGGAGGGGCCATTGCTTGTCCTTATGTACTCTTTCGTGATGCTGATCGATTCGATGATGAGCGCGGTGTTCTACTTCACTTGCCGGTCATCGAGCTTGGATCTCTTGGATAAGGAGGGTGCCTCTGTTGAGGAGCTTGAGATGATGAGGGCTGACAATTCAGATGCTGTCAGGTGATAAAGAAGATTGGTTTGTTTCTCACATGTGTATCTGTTCATACTGTCATAGGGAAATAAGTGAGATGGGCATGGCCAAGATCCACGCAGATTGACCAGTGGTATTGGCGGTTGTCGTGCCATGGGTATACACTTCATGTGTATGCTTGGCTTGATTGGTTGACGTCCATGGTGAAAGGAACATTTTTGCTTCCATTTGGATTCTTCCATGGTCAGGTAATGCTGGGTGTGCAAGAGAAGGCTAGAGGGACATCTTCCATAGGATGTGTTCTTGATCAGACCAAGTTTTGGCAGCGATTCAAGAGCTGGCAATGTGTGTAGCATTCTTTCAAAATGATGTAACTAATATATCAATTTCATTATTGTGGAATTTTTGTCGCCTTACAACATTTTGGTTATACTGAATGAAATGTCTTCTGTTACTGAGGAAAATACAACCGATTGTACAATTGATTCTTGACGTATCATTTCAGCCCAATTTTCATATTCTGATACTCTAAGTTTGTGTTCTTGAAGATACCTGTTGTCTGTTACAAAATTACTCCCAACCCAGACAGAGTTGTGCTGAGTTGAATTATCTTTTATTGCAGAAGCCTGATACATCTACTTTCAGATTTTATTTTTGTTTTCTTACTTTCAAAAATAGAGCTATTACAGAGGAGAAATTTTGTCATGTATTCTTTTATTCTTTGCGTAGTGTGTGCTGGTGAAGACTCTCAGTTCTGGCTTAGAATTTTGCATCTGAAGCATCTTTGGTTTTCTTGGAGCTTCTCTGAGCACTACTGATAATCCAGGCTTTCAATAAGACAGATGAATTCTTTTTTCTTCCTCAGATCATGAAAATAGCCCATTGACTTCCATTGATTATTGGCTATGTGTTATCCCCAAGATCGAACTTGTAATGTTCAATGAACTATTCAAGTATTTTACTATAGAATATCAAGTGTTCACAGCCAACTGACTGAAGCAAGATTCAGTCGTGTCCCTCACCGTCAGTTGATGCTTGGCACCGACAATAACGCCTAACATTTTGCTTCATTTGGTTGCAACATTTAGGAAACGCTTGGAATTTCGATCGTGCTATCTCAATGAACTGAGGCAAAAAAAAATGTCATATAATTAATTGCCATGGTATACCTTTCAGTTTCCTTAGGAAATTGGGCAAGGAATCTGACCAATCACCACACTGGTAAGTGGTAACATGTTTAGGTGCCTTTTTGCAAGTTCCATGCAACATGTTTAGATTTCTGCATAACCAAAACATAGATGATTGAACTTCTCAACTTCATCACGTGACGTCGATGTAATTCTCGGATCTAGTGTTTGGTACGTGTTTGACTTGGTTGTGTACGTATGGCTTAATCAAAGTATTTAGGACGGCCTTTGCGGTTTGCCCATTGGATACTTAACAATGGGCTTCTGAGTGTGTTCCAGGTTACTGCATTTGCACAGGCTATTTCTAGCCAAAGAGAATTTAACAATCTGAATGCCTGCTACCCATTGCAGCATATACATGTCATTGTTTTCATCACAGCACATGGTCGGAGCCGATAAGTCAACCTCAAGAACAATCACCAACCAATCAGGCCTTGATCCAAGAGATCCAAGGTATCGACCTCTAAATAAATCGGTTCATTGTCATCTGACAGCAAAAGTACAAGCGCCTGAGCTCCCAATTGATGAAATTCAGAAACTGCCTATCTAGCAACTCAGAAACTACCAAAAAATTAACAATTTTACAGTATCCAACCATTGCTGAGCCAAGTTTTGATATCAACGTCAAACGAGGTCAGATACTGGAATCTCTGGTTGTCGGCCGATCATTTACAATCTTCATTCATCTGAATGATATGAATGAAGCTGAACATGGAGTTGGTCTGAAGTCAGTCAGGACAATCTGTTCTTTGGCACGAGAATGCCTGATGAGGACGCACTCTGATCGGAGTTGAGGATGATGCTTGCCCAGTTCGACGAGCGGTGCACTATCCTTGACGGAATGCGGTCACTGTCTTCACCCCCTGATGCTTCATACCCGTCGCTGGTCGATCTCGACAACTCGATCCCTTGCTGTGGAGTGCATCCTGGGGCAGTGAGGGCTGTCAGTTGCAGGTCTTCAGCACCAGATGAGGAGACAGCTGAGACTCGGTACAGGTGCAGATCAGGCGAATCCAAACTGCTATCTGGAGATGATCCGCCTACGTTTGCGGAAGATGCAGCTCTACTAGGATGGAAGGCGCTCCGTGCCTCGAGTTGCAGTGGTGCTAAACTGGACAGTGCTTCAGGGGGCATTTCGCTGCCTGTACTATCAATAGCATCTGTAGATATCTTTGCAACAGGTTTGAGAGAGAGATCACTGGGCTGTCTTCCTCTTCTGTTCGTTCTCCTCTTGCTATCAGGGCCTAGATCAATCCTGCCACTGCTCATACCTCCATAGCTACTATCTGTTTCATGGCCTCGTGAATAGTCGTCTTTTCTGATAGGCACTAAAACTTTGGACTTCTTCCGTGCCTCTGCAGCAACTCTGGAAACTTCTTCCGCGTTAAGACGAGCCAATGCCCATGGACTTATTTTCACAGCCCCTGAGCCCTTCTTCCTCCTTACTTCATCTCCTTTTCTCTTGGTAGCAGAATTATGCGAAGAGCCAGCCTCTGACGGAATAACATCATACTGAAATGACGTTCAGAAACTTCATGTCAGTTGTGAACACCAACAGACAAATGCCAAGTGGGAAAAATGACAAGTCTCTTTTTTTTAATCATGCCTAAGTGTGCAATTGCTATGAGTTAGAACTGCAAGACATTAGTTATTAGCAGTTAGAATTAGCATGACTGTTAGAGAAGTCACTTACAATTCACATGCTTTACTACCCAGAATGTCAATCCACAATGTGTTATACACATTACAGATATTGATTCAGTATGGAAGCTATGCTATCTATTTAAATGATTCATGAAGCTTAAAGGGTGTAAGGGTCACACCTGATCTTCAAGAAACAGCCTTGGAGGAGTGCACCACGAACCACGACGAAGTGGGCCAAAGGAACTAGCACTGCTGAGTCCAGTGTAGGAGCTTACACGAGACATCTGTGGACTCTGCTGCCCACTAACATCTTCTTGGTCTTGCTCTCTCAGGGCAATGATGTAGTCATATGTACTGATTCCCTGTATTGGTTGGAATCAAATCAGTTCGACCCAAGAAAGGCTACAACATCATGTTAACAAACTATCCATGGTTCCTGTGTGTAGTGCTTACTCAGAGAAAAGTCAGTATCCATTTCCATTTTGCAGTTTATTGTTTTAATTATTTTTTTTAAAAAAAACTCCAAAGTGGTACTTTAAGAAACTCCATGATGATATTAAATCCTATTGGCAGTATAAAAATTTTGTTCAATGAGTAAATGTCTGATGTCAGTATCCATAGTGCATACAAAGCATTGTACCCAAGTTTACATTATCCAAAAAAATGGTAAGTTGTGCAAGGAAGCTGAATACAAGCTGATCATCACTAAGGCATAACTTTGACAACCAGATTCTAGTCAACACAAAGATACTCATATCATTCACAAGGATATTATTATTCAAAGCTAAAATAGAATTAGACAAAAGGGAAATGTATCAGAACTTACCTTCTTGATAAGAAGAATGTGGAAAAAAAGAAGTTGGGCAATCGGGAGTGAAGCAACCATGGCTAGGATGCTACATGATGCCTGTGTCAAAAAAAGAACAATGCTTTGACCAATATTTCAAGAAAGATTGGTGAAAAGAGCTGGCTAATTTAATAACCTTTGAACTATTCAGTATCTGAAAGAAGTAGGATGACAGTTCATACCACCACAATCACAAAGGGCACCAAGGAGAAGCTGCTCCCTAGCTTTGAGACAATTTGAACAGAGAATTCCTTCCGCTCGACGAAGCATAGCACTAGCACCAGTACTCCAATTGCTGATTGTAGGATAAGCTGGCCCAAATTGCACAAATCATGCAGACCTGTCAATGGTCAACTAGGATGAAAAGGACCAGGACTAAAATGCTCTATGAAATTATGATGACCAAATTCAACGCATAAGAGTGACTGTTTCTAGAATGCACTTGATGCTGGCAACATGCTTAACAAGAGTGACACTAAGGTAAAGTATTATGCAAGCAGCTATATTACTACGATCTATCAGAGCATGGTAGGACCATAGGAGAACATGAGCTTACCAAGACAAGGGCAGTAGACATTAGAACAAAAAACCTCCTATAGTTTCTTTTTCCAATACAATTGTTGAGCCACTGTTGAGATTTGAGGAAAACAGGGAAGTTATTATATGCTAAGTGATGGAAATACGAATACAATTTTTAAGGAGTATGTTACCCGGCAGTGATGATCAAAACCATCTACGCATTTGTCACAAACTCTGCAGTGCTTACTATACTTCAACACCTACAGAGAAAATAGCAGACTATTAATATTTTTCTATGCAAAAGAAGAAGAAGAAGATCAACACCAATTACAAGAAATGTACCTGGACTTCACATAGGCTGCAGAAAAACATCCCTTCCTCACTGGCTTGCTGCTCAGAGGGACATTCATGTGATTGGCAGCAGGAGAAAACAGAAGAGAGAGGGTAGAATATAAGGAGAAATGCGGAGAAAGTAGAACTGCAGCAAGATGGATTCTTTTCCTTTTGTTGAGTCATTGACTTCTCACTAGACACTGCGACCTCATGTTCTTGCTTTCCTCCAGTTCCCTCTAGTTGCAACCGAGTATCTGAAACACCTTTTCTGGATTCCTTCAGATATTTGTGTTTTCCACTTCCATACAAGCTCATATACTTCTTTGATTTGAAGACCCCTGGGTCTGCTGGGTTCGCTGCAGCACACCAGATGTATAGAAAGAAGACACATAAAACCTGAGAAGCCAAATTACACACAAGGTCACAGAGATGTTACGTAAATAGACACATGAACCATAACACTACTAAGAAAATTTTCATAGCAGGTTTTTCTATATAGCAATATTTTTATTTCCACAACAGAGCACAACAATTTTGTTAAAAGCAAATAAAGCTTGCAAACAAGTTAAGTACTATGAATTCATGATAATCATGGGTAACCTAGAATAAGGGGTCAAGACAATGGAACCCATTTCACAAAACTGTGTTTCACGAGTTTGCATCATTACAGAAACACAACAGCACCAAAAAAACACCATAGGAATATTAACAAAACAGCCAATGTTAGTGTAATAAGGCTAATTATGCCATGTCACTCTCCAGTCCACAAAGTCCTACCAAACACGTACTGTGGCTGGCGAACAACCCAAGAAGACAGTAGAGCTGAAGTGGACAGAAATGAAGAGGCTCCAAGAGCCTGACATGTACAGCTCCTGCTTGCTCTGAAACTACATTTCCCCGATGGTGTCACATGAGCAACATATAAGCAAACTGTCCTTAAGTTTGTGACAGATGCAAAATTTCACCAACCGCGAAGGCCAAAGCAAAGCCGATGAATTGAGCGAACCAGACAATAACTTCCAGAGTTAGGACGCCACACGATGGCACCAGAATTGCCCAGACTAGCCAAACGATTTAACTTGTACCACCTTTAAACAAGCAACAAAGTACAGAAATCGTACCAGATACGCAAGACTGCCAAATAACACATTCCATGATTAGGATACTTAATTCGGCACGTTCTCTAGTTCCAGCAACCACTACCGGGCCCATATGGCAGCACCCAGATGGGGATCCAAAGGCACCAGACAAGCAAAACACAAGGCGCTCACTCGACTCGGCGTGACATCAAAGAAGAGCCAAGCACGAGCTCTCACCAGCGGAGTGTAGAGCCCCATGACCACGTACTGGAACACCTTCCTCCCAACGAAGGGGGCGAAGAACACGTAGAACGCGAACGCCAGCGCCAAGAACACGGACACGGCCACCACCTGCAAGAGAAATGGAATCTTCAGTAATCACAGGCGGCAAAGGAACCCCGGCCAGCAAGAAAAATGCGCGAAATTTCAGCGAGAACGAACCTGGAGAGGATGGTACGGGAGCTGCCACCCGTGCCGCCTCATTGCCACTCCCAAGAAAAGCAGAATCGGCAGAAGAAACACGAGAAAGAACAAAGAACCCTCCTTTTGCCTTCCTGCTCTCCTCCTCGCGCCAAGGGACGCGATCACTACCGGAACTTCCCAGGATCAAGCGCTCAAGCACCGAGCCCGCGGCTTCTGCTCGCTCTCGCCATGGATTCGCTCTTGCCGCGGTGGTCGCGACCGCATCTGTGGGCTGGCGCCCGGTGGCCGGTGGGCGAGAGGGGGGAATGGGGGAGCGTTTGGGAGGGAGACCAAAGGTTGGAGAGCATTAAATGCCGCACTGCGCTGCGCAGATTTACGGGAGAGCGGCGAGCGAGAGGGGAAGGGAGGGGAGGTGGTTTGGTTTGGCTGGCGTGGCCGTGGCTGCTTCGCTTTGGGCGCTCACGTGAACCTCCCTCGCCAGAGTCCGGTCTCCACTGTGACTGATGACTGTGGCAGTAGCAGCAGGGCCGCCTGGCTGTCTGGCTGTCAGTGTGGGGCCCAGTGACAGCCGGTTTGTTTAACCCCTTGTCATCCATGGTCCTCGGATGGACCTTGAGACTCTTCTTTTCCTTTTACTTTTGTAGTAGCTTTGAACTTTTCATGCCAGGGACGTTTCCAGCAGAGTTTGCAGAGCATGGTAATTTTTTCTCTTGTTTAGACGAGTACAGTAATTTTTCACTGATTTGTGGCCATGGGTATTTAGCTACTACTATGGCTCATGTTCACTTTTAAGGTCTTATTGTGAAAAAAGTGAAACAAATTACCCACTTAAAGCGTCATGAATTTTTAACCACAAGTCAGAATCCAATGTTTGACGTCGTCGACACTGGTTGGATTATATATATCTGGTGGTTTGCAGGTAGTAATGCTGATTAGTTGCCGTCTTGACGGCAGGCATGAGATAAGGCATTTGCCTATATTAAGAGACATTGCATGGTGCCAAATTTGCTTACATGTGAAACATATTTATAATAAAAATGGCCGGTACTGTATCAATAGTTCCAGAAATACTTACAAAGAGCTATAGCTCTAGCAATCAACGATGAGTATCCAAAGCAAATCTTCCATTGGAGACATGTAAGTGCTAACGTATCATACAAATGTTATAAATAAATAAAAGATACATGAACCAATGTGTGCCATTGAACATAGTATATGCAAGAGCATTGTTGAAACACGATGCAGATGTAGATATTTACACACGCATACTCCTATGAGCGTACGTATAGCTTGTCCCTGCGAGCAACTTCAAAAAATTTAGACGGTATATCTTAAGATTAATAAATTTATCGTATATTTTTGTTACTATAGTGTAGTGTAGTAAAGATTTCCCGAAAGATCATGCGAACCAAAGGTAACTCTCACTTCCATGTGCATCAACTACATTGGCAGTGGCGCAATGTCTGAATTTCCAGTATCCAACATATCAGCATCCATGACAGTGTCACGCCGTCCGTACACAACAGTCTGTCAGGGATCAGCAGCTAGCGGCCTCGATTCACAAAACTATGCTGACACGTTCATTTTCTTGACGATTCTGTCTGTCAACAACTCAACATTGTTTTATACGATCAGTGCTGTACTAAACCAGCCTTGAGCTTATACCTTTTGGGGTTAGCAAAACAAAAAAAATATTGTGGATCAGTACTGGGTTGTTGTGCCTGTTTTGTCCTTTGCTGTTGTTGTTCTCCTTGAAACCATCAACAACGTCTTCGATAGACTTTATCAAGATCTACAGATGCAAAGCAGATTCCGGACGGGTGAATCGTGAGAACTCGTGCTGCCTACCCTGGTCTGATCCCTGGAATACAGATGATACGTAAGAAATTGAGAAAAATGTACTTTCGTAGTAAAGTTCATGTATTTATCATCAAGTTAATGATCACAGAATGTTACTCTTTTCTTATAAAAAAATGTGACTCTTCTTTTCTTGTTAAAAAAAGGACACAAAGGGATGGATGCTCAAGCAAAATGTCAAAAGCCCATGATTCAAATGATAATGGGCTAAAATCATCACAAGGAGCCAGGCAAAGAACAATTATCAACTTTGTAAAAGCTGCTATGACTATGAGCCCGTGACCATGCATATGGATCGCCTCATTTCACGCACTCATTTTGCCTGCCCTTTTGGACAGTGCAGCATAGGTTCCTCATGATGCCGTCGCCAGCAGCAGTTGACCCCTCACTTAAGCAAGGAATCACCCTTGCTATGATTGCCCATTCCAAGCTCCATGTGCCGAGGAAATTTAACCCGCGTGCTTTTTACTTAATCCTCAATCAACCGCATAATACATGCATGGTAGGAATAATCTTGTTTTATACAGTAGAATCATACGGAACACATACCGAACTTATCTGTGAGAAGAAAACTAACTGTGTGGGCGCTTGTCTATCATAGATACCACAGTTATAGATAGGGCCCTGATTTATCAATTGCAAATCTGGAGCATGTGGCATTTAAGAAACATCAACCTACCCTTTTCAATCAGTTGGGGGATAACCTTACCTATCCCCAAGGAAATAGTGCTCCATTGAAGCAAATCATGCTCACACCGTCACTGAGCTTTTCGATGAACTAATCAAGTGATCGGACGGGGCACTATGTGCCACAGGCACTAGGATGCATTTGAAACCTCGCACCTGTGTTCTCTACCGCTCCCTGGCATCTTCACGTGTCCTCTAGGTGGTGTCACTTGGCAAGATGCCCCTTGTGACTTGAGAGCCGGGAGAGACAGTGAATGGATGGGAGTGCGCTGTCACAGCCTCAACTCCGGTTAAAAAAAGTTGGGTTCTGACTTTTTCTGGCGAGCAAGTTCTTGGTTGGCCAGCGCTAGTCTACTAGGCTCCTAGTTTACTTTGGAGTTCGGATGAAAAGGGCGGCACCTCACCTCAAGGACCTAGCTGCTGGCCGGCTGCCGGCATGTGATTCGGACCTCGGTTTGGCGCGAGGCGTGAGACAGCACAGTGATGGGGATGGCCCTTGAGCTTCCTCTCTTGAGCTGTCAGTGTTAGCCGCGCTGCTGCGTAGGTAGGGCCATGGGTGGTGGACATGGGCACACCTCCTGACGCAGCTGCTCGCCGCTAGAGGCCACCGGGGACGGCACCGTTTGGAGCCAGCCCATCTAGTTCAGCCACGAACTCGCGCGTCATATTATTCTAGGTTTTTGCTGTGTCGACCGCGATTTGGGAGGAAGGGTTGAGCATTGAAGGAGCGGAGGGGTGAGCGCGGCTTACCAGGAGCAGGAGGGGACGCCGTCGAGGCGGCGGCGCGTGCGGCCGGCCGAGGTCGAACACGTCGCCGGGCAGCACGGCGCACGCCGCCAATCCAGCCACGGCAGCTGCTTTCCCCAGCGGGAACCGTCCGATAGTTTGTACGGCCAGGGAGTATAACGGGCTGATCTGGAGTATAACGGCCGATAGAGGGCTAGAGGTCACCGGGGACGGCACCGTTTGAAGGACTTTTTTTAAAAAAAAGGATAGAAAAAAAATAAATTTGAAAAAGGGGTACCGATTTGAAAATTTTCGAAAAATGGGTGCCTCCCGCCCGATCAACGGACGGAAGGCGTGGGGCCGGCGACCTCCCGCCCATTCAACGGGCGGGAGGTCCGAAAATTTTTCCTAGGCCCTCCTCTTCGCGAAAGTTTCTTATTCGCGAAGAGACCCCTGACGCATCCCGCCCGCCCAGGTCCTCTCTTCGCGAATAACAAACTTTTCTTATTTGCGAAGAGACCCCTGACGCATCCCGCCCGCCCGTTGGGCGGGAGGCATCCTGCCCGCCCAACGGGCGGGAAGTTCCCATTTTCTTATTTTCTGTTTGAATTCTTGTTTTACATACTATTTAAAATTCATACTTTTTCAAATATAAGATTTATTCGCCATACTCTTTTGTATACATATAAAATTTTAATTCAATTTTACGAAAAAGATTACTGTATCTAAAACTCGTATGAAGATGGCTAAACGATAACGTTTTGCAACGTAGAATCCAAATATTACGATAGTACGATACATCAACCTACTAAAAATAAAATAGTATCATACAAAAAACAGTTTAAATATATAGAGTCCACCGAATCAGGAGTATCTACTCCGCCTGTCCCGGACCTCGCGCTCTCGTGGTCCTCCCCCCTAGTCCTAGGCCGTCGGCGTATGTGGCCCTCCGAATACGTGAGTGCATCTGGAGCACGGTGAGGACGAGGCGGAGGAGGTGTCGGCGTGAACGGGTCATCCTGGGATTGTGCAGCTTGAGCGTCATACGTCTGGAAGGGACCAATAATATTAGGCCCGGCGCCGCCGCCCACCAACTCCGACCAACTGATGGAGCCGCCCTCCCAGTCGTCCCAGTCCGGCACACCGAATAGACCACTGTGTGCAGAAGCTCCCATCGACCAAGCATGCTGAGTATAGCCCTGAGAGTACAGAGCAGCTAGCGTCGAACCCGACGGGAGAGACGTTACTGAAGCATAGACGCCAAACGTCTGAGGCTTCATTCTCGCAGGAGGAGGTCCCATTGCTGTCAAGTGCATGCCTATAAAAACAAACGAAATTAGTCGTGTAAATCAAAGTTGATCGAAATGGCAATTATAAAGGACTTACAGCTCGAAGTGGCGGCAGTACCGCTGGACGCTGTGTGCGGTCCTGCAGAGGTTGACGGGCCAGCTGTGTACACGTGGACGGACGCATGAGATGAACTGGAGGCCCCCACGTCGTCTCTGCCGTGACACGTCAGTGCACGTAACGCTCGCGTCAAGTTGTCTTGAATCCAACAAAAACTGTCTTTGTACTGTGCGTCCGGTACACGTACTCCATATTCAATCAACGTGATCTAAGATGCAGCTTCGACCTCCTCGCAGTTGATCAGATCGATCTGCATGAGTAATGGGAAGCAGAGTAATATTGTTATCGATTTTTTATAAAAAAGATTTAATAATTGAAGTTGCGAAAAACTATTGAAAATACTAAAAACTATTCAAAATATAACTATCCTAAGAAATATTTCTAAAAGTAATTAAAAATACTAAAGACTATTCAAAATAGAACTACCCTAAGAAATATTTCTAAAAACTATTGAAAATACTAAAAACTATTCAAAATATAACTACCATAAGAAATATTTCTAAAAACTATTAAAAATACTAAAAATTATTCAAAATATAACTACACTAAGAAATATTCCTACAAACAATTAAAAATACTAAAAACTATTCAAAATATAACTACCCTAAGAAATATTCCTAAAAACTATTGAAAATACTAAAAATATTCAAAATATAACTACCATAAGAAATATTTCTAAAAACTATTGAAAATACTAAAAACTATTCAAAATATAACTACCCTAAGAAATATATCTAAAAAATATTGAAAATACTAAATCTATTCAAAATATAACTACCCTAACAAATATTTCTATTGAAAACTATTCAAAATATAACTACCCTAACAAATATTTCTAAAAACAATTGATAATTATACGACCCATTTTTCGAAAATTTTCAAAACGGCACCCTTTTTCGAATTTAATTTTTTAACCATTTTTTTTAAATTCCCGTTTGAAGCCCATCTACTTCAGGCGAAGTATCTTGTGCTTGGGCCGACCCGCAAAAAGCCCGCACAGCAAGTCTTGCGGCCTCTCTGTAGTAGGTGCAGTGTGAGCAGGCCCACCTGGCCAAATCCTGCCCACGGAGCTTGCGTTGTCCGCCCACGCAGAGCCCCCAACCCTCGCCGCTGTGGCCGGCGTGCGAGCTCGTGGCCCCGGCCCGCCCGCTGGTGAAGCTCGCACTGCCCGCCCGCACGCACCGCAGCCTGCGCGAGAGCTCCCGCGGTCGACCTGTTCGCCGCGGCCTACGCGCGAGCTCGCTGCGTAGCCTGGGTGCAAGCTCGCGGCCTGCTCGCCGGCGTGGAGCTCTCCCTGCCCGCCTCTCATCATGTCAAATGCTTGGGTGCGAGCTTATGTGCAAGAACATGAGAAAATTTTAGCATCTCTCGTCATGTTCCTAGTTCCTTGGATTATACAACAATTTAAGGTATGGGTGGCAGCATGGCTACCTGGTAGCGATCAGGTGTACACGTTTGGTTTTGCGGCTGGCAATTTGGAAGGGTCGAAACAGAGTCTGTTTTGACAAAAGATGATAAAATACCCTATTGATATCATAATGCACGCTTGCTCTTTTATGTCTAAATGGTCGATCTTCACAACCCAGAGTATCAAGGCAAACTGGCGGAAGGTATCAAGGTGATGATGGGGATCGCATGCAAGCTGATGGCCCAACACTCATCTGCGAGACCCGAGGGCGTTGCCGGCGCCGGAAGGCGATGAGCCTGATCAAGAGGAAGCGCGTGAATAGGAGGCGTGAGGCCTTTCTTGCTGGAATCTGTAGTTCTTTTGGCTAGAGGTGGTTCGAGTAGTAGTTTCTTTGGATGTGTAAAACTTATTTTGGTTCTCTTTTGGGGTTCCGTTGCTCCCCGACGCGGGATACCTAGGAATCCTGGGTATCTCAACCCAGGAGATCTAGCTTGAATCATGTCAGATTTTCTTTGGAGTCTCCCCTTCCCCCCTCTCTTAGATGTACTAAACTATCGGAATTTCCATTTCTGGTAATGGACATGGAGCATACCTCGTGTCGAAACACAGAAATGGACATGGAGCATACCTCGTGTCGAAACAAATCAAATAATACTTAAAAGCGCCAGCTACCGGTTCGATTCCGTTCATCCCTGCGGGGCTGTGATTTTTTATTCAGTTCGGTTCGACTCGTCTGCAACATACGATTTTCGTTCTGACGCACACGATTCGACTCTCACAATGGACACAGTTCGGTTTCGCAGCGCGACGATTCGATTTTACCGCACGCTGGAGCTGCCCTTACTTCTCCGATGATCATCCTATTGGTTAACTTTTCAGATCTATAGCTAGAAAGACCCACGGTTTTGCCGCGTGGGGTCCGTATCCCGCGTCGTAGTATTATAGTTGATGCGGACTTTAGTTCATTCATGTAGTTGTTATTATATACAAGTAAATATAAAAAAATTAAGCAATGTAGTTAAAATAAATCCATCATTTTATTATTTTCACATAGGTATTATGGTATGCCCGCTGTTGCATTTGATATATATTTTGAGCATTATTTTGGGTATCGAAATGGAGGTATGGCATTTGTTGTTGCATTTATTATGGTGAAAGAAATGGTAAAATAATTTATTTGGGAGGGTGGAGCACAATTAGTCGGATATTTAATGTATTTGCGAAATCACGAGGCAATTAATAGACGTGATGTTTTTTTAAGAAAGCAGTGGTTATATTAAAATATGTCGTATTATTGTGGAGGTCGCATAAGAAGTTATAGAAGAACGCTAGTATAATATTATATTTTTAGTAAAATAAGATGTTATGTTGAACGAATTAGGAAAATATTTTGAATTTACAATTTTGTTATGTAGCAAAACTTTAGGTTTTAAAATTTTGAGCAAATTTTGTATTTGAATTTTTTTTGAAATGTTTTGAATTTGAAATTTTACTATATAGTAAAGATGTAGATTTTGAAATTCTAAGCAACTTTTGTATTGATTATGTTTTGATTTGAAGACGTTTTGGTGTCCAAATTTTAGATACAATGGGTCGTATGTAAATATTTGTGCAAACGAATTGCGAAAGCGTTTTGAATTTTAAAATTTACTCTATAATAGTTTTTGAATTTTAGATCAAGTTTTATATTGAATAACTTTTGATTCCAAGGCGTTTTGATGTTCAAATTGTACGTATAATGTTGCTCGTGTAGAAATAACAAATGTAACGGGTTGTGCTTTGATTCGCATCTAAAAAATTTGCTGAGAGAGGATCGGGATGGCGGGTTGATTCAAAAAAAACTTAAAGTTTTATTTGCAAATTTTTCTAAACCTGGAAGGTTGGACTGCGGGTTGATTTTGAAAAATGTTGAGCGCTTTTTCGAAAAATTACTTGAGAGAGAAGGCCGGACTGCGGGTTGATTTATATAAAGATCGAGAAATTTTTTGCAAGGTGATCAGGAATCATAAGATTCGGGCCGTCCGCCCGGCCGATCGGACGGCCGGGGATTGGCCGCGACGCGAAGCTCCGCCCTATGCGTTTTACCGATAAGCCCGCGCCCCGTTACAGCGCCTTCCCCATGAGCACTCTGCAAGTGTTTTCAGTCCGGGTTGAAGGAATCAGAAGGGTCTTGCAGTGGCCGCTCGATGTGTTTGGTATCATCGCCGCGCGCGACACCGTCGACTTCAACCGCAACATCATCTTCAGCGGCACGAGGGACAACTGCCAGACACTCGCCAAGGAGGTTCACAGCGTTCCCTTTGCTTGTCGCACTCATGCCGAGCTGCATTGTTTTGTACTGACTGATTGTGCTGCCCAATGCTCTTCCTTTGTTCACTCCAGATTACGGCTTTTTTATTTGTCTAATGTTGTTGCGTGCAGGATCGAAATTTAGCACTGGTAGGTCCGAGCCGTGCCGTTGTGTGGCAAGATCATTTGTACATCGAGGTTAAGCTGACGGTGAAGGGGCCTACCGAATCCGAGGATAAAGACTTGAGCTTTCTAGTTGTGCCATTTGCATGTGGTAATGCGGCGTACTCATGTCACTATTATGGTTACAAAACTAGCAAGCTTAGTACAGTGAGGCTTTCACTTGGTCTTATCGTTGAATTTGTGCGAGTCAGTGATGGGTCATGGCCAGATGGTTTCCGTGCCCAATTCGCTGCATTTACCACTGGCATTCGTCGCAAGAGAGCCCCTAGCATTGATCGCAAGAGTGCCTGTTAATGCTGGAGGGATCGAGCTTTCACGGCTTGTCGTTTCGGTTGAGACTACTGGGAAGCTGAGAGTCTGCGTCAAGGCGTGGAAGGTCGCGGAAAGCGCTAAGGATGCTGTGAAGGATGAGTTATTTTTCACGCCCCAGGAAGCGGGTAGAAGCTCTGGTTCGCTTGATGCTGGCTTTTGTAAGATGGAAGTTACGGTCGCCTGGTCACTCGTTCCCTATGATAAATAGTATGACGAGTGACCTGTTATGGGCACTTGGAAGTTCTTGCAGAGTGATGGTTATTATAGTTTTTTGAAACTGGTATTTAGCTGTTTGTTCTGGAGGGGTATGTTAATGTTATTATGATCCTGGTGAGACTACCAGAAAGCTGCAAGTTTCTGTTCGGGCTTGCGAGGCCCGGGAAACAAATAGCAATGCTGCAGAAGATGAGGTTTTCACACCTAAAGAAACCAATTAGAACCCATGGCATGCATGATGCAAGGCTTGTAAGATGGATGCAGACTCATTTTATAAGTTATACTGCTTGGTGATCTGTTATCGAACTCTTAAGAGTCGGCATTGCAGCTAATGCTTTTGAAATGGTATTTAAAGTTATGATGTGATTTCGATGTGATTGCTGCCTTCGTTGTGTACTGAGAAGTCTGGATGTTTACATCTGTATTCTCTAATCTACTAATCAGCTCTATGTTTATTACTTGGGCACTAAAGGGGATATCTGATTACGTTTTGAGACTCTATCCCGAACCGAAAGGGGTATGCTGTGACTGTTTAGGCATGTTGCCCAGACTATCCTTCTTCCGGCTACTGTGACAGGCAGGCAGGAAAATGACGGGTGTTTTACGCGTTTCTCACCGAATTTGTCTCCTTTCCTGCATTTCAAATGGATGTTTCAGTCATTCGACTTGCTCTCGCACTTCCAACAACCCTGAATTCCGATCCTGTTGTCGATCATGATTCATGTAAGGCGAAGGGATTAACCATAGCGAGCCCTTTAATAATAATAAAACCTTGAATTTTGCGCAAATTTCAACGGTGAGAATGAACACTACAACTTCTGAGGGTAAATTAGGAAGCAAATGAAGCTGCACAAGCGATTGTGAAGCCCGCGAGGCTGTCAGACAACGACGGATCATAGACAAGAAGATGAATTCACTGCATCATATGATCATAGAAAGGGGTGATGATACATTCACTACAAAAGAAAGGGAGCTATTACTGCATTACGCGCGAGTTTACATCTCATTTACCGCTGACACACGCTCTTTGCCCCTGGATTATCTCCATTACCCTTTTACCCTACTGCCTATTTTTACAAATTTTTTTTACCTAAGCACCAGGCTGTACTTTTCGAAGCCATGGCTGTACTTGGCCACCGGTGTTAGAAAGAATGGACAAGTAACATGAAACAACAAAAGAAAGAATGGCGTTAGCGTCAGTGTTAGCAGCTCTTTACAGTAGTCAGAAGTTGGCACTGGACCCTGCTGGCCGACATGGAAAAAAATGAAGTCGGCATTCTCCGGTGAGACCTGTAACAAGAAAGTAGTCATTAATTATGAGAAAATGTTATCGATGTATTCATTAGGAGCAAAGATATCAGGCACAATACCACAGAGGGCTCCTGTACAATTGCTTCAATGCGATCGCGCTGCACAGGTTGGATGCCAGCGTCCATCCACAAAATTCCCCTTGCCCAAAAATGCATCGGATGGGCATCAATTTGCCCTGCAAGCAGATCCGAAGCACAGCACAATAGCTGGTCATCTGGGATCATCCCGCGTCTCTTCCTCGTCTGTTTGCAGACCTTGTCCTCTCTATAGTTTGTTTAGCTTGCCGGCTTGGATTTGACGGTTTAGAGTCCTATGAGAAGTATTTGAAAACAATAAATATAATGAGCTTAAGAAGTTCCCTAAAGATGCAAGATACATAGAATGAGAATCAATACATTTTTGCTAGTTAATTGAGCACTTTTGGCCTTCTCTGCTTCTGCCTCCTTTTCAGCTTTTTTCTTCTCGAGCTCAGCTTGTTTGAGGTTCTCCTCATGTGCTTTTCGAAATGTTGTTACGAAAGTTAATAAAGTAGAGATCACTGCAGAAAAATAGGCAGCACAGGGTAAGGATGAGGTATCAATATAGACAACGCTAGAATGCAGAGACTGGATGTGCTTGAACCACCTACATCCTACAGAGAATAATTTGTACCGTAAGTTAACCTACGCATGTTCAGATAAAACTGATCTGCTTACCTTGCTCAAAGGGGCAACGAACGGGATCCTCACCAAAGTACTTAATCAGTGCGTCAGCCTTTTTGCCCTGGAACCATATTGAAAATTCAATCTACAAGAAATGAAGGGCACATAGAATATGTGCCGCTAAGGACCAAAAAAAAAGGAAACCATACCACTTCAGAAAACAGCGAAGATAGCGACTGCACATCAGCTCCAGCATTGTCAGTGAACTCTTTCAGTTTCTACACAATGCAGATAATGCCAGTTTAGAAGCAACCGAGACACAAAGACACTCACTTATTCTACAGCTTAACAGGAACACAATGTGACTTTATTGTTTACTTCAGCATTTCATGAATTAAAATGTATCAGTTTACAAGAAATATTAACAGAGATAGTCACCACTGGATGAGCATGTATTTCATCTTCTTTTTTGTTTATTGTTAGGCTTGTCAGCTTTGAGATTAAAATTCATGAAAGCCTATCTGAGGCTCTAAGTAGTCCATGTAAAGGGCCATCAAACAAATAGGTAAAAGAAAAACGGCATTATTTTCTACAAAAAACGGTTTTTGATCGTCCCAAATGCCTGGTGGTATTTCCACTGAAACTAACTAGCTAAATTCCATATGAATGCTCATATAAACTGAAATCAAGATTACTGTGACCTGACCTTGCGAAATATTTCTGATACCGGACCATCCCTTTCTGAAGCATCATACTCCAGCTGAACCTTTTCCAGCCCTTTGCTAACTGCTTGCATTTCCTCAGCCAGCATTTTTAGTTGTATCTGTAGAAATTAACAGTCAAAAGAAATGAAACACCTGTTACAGAATATTATATATTCTACACAATCAGTAACAGAAGAAACCCAAACCTTTGACGCGGCATCTAAACTAACAAGATCAACATAGAAGTTTAAAAGCTGTGGAGATCTTGCAGCAAGTACCTGGTATCAAGAAATTGTTAGAATAAGACATTAATGTGAAAATAATTTTACTCGTAATGCAGTAAATTAGACCAGAGCTACAAAGTAGTTACAATCAAATAGAAAAATAGTCAAATTATTTATTGGGGCTCCTTATTTATTTAATTTGGGATAGACAACTGATTCAGTTGCTTTAACCATGCACCATTAGACAAAAGCAGTATCAGTATCTGTTAGACTGTTGCCCATGGTTTCAAATCAGATTGTACTAGGCTACTAGCCAAAGTTGTGCAGTTCCCAACATTATTTAACTATTGCATGAACTTACGAACCTAAATTGATTTTGGCATGTTGGAAATAGTTAATCATTTTCTGTGTATCGCAATAATGAATCAGAGATTCAGTGCTCATCATCGAGTTGCAGTTCCACTCCTAATTCTCATACCAAATGTCGCTCTGGCTGTTTTGCAATTTACCAACTAGCACCCATCTTGGTTTGCATCTGTGACTTTGATGCATAGTCTGTCCAGGTATAGGTGAGAGCAGATATTGAGTGCAATTGTACAATGACTGGTTCTAACAACGCGCTAAACTGCACAAGCACAGAATAAGCATACCCATAGTCCCATGGTCCTAATAAACAGAAAGGCTCTTTTTCTCTCAGATTAGTGAAATTGTAACAGTTTCACCCAAATCTAAGTTTCTTCCAAGCCATCAAGTTTTATCCTCTTCCACTCCGTGGGAAAGATCAAACAGACCTACTCTGGAATCAGGACACATGCTGGTTGCGATCCTTATCTTTATGATCCTAAATTAATAAATAATTTGATGCAGAACATTGGTTTCAGTTACAATTAGACTACTGGAAATCCAATAACTGTTAGCGAAAGGGCACTAACTTGTACATAAATATGTGAGAACTAAAATTCCAAGGTGAATGCCATACCTTGCAGAGGTAGTGCATTAGTGTCATCTTATTATTTGTTGCTCGGGTATCAGTAAGTTTTAGAAGACTGTCCAATCGGAAGCCTACCGCAGCACCTATAAGAAAATATACAGTTGCAAAGTAGTTAATTAGTCCGAGAACAATAATATGTGTAACTATAGAAACCTGAAAGAATGTCTGGATAACAAGAATCCGGCACTTTAAAATTTCAATGGAGTACACAGGATATTCCAACCAAATATGCTTTGTTTCATGCTTTTTCACACATTAAGACACAAAGAGGCTGAGCAAATTCCATTAAACATGTGTTGGAATGCTGTCCACTTTTCCATTAACAAAATGCAATGTAATTATAAAACATATGGCGATCTTTGTGCAAAAAATACAGTCCATGGTGTGAGTCTTTTGAATCTACTCACCTTCAGTATTACTCGAATAATAAAGACATACAGTTATGAAAGACTTTTGATGTGAAAAGATTATGGGTTTAAACTAAACATTGTCTGGTGAAACATAACATGCTTAATGAATCTTTGATAACTACCTTGTACAAGATGGATGCTATGCGCAGGCTATGTAATACACAATTATGCCATGACATTCTCAATTCAGGAGTAGTGCTATGATCTTCTAATCCACATGAGTTTGCCACATATTTCTCATGTTAAGTGAAAGTAAATAAATTTACTCTAGTGGCACTATGTCATGACGTTCTCAATTCAGGAGAAATAGCGCTATGAACTTCTAACCACAGAATAGTACTAATTGAGTTTGCCACATATTTCTCATGTTAATTGAAAGTAAATAAATTTACTCATTGATGTTAAGGATCCCTTTTCCTATTCACTTTTAGAGTCCTTGTTCCTATTCCTAGGTTGCCCAAGGGGCTATTCATCACAATTAATACTGTCTGTGAAACTGGAAGAGAAACACAATAAACAAATGTTTTATTACCTCTAGCAGTTCCCTGGTTCAGCGTATTCCCGAGGAGAAGGATTTTCTTCATTATTTCTTTCAACTTGAGAGAACTTCGGATCTGATAACATAAAATTCAATTTAATAGATAAAACCTGAAACAAAATTGGAATTCAGTATGACCGATTCTCAGCATACCTCATTGCACGAAGAATCTATGATGTTCAAGCTTTTTCTAAGATCTGCGACTTGCGAACCAAACTGGATCTTGAAGGAGAACACTCGCAGTTTTGACTCCATTCGTGGCACTTTCATCAATTCTAAGAAGAACTGCACCAGGAGAACAGTCCCTTGTAAACATACATAATTATGTATTCATATCTAATTGTTGTAATGTTATGCATAGCTCAGGACACATCGAGTGCCCCGTGATCCATGGAAATGCCTTCAGCTCTTTTCCCCTACACGTAATGACCATAGAAAACCGTAGGTAAGTATGTAGTCATTACCTGTTCACACTTCCCAAGGTTGTCCTTGTCTCCAGTGTAATTCTGACAAAAAAGAAAGAAAGAATGGAATACTGCTTTAAAAAATGAGATCATCAAGGCACTAAAGCAACATTGTACTAATGTGCACCTTGAGAAGTTCCATTTCTTCTTTCGTAGGACAAAACTTTATGAGATTCTCAACTTGATCAACATCCAAGGTCGATTGATCCAGTGCCAGAGCCGCACTCTGGAGAAAATCAGTCGTTAATACCATATCAGAAATTAGAGAATAGCGAGATTCCAAATCTTTTGCATTGCTGGCATTCTTACCACCAAATCTGAGAGTGGCATCTTCACTTTTGTTAGCATGATTTCTGTGTTATTTGCCCTCCTCAACTCGATCTATTCAGATAAAATATCAGAATAAAGAAGATACAAAAGGAAGATGGTGAAACTATTGCATTCTTGAAACTTTGCACCACAATGTTAACTAATATTTAAAAATATAGGGTGGTTAAGAGAAGAGGTGGATTCACCTAAGACTCTGCATAAGAGATGTATAATGGTTAACCAATTACAAGAGATCAACAATAGCAATCAATGCATCTTCCCTTTGTCTACAGATCTAAATATAATCAATCTTGAATAGTCAGAATTCTAAATCATAGCAGAATATTTAGGACAAAAGCAATTGAATTTTATTCTATAAGACCACACACATAATTTTTACATGCTCCAAATATCCTTACAAGTGTGATCACATTCACTGATAAAAATTGAAAAGGTAACTACCAAGTACTTACCAGGTGAACTTTTTCTGGTTTTGAGCCAAGTGATTTTCTACGTTCAGATTTTGAGCTGTCATCAGACTTTGGAACTGCTGCTGGAAAAAGGCTTTCAAGTTCTGATATATCAAACTCTGAAACACTGCAAAAAATAAGTTCACAGCACTAAGTATTTGTATGAGGAAAAAAAATCAAAAGACCATCTGTGTAAGCTACTTGCACTAATTTAATGCCAAAATCATATGACCTGAACAATAAATCTAATTTCAAAACATGGATTAAGCAAGCAACTAAATCATTGAACATATTGTGCATGTGACAATAAGTTTAACCTAGACGGAAGGACTGCAAAGAGCAAATAATGAAAAAAAATACCTCTGTAGGTCACCATTGCGTTGTAATTCCTCCCACAGGCTACCTTGCAGGGCCCTTGTCACTTTGACCCAATGCAGAGGCTTTAATGTCGACTTGCGCGAGGCAGCAGCCCCATATGCTGATCCCAGAGGGCGTGCAGCCACACGTCCTCTGCCTAAGGAAGGATTACCTCCCGGTGGTGGTGGTACACCAGGTGCTCTAGGTGGAGCTGGCGCACCTGGTGCACGCCCACCTGGAGGAGGAGGCGGAGGAGGGCCACCAAGCCGCCCTCCAGGTGCAGGAGGTGGTGGGGGTGCTCTCCCACCACCTCCAGGTGGGGGTGGGGGAGGTGGAGCTCCTGGTCGCAGACCTGGAGGAGGTGGTGGAGGTGGAGCTCCTGGTCGTGAACCTGGAGGAGGAGGAGGTGGTGGAGCTCCTAGCCGCGGACCTGGAGGAGGCGGTGGAGGTGGAGCGCCTGGAGGGGGTGGAGGAGGTGGAGGGCCAGGGCGAGCACCTGGAGGGGGTGGAGGGGGTGGAGGGCCTCCACGTGCACCTGGGGGAGGAGGTGGAGCTGGAGGTGCTCCTCGGCCAGGGGGAGGAGGTGGAGGTGGGGGTGCTCCTCGGCCAGGGGGAGGGGGTGGAGGTGGGGGTGCTCCTCGGCCAGGGGGAGGGGGCGGAGGTGGGGGTGCTCCTCGGCCAGGGGGAGGGGGTGGGGGTGGGGGTGGGGGAGGCGGTGCTCCTCGGCTAGGGGGTGGGGGTGGGGGAGGAGGTGCTGATGAACATGCCAATAGAGGAGGTGGTGGTGGTGGAGGAGGAGCTCTAGAATATACTGTAGCTGCTGCTGGTGGCGGTGGCGGCGGAGGAGGAGGTGGTGGACCAGAACGTGTAACTGAGAGAGGGGGTGGCAGCGGAGCACAAGAACGCAAGGATGGTGGTGGAGGAGGTGGTGGAGGAGGAGCAGAATGTGCCATTGATGGTGGTGGAGGTGGTGGCGGCGGCGGAGGAGGAGGAGAAGGAACACTTGAACGTGTTATGGTGAATGGGGGTGGAGGAGGTGGGGGTGGGACGCTTGAACTTAGCTTTGGTGGTGGTGGTGGCGGCGGCGGCGGCGGAGTGACCATGTTGTTTAGCATTGGAGGCGGTGGTGGAGGTGGTGGTGGAGTATTTCCACCAATGCCTGACCTCGGTGGTGGGGGTGGGGGTGGGGGAGGAGGGGCCGGGGCAAAGGTCTGTTTTTGTGCTCCAGAAGACATTGGTGACCCCCCGTGCATAGGCATGGAACTTGAAGAGGAGTTGGGTGGAGGCGGAGGCAGCGGAGCTTCGCTTCTTGATAAAATTTGTGCACCCTGTAACAAGGATCGTCGTGCAGGTGATGGAGCAGACAGCGTAGATACTGACTCTTCTGTTAAGTGACTACTATGTGGTTCCATCAGGGATACTAGAGGCGCATCCTTCACAGCATTGATTTTGCCATCTGTAGACATGGATCGTATAGCCAGTGCAGCTGGTGAACTATAGTATCTGGATGGTGGATGCGATGGCCTATGCACAGAGGTAGCATCAGATTCCTTTTTTGGAGAAACCCATCTCCGTATTGTTTTTGGTTTGGCAAGCTTTGGTTGTTCTTCTGTCTGGGCTGCATTGCCTGCTGCCATCTTCTTCAACACTGATGACACAGCTTTATCAGGGATTTGCCCTCGGTCATCACTTTCAAACTTCGGGCTGCTAGCCCTAGCCTCTGTTCGACTTTGAGGAAGAGCTATGCTAACATCTTGTTTGCCAACAGGACCCTGTCTCTTGGTTTTTATTTCAGTTGCTACTTCAGTGGCTGGTAACACAACAATTCTGTCATGCACATTGGTGTGCTTTGTAGTTATGGTTTCTTCAACGCCATCCTCTACTTTTCCCTGATCCAATTTGCCATCAGCTGTATCAGAAGGTTTGACAGATTTAATATTGCCACAGCTGTTATCTTGTGCATTCCTACTCTTAATAGTTGTTCTGCCTATCTTAGGAATACCACTCTTCTCATTGACAACATTTTTTACTTCCGGAATAATGTTACCATTCTCAACTATAGTTTTCTCTTCATAGATCACTAGCTCATTGTCCACGATTACAGTGTTCTCAGTAATAATCTTGATATCACCATTCTGCAGTCCTCCTTTTGTTGTAGTTCTCAAGTGGGTATCCCCATCTGTGCATGACAAACTTCTAGGCGCATCAAAAGCAGTGTATTCCAGATCAGCATATTTCAAATTTTTTGTTGGTTCGTTGGCCTGGAATTGAATTTCATCACTGCAAGTTGGATCCACGGTCGTGACTAAAGTTTGTGCAATTACATCTTTCGTGTCCTCCTCCTGACAGATAGATGCGAATTTGTGTCCCTCTGAATCAACAGATGTAGCAACCACCTGTATGTCCTGCACACCACTGTTCTCTTGGCCACCTGTGTGGTTTAATTTAGACTTCGCAAGATCCTGTTGGGCCTGCTGCAAACCTTCTGGATTCTCAAAGTGGGATACAACAGTCTTCACATCTCCATCAATATCATGCTTAACTAGGCTGCTCCTTTCTTCATTTGCTACTGCGCCATCCAATTCTGCAAAGCCATCTAATGATAATCTACCATCAACTGACTGAGTTTCTGGATCCCTTCTAGCATCATGCCAATCCTCCTCTGCTTCGTAAAATTCATCTCCTGTGTCTACCGAAGCAACATCAGTCTCATCCCCATCATCAGCTACCTCCACGGTGGCGACAGCAGGCTTGAACGAATCAGGGTCCGAAAAAAGTACCTGGTTCAAAAATGAGGCTATTTTAGGTTTCTCTGTCCGTAGGATACAAATAGGAAAAGAAAGTGAAAGACACATAACTACAGATGAATTTAGTACCTCAGCTCGGAAATCCCTTGGAAACTGATTATTCATATTCCAAGAAACATCAATATCATCACGATTCAGTCCAAGAGTGTTTGATTGAATGAATGCAGTGTTGAACATGACCCGGAACATTGTTTCCTTATGCTCTAGGTTATCGCCAATATGAATGCATTCAAGAACCACATCTCCTTGGACACGGCAGAATGCGCTGATTTTTATTGGGGCTTCTGCCTGCATTGCAACCATATATCAGAGAAGACTTTGGATTTAAATAGTGATTAACATTCTACTAAATTAGGGGATAGTCACCTGTCCATAACGCAGAAGATGCTTCTTTGTCTTTGGCATTTCAAAAAGGACCTTTGTGCTCTTGTTACCAGGACTAGAGTCTTGCCCATGTACACGCAAATACGGCCTACAACCTCCTTCGCCATCAAACCGCGGAACAACATGGAGAACAACTGAATCTAGGATAAGAGGCCGGCTAATAGGAGGCCATTCTGAACCACTTCCTTGCCTGGTTATATAGTGCAAGTATCTTAAATGCGAAGGCTGAGGATTCAATGGAAAGAAATGCTGTATGAAGTCCCTGCGAGCCTGCTTGTAGACCATCTCTAGTGTCTTCTGCTCACCAGTGTATGTTTTCCGATACAAAAGGAGTCCAGCCAACATAAATGCAAGAACTGGCCATCCCCCTCTCTCACAATGCATCAAGAGCATGTTATGCTGTCCTTCCACAGATAGCCAATTTTCACACGATTTCAAGAAATGGTGGATCATCTCGAGCTGAAGCAACGGACATCCTTCATATTGTTGCGGGTAGTCCATTACTGTCATGTCATACTCGGATAATATATCTGAAATCCGGCTCCTCTTGTCCCCAGACCAGAAATTGGATACCATGAATGATGCGTCTGGGAAAAATTCCTGCAACTGCGCAACAATGCCGCTCAAGTAATCCCGATACTCATCCTCACCCATGGAATCGGTTGAGAAGCAGCAGTCAAAAACTGAAAAAAAAAACATCCATAGATATTTGCACAATCAGATACACATCTTTGCATTGTTCACCTAGTACGGAGAAAAAAATCAAAAGGTATCTAGCACATTAGGCTAGTAGCATCTTAAGTTCCACCAATGCAAATATCCATACATTTCACATTTCCACACAATTCAAGTATTTCATTCGCTTTATTTCAATGGATAAGTGCATCATTACAGCTAACTAGATTGAACTATTGAATTTGTGGGCACGGTGCAGGTGGAGTTGGACATGCCAATTTAAGACAAATGCAGTTAAACCCGAAGCTTCCAAAAGAGCAAACCTCTAGAAACACCACAAAATTCATAGAAGGAAACAAATAAAGCGATTTAAGCCAAATGCAGCTATAAATCTAAAGACTGTTTCCATACCTCCAAACCCACAAACATACCAAATGCCAGAATCCAATTCAAAATCTACTAAACCTAGCTGCTTATTGACAACAATCCTGCTCCCAAATGCGCCAAATTCCAGCTCAATTATACTCATATAAATAAACACTTCACCAAAATTCGAACCCCCAAAACCAAGCGGGAGCCAGAAAATCCTCTTGCAGAGCGTGAAGCACCCCCGCGAATCCCACACCCGCACGAACCAGCTCGACAGAGAGAGAGCATTATACCGTAGACGCGCTCGGAGATCTCGAGCAGCCGATCCGGGGTCTTCTTCAGGAAGAACTTGCGGAAGAGCGCCATCCTCCCCTTCCTCCTCCCCCTCCCCCTCCTCCGCCTCCGCTCCCGCTGCCTCTCCGGCGCGCGCCGAGTTGCTGCGTCTCCTCAGGCGGCCACCGATCGGCTCCGATCGGGGCGCCAAAGGCATGAGGGGGACGCGCCCGCCGCCGGCGGCGAGCTCCGGGGCGGCGCCGCCGGGGATCTCGGGATCCGCGCTCAGCCGCGGCGCGCGGCAAGCAGCAGCAGCGAGGCGCGGTGGTGGGATGGGAGGCGGCCGAGGTCGAGGCACCGTGGGATTGGGACGCCTCTTCCTCTACTTACTGCTGCTGCCTTCTCCTCGCTTAGCTTTAACTCTTCCCCTCTCTTTTTTCTCCCCACTTTTTCCCGGCCGCCTCTGGCTATCGTTTCCCGAGTTTTCACCGCCACGACTTGGGTTTTTAGTCCCTTTTTATATTTCCGCTTGCTGGTTTTACTTTTTACTCGGCTGCTGCCGTGAATGTTTCCCGGGCGTGCCGTGACAGCGGTGAAGGCCGCGCGCTTCGCGACGCTGGTTTCCTCGCTTTTGTTCCACTGTCCCCGGGGCCCATCAAGCATTGGATCCACGTGTCAGTGACTACCTGTGTTGGTTGTGGACGGGATGGCGTGCGGGGAGAGCGGAGGATTAGGCCTCGGCGGCTGTGTCGGTACGGGCGTCGCCGGATTTTCCCTTCCGCGCGACGGGATCCCAATGTCACCTGGTTAGCCGAGAAATCCTTTTACCTAAGTCGCGGTAAGTTTGTTTTAAAAATATTTTTAAATCCACTTGCTTGCTTTTTATGGGAGTGTCACGTGCTGGCGGTCAATTTGTTTAGCCGTTTGTCCTGCTGCGAGGGAATTTAAGCGCAGCGCATGTCTGTCCACGGCTGTCATCAGGTCAGAGAAATTTTTGTTAGCACGCATGTCAACGGTTACATTTTCAGAGATGGGAGGGAGAAGGTCCGGCGGAGAGCTGTCTCCGCACCATGCATTGATTAATGCAGCTCTTAATGATTCATTCATTGTGGGCATGAGTACAATTTTTCGTACCAATATTCTGAGATGGAGAAGGCACAACAGTCCTCTTACTTTCTTGCGGGCTGTTTTGGAAAGTTCCATAGCCAGCGATATAGGAGTACCTAGCAGAAGTAAATAAAAATTTTAGCAGCATGGTAATCAAGTAGCGATCAGAATTTTACGGCACCGTGGGCCGCATTTCACCCAATTAATGGGTAAAGGGCATGCTTGTTGCACGCCACAAATCGCCGTACCGCAAGGTGTGGCTGCCATCTCAACTGAAGCACACCTATTTGATTGGTCGATAGTTTTAGGCAGCCACGGCAAAAGAAGTCTTCCCAACTAGCAACTTCCGCCACGGTTGTGGCGCCGTTTTTATCCACCACAAATTGTGGCGCTGCCACAGTTGGCGTGGTTTATTGTGGCTGGCATCCTTTTGCAGAAGCATCAGATGCCCAACAAAAAAATATGACCACGGTGGACCAGATCTCAATTGAATCTTTCAGTGATGCGTCTCCGAAGCGCAATGGCACGCTGCTGCTGCTGCTTCCATTCCCTCTGCACAGCAGATGCAAGCACGCAAGTTGGAATTAAATAAAGCGTCCCAGAATAATTGAACAGCAAGAGCCTATCCTATTCAGAAGAACTTCACCGAACGTCCAGGGCCAGGACCAGCCAGCACGCAAAGACCTGAGACCCCCCTCTCCCAACCAACGGGTCAGATCTCCTACGGCCCCGGAAACGGACGGCGATCCCCGCGACCTCGAGCCACGCGAGGGACGGGGAAGGACACGTGCGAGGCAACGGGAAAGCGAGCGCGCACGCCGGCCTGGCCGGACGTGGGAAAAGCCGCCACGGAACGGGGAGGAGGCAACTGGCGACAGGGCAGAAAAGCGCGCGATTTGATTCATCTTAGTCTATTCAGAATGGAAGTTTTATGAGGTGTTTCATGGTATTAATTAGCCTATCACATTAGCAATTTGGATGACATGGTACATCATTTAAGAAGTAAGAGTTTCATAAAATTTCATGAGGATGAAACTATGTTAACCCATTTCCAAGAACTTGGAAACCGCGTGAAACCTCTATTGAGAGTATTTTGTTTCATCTTCAAACAATTGAGTAAATCCTATTGGTTATTTATTTGCAGCATTTAAGTAGTATGTTGGCATATGAAATAGTGAGATGAAACTCTCTACTAAAAGCAAGTTTAATAGTTGAGCCGGCTCGCCGGCTACAAGATGTACACATCATCAAATATTAGCTCATGTCTTGTATAGTAATGAACTTTTAGCTAGCTGATAAACTATATAATAAATACTACTTGGCCCCACTGCTCTCTCTCTTTTGTGTGCTGAATCGTCGGCTAGCAGGCGCATAGCAGGCGCGGAGCAGACGTATGTGCCTCGGTTCAAGTGATTAGCCCACCGCTTCAACATGCGCCGGCTCAAAGAACTTGTTGTTTACTCTCTCCGCCACCTCAGCGTTCTGGATGACGAGGCAGGCGTATAGCCGATTATTGTACCTGCTTTTCTTAGAGTGTTTCATCCTTCTATAAAGTTGACATGGTATTCTTGAAAATATGGACATAAAATCCCCATTATGATTAGCCTTACCACGCCGCCGGCCAACGGCTTTGGACGGGAGGGAGGCAGGCGGCGAGACGGCAGCCGAGCCGCCGGGGCGGTCACGTCTCGACCTGCAGATAGGTTCCGGTTCTGAAAGTACACCGCCGTGGATAACGGGGGAACGGGCAGTGCGTTCCGTGGCTTTGGCTGGGACGTGAGAGATCTCACCGTTGGTCCGTTGCCTCTTCAAAGAGATATTTCACCGTTTTTTTCTCGAGTGGCAGGAAAACGAAATGGTTGAGGAGGAATTGGAAATGGAGTTTCAGAAACCGGCATATTTTTCACATAACAAATTGGCCTCCAGAAAACGACCGAGAACAAGGTTCAGATACTAGAGGATTTTCTCTCCTGGCTGTCATTTTCTCCTAGGTGTGCGGTCACTTCAGCCTAGGAAGGTAACGTTCCCAGGAGATTGCACGGGCGAAGGTCACCACGTCTGCCGCGTCTGGGGCAAGTTTCTCCGTGACCGTGGCGGCGGCAGCAGCAGCCAGCAGCAGGCCGACCGGCATGATGCCGCCCTCCCCACCAACGACTCGAGCTCTCAAATCTCAATCGCTATGTGCATGGGGGCGCCTGCACGGGTGCCCCATCACATCGCACGCGTCTCGTAAAAGCAGCACGCGAGGGCAAGGCATCGTGCCCTGGATTCAGCGCCCCGAGTAAGCTGCCTATTAGCAGAAGAAATTATGAGCCCATCTTCACCTGTTCGTCGGGTTTTACTACTTCCAAACAAAACTTTTAGCAATGCTGTACTCCCTCTATCCCTAGAATTTCTTTTTTGAAATTACAGCCTTTTTTTTTCAAACAGGTCAGTACTGCCATCAGGATAGCCAGTGCGCACTAGTACTCCACCTGCACACTCCTATTCAAATGGGTGGGACACGCTTACTGCTCGGCGTTCGCGTTGCAGTCCTGAAACCCTTCTTGGGGCCATATGAAAAGGTTGCTCCAAAAGCAAATCGAACTCTAGCTTCCGTCCCGATCGAGAGCTAAAGGTCAATTATTGGCCCATTAGTGTCTGTAGCGTGCAACGATTATTACCGTTACCAAACATCATCAGTGCAGCAGTGCTACCGCTACCAATTATCAGCTAATAGATTGTGTGGCTTTGGAGAAAGGCGAAGGTTGAACATCTATCTGTTTCTTTTCATGGACGATGGATGTGCAGGAACTGTGGCCACGGATGAGCCAATGAACAAACCGGAGGATTCGTCCCATCCTATCTGTGATGCTACCAGGGTACTTGAATCTGCAGTACTGCGGAGGAGTGGCCCTCCCTACTGGGAGCGCTAGCTTTACAAGCTTCAATAGTTCCCATCGTGAGAGAGAGAAAAACGAGAAGGGAGAAAAAAACAGAGAAGGTCCCTTGGTGCACAATCAACCGTGACAGGCTGCCTACGACGGTGTTGGTGTGGAGATCGATACCGGTAGCGAGTGACAGGGGAGCCCCACGTGCCTTTCTCTCGAGCGTCGGAGACAGCGACCGTGGCTGTCCACATGCACGCAAGGCGCTCTCGGCCTCTCACAGTCACTCTCCGCCGATTAGCCCCCATCCACTCGCTAACCAGCTCGCGAATTCCTTCTTGGCTTCTTGGATTAGCGGTAGGCGACGGCGTGGACCACGAGCACTGGCGGCGCCGCTGGTACGGAGCAGGAAGCAGGGACGATCAACTGAGCCCACCGCTGAACTTGTTAGCTGCTCACGCTTGCCGCAGACCGTGGGTGGAGCGCCGCGATCGCCTGCCTGCAGAGCGCGGACTGCGGAAAGTTCGGTGCCAGCGCGCATCCCGAGGCCGCCGGCCCCGCCACACCACCCCACCGCACAGTTCGTCCGATCGGCGACGCTGCCGCCGAGACGTGGGCGCAATCATGGAAGACGGCAGTGTCAGCGTCGTGCAGCTTTTCCTCCACCCCCCCCCCCGGGGGGGGGGGGGAGCATCGTCCAGCTTTTCGCCGAGAACTTAGGCGAGTGGAGGCCGTGCGCGGACCACGCAGGCGCAGCCATAGCCACAGGCACGAGCGGAGCAGGACGGAGGGATGGCCATCCTCTCGATCATCAGCATATCCCCATCGAGGACGAGGAGCAAGCACGGCGGGCGCGAGCGGAACAGCGACGGGGGAGGGCGGTCGGCACATGCCGGTGTCGCCCCCCTTTTCAGCGCCGCATGCTAGGCGACAGCCGGAATATTGGCCAACCATGGTCTCGTGCCAAGGAGGAATAGGATCATGCTCCGCGGGCCAGCCCGGGGCGCGAACGTGCGCCGCGTACTCGCCTCGCGCCTCCCGGATCGGCACGGCACGGGCAGCGCATGCGCATGCGCATTTACGCCCAGCGCGCCACCGTGCGGTGCCCGGATCCCCCTGCTCCTCTTGGTGCTCTCTGTTTTTCCCCCGCTTGTTATGGCCGAGGTGCGGCCGTGCGGGGCGGCGCGGCGCATTGGTGGCGGCCTTAAAGTCCGCGTGACGTCGGAGTCCAGCTGCCCGGACGAGCAAGTACGCGGCGGCGGCGGTGGCGGATGTTAGTAATTCTTGCATGTGTTAGTTAGTTTGTTAGTGCATGTTAGCTTTTCCGTTTTGCATGCGCACGAGCACCGACCTGTGGCTGCCGTGCGCGTAGGAGGGCGTGGCTGAAGAATAGCTCGCCCACGACTCTAGCTGATCGGATCGTGAGCGTGGGGATGGACACGTTCGAGCGCGGTGTGCGGGTGACCATCCGAGAGCTTTGTTTTTTGTAATTTCGTTCAATAAAAGGGAAATGAACCAGAAAACGCGGCTGTTCTAGAGCTGCACAAAACTCCAGAGTGTTCCAAGTGTTCGGGTGTGTTTTGTGAGGTGATTGTCTCTGGGATCGTGATCGTGAGCTCGCCGGCCGTCAAGAACGCCGGGAGATCACTGACAGCGGAGGCGGAGGAGGAGCGCGCCATCACTTTCGTTTGTTCGTTCGGTTACCCGATCTACCGCGGCGGGGGCGGGGAGGGGACTCTGATCTCCCTGCCTGCTCCCGTGTCCGGCCGTCCCGACTCCCGACCCACCTAGTCACCTAGAGAAAGCGACGTCGCTTTCTGCTCGTCGACCGCAGCCGGCAGGGACCGTCCGTCCCGCTCCCGCAACTCGTCCTGTCGCGGTCGCAACTGCCGCGGCCGGCCGGCACGCCCCGTGCTCGGTCAGCGTCGCCGCTCCCTCCTTCCCGGCCGAACCGGAGCCGCGCGTGATCCCCCTTCCTTCCTCGCGCAATCCTTGCATGACCAACCAACCTGGGCCTCAGCCAGGCACGCATTCTCGGGGCCACGGGGTCGCATTCTCTTATTTGGGCCACGCGGGCATGAAAGAGCCCGTCAGGCCGTCACGGCTGAATATGTATTGTGGCCCGTGGGCTCTAGTCATTGCTCGGAGCGGCAAATCATAGGCTAATCCTATACATCTTCCGGAAGGTGGGAATATTTGAGATTCGTGCGGTCCACGTGGGCCGCACGATCTCCTCTCCTCCTGCTTCTCCTCTCGGCGCGTCGCCGCTGTCTCTCGCGCCACCGACCGCGGTCACCAGGTTAGGGTTCCAGGTTGGGGGTGCACAGGGGCGGGCGGGAGGTGGGGGAGCGGCTGCCGGCGAGATCGCGCAGCGGTCGGGGTGGTGGTCGAGGCTGGCGGGGGGGGGGGGAGGGGGGGTTTAAGGCTGCCAGGGCACCGAGCTCCAATGCTCGCCGGCGTTAGAAGAGAAGGTGGGGGGAGGAATAGACCGGCAGTGGTCGGCGGGTGGGCAGCGAGGCAGCGCTCCACCGCCGGCTGGGGTGGTGATTGCCGGCCGCCGGGCCAGGTCCCAGGCGGGGGCGTGATGCCGGACCAGGTTAGAGGAGGGTGGGGATGTGCCGGCGACGGGTGGATGGAGGGCGGCGGCGGTGCCGCCAACCGGGCCAGCAGAGGTGGGAGGCTCATGGGCCTAATGGACTGGAAGATGGATGGCTTATCTATCTTCCGGAAGCATAGGAGCCCCAAATCATATGCTTCTGAATCATGGCTGTCAAAACGTCCAGGTGGCTCTGGCTTCAGAGTTCAGGTTCGCGGTTGCAATGCCAGGCAATGATGAACACCTGAACCAGGCCAACAACATGGCGCCCTTTTCGTTCCTTTCTCACCGAGGCACCATCCGGAGATGGAGTACTAGTGCAGCGGAGCAGGAGCACAATGAACTGTAGCTGGGGTTTGGAATTTTCATCCCCAGCAACATGTAACCGTAGCATGTAAATTGGATTGTAGGCTTATCAAGCTAGTTGGAGACGGCATAGCGGACTAAATCTCTAACTAAACGAACAGATCTTGTCTCTCCCTTCAGAGTTCAGGCTTGCAGTTGCAATGCCAGAGACGCTGAACCACCAACAACACAGCGACATGATGGCTTCTCGGTTCCTTTCTTTCCAAGACGCCAACCGGAGCGGTTGGATCGATAGTTTGCCAGTAAAAGGCGCTAGTGCTGCAGAGAACGATGACAGATTACTCGACTTTTTACCTTTTCTTTACAAAGGCTACCTTTACAACAATCGCGCCATGGTTCGGTGGCTATTGGTTCCGACTGCACGATGGTCTGAATGTTTGATCAACCACAACGGCTCCTCAGCTGTTTAACTGCTCCTCCTATACTAAAAGGATATAACATAGGCGTCCCCGGGGAATCTACAATACACGCCGAAGTCATAAAGATCTAGTAGAGGCACAGTTTGTCAAATTTTGCTCTGAGCTGGGGCCATCTCATGTTTTTCTTTTTATGTTTTCAGTCAACAGTTCAATCGTCAGCAGCACTTGCCAGTTCCCGGACTCTGACAGTAAAGGGCATCAGAAACTGACATGCTCTCCAGTCTCCACTTCTCTATGCATCAAGCTTCTCCAATCAAAAGAAATGGTCAAACTTTTGCTCTCACTTGTCCAGCTTTCTTCCTGTCACCATATAATCAGGCAACCATCAATTGTGATTCACACAAGAGTATCAGAGCAAGCAACAGGGGCAATGCACAGAGAAAAGGTATATACTAATTCTGAAAGACAATTACCTCTCCTGAACCATGATGTCCGAACCACTTGTCGGATGTGGCGCTCGTGCTTCTGTAACAGTTCATCGACCTTGTGTGACTGGGACAACAAAGGGCCTGAGTATTCAACCTTCTCTTCTTGATCATGGTCACCCTGGAGTTTCGAATGGCTTATTAGTTACAACTTTATTGATATAAAGATAGAAACCAATATCAAGTAATTGATTGAATCAACTCACCTTGAAGCTACTCTTTGATGAGAGAGTGCCCCCAAGATATATCGCGTTTGAGAAGTTCTGAGAGTGGTAAGTGTCACAAGAATCGAATGATTCTGGACGCTCTAACTGTGACCACTTCTTCAGGACTGCACGCTTTGCTACATCATGATTCTCCCGGTCTCGGACTTTAGAGTTGACGCGTGATATTGATATAGGTACATCTCTGCTAGGTAGCTCCTTTAGGCCAATGTTTTCTTTAGCTTGGGACTTGCTGTCCTGATCGGCGTCAGCAGGAAATTGGCCTCTTGAAGTAGATCTGGTCCGTGATCTAGCAAAAGAGCGATCATCCTGTGGTCTTTTGGCCCATGCAAAGCCACTAGATGAAGAAACACTCAATGGCCCAGAGAAAGGGACTTCCTCTCGTGAGTCATTCTTAACATGCCGAGTCCTTTCTCTAACATGGACTGGCATTGGTTGTATGTCTGCAAATAGCCTAGCATCACCATTCAGCTTCACACGATCCTGTATTGTGCCATCCTTGGTTCCATTTACATTGGTTTTTGACTCCTGAAACAAGAAAGAAAAGCATGAGATTTGATGAATAATGCTACCATCAAATTAAATATTCATACAGCTGGCTAAATCAACCTTCTGATAACATTTGATGAGCATCCAGCCATAGAAAAAGAAAAGGATACCTCTGTGTTAATTATTTGCTTAGGTACAGCACTAGGTTCCCTTGCTGCCCTGCTGAGCCTTGAGGACTTCTTGGATGCTTCTGTGCCATGCCCTCTGCTGGCTTTTCTCCTGGGAAAAAAAAGAAAAGAAAGAGAGAGAAATTAAGGTTTTTGCTAGACTATGGCAGTGTTCAAACTAAAAGGAAGAACTTTTTTTTGTTCAACTTCCAGTCATCAAGTTTCCTACTGACAACAACTCAACTATGTTTCAGTGTTGGGAGCTGCTCAGCAAAATATGGTATTTCAATTTGTGAAACATTTGTACAGCAGCAATAAATAATAAAGACCAGATCCTCGGTTTCCTTTCCTTTTCTTTTTTTTTTGCAGAAAACAGATGCTCAGTTTCTGAGTTCCTTTTCTCCAAAAAACTAATTCTACATTTAACAAAGCCTACCTGAGCACATCTTCTCGTAACTTTGCATCCATCTCTTTGTTGGGTGCATACTTAGGCAAGCTCGAAGGTTCGCATGCATACGGTTTTGTCCTGAAAAACTGTACAAAAGTAAACAGGATAAATCATCCACTACCATAAGCTGCGATATTCTCATAGAATTTCAAATATGAGAAAAATAACTATTTCTGCCTGCACTATACCTAAGCATTTCTTACCCATATCCTAATGCCATGTGAAAAGATGGATGCACCAAGCTAAATGCAAGTTGCACTAACAGTAATTTTCTGCAATCTGCATTGCTCTTGAAGATTTAGCTTACGATATTAAAATTCAGATGATCTACAACCCTAATAGGTTGAAAATCTGTTATGTTCTTGAACTATTCATTTTTCATAACTATATGAGTAAAATATAATACTTTCCTGATGCATAACTAAAAGGAAAAAGCAGCAGAACAGATCAGCTAATCTCAACAAACAAACACCTTAAATTCCAAAGTCCGAATATAATGGCTTTTTCCAATATGTCGCCATTTATACATTTTTCTAGAAGGACATTTATAGGATAGCTAGGACCCGCGAGAGGAAGACAAGGGACATAAACCAAATCAAATGCATCAAGGATGAGACAAATCGACTTCTGGTGAAGAATGAGGAGATCAAAAACAGATGGCGAGAATACTTCGACAAGTTGTTTAATGGGGAAAATGAGGGTCCTACCTTCGAGTTGGATGACTCATTTGATGATACCAACAGACGCTTTGTGAGGAGGATTCAGGAGGCAGAGATCGGGGAGGCTTTGAAGAGGATGAAGGGAGGTAAAGCGATGGGTCCCGATGGCATCCCCATTGAGGTGTGGAGATGCCTGGGCGAGAGGGCGGTACTATGGTTAACTAAGCTTTTTAACCTAATTTTTCGGTCAAACAAGATGCCGGAGGAACGGAGGAGAAATATTTTAGTACCGATCTTCAAGAACAAGGGAGATGTTCAAAGTTGTACTAACTACCGGGGGATTAAGCTGATGAGCCATACGATGAAGCTTTGGGAGAGGGTTATCGAGCATCGCCTAAGAAGATTGACAAGGGTGACCCAAAACCAGTTTGGGTTCATGCCTGGGAGGTCGACTATGGAGGCGATTTTCTTAGTACGACAGTTGATGGAGAGATATAGAGAGGAGAAGAAGGACTTACACATGGTCTTTATTGACCTAGAGAAGTCGTATGACAAAGTACCGAGAGACGTCATGTGGTGGGCCTTGGAAAAACACAAAGTCCCAACTAAGTATATTACCCTCATCAAGGATATGTACAAGGATGCGATGACTTGTGTTCGAACATGTGATGGCGATACCAGTGACTTTCCAATTAAAATAGGACTACATCAGGGGTCAGCATTGAGCCCTTATCTATTTGCTTTGGTGATGGATGAGATCATAAGGGACATACAGGGTGATATCCCTTGGTGTATGCTCTTTGCTGATGATGTGGTGCTAGTTGATGAGAGTAGGGCAGGGGTTAATATGAAGTTAGAGCTGTGGAGACACACGTTAGAGTCGAGGGGGTTCAGACTGAGTAGGACCAAGACCGAGTATATGATGTGCGACTTTAGCCCGACTAGGCATGAGTATGGGGACGTTAGCCTCGAAGGTCAAGTGGTGGCCAAGAAGGATACTTTCCGGTATCTAGGATCAATGCTTCAGAAAAATGGAGACATTGATGAAAATGTTAGACATAGAATTTCAGCCGGTTGGTTGAAGTGGCGGCAAGCCTCGGGCATCCTCTGTGATAAGAAGGTGCCACAGAAGCTAAAAGGTAAGTTCTATAGGATGGCGATTTGCCCGGCGATGCTATACGGTGCTGAATGTTGGCCTACAAAAAGACGACATGTCCAGCAACTGAGTGTAGCAGAGATGCGTATGCTGTGTTGGTTCTGCGGGCATACAAGAAGGGATAGAGTCCGGAATGAAGAGTCCGGAATGAAGAGATTCGAGATAGGGTCGGGGTGGCACCTATCGAGGAGAAGTTGATTCAACATCGGTTGAGATGGTTTGGACATGTACAACGAAGGCCTCCCGAGGCGCCGGTGTGCAGTGGAGTTTTAAAGCGGGGCGATAATGTAATGAGAGGTAGAGATAGACCTAGACTAACTGGGACGAGACGGTTAAGAGAGACCTTAAGGAGTGGAATATCGCTAAGGAATTAGCTATGGATAGGAGCGCTTGGAGATTAGCAATTAACGTATCTGAACCGTGACCTTTATTACTTTTTATTTAACCCCTAACTGTTCCTTTGGCTTGTGCCCTTTTTGTGTTTTTTGTGTTTCTTATTCTTGTTTTCTGTGGGTTTCGTCTCTAGCCTACCCCAACTTGCTTGGGACAAAAGGCTAAGTTGTTGTTGTTGTTGTAACGCAGGAGAACTGCCTTTATGTCATCATTTAGACATAAGAATGAAGGACATTACATGATGCAGTCTTACCTCAGATGAAAGAGCACCTGATGCAGTGCCGCGCTTGCAGGGCTCCACCGACAGAAGAGTTTCTAGTAAACCCAATGCATTTTCTGGTACCTCTTTAAAAACATCTCGAAGGGTACTAGGATATGGATGATGTGGTTTAAATATTGTTGCATGAGGTAACTTCGACTTCTTCCAATAATCATCAGCAGGGGAACCACATAGCTTAAAAATCTTGTGCAGTTGTTCCACCTGAAAAATGCAAGAGATTCTATATCATATTTACACACTAGAGAATTTAAAACTCCTGGCAAACTAAAGTGGGAAATTTCATTAAAAAAAAGAAAATAGAAAAAGGACACAATGAAACTTGCGTTTTCTAATGAATCAGGATTGGAGGAAAACCACAAGTACAGAATCTGTTACAGAGCCAGATCGAAAAACATGAAGAATCAGGCAGACCAGCAGATGCAGGAAATGAACTCTATTAATTAATGTAACCAAATAATTACCTCGGTTCTTCCCTGCAATATAGGTTTGCCACGGAACATCTCAGCAAATACACACCCAACACTCCACAAATCAACAGCTGCATCATAGTGAGTTGAACCTAGTAGCAGTTCAGGCGGTCGGTACCACAGTGTAACAACACGGCTGGTCAAAGGATGGTTTTTGCTGGGATCAAAGTAATTAGCAAGACCAAAATCAGCAATCTTTAGAATCCCTTCATTATTCACGAGCAGATTTGCACCCTTGATATCACGATGAACTACACGACGTGAATGGCAATGCTCCAGCCCTGACAGTAACTGGTTCATGTAGCACTTGAGCTGCATTAGGTGACTGTCAGAAAACCCAGGCCAACGCAGTGTAACGCCAAAGCTGAACTGAAGACACCAAATTGCTTAAACATACCTGTGCTTCAGTGAATTTGATGTCTGGGGAGGAACAAAGTCCAGCAAGATCGTGCTCCATGTATTCAAAAACTAGATAAAGGCTGCATGATAACCGAGAAGTAATCAAGCCTTCCAGTTTCATGACATTTGGATGATCAAGCCTTCTTAATATTTGTATCTCCCTTGCCATGAATCTAACACTCTCTGGCTCAAAATTGTCAAATCGCACCTTCTTCAGGGCAACAATCTTTCCCGTCTCAAGGTCCCGTGCCCTGAATACACTGCTATAAGTGCCTTGCCCAACCTACACACACAATGCAAGAAACAGAAGTGGTCAGACCTTTAGAGGGGATAGCAAACGTATAATTGCCATATGTATACTGCGAAAAGAATGCAGGTTCACAAATCAGTCAGCATAGAATGCAATTTTATTGCCCTTGTTGTTTCCCAATTATCTCTCCATGATTCTGATGATCACATAGAAGAAATGGTATAAAGAGGTCAATACCCTACCAGAAAAGCATTTCAACAATGGAGACAACTAAGCCATGTGATGCCTCATAGAAGGAGACACCAGATCACCCAAGTCACATCCCTTTTCTCCCCTATATATATCCTCATAACAATTGTCGCTTATGCTAATTATTGTTCATGTCGTAATCCATCACCAACAATGTACTACTAACAAACAAATGATAAAGGACACCAGAAAGATACCAACCAGTTAGACCAAACTACAGCCCCAACAACTATCATCCTTCCAAAGTTCCACATGCACGCAAAATTTTGCCATGGAAAATGACCCACGAGCTATTGAACTGAACCAGTCACGAAATCTCAACCGAAATGAAATCACCCAGTCAGGCGAAAGCTCCACAGTACCTTCTCCAGCTTCTCGAAGGAGTCAGCCTTGAGCGGGATCCACCCCTGGATGGCCTCCCCGGCGACGGCGCTGAGCCACGGCGGCCACCCGGCCGCCACCTGCTCCCCCTCCAGGCTCTTCCGCAGGCTCCGCAGCCGGAAGCTCCGGGAGACGGCCGGCACGGCGACGACGGCCTTCCCCGTCTCCTCCGCGTCGTCCTTGACCTTCTCCGACCTCCTCGCCGCGGACGACGAGCTGCGCAGGGAAGGCACGGCCGCCGCGGGCACCGGCAACGGCACCGGACCCGAGGGCACCGGTGCGCGCGGCTGGCTCCGGTCCCTGAGCGCGCCGGACGAGTCGGCCGCCGGCGTCACCGAGACGGAGTTCTTGGACGCGACGCAGCCCATCGCGGCGGCGCACTACCACCAGCACCAGGAGGCGCCACCAACCATACGCCGAGGTCGAGCACGGGCACGGACCAAGACCAGCGCGTGATCTTTACGAGCCGTCTCCTCCTCCGCTCCCAACCTCCCCCCCCCCCCCCCCTCACGCCAGCATTGGGCTGCGAGCCGGCGTCCGCGGCGCTAAGAATCAAGAGCAGGAAATTTGACCCGTTCGCCCGCCAACCACAGGCGTCACGGGTCGAACACGGCACAAGTCAAGAACACGCCGGGAGGCCCGGGATTGACCTGGAAGACCAATTAATGATTCGACTATGACGCGACGCGAGACATCACGAAAAAAAGAGGAGGGCGCGAGACTTTGCTGAACACCACTGATCACCGCCAGCCCCCGTCGACAGACCACGACGGCGACGCTGCCCCGTGATCGTGAGGGGTGGTCGGTCGTCGGCTCGGGCGAGAGCGAGCGGGCGCGGTCGCGCGGGGAGGCACGGAGCACCCGTTGCGGCGAGCGGAAAAAGGCCCGGCCTTTTCCGCAACCGCAGCGGCAGCGCGGGGACGGATCACGAAACCGCCAGAATTACCGGCGGCGAGGCCCGGAATCGGGGGGCGAAGAAGGAAACGGCGCAACAGCAGAGAACGGCGAAACCGCCGCCGGGGCAGAAAAAGGAAGGCGCCAAATCCGGCCGGAGAAACGGCAGCGGGTGGGGGGAGCTCGCTCGACTCGATCAGGGGAGGTGGTAGTGTGGGTAGGGGAATCGGAGCGGGGGAGGCCTAAAAGGTCGACGCCACGGGACGCGCCGGGGGCGGGAGTGATGAGATTTTCCGAGCACGCTTTTCTCTTTCGGGGAGGAGTCGTTGCTGTGCCTGGTGCCTTTGATGAGCTCGAGTGCCTTTGATGAGCTCAGGGCGGGGCCTCGGCAACTCGGCAAGGCGCCGCGCCCCTGTTCTTGTAGCGAGATTAGCGGGGCGGCGTAGGGCCCGGCCACCACCGCGGCGGCAGCCTATTAATTTCGGGAGACTTTTCAGGTTGGGCCCTGGGTTTCCCAGGTATTCGTGCGTGCCACCACCATACCTGCGCAAGTGTGTAGACGAGGGTGGCCAAATTCGTGTCTCGCCGATGATCCCCCGTACGGCGGCGCGGTGCCGGGCGGTCCGTACCGGTTCCCGGACGACCGAGCAGCCGCCGGACGGACGGGCCGGTCTGGTCCCGGCCCGCTTGAATGCGAGGCGATTCTCGTTGAGAGACCGAGCCCGCTCGCTTCACGCGGAACCGCCACTGTACCACCCAAACCGGCGCTCACTCGCCGTCGTGAGACGGTGGCCCCCTTCCGAAAGCGTGCCGGCAGCGGATCAAAGTCCTCCGGTCGGGGAGCCTCGAGCCCCGGACAGCGCGATCGGCCAGCTCACCTCACGTCTCGCGCACGCTCCGCGCTCCCCTGATTCTCAGGTTGCTTTCGGGGATTTCCCCCTCGGAGACGCCCTGGTTCTCGCCGGCCGAGCCGGTCCCCGCCGTGCTCCCTTTGATCCTTCCTTTCCTCGTCTCCCCACCCTGCTTTCTCCGCGCCCGCGGCGGAAAAGGCACCACCACGCCACGGGGCCAGGACCCAGGTGGTGGCCAGGTGCCTCCCCTCCTCGGCCCGTGACGAGACGAGACGGCGGCCGGATCATCGACCCGTCCATGACGCCCGCCCCCGCCTGGGCGCCGCGGCGGTGTGAAGGGGACAGGACGCGCACGCCAGACATCCAGGCCGGTTCCTGCCTGGCCGCGCCCATGTAAACGGCGGCAAGCTGGTCAAACCGGCCCGGCGCGTCCGCGACGCTGCCTGCCCGCGCTGCGCTGCACGCGCGGGCGGTCTCGGTCGACGACGGGGAGCAGACGGCAGCTGCGCGCTCACTGATTCCAGCGTGGAAAAATCGGGCGTCATGTGCAGGCAAGCGCTTTGTCCCCGTGCGCCTCTGGCACGGCCGCGCTGTGCTGCGCGGCTCGGCCTCGGCGGCGCCAGTTTCTGCTGCCTTTTCTGGGGCTTCTTTGTTCTATCCGGAAATGGGCGTACCGGAGATTCCACCGCAGAATTGCTCTTGTCCCGGTCTGGCTACTGTGTCCACCCGAGTTGACCCTTGCGGTCAACTTTCAGAAAAAACTAGTGCAGGAACGCTCATGGTTTTGGCCTCTCCACTCCTTTCTAGAATGCGTTTTTTTACTGTAGTGCACTCATCTTTCACTCGTCATCGGTGGTGGTAGTACTAGTACATCTACTATAATCTTGTTTGGCCATCTTGGCAGCACAATATTATTTTTTTCACGACTGCCCGTGGCATTCAAGGTGCTATATTGTATCCTGACGAGTTCCCAACTGTTTCTTCAAAAAAAAAGAAGTTCCCAACTGCCCCGTCCAAAATAGTGCAACACAGAGTAAATTTGACATGACATTTGATTTGGAGCTGTCCCACAATCCATTTTTTTTAAAAAAAACATGACATCTATCTCCAGCTTGGTCAACACAAGAAGATGTCGAAAACAAACAGATTCAGCCAGAATTGCGTCAACTAGCTATAGTGCGATTTAATGGAGGTTAGGTTGGAAGCTACCACCTCACGCCCTCAAAAGACCAAAAACCCTAGCAGCTGCTGCTCTTTCTTATTCAGAGAAATACAGTAGATGTTAGTGGAAAAGTCTAAGATGCAATCCCGAATAAAGGTTCGTTTCAGCGCGAACGTGCAAACCTGTTCCATTTACGAAAACAAGTGAAAGCTGTTTGATCTGCAATATAAAGTTCTCTTTCTGAAAGATCTTCGCTTGATCCCTTTTACAATTCTGATAGAATCATGTGTTTCAATCATGTGTTTAGACTTCAGACACTAACCCTTTCAAAGAGTACCCTACTGCTACTCCTGCCCGGTTAAAACACGGCCATTCAAGTTTGGTCCGTGAATTATTTTCAAAAAAAAAAGTTTGGTCCGTGAAAGACGACTACTTTTGGATGTATCTTCTGTGTTGGTCAGATTCCAAATTTGGGAGGTCAAATTAGGTCACGCAGTCTGACAGACAGCGCACTCTTGTTCCTCCCTGTCCTAGTATCCTGCTAGGTGCAGGGAAATGCGATTTAACAATTAGTATCCAGAGGAAATTATTGTCTGATGAAGTGGATTTTGGCCGGTCTAATAGCCTACCGCGTGACTGATTAAGCAAATGTTTAGCGGCCACTAGCTCTGGTGCGGGCATGTGATGGGGCGACACTACATGGATTCGGCGTTGACGCAGGAGAACAGTTCGGCCGCGCGTGAATCCATGGAAACTGATAAAAATTAAGCCAGCAGATGATGCAGCGTGCCAGCGTCTGAAGCTAGCTTATTGAAAGTGCGTTAGGAACTTGCGATTTAAAACTCGGGTGGGGTCAGCCGGGGTTTGGAGGAACTCTCTGATCTGCCGGCAATGATTGCTCATCGCAAACAATGTTTGGTTTCTCTCCTTAATCCTAGGCACCCATTATTCGTAGAGAATGATGAGTAGTATGAATTGAATAAAAAGATTCTATTGTTTTTTAAAAAACATAAAAAGGATTATAGTGTGAACACTACACTTGGTTTCGTTTCTAGGGAGTGTACATGGTGACCAAACAACACTGTTCAAGGTCCACTGACTGAACGAGTAGCATCTAGCTCTCTCTGGGGGTCAAAAATTGGATTCGTGCGGATTGCTTCTTTGCGTTTCTCCAAAAGCCAAATCTAGGTAGTGCCGGGGTCCAATCCTCTAGCGTGTAGCAGTGGCGTTGGCGGCTTTAGACCAGCAGGACGATGGACCGAGACGAGAAAGGCGCAGGAGCAGAGTGGAAAGGCGCGCGGGCGAGGTGGTGTCACGGAGACGGAGGGAGCCCGTGTGTCTTCTACGGGGGCTCTGACTCCCTGCACGCGCAGCGGGGGACACTTGGACTCCTCTCCACGCCACGAGCCTGGCGCGCATGGAAACTGCCCTGACCCACTGGCCACTCGTGCTGCACTGTAAGCACTGCGCAAGTTCATCTCTACTGTCCACACTCTTTCCTCCTGTTCATACGGGAGTCTGAAACACTCGGCAGCATAAAATGGGGTTAAACAATGAACTGCTAGGACTAATACTGACGTTGAATCTGTGAATCGACCTTCAGTGTTCACACTGCAATTGCTCCGGTGTTTAATTTCAGGTTTTCCAGCGGGTGCCTGGGTACGCGCGATCTGCTGCTCATTATACATTTCGACAGTCGATCTTGACTGTTCCAAGCCCTGTTCCCCTCTCTTCAGATCTTCCATGTAGAGGTGGGACTTGGGCCGGGTCGTGCAAGTCCCACCCTGTCCTCCAGTATCTCGTGCCACGTAGGATCTGACTTCTAACCATTCGAGGCATGTTGTGGCGTGCCGCAACAGCATGATAATCTTTTAATTAGATCCGAGCACAGCCCACGGTATAATAACATATCTTCATGCCGTGCCAGTCTATGCACAGCTTTCAGTATATTTTTGCAGTTATCATTCTGTGGATACTTATATGTTTAATACCCGTCGCTATATGAAGAGATTTCTACGTATAGAAAAATAAAAAATTATTTTTTGAATAATTTTATTGAGGAATAACTGTTATTAATTAGAAAGTAACATAAATTGACTGATATTTGAGCAAGTGGCTACACACACGTCGACGGATCATTTTCATACCGTGCTAGCTCGAGCACGGCCTAAAATGTGGGCCGTACCATGCGGTCTATCGTGATAAAATTCTATACACGGCACGACGCTTGCGTTCGTGTTATACTGGTACGGCCTAAATTTTTTGTAGCGTGCCGTGCTCGGATGGTGCTAAAAAATTGTGCCGTCGCCCGCCCAAGATAGTACGGCCTCAAATCCCAGCTCTACTTCCAAGTACAACTTTCCGTCTCTTCAGATCTTCAGCGACCTCTACTGGAGTAACAAGAGGGGGGCCGTGTCTTCACTAGCTTCAGCTGTGCCTGCCTGTACGCGCACCGCGTTGCCTCCTGTCTCATCGAAACAGCGATGGCGGCATGGCAGATTAGCCATGCAACAACCATGCCCATAATCGGCCAGCTAAGCTCGGACAGTGATGGTGTTATTCCGTCCTTCTTGGGCCAGCTAAACCCTGTTGCTTAGAGAACACTCGAGTACGAGTTTCTTTCCTGTGCCAAAACCCCGGCTAGAACTAGCAGTTCCCTACAGCTCAGCTCTGAACGTCACCTTCAGAATCTGCATACGGGATTAATGTCCCTTTGAAACTGCTGCGGAGGGGATGGGAACGGGAGGTTGGTGGCGATGGGGTTGCCGGAGACTTTTGGGAGCCGGCAGCTTCGAGTGGAGTCAGGCTGGGGGGAGCAGGCGGAGCTGGGCCCTGCGTGCTCGCCGTGCTGACTTCCACCTCGTCTCGTCTCCTTCCCGTCCGGTCCGGCGCCTGAGCTACGGGCCGCCCGATTAATGGAGTCGGCTCTGTTTGGTTCCCGGACGGGTAGATGCATGGGTTGGTCAATGGTCACTTGGTCTTGGTTTGTCTGTGTCGCCATTGTGTGACTGCACTTTGGGTGGTTAGCACAGAAGAGAGAGGTGCCCCCACAGCACTCCAGTAATGTCGCCTTCAGATAGCTACAGGAAACGGGAGCTGCGGAGTACATTGCTCGGATGCTGGACTAGCGGCATGCTTCAGGCCGGGCACGGCGATGATTGGCAACGCGCCTAGGTGCTAGGACTATATAGATCGTTGCCTAGTCCTCCTGGTCGTAACCAGCGATCTGAAACTGCGCCGACGCTGAGAATCTGGCAAACTATGGTGATGGTGATTTCTCTTTCAAAAGAAAAAAAGAATGCTGATGGTGATTTACTTTGTCCTGGATGCAAGATTACCAGCGAGAAACACCAATCCCAATCCAGTGAAGACTGAAGACTCTCCTCCGAGCAAGGACAAAGCGTACATCTAGTAGTTGGCGCATCATCTGGCCTTAGAATCTCGTACAGGCCTATACCTGCATCTGCATGCTGTGCTGCCCAGTACAGTAGTAGCTGCCTGGTTTGAACGCTGGAGTGCAAGAGTGCAAGACGACGCACGACGTACAGGAGATGCAGGGCGCCGTGCTTCCTGTTCATGCTGGGCATGCAGTGATGCAGAGTTGCAGGTTGCGACCGTAGTATGTTCCCATCGTTTCCGTTGTTCCCATTCGTCCTCCGCTTTCAGTTGTACCGAGATCGCGAGCGAGGAAGTGAGGTAGATGATGATGCAGAGGCTGGTCCAGGCGCTGGCCGTCCAGCCAAGGCAATAGTTCTTCTGACATCATGAGAGGCGAAAGAGGGCATTACTATGGAGAGCTTCAACGCTTGGCTTTGAAGGTCAGGAAAAGCACGCTCCTTTCGTTGGTCCTTTTGCTCCCAGTCTTTAAACATAAGTAAGGTTTTTCTTTTTGTGGCTACGTGCAAGGAAGGATCATTTTGGTTACAGCAGTCGTTAGGATTTGTTTCTGAAACCTAGGATCTGACGGGCGCCATGATTCAGAACTCCAGATTCTCAAATGATGCGGCAGCCGGTAGGATTGAGATTTCTCTGACGCTGAAAGAGAAGCCGAGGAAAGTTGAGCAATTCTTGCCAGAGTCAGATTAGGTGAGAACTCAGGACTCTGGAGGGCTGGCTGTCATGTAGGTTCAGCTCTTGCATTGCATCATTGGCCCGTTAGCATGCCTGCACTGCAGGCTCGGCTGCAAAGCGAGTACCAACAACGTCACAGCAGCACAAGAGCTACTTGAGTCCTGATGAAGATTGACGCGCCGCAGATGACACGACTTGCCATAGACACGAGCAAGTGATGACGTGATGTGCACCGTGCACGATCAATAGCTGCCGGGTGGGGTGGGTCTCGTCGGCTGGAGGCCTGGACCTGGACTTTGATTTTTCGCTTGACGTCCCCTCGGCCTTCCTCCTCACGCCTCATCGCAATCATCGCTAATCATTGCTCGAATCCCTGTCTGTCAGTTGCCAACGATCTTCACTGCAGATCTGAATCTGCGCCACCATTGACAGGTGAAAAAATTCTTGCGAAATGTAATTGCGCTCGACCTGGTAATCCTGACGATCTCCAGTGCCTTGCAAGTTGCAACGGCACCTACATGCGAGACCTTCTCAGAGCAAAGGACAAAGTCAGTCAGTCTCGTACAGTCAGTCTCGCAGAAAGGCCAAAGTCTGCACCTGCGTGCGTGCTTGCTAGTACAGTGGTAGCTACAGGGGTAATTCTAAAGCAAGACGACAGCGCAAGGTACAGAAGATGCAGGCGCTTTCAGTTCCTGGTTTGCTGGGACGAGTCATTTACGTTGTACTTGGTAGTAGAGTTGCAAATTGTCTTTTTAGAAAGAAAAAAAAAACTAGTACAGGAAATATGAGCTGAAGAATTGAGCCAAGTGAAGCAGATGAATAGATGATGCAGAAGGCAAGGCATGCATTAAGGTCTGACGCGACCGACCGAAAGAGAGCAATTGTGTTATATACAAGGTCATGAAAAGCACCCTAGTTTCCTCCTTCCGTCTCCTCCTCTCTGTCCCCTTTCCTTCTGCACACAAGGGTTGAAGTTTGAACATTGCTAATACGTGGATGAATCATGTCGCCCCAGCCCCATCATTTGGTCGCAAAATTCACCCCAATGTGGTCGTGAAATCTGAATCTGAAGTGCGCCATGCTTGAAGACTGAAGAGCTTCAGATTCTGTGAATGATGAGGGAACCCGTAGGCCGTAGGAGGGCTCAAGGATTGGCCATGGCTGCCAAAGTAGAGCGGCGATCTTGACGATCGACGCGCCGAGGGTGACAAGACCTCACAATTTCACGAAGACATGAAGATGTCGATGGGGGCAAGATGCTCAGACGCACACGAAACCTCTGTGATTCTGACAGAAAAGCCGAGGGGAACGAGCAATTCTTGTCCGAGTCAGACGAGTTGAGGTGACAACTCCAACCGCCCGCATGTTACTCTGCATTGCACGCCTGTCATGTACGGCTGCAAAGAGCAATGCGAGTTTGTACGAGAAGATAAATGAAGCAAGATAAGATTGCGACCGCGATGGTCCCTTGTCCGTTAAACAACTCTGCTAAACGCAGTAGGCAGGAGCTACTTTTGAAAGCATTATTGGTACTTGCGAACTATATGTTGCTAACAAGATATCCTTATACTTGCGCTCCTTGAATGACATAATGATGCAACGTTAGCAGCAATGAGTGCAAGGGTTGGTGATCATTTTAGCACTGATGACCATCACAATTGAATGGCATCATCACGGCCAGCGTTTGTACCCGCTGGATGGCTTACTGAAATAACACTTGCAGCGTATAAGACTGCACCGTGCTAATGCGCCATTTGGATCGTAGATTAATTTTTTAGTCCCGTCACATCGGATATTTGAACATTATTTAGAAGTATTAAATATAGACTATTATAAAATTAATTGTATAGATGGAGACCAATTCACGAGACAAATACATTAGTTTATACTTTAGTAATATTGTGCTGTAGTAAATATAATATATTTGTGGAGCTGGATTGAAAAAGCTTCCGGGGCACCGCAACAAACGACAGTCGAGTGAGTGTGGACAGCCATCCGGGCTGCCACGGCCAATGGGCCGTAACTGAGTCATATCGCATCCTCACGCATAAAAAGAAAAAGGAATAAAACTAGCGTGAAACGGTCTGGGCCGAATCTCATAATCGCGCAGTAGTCCGAAGCGCTAAATGGGCCGCAGTCGCCATGCCCGTCGGCTGAGTCCGGTGGTGTTCCGCGTCTGGGCGGCGCGGAGGCCGGAGGGCGAGAGGGGCAACGGGCGAAGCGCGACCTCCGAGGATCCGACCGGCGACGGCTAGGGCGCCTCCTCCAATCGTCCTCCGACATCCGCGCGGGAATCGAATCCCGGTGGCTTCCTCCCGCTTCCGACGCAAGGACGGGTTCTCGATCGCGGCGGCGCGGTCTCCTCCGCCCTCCCCCGGCCTCGTCCTCCCTCCTGCCTCTACGTCCGCGCCTCCTCCACCTCGTCCCGGGCCTCCTACCTCGACCTCGGCCCCTCCACGTTTACGAATCCAAGCTGGTGCGCAATGACGGCTTCGCGAATCCCGGCGGCTTCCTTCCGCTTCCGCCGCAAGGACGGGTTCTCGGATCGCGGCGGCAAGGTCTCCTCCGCCCTCCCCCGACCTCATCCTCCCTCCTGCCTCTACGTCCGCGCCTCCTCCACCTCGTCCCCGGCCTCCTGCCTCGACCTCGGCCCTCCACGTTCACGAATCCTGCATAACCCAAGGTATGGAAACCCTAGCCTGCTGCTCTGTTGTAGTGATGTCTGATGTGTGCTCGTGCTCTACTACTACTGTATCGCTCCATTTCTGTACTGCATTACTTTATTGTTGATGCGTTGCATGATTTTGTTGTAGAATTATTGAACTGTGAAGAGAGATGGAGATATCGCATCTCTTTTCCGGAAACATGCAGCAAAGGCGCTTGCTGCTTCTTTATCTCCTTCCCTGGCTCCGGCTGCAACTGTGGAGGAAGAGCAAACTCAAGAGCAATGAGTTTAGTCAAAAGTAAGTTGAGAAATAAGATGGGGTGATAATCTGTTGGACTACTGTCTGGTCACATTCATTGTGCCAGATATTTTCTTCGAAGTGGATGAAGATGCTATAATAGAGTTTCATGGCCACTAGAAGGGCACGCCAGATGAGAAGTAATATTATAATCCTCTTTCAACTATGGTTGGTGTGTAAGCTTCTTTTATGCATATTTCAGACTTAGCATACTGCATCCGCTTAGTGTGGTGAGAAGACAAGACCTGGCATTGGACTGGGCCGCCGTGCTTACTGCTTTCTTCTCCTTTTCTTTTTTGAATCTTTTTCTTTCTTGGACTGCCTCTGCTGGTACTAATACATTCAGTTGAGTTCTGCAGATGGCTCCTTCAAAACCCCCACTTCCAGAAAGTCTCTTCTGCCCTTTCCAAGAGGAGATTGAAGTAAGTATCTGCCCCTCGTAGAGTACTACGGTACTATCTTCTTTGGAATTCATGCTTGTTTTATTGCTTACATTTCATGCAAATTTTGCCACTTAGACATGCGCATGCATAGAGCATTTAAATAGATTTTTTTTCATTTTCTGAGCATCTAATCGTGTGGGCTAGTATGACTATTGGGTTAGTTGCTATGCGGGCAATGGCAGGTGTGGACAAATATAGCAACACAGATGATAAATTAGGAATTGATTGTTTGATATAATTGACAGCTTTCCTCTGATACAAGACATGCATGCATGTATTTGCAGGATATTAGGATTCATATTTGGAACACATCTAAGGGCCTAGAAGGCTGGTTCCATCTACAAGAAGCGATGAAAAGGCGGCAGACAAGACTGGCACCATTTACTATTGTCGCTCAAGGACGAACAATTCCTGTCACACCTCTGGAGAATCCGAAGACCAAATGAGTAGTCATTTCATCATCCAAATGATTGATGATGATGACAAACAATTCAAGGTTAATTGCCTGCTCAGAGATATGGATGCTTATTTCATGGGGTTCCAGCGAGATTTGGTCTTAAGTGAAGAGGAGCAGGGGCTCGAGGAGAAAAAGAGAATGGAGAGAAATCCAGAAGCAAGCTCCTCGAAAGGAAAGAAGAAGAAGAAGAAGACAGAGGAAGCAAGCTTGTTGAAGGGAAAGAAGAAGACGGAGGAGCAATCAGAGAAAGGCAACTTTTACAGATTTAAAGAAAGAGATATGATGGTGCCAGAATTCTTAAATGCCACGAAGCTGAATGTTGAAGCTGGTTACAGGAAAAGGTTAGTATTGATCTCGTTGCTTTTCTGTCCCGTGTTTAAAGTATCTGAATCTTGGAAACGATTTCAGTTCTGCCCAAGTCAAAGTAACCATTAACTGGGGCCCCGTAGAGCTTGTCTAAATGGTGCTGTACTTAACGTGCAAACAATTGATTGGCCTAGTGTCATCTGAAGATGGTTATATAAACATTAGCTTACGAAAAGCCAACTAGGTTGTGTACAAAATGGTAATACAATGGAAATAGAGACAGTACTATATTGTAGAAGGGGCATGGTAAATCTTACCTATGAGTGGACTCCTGAATCCATAACATGCAAAGTGAGACAAATGCATTTGGTTATCTCAATAGGAATGAGCTGGGATAGTTACATGCAAGAATGGACAGAACTGAACAAAACAAAGGGAAGACTGCATGATGCTATTTCATATCTTTTATTTGGGTGTAGCACTGTAGTAGCGCTTCTTGTTGGACTTGGTAACCAAGAATGTTGCTGGCCTGTGGGAACTGGGAAAAAAACTAATAGCAACACAAATCAAAGATCAGATAGTAATACTCTTCATAAGAATTATGACATAAATAAACAGAGGATGTCACATGCATGGTCATGAGCCCATGACCCATATTGACAGTTGGTTCAGTACATGCCACAGTGAGCCCCCTGTGAACATATGCATATCTACTTGATGAATTAGAAACCATCCTGGCGTGTATTGTCAGGATCATGAGAAAATCTTAGCATAGGCAAGTTCATTATATTCTTCACACAGCAGCTTAACTCCTACGCTTCTGATGGCTGATCAAATCGTCTTGACCTTCAAGGCTTCAAGTACACCTCATATGTTTACCAATGTAATGAAAAAAGAGTTTGATCTTTGCAAAATAAAACCAGAACATTGCAGTGAAAATAAACTTTGTAACGATTTAAGTTTACCTGATTTTCTGTACCTGACGCTGGCTGGTACTTCTTGACTGCTCCACTGCACAAAAAAAAGGATGACAGGAAACTGATCAAACAAGTTCAGATGATGTGAGGACAACATCTAGAAAATAACCAATCAATATTAGACACGGGAAACATAAGATGCTAATACCTCTTATTATAATTTAATTTGTATCTCCAAGCCTCTTCTTCTCACCTGCATTGGAGGCAATAGTCCTAAGCTCCTTTAAGTACAAAAAAAAGAGCAAGGTCAGTTTAATCAAGAAGCACAAGTGGAACTTAGAAACATGTATGGGGCATTGAATTTGGCACTACACTACCACTACTCAACATAGTACAGACATACAGTCTAAGATTACAATGAAAGTTATAGCAACTTTATTGGCACAAAGGGTTGTAGCATGCCACTGAAAAGTGAAGGTAGGAGGTAAACCTGCAATTCACACTCAATGTTTGTGGGCCTAGATATTTTTGACCGCACAACTCTTAGGGACTCCAGAAGTGTCTGGCCAATGGCGGACGATCATGCTCGCCACGCGCAGTAGAGTGACGCAGGGTGAGCTGCAGCTGTAAATTCAGGATCGCACGCTGTTATTTTTTTTTCACTTAGGTGGACCAGCTTGCGGACACTGAGCCCAGGGTCTTTCATATAGAGAATAAGGTAAATGATGGAAAGTAGGAGAGGGGGGAGAGGATGAGATATTTGGAGGACCATTTAATACTGCTCTTGTTAGAAAGCACAGATTAGCATTTCGAATCCGTTTACCCTAAAGTATTTCAGTTCATAGTTACTCTGCTTATTCATTGTTATACTCTGCTAACTCCGCAGTCCCAAACCTGGAGGAAGAGATGCGATTCGGCATATGTTTCGAGCATTCAGCTGATACCAGGATGGAACAGTCACAGATGAGGAACTTGAGACTGCTTGCTATTGCTTCATGGGCACAGTTAGCGAACCCTCTCGCCTGTTTTCTTTTTTCCTGGAGATCTCACGAAGAATAGCAGCTGGGGAGGTTCCGTCTCCTCTGAATAACCTCTTGTTGAGTAATATTGATAATTGGGGCCAATTGGGGAATGTTGTGCTCGATGCGCGCCTACTTGATCGCCTTGGCTCCTACCGCTTGTTGCCCCTCTGGTGCTGGCGCCACAACTTGGTGATAATGAGAGAGCTTATTGGCCAAAGAGGGAAGATACTGGTTATCAGAATTGACAGAAAGAAGATTGGGATCTCTGAGGAAAGACTCAAAGAAATAGAGAAGGAAGCCGCTTCAAGAAACACTGGGCCGGCCTACAGACTAGATCCTGGCTTTGAGTTGGTGGCGATCGACTGACACCAGGGTATTGTGCTCCTACATAGCAGCACATCTTTTGGTCCTCGTGAAAAATGTAGCTAAGGATCGAGCACATCTTTTTTGGCATTGGTAAAAGTGTAGCTCAAGGATCCAGTTCGGAATTGTTGTTTAGTAGCCCTTTTGTTGGACTGGAGCCCTGATCAGAAGTATTATTGGTATACTGTCATATGGTTTGGATTACTGTATGGTATGCCCCGACCTTGCCTGAGCAGTTGTGCTCCTACTGTAGCTTCCAGCAACTTTCTATATGTAGCTCTTGAGTTGAGAAATTAATATTCATTTACTCAGGTTCGGATGGTCCTTGAGCTGTATGCAGGGATGTCCTCTCTTGTATAGTTTTTCTGTTTTTATATGTATTAGTCAAGCCATCTCGGGGCAGATCTCTGCTAAATCCTTGGACCAGTGTATTACGAAATATGGTAGTTTTTTTTCTGACATGCTAATGCTTTGGGTTATCTAGATGTGCTACATGACGCAAGCAATTTCTTAGATAGCCCTAGCAGAAATAAGAGAAATGTTTGCACCTGCTATTACGGTTTTTTTTAAACAGAACTTCCATTCCATTAACTCAAAGACTCAGTGAGATTGCTGGCCACTAGGTCCTCGACGCCTGGAGGCGTACCGTCCCAACATAGGCACCTTGAGGACACCTACAACCTTGCGGTGGCTACCATGAGGACACCTACAACCTTGCGCCGCCACCGCGTGCGCCACCTTATTACAATCCGCAGAACAGAAACTTAAAACACAAGACACGAATGAGGACCATAGGCACCATGAGGACACTTAACAACCTTGCACCGCCACCACGTGCGCCACCTTATTACAATCTCTAGAACAGAAACTTAAAACACAAGATACGAATGTAAGGTTCATCAGGCATTTGATCTCATACACAATTCCACCTGTAGGAGCCAGAGCAAAGGAATCCGTCTCCAGCGCCATTTTTGCCAGCATGGAATTGTTTCAATCACCACCCTCATCATTCCCATCTCAGCTGCCTTCCTGATCCCCTCTCGACAAGCCACCAACTCCGCATGTAACGCGTCCATCAGATGCGGACAATGCCCAGCACCACTTGCCCTGTGTCATCTCTGATTACATATCCCCATCCGCCCTCTGATGTCTGATGTGCTCGAGTAGAAAGCCCCATCGCAGTTGATCTTGTAGGTACCCTGCATCGGCTTCTTCCACTGTTTTCTCTGTTTCGGACCAGCAACAGTAGCCTCCTTCCCTATTGCCAGAAACTCATCAGCTGTACGGGCAATCAGGAAACCCAGCTGAGCACTATCCCGTCTTTTTTCTCCTCCTCGCACCCGATTCCTCTCCAACCACCAGTGCCATAGCAGGTTGATAACTCGCAATTGTTTCCGCTCTTCCATCTGTAGCAGGTCCCTGATCATTTCCCTCGCAGAGTCGCAGACCCCTACATGCTCATCTCAATTCGGGAATCTTCCATGCCAAGCTCCCTCCACACCGGCTTAACAGCTCTGCATTTGAAAAATATAAGTGCCCTCCATCCTCATTAAAACGCTGGCAGACAACACATCTAGTATCCACCTCCATCCCTCTCCTCTCCAGGCCCATTCTCAAGGCCAACGAATCATGTGCCATTCTCCAAAGAAAATGCTTTATCTTCCCCGGGCAATGCAGCTTCCACAGACCTCTCCAATGTTCCTCTTCCAGCACTGAAGCATTCGAGGATGACTGGCTTCCCCGACGACTCTTCCTTTGCTCAGCAGCTCTCTGAACTTTATAAGCCGACTTCACTGAAAAAATCCCCCTACTATCGAAGTGCCATGCGATCAAATCATCCAACTCTAGGAGAGCCAAAATCAAGGACGCATCCTCCAGTACAAAAGTTTGCCTGACCAGCTGAGCGTCCCACTGGCCTGTAGTTGGGTCAATCAGCTCATCGACCTTGTTGATCAGAGTATTTCCCCCTTCTTGTCACTGTTTTTCTTGACCATTCCCTTGGCAGCCAGGGATCTAACCATACATTAATACTCTGACCATTACCGATTCTCCACACTACTCCATTTTTCAGTACCTGAATGCCTTTCAGAATACTCCTCCATGTGTATGAAGCCACATGTCCCCTACTAGCATTTAGAACATCACCACTCGGATAGTACATTGCCCTTAATACCTGAGCACACAACCAATCTGGGTTCTGTATTAACCTCCATCCCTGCTTAGCTAGCATAGCTAGATTATTACGGGTGTTTTGGGGGTAGAGCTTACCGATCACCACCGGAATCGATCTGTCTGTTCGCACTGCGGATTGAACCCACCTGCGCACGAAATCGAGCTCTCTCTGCCCTGCCGTGTTCCAAATGCCCTCAACGGATACAGGATGAGCGCACGGGGACATTGAACCGTTTCCGTGATTGATTGATTTGGTTAAGCCCATGGACCACCATGGACGAAAAATCCTAAACCCAAAACCAATGGTTCTCCGCGCACCCCAAGCCACTGTACAAAGCCTTTGGATCAGCGAAATGTAGTTTTTATTGGCTTCTCATAAGTTGTTATAAAACCTAACAAACCAATTATCCTACGCAACATTGTAATCAGCTTCCGATGTCTTAGAGCAACCCAGCAATAGCTCCTAAATCAGACCCTCCAAACGCTAAACATAGCCTGCCTTTTTTTAGGGGCTTCCGAATTTATAGAGGGCTCTTTAGAGATCCCTAGGAATGGAGTGTAGAGGAGGGGATTTGGAGGCCTCTCAAAATAGAGGGCCAAGTAAGATCTACTGGAGTGCATCTTTTTATTTACCCTATAAACTTAAGATAGAAGGTTGTTTAGAGGGTCCAATGAAGTTGCTCTTACACAAACTTTCATGTTTCTGTGTTAGAACAGAATCACAATAACATATACCATAATATATATCCTGCTACAAAAGGGACAGCTATTCCTAAACATTCAAAACGACCGGTTCATACGAAATGAGCGACCAAGCGACTGTAACTTCCATCTTACAAAAACCAGTATCAAGCCTGCCATAGCTTCTCTTGGCTTCTTGAGGTGCGAAAACCCATTCATCCTCCGCAACATTCTTTTTACCTTTAGATGTCTCCCAGTCCCATGATTTCACATAAACTTTCAGCGTTCCTCTCTTTTCAACAGAAACAACATGCCGTAAAAGCTCGATCTCGCCATCACCAGTAACAAGCACTTTCTCACCTCTAGAATCAAGCAAGATGATTTTCTGGCTATCAATGGTTCTGAAACCCTTTTCGCGAACTCCAGTGCTAAAGGCGGCAAATTGGCCGCAACAACTGTCTGGCCATGAACCATCAATGACACGCACAAATATTGTGGCCTCCACAGATTCAACAATATGGCCAAATGTAAACTCCAAAGTGCTAACCTTGCTAGTTTTATAACGACGAAACAGGTACGAATATCTTGCGGCGTGGCTGCTAGATAATGGCACGGCTAGAAAGCTCAAATCTTTATCCTCAGATTCAGTAGTGCCCTTCATTGTGAGCTTAACCTCAATGGTGACATGAGCCGGCCACACAACAGCACGGGTTGGACCTGTTAGTACAAAATATCGATCCTGCATACAACACCACAAATAAATAAGAGGTATCCACAAGAGAAAAATGAGGTAAACATTGATTGAGAAGCATAATCAAACAAAAGAAACACAAAGTGCGTAGCATGAATGATGTAAATCGCACCACACAAAAGCTGGGAGAAATATTTTCTTTTTTGAGCAGGAGAGAAATATATTAGCACTACCGACAAAAGGAATAGGATATCTGTTTGACAAAAAATCAGAAGTAATTAAAGGTAGTTGGCGAAACATTTTTAGGCCCAAATTCAGAAGCACTAGAAACTATAAAGTGGCTCCTAAGGGCACAGATGAATGGTAAGTGCGAATATGAATACCTTTTCAGTGAGGGTTTGGCAGTTGTTCCTCGTGCGGTTGAAGATAATATTGCGATTCTTGTCTGTCACGACCCACAAATTAAAACCACATGGAGAAAAACTTAATTACAACAACATGAGCATCATCCAAGCATCAAGGAGCATCTTATGCACTTAATTACACCATGAGCATCCATTTTCTTGTTATTGTTGAGTGTAGCTTGTGAAGGAAGTTTAAAAATTTCTATGTGGCTGTGCCCCCAAATATTTTATTAAAATACTAGATTTCAAATGATGAATTTTAGATATTTTTACTAAATTTTTGGGTGTCTCTGCCGAGCCATAAAATTCTTGGAATTTTTGAAAACTGCATTGTTGTTTGAATTTTTTGATCAATCAATAATAGATTTTTGAGCTCTAGTGGTTGCATTGTGTTCTTGATGGTTTAATCCTGCTTCAGTAAAAATTTGGTGATTTTTGGAGCTCGGGAAATGCATGTTTTCAATTTTGTAAGTTGAACCGTTGCCTTTCTTCTTTTTTCACTTCTCCCGGCCCCACCTGTCTGCCTCCTCCCTCTCTCCTCCGCGCGCCCGGGCCCGCGTGTCAGCGCCTCCCTCCGCGTCCCCCGGCCCTCCGCGCCCGCCCGTTGGGCGCCCGCGCGGTGGCGCACGCCGGCGGCCGCTGGCCCGTCCAGCGTGGCCGCCGCCTCCTCGTCTCCCACGCTCGCCGCTTCCTCTTCCCCTCCCCACTTCAAATCGCGCCGTTCTCCTTCTCTCCTCCAACCCTAGCACCGCACGCCTCCGCCTCTTCCTCTCCCGGTCCGAGCCGCCGCCGCCGCAATCCGCCGCCGCCGCTTCGCCTCTGCTCAATTGGCCGCGCCCGCACCACCCCCTCACCCTCCTCGCTCGGTTCCGGCCACCCGCCGCCTCTCCCTCCGTCCGTAGCTCCTTCCCGGCGCTCGCTCTCTCCCGCCGCCGCCGAGGTCCGTCGCGCCGCCGCTCCCCGCCTTGCCCCGCTTGCCCGTGCCGCGGGCGAGCACCGCCGTGACGCCGTGCTGCTCGCGCGCGCGTCGCCCCGCCCCCGTTCGCCCCCTTGCCGCTCCTCCGCTTGCCGGCCGCCGCCGCGTCGCGCCGCGCGCGCGCGTTCGCGCGCGGGTCGCGCCGTGGGCGCGCGCTGGCCGCGCCCGTGGCGAGTCAAGGCCACGGCTGGCCTTGACTTCGCCTGGGCCGCGCGCTGGCTGCCTGGGCCCGCCTGTCGGCGCCCAGGGGCACTAGATCCGGGTGGATCTAGCGCTGGCCGCCTCGTTTGTTTTTATCATTTCATGTGTGATCTTGTTAATTGCGTAGAAAATGTTGTAGACATCCAAAAATTGTGAAATTTGTTTTGTTTGACTCCTCTGTAATAGATCTACTTAGATAAATTAATGTTATGCATGTTAGAGCCCTATGCCTTGAGTTATAGTTTATCCTTGCTAAACCAAGTTAATTGTTAATCTTATTTTGTGGAGCTCTAAAAATGTCAAACTAAATGTTGTTGTGTTCCTTGTGAAATGCTCTATCTCATGGTCCAGCTTATGTATTTGTTCCCGTACTGTTTGATAGGTTTTTAATGCGTTTTTAGTTTTGCTGCCTGCAAACTTATAAAATGAATAACTTTTGTTAGAAAATTGATAAAATGATAAAACCACTTCTATTATCCTTTTTATCACGTCTTGTACCCCTGGTAATTTTATCAAGATTTTTGAAAATGTTTTGCATGGCTTTTAAGAATTAACTTGAGTTTAGCGGCTGAAATTTATAATTATCATAAGTAATTCCACAAATATGTTTATGATGCAAACTCAACTCTCATGAGTTTATTTTGAGATCCCTTGGGTGCAGAAGTTAAATCATGTTTTATTCTTGCTATTTTGTTGCATGAGCAAGTTCGCCTTCGGGCTTAGAATTTATTTGATTGATCGAGCTTCATGTACGTTGCTTGCATGCCTCCTTGTGTTGAGTGTACTTCATTTCCATTCCATATCATGCCATCTCTTTTCATATCATTAGCATCATCCTAATGCACACATCTCATTCATGCATTCTAGTGACCGAGACGCCGGAGGACGCACCCGTTGAGCCCACCGAGTTCGTTGAGACCGAGCTGGGAGCCGAGTGTGTTGTTGAGCAAGAAGAGAACCAAGGCAAGCAGCTAAGCATGATTCCTTGACCTATTTAACTTGCTTAAATTTAGTTAATTCACTTGGGATATATATGCTTATGTTAAATATTTATCTATTGCATCGTTGGTCCTATTTTCATGCAATGCCCTCTCTTGATTTGTATATCCATGCCCTTGGCACACGTAGCCACTTGCAACTCATTTAACTAAATGCTTAGTTGTGCCTAGAGTTGGTAGATATCTTGTAGGGAAAAATTGGAATAGGATCACTTGTTTCACCCACTTTGTATTATCTTAAACATGTTGTCCGGTGTCGGAATGTTGGGTTGGATCGGTCTAGTTGGAAGTGTGGTTTTGAGGTTCGAGCGGAAGGTAGGGCCTAGAGAAAGGAGTCTCGGAGGTTCAATCCGCTTGAACCGATTAAGGACCGTCCGTGGATGACCTTGAAAATTGAGCACTTATCGTACTACCACATATCCATTCATGGGGTGGATAAGCCGAATACCCTCTAGTTCTAATCGTTGATGCACGGTCCTAGATGCGTGGCCGTGGGGCTTTGTAGAGAGGCTTAGGGATGTCCCCGGTGGACCTAGGTAACTCTCCGCGCAAGTTAGGTGTGATGTTCAACGGTTATAACTCGTCGGGAATGGTTGATGCGAGTACCCCCTCACCCAACGTGATCGGTTGGGCGAGTCGCATGGTCCTTGTGTCGTGTGGGTAAAGTTGTACACCCTTGCAAGGTTAATGAATCAATTCGAATTGCCGCGCTCTCGGTTATGAGCAAGCTCTTTATCCTACGAATTCTTCGTAGAAGTGTTGGTCGAATGGTTGGTTGCACGTTACCTCTTGTTGATGCTTAGAATTGGAGTACCTAATTAACTAAAACTTGAGGTGGGTTGGGCAAGTTAATTAAAATGCTAGGAGGCTAGATGGTGGAATTAGGGAGCTCATGCTTAATTAAATTACTTAACCCTAAAGCCTTTTTGTGAGCCTTCATATGCATTTTCCTTGATCTATTTATCCGCGTAAGTCTTGCGAGTACCTTTGTACTCATGTTGCTTTATTATACTAAGTTGCAGGTGAGCCGGAAGTGGTGTTTGGCCATTTCTACCCTGCCGAACCCGGCGCGGGCGAGGAATAGGCCAATATGGTCAATGGTGTCCTTAAGCAAGACGCCATTAATATTATCTATCGTATATTTTCCGCTGCGTATCGTTCTTGGGATATCTTGATAAACACTAGACTCTATGGTTTTTATTTCTTTTATGTTATTGTGAGCCCAAGACTTGTATTCGTTATTTGAACCTTAAATTTCAGATTCGGAACCTTTCCTTAAATTAATGTTATAATGGTTAGTTGCTTAACTTGTGTTAAAATTTGCTCTTTGTGGATCATTGGTGATGTAAGAGCTCGTGACGGTATGTGCATGTGCATGGTCTTGGGCATGCGTTGGAGCACGTACCGGGACTACCGGGTTTAATGTTATTTTCGGCGAAAGATTAAGTTGGTCCTTAGTAGTGTAGATGTGGGTTAACCCGTAACGCGCCATTTGTGCGAGTGCGTGTTAGCTCTCATCTTCACGATAACAACCGACGGTTTTGCTTAAAATGACATTAAATTGGGCGGTTCTCACATTGTCAATGGAGTCGCTTACGGCGACAAAACCAAACACATCCAGTGGCCACTGTAAGCCCCTTTTTATTCCAGCAACCTTGACTGTAAAGACCTGTAGAGTGCCTATGGGGAACGCAGTGTAACCAGGTGCTGGCTCATCTGTAAAACGCATGGGGCGGAGCCTTGCTGCATGATAGTTGTAGGAGATATCAGATGAGTTAAGATTGATCAGATAGCAGGCTAGCAGCAGACTAATAACAACAGCAGTGATGGCATTACAGCTATTATACCGAATGAGCACTTCATAGGTAGTAGTAGTACTATTAAGTGTTAATAGAGGATATACAAAAGATTGCTTAGCAGAGAACCAATCCTAGTTATGTTACATATAGGGGATGACTAATGGAAAAACTTACTGGTGTCATCAAATGAACCAAAGTGCGAAACTGGCTAGCAACCCAGGCTTCATAGTCCGATCTTATCACCTCTAGATCCTCCACCTTCCTCGGATCCCCGCACCCCAGTTCCACCCTCACACGCTCCATCGTCGCCTCGTTAGCCAGTTCAGCCTTCCTCACCCGCCACAACGCGGTTCCCTCGCTTTCCCCCCGCATGCCGAGAATGTCATCGATCTCCACTCCCGAGATGGTGAAAGGGCCACGACGGCCGTCCGCCCTCTCGCCTCCTCCTCCTCCGGGGACAGCGACACCGCCTCCTCTTCCGCTTCCATAATATCCTCCTATTCGCCGACGCCGACGCCTCCACAACCCGATTCCGCGCGCGCCGCAGCTCGGTTTTTCCCCCTCTGCTGGTGGTTATGCCAGCGCCCGCCGCCCTCGATTTGCCTTTCGGTTTCCGCCCGCCGGCGCCGCACAAGGGTAACGGGAGCCCCAAGCAAGGTCCCCTCTCGTCCAGTAATAAATGCGCGAAATCCGAATCAAGCACGAGGACGAGGCGTGTTCGTATACAACAACTCCGGCCCGCGCCGTACTTTGCCTCGGCCCACCCGCCGGCCCAACTTGCTCGAACGCTGCCGCCGCATGGGCTTTGCCTCTGGTGTCAGAGGAAACAGAGAAAGCAGCTGGAACAGAGAAAATAGCTGCGTTGTGAATTGGCTGGAGGCAGGATTGCCTCGAACATATGTCGATTTCAAGATCATAATAATAACATCATTTTCATGTCGAGTAAGTCTGTTTTTTAAGAAAAAAGGATCATAATAACATTGGCAACACCCGGTAGTCTCCCAAGCCCTGACAGAAACTTGCAGCTTTCTGGTAGTCTCGCCTCACCAGGATCATAATAACATACCCCTCTAGAACAAACAGCTACAATACCAGTTTCAGAAAACTATAATAACCGTCACTCTGCAAGAACTTCCAAGTGCCCGTAACTTCTAGCTTCTGTACCTCCCATCAGCGGTAGTATCTCCATATATAACAGGTCACTCGTCATACTATTATATTCATCATAGGTAACGAGTGACCAGGCGACCGTAACTTCCATCTTACAGAAGCCAGCATCGAGCAAACCGGAGCTCCTACCCGCTTCCTGGGGCGTGAAGAGCACCTCATCCTTCACGGCATCCTTACGCTTCTCGCAGCCTCCCACGCCTTGACGCAGACTCTCAGCTTCCCGGTGGTCTCGACCGAAACGACACGCCGCGAGAGGACGACCCCGCCGTCAGCAGTGACAGGCACCTTCCTGCTTCCAGAATCAAGCAAGATGATCTTCTTGTGATCCATGCTAGGGGCTCTCTTGCGACGAATGCCAGTGGTAAACGCAGCGAATTGGGCACCGAAACCATCCGGCCATGACCCATCTCTGACTCGCACAAATATTGTGGCCTCCACAGATTCAACAATGAGACCAAGTGAAAGCCTCACCGTGCTAAGCTTGCTAGTTTTGCAACCATAATACTGACATGAGTACGCCGCATTACCACACGCAAACGGCACGACCAGGAAGCTCAGGTCTTTGTCCTCGGACTCGGTGGCCCCCTTCACCGTCAGCTTCACCTCGATGTACAGGTGACCCTGCCACACGACGGCACGGGTCGGGCCTTCCAGTGCCAAGTTCCGATCCTGCACAGTACACATGCGACAACAAAATTAAGCAAACAAATTAGTCGTGAACAGAGTGAAAGTTCAAGAGAAAGAGCATTGATAGAGCAGCACACAATCCATCAGTACAAAACGAGGCAGCTCTGCGTGAGTGAGACGAGCAAAGGGAACCTCTTTGGTGAGGGTCTGGCAGTTGTCCCTCGTGCGGCTGAAGATGACGTTGCGGTTGAAGTCGACGGTGTCGCGCGCGGCGACGATGCCGAACACATCGATCAGCCACCGCAGGCCCCTCCTGATCCCTTCGACCCTGACCGAAAACACCTGCAGGGTGCTCATGGGGAAGGCGCCGTAGCGGGGCGCGGGCTCGTCGGTGAAGCGCATGGGGCGGAGCTTCGCTGGAGGAGATCGATCTCAGGTGAGTCGAGATCGAGCACGATAGAAACAACGGGATGATCAATGGAGAAGAGAGGACTTACTGGTGTCTTCGAAAGAGCCGTGCGTGCGGGACCAGACAGCCGTCCGGTCGTCGCGAAAGGAGCGTGCTGTGTAGGCTTCGTAGTCGGATTCGATCGTCTCCAGGGCATCCGTTTCCGCCGCCGCCGCCTGCTTCATCAACAGATCGCGCGAGAGGAACAGGCACAGGTGAGATTCCGATGCCTACCCACCGAAACGGATCTCCTACGTGTGATCACGCCTGGATATCAGATTGAAGGTTTGACGATCGATAACCAAAAATAGGGGAAAGAAAGAAAATCCGCGATAGCAATAGGGCCAGGACGGCGCCCTGGCTTCTATTTATGCGGCACACGCAGCGCAGGGCTTGCCCTCTCTTCTGATCTTCTCTGCCGGCCGGAGCGGGGGCCAAACCTAAAATTTTGTAGCCCACTAGCCCGTCCGCTGACCGCTGATCGTCAAGCATCAGCCAATGGGATGCAATCCTCTCTCTCTCTCTCTCTCTCTCTCTCTCTCTCTCTCAAAAGAGAAAAGCTACGTATGAGTCAGATGAGGTGACAACTGCGCCGCAGTTCAGCATGTCAGGTAACCCTGTCTCTTTTTTTTTTTACTTTTATGGTCCTTCCAAGCTTGGTAGCTGTAATCGTTTCCACGACTCCAACGGAAAACCCGTATTAGCAAACCAACGGAAAACCACCGCTTCAACTGATCCAGGCTTGCACCCTGCTGCATGCCATACGTTGACACCTCGGTATTCTCAGCTGCGGCTTGCAGCAACTTTTGAAATGACTTCATTTGAGTAACTTTAGCAATGATCCCTAAATTAGATCCTTCAAATGCTAAATGGGGATTGCTTGAGACTTCTAAATTTTGGCTCACTAGAGACCGTGTAGGAATATAGGGTGGATAAGGGGATTTGGATACCTTCTAAAATAGAGGATCTGCTGCTGCTGGAGTGTATTTTAACTTGTTTCTGCTGAAGTTGCTCCGCGCATTGGCATGCGCTGTATGCCTCGCCGGCTCCTAGCGAGAACATACCCTTTGCTCCCCGTGCTACTAGAGAGAATGTTCTCTTCCTCTTCCCATTTGTCTCAGCTTCTATGCAAATGTGACAGATGTGACTGGGTGTGTAGAATCCATCATCCGATAGTCCGATGCAATGGTCTTCCACACAACTACATTTTAAAAGAAAATTTTAGACCAACGAAGTGGGGTGTTGCATGGAAAATTACAAGAACGAAGTGTGACAGCACTGGGCAGGTAACCACCACACCCGTGAAACTGTTGCCTGTTAGACATCCGGTTCTTGACCCAAAACACCGATACAAAAGTATAAAGCAACATAAAGCTCACGGAAGGAAAAGAATCCAAGCAAACGCAATTCAACCGTTCCAAACCAATTTATTATTGATACTAAGCAGAGGGCATAAAACCATAGAAAATACAGGGTTCCAAATGTAACCACAGATAATGATAGTCAGATACGATGCCACACCCAGCAATCACTGCACTTGAGTTTACTACAGCAAAAGCCAGCTCAAGCTAGGGTGAATGTCCCGGTACCAATCCTTCGTCGCCATACACGCCTTTTTCGATTTAAGTTTTGAGATACAGTTGCTCCCTCTGTTCCAAGATCGGCCTTCTTTAGGGAAGCTACTTGGGGCCGACATCCTTCAGCGCGCAGATCTGCTCCTCCCCCATGGCGGACTGGACAGTCACCACAAGGTCCTTCCCGCTGTCAAATCCATCCTTGATCTGATTAACCAAGCATCAGATAGAGTAAGCATTTTAGGACAATCTTAACATTGGAGTATGATAAATGTTAGACAGAACAAGATAAAATGTTTCAACATTTGTTAAAATGACAAAACAGAGATGCAAGAGTGCAATGACAAGAGTTACAATAAACAGAACTTTCCATTAGATAAGATCAGAAGCATTCAACTAGAAACAGCACAAAGTCGGGCATGGCCCAGAAGAACTGATGTGGTGACAGAACAATATAAATAATAACTCATGTCAATCATAATTAAGTCTGGCAAGTACTGTGGCAGTGCATACTTTAAATTATTTTTATACCACACGTTAACCAAGATGGATCCCTAACAACAAAAATAAAGAGAATGCAAAATCCACCTCTAGTTCTATACTTCTATGAGGTCCTTACATTCTACTACTTCCATGGTCCTCATATTCTACAGCTTCCATGCAGAATCTATTAACACCATGCTACTGAAGAGGCTACAGATAGACTGAAATATACAAGATGATAGAGACTGGAATATACAAGTTCATTGTAAAAATAATGTACCGTTTTCCAGAAAACAATATTGAGATACAATAGGTAACTAAGATGGAGAGTTCCCCAAAATACCTGGGCCAGGAGAGTCTCATCAGTTGGGAGTCTAAGATCATCCTTGGTGTTGCCATCAGAAGTAAGAAGGCTCACCTGAAAGAAATTGAAATAAACAATAAATATTGAATCTAACATTTAGGTACAAAAGAGAGATACTTTGGCTGATTGTTATTAGAACATACAAATCCATCCTCAGATATGTCAATCAGCTGGTACTCAGTGCGGTTCACGTGTGGCACCTGAGGAGTTGAAACAGTGAGTGAATTACAAAGTGAATCATCGAAAGGGTACAGTTAAACAGGCAGAGATATTTTAACTTACATCACAATTATGGGAAGACGGGACAATATCTTCAAGCTTTTTCCCATTGAATATGTCGATAGCAACAAAGTGGCATTTAGCATGACCATGCTTACCAGTCTTTGAGGTAGAAACCTCCACCACCTACAGCATAACGTTACTTATCAACCACATACAATAAATGAAACAAAATTGCAACAAAAAGATGCTACTTAAGAGCGGAGAAACTGCTAAATAGATTCAGATAACCTCATGTTTGCATTGCTGATATCACTAAAATCCACCAGAAACTCAATAATAAATATCAAACAAGAAAATATAAGGGAACATAAAAGGAAATGGGTTTTGCCATCACCTACGAGAATGCATTGACCCCATAACATACACAACAAGCTAACGAGACTGCAAGGCTTTGGCAGGTCAGGAGTATCTAGTTCTGTACAAAGCTATTTGGCAATTGCAAAACAGACAGCTGCTCCCAAGAATTAGCTACTGTACATGTCAAACTAGATGCCCCCTTATTAAATTAAAAAAAAACTTACTTTTTCGCTACAGATTCAACTACTAGTGTTAGATGGGTGCAATCAACATACCAAAAAGGCCCTTTTATTCCCCCTTTATCTTCAAGACAGATCAAATTTAACCCTTAAAAATTGGGGCTCTGAGAAGAAGATTCAACAGAACATACTAACTCCAGATGGCACCTTTCACACTTGCATCACGTCTCTCATCCACCATGATCACCACCTTTCTTCTAAGAAATCACTAATCATCAGGTATCTAGCATCCAAATCCACAAATTCCATCCCCAGACATGATGCCCATCTTCTGCGTAATCACTAACCATCAGGAATCTAGCATCCAAATCTACAAATTCCCCAGACATGATGCCAACCTTCTAAGTAATCAATAATCATCCGGTATTTAGCATCCAAGTCCGCAAATTCCAGCCCCAGAGACAGGGTCAACCGTACACAGATAACAGTAGCAGCATGTATCCCCATCCAGACATCATATGGTATGACTGGATACAACTCCAAATCACCAGTTCAGCCACATAACCACGCGCATCTAGACATAATCGCAGGACTAGAGCACTAGACTCGAACCCAGATCGAAGCGCGTATATACCTTGCAGGGGCGGCCCTTGATGACGATGAAGCCGTTCTTGCGGATGGTACCGGCCTGCTGCGGGTAGGTCTTGGACGCCCCGGCGTCGGCCTTCGACTCGAAGTGGTGCTCCTCGGAGTCCGACATGGCTTACCCCTGCAACAACCCCAAACAACAAGATCCGAGAATTAGCCTCGATCCCCCCAGATCTCAGCAAGCAGAACAACTCCAAAATCAGGAACCCTCGCTGCTAAATTCGGAAGCAAATCTGAGAGGCGGCGAGTCAAATTCCTACCTGGTTTGGATGGATCACGAGGAGGCGGAGGAGCAGGGGAGAGATGGGGAGGCGCAGATGATAAGCGATAAGCTCGCGGCGAATCCTAGGGTTTGGGGGAATTTATACTGCTAACAGCAGGTGCGCCCACCGCTTCCACCCGGGAGGAGGCGGTTTGTCTCACTGCCAGTTGGTCCAAAGGAAAATGGGCCCGCGTGTCGGTGAGCCAGCTCTAGGTGCAGGTGTTTAGAGCATCTGGGCCGTCGGTTGGGTCGGGGGGTCGGAACACGTGTACGGCTGCAGAGGGTAGGGCATCTCCTCGCGTTTGATTCACGCCATGGACGGCTGAAAGCATCTTTCTTCCTCCTTTTCCCCGGCTTTTTATTTAGTTTTTCTTTGCTTTTCTTTCCTTTTCAGCGTCTTTTGCTGATCAGTGATAAGAAAACACAAGTCAAGCTCTGAATCCGATCAGGTTGGGATTCGCTGTGAGGCCTTATAAAAACGCACTGTTCCTGTTCCTAACGTTTGGCTTGCACGTGACTGCAACAAATCGTATGGGGATTGACTGGGCATGTTTGTGCTGTTGGAGAATTTCCATGTAACAAATACGCCGGGAAAATGGTAGCACAAGCCAGTAGTTGGAGTGATATTTTGAATTTTGCTTTTGAGTAGCATCTTGTCATTGTATCAATCTTCCCGCGTATATAAGGCATAGTCCGTAGTCACGTCAACTGTACGTTTTGAAGTAGTCGATCCAACCAGGGAAAAAAGAACAGAACTGGTATACTCTCGTTCGTTGGACGGAACTAGAGGTAGCCAATTTTCAGCCCGAACATCTCAAAAAAAAATCAGCCCGAACAAATTAGGATTGCCGCCTGGCCCAACAAGATCATTAGGCAGGTCTAGGCATTGATTGGCCCAAAATGTTTCGGGCTTTTGCAGGCCCAGCTCACTTTGTGACGAATCCGTATTTTCTCCCTAAGTAATAAAACCTTCCCTCGGAACTTCTTGAACTCGCGATACCGGATACATAATTTTTTTTTCTAATTTCTCTTAGTGGTTTTGCTTTTTTATATTTATTTTAGCTGAATATTTAAAAATCATAGTAAATAAAAAAAATCATAAAATGAAAAATTAAATTTTGTTGGACTCTACATGAGTAGATTTCTGCAGTGAATATATGATATGATATAATTTAGTAAAAAATATTCGTTGTACTTTTAGATATATACTTTTCTGTAATTAATTCATAGCTACATTTTCATGGTCCAATTATGGTGAAATTTTTATGATGGGCTAATCATTATATGCTTGAGTTGTAGTAAAAAATTCATGCTCGATGGATCATGTATGCTTGAAAATTCATCCTTTTCCCTAAATATCATACCATATCAGTATACTGATATGGCAGAGTCATTTATGAGGAGAACGGAGTGAAAGTTTTATAGAATGAGAGAGAAGTGTTATTGCTATAACACTCATCCGGTACAGTTATTAAATTTCCAATCTTGGTAACTGTGCGATGACACTCCGCACGGGGAGACCTAACCCATCCATGGAGATGTTGGACAGTTAGACGGAACTCAGTCATTGGAGTCTCACAGAAAGGAATACAATGGTCCGGATCAAAAGATGTGAAGAGGACAGGAAGGAAGGTGCTTAGTCGGAGAACTAGATACGTAATTTGCTTCATTAATCGACGAGGCAGCAAGAGGCGAAAAGACATGCAACAGAAGAAGATGTGGCACCGGCTCAATGGAGGGCAATGGCAGAAAAGAAGTGCCTAGAACTCCAGTGGCACAAGGCTTGTTTCTTTCTCACTAAAAGATGCAACTAACAAGCCTTGTAAGCTGCTATTAGCGTAATGTTAACCTTCGTGCTGTTATGAGTAGTATGGCTACATTCTTTTTTCCTGATGAGTCCTCGATGTATTGATTTAAGGCCACACTATTGGCATGCTCTTGGAAACCAATGCGATACTAGCAACCACCATCCTTCTAACCATATTATGGTACAAACACCAACAAAAAACCAACCTAGTAGTAGCTTAATCATAACACTCAACCAACCTAATGACAATACGAAAAGGGACGCATGTAAAAGAAACCAGATATCCTGTACATTCAGGCCCACTCAAAAAGGTAAAACAAATGCCGTTCTCCAAATTGATTTGCGTGTTAAAAATCAGTGAGCATCCCATGCTTATAACTCTTGTTTTTTTGGATAATTACCTATAACTCTTGGTTGATCCCAATTTGATGTACCCTGAAACTTCGTGGTACCGGATCCAACGCGCACTGCCCACCCATGTTAACGGATGCCGCAGCTCACCTTGTACTTGTGCCAGAGCGACATGTGAATAACAAGCGGGATTTTACTGGTGGCATTGTTGCATGAATCATATGCATGTTTGCAACTTGGAAAGCTCAATTATATTTCAAAGAAAAATTTGAAAATTCAAAAGTGGAAGTACAAGCACATAGCAAACGCCGCCCAGCTTCTGCAATTTAACGCGGCAGTCGCTGGAGTCGCACCAGGTGTTCAGGTTCCCGAGCCACTCCGCGCTGGCAGCCGGGCGGCCCCACCGCTCAGTGACCGACCCCAAACCCCACCAGGCCCCCACGCCCGCCCGGCATGGCGCCGCCGGAGCCGGAGGTGTTCGACGTCGTCATCTTCGGGGCCTCGGGCTTCACTGGCAAGTACGTCATACGCGAGGCCCTCAAGTTCCTCTCCCCCTCCTCCCCGCTCCGCTCCCTCGCGGTCGCCGGCCGCAGCCGCGACCGCGTGGCCGCGGCGCTGCGCTGGGCGGCGGCCCCGGCCCCGCCGCCAGATGACGTGGCCGTCCTCGTGGCGGACGCCTCCGACTCGGCCTCCCTCGCGGCGCTCGCATCCCGCGCCCGCGTCGTGCTCTCCTGCGCGGGGCCCTTCCGCCTCCACGGCCACGCCGTCGCGGCGGCCTGCGCGGCCGCGGGCGCCGACTGCCTCGACATCTCCGGGGAGCCCGAGTTCATGGAGCGCGTCGAGGCCGAGCTCCACGAGCCCGCGGCGAAGAGCGGGTCGCTCATCGTCTCCGCCTGCGGGTTCGACTCCGTCCCCGCGGAGCTGGGGTTCCTGTTCCACTCCAGGCAGTGGGCGCCGCCGTCCGCGCTGGTGACCGTGGAGGCGTACGTTAGCCTGCACTACACCAAGAGGATCGTCGGGAACATCGGCACCTACGAGTCGGCCGTGCTCGGGGTGGCCAGCGCCGACCAGCTGCGGGCACTGCGCCGATCACGTCCCAGGCGCCCAAGGCCCAATGTGAGTTGCTATTCACTTATCTCTGCTGCTGAATTTGTGGAAGGTTTTGATCACCTGCTTGTTTGATCGCAAAACAAAGGTGAAAGATAGTTACAGTTAGAATGTTTACATTATACTAAAACTTAGAAGGATTGATTTGTCTGAACCTGGAACATACTGGAAATTTTCACTATGATAGTTGCTGGGTCAGAATCAGATACCAAATCCACGTGTCTTTTGCACATTAGAAGCCATCATGCAAGAATTTTTCTATTGTTGTCCTATTTGAGCTAAATTTGGCCATGTTTTCCTGAAGGGTATGCTGGATCAGTAGTTTGGCATAGCTACATATGCTTCCTAAAATCAAAATTAGGTTAGCTTCAAAATATGTATGCCCAAATCACCTAGTGTGCCATGTGTTACTGATGCAAATGATTAGTGAAAGTTCTTCTAATAGCAATTTTTTACTCTTTATTATGGTAAATCTGGACAGTTAGCTCATAGATCTTCTGGATTTTCTTTGTCATTGTGAATTTCACACTGAATAAAATTTTTTATGTGTGCTGGACTGCTAATTTGATGAAGTAATACTTGTTGGAGAGCTGTACTTGTTGACCAACTCACAGTGCTGTTTTCTTTCTGTATTTTTTGGCAAATTTTTTTTTTATGAATTCCCTTCTGCTTACCTTCATGCCGAAATGCCATTATTTTTGTGGCGCGGTCAGTATTCCATCAAGCATTCCCTTCTCGTGTGCCAACTGCCAACCGCTAGATGTTCCTTCCACTCCTTAAGAAACCTCTGAACTGTCACATGTAAATGATGGTTGCCGTGCCTCTTGTCTGTACAATGGATCGCGGTAGTGCTACCCCGCAAGGAATGGGTTATGTTATTTTCTCAAGTTGTTCATCTAGTTCTTTCAAAACTTCTTTTTACGGTAAATTAAAAGCTCGCAGCTTACATGTGATGTCCTTAAATCAAAGCGGGTGTATACTTTCATCTTGAAGTCTCTATTTTTTTCTGAAAGCTAATCTTGAAGTCTCTATTGGGTGCGCCCTTGTGGCCTGTAATTTTTTCGATGAAATTTCTATTGAATCTTGAATTAAAATATGCATATTTGTGGAATTGCAAATTAACATGCACTTTGCCTCTTAATTCAGAGGTTAATAGATTTTGTGGCATGTGCTACCTCAAATGTTTCTTTTCTTTTTCTGTTTTTGCAGTTCAACGGTCCACGTATCCATTGAAAACTGTAGTGCCTATTTTCATTTCATGAAATCACATATTTGTGAAACACTGACAGATCAAATAGTGTTTCTGGATAAAATCTTGATTAATGCTAATGTTTGTTCCTTTATGCAGATTCCAGGCCCTCCACCTCCCAAAGGGTCGCTGATAGAGTCCTATCCAGATAGTGTTTTCTGGATAGAATCTTGATTAATTGTAATGTCTGTTCCTTTATGCAGATCCCAGGTCCAACACCTCCCAACGGGTCACTGATAGAGGCTCACAATCCTCTGGGAATGTGGGCTATGAAGTTGCCTTCAGCCGACACAACGGTCGTGAAGAGAACTCTATCAACCATCACTGAGCATCCTGAGGGGCTTCCTGGGGCTGAAGAAACCCCAGAGTACGCCAAGCACAGAAAGAACTTCTGGTCCTCTGTTAAACCTGCCCACTTCGGCGTCAAGATCGCCTCCAAATCCCTAGTGGTCCTCCTGCGCTCCGTGATCATGGGACTGTCCATCGGCTTGCTCGCCAACTCCCCCTTGGGCAGGTACCTCCTGCTGAGGTACCCCGAGTTCTTCTCCACCGGGCTGTTCAGCAGGGCTGGCCCGACGGAGGAAGAGGTGCGGAGTGGCTCGTTCAAGATGTGGTTCGTCGGCCACGGCTACGGCGACGCAGCCCGGGCGTTGGAGCGCGGCGGCAAGCTGGACAAGGAGGTGATCACCGAGGTCTCGGGGCCTGAGGTCGGGTACATCACGACCCCGATCGTGCTGGTGCAGTGCGCCCTCGTACTGCTGACCCAGCGCGGGAACCTGCCCAGGGGAGGGGTGTACACTCCGGGCGCCCTCTTCGGCCCCACCGACCTCCAGCGGCGCCTCCAGGAGAACGGGATGTCGTTCGATGTTCACGGGACGAGGTCCATGCTCTGAGGCCTGCTGGAGAAGTGTTGGGACGAAGGATGTGCCACCTGGGGAATAAGAAGCGATCAGTGGCGACTAAATTGTGTGTGTGCCTGTGTGGTGAAGAGTCCAAATGGCCTACTACGTTCTGGTGAAGTGCCTAGTCTCTTGTTTGTGTGTTGTGTGTCTATGTGAGGTGACAGTAGGAAAACCGGTGTGGTTGTGTGTACTGGGAGAGGCTGGGGTTATTTGCCATCCTTACGATTGGCATTCTTTCGGAAGCTACTCTTATTTTGGCTTCTAAATATTTGCCACTCATCTTCGCGCAAAGCTAATTATTTACCAAAAACGCTAATGTGGCACGCCATGTTAGCCTACCAAGGTGGAGAGGGCACGCGAAAAGATCCCCGTGCCCCTGCCTTATCCTTTTACCCCGCCGGCTCCCGAAACCCCCCCCCCCCCCCCCCCCGGGTCTGCGTTGACCCCTCTCGACCTCTCCTCCCCTTCAGTTATGCTCGCCGCCAGCCGGCCCCCGCTGGGGGATGTCGCAAGCGGGAGATTCCTCTGCATCCGACAGGAGCATGCCGAGGATGAGGTCCTTCCCCGTCGGAACGGAGACGGGCTTGCCCTTGATCCGGTGCCCACAATGCAAGATGGCTAGGGTGACTGAGCGTCGGTCGAAGAAGGAAAACGAGAACATTGGCAGTGTTTTCTTCAAATGTCCAAGGGATAATCCATGGGTGAGTTCATTGTTTCTTTGATTTGGCTCTAGGCATTCAGATTCATATCGAGTTAGGGTTTGAATGCTCGGTTGTATTGTGTTTGCTTGAACAGGTTGCAACTAGGTGCCAGTACTATAGGTTTCAGAGGCAATATTTGGATGATTTAGTGGAGAATAAGTACTGCAGATGTATGATGTCGAAAATGAGATAGAGGCTGAGGAAGAAGTTCAGAGCACCGAAGCTGGGCAAGCTGCAAATCCTGGTGGCTTGTTTCGGACCCAAGACATGGAAACAAGAATGGAGAAGCTGACCAGGGTTGTGAGGCTTTTGTTGCTGTTGGTTATGGGTTTTAGGTGGTGATATGAACAGGGGTGCCCGATCTTCCGTCAGGTGAAGGAAAACTCGTTTTGGTCGGATTGCGACATACCGATCCGGCTTCAAGTCAGCAACTCGAACCCCGCAATCTTAGCACCACAACTCCTCTGGTTATCAACCGTAGTCACAATCCGGTTGACCTCGCCGAGAAGGCTAATCCCTGCCTGCGATTTGGGCATGTAGGATCTGTTGGAGGTGCTCCTGCTCTGAGGCTGCTGCTGTTGTCTTCCCTGCAATTCTTTTTCTGCAAGCATAGCAAGCTGGAACAACTGGTTGGTGGTAGTAAAAGATTTATAGTCAACAATGTCCTGAATTTCACGTTTCAAACCACCATAAAAACGACACACTTTATCCTCAGCATCCTCAACTACACCACATCGAACCATGCCCTTTTGAAGCTCTGCGTAATACTCCTGAACAGACATATCACCCTGATCTAAACGTTGTAATTTCTTACGCATATCACGTTTATAAGATGCAGGAACAAAACGATCACGCATTGCTATCTTAAGCGCGTCCCATGAACCAGGTTGGATATTTAATTGAGCACATTCTTGCCACCAGATTATACTAAAATCTTTAAATTCACTAGTGGCTTGTCTAACCCTATGTTGGTCAGGAACAAGATGGGAAGCAAATTTTTGTTCAACAGTCATCTCCCAATCTAAGTATTTCTCTGCATCATAACGACCATGGAAAGAAGGTATGGTAAATTTGACTTTGGCATAAGGATCATCATTACCTGTAGTGCGCCGATGTTTGGTTCCTCCCATACCTGTTTTATTCTTGCGAAGACGTTGACGACGGACCTTCTCCGCACGAGTCTTAGCCATATCAGGCTCGCCATCAGACCCAAAAATGATGTCATCATCATCCTCTAGCCAGTCATCATCATCGTCTTTGCTCTTGGAAGGGTTGACTTCAAGATGTTGAACCCTGTCCGTCAGTGTAGAGAGGCGTTTGTTCACCCCCTCAATCGTATGATTGGCCCCTTGGACGTCTTGCGCCACCTTATTTATCTCCTTAGCGAAAAACTCCTTGAGTTCATCCATCATGGCCTGCAATTCACTAGACAAAACAGGCCTGTCGTCTGGCATGGTTAGTGAAACAAAAAGACCCTATGAACTAGGTGGGTTTGTTGGTGGAATCACACCCTCACACGCGTCTTACCAAGTTCTTACTAAGTTTTTACCAACACAAGCAGTGGGATGGTACAACCGGTGGATGGTGAAAAACCTGTGAAAAGAGGGTACCAAGATTGCAAGGGTCCTTCGCTGCACTGAGATGAAGTGTATGTATATGGAGCTGTAGGATAGGCACAATATGTATGTGTATGTGGAATAAAATCGAGTGCAGATGAGCAAAGTTCAATAAATATCCAAAGTACAAGTCACAATTACTGGCTAAGATGTGTCCTACGTGTAGCATAACAAGTTGGAACAAAGAACAATGGAAGAAACTCACAGAACAATGAGAATTGCAGTACCGTAAATATTGTACTAGCAATGCCAAAAAGGCACTAGTGCAAAGCCTAGTTAATTTCGATTTTCTTTTTGCAATGATTTTTTTGATATTTTTCTCAGCACAAGCAACACCAGAATAGGAACCACACCAAGTTTCACCTGAAACAGAGATCAGATGTGGTCTACAGAAAATCAAATAGGTATGCCGAAAAGCGTGGTGGACACAAACTGAATTTTTTTAATTATCTTCCTGATTTTTTTTGAATTTTTTGAGATCGGCCTGACCAGCAAAGCCGAGTGAATCATTTGTGCAACTTTTTGTTGCCAAGCTCCTGTAAAAATTTCAACCAAAACGGAGAACCGAGCGAAAAGTTATGCCTGTTTTATGGAAGGTATCTCAAGTTATGTTTTTTCGAAGACACAACCCGGCAGATAGATCAGCAGCTAGGGCACAAATTCTCCCTGGTATGCGCAATGGGTAATCGCCAGATGAATCCAAGGGGGGCTGCGGTGCAAGGCGGAAGGCACAAGGCGGCTCGCAACCTATCTAGGGCTGGCGCGGCGAGAGTTCACACAAGGCGGCTAGCGAGGGCAAGTCGAGTAATGGGATGGATCGACTTGGGATCTGGGTAATGGTGGATGGGATAGCGGCGCAAACAAAAACACAGCGACGGTGCGGTTGAACCATGACGAAGACAAACCCTAAACCAGCAACACGACTCGACCACGGACACAAACTGAACAAAGCGAGTCTGAAAACAAAATTGCAAAGGCCAACAAGGGTTCTAGGACAGCGGAATATATTTTTTTTTGTATGGCAATTTTCTAGAGTTATAGGACGATAGAACAAACTAAACTAGGGTAAGCCTGACGGTAATACCTGAGTCTCTGATTACCACTTGATATGAACGGGGGTGCCCGATCTTCCGTCAGGTGAAGGAAAACTCGTTTTGGTCGGATTGCGACACACCGATCCGGCTTCAAGTCAGCAACTCGAACCCCGCAATCTTAGCACCACAACTCTTCTGGTTATCAAACGTAGTCAAAATCCGGTTGACCTCGCCGAGAAGGCTAATCCCTGCCTGCGAAACGAAGAACACAAGCAAGAACTCGAAAGAAACGCAGCACTCAAATTGAAGTGACAACTGCAGATGATTGATTAAGCTTGAAAGTTGGGGTGCTACAAACCGAAAGACGGCGACTGTTCAAAGACAGATTGATCTAAAGCAAAACCCGAACCCTAATAAGGGCGGCGGCTACTGAAATATAGGGAATAGGGGTGTGGCTTCCCCCTGAACGCGCCCCTAATGGGCTCAACAAAGACACACGGTCCAAAGGCCAAAATACGATGTCGCAGCACCGGAACAGAATCTGGACGCCAACTTCCTTGGACAATTTCCGACGACTCAGAAGGAGTTTGGACCTGAAACCAACGCCAATAGAAGCTCCATGAAATTATCTTTCCGTCCATATGTGGATCGTCGAATTCGGACTTCGGATGTGGCCTGGGCGTCCAATTTACATCAGGCTGCTCCTGGACTCCGAGGTGGACTCGAAGTTAAATTGGATTGGGTCTCCATGTGGCTTGGCGGCCCTTACTGTTCCTCCACACCTCCATGCTCCTCTCCATGTGTTCCCTGGACCTCTCCTTGGTTCCTAATCATATTGTAAAAATTAGGTAGCAAACCATTCTCACAATTATTAACAGAAACGCTTAGGAGCGAGCTCACCTCTAAATTTAATTGTCGCGCCCGAGCTCTTGTGATTGGAGCTTGAATGGTTTGAATGTCCAGCGAAGGAACCTCTTGTATATCCATAGGAGTGATGTCCTCATCATCATCCCCCTCTTGAATCGGAGTCGTCCTCGACTCAAGCACATCCTCTTCTCCCAAGTAAGGTTTCAAATCTGAAATGTTAAAGGTGGGACTAACCCAAACTCGGGAGGCAAATCAAGTTTGTATGCATTATCATTAATTTTCTCAAGTATTTTGAATGGACCATCAGCTCTTGGCATTAACTTAGACTTCCTCAAATCTGGAAAACGTTCTTTTCTCAAGTGCAACCACACAAGATTACCCGGTTCAAGCTTTAATTCTTTCTTACCTTTGCTACCAGCAACTCTATATTTTTCAGTCATCTTTTCAATATTTTGCTTAGTTGTTTCATGTATTTTCAATATAAATTCAGCACGTTCCTTAGCCTCACTATGAATTCGCTCACTAGTAGGCAAAGGTAAAATATCAATAGGAGCGCGGGGGTTAAAACCATACACTACCTGAAAAGGACTTACCTTGGTGGTAGAATGTGTTGCCCTATTGTATGCAAACTCCACATGAGGCAAACATTCTTCCCACATCTTCAAATTCTTCTTTAAAACAGCCCTCAACATGGTCCCCAAGGTACGGTTCACCACCTCCGTTTGTCCATCAGTTTGCGGATGACAAGTGGTAGAAAATAACAATTTTGTACCCAACTTGTTCCACAAAGTACGCCAGAAGTGACTCAAAAACTTCGCATCACGATCTGAAACAATAGTAGAAGGCATACCATGCAAGCGTACAATCTCTTGGAAAAAGAGGTCAGCAATATGAACAGCATCATCACTTTTATGACATGGTATAAAATGTGCCATTTTAGAAAACCGATCCACCACAACAAAAACGCTATCTCTCCCCCTCTTAGTCCTAGGCAATCCTAACACAAAATCCATAGAAATATCTGACCAAGGAATAGAAGGAACAGGAAGAGGCATATACAAACCATGTGGATTCAAGTGTGACTTAGCCTTTTGACATGTAGTGCAGCGACTCACGAACCTCTGAACATCTCGCCTCATCTGTGGCCAAAAGAAATGGTTGGCCAACACATCCAACGTCTTTGTGGCCCCAAAGTGGCCCATCAAACCTGCACCATGTGCTTCCTGCAACAAGAGAAGACGAACGGATCCAACTGGAATGCATAGGCGGTTAGCTCTAAACAAATACCCATCATTCAGCACATATTTATTCCAAGCACGACCCTCTTTACAATGCAGGATCACATCTTTAAAAGCAGTATCAAGTTCATACTGTCCCTTGATCAACTCAAGTCCAAAAATGCGACAATCCAGTTGAGACAACATGGTGTAACGACGAGATAAGGCATCAGCAATAACATTATCTTTCCCTTTCTTGTGTTTAATGATGTATGGAAAAGATTCAATAAATTCAACCCACTAGGCATGTCTACGGTTCAGTTTATTTTGCATGCGAAGGTACTTAAGTGATTCATGATCAGAATGAATAATGAATTCCTTAGGCCATAAATAATGTTGCCACGTCTCTAGAGAACGAACAAAAGCATAAAATTCTTTATCATACGTGGAATAATTCAGAGTAGGCCCATTCAATTTCTCACTAAAATAAGAAACAGGTTTACCTTCTTGCATCAACAAGCCACCAATGCCAACGCCACTGGCATCACATTCAAGCTCAAAAGTCTTACCAAAGTCAGGAAGTTGCAGCAAAAGCGCCGAAGTAAGCCGCGCTTTCAAAGTATCAAAAGCTTTATCTTGTGCTGGGCCCCAATGGAAAGAAACACCTTTGTTCGTCAACTCATGTAGTGGGGCAGCAATGGTGCTGAAATCTCTCACAAAACGCCGATAGAACCCTGCAAGACCAAGAAAACTTCGCACCTGTGTAATAGTCTGAGGAGTAGGCCAACTCCTAATGGCATCAATCTTTGCACCATCCACTTCAATGCCCTGAGGAGTCACAACATAGCCAAGAAAAGCAACTCGATCGGTGCAAAAAATGCACTTCTCAAGGTTAGCATACAAGCTCGCCGCTCTCAAGGCGTCAAAAACAGCACGTAGATGATCCAAATGTTCCTCATGTGACTTGCTATATATCAAGATATCATCAAAATAAACCACCACAAATTTACCAATGAAAGCACGTAAAACCTCATTCATCAAACGCATGAAAGTGCTAGGTGCATTAGTTAAATCAAAAGGCATCACTAACCACTCATATAAACCAAATTTTGTCTTAAAAGCAGTTTTCCATTCATCACCCAACTTCATGCGAATCTGGTGGTATCCACTACGCAAATCAATCTTTGTAAAAATTATAGCGCCACTTAACTCATCAAGCATATCATCTAACCGAGGTATAGGATGACGGTATCGAATAGTTATGTTGTTAATGGCTCTACAATCTACACACATGCGCCATGTACCATCTTTCTTAGGAACCAAAAGCACAGGTACAGAACAAGGACTAAGACTCTCACGCACATACCCGCGGTCCAAAAGCTCTTGGACTTGTCACTGAATCTCTTTAGTCTCCTCGGGATTGGTCCTGTAAGCTGCTCGGTTGGGCAAAGACGCTCCCGGAATCAAATCAATTTGGTGCTCAATACCTCTCAAAGGTGGCAACCCTGGTGGGAGCTCATTTGGAAACACATCGTCATACGCCTGCAAAATATCAGCGACCGCAGGAGGCAAAGTGCTAGCTATATCACGAATAGGACATAAAGCATCCTTACATATCAAAGCATAGCACACAGTAGAAACATCCATATCATATAGATCAGATTTGGTTACAAGCATATTATGAGTTTTCAATTTAATAGCGGCCTGGGTTGCAACTGGGGCAGCAACATCAGGTGAAGCAAGTCGTTCTTTATCAGCTTGTACAATTTCAGCAGGGGTCATTAGGTGCAAAGTGATTTTCTGGCCCTTATACATAAGTGTGCATGTGTTACTTCTACCATGGTGGATAGCATCATTATCAAATTCCCATGGACGACCCAACAAAAGCGAACATGCGTCCATGGGTACCACATCACAAACTGCATAATCAGAATATGGACCAAGAGAAAAATACACCCGTGCAGTTTGATTTACCTTAACCTTACCCGAGTCGTTTAGCCACTGAACATGGTAAGGATGTTTATGAGGACGTGTGGCTAAACCCAACTTCTGGACCAAATCAGCACTAACTAGGTTGTTGCAGCTGCCTCCATCAATGATTACACGTGCACGCCGATCGTGGATCACAAATAAAATCTGGAACAAATTATGGCGTTTCATCTTGTCTGCCTGTCCCAATTGTGTACTGAGGACACGGTGGACAATACAAATCCGCTGAGAGCCCGCATCACCCGCACTCAATGAAAGACCCTCATTAGAAGGTGGGACATCTTCAGTGTCATCCTCAGCATCCGAAGTACTGACGTAGCCACCATCAGCAGTGGCAATGTATGTCCGCTTGCTTGGGCATTCTCGAATCACATGGCCAAAGCCCTGACAACGATGGCACTGAATGCCAGAGGAAGAGCGCGCTGCTGGTGAAGCACTCTTGGTCTGTTCCTGCACACGAGACTTACCAGCGGCGGGCGTGGTTGCTGGAGCTGGTGACACCGCCGTGGAAGATCCTTTGGGAGTAAAAGATTTGGGCATGTAGGATCTGTTGGTGGTAGTAAAAGATTTATAGTCAACAATGTCCTGAATTTCACGTTTCAAACCACCATAAAAACGACACACTTTATCCTCAGCATCCTCAACTACACCACATCGAACCATGCCCTTTTGAAGCTCTGCGTAATACTCCTGAACAGACATATCACCCTGATCTAAACGTTGTAATTTCTTACGCATATCACGTTTATAAGATGCAGGAACAAAACGATCACGCATTGCTATCTTAAGCGCGTCCCATGAACCAGGTTGGATATTTAATTGAGCACATTCTTGCCACCAGATTATAGCAAAATCTTTAAATTCACTAGTGGCTTGTCTAACCCTATGTTGGTCAGGAACAAGATGGGAAGCAAATTTTTGTTCAACAGTCATCTCCAAATCTAAGTATTCCTCTGCATCATAACGACCATGGAAAGAACGTATGGTAAATTTGACTTTGGCATAAGGATCATCATTACCTGTAGTGCGCCGATGTTTGGTTCCTCCCATACCTGTTTTATTCTTGCGAAGACGTTGACGACGGACCTTCTCCGCACGAGTCTTAGCCATATCAGGCTCGCTATCAGACCCAAAAATGATGTCATCATCATCCTCTAGCCAGTCATCATCATCGTCTTTGCTCTTGGAAGGGTTGACTTCAAGATGTTGAACCCTGTCCGTCAGTGTAGAGAGGCGTTTATTCACCCCCTCAATCGTATGATTGGCCCCTTGGACGTCTTGCGCCACCTTATTTATCTCCTTAGCGAAAACTCCTTGAGTTCGTCCATCATGGCCTGCAATTCACTAGACAAAATAGGCCTGTCGTCTGGCATGGTTAGTGAAACAAAAAGACCCTATGAACTAGGTGGGTTTGTTGGTGGAATCACACCCTCACACGCGTCTTACAAAGTTCTTACTAAGTTCTTACCAACACAAGCAGTGGGATGGTACAACCGGCGGATGGTGAAAAACCTGTGAAAAGAGGGTACCAAGATTTCAAGGGTCCTTCGCTGCACTGAGATGAAGTGTATGTATATGGAGCTGTAGGATAGGCACAATATGTATGTGTATGTGGAACAAAATCGAGTGCAGATGAGCAAAGTTCAATAAATATCCAAAGTACAAGTCACAATTACTGGCTAAGACGTGTCCTACGTGTAGCATAACAAGTTGGAACAAAGAACAATGGAAGAAACTCACAGAACAATGAAAATTGCAGTACCGTAAATATTGTACTAGCAATGCCAAAAAGGCACTAGTGCAAAGCCTAGTTGATTTTAATTTTCTTTTTGTAATGATTTTTTTGATATTTTTCTCAGCACAAGCAACACCAGAATAGGAACCACACCAAGTTTCACCTGAAACAGAGATCAGATGTGGTCTACAGAAAATCAAATAGGTATGCCGAAAAGCGTGGTGGACACAAACTGAATTTTTTTAATTATCTTCCTGATTTTTTTTGAATTTTTTGAGATCGGCCTGACCAGCAAAGCCGAGTGAATCATTTGTGCAACTTTTTGTTGCCAAGCTCCTGTAAAAATTTCAACCAAAACGGAGAACCGAGCGAAAAGTTATGCCTGTTTTATGGAAGGTATCTCAAGTTATGTTTTTTCGAAGACACAACCCGGCAGATAGATCAGCAGCTAGGGCACAAATTCTCCCTGGTATGCGCAATGGGTAATCGCTAGATGAATCCAAGGGGGGCTGCGGTGCAAGGCGGAAGGCACAAGGCGGCTCGCAACCTATCTAGGGCTGGCGCGGCGAGAGTTCACACAAGGCGGCTAGCGAGGGCAAGTCGAGTAATGGGATGGATCGACTTGGGATCTGGGTAATTGTGGATGGGATAGCGGCGGAAACAAAAACACAGCGACGGTGCGGTTGAACCACTGAAAGGATCGATGGACCAAGAGGGGGGGTGAATTGGGACTTTTTCAATTTCTAAAACAAGGTAAAGCAACCTTAACCTATGCAAAGCTAGAAAGGCACCAATTCACCAACCGGATAACTAAACAACCTACGCAAGCTAGGAAAGATAAAAAGAGGTAAAGTCTAGCAAGGTAGAGCAAAGTGATGATCCCTAAATCAAGCATATGAAAATATTGCAAGTAAGATAATGCTTGAATAAGTAAAATGAATAAGGGACAACCGGATTTTTTCCCGTGGTATCGATGTGTTGGCACACACCCCTAATCCACGTTGTGACACTCACAAAGAGTATTGTCACCTCCCAAGTCACCAAGACGAGGGCGCTCACTAAGAGTCTCCGTTCACCATCCCGGTGTGGTGGAGATCAAGCCACGTACAATCTTCTTCTCCGGGCTTCCACAATCCTTGGCAAGCTCCGCGAGAATCACCTCGATCACCAAGATCGCCTAGGTGATGCCAATCACCAAGAGTAACAAGGTAAGGCCTTCACTTGAGTAAGAACCGATCACCAAGAACGGATGCACACAAGCTTCTCTCTACTCAAGTCCTTAATCTTGCTTCTTGAATGATTGAATGAACAAATATGTGAAATGATGAAGCTCAAGGTGGCTCTTGACTATAGTATGAGTGTTTGGATGTTGCCTGGTGTCAAGAGTAGTAAAATGACCCATTGGAGGAGTATATATAGACAGCTCACACGAATAGAGCCGTTGGAGAAAAAGCTGCCAGAAAACTGCGTAGCGCCGGTTAATCCGACGTCCCTCCAATAGTCATCGTCGGTTTAACCGGTGAATGTAAACTACCCCTTCTGAAAACTAGCCGTTACAGCTTGGTCAGATTAACCGTCGTATCATCGGTTTAACCGGTGAGTGTAGTCATCTATTGATCAACTGAAAAACCAAGTCTCTGGACAACTGCACCGACGTCCAATTTCAAATATCGTCGGTTTAACCGGTGTATTGACTTATCCAGACTCTGCTGACCTCGTTTAACCGACGTATAGAAAAGTTGAGGCGTCGGTTAAACCGGTGTTAAGGATTTTCCTGATTTTGCCTTTTCTGACTTGAGTCTTGAATGAAATCCAATTATTCTTGAGATATGAGTTGAGAACCACTTATTTGAGCTTCTAGAAACCTGAGTGACCATTGTGTGCATCCATTTTCAAATGATCATGTCCATGCTCAAGTTACTTGGCCTAAACCCCTCTTAATAGTGCGATCACTACAAAACTATAAAACCTATACTAACCTAAGTGTCCTTCTCAACCTTATAACACTTAGGACTAGAAAGATCCTTAGTCTTGACATGTTATTGAGTTGAATGCCGAGATCGCCTTTTTGAATAATGAAAAATAGGGGCTTCTTTTGACATATGACCAAATGAGCGATAATGATCTATAAAGCTGCACAAACTCATTAGTCAAAATAACGGTTGTCATTAATCACCGAAACATACCTTGAGGGCCTAGATGCTTACAATCTCCCCCTTTTTGGTGATTGATGACAACACAAAACATAAATAACGAGAGAGCGAGAAAGATAAGGCACGAATAAACACAAGCAAACTCGAAAAAGAGAGAATCAAGGAAATCAATGGCTCAAACGAAATCCATAGATATGTTTCAAAAACTCAGCATGCTCAAACGACAAATGTACATATCCATAAACTAACACCAAATATGATACAATATGAAACATCAAAGTCCTGATGACGAGCTCTCTCTGACTCTACCCTCCCCCTGACTCTCACTCCCTCTCCCCCTTTGGCATCAAAGCACAAAAAGGAGCGAGCTACGGATCCAGCTGACGAGGCACGGCAAGGAAGCGATCCGGGTCATCGTCGTCGTCGTCGTCGGATGGGGGATCCTCAGTGACGGACGGGAGCTGCTGATCTGAACTGCCTGCGGGCACTGAGCTGACTGGAGGAGTGGCTGTCGTGGAGGCTCTAGTGCTGGCACTGCCGGGAAGAGGGTCCGTGGAAGTAGTAGCCGGCTCAGCAGAAGACGTGTCAATATCTGAAGTAGTAAGTGCTGATGCTGCCGGCTGTGACGACTGCTGAAGCAAGGAAACCTCTTCTCCTCCCCCTGAATGTGGTGGCTGTGGTACGACGGGGAGGCTGACTGACTGCACTGCTGGAGGTGACTCCTGGAAGAGTGAAGTCGCTGGCAGTGGAGAGAAGGATGGACGACCTGCAGACCCGAGTAGTGCGGACAACGAGAACATGATCTCCGGGGTCGCTGAGGTAGCTGGAGCAGTAGAGGCTGGAGCTGGTGTGACTGCAAGTGGAGGTGCTCCAACGCTCTGAAGGCCTGGCTGACCTGGCTGCTGCGGGGCGAGTCCGGTGTGAGAGTACAGCTGTGAGATCATCCCGAACATCGCCATCATGCCCTGCTGCATCTGCTGGAACTGAGCGTCTGTTCTCTGAGAGACTCTATCAATAAGACCGACAAAACGCTCCTCGGTAGCAGCTCGCTCTCGGGCGGCCTCTCTCTGTATCGCTGCAAGCTGGGCCTCATGGGCTCTCCTGGCCTCCTCCTGTGCTCGACGGTCCTCTCTCTGCTGTGTCACCAACTGCTGTAGAAGTGCGGTGAGCTCAGACGGCTGAGACACCTGTGACTCTGAAACTGTGGTAGCAGCGGCTGACACTGGAGCTGTCTCTCCAGACCCCCCTGCCTCATGGTCATGACTAGCTGGGGCGGGTGCAGGGAAGTACTCCTCATCCTCGGAGGAGTCTGACTCTAGGTCGGACCAATGTATCTCATCCTCTCCTCCAGGAAGCTGTGCCTCGGCGGCTAGCAATGCCTCATCCTCCTGGGCCACTCGGGCCTGTACCTCAGGTGACAGGCGTGCCATGGCAGCTCGATCTGCCTGTCTGCCTCTCCTCCAGTCTGAGGGTGCTGTCGGGCGGTAGACGGGGAACCAGCGAACCTCATCCTGTCTGTAGACTGCACTGACGGGTGACTCAGCTGGCACTATCATAGAGCAAATGAAACTGATCCAGTGAGCATAAGGAAACTGTCATACAACGCCCATCCTGTCAGTGATAACATCCTCAATCTCAGCCAAAATGAAATCAACAATATCGAACGGCTCGTGAGTGAGAATGTGAAGAAGCAGTAGCTGCTGCAGACCTGTGAACCCCTCTGGGTAGCCACTCCTCGGGAGCAAAGTCCTCCGAAGTGCCATGTGAACTGCGTAAGCCTCTGGGGTCAGCAGGCTAGGAACTCTGGCGTAGGAGGCCGGGAAGGGCTGGCGGAAGCACTGAGAGATCGCCTCGTGAGAAGGTGCAATCCCGCCAATCATAGCCCTGCGTGGAGGATCTACATCACCATAGACCATCTCGTGCAGAGAGACATCAACAAGGTCAACTCCAAGAATCCCTGCAAGCGTAGCCCTGGACAGACCAAAGACCTGGCCTCCAAATATGAAGTGAACGGCTCTGCGCTCTGGGGCTATCCATGCTGTGGCATAAAAGACTCGTACCCAGTCTTCAATGTATCTGTTCCTCTCAATTGAAAGCAACCTGGGCAGTCCCCTGAAGTGAGCAAAGTGCTCCCTGACATCTGCTCCCCCTGCTGCTGTCCTCAGAGATACCCAGTCAAGCACTCTGTGAGGGAAGATCCTGTGGCCCCGCCTCTGGTAGGTCTCGTAGAAACTGGCCTGAAGAAGTGTCCAGAATCTACGATCGACCCTGCTGTCACGTGTCACTGGGAACCACTCCTCCTCCTGTACACTCCACCTGAGCCTCTTGACCTTCGCCGCATTGGCCTTGGTCAAGTTCTGGAGCAGCACACCTGGCTCCAGACGCACGACAGTGTCCATGCGGAACACTGCACGCTCGGCCGCTAGGGCCTCGGCTCGACGAGCTGCTGCTGCTGCTGCTGTGGACCTGCGAGGCTCCTGTGGCTGGTGACCTCCTCGCGTCCTCGGTCTGGTGCGACGCTCGGTCGCTGGTGAAGTGTCACCTGCGGGGGACGTCTGCCGGGTGCGGCCAGAACGTCGTAGAGCTGGTGACTGTGTGCTCTGCCCCTGAGACTGCTCGGACTGCTCTGTATCTGAATCTGAAACCGACTCTGCCGCTGAATGTGACTGATCTGACTCTGCTGCTGCTGCTGTCGCGGCTCTGCTGGCCCTGGCACCTCTGACTCGGCCCATGCCTCTGCCTCTGCCTCTGCCTCTGGCTGGCGTATCACGGATCGCGAACGGACGAGCACGGCCTGACGCCTGCTCCTCGGCGGCCTTAGCCAACATCTCGGCCCTCTCGGCCTCTCTCGCTGCTCGGGTCCGCTTGCGAGCGGGCTCCTCAACCACGATCTCCTTTCCCTTTCTCTTGTCTCGACCCATCTCGATCACTGACAGAAACAAAGACGCGGCGCGGTGAGCTAGGGCGAGCGTGATGGTTCGGGCAAAATGCCGAGCACGTGGCGTGCGAGGCGTGGATGTGAATGCGGTGCAATGGCGCGTGGGCAGCGGCACAGTGGAGGAGCAGTGCGGTGGTTGCGCGCGGGCGCAGGTGGCGGCGGCGCGGAAGGCGGTGGCGGCGGCGCCGGGGCGGCGCAGGAGCGGCGCAGGGGCGCGCGGGTGGCGCAGAATGGGGCTGCGCGCGGGCGGCGATCGTGCAGACAGCGCGCGGCGGCGGACGGCGACGGCGGCGGACGGCGACAGCGGCGGCGAGCGGACGGCGGATGGCGGTGGTGTGTAGGAGACGGCGAAGGCAAGGGGTCGAGCGGGTAACGAAAGCGAGCGAGAGATTGTGAACGGGCACGTGAGTAATATGACATGTGGACCCCGCAGATTTTCTTATCGCCGGTTGATCCGACGCTTAGGTTTTGAGCGCCGGTTGATTGCGTCGGTGTAGTTTACCAGGGACTCTGCCAAATTTGCATCTGTACGCCGGTTGATCCGATGCTTCCACAACTGAACTCGTCGGTTGAACGATGCAAATAACAGTTGATTTTCAGGTCAAATTTGTGATCTATTCACCGGTTGATCCGATGCTGCAAACTTTGTATACACCGGTTGAACTCTTGACATGTCTGAGCTGAACCTGAAACTTAGTAACGCCGGTTAAACCGATGGGTATAGATCCATTGAACGTCGGTTTAACCGGTGAAGCCAAAAACCCTCTCTCAGCTCACTCTTCTATGTTAAGTCCAATGAACTTAAAAAATTCAACTAAACTCAAGTTAATGGACTTGCATAGGCGACTTTACCCCTCAAAGTAAATAGGATAGCTTACTAGCTTAAATAATTTTTCTTTTCAAAATCAAGAAAAAGTCGCAAGAGAGACAAAGTGCCAAATTAAAATGTATGAGCTATGTCGTAGGAATATTGAAGAAGGAAAGCTTCATACTCATCACGACATTGCTCACTAGGCAATAACGCACCTAACACTTTACTCTTTTCACTTCTCATGAATTAAGATCTTGTACGTAAAACAAGTCTCATTTTCATCAAGTGATCTCCTTTGTGACCCTTATGCATGCAATGATGGTGCAAGTTACAACTACGTGCAAAAGAAAGGTAAACATGGAGTGCACATCTATATGACAAGAAATGCATAGCGAGAATTTAAATTCTACTTGTCAGGTTTGATCCCACGGAAAGCTTCATCATGATGAGCCTTTCTACAAGCCTAGAGGAAAACAAGTGGACCACCACCTCTAACTAAACCTTTGCTCATCACTATCTTACCATGGTTAGACAAGTGTCCTATATGTATGCATTTTTCTATATGACATGGCAACTTACATGACGTTTGCCGCATCTAATACATTAAGCTCATTCCTTAGCCTAACAAAAGTACTCTCGTCTAAAGGTTTTGTGAAAATATCCGCCAATTGCTCCTCGGATCTCACACCTTGAAGAGAAATATCCCCCTTGGCTTCGTGATCACGCAAGAAGTGATGGCGAATATCAATGTGCTTTGTGCGAGAGTGTTGAACCGGATTCTTGGCAATTTTTACGGCACTTTCATTGTCACAAAGGAGTGGTATCCTGTCTAGTTTCACACCAAAGTCCAAAAGGGTTTGCTTCATATATAGAATTTGGGCACAACATGCACCGGCTGCTATATATTCCGCTTCCGCGGTGGACAAAGCCATGGAATTTTGCTTCTTACTCGACCAAGAAACTAGAGAACGCCCAAGCAAGTGACAACCCCCGGAGGTACTCTTGCGATCCACACGGCTTCCGGCAAAATCCGAATCCGAGTATCCTAAGAGATCTAAGCTAGCGCCTTTGGGGTACCACAAGCCTATGCTAGGGGTGTGCTTGAGATACCGAAGGATCCTATTCACAGCCGAAAGGTGTGATTCCTTAGGGTTAGCTTGAAAACGGGCACACAAGCACACACTAAACATTATATCGGGCCTAGATGCGGTAAGGTAAAGCAAAGACCCTATCATAGAACGATAGAGAGATTGATCAACCGGTTTACTGTCCACATCCAAGTCGAGATGCCCATTTGTAGCCATGGGTGTCTTAATTGGCTTGCATTCATCCATCTTGAACTTCTTCAAGATATCTTTAGTATATTTTTCTTGATAGATGAATGTCCCTTCCTTCATTTATTTGACTTGAAAACCAAGGAAGAAAGTCAATTCGCCAATCATGGACATTTCGAATTTCCTAGACATCATGGTAGCAAACTCATAGCTTAGTAAATCATTAGTTGAGCCAAAGATGATATCGTCTACATAAATTTGACAAATGAAAAGATCCCCGTTGACGTCTTTTGTGAACAAAGTGGTGTCCACCCTCCCGATCTTGAAGTCTTGCATGATTAGGAAGTCACGAAGCCTCTCATACCAAGCTCTTGGAGCTTGTTTGAGCCCATAGAGTGCCTTGTGCAACCTATAAACATGGTTAGAATTCCTCGGATCTTCAAACCCGGGAGGTTGCTCAACATAAACAAGTTCGTTAATAAAGCCATTTAAGAAAGCACTTTTCAAATCCATTTGATATAACTTAATATTATGATGTGAAGAGTAAGCAAGAAGGATGCGGATAGCTTCAAGTCTTGCGACCGGAGCAAAAGTTTCACCAAAATCCAAACCTTCGACTTGAGAAAACCCTTTTGCCACAAGTCTTGCTTTGTTGCGCACCACCACCCCATGTTCATCTTGCTTGTTTCGAAAGACCCACTTTGTGCCGATGATGTTCTTGTCTTTCGGAGGGGCTTCGAGAACCCAAACTTCATTGCGGGTGAAATTGTTCAATTCCTCTTGCATGGCCATCACCCAATCCGAGTCCTCAAGTGCTTCCTCTATGCTAGTGGGTTCAATACAAGAAACAAACGAGTGATGTTCACAAAATGAAGCGTGCTTAGAGCGAGTTCTTACTCCTTTGGAAGGACTACCAATGATTTGACCAATTGGATGATCCTTGGAGATGCGACCATGCTTCACAAGCGGTATTTGCGTGGATGCTTGTTGGGGTGGATCATGAATGACTTGTGCTTGTGGTGGAACATTTTGCTCTTCTTGTTCTTGGACTTGGGGTGTTGGCGTTGACACATTTTCTTGAGGTAGTGGATCAACTTTATCTTGATCTTCATCTACTTGGGGTGCCGTGGAGGTGTTTGGTAAAGATGAGGAAGTTCCTCCCCCTTGATCATTGTCTTCATGCACCTCCTCCGGCTTGATATCCCCAATAGACATCTTCTTTAAGGTTTCTTCAATCTCTTCATCCCCTACATTTTCATAACCAACAATCTCCTCTTGGGAGCCATTAGATTCATCAAACTCCACATTACATGTTTCTTCAACTAACCCGGAGGTTTGATTGAATACTCTATATGATTTGGAGTTTGATGCATAACCAAGAAAGAAACCTTCATCACATCTACTTTCAAACTTACCGAGCCTTTTCTTCTTAAAGATGAAGCATTTGCAACCAAAGACTCGAAAGTATGATATATTTGGTTTCCTCCCGGTGATGAGCTCATATGGAGTTTTCTTGAGGAGTCGGTGAGAATACACTCGGTTGGATGCATGACATGCCGTGTTGATTGCTTCCGCCCAAAACTTCTCGGACGTACCATAATCATCCAACATTGCTCTTGCTAGGGTGATGAGTGTATTGTTCTTTCTTTCCACCACTCCATTTTGTTGAGGCGTAGGTGGCGGAAAACTCATGTTTGACTCCTTCTTTATCGCACCATTCTTCAATCTTCATATTTTTGAACTCGGTGCCGTTGTCACTCCGGATCTTGACGATTGGGGAATTGTATTCCCTTTGAGCTTTTCTTGCAAATGTCTTGAAGATCTCCGGAGTTTCACCCTTATCGCCTAGGAACATGACCCAAGTGTAGCGTGAAAAATCATCAACAATTACTAGACAATAAAGGTTACCACCAATGCTCTTGTAAGAAGTTGGATCAAAGAGATCCATGTGTAGTAGCTCGAGTGCCTTGGAGGTAGACAACATCGTCTTGATAGGATGATGTGTTGCAACTTGCTTTCCGGCTTGACATGCTTTGCATAGCTTGTTCTTGTCAAACGTGACGTCCTTTATGCCGGTGATCATCCCTCTTTTGTGAGCTTTCTTGAGGTTGCTCATTCCAATATGAGCAATTCTTCTATGCCAAAGCCACCCAAGAGACGACTTGGTGAAGAGGCAAGTCATGGTGCTTGTTTGCTTTGAAGAGAAATCCACCAAATAGATATTGCCATGCCTAAACCCCGTGAATACCAATGACTTGTCTTTTTCATGAGTCACAACAACACCATTCTTGTCAAAAGCACATGTTAGTCCAAGATCACATAATTGTGCAATAGAAATAAGATTAAAACTAATTGCTTCTACAAACAAAACATTTGAAATGGATAAATCTTTTGAAATTGCAATTCTACCCAAATCTAAGACTTTCCCCTCTGAGTTATCACCATATGTGACATGTTCATGATCGCCGGGGTCTTCAAGAGAGGTGAACATGCTATCATTGCCGGTCATGTGTTGAGAGCAACCGCTATCAAGTACCCAATGTTTTCCACCGGCTTTGTAGTTCACCTACACACATGAGAATTCATTTTTGAGTTTTAGGAACCCAAACAAGCTTTGGGCCTTGCACATGTGTGACAAGAGCTCTTGGGACCCAAAGTTGCTTGGGGAGCTTCTTCTTCAACTCCTTAGCAATTTTGCCAATAAACTTGGCCTTCACCTTGCCCTTCACTTTACTCAAGAGAAAATGGTTATTTTGAAATATTGATGAGTAATTCTTGGATAAGTTAGGAAGAGGACGTGATGGTAAAGTGCACTCCCTAGTGTGATGCCCGGTGACTTGGCAATGTTGGCAATATGAACCAACTTCCTTGATGAAGCTTGTCTTGATCTCCGGAGAAGGAGTTGTAGCCATGTTTGGCTCCGGAAATGAACCAAGACCTCTCTTGCCATAGTCACGGGCATTGTTGAAGAGAATTTCCTTGTGGATGTATTCTCCTCTTGAGAGTTTCTCTACACTACTCTTGAGGCTTGCCACTTGATCCATCAATTCCTTTTCCCTAGAAGGAGCAAGCTTGGGTACGACATTAGTGGCATATGCATCAATGAGTAGGTCATCACATGAAGTAGAAGCATTGACCTTTTCATGAGCAAATTTCTCAAGACTTGGGTCAATAACTTCATAAGCAAATTCAAGTTCTTGATACTTGTGAGCCAACTCTCTATGCTCTTGTTTGAGCTTTTTGTGGCTTTCTTCAACTTGCTTAGCAAGTACAAGTGACTCATTGTGTTTTCTGAGCAAGTCATTGTACTTACCAAGTAGGTCGGAGTGGGTAAGCTCTAACTTGGCATGAGTGCTCTCAAGAATCTTGACTTTGCCCTTTTCCCTCTTGATGACGGATGTATACTCATTGATGAGGTTAGTGAATTCATTAGGATCAAGCTCTTCATCACTATCATCTTTACTATCTACCTCACATACCTTGGTGTTACCTTTTGCCATGAGGCACATAGGAGGCGGAGGTAGTGGTGGTTCTTCATTGGTGAGGGCGATGGTGACAATGTCTTCTTCATCACTTGAGTCTTCGCTTGATGAGACATCGGTCACCCACTCTTATTTTTCCACCAAGAAACTTTTTTTGGTGTGCCCTTTCTTCTTTGGGAAGAGCTTGGTCTTCTTGTTATGGGTCTTCTTCTTCCCAAATCTCTTATTTTTGCTCTTCCTTTCCTCTTCTTCATCATCGCTTGAATCATGGCGATGTTTGCTCTTGTTGTTCTTGTTTCTTTTATCCGGCTTGGGGCAATTTGGACGGATGTGACCTTTTTCTCCACAATTGTAACAAATCTTGTTCATGACATCCATTGGCCGGAACATTCCCTTTTTGGAGTCAAAGTTGAAACCCTTCTTGTTGATCTTTTCATTTAGGCGTGTGAACTTTCTCATCATGAAAGCAAATTCTTCATCATCTTCAACATCGGACGAGCTTTCATGATGATCATCTTCTTCATTGCTTGAGCTTGAATCTTGCTTGATCATCTTGAGTTTGCGGAATTTGTTTGTCTTGGTCTTTAGAGCAATTGATTTGCTTGAAGTTGGCTCTTCGGACATACCAAGAATGCTCATTTCATGAGCGCGAATTTCCCCCACAAGTTCTCCTACTTCCATTGTGTCAAGATCCTCCTTTTGAAGCATAGCATTAATGATGTTATACTTGGGCTTCGGGAGGAGCATGAGAATCTTGCGGTTGATGGATGCACTGTCAATTTTAGATATTTCAAGTGCATTAATATCCTTGATAATGACATTCAAGCGAGAATACATATCATTACAATTTTCATGAGCTAGCATTCTAAAAGAATCATACTTAGCTCTAAACAAGTGATATTTTTGCTCACGAACTTTAGTGGAACCTTCATGAATTTCAATGAGCTCCTTCCAAATATCACTCGCTAAGTCCATGCCATTAACTCTAGCAAAGACTTCCTCACTAATAGCTTCGAAAATTGCATTTCTAGCTTTAGCATTCCATTTTAATTGTTCCGGGTTGGGAGTTCCGGTGAACCCGACTTTAGTTGCCGACCACACTTCGGGGGCAATCGCATCAAGGTATGCGGCCATGCGAACTTTCCAATAAGCAAAGTTCTTGCCCTCGAAGTGAGACGGCGAACCACCCATCTTAGCCATAGCTCTAGGCGGTGAAGCCTAATGATCCAAATGAGCAACGAGGCTCTGATACCAATTGAAAGGATCGATGGACCAAGAGGGGGGGTGAATTGGGCCTTTTTCAATTTCTAAAACAAGGTAAAGCAACCTTAACCTATGCAACGCTAGAAAAGCACCAATTCACCAACCGGGTAACTAAACAATCTACGCAAGCTAGGAAAGATAAAAAGAGATAAAGTCTAGCAAGGTAGAGCAAAGTGATGATCCCTAAATCAAGCACATGAAAATATTGCAAGAAAGATAATGCTTGAATAAGTAAAATGAACAAGGGACAACTGGATTTTTTCCCGTGGTATCGATGTGTTGGCACACACCCCTAATCCACGTTGTGACACTCACAAAGAGTATTGTCACCTCCCAAGTCACCAAGACGAGGGCGCTCACTAAGAGTCTCCGTTCACCATTCCGGTGTGGTGGAGATCAAGCCACGTACAATCTTCTTCTCCGGGCTTCCACAATCCTTGGCAAGCTCCGCGAGAATCACCTCGATCACCAAGATCGCCTAGGTGATGCCAATCACCAAGAGTAACAAGGTAAGGCCTTCACTTGAGTAAGAACCGATCACCAAGAACGGATGCACACAAGCTTCTCTCTACTCAAGTCCTTAATCTTGCTTCTTGAATGATTGAATGAACAAGTATGTGAAATGATGAAGCTCAAGGTGGCTCTTGACTATAGTATGAGTGTTTGGATGTTGCCTGGTGTCAAGAGTAGTAAAATGACCTATTGGAGGAGTATATATAGACAGCTCACACGAATAGAGCCGTTGGAGAAAAAGCTGCCAGAAAACTGCGTAGCGCCGGTTAATCCGACGTCCCTCCAATAGTCATCGTCGGTTTAACCGGTGAATGTAAACTACCCCTTCTGAAAACTAGCCGTTACAGCTTGGGCAGATTAATCGTCGTATCATCGGTTTAACCGGTGAGTGTAGTCATCCATTGATCAACTGAAAAACCAAGTCTCTGGACAACTGCACCGACGTCCAATTTCAAATATCGTCGGTTTAACCGGTGTATTGACTTATCCAGACTCTGCTGACCTCGTTTAACCGACGTATAGAAAAGTTGAGGCGTCGGTTAAACCGGTGTTAAGGATTTTCCTGATTTTGCCTTTTCTGACTTGAGTCTTGAATGAAATCCAATTATTCTTGAGATATGAGTTGAAAACCACTTATTTGAGCTTCTAGAAACCTGAGTGACCATTGTGTGCATCCATTTTCAAATGATCATGTCCATGCTCAAGTTACTTGGCCTAAACCCCTCTTAATAGTGCGATCACTACAAAACTATAAAACCTATACTAACCTAAGTGTCCTTCTCAACCTTATGACACTTAGGACTAGAAAGATCCTTAGTCTTGACATGTTATTGAGTTGAATGCCGAGATCGCCTTTTTGAATAATGAAAAATAGGGGCTTCTTTTGACGTATGACCAAATGAGCGATAATGATCTATAAAGCTGCACAAACTCATTAGTCACAATAATGGTTGTCATTAATCACCGAAACATACCTTGAGGGCCTAGATGCTTACAACCACGACGAAGACAAACCCTAAACCAGCAACACGACTCGACCATGGACACAAACTGAACAAAGCGAGTCTGAAAACGAAATTGCAAAGGCCAACAAGGGTTCTAGGACAGCGGAATATATTTTTTTTTGTATGGCAATTTTCTGGAGTTATAGGATGATAGAACAAACTAAACTAGGGTAAGCCTGACGGTAATACCTGAGTCTCTGATTACCACTTGATATGAACGGGGGTGCCCGATCTTCCGTCAGGTGAAGGAAAACTCGTTTTGGTCGGATTGCGACACACCGATCCGGCTTCAAGTCAGCAACTCGAACCCCGCAATCTTAGCACCACAACTCTTCTGGTTATCAACCGTAGTCACAATCCGGTTGACCTCGCCGAGAAGGCTAATCCCTGCCTGCGAAACGAAGAACACAAGCAAGAACTCGAAAGAAACGCAGCACTCAAATTGAAGTGACAACTGCAGATGATTGATTAAGCTCGAAAGTTGGGGTTCTACAAACCGAAAGACGGCGACTGTTCAAAGACAGATTGATCTAAAGCAAAACCCGAACCCTAATAAGGGCGGCGGCTACTGAAATATAGGGAATAGGGGCGTGGCTTCCCCCTGAACGCGCCCCTAATGGGCTCAACAAAGACACACGGTCCAAAGGCCAAAATACGATGTCGCAGCACCGGAACAGAATCTGGACGCCAACTTCCTCGGACAATTTCTGACGACTCAGAAGGAGTTTGGACCTGAAACCAACGCCAATAGAAGCTCCGTGAAATTATCTTTCCGTCCATATGTGGATCGTCGAATTCGGACTTCGGATGTGGCCTGGGTGTCCAATTTACATCAGGCTGCTCCTGGACTCCGAGGTGGACTCGAAGTTAAATTGGATTGGGTCTCCATGTGGCTTGGCGGCCCTTGCTGTTCCTCCACACCTCCATGCTCCTCTCCATATGTTCCCTGGACCTCTCCTTGGTTCCTAATCATATTGTAAAAATTAGGTAGCAAACCATTCTCACAATTATTAACAGAAACGCTTAGGAGCGAGCTCACCTCTAAATTTAATTGTCGCGCCCGAGCTCTTGTGATTGGAGCTTGAATGGTTTGAATGTCCAGCGAAGGAACCTCTTGTATATCCATAGGAGTGATGTCCTCATCAGGTGGTTTGTTTGTTGGTTATGTGATGAAGTAGTTAAAGCTCAGGTATGTTTGTAGCTTTTGCAGGAGTGTTAGCTGACTGTGCTAGGTAGCTGGTAGCTCTTAGATGAGTGGTAGAAGGTGACCATAAAACTGGTGGTGTGCAAGATGAATGCAGAACTCTCTTTTGCTGATAATGTGAACCATGATGAATGCAGAACTATATTATGCTTGAACTGATGTAGTTCAATAAAGGTTGAATTTCAGCACAATTTTCTTGCATAATGATAGAATAAAACATGGCCAATTGTTCTTAGCCCTTACATTACATTGTTCTTAGCATCATCACAGAATAAATAAAAGTGGATTGTTCTTAGCAATAACACTAAATAAAACCTAGGCAATTGTGACTGGCCCCTACAAAATAAACATGGCCATTACTTGTGTTTGCCAACACAAAATGATCTAGCTGCAGGCCAATGTTTGTTGCATACACATCTCTGTGTGAACAGCTTCTTCATATTCTCCATCATGAACATAAAAAAGCATACAGTTAGAAATTTCCCCAAAGCATCATCAACTACACTACACAGCACCAGCAGCAGTATCAGTTAAGGGATGTTGCACCAACTTACCAAGGAGGACAGTCACTAGGCAACATACTTGAACGCTCCTCCCAATCTCTCGAGCCTACCATTCATTCACCCGAAAATCAAATTAGGCCAAGATTCCCCGTTCGGATCTCCCTACACTACAAGAGCGAAATGAAGGAGGGAATCACCACAACTTACCTTTGCAGCAAGTCTCCCTCAGTTCCAGGCAGGCTCGCCGCCGGACATTCACCGCCGCTAACAGCTAGGGTTCCATGGAGCTCGAGGTCGAGAGGAGTCAACGCGGGCCGGGGGAGGGAGTGGTCTGGAAGGGGGTTCGGGAGCTGGCAGGGGTGAAAGGATAAGGCAGGGCACGGCGGTCTTTTCGCGTGCCCCTTTCCACCCTGGCAGGTTGACATGGCGTGCCACGTCGTCGTTTTTGAGAAATAATTAGCTTCTCGTGAAGAGGAGTGGCATACGAAGCAAAAATAAAAGTATCTTTCGAAAGAGTGTCATTCGTAAGGATGGCAAATAATTAAATATGCATCTCCAGCTCGTATAGTTATATGGGTTGCCGTGTGTGTAATGTAATGCCAGACTCAGCTTGCTGAGGAAAGCTGCTAATGTGGTAATGCATACTGGAGTTACGTGAGCTCCACATTCCAAAGTGGTTTAAGCCGCCTGGTGTTGTGTGTGCACAGAGCAAGTGGAAGATCAGGCGCCAAGCGAGCGCGCGCGCGGTACATCGTTGCAGACCACGGCAAGCCTGGCTGGCGGGCTCCGGGCTTCCGTCGTTACACGAATCCGTCCTGCCACTGCCAGGCACGACTGCACGAGGGAGGGATGCCGCCGGAGCGGGTCGACATGGACGGGTTGCCGGAGCTGGTGGAGGTGCAGCAGGAGCGTCGCGAGGAGACATGACCATCAAGGAAGCAATGGATCTGGCTGCGCAGTGTGGAGCTCGGGAAGGGAGCGACGAGCATGACACGGCGACCAAAGCTTTTCGTGAAGCCGGAGAATCGCGCTCTGCTCCTCGCTTCAGGACCAGCGAAGGGAGGCTCAACTGGCGGAGGAGATGCTACGTTGACAGGAAGAACTAGTAGTAGACCTCAAATTTGAAGTGGCAATGCCGTCCTCTCTGATGCTGGTTACTAGTTAGAGCTACAAATTCGAACTGCTATATTGTCCCTTGAGCCTTGACTTCACGTATTGAAAGTATGAAATTAGTAATGCACGAATATAAATGGACATTAGAACAAACAAGGGAGGCTCAACTAGCTCAAGAGATGCTACGACAAGGAGGATAGGAGGAAGTGAGGAACTAGCAGGCCTCAAATCGGAATCGACAAGTCCATTCCTTTTTTTTTTTGAAAGCATCGGCAAGTCCATTCTCTCTACTCCTGGCTGCTAGCTAGTAGTAGTACCATGTGTTGTTACATGAACCTTGAGATGTTCTCACTGGATTCTGTTCATTATGCTCCGTGCAATTTGTTATGGAACAGGAAGCCGCAAGGTTCTTTTTTTTTTTAATAATTAAGCTGCAAGGTTCTCAGAACACTGAAAAATTTCTCCTTTAGAAAGCAATTTGTCGGACCAGTCTGATCAGGAAACAGCCGGAAACGGGAAACCCTCCAACGAACAGCGGCTGCGATTCAAAGACTGCAAGTACAAGCACATAGCAAACGCCGCCCCGCTGTTGTTATTTAGCGCGTCCACGCGGCCACCGCTGGAGTCGCACCAGGTTCCCGAACCACTCCTGGCAGCCGGGTGGACCCACCGCTCAGTGACCGACCCCAAACCCCCGCCGCCCGCCATGGCGCCGCCGGAGCCGGAGGTGTTCGACGTCGTCATCTTCGGGGCCTCGGGCTTCACCGGCAAGTACGTCATCCGGGAGGCCCTCAAGTTCCTCTCCCCCAGCTCCCCGCTCCGCTCCCTCGCGGTCGCCGGCCGCAGCCGCGACCGCGTCGCCGCCGCGCTCCGCTGGGCGGCGGCCCCGGCCCCGCCGCCCGAGGGAGTCGCCATCCTCGTCGCGGACGCCGCCGACCCGGCCTCCCTCGCGGCGCTCGCGTCCCGCGCCCGGGTCGTGCTCTCCTGCGCGGGGCCCTTCCGCCTCCACGGCCACGCCATCGCGGCGGCCTGCGCGGCCGCGGGCGCCGACTGCCTCGATATCTCCGGGGAGCCCGAGTTCATGGAGCGCGTCGAGGCCGAGCTCCATGAGCCCGCGGCAAAGAGCGGGTCGCTCATCGTCTCCGCCTGCGGGTTCGACTCCGTCCCCGCGGAGCTGGGGTTTCTGTTCCACTCCAGGCAGTGGGAGCCGCCGTCCGCGCCGGTGACCGTGGAGGCGTACGTCAGCCTGCAGTCGACAAAGAGGATCGTCGGGAACATCGGTACCTACGAGTCGGCCGTGCTCGGGGTGGCCAACGCCGGCCAGCTGCAGGCGCTGCGCCGGTCGAGGCCCAGGCGGCCGAGGCCCAATGTGAGTTGTTATTCACTTGTTGCTGCTTCTGGATTTTTTAAGTGTTTGATCAAGTGCTTGTTCGATGGCAATAAAAACATGAAAAATATTACGAAATAGAATGTTTACATTATGCTAGAATTTAGAAGGATGGTTTATCTGCACTTAGAACATATTGGAAATTTTCACTATGATGATAGTTGCTGGGTCAGATCCCAAATTCATGTGTGTTTTCACGTTAGAGGCCACTATGCTAGATTTTCTATTGTTGTCTGATTTGTGCGAAATTAGGCCTTGATTTTTTTGCTGAAGGATATGATGGATCAGTAGTTTGGCATAGCCGCATATGATTGCTGAAATCAAAATTTGCTTAGGTTCAAGATATGTATGCACAAATCTCCTAGCTTGTCATGTGTTACTGATGCAATTGGTTAGTGATAGTTCTTCTAATAGCAAACTTTTAACCTTTATGATAAATCTGGACAGTTAGCTTCAGATCCCTTGGATTTTCGTGGTCAATGTGAACTTCACACCGAGTAAAAGTATTTATGTGTCCTGGACTGCTGGATTGATGAGCTAATACCTGCTGTAGATCTCTACTTGTTGACGAACTCACAGTACTGTTTTCTTTCTGTATTTTTCTGCAAAACTTTTTTTATGAACTATTCAATTAAGCATTTTTTTTCTCCTTACCATCACCTTCTTCCCGAATGCCATTTTATTTGTGGTGCGATCACTATTCAATTAAGCATGCCCTTCTTGTGTGCCAACTGCCAACCACTAGAGTTCCTCCATTCCTTCAGAAGCTTCTGAACTGTCACATGGAAATGATGGTTGCCATGCCTCTTGTCTGTGCAAAAATGGATTGCTGTAGTGCTACCCCACAAGGAACGGGTTATATTATTTTCTGAGTTGTTCATCTAGTTCTTTTATAACTTTTACAGTAAAAGCTCACAGCTTACACGTGATGTCCTTAAATCAGAGTGGGTGTATGCTTGCATCTTAAAGTTGATATTGGGTGTGCCCTTATGGCCTGTTATTGTTTCGAAGAATTTTTTTTTCTTGAATCTTGAATGAAAATATGCCTATTTGTTGAACTGTATATTATCATGCACTTTCCATCTTTTTTTTGTTTGTCCGTGATTAAGACTCTTAGGAAGCACATCATTTGATTCATTTCTTTGTACAGAGCATAATAGTAGAAGTTTATGATGCTAATTGGTTTCAAAAGTACTCTGTGTTATATCCTGTTAAGCAATAAGCATACTTGGAAGATTAGTTGTTCCATATAAAATTTGGAAAGAATTATAGGACCAGAAGAGGGACCCTATCTTAGATGCAGAATAATCCTTCATCAATTTCTAAGCATAAGTGTGAACTTGACCTTTGGCCTCATGACGTCAGTTTTCTGGCTTCAATGTTATGACAATGTTCCATGATGGAATGATCAGTAACCACCATGCACATATATTGTAATTTGTAAAACACAAGAGGGAATGTTCCACCATGCTCATTCTTTGTGTTTTGTAGTTTTATTTTAGCAACTAACTTCAGATACAACAGAAGGAAGAGAGAGGCAATGCTTGATTAAGTTGAAGCAAATTAGATGAATGTGGCAATGCCACCATGTAATTTCTGAACAATTTGCCACTTGATATTAATACCACAACTGTAGGCGTTTAGTTCAATAGATTGGTATGTGCTACCTCGTTTCCTTTTTTTTTTTTTTTTGCAGTTCAACGGTCCACACATCCATTGAAAACTGTAGTGCCTATTTTCATTTCATGAAATGGCATATTTGTGAAACACTGACAGATCAAATAGTGTTTCTGGATAAAATCTTGATTAATGCTAATGTTTGTTCCTTTATGCAGATTCCAGGCCCTCCACCTCCCAAAGGGTCGCTGATTGAGGGTCATAATCCTCTGGGAATGTGGGCTATGAAGTTGCCTTCGGCCGACACTGTGGTCGTGAAGAGAACTCTGTCAACAGTTACCGAGCATCCTGAGGGCCTTCCTGGGGCAGAAGAAACCCCAGAGTACACCGAGCACAGGAAGAGCTTCTGGTCCTCTGTTAAACCTGCCCATTTCGGCGTGAAGATTGCCTCCAGATCCCTGATGATCATCGTGCGGTTCCTGATCACCGGACTGTTCATTGGCCTGCTTGCCAACTTCTCCTTCGGCAGGTCTCTCCTGCTGAATTACCCTGAGTTCTTCTCTGCTGGGATGTTCAGCAGGGCTGGCCCAACTGAGGAAGAGGTGAAGAGTGCCTCCTTCAAAATGTGGTTCGTGGGGCATGGCTACAGCGACACGGCTCAGGCGTCGGAGCGCGGGAGCAAGCCGGACAAGGAGGTGATCACCAAGGTCTCAGGCCCTGAGGTCGGGTACATCACGACCCCGATCGTGCTGGTGCAGTGCGCCCTCGTCCTGCTGAGCCAGCGCGGCAACCTGCCCAAGGGAGGGGTGTACACGCCGGGCGCCGTCTTCGGCCCTACCGACCTCCAGCAGCGCCTCCAGGAGAACGGGATGTCGTTCGATGTTCAAGTAACGAGGTCCATGCGCTGAGGTTGGCCGAGGGCTCCATTTGGTGGAAAAGAGTTGGTGAAGGATGTGCGGCCTGGGGAATAAGAAGCGATTGGTGATGACTCAATCGTGTGTGTGTACTGAGTGGTAGAGTCCAAGGTAATGCCTACTCTGAAGTATGCCTAGTCTCTGTTTGTGGTGCTGTGTGTTTATGTGAGCCATCAAAGTAGGAAAACGGTCTGGCCGTGTACTGTGAGAGGATCCTATGGGTTTGGGTTGCTGTGTGTAGTGTAATGCCAGACTTGGCTTGCTGAGGAAAGCTGCTAATGCGGTAATGCATACAGTACTGGAGTACGTGAGTTCAAAATTCCAAAGTGGTTCTCGTTTGGATCGAAGGAATTGTGCAATTTTCCTTCCTTCTGGAAGGCAATCTTGTTTGTGAGTTTGGAACGAAGGATTCCTGTGTTCCGTTCCTGAGGAAAGGGGGCGATGCATGTGCAAATCACAAGGGGCGAAAGAAAGCATGTTTCTCCTGGCTCCCACGAGCCGCAATGCCCGGCCAACGGCGGTCGGCGCCTCGCCGGCCTTGGGCGGAGGCGCGGAGCAGTCACAATCGGTGGCCTCAGGCCTCAGCGAAGGAGTAAAACGGTGGCCGGTGGGTGGATGGGATAGCTTGGAAGTCGCCAGGGCACTCGAGCGAGTGCCGAACGCGCGGACGCCGCCGTCGTTTTAGGGCCCCGCAGGTTTGTTGGTTGGTTCTCGCCAAATCGACCGGCGCGCTCGGTGCGTGCCTGTCTTTTTCCAGCGGCGTGGACCGGCGCACTACCCTTTCGCGCCCCGCAACCCCCCCCCCCCCCCTCCCCCTCCCCCCCGCGCGGCCGCTTTCGTGGACCAAGGAAAACGAAGCGCAAATTGGGTGGGCGCGAGGCGTCGCGCGGCGCCGTACCCGACCGCCCGGCCGCCATCGCGGTTCGTGGGTTCGGCGCGCCTCAAGCTTGGATGGAAGGAAACGGCCGGCGCGCGACGGCATCCGGAGCCCCCGAGCCATGGGCGGAGGAGGAGCGGTGGTCGGTGGGGGGGACGGTGAAAGGCCTTACCAGTTACAGCTGTGGTCCGAAAGCGATTTGAAAGGAAACGGACGAAGCAAAGCAAGGCAAAGCGTTTTGGTTCACCGTGCACGGACGTGTTCTACTTCTCCCTCCGTCTGGACTGGAGCATGCTTTGCTTGCACAGGCCATGGAGCATGCTTTGCTTGCTTTACTAACGGCCTGTGCTCCTTTGTGAAGACCAAAGACTTTCGTAGTTTATTGTTTTCCAGCAGATTACGTTCGTGATAAAATAAATAAAAAAACTGGTTGACCACTCAAGGATGTCAAATCTTTGACCGTATGCCCGTATCGCTTCGACTGCACGGCACGGCATCGATAGGCGCTCGTGATGAGGTTCGCGTTCAGGTTCAGGTTCAGATTCAGTACCGTCAGTGTACGGGTACGAGGAAGCGAATGCTAAATGCTAATGCTCCCGTCCCGAGATAGAGATACGAGGAAAGGGAAGGAGGCATTGCCGATTGCCGTCACTGCACGCCTAGGATGCGAAGTGTAAGAGCAACATAAACATCACAAGCGGATGCTTTGCATTGCAATCAGCAGGTTCTTGCTGTCTGCGTGAGAATGTACATCGAGCGTGTCTTTCTTCTTTTCCTAAACAACCAAAATTGCCTTTCGTCTCCTACATCTGTTATTCACATCACGAACCAATGGAAAAGCTAACTAGAAACAGCAAAAAAATTTGAACAGACAAGTGTGGGAAAAGAATGATCAAAGGTGTCAGGTGAATTCGAGTCGCACGCCGGCGGCCCCGGCGACGTCGACCAGCGCGGCGAGCACGTCCGGCATGTCGGGCCGCTCCTGCGGCGCGTCGGCCGTGCACCGCATGCCGAGCATCAGGAGCTCCCACGGCACGGTGCCGGCGGCGGCAGCCGCCGCGTCCTCCGATCGCCACCCTTCCTTGGCCATCCGCCGGGCCCACTCTACCAGGCACTCCTCCTCGCCGCCGTCCACGGCGCGGCGGCCCGTGGCGAGCTCCATCAGGAGCACGCCGTAGCTGTACACGTCGCCCTTCGTCGTGGCGCGCCACGTCTGCCCGTACTCGGGGGCCACGTACCCGACGGTCCCGGCCACCACCGTGCTCACGTGCGTGTCGCCGGGGCGGACCACGCGGGCGAGCCCGAAGTCCGTCACCTTGGCGCGCCCGTCCCGGTCCAGGAGCACGTTGCTGGCCTTCACGTCGCGGTGCACCACCGCGGGGCGGCACTCGTGGTGCAGGAACACAAGCGCCCGCGCCACGCCGATCGCCGCGTCCAGCCGCCGCGCCCACCCGAACGCGGCGGTGTCGCCGATCAGGGACTCCAGGTTGCCGCCGTCGAGGTGCTCGTAGACCAGGATCTTGGCCGCGCCGGACAGGCACCACCCGTAGAGCGTGACGAGGTTGGGGTGCGGCCACGTCGACCCCATCCGGTCGGCGAGCACCTCCATCTCGGCGCGGAACTCGCGCTCGCAGTCGCCGTCGCGCGGCCGAGCGAGCTTCTTCACCGCGACAGTGCGGCCGTCGGGGAGCACGCCGCGGTACACCACGCCGTAGCCGCCACGCCCGATCACCAGGTCGTCGGAGAAGTTCCTCGTGGCCGCCACGATGTCGCGGTAGGTGAACGCCGTCTTGCACAGCTGGAACACCTTCACCCCCTCTGAGGAGGAGGAGCACCCGGCGGTCGATGACGATGACCCGGACGGCGGCGACGAAGTTGACAGCTGCATCGAGCACTTGCCGGAGCCGCACTTGGTGTTCTCACACGAGAATGACTCGGGGTCCGGGTCCTGGTCCACGGGGAATCGCGCCCGAAGATTCGCCAGGAAGAACACCAGGGCCCCGGCGACGAAGGCGACGAGGAGCGAGAACGTGAACCACAACGCGATGGTTCTTCGAGACATCCCACGTCCTCGAACCGCGGGAACATCGGCAGCTTCTGGTCGTGGTTGCTTACCGGCGCCTCGCTGGAATGAAATGAGTGGGTCGCCGAGGAAGGATTGCTCGTCGAAGGTGCCGAACTGGCCGGTGGTGGGGAAGTTGCCGGAAAGAAGAGGGTTGTAGGACATGTTGAACCTGTTCAGCTCCGTGAGCTGGCTCAGGCTCCCCGGCAGCTCGCCGGAAAAGTTGTTGTAGGACAGGTCCATCATCTCGAGGCACCGAATGCGGCCGATCTCCGACGGGATCGCGCCTGAGATGTTGTTCCTCGAGACGTTCAACACGACGAGCGGAAGCCGGCTGATCTCCGGCGGCAGCCGCCCGGCGAGCTGGTTGTTGTCGAGGTGGAGCAGACTGAGGTTCCGCATCGCCCCGATCTCCGGCGGTATCTCTCCGGACAGCCGGTTACTGGACAGCTGCACGTATCCGGAGATCGTGTTGGACCTCACCGGCGACGAGGAGTTGGTGCAGATGGGGACGATGCCGTAGCCCTTGAGGATTCGGTCCCAAATGCTGCGGCAGTTCTCCCGCGTCATGATCGAGTACACGAAGCTGAACGGGGGATAGCTCGCTGGGATCCACCGCTTCATGGCCTGGCACTCGCCGGAGCCGGCGAGCACGGTGGAATCTTCCCGGTTCTTGGCGAATGTAGGGCCGGGGTTGCTCCCAATGGCTGCCATCTCCGGCGGGATCTTTCCGCTCAACTCGTTGTCAGCCAGGTTCAGCCAGAGCAAGCTGGTGCATTTGCCAATTTCCGGCGGAATCTCTCCTGAGAGCTGGTTCCCCGCGAGCATCAGCCACAAAAGCGACGTCAGGTTCCCCACGGTCGCCGGTATCCCGCCGGAGAGCTGGTTATGCGACAGGTCCAGAGCCTGGAGCTCGGTGAGCCGGCCGTACGCCAGCGGTATGCTGCCGGAGAATTGGTTGTAGGCAAGCATCAGGTACTTGAGGCTCTTCATGTCGGCCAACTCTGTAGGGAGCTCGCCGGAGAACTCGTTGGAGCTAAGGTCGAGTCTGGCCAGCAGCGGAAGCTGGAGCACGCCGGAGCTGACGATGCCGCCGGTGTAGTTGTTGTGGTGCAGCACAAGGTACCTCAAGCTCGCAAACCTGCCAAAGGTGTCTTGCACGTCCCCACCAAAACTGTTGCTGCTGATGTCCAAGAACTGAAGGTTCTTGCAGTTCATCAGCTCCGACGGTATCTGACGGTCGAACTTGTTCTTCCCGAGAATTATCGTCTCGATCACGGCGAGCTTGCCCAGTCCGGCCGGTATGATGCCGCTGAAGCCATTCCCCCACAGCGACAAGTACGTCAGGCTCGCGCACTTGGCTATGGAGTCCGGGAACCTTCCGGTCAGGTTATTCGCTGACAGGTCCAGAGATTCGAGCTTGCAGCCGTCCGGGAACGTGGCTGGCGGAACGCTCCCGGTGAGCTCATTCTCGGCGACGTTGAACTGCCTGAACCTCGCGACGCCCGGCCACAGCTGTCCGGTGAAGTTGTTGGAGCTGAGGTCGACGTACTCGAGCCTGGCGCAGCCGTCGAACATGCCGGTGATATTTCCGGTGAGCCTATTGGTGGACACGTTGAACACGGCCAGGTCGGCGCAGATCGCCGTGAAGTTCGCCGCGACGCCGCCCACGAGCCGGTTCCCCGACACGTCGAGCGTCTGCAGCATGGTCAGGCCGGAGAGGTCCAGCGAGCCGTTGATGAGGTTGTGGGAGAGGTTGAGGTGCACGAGTCCGCGGCATTGGCCGATGTCGCCGGCGCCGGCGATGGTGTTGTCGGAGAGGTCGAGCCTGGCGAGCGCGGGCAGCCGCGAGAAGTTGCCGAACGCCGGGCCGGAGATGCTCGCGCCGGACAGGTCCAGCGACGTGACGCGGCCGGCGCCGTCGCAGCCGACGCCATGCCACCCGCACGGCGACGCGTCGGCCTCCGCCCACGCGTCGTAGGCGCCGCGGTTCACCTTGTTGTTCTCCTGCAGGAAGCGCTTGAGCTCCACTAGCACCTCCCTGTCGCCGCTCGCGCTGCCGCTTCCGCCCTGCGCGCCGGCTACCACCACCACCTCACCTTCAAGACGCGACACGATCGCCACGGTTACTCGCGCAATTCGACCCCCACGCCAAGAACAGGGCCATCCAAGAGACCAAACAGAGCAAGAACAGGGGCCAGGGGATGGCACGGGCCGCCGAATCCTAACCTGCGACGAGGAGTAACCCGAGGAATCCGAGGAGGAAGGGAGACATGGCCTTGCTTCCCGAATCATGGAAGAAACCCAGCCGAAGCGGAATCACCGGCGACGGGGATGACGGACCGAGCGGCGAGCAGCCTCCGCATGCGCCCGCTGCCGCGTCTCTTCTTCCTTTGCTCCTTGCCCGGCTACCTCTCCGCGCTCCGTTTGTCTTTCCCTTTCACTTGTTCACGGACAGATGAAGTAAGCAGAGGGACAACATCTCCGATGCTAATCGGAAGTTATCTAATGGCGCGAGGCCCGCATGTGGGCGACGGGCACGCCAGCTGCTGGCCCGGCCTCCTGTCGCTGTCGCTCCCGGCCCCGGCCTTTGAATCCCTGCGTTTACTGGGAAGCACACACCGCTGCGTGCGTCCGTCCGTCAAAACGGAACCGTGGCTTGGGTTAGGGTTTTCAACCTTTTTAAATCGCTAATGCTGACTGCACGGGGAGCAGACGTGGGAGAGAGGCTCTGCAGACTGCAGGTTGCTCGGGTCGTGGTCTTTGAATTTGCCTCCTTGCTTACCGTCTCAAATGAGGCCTGGACTTGTCACCACAACGTGTGGTTTCTCACGCTTTGTTAAATCCCAAGTTGGGGTGTTCAGCTGAAAAAAGGAGATTAGCAGTGGTCTTATCACCGCGGTCACAAAACACACCTCGACAGTGACGCTAGCTGAAGGGGCCGGATGAGAAGTGCTAGTGTTACAAGTCGGCTGACCTTAACGAAGTAAAAGTACCAAGAGACTGTCTCTAATCAAGTACTCTCCCTTGTTAAAAAAAACTTGATGGTCTTCATTTCCTGGAAGTGCATTTTTGACCACTCCTTTTTACTGAATCCTATCTATGTGCGTGCCATGGAATGTTAAACGAGTTCTACGTGCGCCACCAGAAAACATCCAAACGTCATGCTACATTTGTTTGCTTCAATCATGAACCTACGTGCCCGAGCCTTCGAAATTACACGTGACGGGTGTGTGTATCTCCGTTGCTGGTCAGGTAAGTGAAGGCGGCCGCCCAAGTTGACGACGCCCTACTCCACGGCGACTGACCGCCCGGGGCCTCGGCGGGTGGAGGAAGAAGGGCAGGCGCGCACGCCTCCGCCACGGCATGCGTGTGGCAGGCGTGCGCCCGCCGGCACACTCGGTCGAAGGGCGCCCAAATACCCCAATCCAATTCCGACCCAACTCCGTGAAGCTTCTAGACGCGGCGATGAGGCCGACGCCCAGCAGGATAGAAAGGCGAGTGTGGCGCGCGCCGCGCGCGCCGACAAGACGGAGTGGCGTCAGGCCGGGAATGTTCCCGTCCGCGCGCCGCGCCCGGTCGACGACCGCCGTCGTAAAGCTAAAGGTGGCCGGCGGTTGGATCCACGGGCGCGTGGTCGTCGGACAGGCAGGTTTGATGGCGCAGATCCGTGATGGAGCTGTGGTCTGTGCATTTGCATGATGGCGCGAGCAACTCGTAACCGGGGCGAAAAAAGCAAGTGTTCGAACTTATGATGGTCAGAACAAGCTAATTCAGTTCAGTTTGAAGCCTTGCTATGAACAAGAAACCGAACCCGACAAACTGAAAGCCAGGTGATACAAATTCATGTAGGTTCGAAAATACGGATCTGAATCCGAAATTCCGAACACACAGCAAGTGTTTTTTCATATTTTCCATGAGAACTCCCCGCAAGGTCGCTGGAAAAAAGGAGGTAACTGACGAGAAGACTACGTTCCATCCAGCTTGAAAGCTCCACCAGAAGTTTGATCCTTGGACATGCATCATGCAGGATATGATGATGATCAGTAGAAACGGGGGACTCGGCCCACCTCGAAGATGCCCATACGGGAATCATCACTGCGTGCGTGCGTGCGCCCCCTTTTTTGGTGGGCTCTGCTCGCGCGCGCACCATGCGTTCCCGCGTTCTGCAGGTCCCGGGTCACCCGCCATGTACGATTCGGGGTCAAAGCTTGGCCGCACTCGACCGAGGACCCCCTTTACCTTTTGGAGAGTTGACTGGGACTGGCGATTCTTTCTCGCAGCTCATGATCAAAGGCTTGAAGACAACCAGAGTGATGCGGTGTGTTCTGTCTGAAAGGAGGAGCCGGCAGAATGAATTGCATCAAACTAGTTCTGTCGTTATTAGTGATTCTAATCCACTTTATTAGAACTTGTAACCGCCCCCCCCCCCCCTCGGGAGTAAAACATGCATGGTTCCTACCCTAACCCACGCTTGACGCTCATGAGACGAGAGTGGTGATTTGCTATCGCCAGATGTTTTATCTTATCGCCAAATCTTGACCTAGCTAGCTCATAGTTCCGTTGCCTTTTTTTTTCTGTTTTAGTGGTAAAGTTTTTTTTATTTCAACGTGTGATTAGCATGCAAATTTTGTTTAGTACTAATTAATAGACTAGTAGTGTTCCGCAGGTCATGTTACGTGAGACAAGCATGTCTGATTTCTTCTTTGCCTTTCGCCCCAAGTAATTTATTTGGCGAGTAAAAAACTCGCTTGGTGCCGCGTCAGACGACGGCGCCATGCGTGCCATGGGTCATCGCCGCAGATCTTTTCCGAGATGCTAGCTCAAAAGCGCAAGCAACTGAACGCTCTGTGCTCCGGATAATATTATCTCGGGTCGTTCGCGAAGAGGTGGGCACAGCGCGCGTCACGCAGGCCCCTCCCGGCGCCCGTTGATTCCTTCGCCGCCATGGTCTCTGACGCCTGCGAAAACATATATATTTATTCTTTTTTCTCGTCCGGAATTAGCATTCGAGATCTTTTGCTTCGCACGTTCGGACGCCGCCACACCCAGAAACACGGGTTCCACGGGCTCTAATTTGACTTTCTGCCGGTTGTGTGCACTGGGAATTTGGGATTGAATTCACATTCACTGCTACGATTTGTCACGCTTGCACTACGTGCGTACGACCGGTGGGTCACTGTCACGGAATTCGTTTTGAAAATTCCACCGCTCTTGGCAAATGTCAGGCGGTTGCTTACTGTTTCTCGGATTCAAATCATCTGAACCCGGTAATTCAACCGCACGTGGATCCTGGATAGCATGCATGTGCTGAGATTGTAGTTCGACTGCTCTCCTCGACGAACTTACTCGGTTTTCTTTTTGGAGGTTAATTAACAGTTACTCGCTGGGAACTTGTACTCCAAGTTCAAATTTTCACGCACGCACGTGCGGCATGTCATCTTCGAAAACTCGTTCCGAAAACGGATTGTTGAAAGCCACGAAATCGCCCGGGAAATGTCAGGTGGGGAACTTTCGCTACGTCCAGGGCTTCAGGCAATCAGGCTCGTGCGGGTGTTTTTACACAGCAATTTCGTCGTAGGGCCCGTGCTTTGACTTGCTAGCCCGCGCCTCACTGTGTCGTCACTGCACCTGGACGCCTCCTCCTGTCAGGGTCAGGGTTGGTGAGCGTACGGGCTAAACTACGAGCCAGCCTACGAGACCAGAGTGTGATTGATGTACCCGACGAAATCCGGTGGCGGTCTAGGAGTAATCTACGCTTTACAGCGCCGGACAGCTCGGAGCTCGGCTACGTGTAGCATGTCGAGCACGTGCAATCTCCTGCCCATTTGGTGTTTGTGCTTGGCGAGACGTGCTTAGATGCAGCATCTCCGGTAAACTAACCGTAGCCCTATGCCAGGCAGCGGTCTCTCGGTCGTCGTATGGTTGGCGTGATCACGCGGTCAAGATCCGGGGAAATCGAGCCGGAATGATTGCTGGACGGATCGATCCGCCGGCCGCCGGCCGGGTGGTTGGCCGGCCGCGGGGTAGGCGCCGTGCGTGCGCCCCCCGCACATGCATGTGTGACGGGCACGGGCTAGGTAGCAGCTACCGGTCGTGATCGGTGACTCGGTGTCGCCGCGACCCGGCTCCTGCTCCCTGCCACCCCGCCGCCGTCGCGATCAGCCCCACATGCGCGCGCGCCATGGCCGGCATCGGCATCGGCATCGCCGCCGCCATCGGGCCGCGGGCGCTCGTGTGGCGAGGCCGCGAAAGGAGCCGTGGCCGTGGTGTTGGCCGGTGGCGTTGCGCGATCGACGCGCGCGGCGCGGCAGACCGAGGTCAAGGCGACAAGGCGGGCATGGTTGCTCGTGGCCTGGCTGGGGGACGGGTTTGGAGACGGTGGGGGGCCGGAATCTCTGCTGCGCGGAAGGAACTGGGCTGGGCCTAGTGCACGAGACGACTACTTTCGACGGCTCCGACAGCTCCGCGCTTTCCCTCCCCCGAATCCGAAACCCCAAAGCCCCAGCCCAAACCCTGTAGACGAGCAGCAGCAATGGCGACCAGGACGCTATCCGTCTCCTCGCTCGCCTCCACCGCCTTCGCCTCCTTCCCGCGCCCCCGCAGGCCACCACCGGCTCCTCCCCTCCTCCGCCTCCTCGGCCCCCGCCTCCGCGCCTCCCCGCTCTCCACCTCCTCCGCCGCAATCGCCGCCGCCGCCGCTCCCGACGGCGACGATGATGGCGTCGACACCGTCGAGCAGCTCCTCCTCCCCCGCCCGCCTTCCGCGTCCGCCCCGGGCGCCCCGCGCGGCCGGATCGACCGCCTCATGAAGCTGCAGCGCCGCGCCGACGGCGACGCGGTCCCCGGGCCGGCGGGGCCCGGGGGGCGGAGGAGGTGGTTCCCGTACCTGGACGCGTTCCGGCCCGCGGCGGGGGGCGCGGAGCTGTCCAGCCGGGAGGTGGTCGAGGTGCTGGAGCCGTACATCCTCGAGGCGCGGCGGGACCGCATCCGGCGCGCCGTCGATAATCGGAGCTACGCTGTTTGCCTTGTGGTGGAGGGCCTCTCCGACTTCGGCAACGTCTCGGCCGCGTTCCGCTCAGCCGACGCGCTCGGCGTGCAGTCTGTGCACGTCATCTCCTGCGACAGCAGCAAAAGGTGCAGAGGTGAAGAGTGAAACTGAAATGCTACAGATCACTTAGCTAACAGTGTCCTTCGTGTGGTGGGAGGTTAATCGGTACAGCTATCATTTACCACTGGCTGCTAGAGTTAGTTGATCAAACTCCAAACTGTTAGTGGCCTGGGACAATCAATGCTGTCTCTAGAATGTAGTTCGGATGGGATGAATTTGGTGTAACCGGCAATCCCATAAAAGATTTTAGGCTGGTGATTCATATAGTGTCATAACTGCACATTTTCCGCATAGAGTTTGCATCTAACCTATTATCAAATAGCTTACACTTACCTCCAGATGACTAGTTTGCATAATACAGTAATACTTGATGTTATTCTCATACTCTATTTTGTGCTGCCAGATAGTGGATAGGTATTGTTTGGGCTTATGCATTTTGTTTTCCTTTGTTAAATAAGCTTGGACTACATGGTACTGGGAAAATTATAGGAAGGGAATGCCATTGCAATCTAGAAATGGAATGTCTGCATGCTTAAAGTTGCCAGATTGGATATTGTATTGGCACTTCCACCAATTAGTTCTCAACTTGGATGGGTCATGAACCTGACAAGAATTTCCCAATGATAAGGATCTTTTGCAGATTATTATTTTAGTGTCACGTGGGTTTTTGTTAGCATATATATGTCGTTAAATCTAGATATCAGTTATATGGGTGAAAATTCATTAGTTTCACCTCACATTTTGAAAGTAGTATGTGTAACTCGAGAAAACTGTTGTTCCTCATCCAAATCAAATGTGTCTTTACTTATGCAGGTATAGAGACAACAGGCATGTGAGCATGGGTGCTGAAAAATGGCTTGACATTGAGATATGGAACTCGCCTGCAGAATGTTTCGGTGCATTAAAAAAGCGTGGTTATCGCATTGCAACCACTTGTTTGGGAACTGATTCGGTAATTTTTTTTCACTCCTCTACATCTTAATGATTTGGTATTTTTCACTCTTCTACGTCTTATCGATTGGTTTCCTTGCAAGACTGGTACATTTCACAGTTAGGGAATCTATGATCCACAATTCTAAATGAGTTATTACGCTGCATATCATTCAATTCACAATCATCTGTAGCTTCCGGTGAAAAGCTGCTGTTATTCTGAACAAACAGGGAAAATAACATGTTCAGTGATTTATAGAGATAACATGCATTCATTAAGAAAAAAAATGCTGTCAAAAACTGTATTGTCAGTATGTTTGAATTTGATCATTATGATCTATTTGAGGATACCCAGAATATAAATTTATGTGTATCGCAATGAATTTTGTAGTGAAATTGTTGATATGTTTCATTCAGCTGTGACACCATTAATCAGGATTTAACTTCTGTCACGGAAAAATGATTTGTTATCCACAGATATTAGTAATATGGTTGAAGGAATAATTATGTTCAGAATTTTTCTTAGGTTTGTGTGTATGACATGGATTGGTCTCAACCAACGGCTATTGTTGTGGGCAATGAGCTAAGGTAGGGATTGTTTCTGCTATCCAGATATGTATCTTTTGTTGAAGTTTTGCGCTACATTTAGAAATTCTTGATGAAGTACTTGGTTATTAGGTTGAGCTTTCTGTTGTATTTTTCTACCCCTCTTTCTCAAAGCATTTTTTTCGCTTATAAAAAAGGTTAGTGGATCTGCTTACTAGCTTTGCAATGTGGTATTTGAGTCTCTCTTCTTGCAAAATGAGTAACATACGTTCACCGGTGAATAGACTAGTTGTATAGCGATGAATGAGATATTGTATATCTTGTACATTCCCTGTATGTGGCCTTGAAGTTTCAGGCCAGAAACCAGGAATTTCATATTTTGCTAGCATTTCCAAGTTTGAGTACCTCCATAAAGTTTGAGTACCTCATTATGGAGAGAGGTTGATGCCTTTCTGCCTTGAAAAGTTCTGCACAAAATAGAAAAAATTGTCAAACTAGTTTAGGCATTTCTTTTCCATCATGATATTTGTGGATCAGCTGATACATTAATATTTCATCATACAATTATGGTTGGGTATTAACTAATTCTTTGGTGCCAGGGGTATAAGTGATGATGCTCTAGAGTTGTCAGACTTGCACTGTAGTGTTCCTATGAAAGGCATGGTGGATTCGTTTAATGTATCTGTTGCAGCTGGAATCCTCATGCACCATGCTGTTTGTGATAGAGTTTCCCGCCTCGTAAGTTCACTTTCTTCATTCTAGATGTCATCATAGCTTATAGAAGACATGATAACCCCAACACCCTATATTAAAATTCCATCTGTCATCATATGGTAGGCAATGCTACCTCTAGCTTTTGGCCAAGAGAAAATAGCTATTGTTATTATTTTCTCTTTGAATTTTATGGAAAACACAATCTACAGGGATAGTGCTCATAGCGGTAGGTGATCTTTTACCTTTGCTTAAATTCATGCCAAACAATCACTTGCCTTTTGGAATGAATTCTAGGCCTCACTAGGTTTGTGGTTTCACCTGAACTGTAATAAATTCCCAAACATATAAAATCCAGTGTGGAATGTTAGCCTAGGCCTTGTTCAGATCGCTTCCAAATTCCAAATTTTTACACTCTCTCTCCATCACATCAATTTTGGGACACATGCATGGAGCAGTAAATGTATGTAAAAAAAATAACTAATTGCACAGTTTAATTGTACATCACGAGACGAATCTTTTAAGCCTAGTTAGTCCATAATTAGATAAAATTTGTCAAATACAAACGAAAGTGCTACAGTATCAAAAAGTTCCAAAAGTTATAAAAACTTGCAATCTAAACGGGGCCCTATTTGCCAATCTGAGTTTCAATGGACGGTTTAAATGGTCACCTTTCGACTCTCCAATCCATATATGCTGTCTGTTAAGTGTACTTCCTGATGAGGCAATTCTGGAGTAAGATCTGTATGTAGGCTAACTGTGAACTGTCAGCATCTTATGTTTGGTGTTTTTTCAGGGTCATCACGGTGATCTGTTGCCAGAAGAAAATAGAATATTGCTTGCTGAATTCTATCTGCGACATAGGGAAAGCACATCTACCATACTTCATGAATATGCCAAAAGGAAGGCGGAAAATTTTTTGGCCAGACTTTGAGAACATCCTGACGCCGACTTATTTGTAGGCGCAGGTGATCAAGCTGAGTGATTTGTTTGGCAATCAGATGTTGGCTTCGGTGCGTTTTTCTAACAACAAACCAGCTGGTGAGTTGTTTAACCATTTAAGATAGCTTAGTTTCTTTAAACGTTTTTTTATACATTCTGTGTTCACTTATCGCAGACCATTTTTATGTGTTCACTTTGCAAATGTTTGCACACAGTAATCTGAACTACGATTTTCTGAACTTTGTGTGAAGGCCATTTTTCCTGGAGAGTTCTGTTGGACTACTTGGTCTGCAAGAGATTCAAGACGATGACTCACACAGGGATTGCCGGCAAGAATATGACCTAAACCCAACCATTATGCAGAGCTGTTAACAGTTATGCACGCGGTTTTCAGTGACCTTGATCTTTGCTCCCGAAATAGACGTTAACTATGTTGTATGCTATCGTTAGGATTGAGCTTGGTGTCTTTCCACTCGGGATCTTTCACAAATCTTGGCAACTCGCCGGTTTCAACTGGCGGCTAGGGCCGCGAAGGTGCAGTGTGAAAGAGCTCAGCTTTGTTTACGTCGAGGATGGTGCATTCGTAACGCAAAGCAACGCAACTTGGGAGTACGACCTGTTCTTTCCTGCGTTTACGTCTGCAACTGGCTACGGTGGAATGAGTGTTTAGGCCCCGTTTGGCATAGTTTATGCCAAAATAGTTTCACGGGTGAAGCCGAAGCTGGTGAAATCAGAAAAACTAAGCTGAAGTTGGTGAAGATAGAAAAATGATTTTAGCACGAGCTTATAAAATAGCTTCATAATAGCTTCATACTACAGTATTTCGATTTGAGTGAAAGGGTTGAAGTTGAAGCTAAAATAAGATCCTGAAGTATTAAATAAAATTTATTTCTAATTGTTTTTCATAGATGGGTGCTGATCCGCGAGATGAATTTAATGAGCCAATTAATTTATAATTTGCTACAATAATTCTACAGTAACCCCGCTAATCCCCGCTAATCATTAGATTCGTCTTGTCTCGCGAATTAGTCCACAGATTCTGCAATTAATTTTATAATTAAACTTTATTTAATATTTTTTAATAATAATAAGATTCTTTTAAAATGATAGGGTTAAAATTTTAACCCTCGCCAAAACCGAACACGTCTTACCTATGCCAAACGGGACCTTAATTTCGCCACCGAACTCTGCAGGAAAGCGATCGATGGGAGGGGCCCCTTTGAGGTTGGGGGTCGAGCGCAAATTGGCAAGCTGACGGCTCAAGTGGTCAAGTGGGCGGTACTGTATTGTTCGCTTGCCTGACTGCCTGGCACGGGGTGATCGCAGCAGGCGAGCAACTTGCCCGTGGGTGTTCTAGGAAATCTGGTGCAGGTCGTACGTAGTAATAATTGCTGAAAGACACTGTTCCCTGGAGTGTTTATGCAAACGCGAACAGATGCAATTCGAACGGCTAATAGAGCCTATATGAAAGTTACTGCCGGTAAAAGACACTGAAACTAAGAAGAAACTTACCGATGCAGGTCGTTAGTAAAAAATGTGCCAGTGATGTGAGTTCAGAGCTATAAGATAAGACGAGGGTCTTGGCCATAGTCTTCCCTAATATTTGCATTCATGTACAGAGATCTCATTTCAGGTCACCATTTCAATGAAACTGAAACATGAACACAGAGGGATGATCATCTCACTCCATGCCAAAAGACAAAGTTCACAAACACGCTACAATTTTTCCTCCTTATTTGGGAGGACGCTATTCTCTGCACGTTCTCTCCTAGTCGCGGCCCAAAAATATCCGAGTGACCTGCGGTCCACGCTCGGTCCGTACGAGCCCACCGTCCAGCCCGATTAAACCAGACATAATTAACGGCTAATAAAAAACGGCGGAAAACCACGCGCCTCATGCCGCCCGTCCCCGAATCCCGAGGCGGCTCCACCTGGAGTTATTCGCGGTCACGCGCGGTTCACCTTTTTTCGACGCCTCAGTTTTAACCCGGCCTCCCCGAAATGCCCCTGCCGGCCGCGCCCCGCCGGTGTCGGCCTCATCGCACCAAGTCGGACGCCGACTGGCCCGGGGGCACTACCGTAACTCCGCGCCCCGCCCGGCCGCCTCCGCCCGCCCAGTCCCCGCGTCCCGGCCCCGCCAGCTGGACCTGCCCCGTCACGGCCACAAGTGGATGGTCGGTTCTGCCCCTGACCCTGCCCCCCGCGCGGCGCACGCACCCCGCCGTTTGGTGGCTATCTGGTGCGGCTCGATCCGACCCGATGATTCCGATCCCCTCCCACACCCTCCATCGATCCGTCCCGTCTCGGCCTCGCCCCTCCACGCCGGCGACCGGAGCAGGCACCGCGCAGGCGACGGCGACGGAGACAGCCACACCTTCCTCCCCGCTCCGGCAGCGGCCAGCCCCGTGGCGTCATGCCAGGTAAGGCTCGGCTCGGCTCGCCGTTGCTCTGTGTCTTCCCGCGGAAATGGATGCGCTGCGCGAGTCCATTGCTGCCCGCGCGCCTCTCGCCGTCCGCTCGCTCGGCCGCGAGCCCCGTCTCGCACTCTCGTCGGGCGGCGAATGCCGAGACGAGAGGAGCTCCACCTCGGGTAGCGGTCATACCGTTCCGCACTGAGAATCGCGCCTGGGTACAGCTCGGTCGAGGACCTCTCGATCCAGGCGTGGCCGGAGAACCTCGGCGAGCGCATGCCCCACCCCACCTGCTCACACTGATTGAGCCTAGTTGTTTGGTGCCCTTGGCTAGTAGCTGCGGTCTGGCCTCTAGGTTTCTTATGCGACATTGAGTTTTCCTTTTGGGCTCGTTCTTGGGATAGGAACTATGAAGCATTTGGTTCTGTTTGTTCGAGCTTGTCTGTGGGGCAATTTGTCTCTTTTATTAGTGGAATGTTGGTTTCTGAGATTTCCGAACAAAGAAGGGCAAACTAATTTGTGCTCCGGTTATACCTTTTTAATATGGTAGAACTGGCAGCCAGTCAATTAGAAATGTCAAAAGGATTCAACTTTCAACTTTTACTTGATTTTCTATAGTAGTTGTGATCGATTGGTATACATGGAACTGAGACACTTCTGTAAAACAGGATTGAAGGAGGTATGAGAAGGTGCACATTGTTGTTCCCGTGATTTGATTTCTGGAAATGGTGTTGGTGGTGAAACAGCACCGCTGCACACACTCAGCAAGCTGCGTTTGCATCAAGGGCCACCTCAGCGAGGATGCTCTGTTCCTTGTCTTCCGTCACATGAACTGGAACCCAAGGCTGATAGCTATCCTCTCATGCGTGTGCAAGTGGTTTGATGAGGTTGCCAAGCAGGTGCTGTGGAAGGAGTTCTGTCATGCAAGGGCGCCGAAGATGATGCTGGACTTGCATTCAGGTGGCAGCCACATTGTTGATGGGAACTGGAAAGCGCTTGGGAAGCTGCTTATCTATTGCAATGGCTGCACAAAAGGGGGGCTTTTTAACAACATTCATGTCCCAGGCCATTTTGTGTTCAGGACGCGCTTTTCGAGGACTGCAGGCAAGAGTTTCCTGCCTCTGCCATGTAAGTCGGACGTCCTGTATGTCTCAGATCCATGCGAGCATCTTGATCAGGGGGAAGAAGGCGACTTGGGTTTCTTTCGAGGCATCTTTAAGTCATTCGCCACTTCAAGGGTAAAGAAAATGTTGATTGAGAAGCGGGCTAGGTTTCATCCAAAGGAGCTGTGCCCTTATTGCAAGGCCAAGCTATGGAACATGTTCCAGGAGAATATGATCCCGAGGAGTGCTTCTGCTAGGCTGGGTGCTTATGATGATTCTGTGGAGTATTTTGTATGCCTGAATGGACATGTTATTGGAATTAGTACTCTTCTACCGCTCTCAGATTCAGAGGAGGCAGCAGATGAATAATCTTCAAGAACTTGAATCAGGTGATCAAGTATTATGCTCTCCCATTGCTATGTCTATTTAACTTGAAATTATTGGACAATTTAACATGTACAGTTCAATTCTCTGTTGATTATTTATGAAGAAAAGATAGATTTGTTTACGATGTATTAAAATATATACACTGAAACACAACTTGGCATATTGCATGGCAGATTACTTCTTCAATATATTCTTTTTTATAAACATCAATTTTCATGTGAGATATTATGGCTTGCCCAATACGTCATATACTGACATTTTATCCCGGTATCTCAAAGTTAGCAAAAACCTGTTGGGATATCTTATCCGATAATGTTTATCTTAATTTTATTGTAGAATTTTTTTTATATCTATGAAGTTCGAGATACTTTTCTGATAAAATTATGCTCAAAGGTTTGTATGCTTGTTTTAAAATGATGTCAGAATCGTCAAATCAATTTTGAGAATCCCAATTCTCCAACACAGACCCTATCTGGGTCTGGTGCACTTTTGTTTGGTTTGGCCCTAGCTAGAAGTTTAAACTGCTTTGATACTGCTTTGATATTTGTATGGTCAATGAAGTCATAATTAGCTATAATTATGTCTATGTCAGAAATGGGCAGCACAGAAGTTTTGGGGGGAAGTTTAGAGTGCTCGTGAACATAAAAAGAATCACCACTCCAATTTTCACTTCTGGTACTTGAAGATTAGAAGAACAATCAATCCATTGATAATGATGCAGGTCTTAATATGTTGCTGTTAAATTTAATTTGCCAGATGATCCACATGACAAGCATTCCTTAAGATAAATGTGGAGCCTTGGTTATTTTAAGAACAGCCATGTTGTCCAGCCAGTTTTCCTCTTATTTTGTTTGTGAAAAATTATTAGGGAAACCTGCCTTGCTAATATCCTGTTTGATTTATGATTTATTTGTTTCCGTTGCTTTCTGTACTTTAGTCCATATCAACATTTGGCAACAAGTATGTTAGTTCAAGTAAGGTAGCAGAGTTCTCTCGAATAAATGGTGTCAGAGCTGCGACCAAGAATCTTGTTGCGAAGGCAAAGCTATTTACTATAGATAACAAACATGCAATGTAATAACAGAACATCTGTGTAGGGTAGAAGGGACCATACATGGCCCCATGACGGTTGACAAAAGGTTTTGGCGACGTGAAACAACATATGGTCTGATTCTGTTGTTTGTTGACAGGTTTGCAAGATTGAGCCCAGGGCTTTTGCATGCTGTATGGTCCCGCATCTTGGTTGTGACTAGCAGACAGATGGATGGCATTGGTTTGGCAAACTGCCGCATGACAGGAATCTGTGATGGGCTTTGCATCGGACAGCTGCGGTGTTCTTCAAGGGAGCCTTGCATCAGATGGGGAAAAAAGAAGAGCTATTTTACAGTCTCTCTCCTTTATTTATTGACACATCATTACTTGCTCTTGTAACTGCAATCAAGACAGGACACTACCCGCTTGCCTTTTTTCAACATGTTCACATCATGTGTAATGAGGTGTTCGGTTCAGTGACACTTGTGATGTGGAATTTGTGCTCATGTTTTTCACGTGTCGTTCTTACTGTGCTGCTTTATGTTGTTGACTTTACTTTTTTTTTCTTTGCAGACTTTAACTGATTTTGGTGTGCGTGCTCAGGTTCTGGTCATAAACTTGTAATCATAAACTGATTTTGGGAGTGGATCTGGACAATCCAAAAGTCCAATTGGAGTTCCTCAATTTGGACTTAACTGGATTGGACTTGTTTTGGATGTGGTATGCTAGACGTCCAAAATTAATATGGATTTTGGATTGCAAGGGGGCAAAAATCATGGATGTCCAATCAGGCAATCGTTCTGACTAGAGCAGCGACGAGAGCTCAAACAACCGCTGATGAATCTAGCAAAGGCGGCCGTATCCTCAAGTGGAGAAGTTTTTTGCGAAACTCTAACGGAGAAGTTTGCGGAAATGAATGAATGAATAATTGAGAGAACGGGCTCTTATATGTCTACAAAATAGGCCCAACCCAGCGTATTTACAGAATGGGCTCAGACTAGGACTAACATATATGAGAAATGGCTCAGCCCAACATATGCCCTCTTCTCTCTCCCCCCCGCTCCAGTCGTCTCTCTAGTCTCTCCCCATCCCCTCCCCTCCCGCCCTCTTCCTCCCAACCGCCCGCCCTCCCGCTCCTCATTCCCCGATCGGCTCCAACCCTTGTGTAGCCGTGGGCGTAGCGGCTTAGCCCATGGGGATCACAGAGGAGCAGCGGCGCCGCGCCGAGGCAAATCGCCTCGCGGCCCTCGAGAAGCGCAAGCGTTTTGCCGAAGCCGCGGCCGCCGCGGCGGCTGCCACCGCCTCTACCTCCTACACCACCGCCTTCCCCGCCTCCGGCACGCCCACATTCCCAGCCTACGCCGCCGCCGCCGAATGGAGGCTCTCCAAGTGCCCAAGAATCGCCCCGCCCGCGCCCCAGCATGGATCTGCACTGCTGCCCCCGCGTCCTTCTCCACCACCGCCGCCGCCGACTCCGCCTCAGCCGCCGGTAGGGTTCAAGGTGGCTCTTGAGGTGTGCAGCCCCCACGAGTTCTTGGTGGCGGTGGGGCCAGCGGAAGGCAAGGCCTACCCTGGGGAGGCCGACTGCCTCGGCGCCGTCCAGGACTGCCTCTCTGCGGCTTCGGTACGGTTCGCAGCGGTTCTTGCCTGACATAGGCATTAGACGTCTTATTCTGGTTTCTTCTTTGATCAGGATGTACAACTGATGAGCTACTCCCGAAATCTTTTTTTTTCTTGGATACGATTATGCACTTGTTTTCGAGATTCTGGTGATTTTCGTGTTTCTTAGCACCAGTTTGAAAAATTCGTGGACATCTACTTGCTAAATAGCTGCTCTTTGATCACATTTTTCTGGACCGTTCTTGGAATTTTTAAATGGATATAACATTAAAAGAAAGGAAAAGTAGGGGACATGTTCATATGCTATATTTCTGATATTTTTATCTTTCTCTTCGTGAAATAAAGATTTTGGTATAAATTGGAACTGATTTTCCTTTTAATGTTGGTACTTTTAGGTTGAACAATACTCTGCAACACAGTCACAAAGTCAAAGTGGTCACCTTCGACCTGTATTTAAGCTCGTGGACTATGATGTGGTGTTGAAATGGCTGAAGAAATTGCCTGGAGCTGTTGTGGAAGATATACCTTATAACACAAAGAGACTTATTCAGAATATCCCTATGTTGGCTAGCCAAAAATGGGCTTCTGATAAAGAAGTAGACGAGCTTCTTAAGAAGCTGCCACAGCAAGTAAAAGATGCTCTTTTACCCTTCCAACTTGAAGGCGTGAGATTTGGGCTTCGAAGGCGGGGACGCTGCCTAATCGCAGATGAGATGGGGCTTGGCAAGACTCTCCAGGTGAGCATATGGCATGAGTGCTTGCATACTGCAATTCTTGCTGTTTTGTGTATGAAAACTTGGGGATATACTTGTGTATGCATAGAATATTGTTGTGTTTCACAGGCAACGAAATCCTACTGCCTGGCAAGTTAGTATGGAGCACACTGATATGAAAAGTTTGCAGCACTAATTGTAGTAATTATTTTTTGTCAAATATTAGGACTTGCTTTTAAAAATATGAATAAACCTGCCAATATAAATAAGCTTGCCATTTTGCTTATAGTGACTTGTGAGCGAGGGAGAGAGGGAGTAAATTCTCATGCATTTTAATGCAGGCAATTGCAATAGCATGCTGCTTCAAGGATGAGGGTTCTATATTAATAGTGTGTCCAGCCGTATTGCGTTATACTTGGGCAGAGGAATTGGAGCGTTGGGATCCTTCATTTATGCCAAAAGATATTCATCTTGGTACAGAAAATCTTTGCTTTTGTTGATGTGAAAACTGGTATTTGTTGCACTTGTTTGTAAATTGTACAAATCATATTTTCCTCATAATTGTGAAGTACCAATCTTGTCTGATCACACATTCTGTATTGTTACCCTCCAGGTTCTTCACTTGCTTGTGATTCAAGCTGAACTAAGGAGTATATGCTTTTTGTTTGCATTTTTCTTGTTATCAAACTCATGAACACGTACCTTGTCATCTAATAAAGCCTGGAATCCTGCACTATATTGTATCAATCTTACCTTTTGTGTTCATCATGTAAAAAAATGCTGAAATTTGGATTTCAACAGTTGGTTGAAATGTTATATCCCTGTGAAGCAGCAAGATGAGACTAATCATATGTCTGATACCTAGTGGCAGCTTGATCTATCTAGGTCAATTTTTTTCTTCAGTTTGAATTGGTTTTGGGATTTGAAGGAACTTAAGCATAAGCTAGCATTTGAACATTTTCATGAGTTTAGCTAGTTCTGAACATAAACTCACATGAGATTGAAGCAGCACTATGATAGATTAGCTTATACGTATATGCTTTTCTTGACCAAAAGATGTGATATTGAGTCGCAAGGTAAGCTAATCGATAACATAGCTCATATGTTCAAGTCTTGGTTCTTGAAGTGTAAATTACATGTGTTTGTTACACATAGAATATTTTCAAATATAAGATTAGAACATGTTGTACTTGTGCCGTGCATTTTGCTAGTATTATTGAAGACCACTGTTTTACAAAATATGGCTAATATCCTATAACTTGTCCCTCGTGTGATTAGCCCTCCAGTTCTGAATATATTCATTTGACCTTTATTTCCAGTTCTGTAATATACCTAATTTTGAATAGAGGAAGCACAAATTCAATCTGATCACTTTGATCCCCATGTTCACGTTTTACTTAAACCAGTTGGGCCTAAGTCGGCCCAAGAGAGATGAGAGAACTCCCACCTTCAACTTAAACCATTCAGATTGGATCCAAATTCCAAAGTATGGTTTGTGCAAGTGTTCAGTTGTTCACCAATATACTATTGCGCACCTAATGTTTCCTCATTTGTATAAGACCACGTTTTTGAATGTTTAAATTATATCTGTTTTTATTTTTTTATTTTCAGTATTTGGTCGTCAAGACAGTCTTGAACATCTAAGTGCTACTCCAAGGGCAGTGATTATTTCATACCAGATGCTAAGTCGCCTTAGGGAAAGTATGGCGAATAGAACGTGGGCACTGATGATAGTTGATGAATCACACAATATACGCTGCACGAAGAAAGAAGAAAAATATGAGGTATTGATATTATCAGGAAACAATGTCATGTTTCAGTAAAAGCATACAACTCTTGGATGCCCCAGTCTATGCGCAAGATTTAGTTCGTTATTATTTGACACATCCTGTTATTATTTCTATCGGAGATCATAACTTTTTAGGCTTATTTTCCTTTTAGCAAAATGGGCTTTGAGCTGATTTAGTGTATTTCCACTTTTCTTCATCATTCAACTTGATTATCCATATGCTTATGTGCTTCTATTGAAAAAGGAACTAGTACAACATCTGATTCATTGAGCTTTTCATATTACTATTATGATATATGAATATTCATCCCTCTTGTACTGACTCGCTTGTCTTGTGATAGACAAAAGCTGTGCTGCATCTAGCTTCAAAAATTGATCGTATCGTATTGCTCTCCGGGACACCCTCTCTGTCAAGGTTGTAAAGATCCACCAAACTCCTCTTAGAGTTCCTTCTGCTCTGTAGCATGATTTATCTCAATGATTTCTACTCGAAGCAGTCGGTTGTGATAAACTGAGATCCAGAAAATTTGCTACTCCATTTCACTATATGTTGCTGTACTTGAATATATTTTTTAAATAGTTAATTGTGACTTACTAATTATTTTCTCCTAGGTGATAATAGACCTTTTGATATCTACCACCAGATAAACATGTTATGGTAAGTAAAAGAAAATGGGATCTTACTGTATGGGTCATATGAAGCTATTTCCATTTTCCTGTCGCAATATTGTTGTTGATCACCCTGTGCCACTGCGTTCAGGCCCAATATGCTTGGCAATAATAAATTTGATTATGCGAAGAAATATTGCTCACTGCAAGCTGCTCGAAGTTATCAGGGAAAATTATCTAAGGTATGCAATTGCCAGTTTGTCAATATGGATCACTGTTACTAGTTCTATTCCTGGCTCCTCTGGATTGCAGAGTTGTTTTTTGCTATGTGGGCTAAAATCTGTGCTCTGCATGTGGAACATAAAGATAGCAAATCGTGAAATAGTGCGTGAAAAAAAATGTTTTTTACAGTTAGTTTCCCCCTGTAAAGAAACACCTGGAGCTCTACTAATGAACTAAGAATTGTAGGGTTTTACAAAATTAAAGCCCAATAGAGCAGGTGTTGTAGATTATATACTATGAAAGAGAATGTCAATTTGCAACTAGTATCTTTATAGAATATTTTTATGTCATTCAAATATGTAATTTGTCTTATATGCAGGACTACTCTAAGGGTACGCGGTTGACAGAGTTAAATGTTTTGCTCAGTCAAACAGTCATGGTTTGTTCTTGCTCTTTTAGCTACTTAAGCTTGAATGCATTGCTTTGCTCCATTGTGGCAGTTTTATCCATACTGTTTGGTGCTATATGATGTAAAATGGGCAATATATAAAAACCTGACAATATCCAGAGGTACAGTTGGGAGTTCGAAGACAAATATAACGGTAGTGGCATGTACGGCATCCACAATTAAAATTAACGCCAGAGAAGGGAACTTATATTTTTCGATGGCATGGAAGGGATAAGGCACATTATTTATTTTCAGTGCAATTCTTAGTTTGTTATTTATGAGTGTACCCTCTGCATTTTAGACTTTTCTATATGGGTTCAAAGGCAATTGCAGAGAAGTATGTACTGTTCGGTAAATATTCTGACAAAGGTTCTACTACTATTCTATAGTCTTTAATAAAAGCAAGCACATTATTAGAAACTGATAGCTTCATCTCTTTATAAATCAGACTTTTGGATTGTTTGGTCACAAGCCATGCAACTGCATAATTTTTTGTGTTGAAATTTGATTGTTTATTGACATCAGCTCCCCTAATAGCTAAACTTAACTGCTTTACTGCTTCAATGTTGTAGATTAGGCGACTGAAAGAACACTTGTTGAATGAACTGCCCCCCAAGCGGCGACAGATTATTTGGTTGAAGCTAAAGGCACCAGATATCAGGACAGCCACATCTTCATCAATCAAAGATATAAACTCTATCAGCTGTAATGGAACTCTAGCAGTCGACTTGCCCAGCAAAAGCAATGATGAAAGCAAAATCAGTGATGATGAAAATACAAAAGATGAAGAAGGTAACTTCATGGTGCTAAGTGCTAACAGGAGTTTTCATACATACGTCAATGCCTCGATCGTGATAATATGACCGCCTTGTAATTCTCTCTCTTCAGCATTCACGACTAGTGTGATTGTTCTGGTAGCTCTGCATAAACTAAGGTTATCTTTATTTTTGTGGTCAGATGACGGTTGCAAGAAATCACCAAGGCATCTAACCCCACAAGAGATTGGCATTGCAAAATTATCTGGGTTCAGCGAATGGTTCTCAAATCATTTCATCATGAATGGATTGGGTGCTAACCACAACCTGGATCCCCAGTCTAGTTGCCAGAAAACAATAATATTTGCGCATCATTTAAAGGTTCTAGATGGAATACAGGTAAATCATTTCATGTTTCTCTTATATGCTTTATCTGTCATCATGCTATTAGGAAATTTGACCTCACTCAAGGATAGATTTTCACTCTCAATATGAATGATATTCGATCCCATTCATATAATAGATGATAGCATTGTGGACTGGGAACAAAGGCTTCAATCAAAATTGTGATGTTTGTTTACTTTTCATAGTTTTTCAGCTTCAGTACTTCTCAACAACAATTGAGAATCATTGCACTCATGCTTACATACTATTCAGATTAAAAAATCATATTGAACAGTATCATCGAGTTTCATGGCTACCCGGAATCCAGGATGTGGCAATTTCATAGTTTAGACTGTTTTCACATAGGTGTTTGTCTCTGAGAATGGGATCAAGTTTGTTCGCATTGATGGAAGCACACTTCAAAGGGAAAGGAAAGAAGCTGTTGATTCTTTCCGTTTGGATCCAGAGGTTTGCCCCTCCCCCTTCATTTTTGTTGCATTTTCGTCACTTTTCCTAGTCCATGTATCTAATAGCTTCCAATTTGGTTTAATGTTTATCCACTATTGACTTGTTTTCTTTACAAAAAAGGTGAAGGTTGTAATAATTGGAATTACGGCTGGCGGTGTTGGCTTAGACTTCTCATCTGCTCAGAATGTTGTTTTCGTGGAGCTCCCAAAATCAGCTTCGGAATTGCTTCAGGTCCTTAGCCTTTTTTTTCCGCTCTTTTCTGTTACAATTTCTTTTTGACCATTACAGAATGCAGCCAAAGAGAAGTAAGAATATTTAGTTATGTTCACAGTTATCCTGGTAGAGTTAGAATTGAAATGTCAACCTGATCATGATTTTTATGTGTGTGCACACATGTGGATTAAGATGCTGAGAAAAATTTCACTCTGCTGATATTAGGCCGAGGATAGAGCTCATAGACGTGGCCAAACAAATGCGGTCAACATATATATATTCTGTGCAAAGGTTAGTTCTTTGTTTTCCCTTGCAATTTATCCTGTAACTTTTCACTGCAACTGTGAAAAGAATAATTTTGGTCTTGCAGAACACATCGGATGAATCACACTGGCTCCAGTTAAATCAGAGTCTGTTCCGTGTCTCATCTTTGATGAATGGGAAAAAAGATGCTATAAGAGAGATCGAGGTAGGTTAAATATTAAGTAGCTGTTTTCAACAAAGTTCTGAAGTTTTATCATTCGTAAATTTTCTATGCTATACTATTGTTTTGGGAGATTGGGAGGGGCTGTCTTGAGCATGTAGTCTGTAGCCAGTTATTTTTAGTTAATCTGGGATATATAACAGGCAACATTCAGTACCTTAAAAAAACTGATAGAGTGCACTAATTGGAATATTGGCAGCAGCAGCTGCTGCTACTGCTTTTTTTTTATTAGGGGTTGGGGAAAGGCACATCTGCTTACCTTACCCTTGGCCAAATAACATTGCAATAATGAAATTTAGATGCCAGTGCACCTCTGAAGTTTTTGAATTTGTTGAGGATAGTTTGATGTCCTGCTCAATGTACCTTTCCCAGCTGACAACTGGCTATCTAGATCACTGTTCATATCAGTTGTTTGAGAGGGAACCAGAAGGTTGAAAGGACCATTCCTCTTTTATTTAGTCTTCATTCTTTCTTTGGAAGGTTGATCAAGTGTGCCATCTTGAGGAAATCAGGAACGCTGAGGAGAAAGTAGAATGCAAACTTCATCCTTTGGAGAATCATAATACAGGTAAAAAATATTTGGAAAACTACTAACCAAGAAATGCATGCTGTCAAAAAAGAAATATCTGAACCCATGTCAATAATTATCTTATTTTCTAAAATAAATGCTGAGTTGTTTGAGGTTCATCAGACTTAACCCATGGACCAAATACCTTTCAGAAAGTGATGATATGTCTTTTGAATGTTTTCCTGGCATCAAAGATTTGGAACTTGACTCAGATTTCACTATTAGGACAATTCCTCTTGAATTTGAGGTAAAAAGGAGACGCTCCATTCAACATTTGAGAACTGCTTACTACTCGCTGCGTATTATTTCTGATTGATTGACAAATGATTCTTCATGTGCTTGTTTCCTTATTAGGATGAAAGCCTTGGCACATCCTTGAAAAATAATCCAACTCCAACAGTACTTGAAGATAGATCTTGCATTGATGTTTCTCTTTCGCCAGCTGCAGCCTTTTGCACTGCAATATCAAGTTGTAAATCAATGAAGGTAATAAACTTTGTTAGCCCAAATAAAATCTATTTCTCTCTCAACCCAAAGCCAGTAGGCAGGTTTAGGTACATATATAGCCAAAGGGGTAAAGGAATAAAAGCTAATAGAGCTACTAGACTTAACTATCAAACTTGCCTTGCTTTTTAAAAATTATATGACATTTATATGACGATCTAAATCACTTCAAAAATGATAGGCTCGTAGGAGGCTTTCTGGAAATTCTGGGACCTTAAGCCAGACTGCACCTGTTTCAGATTTTCCAATTCAAGTGGAGTCTCTGCGTTTTGAGGTTAAATCACTCTATGACCTGCTAATTTCTATGCTGTTATTATGACTTATGCTATGCATTATGATTAATGTCTATTGACCCCACATGTTAGGATATTCTATAGTCCAACTGGCAGGGGTAGTGCAGATCTGAATTGGTATTTGGAAAAGAAAAACAACCTTGTTGGTGGCTCATGTTGGGGTTCAGCTAGCCTACCCCAACTTGCTTGAGACTAAAAGGATTTGTAGCTGTTGTATTTGGGAGAAGAAAAAAACAATGTTCGATTTGTTTTCTTCTTGGATATTGATGTGGGAATGGGAATGAAGGGAGAACAAAAATGGAGATAAAAAGTTATTTAAGGAGGAGGGTGTGGGGAACCCCTCTGTTGCTAACTATGCATGTGTGCAGATGCCATGTCAATGAAACTTGGACATGTAGATGCCCAATGTGCCAAAATCACAGTGGTTTAGGTTGAGAAGGGTGACTTTTGACCTTTCTTGATAGTGTAAAGCATGTTGTTTCATAGTTGGGGGATATGAGATATAGACCCAGGGAAGAGTTAAGGGGTGTAAATTGACAGTTTCTTCTATAAATTCCTCTAAAGTGTCATCATCTTTTGCAGGTTAGCCGGCATACAGGCCGAATCCACTTGTACAGTTGTGTTCCAGGGCATGATTCAAGACCCAAGCCACTTTTTGAAAATTTTCTACCAGAAGAATTGAATTCACCTTCATGTTCTTCCAGTGATGTTAAATCAAGAACTCTGCTCTTGAAAAAGATTCCTGCTTTTTGCAATGTGTTCAAGGCATTCATCAAAGAGTGGTTGGCACTAAGACCAATTGATCAGAGTAGACTGCTTGGAAAGCCATTACAACTTCCCTTAAGCCTTGAGTTGTGTTTTCTGAAAGACAGCATCAACCATAGCACACAAGTTTGTGCCTTTTTCTTCATTTGATTCTTCTCTTTACAGGATCAGTCCAGCATTTCTTATGAACACGATATGTTCAAAAGCAGTTATGTTTCTTTTTTCTAAAGAAATTCAACATATCTTTATGCTATATATTTTTGCACAATGATACAAGTCTATGGGGATAAACTCAAGGATATTACAACATCATGATTTTTTTTAAAAAAAAACATCTTCAAGTGATTACAATCACAAAAAATCTGCTTTCTTCTGGCAATCAAAACTAATACTATCTTTTGGATACACCAACTGTCTGACTATCTTTATTCTGCAGCATGGCATATTTGAGCATGAATCATAATTGTTTATACCTACCTATGTCAGTTGATGGTGTTATTAAGATCAAGCTACCTATGTCAGAATTCATACAGGAAGAATTCTGATAGCATGCTACAGCTGCCCATACCTTAATTAGCATTTAGTGCTGTTTAAGTATTGCTGATTTTGCACATTATAGTTGAGTTTACCTTTTTACCTCCTACCGAAATGTTGGTAGTTTTGGTGTACACACTGAAAGCTCATTATGTCCAAAGCACGAACGCTGAGTCGTTGTTCTAAATACAGATCTACTTGACCTATACAAGGAGCAGCATCCCATGCATGCCACCTTATAATTGCCCTGTTAGGCCAAATACTAACAGTTGGTTGGTCAACTGTGAACTAATACCATGTACCTATTTTTAGAGCCTGGCAATGAAATGCACAAGTACTTATTTTGGTTTTCTTCAGCTTGATGAATGTCTCTCTTTCTCCTGTTCTGGTCTGCTTTCTTAGGGATTACTTAAAGGGGGAAGTAAGAGGCGTGCCACACCATTGAATGATGTCAGTAATCCTTTGCCAGAAAATGCAGAATGGAGACAGGTGGTGTTGCGTAATGGCACCACTAAAGAGAGACAGTACTCTCAAGGCTGGACTATTGATGGTGAACCTCTGTGCAAACTTTGTCAAGGACTCTGCAAGTAATGACTCCTTAACTTGTCTTCATATGTAAATCATGTTTTTTATTATAAACAAATCACATTTTCTCATAATATTTTTGTTGTACTTGTTCAGTGGAAAGCTTGCAAAGTCACCAGAATATTTTGAAGATTTATTCTGTGGTCTGGCTTGTTTCCAGGAATACAGGTTAAGAACCAGTGGCAGGGCCCTGCGGCAGGTGAGTCTTATTGATTATCCGTGTATATGAACAAAATCTGACGGTGTCATTGAATAGTCAGGGCTAATGTTCTGTTATATGAAATCAAGGGAAGTTGCAAGTTATATCATATACTTCTTGTTAAATAATCTGTAGGCACTGTTTCAATTAGAGCGTGGTAAGTGTTCCCAGTGCAAGCTTGATTGTTGCAAGCTTGTTAAACACATTAAGCCCTTGCCCATGGAAAAGCGAGAAGAATACATCCAAAAGGCTGCTCCAAATATTGCAAGTAGAAAGAAACTGTAAGTTCTGCACATTGATATCATGCTTCTACAATGTTTCATTAACCCTTTTGCATGTATCCATGGGGTTATCAGTGTACTATAATTTGACCACACTAAATATTATCAGATGTGGATAATTATCAGTGTTAATATATGTTGGTTTGATGCTGATGCCCTGCTTTAATACACAGGCTGGATAAGCTTGTCCGCGAGCCAACTGATGGAAATGCTTGGCATGCAGATCACATAATACCTGTTTATAAAGGAGGAGGTATGGTTTATATGTGCACAAGATTTTGTGCAGTTGACACTTGCACAGCATGATAATATTTTCTGATTTTGTCAGGGGAATGTAAACTTGAGAACATGAGAACACTATGTGTGGCTTGTCATTATGAGGTCACAAGAGCTCAGCACAAGGAACTAAAGGAAATAAGAAAGAAGGCTAAAGAGCACCTGAAAAACACCTTGAATCAACAAAAGGATAAAGTTAGTATTCATCTGGGTTTCAGTCATCTTTAAATTTTATTTTTACTTTTTTGCAAATTGAAAGAAGCACATTTCCTGTGAGCAAGTTCTTCTCTTAAAAGTGAAACAGCTATGTTCGACTTATCATCTTTTGATGCCCCCCATGTGTTTGTATTTCTCCTACATTAGCTTCTGCAATTCCATTTCCTATAGCACGAGAGAGGTAATTTTTTTTATAGATAATACTTTTAATGCTCAGTAGCGCGATTGAGAAAATTGTTTACTAGTTCAAAAATGAACAATAGCTATTCCGCTGATACTCTAAAGTGCTGACAGGATTTCTTGTCTTTGTTTATTCTCTTTGTCACTGTAGGCAAGTGAGGCAACAGAAGAAATAGATGATAGCTTTTTGCTGGTTACCGTCCCTGGCAGTGCCTACTCCATAGGAGGTGGGGTCACTGGCAATGCTCACGAAATAGTTGCAGAATAGGGGGTTGGTATTTTTCATGTTCCTAGGTCAATTCTTTGCAAAGGGTGCAGGCCAGTTACTTCGCCCCTTTTTGTGAATGTATGTCCAATGTAACTTGGCATGTGTTGTGCTTTTGTATGTATTTCAGTCGACTACAATCTGTTGCCATCTTTAGTAAGGACTTTGTTGTCAAGTGAAGAATATTGCTCAAATTAGTAGCAGTTTCAACAGGTTAATGGATTCAACACTTTTCTTTTTGCCCGTGTGCAATCTGACTTCAGATGCTGGTATAAGTAAAGTTACATCAGGAAGCAGCCTCTTGCTTTAAAATAATCAGGCAACCTAAAGATCTTGACAATTTGGATTTTGATGCCCACTTTGACAAAGCTTCATAATCATAGCTTTGTTAGGGTAACCACAATAATGCTTAACTGCTGCTATGCCTTTTGGTTTTATCAGAGGAAAAGATTCTAGAATGATTTCCATTGGTGCTCAAGAAGATCAAAGTCTCTGCCTGAATCTGAGGTGGTAAATATCTGCACTTGACTTTGCCCGTAATTTAGTTAGCATAGTAGTACTGTTCCTGGAACACTGATGGTAGTGAGGTGAGACTAACAACACCACATCCAGTGGCAACACTGATGTTATATGCTTCAGAAATTGAATCTTTGCAACACCAGGATCTCCGATCAAGCGTATGTTCACCAGGTCTCCTTTGAATCTGTACGCCGTTTACATTACACGGTCAACGTCTAGATGTGATGGCGACGGGCCGACGGCGGCGGCATAAATAAGATGGTGTTTAAAAAGACCGGAGGATCATAGCTATAGATATACTGTTAAATCTTCAGTAATTTTACCAAATTAGGGGGGCCGGAGCCCAGTGTTACACTATGCTCCATCAGATATCATCCCCTCCGTTCCTGCAATAGCGCAGTAAGCAACTCGTGGTCGCCACCGCGCGCCGATGGCAACTGTGGCCGCCTGCCAGCCGGAGATGGCGGGACTCTCAACGCGCCGCTCCCCATCCCCTATCCGCCGATGTCGATCGCCACCGCCGTCCCAGCCACGGCCGGCCCCAGCAGGTGCACGCTATTGTCAGCTCCTGCGGCCGAGCTACGCCATTAGCGTTGGGAACAGCCCTGTGATTGCAGCGTCCGGACTGGACCTCGCGTTGTGGTGGCCGCCGCGCGCCTGCATCTCTCTCGCCCCATCCCGCTTCTCTCTCCAATGCGGGCGTGTTTCGGGATGTCTGGACGGAGGTACATCAAGTGGACGCAGCCCGGTCAGCCAAGGAGGCATGTTCTCGGGTACGATGAGCTCGGAGCGGCCATGGAGGATGGCGGCGCGGCGATGTAATATTTCAGAGAACACCCTAAACTGGCCTGATATTTTACAAGAAAAATCTAAATTGGATTGTGATTATTTACCTATAACCTCCAACTATTTTGCATATAGACCCCTCAATGGGATAGCGACCATTGATCGCTATCCGAATATTTATTTATAACCCCCACTATTTTTTATATAGCCCCTAAATCGGATCGCGACTATTATCGCAATCCAGCTTTTCACATAAAACCCCCTGAAACAGGCAAAGCCATAGGCATCTCGCCGCGACTGATCGGCTTCCCGTCCGGCCCCGGCGCCGTCGTTGTCGGCAACGCAATCGCGCACCTCCTCCGGATTTCCCCCTTCCCATTCCCCGCAGGTTCCATCCTGCCACGTCCCCTCCTATCCACCTCTCCTTACCAACTCTAGGTCCATGTATTCTTTAGTACAAACCCTCACGACTGAGAACAGAGGAGGCAGAAAAAAATAGTTGCATTTATATAAAAAAATAAAGTTCAAATGACTCTCGAGCATGAGAACTACTTCCGGATGTGTATGTCAAAAAAAAAATCTTCATGATTGTTCTAAAATGTACAATATTCGTCCCGCAAAGGAGCGATACTTTTGCATTTGCATTCAAAAAATGTCCAATAAAGCTAATATTAGTGCATTGAATAAGAATGCGGTAATTACTCCCAACCAATTACTCAGGCGGCATGACCTTTGAAAATAGCAACTACAACTATAATAAATAGGGCACCTAATGTCATTTCCCCTCTAAACTATGAGCATGTACGACTAGTAAAAAAAGAGCATGTACAACCACCATTAATAAGCCGTTTGTAAGAGCGTTCCCAACCGGTAGCCATGCCGTCCGTAGGATGAATGTTTTATTAATCAGCAGTGGAGCTTAACTCCCGTCGGAAGGCTGGAAGCTTACTATGGGAAATCGAACAGCTAAGGTAACAAAATACATATGCATTTACGGGCAGCAATGTCGAACCCAAAGAATTATCTACAACAATTGGTCATCGCTCACTCAAATGTACATGATGCTATTGCGCGATCTAACTTCCTAGTTCCTACCCACCGTCACCATCTGAAGCTTCATCAGGATGCCACTCTATTAGCGCTTGGTTCTGTAACTCATCAATGTGGTTGGATTTGGGAGATCTGGCATCCGATGGCCCTTCAATCGAGCAATTAGACAACTCTATTAACATTGCACAGAACCCGCAAGAGCAAGACTTGCAAACTGTCCCCAGGTTCACGGCGGAGTTAAACCTCTACAGTGAATACACATGCGAGTGCTTATCAGTAGCAGGATGAATGGCCAATCTCAAGTATGGAGAATACTGTAAAGAGTATTCATCTCAGATGTCAAGTATCACATTCACCTACATGCCCATACCTCTAAAGAATCCTTCAACTTCTTAATCTCCATAGCTTGTTTGTGAGCTAATTCACATGATTCCTGCAATCGCCTAAGTGCCCCACTCAATTTTGTCTTCTCTTTGGAGACCTGTTTGAAACATCATGAGAAGAACAGAAATGTAAGAGAAACCGGACAAGGAAGTCGTTAACATAACAAGACCTAGTGACGTCGTCAAATTAAAGTATGAAATAACAGGATAAAAAAATTCAGTAACATCTGCAGCTATATTTGCAGGTGCAATTAAACAGTGGAAATTTTTCTAATCACTACCTGAGTCTCCAGCTCCTGAATATGTTGAATAGCTGCCTGTTCAATACAAGATCGACGCTTGTATTCTTCGTCAAGCATGCCTGTTATCTGGTATCTTAGCTCAGCCATTTCTTGGGTGAGATCTTCAGCATCCTCTTTTGCCTTTAACTTTTGTTCTCGAAGCTCTTCCTAACAAACAGAAAAATGCTTGATTTAAAAGAAAAGGGAAAACATATTCAAGTAAGAACCAGAAAAATAGATAGCTAGTTCAGTTTATCCAGGTTTGAATGTAAGTCGTGCACGACAGCAAATTGTGTTAAGAATAATTTATTTCTGGAAAAAAAAGTGAAAACTGTACTCAAGTAAGAACCCGAAAAATAGATAGCTAGTTCAGTTTATCCAGGTTTGAATGTAAGTCATGCACTGTAGCAAAATGTGTTGACAAGAATTTATTTCTGGAACATGTTTGGGAGCAAGGATGGCAGGATGGCACTTCCCAAAATTAAGAGCTAATATCAAACTCTTAAGTACATGCAGTAAACAAACTATTACCTTGAGCTGCTCAATTAGAAGTTCAGATTCTTCATTTTGTTTTGCCATCCTTTCAAGAATCAAATTATCACTTTCATATTCTGCATGACCACCATTCTCCAATGGTTTGTCAAGTTGCTCCTCAGATGTAGAAGGGGATTGTTTAGGACCTTTTACAGGCGACAACTCCTTCAATTGCTTATTCTCCAGTATAAGTTGATCGATAGTTTTTTGTGCTTCATGTAGCTGGAGCTCATGTTCTCCGAATAGTTTGTCGAACCGAGCTTTCTGCTCAGCGGCATGTTGGGCAAAGCTCTCAGCATCAAATAGTCTCTGCTCAAGATTAGTTAAATCAAGTTTCAAGCTCTCAATTTCGCATTGTGAATCTAAAACTGTACTTTCAAGCTTCTCTATCTGTGAGGATGCCTTTTGCAACTCCTCTTCTTTACATCTGACTTCTTCCATCAGAAGCCAGCACTGAGAATCAGATCGCATCAGCTCATTGTCCATAACTCTCACTTTTTCCGGGAACTTTTCAAGTTCAGTCAGCTTCAGTTCAAGGCTGTGAATATGCTCACCCATGATGTTTGCTTCAACATTCCGTATATTTAACTGATCCTGCAAATAGTCTGCATTTGCAGTCAGCGAAGACTGCTAGAAGTAACTCGATACACGGTAGGCAGGTCAATGAGAAACATAAGAATTATTAGGGCATACCAATTTCCTGATAGCAGTTCATCAGTTCTGTTTCCAATTTCTCAATATATTGCCTGTCCTTCTGACAGGCCCTAGAAGCTGCATTTCTGTCGAGCTGTACTTTCTGCATTAACAATATTATGAACTCAATAAGACGGTTTAACAAATTAATGACACAATTTTACCTTTTCTTGCATTATTCATATGTGAAACACCCTAAAATATTACAGGAACTATAGGATCATGGGTACCTCTTTATTCCTATCTCTCATATGAAGAACTTTTGCACCATTAGCAGGATAGTGACCGTTGGAGCTACTAGACATCTGCAGCAGCAAAAATCGCAAGCCATTGAGAATTATACACGCAAATGCCATGGCTAAGATAAAAGTGCATCTAGTATATAAGTTATAATGCATGGTGAACAAATTGTCACTAGAGCATATAATGGACACGCTACACTACTCTACAACCCTTTGTCAGATTGGAAGCTGCCGATATAATAATGTGGTCAGGGAAGTTTTTATTTTTTGAAAATAGGCAGGAGCGCTGCTCATTCATTTAAGAGAGGAAGCAAGAAATTGACCAGAACAGATCAAAACAAGCATCACAGATTGCAGGTATGAAGCAGCATATCGTTAGACTTTTTTTTGTAAGAAAACAGAGAAAAAGGAAGCTAGAGCAGATGATAATCCTCTCACGAAATCGAGCAAATTAACCTTTCATGGTGCAGTTACATCGCAGCCACAGCAATTGGTAAGCGCCCAGCTGAAAAATGGGCGGGCATAGGCTCTCCTGCTTAATGTACTAAGCTCACCATCTCATTCAGAAAGCAAGGAACTTTGGGAACAGCAGATGCAAGGAAGGCATATCCCAAACTTGAGAACACCCAATTGTTCCAAATCTAAACTTGTAAAGGTCTACCTGACAAAGATCCTCCTTTTCAGTTGCTAACTGGTTCCCTAACCAAGCAATATTATCTCACCAGATCCTGGCAATATGGAGAGCAAAATCCAAGAGGAAAGATAGGGGAAGCCAGCGGGTTTCGGGAGCTGACCTGCTACGATGCCGGCGGCAGGCAGCGCACGAGCGCCGCCTGCGGTGGCTCCGGCCGTATCCGTCTCCGTCGATCGCCGGAGTGAGGCGGCCCCGAGGACGAGCTCTGGCGGCGGCGCGGCTCCGAGGACACGCACTGGCGGCGGCGCGGGACACTAGGTGGCATCCAACAGCAGGACGACGCCCCGGCAGTGATTTTGCAGCGCTTAAACGCGATTTGAAGCCCTAATCGTAGTTAGCACGGGGATAAGGAAAGGGCCGAGAGAGAGAGCGACAGAGGACATGGACCTTTGCTGATAGAAATGCAGGAAGGAGGGTGGGCATAGAAAAGTGACAGTTGTGAGTGCAAAAGCGGGTAGGAATCAGATTTCAAGTTCCTCGTGTCTACGAACTATGCGATGTCCTGCCATGATGGTTGGTCCTAATCCCACCGTCCCACACGCCCTTTATTATGAAACTCAAAGAGCACACAACGGTTAGAGACAAATTGGCATTTGTTTCATGTTAAATTGTGCTGTCTCTTTGCGATAAATTTATAAAAGTTCACCTCTCCTAGCCTGAAATCTTATACTTTAGTCATCCTCTTACTCTATTAACCTATACTTTAGTCATCCTCCACTAACCTTCGACTTGAAATCGAGAGCCTCCAGGTGCGTGTTTCCGGACATGCTTTGCACTCTCCACCTCAACACACACACCCGAGAAATCATGATGACTTGCAGCCATCTAATTATATAGGAAAACTTTCAACCAGAAAAATAAATGAATAGATGCTCGACGAGGTCTCATTTTTCCTGATCAGAAAGATACATGAAAAAGAAAGGAAGTAGAATTTTTTTTTTGATTGGCAGACGCACGAGGCAGGATAAAACTCGATGCTGTGAGTCGATGGTCCGGGACTAAGAGAGCCTGAGGTTGAGGGCCACATAGTAGTCGGCACACTTTCATATTCGTAGGGAAGGAAACGCAGTGTCAAACGATCACGAGTCGATAGAGAGTTTGCTGGTTAGGAAAAACTGAAGTTTTAAATTCATCGTTCCACAAGTTGCTAAAACTGAAGCATGCGCTAACAATTGCCCAAGATCAAGGTACGAATGCATGCTTAAATTCAAATGGGCACGCAAGACTTTCAGACTTGATCTTTCCATTCCATCTGAATTACTGGCCAAAACGGAAAACCCAGCAAATATTCTTCAGTTTTCATACGAAATCATGCAGCCACAGAACAGGTCTCGACAAAAGTGTGGCGCAAAGCAGGTATCAAACGTTGACTGGGAAGTTCATATCACCAACTTACGATAGGTTCCTAGAAACATAAACGACAGAAAAGTAACCCAAAAGCATCATCACTCTGCAGCGGCGACCTCCTGTCCAGCCATGGCTTCGTCAGTGTCAGCAGGCCTCTCCAGCTTGGTACCAACATCTTCCTTGTAGTCACCGTGCACCTGGGAGTCACACACAGCGTTAGATCAAGTAACCATTACAAAACTACATGAAGACATAATTACTTTGCTTAGAGTAGTTACCTCCATCAGCTTTCCCAAGTCAAACTTGGGTGCCTTCAGGATTTTCACCTTCCGTATGAAGACATTCTGGAGTGGGAAAATGCTTGATGTTGCTTTCTCAATCTCCTTGCCAATGACCTCTGGGATAAACTTCGATACAAGCTCTTTAAGGTCACATGTTGAGGCTTGGTTTGACATGATGTCCACCATCTTACGCCGGATCTGCACAAAGAAATGGTGTCAATCAATATAAAGAGCCACCAGACTAGCTAACATAGAGTTTTAAGCCTCTTCGGAACATGAGATATTTCCAGAACTGTTACCTGACGGATCTGGCTCGCCTGCGCATAGCAGGTGCGCTTCACTTGATTGGGGCGTCTTTTGGTGAAGCCAATACAGAAAAGCCTGAGCATGTAATTGTCAGTTGTCTTGACATCGACATGAGCCTCAATGAGGGTCTGCCACTTCTTCACCAGTGACCTCAGCTTGTCAGTAGTAAAATCCATGCCCTAACAAGATGGAAAGCTGTTTAGACACATGATATAGAACATTGGGTGAGCAACTATGTGCAGGGAACCAGAGATCATTACCCAAAAGTTTGTGAGCACGTTCCTTCCTTGCACATCTTCTGCACGAAGTCTGATCTTCCTGTACGCCTGATCCTCATCGCTCTGAAGATCAGCCAAGGAGACCTCAAACACTCTGTGCTTCAATCCTTCAGAGGCAATCTAAAAACAAAAGTAAGAAATTGAGCTGAAGGGAATTACAATCACAAATAAATTTAAATTAAAAATTGTAGACTGAGAATTCTACTAAAACTACAAAGGAACTAGCAGGGGTACTTAAATTCACTGATCCTCAGCACGTCCTTCCATATAGTTAATAATAAAAATTATCTGTAATTAAGCCAACAACAAAGGCAAAGAGTTGCTAAAGCTCTCCCAAGCATGATCTGTAACCTTAGCAAGGCCAGGACAAAGGCCAAGAGTTGTTAAAGAATCCTAAGCCCGGTATTGATTCATTTGCCAATTAGTGATGGATATAAAAAACCAAACCAAACAGTGCATAATCAGCCAAAAAATCCAAACGAAGGAATCATTACCATTAGCATCAACTTATGTCACCATGTTACAAACTAGAGAATTGAAAAGCATAACAGGACATCAGACACTAAGTCCATACTGGTAACACCCAACAAATTAGGACCTAAATGCTTCCGTAGCTCATATTTACACCAACTGCAACCTAAAAATGTCTCATCTTTAAGATCAAGACTTCAATTCAAGACAGCCAAGTTCATGTTGGACTACTGAAAACCGGAACCAACTCTAAATCAAAGATCATACAAATGCTATCCCAAACATATTAATCAGTATGATTTCAAAGGAGTTATAAGTCACCATACGTGGATCAGTTTCCCCCTGCAATGCATCCATATGGATCACATCATTACCAGACATGTAGGAACAGGCGCCGCACAAACACAATTAAAAAAAGCCCAACCTGACTCAACAAGTACCCTAACAAATCGACCCCTACCTACACATCTATCTCAACGACTAAGCAAGCAGAACTTCACCGCAGTACACGAAGCCGCAGTACGATTCGAAACTAGAGCGAGCGGGAGAAGAGTGGCGGGCATACCTTGGTACCCTGGGTCCTGGACACCAAAGTCTTGCCGACGTTCCGCACGCTAAACACCGACGGGGCCTTGATGTCATACCAGTCCTTCTTGGCGAAGGGGTCGACGCTGCAAGGCAATACAAGTAGGCACCAAGAAACGGATCAGCGCCGGCGCTCCAGAGGATGCCGCGAAACCGACGATTTCGCATTTGTAGAACGGACGGGGAGAGAAGGGAAGAGGGTGCGGGGACTCACGTCTTCTTCTTGCCGCCCTTCTTCCCCTTGGAGATGCGCTTGTTTTTCCCGACAGCCATGGCTGCTCGCGAGGGGGGGGCGCGGCGGCGGGGTGGCGGCGAGGGGTAGGGTTTGCGGGCACGGGAGCGCGATTCCGCTAGGGTTGCTGCGAGGCGGCCTTTTGTAGGCGGATGATTATGGGCCGCGTTGACGGTTGGGTGGCTTAGGCCTGCGAGCACGGCGGGCGGCGGCGGCCTGGTGGCACACAGCCCAGTAGCAGATAAGAGGGGTTCCGGCCCACTAAGGGGCTTCGGTGGCCTGGACCGAGAGCGGAGCCGGCAGCCGACCCAGCCCGATCGCGATCGTGGCCCATGCACGGCCTGCCAGCTAATTTCCCGCGGGCCACGTTTCGGCCCGCGAGAGAGCCGGCCGGCTGATCGCAGCCGAGCGTTGCGAACTGGATCCTGTTTTCCCCTGGAGCGTTTCATGTGTCTGGCCAGCCCACCGGTGATTGACAAAGCTGCCGTCAGGCGCCAGCGATTAAGAAACGACAGGCTGGGTGATGAACAAAAGAGTTGAAAAGAGGGCCAGCAAAAGAAAGTGTTGAAACTTGGCGTGTACCAGCAAATGTGTGCCACCCTTGCTCTTTTGTGGTCAGCAGGGCACGAAGCAATTCGTAAAAACTAAAGCACTAGTCAACACGAAGTTATCTCATACAGCTACTGCCATGCAGGAGAAATCATCGATGCTGGCAAATGACGTACATGTATAGTACACTGTCATACCCACTCCATCATACAATTGTCATGTGTGTCACTGCTGTCTTGTGACAAATTATTTGAGTGCTTGGTTGCCACACATGTAGCGCTCACTATGATAGCTTACACCATGCAAGAAAATCCTCAATTCCTTATCCTAATATTCAGTGTACTGGCTGTACTGAGAAACAGTAAGTACCATGCACGGCTGCTATTATACGTGTGAAAATCCTTGATCGATAGATATTATATCTGTAACCCTTGTTTTGACTGCAATTAGTCTCCCAAGGGGTCGGCAACCTTTTCTCGGGTCGCGCGAGATGTTTAGTCTTCTTCTCTAAGAATGGTGAAAAAGTGGGTCGCTTCTTTAATAAGAAAATGCTACGTAGAAATCTCTTATATACGTAGATAAATGTTGTAAATTATAGGACATGCAAAGCGAATTTCACTTGCGCCATTCTATCTCCAAGAGACCAGGAACAAGATAGAGTACTACCTTGTACCTCACCAAATTTACTCACCGGTTCACGTATAGGCCAAACTTAATTACAGGTACGCACAAAGTCATCACAACAGCTGTTATCGCGCAAGAAAACCATTGTTACTTAACAATCGAGGCACTGCATGCTACGTGTCATCCCCACATTAATCGTACGGTTGTCATGCATGCCGCTACTAATGTGCAAGTAGTAAATACCTAACTCACACATGCAGCACCCTGATGCCGCCGTGGCGCCACCTGTCGTCCTAGTAGATTTAACACGTCATCCCCTTCCCTCTCGAAAGTAACCCGCATTCTCTCTCCACTGGCGGGGCCCACGTGGTTCTCTCTCTCCTCTCGGTTTTTAGCTTTGCTTCGATTCCATGCATGGATTTCTCCTCCCCCCCAACCCCAACCGCACCCGTCGCCCCAACAAAACCTCCGAGCAGATCACGACCTCCGCTAGCTTCGCCATCCGCTTAACCACACCACCCTACCTTTCCTCCCCTCTTACTCCTTCAGCACTCCGCTAGCCCCAAGCTTTGCTCCCCCTCCCCCTCCCCCTCCCCCCAGATCTCCGACGCTCCTCCACGCGCCGCAGATCATCCTTCCCCCGATCGCGTCTCGATGGCCCTCCGGGCCGGTTTCTCGATCCCCCGGACCTGAATTCCAGCTCCCCGCTTCGTGATGGATGCCGTGGAGATGGAGCTCGCTGCGGTGAGGCATGGATGCAAGGTCTGCGGGAAGAGCTTCTCGAGCGGCCGGTCGCTCGGGGGGCACATGCGGTCGCACCTCTCGCTCGGCGAGGCGGCGGCGGAGGGTGACGCCGCCGAAGAGCTGGCGCGTGCTTCGGCGGACGGTGGGCGGAGCTCCAGCGGCGTGGTCGGGTACGGGCTGAGGGAGAATCCCAGGAAGACGCGGCGGCTGTCCGACTTCGCCGACGAGGAGGAGGAGGAGGAGGACGGCGGCGATGGGGATGGGGATGGCGAGCACAAGGCGTGCCGGGAGTGCGGGAAGCTGTTCTCATCGTGGAGGTCGCTGTTCCGGCACATGCGGAGCCATGCGTCCGGCGGGAGGGATCGCGACGAGGAGGAGGACGTGGACGTGGAAGAGGAATTCGTTCCAGAGGAGGCGGAAGCAGAGGAAGCAGAGATGGTAGTGACGACGGTGGAGGCGCCTGTGCTGGAGCCGGCGGCCGTGACGGCGCTGGTCGCGGCCCCTAGGCGGAGGCGCCGATCGATGCGCGTGGCGGCTCCGCCCCCCGCTCGGGCGCCGGTGCTGTGCGGGTTCGAGAAGGAACCGGAGGACGTCGCGCTCTGCCTCCTGATGCTCTCGCGCGACACCGGCCTGTGGAGCTCGCCGGTCAAAGAGGAGCCCTTTGAGAGCGCGAAGAAGCGGGCGGGCCTCCCGAGAAGCGGCTACGCTCGCGATTCCGACGACGCCTCGGCCCTGCTCCAGCACGGCGACGCCAAGATCATGGGCCGCGTCCCCAAGGGCAGGAAGCGAAGCTCGCCGAAGCAGCAGCGCGACGCCGTGGCGCCGAAGCGGACCCGGTACGAGTGCCCCGGGTGCGGCAAGGTGTTCAGCTCGTACCAGGCGCTCGGCGGCCACCGTGCGAGCCACAAGCGGATCAACACCAGCTGCAGCGCCCCCAAGGCCGCCGCCGCCGCCGCATCCCCCGCGCCGGAGCCGAGCACCGAGACGTACGCGTCGTTCAGCACCCTGTCCCCCTCGGCGTCGCCGGACTCGGTGGCCATCGGCTTTGGCAAGCTCAATGCTCAGGCGGCGGCCGAAGCGGCCGCGGAAAAGTTCGCTTGCCCGGTCTGCTTCAGGGTGTTCTCGTCGAGGCAGGCGCTCAGCGGGCACAAGCGGTCGCACTTGATGCCCACCGACGGTGGCGAGCTCTACGCCGGCGAGGCGGAAGAGGACCAGGAGCAGCATTCGGCGGCCGGGTTCCTTGATCTCAACCTCCCGCCGGCTCCACCGGAGGCGGCATGAAGCTCGGCCTCGCTGGCCGCTGTACTGAACCAAGCTTGATCCGCAAATCAAGGTGATCAATGGTGAGGATATGTACAGATTCAATTCAATTCATTTTTGGCAAGCTTCAGGGAGTCTTGGAGGAAGATTAAGAAGAGGTCGAGTTTTCTCCCAGTCTATTTACTTCAAATTCTTTTAGCATTTCTGCTCTTCAGGGTACTAGACCAATAAGCTATGATGATCTGAGCTCACAGCAGCCGAGCTGGTTCAGTTAACTGATGCTAAGATTAGCTCGAAAAGCATTGCTGTTGACTTGGTCGGTGTGTTATTTTTAACTTGGCGCATATGCTTGCTGAAGTTAGCTAACAATCCCCCGTGATTTTCTGGGTCAATGCCGACCTTTGCTCCGCTCCTACTTTTGCTCACCAATTTGAGACGAGGTCTGCCTTGTGCGAGGCTGAAGCCGATTAGTTGCCTCAAAGCAACCAATTGCTTCAGCTGCTGCATGCTCATGAGTACCACGGTACTGTCATGCTACTGGTTGGTAGCTCTGAATTAGTGAATTGGGCAACACATTGCACATACCTGAGAGAGAAGCAAGCAACGCGAGTACCGTACCATACATCTCTATCTCTCTCTCTCTCTATCTCCTCTGACAGACAGCACTGCGATGCAATGTGCCAATGTGCATAAAGAAGCACTGTGTTGTGCAAGCTAGGTCGATCAATAGAGGTGTCGAGTATGTGAGCCAACCGAAACAGGAGGAAGGCAGCTTCAAGCAAGGGGAGGGGCCGACGAGTACAGTGATGGAAGCTCAGGAGCTGCAAGCTCTCAGTCTCAGTGACAAACAAAATGATTGGTTAGGACAGTGGAACAGCAAATCTTTATGCAGCATATGGGTACTGCTGAACAAAGAGGTTTGGCATGCATGTGTGGGATGGCATGTGGGCTCAGACAGTGCAGTGTGCAGAGGGGTTGTTCACTTGTCCGCCAGAACTTTGGACAAGTCTTCTCGCTCACCGTTCCGGTCTCCCTCCCTCCCTCCCTCCCTCCCTCCCTCCCTCTCTCTCTCTCTCTCTCTCTCTCTCTCTCTCGTTGCATTAGCAAGCTTGCGGCGAGATAGTTTAGATTTTCCTCGCTAAAGATTAGTATAAATCGTAATCATGCCATCTTTCTTCCCCTCTGTTTCTCTCTCTAGAGACGTACAGACAGCTCACGCATATGTTGTGGTGCTCATGTCTCTTTCTTGTTCGCCTCCGCTGAACTAGCTTTGCCTCGGGAGGGACACAGGACACTTGGCTGCCGAAATTTCTATATATACTCCACTGCAAAGCACAAAATTAGCTTGCAGCCTGCTGCTGCCTGCAGAAGCCTTGATTCTTCTCTTTGTTTGGACCGGAGGTGTTAGCAGCCGGGCTGGGCAACATCACACACGCATTTAGTTTGTTCAGGTCACATCTGTGTATGCATGTAGCATATTCCTTGCTTCGGCTCAGTGCACTGCATCGGAGAACAATGCTCCATAGGCCCATGTTGCAGGAGTATGCAAGTGCCATCACGCAGGTCTGCCACTGATCAAAACTGAAAAAGTTTGATGGCCAAGATGCAACAAAGATTGTGAATTTGTTCTCGTTTTGCGGTGTTTGATGGTTACGTTTTTTTTTTTGGAGACACGGCAGCTTCAACAGGTGCGATGGAGATCTCCAAGCGCCTCTTTTTATCGGTGCCAATCAGATGGGACCACGGCCTTGTACCGGTCTTCTTCTCCATCCCATTAGGTGGTGGAGCTCTCGATGACAAGTTGGGCAAGCTTCCTCTTTTCTTTATGGCGCGAAGATGGGGCAGCGGCCTCATCTTGACCACGGATTATATAGCAGAGCCAATCCGCGTGTGGTCTCTGCTGGTGCTTTCGATTCTGCAGACTCAAGTGCTGATGTGCTTCAAGCCCGGGTACTTCCAAGCATTGGCCCATGCATGGACATGGCTGTTTTGCTGGTGCCTTCTGAAAATATGTTTCAGAATATCATTGATGATCAAAAGAGCACAAGAACATATAATAACGCGATTTCTTAGTCTTCATTAGCATTGACCGGAATGGGCGGCGCCCAATCAAGAGAGTGTTCTTCTAGTGACTTTACTCTAATTTCACTCGGCTCCAAACCAACAAACCGTGAGATCTTTGCTCAGCAATGATGTCCCTAGAACAATACTAGGGTTTTTTAAGCCTCGAACTTAGATGTCCATGCATAAAATCCTTGGAATAGCAGGCATCACGAGCCAAAGCCTACAAAGAAATGAGCTGTCGCAAGCTCTTCTTGCATCTAGCCAAAGGCTCAGGTCACACTCCAAGCAACTTGTGAGAAAGATATACAGATGTATATATTCATGCAAAGGAACATTGATCATCTCTGGGTGATGACTTCATTTCAGAGACAACAATGGGGGGATACACATACTCCATAAACAAAGCCATGAGAGGCCAACGATGTGCAGGCAACTTCTGTTAGTGGTTCCCACAAATGTGTGCCCAACCAAACCAAACACCTCTCACCACTGCACAAAGGAGCCATTGGCCTCTTGCCTTGCCTTGTAACCACTTAAACCAACCTTTCTTCAGCTACCAGGCAGATCCAGATCTGCCTGCTTCAGTGGTCAGTACAGTGCTGCTAAAATTAGCCAGGGGAGGGGTCTCGAAGATAGGAGCTCTAATTGGGTGCTTGTGACCGGATTAGTCGGCAACCACTAGCTGCAAAAACGCCATAAATTGTCGCTAACTAATTTGACTTTCTTGTTACTGTTTTTTTTGTTTGCCATCAGAGGTGTTGAAAGGCGCTAACAAGTCGGTACATTATTTTGTTTTGGGAAAGTGACATTATTTGATGATGATACTGGACTAGCAGAAGCAAAGGTTGTATATGTGAATTCAAGGATGTAATAATGAGAACGATTGATTAGCTAGTGAGCAAAAGATCATACCAGCCAAGCTTTGGGGGTTCTCTCTCTCTCTCTTTTTTGGAAGAAGCTTTGAGGATACTCTTCGCAAAGCTTCTTTCAAAAAAGATTAACACATTTTACATGCCCCTGGAAACATGTAACAGTCATACCTCCCTGTCTCTAGCAAATGTTGCTCTCATCAGCCATCGTGTCAGGCCATGATACTTGCTTTTCAGTGCACTGCCATTAGGGGTGGTTAAAGAATGAAAAGTTCTTTAATTAGTTGGGAACTTCCAGTGGCATTGGAATCTAAGAAGACCATGCCGAATGATGCAAGGTTTACAAAAGCAATCAGTGAAAACAGTTGACCATAATAACCATGTAAGAATATATTCTTATTCCAAACTAATGTACCATGGCTACATGTCTATATCTAGTACTGCAGGTTTTGATTTCCTTGGGTCATTAGACCAATCCAAAATTCAACGAACTGATCTTTTGCAGTGACCATTCGTTTTATTAAAAAAATATGTGTGCATCATTTGTTAACTTATTTTATCATTTAAGGTAATTTAAGCATGACTTACATTTTTACATATCTGCACAAAAAAATTTGAGTAAAAAAATGAATGTTTAAACTTTGTGTCCACAAGAACGGTGTCAAACAGTTCTGAATTGATGGAGTATATCACATCCCTCTATTTTTATACTAAAAACTATAGAACAAAACATCTCTTTATCAATGTAAAAGATATAATCTCATGCTTAGAGAAAAGAAATACTAAAAAAAATGTTACTCCCCATCTGGCTATATAGATGCCCAGATAAATGAAGTAGGCGTTAGATTTTCTTAGAGCCCTCGGACGTGGATCGGACGGTAGACCTTGCAAGCTTATTTCTCATACCATGATAGCCAAAAGCACAAAACACAAAGAAAAAAGAATAAAAATAAAATAAAAAGAGAAAAAAAAGGAGAAGAAAGCGCAGTCACACGTAGCAGCCCTCGAGCTTTCCCTCCCTCTCGGCTCTCTGCGCCGCCGCCCGCCGCCATGGAGGACGACGACGACTGCCCTCCCCTCGCCGTAGCGCTCCCGCCGCGGGTGCCATCTCCTCCGGCGCCAGCTCCCTCAGATGCCTCGCCAGTTGGCGTAACCGTCATCACCGGCTACCTCGGGGCCGGCAAGTCCACGGTGAGATTTTTCTCCGTACCCTAACGGCGTAACTGCCGCCTCTCCTCCGCTGTATTTGGTGAAGTAGGCGCATCAGCATCTGGGTGCTACATAGAATGAGAGGCAAATCGCTGGCTACTCGATATTCGAGTCGGGCTGATAAAATGATGGCATAGCTTTAATCTCAGGAAATTAAGTCATAGTTTAATATAGTTTAATCTATGTGTCATATCATGATTATGCGTTATAGGATTATCTCAGCAGCCCCTCTGAAAGTTGTCACCAGTTCAGTTTTTCCTGACATACTTATTATGTAGGTATAGTCCACCTTATGCTTTCTTATGGCAGCACTTGTACCCATTCAAGCAGTGTTATGTTAAGTTTCTTAGTCAGTTTGCTGATTTGCTGATTTATGTTTCTTTTTGAACTTGAAACGTTCAGTTAGTCAACTACATTTTGAATGAACAACATGGAAAGAGAATCGCCGTGATACTAAACGAGTTTGGAGAGGAAATTGGGGTTGAGAGGGCGATGATCAATGAGGGTCAAGGTGGTGCACTCGTTGAGGAATGGGTGGAGCTGGCAAATGGATGTGTCTGTTGCTCTGTAAAGCACAGCCTAGTTCAAGCACTTGAGCAGCTTGTGCAGAGAAAGGATAGGTAAAATACAGTTACGCCTATCTACGCGAGGATACTTTTGATTCAAGTACAACCTAGGATCCCAGAAATATGGGCCCTCCTATATGTTTCCTTTTGGTTCTTATTTTCTTAACCTTTTGATATGTTGATGTGGCCAAATCATTAATTTGATATTGACATCCTGCCTGTAGCTCAAAGTTGCTGACATCCTGTTTTTGGCTAACAACACCCTGCTTATATCTTTGCTAACGATGGTTGCTTGCCTTATCTTACCTGCATGAAACTGTGAAGTTTAATTTAATTTGTTGATGATAGGTCATGCTCCTGCATTGGTCTTATGTTGTAAGTTGGGTTGATACTGCATTGGTCCTAATATGTTAGAGTAATTTGGTATTCTGCAGAATGGATCATATATTACTTGAGACAACAGGATTGGCTGATCCTGCACCACTTGTCTCTGTTCTTTGGCTAGACGACCAACTGGAATCATCAATTAGACTGGATTCTATTATTACGGTTAGTTCATGTCTTATTTCTTTGTTTCCCTTTGTCTGATGAGTTGTCAACCATCATCTTGTGAGATGTAGAGAACACTGTTGCTAATCACATGTATAAACTTGTTGTGCAGCTTCCTCTTTACATTTCCTTTTCTGATAGTAATTTATATGTTCTGCAAATTATCTGTTCTTGGCTTTCTGTAGTTGCTCTTTCGATCACAATTTAAAATATCGCATCACATTGAGCATTTTTTAATATGTTTTAGCCATCTATCTACAGGTCATTGATGCAAAAAATTTCAGGGTTCAGATTGATGAGCACAAAAACTTTTCCTCATTCCCTGAAGCATTTCATCAAATTGCGTTTGCGGTAACTTATCCTTTGTTTCTCAATTGTTATTATAATGCGTGGTTTATTTTTGGGATCTTCACCTCTATAATTTGGAGGTGGAGCTTTCTTGTTTGTTCTTGCTGCTGCAGTTAGAATTCGTAAGTCCAATATTCAAATAACTATAACATTGTGTCAAATTCTTGTGTAACAGGATGTTGTGATATTGAACAAAATTGACCTAGTGAAGGGCAACATTGAGGATTTGGAAAAACATATTCATGATGTGAATGCTCTGGTTACGGTGGTGCGGTCTGTCCGGTGCCAGGTTGACTTGAATGAAGTATTTAACAGGCAGGCATATGGTGCCAAGGTCAGTAAACTAGTTAAAAACTTAAGCTCTTTTTCCCCCCATAATTACTCCAGTATTTGAAGCATAAGTTGCTTTGTTGTCTGGCAATTCTCAGAGGCCATTTGAACTCTACAGTGATATAGTCTATATCCGTAGCGTAAAGCTATGAAGGATGCATCTAACCAACAATTCAATGAACTACTGCTTTGAGGCTTGTGTGTGCTCCTGCTAACTAGCAATTGGCCCTCTAAATTGAAGTCTTGAGCAACTATATGGCATTACATTTGATCCTCGATACTTCATATAATGTTAATGGTGTGAAAATATTACACTACCAACCAACATTATTCTTATATGTTCTGAGTTTTAATAAACTGAATGGATTCAACAAGCAAATAATAAATGTGCAAAGCTGATTCCTTGCCCATTATAAGGCATTATTCATGCTAAATTTATATTGGTGTGATCTTGGGATGGAACTGACTTCTTTTGTCTTTTTGCTAGAATTCTTCTCATCTGCAGGAACTGCTGGACTATAGTAAATCAATACCACCTGATCGCCGTCATGATAACAGTATTTCCACCTTGTGCATCTATGAACAGGATCCAGTTAACTTGGCTAAGGTACTTTCTCTCCTTAAATGAACCGTTTCAACAGAATTATGTAATGAACTCAGACATTAAGACATTGGTATACAGAAAATGGAGACTGGAAAGAGATTTCTTATTTAAGGACACAAAGTTGACATATGTACAATTGTGACACCAACAATAATAGGGTCAGATTGGCATTCTTTGTATAAACTGCGTAGTTTTGCTAGAACTTCAGAGTATATCTCGACTTCTCTCATTTACTGTTCCACATTATGTGGCATTCTTATTTCATAGGATAAGTTTTTCCTATACCTAATTTGTGATTTCGAAGATAAGTATTTCTTGGGAGATCAAAACAAGATGTTCAGCACTTTCCTTTTCAGCTGAACTAATGACAAAATTAACTACTTTTTATCGGAAAGACTATTTAATATTCTCTAGCATCCATGCCATAGTGGATATTACCCAAGGTTTCTCAGTTCTTAATTGAGTGAATGTCAAACTGCCAGCTATCAGTCCTTTCGCATATTTGTCTGATACTATGTTGTCTCGCTTTCACAGGTGGAATCGTGGCTTGAAGATCTTCTGTGGGAAAAGAAATCTACTTTGGATATATATCGTTGTAAAGGGATTTTATATATCCATGATTCAGATCAAGTTCATACATTACAGGTTGTTACATCATACATACAACAACCAGGAAGGATTGCATCATGAGCTAGAGCTATCAAGCATTTTTGTTAGATTTCCCCTTATAAACCCGATAGCAATCTAATTATGTTGTGAAGTTGATTGGATATACTATTTTGTCACTCAGGACTGTCCCTACTGATTACTGAAGTCTGATTTTTCCTTATGCAGGCCGTGAGGGAAGTCTACGAAGTTATGCCGGCTCGAAAATGGTTGGAGACAGAGTCTCGCATGAACAAGATAGTTGTCATAGGTAAAACCCAAACCTCAGTAGTTTATAATCTGGAAATTCTGAAGTGGTTATAATCTTTTGATGCTCATTTTGCCACAGGCCGCAATTTGGATATCAATGCTCTTCAAGATTCATTTTCTGGTTGCAAGGGCTGACAATGATGATCTTGTTTCTCTTCACAACATTAGTTGTCCATTTTTCTGCAATGTAAGTTGTCCTTTGTAATGGCAGTTCTCGTTCACATTTTCCATTTTGAGGACATCACGTGCCATTATGGAATATGGATAGTTTTGCTTTAGGCCATTCTGCTGCCATTACCATGAGTTGCTACGTTCACAAGTTGGCGTGGATTCTGTTGAAATAGTCTCGAGTTTAGACTTATGTGTTATAAGTATACACACCGATTTAACTTCCCTCTACACACACAGGTACCTCTGTGTATTGCTGAACTGAAGGGGCCCTATCGGTCTAAACTCACCAGTTTAGGTGCTCCATATGTATATTTCGTCAGCGGAGAAACTTCATAGGGGGAAGCAATTCCAAGATTAAGAGGACTGAACTGCTCTTGTTGCTGTAATACCATGTTAGTGCTTCTCCAACGCACCGTGATAGACTTTTTCTACTTTCTGTTCAGTTTAGAATGCAAACTGATGTACTTTGTGGATGAGGCATGTATCCTATAATGAGATGCACTTTGTGGAAGGATTTAAATTCAAAGTGTATGCAAGCTGATTGAAAACACGTTGAATACAAGAGCTGTGGCGGAGTTTTTTCATGAGGTAGGAACTGAGATACATCAGGTGAATTTTGCTTCATGAATTGGTGGCCTCTTTTGGGGCATCTAGTCTGTGATCTGTATTCTGCAAAACTTCACTCAAGAGGTAGCGTAGCTCAGATAAACTACTGCTGATCACTGGAGCTCACATTAGCATCTGGCTAAGTAGGATAGTGACGAGTATCGCATTTTTGTTTTGGTCCTATGCGCGGATCCTAGGAACTATTGCTGCACAGGAACTACAATGTAAACCTTTCATACCCATACATGGTTCTGATAGCAGTGATCCTGTGGGTGACCATTCCACCATCCGCTTCGAATCAAACTTCCTCAACGAGTGCCTCGTACGGAAGCAGCTGATCATGTTGGTTCCTAAAGTCCAATAGACTCATGTTCATCGACATGTGACACGTAACGGCTTACAGCAATGGGCCCACTGAGGTCTCCAAATTACGGAACCACCCCCAACTCAGTCAGCACTCCGCTCTTCCATTCCTGACCCATCTCGCCCGCCCATCTCAAGATCTCAGCCGCCGTCTTCTCCCTCGCCCCGCCACTCCTCCCTCCCCACCGCCCCCGCTAAAACCCTAATCCCTCGCCGCCATGGCTGCGGCGGCGGCCGCCACCTCGCTCTTCCTCCGCCGCAATCGCAATCCCCAGCTCCTCCTCCTCCGCGCCGCGATCTCCTCATCCCGCGCGCTGCCCCAGCAGGCGGAGCTCTCCCCGGAGCCGACCGCCGCCGCCGCCGCCGCCGCCGCCCCCGACCCCGCCCCGCTCCCCCCGAACCCCAGCACGGGGAGCCCCTTCTACGGCGAGAACTGGCGCAACCCTGCCGCCGCCAACCCGCCCTCCTCGCTCCTCCCCGCCGTTGTCGGGGCCAGCCCCTTCGGGGCGCACAACCGCATGGCGGCCTACTCCGACGCCGCGGGGCTCAAGGAGACCTTCGCCAAGTGGATGGCGGAGCAGCGGTGGGAGGACATGAAGCAGCTCTTCGACTCGTGGGTGCGCTCGCTCGACACCGCCACGGGGAAGCCCAACCGCCCCGACGTCGATCTCTTCAACCACTACCTCCGCGCCAACCTCATGACGGGGGCCATGCCGCACGAGATGCTCGATCTCGCCGACCACATGCGCGAGTTCGAGATCGAGCCCAACACGGCCTCGTACAACCTCGTGCTCAAGAGCATGGTCACAGCGCAGGAGGCCGAGGGCGCCGAGAAGCTCGTTGAACGGTGAGTGCGTTATTCTTGTTATAGGAGCATTGCCATTGCCAAGTGCATTGGATGATAGATTTGAATTGTCGTGGTTTTGCTGAATTTGTGGCCACCTATTTGGTAGGTAGTGTATGTATGATATATTTTTAGGTTCGGGCGTATAAGAATCTGCTGGGAGCCGACGGATTCAGAGTTCCTTGTTTTACTTTGCACTGTATTGATACGCTAGGGCCATAATCTGATAGCTTGACAGGAGGCATACAGAACGGGCAGCATATCTGTAGAAAATGGAACTAGCGACATATAATTTGCATTGACACACGTAATAATGGAAAAAAAATGGAAATGTCTTGATCTCTTGATTTGTTTTGCATTTGATTTTGTGGATGTGTGAAGCTTGTTGGTTCACTATGCTCTGTGTGAATTGGTTTGCTGAGGCTACAGCTGTATCATGGATTTTTGATGTGTGGTCAATACAAACTATCCTATACATGACAAGGTGCGTCGACCTTAGGTTCTACAATATTATTGTATCAGTGCTGAGTATATAGGAAGTGAAAAGTGCATTTGAGGTTGAGATGTTAATGCCAGAAAATTCTATTATTTACACTGTTGTAGTTAACTTCTTAAAACAAAATTGTGTAGCATCAAGTTGGAAAAGTGTTTGATTTGCACAATAGGTTTCTTGTATTCCTTTTATCTCTTGCTCCTCTGTTTTGTGTTTTAGTATGGCAATAACTTATCTCTATGTGTTCTATCAATGTTACTTTGTGACTCTCCACTATATTAGATTTGACTATGAAACGGTTCCCTATTTGTTGAAATCAGGATGCTGCAAACAGGAACCGTACCAGATGATGAATCCTACAATTTGGTCGTTGGCCTTTTGATTAGACAGAACCTTTTTGACTCAGCTCTGAAGTATTTGGATCTGATGCTTAAATCAGGCCACACACTATCCCTAACTATTTTCACTGATTATGTCCGAGCATGCGTGAGATCTGGGAGATTGGACACATTGGCATCAATTATAGAGAAATGCAAGGTACTTCTTCTTAGAATGGTTAATCTAGTGCACCTGAGTTATTTAGGATTGTTAATTGCAGCTTGTCTGAGTTCTATGTTTTTTTTTGGGGGTTATATACCCATTAGTCTTTGTTCTTAATTTTTGGGGTATACCTTTTGCATGTGCATGTCAACTTGAAAAATATTTGGCTGCCTTGTTTATGATACTGTGATTTGTTTTGTTTCAGACAACAGATAAGAACAAAGTCTTGTGTCCACAATGGGCCTGGTGCATTGACATAGCAGAAGCTGCATTTGAAGCTAACAATAGCAAATTAGCTCTTTTTGCTTTGGAATTTCTTGCAAGATGGATTGTTTGTGGTGAGAATGCTAAACCTCCCGCTCAGCTGTCAGTTAATGAAGGTCTTGTGATATCAGCTCTAAGTGCTGCTGGCAGAACTTATAGTACTGACCTCTTGAATGCTGCTTGGTCGCTACTACGGAAGTCCCTACGCCAGAAGAGGGCACCCACTCCAGATACATATCTTGCCAAGATTTATGCTCATTCATCAATTGGCCAGCTTCAACGGGCTTTTGGTACACTGCGTGAATTTGAAAATGCCTACGGGAACTCCGAGGACATTGATCCAGAGCTCTTCTCGCCATTTACTTCCTTGCATCCACTTGTTGTTGCTTGCTGCAAAGATGGCTTTAGCACACTGGATTCGGTACTATTCGCATAGAACCTGTTATACATGATCTATTGAGATGGCCATTTGTGTTTTTCTTTTGCAAAGAATGATGAAATACCCTAATCCTATATAGGCTCTTCTCTGCAGGTGTATGTTCAATTGGAGAATCTGACTCGTGCGGATCCACCATACAAATCTGTTGCTGCCCTGAACTGTGTTATATTAGGCTGTGCAAACATTTGGGATATCGACCGAGCATATGAAACTTTTGTGGCTATCAAGGATAAGTTTGAACTCACTCCTGACATACATTCATACAACGCCCTTCTGTGTGCGTTTGGAAAGAAGAAAAGGGTATTATTATCTGTCTGGTCTATATAATTTATATTTATGGCCTTTTTTCGACTTGTTCCACAGCAATTTGTTCAATCTGTTTTCCTGTATTGCAGACAGAAGAAGCTTGTAATGTGTTCGAGCATATATTAACTCTTGGTGTTAAACCAAATGCAACGACATACTCCCTACTTGTCGACGCCCATCTTGCAAATAAAGATCCAAAAGTTGCTCTTGCCGTAATTGATAAGATGGTTAGTCTAAATTACCATTCAAAAATGTATTTTTGCATGGAAACTTTTCTCTAATTATGTTCGGTTCAGGTTGATGCTGGATTCACGCCTTCAAAGGATACTCTCAAGAAGGTTCGAAGACGCTGCTCTCGTGAATCAGACTTTGACAGTGACAAGAAGGTGCAATCCCTGGCTAAGCAGTTCAACTACCGAATGGGTGGCGAAAACAGGCGAGAGTTGCTTTATAACATAGAATACAATCCTGTGTACTGAAGCAGTAAGTACTGGTCCATCTATTGGATTTCACACCTTGTAGTGGTTGCTGTTTTTTGCCCAGAGAATTAATGTTGCATCTTGCTGCTTAGGCTTCGCTGACTTGTTTTTCTCTGACTTCATTTGACGCTGGTGTTCTTTTCATTTTGATAGGTAGCTCGTGCTCAGTTTGCTGGCATTTGGGAAAGCAGACATTGTAGCTTGTAAATTATTTTGATGTACCAGACTCTTTAAGCAATTTTCAGTTACCCATCCCATCATTTTTGCTGGCAGGATTGATGTTAGGACATGATAATAAGGCTGTCATACTATTTGTTTGTTCAGAAATCGAAAATGTCAGTTCTTTTTCATAATTATAGTAGCATCTTGCATCTCACTGACATCGCCCCCTTGCAATTGGGATGCAACTAACGAAGTCTTGGGTCGTGATTTCTTCAAAAGAAGCTATTCACGACGTGGGAAATTTAATTTGTCTATTGCTTAGGCGTTTCCACGACGTGGCAACTGATTGTATGGAAGTTGGCACATTGTAATGTGACATCCTCAGATCGATGGATAATCGATCCTCTTGACATGCCTTATTTTTTTGTCCTAACTAATGAACCAGTTTGTTTTTGGCCACCCAAACCAGGAATGTTGCACCATGAAGAAATCGGACAACTTAATCCTCTAGATGGTTTTGCCATTATAGATAAACACATTTTCTCTTAATACGTATGAATTGGAGGGGAAAAATGAACTAAATCTCCACCTCAATCAATCCATCCCAATATGTATGAATTGGAGGAGATTAATATACATTCAAACAAGTCTATAGATGGTGATGATGCACCAAGAACACCACGCCCCCCCCCCCCCCCCCCCTTCTCTCACACACACACATAGGAGAGGCCTAATTTGTTTCGCAAAAAAATAAGGAGAGGCGTAATTAGAAATACGCTTTCATCCATGCAATACGTTTTGGTTGAGAACACCGAACGGAACGGGGAGAGAGGCAACGAATCCAAGGAATCCATCTTCAGCTCTCTCATCAACCCCCAAATGGCCAAATCCTTCTGCTCCACCAAAACGCAGGTTGCCGAAAGAGTTCGAGCGGCAGGCGCACAGACGCAGCGGTGCGGGCACGGCGGCACTAGAAATTTCAATATTTGAGATTGAATTCGAGCGTCTCACTATTTTTCACATCTAATTCTCAAATCTTTCGAAATATGACCCTCTGCCCACGAATTGTTTCGATTGGGAGGTTCTTCTCCTTTTCATGATTTCGAGATTTTTGTTTTCGTTTTCATTTTACAGCGCATGCGATCTGACAGTTTTGCCCTTCACCTTACCTCTCGTCTCTCCACTGCCTCTCTCGCTCTCTTCCCGTCGCCGCAGTCGCTGCTGCCCCTTCGCTCCCGTCGCTGTCAGGGACGACCTCCAGCTGTGGCGGTGCGCTAAGCAGCGGTGGCGGCGGACTCGGTTAACCCTAGCAGCAGGATGCCGTGCTGCCTCGCCATGCGCGGCTACGCCGCCAGGCTCATCGGCCCCGAGTTCGACGGCGCCCGCGCCATGGTCAACGTCACCGCCGAGTGCCAGATTGATCTGTTTTTGCAAAAAGAATTTGATGTGATGTGATGTGATGATTTGATGTGAAGCATTGCAGTTCTCTCCAATTTATGAGAGGACATGGTATGATCTCTCCTTTTGTTTACGGCTGGATCGAACCTGATTGTGCTCAGTCTGCTCTCGATCTCCATGCACGTTCAACAAAATTAGCAACGAATGCGTCATGGCGAAAGAGAGAGGGCAAGCTTGATCTCGTCGTCAAGCCCGTGGTCCGCGCTGGCCAGTGGCGAGTGCTGCAGTGCGGCCACGAACGCGCCGTCGCACCGCGCGCCGCCGAGTACGCCGCCGTCGTGCGCCGGCTCGGGCGCGCCGCGTGGGGCGGCGGCGCGGACCTGCAGCGGGCGCAGATGCTGCTCGCGGAGGCGGCGGGCACCCAGGTCGTTCCTGACGGCGGCGGGAGTGGAGGGGCAGCGATGGCGGGGCTTCCGGCGGCGGCGACGGGAAGAGAGCGAGAGGCAGGAAGAGACGAGAGACGAATGGATAAGGCGAGGGGCAAAACGGTTAGCTCACATGCGCTGTAAAATGAAAATGAAACGGAAATCTCGAAATTAAGAAAAGGAGAAAAAATTTCTCAAATCGAAACAATTCGCGTGGGGAGTCATGTTTCGAACGAATTGAATGTCACGAGGCGCGCGGATTCGACGTCAACTATCGAAATTTCTCCGGCGGCACCACCTGACGAACGACGGGTCGGCGACACAAGAGAAGACCCTAACGCCTGTGTCGTGGCTTGCTACCCCGGCGGCGGTTGAGCCAATCCCCTAGTCGGTCCGCCTCCATGCCTGCCAATCCTCCGCCTCCGCTACCAGCAGTACCAGCAGCAGCTGCATCAGGCGCATCAGCTCTTCCAGCGGGACGCGCAGACCATCACCCCCGAGGCGCTGCAGAGCGTCAAGGCTGCCCTCGCCACCAGCGACGTCCTCGACCCGGCGGCCAGCGCCAGCGCCAGGCCCGCTGATCCCTCCACCAACAAGAAGCCCATCCCCCGCCGCGCCGCCGGACAATCCTGGGAAGACCCCACCCTCACCGACTGGCCCGAAAGTACCAACCATGCCTTCTCTTAATTCAGTTTCCTTTGTTTCATGCCTCACCCTTCTCCCGTTTCATTGGGTCTGAACTCTCAATAACTTGCAGACGATTATCGGCTGTTTTGTGGAGATCTAGGGAACGAAGTTAATGACGACGTTCTCTCCAAAGCATTCTCACGGTTCCCCTCATTCAACATGGCAAGGGTAACTTGTCCTCTTTAATATGCAAGTATATGAGTATACTGTAAAATTCTTTACAAGAGTCTCCATATGATAGCCAAGGTAAATTAAAAAATATACTCAGTTTTTTAGTTGTGGCACAAGGTGGTGAAACCCATGGCCAATTATCAACCAGTTCAATATAATGCTGCCTCATAAGTCAAAAGTTATGCAGATAGTATGGCCTGAAATGACTGATCTAGGTAGGTAACCTACAGCATTCACGCTGTATTTCAAAGGCTGATGTGGAATATATTACCAAATTCATGGTATAGAGTAGATTCTATAGGAATTTACACCAAAAGTGATTGATCTGGGTAGATTCAGTATCATCTGTCATGAATGAGCTCCAACATAATATATGAATTAATCTTTCGGCATGAATTATATTTTGCACATCATAATATTTCAATAGAAAGCTATTGATGGCGGAACCATGCTTTGCAACATACTCCCTCTGGTCACAGAGAAAGTTCTTTGGTTTTGTGTAATCTGCTGTTTTGACCTTGTCTGTTATTTTTTTTGTAGATGTTTAGTTTAGGATGTGTAGATTTGTCCCAAAAGAATACTTGAATAATGTGATATTTTAACTGACTTCTAAATTAGAATAGAAACAGTGGTGTCCAAATTAAAAACTGTGGTCCAAATTAAAAACTGTCTAACTCCATAAATTGTTACATTGTGTCCTTTTCAATCGTGTTGTATGCATGTGGGAAAACCAGCAACTTGAGGATTTTTCCTATGGATCTTTCTCACATCAGCTATTCTGGAAAAATGTGTTAGCAGTTATTTGTTGAGACAGATGAAGTAACAAAATCAAAAGAAAAACAACAGGCTTTAGTTTAGCTTAGTTATCCCTAAAGAAATTTGTAGCTAATAATAAACAAACTACTTCTTGTTGAACTATTCTCTTCTTCCTTCCTTGCTTAAATCCATGTAGAGAAACCTATACTAGTTGACTGAGAGAGGAGCTAAGAGATAAGGAGGCAAAGATTCTAACATGAGAGAGGCCGGCCACTAAATTAGCCGCTACATTCAATTCCTATTTATGATCGACCCAGATGCTTAGCTATACGGATGAGGCTTATGTTGGTAATTGTATGCAACAGTTGGCATTCATTTCATGATTCCATGCGGTGGTAATTTGGATTGTACTCTTTTATTTCAGGTTGTTAGAGACAAGAGGACTGGCAAAACTAAAGGATATGAATTTGTGAGCTTTTCAAACCCTACTGATCTTGCTGCAGCAATAAAAGAAATGAATGGTTTGTATCTCTAATAGATTCTGCAGATTCAGTTGCTGCTGCTTATCTGCATGTTATGATTGACTGTTCCCCTTGTCCTTTCGAACAAACTTCTCTCAGGAAAATATGTCGGGAACCGCCCTATTAAATTACGTAAGAGTAATTGGAAGGAGAGGACAGATGTTGAGGCTCTAGAAAGGCAAAAGGTGTCTCCCTGTTTCCTTGTTTAAATGTTTTGCTCTCCTCATGTCCTCTAATTTCGTCCATACTTGTAATCTTTCAGAATCACTAGACCATTGGGCGCGCCTTGCGCGCCCTGCAGTGACTAAATGTATGATAAACTATACCAGCCTAGAAGTGTTGCAACATTCTTGTTACATTAACACTTTATCATACAGAAGACCATTGTAGATAAGAGTCAAGCATAGTGTTTGATATATCTCCAGAGAAGAAAGAAGAGAGAATAAAAATAAAAATGACAGACGCATGGATACTATTGGTTGAGAACTCATAAAAAAGAGCCAGGAAATACACATGGCAAAACATTTTTGGTTCTACGTTTCTAACATCAACAATGCCAACAAATTTAAAGCACACATAAAGGAAAGAATAAAGACAAATAACATGACAACTCTCTTTTTGTTTAAAGCACACGCAACTTACAATACAAATACACATCTTAGTTTCGCTGCAGCCATTAAGGTTCTGTCCAGCAATATATTACATGAAAAGATCATAATTCATGGCCACCAAACATTTAGTTGGTAGATTAGGATGCTGATCCAAAATAATCTAACAGCGCAGTAAATTAGGTCATGCTGATAAAGGAAGGAGCAAATTATACAATCCAGAGTTATGATTATCTCAAAATGCAAACGATCATCATAATGGCCAATTTGTTGAACATTAACAGTTCGATGCCAAACTCAACAACTGACGAACACATCTCCTGTACATCCCTCCGACATACACAAAAGCTGATCAACAATATGTAGATGCATTTCTCAAACGAAAATTTTCCGTCATTCAATTTTCACAAATTGGTCAACATTCAGAGCAATTGGATGGACCTAAACTGAAAGTACGGTTTCGCCAACAGGGGCACTCAAATATGTAAATTTCAATAGGATTGCTAAAAAGTGGTCTTCATTCAGTGATATTTCAGTTGGAACCTCACCAGTTAAGGTCCATGCATGTTCCCTGATTTAAAAAGGCAATGGCAGAAAAACTACATGTATTTCTGATCCATCTGTTAAGCTGGTGAAAAGTTTGTTCATATAATTAAAATTTTGCTTACTCAAGAAGGTCAACTTAGGCATTATATGTGCATGCAGCATTGTCAAAAGGTAACGACAAACATTAGGCACAATTATTTTTTAAAGATATTGTTGCACCCTTCTTTCTTTTGTTTCGGAAATTTCAGTGCACATGTGCAATCTTGATAGCATATAAAAAATGATTCATCAGACAAATGTAGCCTTTTCCTTAGATACTTGCATGGATAGGTGGAGTTGCATTCTCCAAAATTCATGTATGATGCAGGCAAATATAATGAGATCAAAAGTTCAGGCAAATTTATTCACTAAACTAAGAAAAAGATGATAGTTGCTTTTTGAAGTTTGCATTATCATTTGGATCATAATTTGGCTCTAGTTCTAATTGGGGAATCATAATTTCTTCACTAAACTAACAAAAAGTGGCTACACATGCTAGGGTGTACATATCATTGTACAGATCAGACCAACCAATGAAAGTAGAGGAAAAATTCTAACCTGGCAGAAGAGTAGGCCTGTTCTTGATGTGGTTACTGGTTAGAGCACTACAGGCAGATCAGACAACTACTATCTTTATGTTGCTGCCCAAGTCTCCTCATGAGCATTCTGTCGAACACTTTGCAAGCTGCTGCCATGGTGTATGCACTTGAATCATGAGGAGTGCAGGAGGCACAAGAGAACGACGCATCTGTAGGATCACAAGGAGCTACTGGTCTGCCATTCGCTACTTACTGAAGGAGGCGGAGGTGAGAGGAAGGAGGCAGCGGTAGGGGGGCTGGCGGCGGCCGGCAGCACAAGGAGAGAGCACGCCTCCAGCAACCGTGGATTGAAAAGATGGTCTGGGAGGAGACGACGCTGAAAGGGATGGCGTAGTGGTTCTACCTGGCCCGGGAGTGCCTGGTGCGGCTAGCGTTCAACCAGCTCTCCGCGGCGCACCGCTGCTCGCCTGGGTGGAAGGCGGAGGTCGAATCACCCTTCCACCACCGCCTCCGCTGGCCTCGCTGCTCGCGCGGCATGCAAGTACGGCAGCGACGGCCCCAGGGAGAACCGGAGGCGGGGCTCGGCTGCGCGACGTGCGGCCGGGCACAGGAGCCGCATCGCCGGCGCTGGCTGACGGTAGAGGCGGGCGTCCCAAACGATTGACGGGAGATCCAGTCTCGGAGGCGGAGGGAGGAGAAGAGCTAAACGGATCTGGCGCCTGGGACTTAACGGGCTGACGGAAGACGGAACGGGAGGGCGAAATAACTTGGGCCATGGGCCTGCTTGTCCCGGAGTGTTGCTTGCGGCTGAACGTCACGTGAGTCCCTCCGCCTCTCCGGTTTGAACACGTCTGCAAGAATGACGTGGCCCATTCTGGTGAGGGCAAGGGGCAGGGGCCTTTAATATATAAGATGTCCAGAGGAAGCCTAAAGTGCCCAAGAAGAGTATTCTTCACAAGTAAAGCTATTATATGCCCTACCGTGGGTGACCCCTGCGGATGGTAAGTTCCTTCTCAGTTCACATGATGGCTTAGCTTTAAACAAATGCTCTGCTCTATTTATGGTGCCACATCATGGTCTTAATGTTCATTTTTCCAAATTGTGGATAATATTCTATCATTTGCACAAGCTGCAAATGCTATAAGTATATTACCTGTACTTGCTTGGTCTGAATACTAGTCTTTTTCATGTAGCAAATACTGGGCGTGTACAATAATATTTCGTTTACTGAATTGTGGATAATGCTCTATCATTTGCACAGCATGCAAATGCATATAAGTATATAACCTTTACTTGCATGGCCTGAACACTAGCCTGGTCTTGTGGTTTGCCATTTGCAACTTTTTCATGTACTTCATTCCAAACTGTAGATTGTTTTAGCTTTGTCCTAAGTCGAACTTGTTTAACTTCGACCAAGTTTGTAGAAAAATACATTAACATCTAAAATAGCATGTAAAGGCACTATGAAAATATATTTCATGGTCTATCTAGTGAAACTAGTTTGATGTTTCATATACTTAGGACAAAGCACATGCAAATTCGGAACATAGGGCTAACAAATATTGGGTGCATATAATGATTTTATGGAGGGAACTGAGGAATGAAAAAAAATGATATATTGTATGATCAGCTTTTAATCCTAAACAAAGAATATAGTCAAGCTGGTGATTTTGCATAGGTCTTATATAAAATTACTAAGAAAACAATGCTAATATCACCCCAATTGTGATCTTTTTCTAAAAGAGCATTCAGCATTATTTTTGCAAGTGCCCCTGGAAGCAATTATTTCTTGTATTATTCTTGGCTCTTAATGCTGTTTTTCCTTGGCTTTCACATGTGTTTTTTTTTGTGCTGCTCTCACTCTCTTGTCTCTGAATGACTGAATGGAATCAACGAAAAATCTTTATGTATCTCTACCATAGATTGACTTTTTTTTATTAGATACCATAGATTGACTTAAGGTTGCTTTGCATATGAAATTATTTGTACAATCCACAGGGGTCTGATAGATGGCTTGTCTGTTGTATGTGCATGCAGTGCTGCTGCCTTGAGAATTGGGATGATTCAACGTCCGAAAGCTCTTCACTCATATACTGCACTAGTCAAGACGCAAGGCTGCCTGCTGTTACATGCTCTATGGAAATTGACAATGTTGCTCCATTTCGTTATGGGGTTCCGTGAGGCTTGTGAACATAAAACGTAGCGCTAGGCCACTAAGTGCCACCCGGTACCAGCTGTGCACCATTTTGGTTTCTTTTCCTTAGTAGTTGCGTTGATGTGGTATTACAGTGAAATGCTGGAATAGTGTGATGGGTATATTGACCAATGAGTGCTTTGTCGTGAGTAGATTGTGAGCCTGACCTTTTGCTTTAGGTAGCATCTCCTGTTGAACTATTTTGTTTGCTTTTCTCATTCTTTTACGAGTGCGGCACTCTTTGTATAAGATTGAGAGTGCGGCACTCTTTGTATAGGATTGAATGAACATGATATTTCCTTCAATACATCTAAAATTCGATCGAAACAGAGGTGTTTCTATATTAGCTGGAGCTGACTGGGCATCTCTTGACTCTTCTTAGAGTCCTGCTCTATCCATGCTCAACCATCTGTTGTTGAATAAACGGGAGTTCATGGCTCACCACAAGGTGCATGCATTCAAGCCTCAAAAGATTATTTTTTCTTGAAAGACCAAGTCGCAAAAATGTTGGTGAAGTACACACGTGCAGTATCCGTGATATTCATCGGGTACCATACTATTTGTCCTTAATTCAACAAATCAGAGAATTACTTGTCATTTTTGGCCATGCCTGCCTTTCTGTTGCAATGTGCACTTGTTGGGATCAGATCCGTAAAACATATAAGAATCTCATAATTTTCTATCTTTTTTTTTCAAAGAGTAGAATTCCTGCATTCCAAACATGGCATATTTGGACGGTTATGTAGACTCCATATACTCAACATTTAACAAGAAGCCGGATCCTAGCATAAAACAGAACTTCACAAATTTTATCTATGCAGACTGGCTCGTCAGTTGCACATTACGGTACCTTGACTCCTCTGTTATCCATTGTTTTGCCTTGATAGTGACAGTAGGTTTGTTGAGGTTCTCCTCGGCCTCAATCATAAGATTGCGCATGGCGTCCTCTGTGGAATTGCCTGGACAAGTACAGACTGTTACCTCCTTAAGACTATGAAGAAACTTGATGCCAGAAAGCTCTTGGATGGACGCGTCTTCAAACAGAGACAACTCTAGCCTGTCGAGCTTAGGCAGGGCCCCTTCTTCAAACCTCACCTTCAAAGTTTCAAACACTGCGGTCTGAATGACGAGCAGTTTAAGGCATGGGAATTCTGATGCTGAAACTCTGAATTCTGTTGATGTGAAGGCACTGTGATGCAACCTAAGGTAGAGCAGACATGGCAACTGTGCAAGTACCTGAAGGTCTACCTCGACGCTTAGTTCAGTTGCACGTAGGGTCAGCTCGGCGAGGCTGGACAGTAAAGGGAACCACTTCGGTAGTTTTCCTAATCGACCTCGGAAGTTCATGCTTTTCATGAAAACTGGTGTCCTGGACAATGAATCAAGAGAATTAAAGTTGATGGCACCATCACGTTGCCAAAGTAGAAGTGAGCAAAGGCTGCTGCTTAGCTTCTCAAGTGCACAGATCAAGGATGCCCAGCTATTGTCATCATCAACAAACATCATTACTCCAAGCTTCCTCAATTGCGACAATTTCCCAAGCTCACTGATGTAACGAGATGTAACATCTGTGATTTCAATCTCAGCAAGTGTTGTAAGGCTAACCAGATTTCCAAGCTTGTTAGGGACAGTTGCCCCCCAAAACTTAGAAATAGGCCACAAGCCATCATGGTTATAAGACCTTCGGCCACCAAGTAAGTTTTCTAAACGTGCTAGATTGGTAATGCCATGAGGTAAATGCTTTATGCTGGTCTGCCTTATATCCAGAGTCTCCAACTTCTGCAGGTTTCCAATCTTTGTTGGAAGTTCCATAATACGCGTTTTTCTGAGACTAAGATACTCCAACTGAAACAGTCTGCACACGTTTTTGAGATCTTTGTTTCTCACAAACTCACAACCTTCTAGATCCAATATTTTCACAACCTTCATCCATCCAAACTGCAATATTTCTCCATTGGCAAATATACTCAAGGACCGGACGTGGGATAACATTTCCCTTGTGGAGATCTCTCTCACCACACCTCCACTATGAACAGATAGCCGGCGAATCTTCTCTTGTGGAACTGAAGTATGTTGGTCGCCTACCAGAGTGACAAAGTTCTTTTCAATTGACTTGTACACAATGATCTCCAACATCACATCATGAACTCGGAATGTTTTGACCTTCCCAGTAATGCTCACGTCCACAGGCTGAATAATGCTTCGGTTGACGAGTTCATCAAAATAACTTTCTGCTACCTCAAACACACTTAGTCCACGCTTTTCAGTCACAAAATGTTCTGCTATCCATCGTCTAAGTAAACTTTTCCTTCTGATGTTGTGGTCCTCGGGGTAAATGCTTAAATATAAGAAACAAGTTTTCAATTGGTAAGGAAGATCATTATAGCTAAGCTCAAGTATTTCCTTCAATTTTTCAAGTGAAGGACTGGTTTCTAGCTCTGAACCAAGAGAGCCATAAACCTTCTCCCACTGTTCTATGCTGTGCCCTGGTTTGCTACCCAACAGACCTGCTATACTAACTATTGCTAAAGGTGTACCCCCACATTTTCTCAAAATCTTTGCTGAAATTTCCTTTAAATTCTCAGGACAATTAGCTGCGCCACCAAAGATCCGTTTGAAAAATAAATCTCTTGATTCATGATCTGTGAGAGGTTCAATCTCATAAACTCGGTCATACTCATGACAACAACAACTGTACGCTACAGCTTTGATTCGTGTAGTAACCAGTATTCTGCTACCATTGTTTGAGTCAGGCAGAGAAAATCGAATACCTTCCCATGCAGATATGCTCCAAATATCATCAAGAACAATAAGATACTTCTTGTTTTCCAGCTGTTGCCTGAGCATGTTTGCGAGTTGTCCCACGTCCCAGTTTTCCATGCCTTTGAGTGGATCTTCTATGGGCGCTTCACCAGTTCTCACACGACCTGGGTGATAACATGGTTGAATAATTTGCCGAAGAATGTCACTCATCAGCACTTTGACATCAAACTTCTGTGACACAGTAGCAAAAGCTTGATACTTAAAGCATGCACTTGTTGCAGACAGACTCTGGTATGCTGTCATGGCAAGAGTGGTCTTGCCCAAACCACCAAAACCAAACAAAGATATCACACGTAGCTGTTGCGTATGCTCTTCCATCAACCATCTAAAAATATTATCCTGACGTGGTTCAATGCCCACAAGCTGATTTCTCTCAGGAAAGAGAGCAGAAATGCGTGCATCCAGATTAAAAAGATTAGCCGGGGTGCAATAAGTGGCTATACAATTCCCAGAAGCACCAGACATGATATGACTGCCACCATACCTACATGAGTTCAGAGTTACTAATATAATAACATGTTTCAGAAAAAAATTTCCCTGCAAGTACTGCTAATTTTGTTGGCTATAGGTACCTTGAGTTTCGGTCACTGATATTAGTAGCACGTGTTTTTAGTTCTCGAATTTGTCTGGCAATCTGATGCCGCACTCTGATGGTCCGCAATAACTGGGTGATCCTATGGAAAAATGCCGCAGAACCTCTGCCGTAGTTGTTGCTGCTGTTGCCAATGTGGTGTTTAAATCCATCAATACAATCCTCGACATCGTAAGCAACCTCTCGCACTTGCTTCATCCATATCTTAACCTGCCTGCGGTGTTCATCTTTCTCAGAAAGGTCCTGAAGGAAGGCCATCATGCTCTCCAGCTCATCCTTCAAATATTGCAGCTGACCTCGGACACCGCCTACAAGTTGCGCTTGTTGAATGAGGATTGTGCCCAGCTTTCCCAGTGGAGTATGGATGGAACCTTCAGCGGCACTAACAACAGCATGCTCCATCGTGTAACCTGTTTAGCATAAGATCGACCAACAGCACATGGAAAGAAAAGGAACCAGGTTAGAAGACAAGCTTCTGTTATTGTGACCGCAAACAAGAGATGGATGAAAGTAAACAACAGGTAAGGACCCTTGCTCCCTCTCTTATGGCCTCAAATGAAAGTTGGGTGGGGCAGCAGCGAGTCTAGGAATGAAGTAGAAGCTAATTTATGATAGGCTAGAATAAAACATTTTTACACTATAGCAGCGGCTGTCCATATATTTATGCAAGCGAATACATATAGTTGACATTTCCATACCATCTTTTAGTGAGAGTGCGACTATTTGAGGCATAATTTCCAAAATTGTAAGCATCTAACTTCAATATTTCATTGGCTTCAAACTAATTATTGTTCCAATAAGAAAACGCCGAAGGAACAAGAAAATAGCACTGAAGCACTAAGTACACATGCAAGCAAGCAGGCTAGCACTAATCTAGCAGCACAGGTACAGCTGCAGCAGTAGACCAGAAGCAGCACAACGACCCAGCGAAGACGACGTACCTGACTATGGGGCAGACGCCGGCCGGAGCAGCTCCCCGATTGGGTGCGACGAGAAGGGAACACAGGAGACCGGAGGGTGGTGGCCAGAGTCCGCGCGGCGTCAGAGGCACCGCAGCAGCGGCGCATCCGATTCAGGGGATCGCTCTTAGCTCCTGCGCTCGCTCGGACGAAGCGAGCAGCCTACCCTTTGTGCTACGCAGCTGGTGCTGGACCAGGCTTGATTATCGTCGTCCTCAAAAGTCAAAAGTGGCAACTGGACTTCTGTAGCAAAGCTGAGTCATGATCTTGATTGTTTGTGTCGGTACCTAATCTACGGACTGAATTACAATGGTTGGAGAATGCATTTACCTTTATCACTTTGTACGATTGTATCCTACTAAACATGATGCCGGTTGTGCCTCTGTTGTGGTATGAAAAAAAATCGCTTCTGACATCCCGAGTATCAGACATGGATCTCACCAAAGGGGTGTGCCCTTTTCAGAAAAAAAAATTGGGGATGCGCATAAAAAGGAGATGCTGAATGACAAGGAGAGCATGAGGAAAAAACATGCCCAAGATGTTAGATTGATTCATGTTGATTGAAACTACTTCATTAAAATTCCAATGAGTCAACTCACCCTTGCAAATTTTGGAATAAGCATAGCTGGAATAGTTCATCTACTGGAACTCCTGAAACCATGCTACTAGTAAATCTGACATCTATACATCACATCATGAACTCGAAATGTTTTAGCCTTCCCCAGAGAAGCTAGTTTCAACTGGCTGGATATGCTTGGATTGATGAATTTGTCAAAGTAGCTTTCTGCCACCTCAAAAACACTTGGTCCGCGCATCAGTCACACTCCTTGACTACTGATCTTGTGATTCTCAGGGCAAACGCTCAAATGTATATATAACAAACATGTTTTCAAGTGGTAGGGCAGATCATCGTGGCTATTTTCTTCAATCTCTCAAGTGACGGACTGGTTTCAAGCTCTGCACCAAGAAAACCAAAAATCCTCTGCCACTGATCTTTACTGTGCACTGGCTTGCTAGCCAAGCGATCTGCTATACTGACAATGGCTAAGGGAGTACCCTCACAATTAACTGTGCTGCCAAATATTCTTTCGAAAAAAAGGTCACTGGATTCATAATGAGTGAGAGGTTCGATTTCATAAGCTTGGTCGTACCCATGGAAACAACAAGAGTGCGCCACAGCTCTGATTCATGTAGGAACACAGTTACAAAAGCTTTTTTCTTTTAACAAACCGCCTGGAGAGCTGCCTGTTATATTAATTAGAAGAGAGGCTAGAAAGCCAAAAGAACAGTGCAAAGAAACACCAAGCGCTGGAACGCCTCGAGTACACAGTTACAAAAGCTTGGCACTGAAAACTTCCACTTGTTGCAGGTAGACTTTGCTAAGTTGTCATAGCAAGAGTCCTTTTGCCCAAACCACTGAAACCAGATATGTATATCACCTGTAGTTTTTGTAAATGCTCGTCCATCAACCACCACAGTAGATTCTCTTGGCGTAATTCAACACGTACAAGCTGTTTTCAATCTGGAAAGAATGCAGTGATGCCAACATCAAGACTTATTAGATTAGTTGGGGGTGTCATAAGACATGCTGTTACCAGCAGCTTCAAAGATGAAATGATTGCCATTATACCTACATGAGTAGAATTAACTAGTTATAACCACAATTCCTAGCAGAGTATAGCTACGCAAAGTAACAAGGGGAAAAAGAAGCATTTTAATGGATAATCCTTGTATATGCATTTTACACATAAAATGCACAGTCCATTGAAGAAGGTTGAAGTGTTGAACTTCCGCTTACTCTTAAGCGGGTACATAGTTGATCTTTCATTTCTAAAGAATAGCATATATTGCTATAAATAGCTACCAACTAACAAAACTATTTACAATCCAATCCTAGATGCCGCACCTGGTTAACGGATGCCGCACGTGCGAGTGATCCTGTGAATAAACGCAGGTCCGCTGCCTCTACCGCCCCTGCTGTCTCCACGATGGTGTTTGAATTCATCAATGCAATCCTCAACATCATATACAAGCTCACATACTTGCCTCATCCAAATCTTAACTTGCTTGCCATGTTCATTTCTCTCAGCAAGATCCTGAAGGAAGACCACCATGCTTTCTGCTCATCCTTCAAGTACTGCAGTTCAACCTGGACACCGCCTAGAAGCTAGGCTTCCTGGACAAGGACTGCCCCGAGCCCCCAAGCTTCCCCAAGAGAGTGTGGATTACACCTTCTGCAGCACTAACAACCGTATGCTCCACTTCTTCTGCATCAAAAGATCGAGCCAAAGATAAACAAAAATATACAAGGTTGTGCCCAAAAATGAAAGGTGGATATAAAAGAACAGACCAATTTAGAACCGCTTATATTGTTGTGACCTCATAAAATGACAGCTGGATGAGTGAGATATGGAGCCTGAATGCATGTCCAGACTCCAGAGTCAACTGTCAAGTACATAATATTATCAAATGTGGTTCTTAAAGTTAATAAAGCGGTGCTGAGGAGGGAGCTCCGCGTACCCCTCCGCGTCGCCTCGCAGGGCGGTGGGGCCAGCTGCCATCGGAGGCATTGAGGCAGGTACGGGTGCGGCTATCTCTCTCGTTGCTCGCGCGAGCTGCTGTGGGCTCAATCCGCTTCTCACCGTCAGGAAGAAGGTCCACCTCACTGCTAGCTCAAGCAGTGGGATGTGCGGCGCCTGGTCGGGTTTCGGCAAGGAAGGGCGGGCCGACGCGGACGCCGGATGCCTGCGGGTTTCAAGCAGTGGAAAGCTCTAAATTAACATATTATGTGTGGTCAATCTAAAGGACCTACTGACACAAACCCAATGGTAATCCATTCAATCCCTAGAATCACAGAAAGATGAACACAAGCATGAATATTTGCATTTTCCTCCAGAGTTCAGACTACATGAGCAGAACATCTAGAATACGTACTTTTCTGCGGAACATCACAAGCTCCTAACTCCTGAGATGACGATTAGCAACTAACATCCTGAGCTGACTGAACTGATTCTAGAAGTCCATGCATTGCTCTCCTCCTCCTATCCCTGGTGGTCATGCGCTCACCGTACGTTGACAAAATGTCTGCAAGATCAATTAGTCCAACCTCCCTCAGTCTCTTTCCAACCTCTTCAAACATTAGTGCCCCCTCCTCATTCGAGAAATAGTATAGGAACTTGTTATAGTCGAACCTTGGCACATTCACCCCACCCCACATTGTCCTCTCGACAAACTTAGTCGCTTCCAGTGTCCTCCCAGCTTTCACCAAGCCACCAACAAATATGCTCTCGAAGTTCACCAATGGGTCCCTGCCCTTCCGGCCTCTCTTCCCCAAATGTCCCTGAAGCAACATGATGTAAGTGTGCATGTTCGGTTCACATCCCCTGCTGATCATCTCCCTGAACAACTCGGTCGCCTCCTCTGCCCGCTTTATCCTCAGCAGCCCCTTCATCAACCCATGATACAGCGCAATGTCCTTCTCCCTAACACCACGAAACACCTTGTATCCTTCCCTAACCCTTCTCCTCGCAATCAGCCCATACACCAAATCACCCAGCACCTCCCCGTCCACCTCCACACCTATCTTCACCATTTCAGCAAACACCATGTACGCGCCCCACACCTTCCCATCCTTGCACAGCCAAGACACCACCGCGCGGCAGCACGCGCCTCCGTCGTCCTGCACTCCGCTCCTCCGCATTCCGTCGAACACCCGCATGGCGTCCGCGGCGCGGTTGTTTTTGAACATGGTCACCACGATCTCCTGGTACGCCGCGGCGCCCGGCTCGTGGCCGCGCCTCTCCATGCCGTTCCACACCCTGCAGGCTTCCGCGAGCGACCCCGCGCGGCAGTACGCCACGACCAGCAGTTCGTCGCACCTCGCGGTGCGCGAGACGCCGTGCTGGTGCTCGGCGCGCTTGATCACCTTCTCCGCCACGTCTGGCAGCCTGCAGGGCTCCGAGCACGCGACGTCGGTGACAAACGTGAGGATCCGAGCGCTGTGGCATTCGGGGAAGAGCGTCACGAGCGCGGCGACCTTCCGGACCTCGCGGCTCGGGGCGAGGCCGCGGACGGCGGCGCGAAGTGCCGCTGCGGAGAGGAGGGTGCGGGGCAGGGAGAAGAGCGTGGATTGGAGGAGGTCGGTGTTCCCGGACTTGGCGAGGACGTCGAGGAGGCGCGCGGCGGTGGCGGGGGAGTGTGGGAACCCGCCGCCGCCGTCGCTGGCTCCGCAGTGGCGGGCGGAGAGGTGCGCGAGGAGGCGGTGCACGGGGCGCCAGGATAGCGGGAACCGCGCGGAGGCCTGGAGGAAGAGCTCGCGGAGGTCGGAGGGCGCGGTGGGAAGCGACAGCGCGGAGAGGCGGCGGTGCAGCTTGTCGTCGGGATCGTGCTGGTGCTGGTAGAGGATCGTGCAGAGGCGGAGAAGCAGAGCGGGATCGGTCGGCCTGGGCGCGGGCGCCGGGGCGGGAGACGACGTGGAAGTGGAGAGGAGGCGGCGGAAAAGGAAGAGGCGGGGAGGCATGGGTGGGCGGAGGCGGACTGGTGGTTCGGTCGCCGGTGGTGATCGGAAGGCGGCGAGGACAGAGACATCGAAGTGCGCGGCGCGGCTGGGCACCGCGTGCGAGCGGATTCTTTTGGTGGGTTGGGCCTTGGGATCGTGCAAAATCGGCAGGCACCCCGCACGGCGGCGGCTTGTGGGAATTGGGCTGTGTGGCCCGTGCGTATATGGGCCTCATTTTCGTATGATTTAGCCCACGGGGAGGAGAGAGCCGCAGCATTTTTGCTGCTCGAGTTTCCTGCCAGGTGGCCGCGGACCGCGGTGGCGCGTCGCCGCCGATGCCATGCACTGCGGCCACCATCATCGATCGCATGCACGTGTTTCTTTCCGAGTCGCAATTGTGATTGGGTAGGCCACCGAACGGTGGACCCAGCTGCAGGTTACCTTTTTTTTTTGAGAAAAGCTGCAGGTTACCTTGGGCTTACGGTTTACTGTTTCCTTATCCGATGACGCGCTGCTTGTTTCAATTAGTCTTCGAGTTAGTTGAGGAAGAGTGATCAGATCAGCTTAGCCGGCGACCGCGTGGTACGTGCACCCATTTGCCGATTTCTGGTGCAGATTAAAAAGCGCGTGCAGGTGCATAGGTTCTGACACTGCGTCATGCTTACTATGATGCTTGGTTTCAGAAAAAATGACTTGAAATGCACAGTAACTGCTACTGATGTTGATGTAGGAGTGCCCACCACTCGGAGAAGCACATGCTGTTTCACCGGCTGGTAGAAATTACTTCACAGTAGAGATAAAATTTGAATGCTAGAAGTAGCAATATTCAGGAACAGAGGGAGTAGTAAACAGATACAACAATCATAATATTTGGTTTAGTAAAAACCTAGTAGTAGATATAGCGCGCGCTTGGTTACATGATTTTTCTTTGAAATAGTTTTCTTCATGATAATTTGATTGATCTGTCATCTTTTTCATATAATTGTGCACTGATGGATTATCAGTGGAGTAAGCACTATAGAGTTTACTCGGGATCGGCTTTAAACATTTTTTAAGAAGGGGACAGCCTCAAAATGGACAGCCAAATAGTATCAAATAATTAGCAAAAATAAGATCTGACTTGAAATGATAAATGGGCTCACGTACTTCATATGCTTTTTCCTGTAAACAATGTTTCAAAAGATTATATTCCTACAAAACAACCTTTTCAATTCCAAATTTGCTGGAACTTAGTTAGTATCAATGTAGTATTGTGCAAATATGAATAACTCTCAAGAATGTGATAGTAACTAGAACTCTTTATTCATTTACATATATATGGATCCAAACAAAGATATACATACGGCTGAAACACATTATATATCCTAGCTCATCACAAGGAAGCTCGAACGCAAGTACACATCATCGCAACTCATACATACAACTGTGCATAGACACACCATGCACGCATAGAATGATATAGAATATATAAATGTCCGGGACTGCACGTCCTTAATCCGCTCATGGTTTTGCCTCCGGCTCCGGGTAGTGGCCCTCTGGCTTCGGTGGCAGCTCGTGCTTTGGCACCTCGGCCTTGGGGAGCTCTGGCACGGTCGGGTGCTCCGGCACGACGGGTTGAGGAGGGAGTTCAGGCTTTGGCAGCTCCGGCGCGACTGGGTGCGGCTCCTCAGGCTTTGGCAGCTCTGGCTCGGTGGGGTGAGGAGGCAGTTCAGGCTTGGGCATCTCCGGCACGGGGTGTGGCACCTCAGGCTCATCGGTAGGGTGAGGAGGCAGCTCAGGCTTGGGCATCTCCGGCACGGGGTGCGGCACCTCAGGCTCAGTAGGGTGAGGAGGCAGCTCAGGCTTGGGCATCTCCGGCACAGGGTGCGGCACCTCTGGCTCAGTAGGGTGAGGAGGCAGTTCAGGCTTGGGCAGCTCCGGCATGGGGTGCGGCACCTCAGGCTTTGGGAGCTCAGGCTCGGTAGGGTGAGGAGGCAGTTCAGGCTTGGGCAGCTCCGGCACAGGATGCGGCGCCTCAGGCTTCGGCATCTCCGGAACGGTCGGGTGTGGCGGCAGCTCGGGCTTTGGCAACTCCGGCACGGTAGGATGTGGGTGCTCCTCCTTGGGCGGCGCCTCCTCCAGCAACCGCGCCGCGCCACTCATGCCGCTGCAGGAGAGCAGCAGCGCCATGAGGAGAAGCGACGACATGGTGCTGCTCCTGGACCTCGGAGCCATGATGGGATAATGGTTTTCGCTTGTGATCTAGTATGTGGGTTCTCGTCTCAATGGGAGAGCTAGATCGTCGTGTGATGGCTGGGAAGGGAGAGAGAAGCCTGCTATTTGTAGCGTTCAGTGAAGGCGCTTGAAGTCCTCGAGCTCTCGTCGTTTGGTAATTGGTAGCTCATCTGCATCAGTGTGGTTGTTTAACTTTGTCGTCCTTTGCGATCTCTCTTTCCTGACTTACACTTGCGTATGGTTTAGTTTGTTGGGAATACTGAGACCTGAGCGATCTGGTTGGTCGATGCAGTGGCATTGTGGCGACACGTACTTGTGCAAGGTGTCTTATCAATCTTATTTGTTTGGCCACCAGGGGCGGTTGGGCAAAAGTATGGACCTGCATGTCAAGAATCGACTTAAAAACTGACTAACATGAACACATCATCATCTATTCTGAGGAGAGGATGAGTGGATTTGCTTGCTCTCTAATCTAAAGTGATCCAGTTGAAAATGACCCTACCGCCACAAACTAAAGAGAACCAAAGTGTTGTGTTTCTTTTTTTTTTGTTTGCTTTTAGCTTTCCTTTGTCAATCATTTCTTTGAGTTGTAAATTTGACAGTAACTTGTACACCTTTATAGCTATCCTTAGAAGATGGATGGTATACTCCAACTATAAATTTGGGCACTATTATATGTTTCAAAAGAGTTAGTGTTGTTGTCACATAAAAATGAAATTAATAATCTCGTTAAATTACTTCCTTAAAAATAATGTCCAATTAAAGATGTTGGATTCAGTTGCTGGTATTTTTCCTCATTAATCGATTTGTACATGGTTAGATTTCAAGAGTAGGTTGCCAAATTTCTCCGCTTCTTTTCCTACATTTGCTTCATGCATGATATATAAATAAATGATATTAGTTTTGTTACATGTCATGGGCAAATGGTCAGGCATGTATTGAATTGTAGAGTCATATATAATCTCTGAACAGTTTTAAATGAATAAACCATTCACATATAGTTGTCTGCGGTCAAACTATCTATACTTATTTCACCATCAATCTTTATGTTAAGGCCCAAAGACTGAAAACTGAAAGTAAGTTTGGTAGATTTATTGAAAAGGTGTTTCAAGATAACAATTTCTTGTATAAAACCACACTAATTTTACTTTCTTGAAATATATTAAAAAATAAACTAGTTCTATTTTCTGACTCAACATACTTGCTTTTATTTTGACTAATTTATTTTTCAGTGGAGGGCAACGTATCCATCGATAGAGATACATGTGATGACCCTGTTATTTTCAAGATATGTGCACTACGTCCTGAAGAAAAAAAAAACAACACTACTTGACATACTTGTTAACTAGCGTAGTATCTTTTGGCGGTCCTTTTGCCAGCAATAGGAGCAGCTTTGGCACAAGTGTTTTCCTTGTTTATTTTCACAAACACCCTTTGTCATTCATATGTAATGGCTAGAGGTAAGGATTGTATGGATTTGCAACATTCTCACAAAATAATCCTAAAACTCTAGACAATTTTAAACCCCACATGCTAGCATACATGCATGTAAATTGTAGCATTTGGATAACTCTATTGCATTGAATCATATACAGAAATAACATGCGTGTATAACATGAAGAAAAATAAAATGAAAAATGTGTGATACATATCGTGCATAGACTCGCATGTGCATACAAAGAAAAATACACATTACATCACCAAGTACAAAGCACAAGCATATACACATACACTACTGGAAACATGCATCACTCTCCTAGCTAGTAGTGCATGCCCAAACGAGATCGCAGGCAGACGTCGAATTTTACACCATACGCACGTATGTACACAGATGTACAGAAAGTGTTTATTGATACTGCGGCAATGTGGATGCAGACCGATCATGGCTTGATCTCTGGCACTGGGTAGTGGCCCTCGGCCTTCGGTGGTAGCTCAGGTTCAGGCAGAGGTGGCAGCTCATGCTTTGGCACCTCCGGGTGGGGCAGCTCCGGCGGCACGGCGGGGTGCTCCGGCACCTCAGGCTTCGGCAGCTCCGGCACGGTGGGGTGCTCCGGCACCTCGGGCTTTGGCAGCTCCGGCACCTCAGGCTTTGGCAGCTCCGGCACGGCGGGGTGCAACGGCACCTCGGGCTTCGGCATCTCCGGTACGGCAGGGTGCTTCGGTACCTCCGGCTTTGGTAGCTCAGGGACAGTAGGGTGAGATGGTACCTCAGGCTTCGGAAGCTCCGGTACGGAGGGGTGCGCCGGCACCTCGGGTTTAGGCAACTCCGGCTCGACTGGGTGCGGCGGGAGCTCCGGCTTAGGCAGCTCGGGCACCGTGGGGTGCGGCGGCAGCTCGGGTTTTGGCAGCTCTGGCACGGCAGGGTGCGGGTACTCCTCCTTGGGCGCCGCCTCCTCCAGCAACCTCGCTGCGCCGCTCATGCCGCTGCACAAGAGCAGCAGCGCCATGAGGAGGACAAGGGAAGCCATGGTGCCCTTGGCAGCCATGACTCGATGCTTACCAACACTACTAGTGAGCTTTGTGCCTCGAGCCTCAGTAGAGCGAACTAGATCGTTGTGCGATGGCTGGGAGGGGACAGAAGCTAGCTTGGTATTTATAGTGTTAAATGCATGTAATTAACCATCTTGTATTCTGGTAGCTGGTAGGTCATCTGCATCTATGTGGTTGTTAGAATTTGGTCCCTGATTCGTCCTTGTGATCTCCCTCCTGATCCCTTGCTTGTGTATACATGGTTCGGTTTAGTTGGTTGGGAATACTGAGAGCTGATCGATCTGGTTGGTTGAAGCACATGTTCTTGGGAGACACGTGTGCGACCGATGTATCTCATCGATCCGTATGTGTTTGGCCATGCTGATGAGATGTGTGGTTCGGTAGCAGTTCTGAAGTTTGTTGAAAATGACTACTACTCCTGTGAAATGTTCAAAGGGCCTTGCTTTCATGTTGGAGTAGCCATTTTTTTTCAAGTAGCTACAATCAGCTTGCATGTAGCGGCGCTTATTTGGTAGCACAGAAAAGAAGGATTAGTTGTTAGCCTCTCTCGGTTGCTTCATTATTAGTTGCTTTATAAGAACATATTTCTCAGAGAATCAAAGGCACATTATTATCTCTTTGACTTGAGATTGATCCCATTAATAGCTGTACTGAACTTGGTTAATTGTGCACTTGGTCATGGTGGTGCAGATATTTTACACCCAACCCGCCACTACTGGAATCTCGTATTAAGCGCATCCAACTGACTTGGGTTCAAATTCACGTGTTCATATCTAGTGGGACAGCATGTGTCTGTATTATTACATTGTGTAATGGATTTAATCAAACCTCTAGAAATTTAGCAAGTGTACTATGGCATGCATGCATGCTGGTAGATGTGGGTTTGGTGTGGTGAGATTTGAATTGTCACACAAATATATTTCGCTCTTGAAATATGAAATTGTTTGAATAGTGCCATTCGCATTTTGTTCATCAGGATCCAGGGCAACATTTTGTAATTAATTGGTGATAAAATGTGCTTTGTTTTATTAATCGGCCTCATTTGTAACATATATATATATATATATATATATATAAAACATATGCAGGTCTTGTGCATAATTAATTTGTCAGATCCTGTGACTGTAATTTGTCAGCAAATATACCCTATAACCGTAAAAATGAGTTCCGACGAGTAATATTTAGCATGCGCTGTCGCTTCTGCCCAGAGCTCTGACGGGCACTCTAGACAACTTTTTACTCCGTTTTCATCATGGGTAGTAAAAATCACGCAACAACCTAGTTACGATTCTGGTTTAGTGCTCATTTTAATGCCAGGTTGTCATTGCCATCAATGACACGCTGTCACCTCACCATTGATGTCAAGTGGATAGGCTCTGGTGCTTGTTGAAGGATTGATGACCAATTAAATCATATTGATTCCTGCATGACCTTCTTTTAGAATGCAGTGTGTGCGGCCTCCACAGAGGCTCATTGTAGAAAATTTGGAGCAAGAGAGGAATTTCAGGTGCAATTAAGGCTCGCTTGCACATGGTTAGTGTGGACGAGATTTTATGAGAGACCTGTAGCCCTGCATGCAAGCAACACTCAAATGTGATTCTAGAGTGTACTTCATGGTACATGAGTGAGAGACACATACAAAAAAAATACTTAAAGTTGTGTAGTGATCTAAATTTATTTTAAGTCGTAGAGCATTTTTCCATATTGGAAGAGTAATAATAGGTCTACTTCTCTTGTTAGATGAGTATCTTTTTTCCATACTAGAGGGGTAGTATTCTGTTTTTACATGAGTAGTTTTGTAGTATTAGATGAGCGATCTTGTATATATGATGAGGGTATTAGTTTTAAATCTTAGGAGTAATTTTTATATATTGGCCACCTCGATGATCGGCCTAGCCCCTCGCAGGTTGAGCAACACAGCGTAATAAAGTATTATCGAGACGATTGAAGCATAACAAGTAGTAATTGTTTGATGCACATAACCGTAACAATCAAATTAAAGATCTTAAAAACCAAACTTTTGTTTATACATGGACCATATTAGATCTATACTCGGAGTGAATCATACATGTTCTGTAAAGATGTGCTAAATACATATTGCATCCCGCAAATCACTAGTTGTTTGTACAATAAGAAAGTAAGCATTTGGCGACTCAGAATAGCAAACAAAATATTTAACTAACTTTATTTTTCTTTTAAGTTATTGCCTTCCTCTATTCCTCCGCTACAGAAGCAATAATGCACCACTTCAGCTTTGGTATCTTGAAGCCCAAATTCCATTTTGTAAGAGCACAAATTGGTTAGCTCAATAGTTCATCATATCGGCTTCAATAGTGCATAGCTTACAAGAAAAGAAAACCAAACATGACTAATTACTTGCAGAATTATAACCATGAGAGTACGAGGTCTCATGGACTGTTGAAATGAAATGGTCGTGCTGTCGTGTGGCAGCATGACCACATGGCATGATTCATATGTTATGAACTACTATAAAGTATAAAAAATACTAATCTAAATTATGAAAAATACTACTCAGCATAATGAAAATACTATTCTAAATTGTGAAAAAAATACTACTTGGATAAGAAAAAAATACTACTATGATTTATGAAAAAATACTACTCAAAGTTGTGAAAATATTGCTTGAATATGAACAAAATAGTACTATGAAAATTATAGAAAATACTACTCTAGCATGCATCCGCCCAGTATTGTGGAAGCACATGGTTGAAAAACCATAAAAGTTGAAATTAACAAGTGAGATTGTCTTCATGGTTAGAACTCAAGCACCGGGGGGCAGTCATCGTGCTGCTTGAGGAAGTAGGAATCTGCGTCCGAATCAACTCGAGGACTCAGATCCGGCATTTGTGAGTGATTATCTGGTTTCTCTTTCCTCCTTGTTGTGGCCGCTACTTCTACTCCATCGCACAATCGATGCAGTTTCATTTGACTGATCCGATCCATCAAGAGCAACAATAGATCAAAGCTTACCCGCACCAATGCTGTCGAGGAGCATGAGCACCACCAGATGTCGTGGAGGAAGATGATGGGGCAGCTGGGGTTCCCACGATGATTGACCTTGCCGCATGTGCGATTCACCAGATCTTGCCCTCTTCAAGCATGCTAAAATTGATCCTCGCGGTGCATCTGTACATGAAGCTAACGGGGAAACCATAAATTTCTCTAACAATTCTGTACACATGCATATTGGAAATTCGAGGAGGGGTACGGATGGGGGCAAACCTGCCAATCGCCGGCGGAGGGACGCCCGGGGAATGGCCTATGAAACGGGGTTGGATCCATCGTCGATCTGCGCTGTTGAGCCATGTTTTGGATTGAAATTGCATAGAGCCACCTCAGAGAGGAAGGTGAAGAACCTGGAATAACAGGGCTGAGGGAAAAATGCTAGCTATTTATTGTGCTATGGTTGTAGGATAGTGGTCCGGATTTGGCTGTTCGAAAGTAAATACTAAGAGGATTTTACGGTCTCGTAGTAGGCATGGGATTCTGGCCGGTTGGCCGGCCCATATTCGGCGCTCTGCCGGTGCGTTGAATACTATTCAATATACTACGAGCTAAATAGACTATATATATATATATATACACGGCAGTGCTATTCCACACCTAAGGTGTAGAATATTATTGTACACCTACCTTCTATTACTAGCAAAAATAATCATCAAAATACTAAACTAAATTTACCAAATTACTTAACAATGTTCGGTAAAGCTCGCCGGTTACTGAATTACTGGAAATGTGTTCAGTAATTCTGCTCAGTTTAGCTATTGATATAGAATAGCATATATATATACACACACACACATACATACATATACATACATACATACATACATATATATATAAGAGAGACTTAAGAAACAATAGCACAAGTAATGAAATAATACATGTATATATATATATATATATATGATACGCCAAAGGCAATACATAGGTAACATCATCAACTGATAAATCAAAGCAGCAAAGCACAGCGTACAACACTGAACGTCACGCTCCTACTACACCATCATATACACGTACACCACCAAGTACAGAAACAGAACGCATTATTACTAGCTGGAGCAGCACGGGCGCAGTTCATTCGCTCGATCATGGCTTGGCCTCTGGCACCGGGTAGTGGCTCTCCGGCTTCGGCAGCTCGGGTTCCGGCAGGGGAGGAAGCTCATGCTTCGGCACCTCCGGCACGTGAGGCGCTTCCGGCTTCGGCAGCTCCGGTACCTCGGGGTGAGGCGGGAGCTCGGGCTTCGGCACCTCCGGCACGGCAGGGTGCGGCAGCTCGGGCTTAGGCACTTCAGGCACGGGGTGCGGCACCTCCGGCACGGCAGGGTGTGGCAGCTCGGGCTTTGGCAGCTCCGGCACGGCGGGGTGTGGCAGCTCTGTCTTGGGAACCTCTGGCATAGGGTGAGGCACCTCCGGCATTGGGTGCTCCGGCACGGTGGGGTGCGGCGGCAGTTCAGGCTTGGGCAGCTCCGGCACGGTTGGGTGTGGCGGCAGCTCGGGCTTCGGGTGCTCTGGCTCGATGGGGTGCGGTGGCAGCTCGGGCTTTGGGATCTCCGGCACGGTGGGGTGCGGTGGCAGCTCGGGCTTGGGGATCTCCGGCACGGTGGGGTGCGGTGGCAGCTCAGGCTTGGGGATCTCCGGCACGGTGGGGTGCGGCGGGTACTCAGGCTTCGTCTCCTCCAGGTACCGAGCCGCGCTGCTCATGGAGCTGCACGCGAGCAGCAGCGCCACTAGAAAGGCGACGGTGGACATGGTTTTCTTGGAAACCATGTCGGATGGCTCGTGCTTTCTCAGCTGCGATCTCAGTGTATCAGCGAGAGGCTGAGCTAGTTCTTGTTGTGATGTTGTGATGGCCTGATGGCTGGAAGCGAAGAGGAGCCCGCAATTTATAGTTGCTGAACGAAAAGCTTTGCTGCATCCATAGTTGCACTTGTGCGTGTTTGCAGGCTAGGAGTCTTCTGGTCTTTGGTGCCTGGTAGCGGTAGGTCATCTGCATCTTTTTTTTCCCCTCTCAAACCTCTAGGCTCTAGGTCATCTGCTTAACTTAGTTTCCAAAATGTTATCTCTACTACCCGTGTATGGTTTAATCAGTTGAGAATGCCCTGAAACATGCGTGAGCTGGTTGGTGGATGCATGCTTTATTTATCTTTACACAAGCCTACTAGTTACTGTTGGTATGCCTAGGTAACACGTTTGTGCTGCACATCTTCTGTGGTTAGGCTACCGAATCTATACCACAAAGTGACACCGTGCACGTGAAGAACAGGAGATGGCTGAGATACAGAGGGCATGTGAAAACCAAGCTGACGAAACGATTGGTTTTGGTAGTTCCAGATAGGATTGAAAACGACGACGGGCCTAAAATAAGACAGGTACCTGCAACGTACGCAGTCAGTAGTACTGCACAGCAGGACATTAAACCAGAAAAGGAGTTAACAACTAGCTTCTCTCTCTGACTGAATTGCCATTTACATGATCAGATGGTCAAGTACAGATAGAGAATACAAATCCTTGCAGATCATCTGGCAATAAAACGGAGAGGTAGTTCAGCTGCTGCGCGTGGTAGCAGGTTCTGGTCGTTTTCGTCATCCTTTCTGAAGTTTGTTTCTGATGCATTTCCGATATCGAGTTGCTGAATAAGTCCAGCTGATGACCCTGTTGATCATCTCCTAGAAAAGAGGTAGTTGAGTGCTCGATCAGGTTGGTGATGGAGTAGAGCACGCTTTCGCGTAGCAGCGTTCAGGCGTTAGGTCACCGCCGCAGTACGGTGTGAATGGAGATATATCTGGCGCGGCCTCGTTCTCTTAGGCCGCCTCGAGTCGACGATTTTATTCAGCTTCGTTTGGATGCTGATATTGAAGGGTTAAGTTCGATATCAAATCAGACTAGCTTTAAAAATCGATCATAACATAAAATCTATTGTTCAGATATTAAAGAAATTGTTAGATAGAATTTAACATGATATACCAATTCAATATTTGGTTGTGCACACACTCAAATTGAAATTGATCCATCTTCGTCTCCACTGCGCCCAACCCCATCGTCGCTCCTCCTCCCATCACCAGCACCATTCATAGTCCCTCCCACTCCTCATCCGTGAGCTAGCCCCATCGCTGCTCCTCCTCCGTGAGCCAGCTCCATCGCTCCTCCTCCTCCATCAGTCAGCCTGTTCGCTGCTCCTCCTCCAATCGCTCGAGCTCCATGGCTCCAACCAGCCCATAACCGCCGGAGCTCATCCTTGAGGTCGTGGATGCCTAGATCTGCAGCCCATGGAGCAAGAGGCGGCCATGTTGACCACTGCCCGTGGAGAGGATGAGGGCGGCGGCGCCCCTGCTGGATAAGCAGAAGAGAGGAGATGGGGATCTGCTGCGCAGCTAGGGATGGGAAGAGATAGAGGAAGAGAGATGGGGAGATGCGGGTGAGAGAGGGAGAGATGCGTGAGGCAGGGAGAGAGACATGGGTGAGAGAGAGAGAGAGGGAGAGATGCGTGAGGCAGGGGGAGAGAGACATGCGGGAGAGGAGGAGGGCAATTTCAGCCATTACGGAATGGGAGAGCTCAGGATTACGGGAAGGGCTGCGCTAGCACGCCGAATGCCGCGTGGTATTGGAGCAAATTTTCAATTTCAATTCTGAGATTATCCAAACAGCTAATATTTAGTGCCCATGATACCAATTTTAAATTCTGAGTTTCAATATCTACATCCAAACGAAGAACTGGCATGAAAATACAAATAAATATTAAAGAGACCCACGTAACAAGTATGAATAAATATTAAAGAGACCCACCTAACAGCAGTAATTTACTGCGTCTCTCTTCTTAAACGCGGTGGCCGGATCCAGGTGTAGGGTAGGGAACGGATGCTCAAGTGGTGGGATCCAGTATTACTCCGAGCGCATGATTTTATCTGTCTACTGATCCCACGTCAATGAGAAGGTTTTTGCAATTTCTCTCACATCCACGCTCTAAGCAAGCTGACGTGCTATTGTTGGAGGAAGCCTTAGGACTTGAAGGACGAACACTGTTACATTGATACGTGGACAATGAGTGAACCAGTGTGTGAGAGAGAAATATCAGCTAATATGATGATAAATCGGCACATGATAGTTGTTTGGATGCAAGATCGAGCTGAAAATGATCGCATGTCTAACTCTGTTTGAATTTGCTAGCTGCAGACGCGCTTGCTTCCGTTTCTTGCATGTTGAGTTAGTTGCGGTTGATAGGCCGTCAGCATGGCCTCATCTTCAAAGTTGGAACATTGGAACACGTAGCACACAACCGTGAACCGCCTTGCCAAAAGTAACCTCGTTGTGGCTCTGAAAGATATCTTTTTACTCGTCATGACGTCATGAAGAGCTGGAGTTAGAAAATACCATCAGAACGAAACTTTGAATTGAAGAATGCCGTCGCTACGTGTCTTTTGAGTTGCAAAATCCCATTCCAACATGTTTTCCCGCAAAAGCAACATTAGAGAACTTTTTGGATACAGAAACTTTTATAATATAAGTGCTACCCATATTCGATCTCACCTTGTTTCCACTTTATATTTCAATTCTATTTTAATAGTTTTGTCAAAATATTTTAAACGCAAATTCTATGAAATTTTGGTCATTTGAAATCTTTTCAGATGTTTTACAATAAAGTGAAATCAATTCTTTTAGGTGAGGGTTAGAACCTCTAAAAATAAAATAAGTTATTTACTAATCTCGGAAGCTACTAAAATATTGCTAAGAGGGTTTGATAAGCTAGTTCAAAATGCTGTTAAAACATAGTTCCTAAATAAAAAATTAAATTAGTTGTGATCCACAGGCAAAGAGGAAAGAATAGTATGGGAACTATTATTGATATGTCCAAAAAATCCCTCAAAAAAAGGTTCTAGTGGTTGTCTTGGATGGAAAACATGAAGGAATGGTACTTGCAACTTAAAAAAACTTTGTGATGTCATTCTGCAACTCATGTTGTTATGATGGTATTTTCTAACTCTAGCTCTTTTGTGACGATATTTAGAAAAATTAATTCTTGGATAGATTATAGCATTAGAAGCGACTAATAACCAACTCTTTTGATATATTTTGGTAAGTTTGGTGTCAATTTAGTTCATAGAGTATAAGAACTGAGACCATCACAATTTTAGATGAAAAAAAAAATACTAGAACCCTGCTCGAGCTACAACCGCAGTGAGCCAGTGAGATCTTGCTACAGAGAGCAGTTTGCGAATTTGTTGGCATAAGAAAGAAAATAATGACCGCAGTGAACGCCTCAATGGAATTTGATCCGCATGTTTATGCAATAGCTGCAACGATCGCGAGTAAGTTTCACGAATCCATTTATTTATACACATGGATCTCAGCCAGAATACATAGATCACGGCCGGATCAGATCAGATGGCATGGCAGTGCCCATCAATCCACACTGCAAATCTGTCACACTAGCTATACAAATCGGTGAAAGCATCACGCATGGTCACACGAATGTGCAAAATACAATAGAGAATGATCGCTGGAGCGCCGTGCCAACAATATGCGCACGTAAAGCAGCCGTAGTAGCTCATCGATCATGGCTTCGGCGGCACTGGCAGCTCGGGTTGGGGCAGGGGCTGCGGTGGCACCGGCAGCGGCTCAGGCTTCGGCTGTGGTGGCACTGGCAGCGGCTCAGGCTTGGGCAGGGGCTGTGGTGGCACGGGCAGCGGCTCAGGCTTCGGCAGGGGCTGTGGTGGCACGGGAAGTGGCTCAGGCTTCGGCAGGGGCTGCGGTGGTACCGGCATCGGCTCGGGCTTGGGCTGTGGTGGCACCGGCATCGGCTCTGGCTTGGGCAGGGGCTGGGGTGGCACCGGAAGCGGCTGCGGCTCTGGCTTTGGCAGGGGCTGGGGTGGTATCGGCAGCGGCTCAGGCTTCGGCTCCTCAGGCTTGGGCAGGGGTTGCGGGGGCACCGGCAGCGGCTCAGGCATCGGTTCCTCAGGCTTGGGCAGCGGCGGCACGTCGGGCTTCGGGAGCTCCTGCATCCGCCGGGCTGCGTCGCTCATGCCACCGCATGAGAGCAGCAACGCCAGGACGAGCACGAGAGAGGACATGGTTGTCGTGGAAGAAGCCATGGCGCCTTACCGATCAACTCTGTGTGCTGGATGCGATAAACGGGAGGCAGGCTGTGGTATTTATATGGAGGAGCGAGCTCACCGGCGCCGCCGGTGTCGGTGTCGTCCCCTTCTTCGCCCAAGCGATTCGGGTTGGCCAGTGGCCAGAGCCTTTACGTTTCAGCCGTCCCAGCTTCATTTCGCTTCTGTGATCGATACGGCTGCCTGGGCGAACGTACAATTCCAGTCCTGGGATTAATGGGGTTGTTGACGGGTCGGGCGAGAGGTCGCCACATCGGCGTACGCCGGGGTTGCTTGCCGCCCCTTCACGACGTGACGATGCGAACCGCGGGCGCGCCTACCCGGCGCCGAACTGATCGAGCCCCCTCGCCGGAACGGAAAGCAACGAGCGCCGTACGGCGGCCCGGCGGCGGCACGGGTCGCAGTAGCATGAGGTGCACGGGGAGACTCGCGCGGCGTGGGAAGAAGAGTAAGAGGTGGGTCACGCAGCGGTGAGGTAGGCCGTGGCCGTGGGATTCCGACGCGCCAACGCCGCCGCTGCCGTGGCCTTACTTGGGCGCGGCCGGCTGCTGGCCGAGCTCAAGAGTCGTTACGGCGGAGATGATGTGGACGGGCACGAGCTCAAGTGCGCATGGAGTGGCAGCGCCTCCGGCAACCGTGTGATCCTGAGCGGCCGGATCGGCAGGGAAAGGATGTGATCAGTTTGGTGAAGGGAATGGGCGCCTTTGGCGTGCGATCAAGAGGGTGAGAACAGAATTGAACGTTGGAACGAAGAGACTTCATTGAGTAGTAAAATCGTGTGAAGTTTACTTTGAAATCCTTTATTCTAAAATAAACTCTTAATTAGGATTGTATTTGCCTAGTAGAAAGTTGTTCTTTTGCCGCACTCTCAAACAAAAGTGAGAGAGAAACAAAAGCGAATTTCTACTCTCTTAATTTTAGCACAGCTCTTCTGAAGTGTTTCGACCTTGTTCTTATCTCTCCATATGACATGTTTCTCTCTATCTTAATCATATCTCTTACCAATTGCATTCTTTTTTAGTAGTAACGATCAATGGTACTGTCCTACATAGGCGGCGTAGTATCACTTCACTAAACAATCGAATTTTCTCCCTAGTGAAATTGAGTAGAAAGATAAGAATTTCTCGTAGAAAGTTCTAAGATGAATGTTTGAAATAAGGATTTGACTACTTGTGAGTTCGACAAGTTCAAATTTGCAAGTTGAATCCTTATCTCAAACAATCAACTTTGAATATATAGAGAAAGAGAGAATAACTTCGAATTTATCCTGGGTTCTCGGCGTCGAGGTCAGCGAGTGCATCTCTGGTTCGCTCAAAAAAAAACAGAGAGAGAACGTCGAACTCGGCAACACGCACGGCCAAGCTTAAGACGGCAGGTCATGCAGCAGCAAACGCGCTTGACCTCCATCCAGATCATGGCCTGGCGTCGGACCTCCGGGAAGTGGAACTCGGAAATAGCGGGCAGCTCGACCTCGGGGAACGGCAAGTGCACGTCCGGCAACGGAGGCAGCTCTGGTTTTGGAGGCAGGCAGGCAGCTCGACCTTGGGCCACGGTGGCAGCTCGTGCTCTGGCACGGCAGCTCCGGCCCTGCCAGGTGCTCCTCCTCCTCCCCTCGCGCCGCCTCCTCGAGGCTCGAGGTGTCTCGCCGACCATCGACAGCAGCAGTGCCGCGAGAAGGACAGCGGTGATCTTGGTGTTCCTGGAAACCATGATTGTTCATCTGTATCCAAATGCCTTAGCCATGGCCGAACGAGGAGGAGGAGGAGGATGGCACGACCCGCGCGAGGTGACGCACGGTGGCGCCGCGGAGCGAGCCTGAACGCGCATGGCGTCAGTAGGGAACGGATGTCGCCGTCTGGAAGCCCGCGGCAAGGTTGGGGCGTTGCCTCCGTGCGAGAGAACATGAACCCGCTCCGCCGCGGCGTCTGCGCAAGCTCGCCGCCGTCGCCGCCCGAGCACCGAGCTCACAGGAGAAGGTCCTTTATTTTTCATTTAGCCCCCTAGCGGGATCCAACGTTTTAAAATTTACCCCCCTATACTTTATATTTACCACCCTATTTCGGATCGCGATTACTAATCGCGATCCGAGTTTTTGCAATTTAGACCCTATATTTTGCATATTGGCCCCGCTTTTCCTCCTCTACCCGCGTCCGTGCGTTGGCCGCCTCCCGGATCGTCGAGAAGCAATCCGGAGTTACTACGTGTCTCCATCGATCGGTGAAGGAGAAGGATTCTTTCTGCTGATGATCTGTCATGTGTGGATAGTTTGCTCTCGGCCCCTGCAGTCTCTCCCGCTGTCACCTCCTCCTTTGGCCGCCACATGACGCGCTCGTCGAGATGCCAAGTTCGGGATGGAAGCCGCGATGCGGAAGCACGCACCGTCGCCGTCGTCGGAGAAGAAGGACGTCCGTCCGGCGACTTGGGCTTGATGCGACGAGGAAGCCCAAAACAACTGCGAGAGGCGGAGTGTGGTTCCTCCTGGCTAATCCCACCGTTTTTTGGGCTGGATCTGAGTTGTTCCGGGCAAATGCGCCCCCCCCCCCCCCCAAGTGTTGGACTATATTTCCTCCATTCCTCTCACTAGAAAACATTGTACACTCTCGCGCCGACGAACGCCAGGTCGCCAGCAGCAGCGCCGCGAGGAGGAAACCGGTGATCGTGGCGCTCCTGGAAACCATGATGAACTGCGACAGAGTGGCATGGTTCTTAAAGCTTCGAACGAAGGATCTACTCGATTGAGCCAGCGACTTGCGAAATCCCGGCGCTTTGGGGATTGGTTGGTGATTCTGCGCATATGATCTTTTGGGTTTGGTTCCGGCGAGCCGCGCGCCGGCCAGAAGGACAGCTTGTTGATCTCCGTTCGGCTGATGGTTTGGTTGGACATTGAGTGATCTGCAGGCAGGTGATCGCTCGGCGCAATTGTTGCTGTCCTGCGGTGAAAGCTTTATTTGTGCTGTTGTGTGCGGTGACTGCTAACGTGCCTCCATATTTCACAGCATCGTCTGATCAGATCACCATGGTGATAAGTTGAGCAGTGGTCAGATCGTATTGAAACGACTATAGAGAGTAAATTGCAGAGTTAGCAGGCATCCAAAAGCATTGGCCGTGGCCGGAGGAGGAAGAGCGGACGCGACGACCCGCGAGAGGCGCTCCACGACGGCCCGAGCAAGTGCCGTGTACGCCGGAGCGTCGTTTGCGCAGGCGCCGTCGCGGCCGGCGGTGGCTGCGGCCTCCGCACCGCTGATCGAGCTTGACCGCGCCTGTTAGTGGAGCGGCGATGCGGTCAGGCCCCGCCTCGAGGCGTACCCCGAGCAGCCGCCGCGCCCTGCCTCGCTTGCTTGTCAGGGCCTCGGGGCGTACCCCGAGCAGCAGCAACCGCCGCCGCCGCCCTGTCTCGTCGGAGTGCCAGGCAGGGGTAGGAGAGCCGCTTTTACATTTACCCTCCTATTTGGATCGTGATTATTTAATCGCGATCGAAACGAGAGGTAAAGTGAAAATATTGACCCCTAAATTTTATATTTACCCCCTACTTTAGATCTTAACTAATAATCGCGATCCAAAGTAGAGAGTAAATGTAAAATATTTTTCATTTTGATTCCTAGCTTTTACAGATTAGCCCTGGCCCTTTCTCTCTCCACTCCGCCGTCGGCCATCCGTTCGCCGCCGCCCGGGACACCGTCGAGCAGTCGTTCAGAGGTCGCAAGCGCCGTAGATTTCCCTTGGCGAAGGAGGATACGTTTCACATGTTAGCTCTTTGCTGTTCATTCATGGGCAGATGGTTTGCTCTCTCCCTCTGTACCTTCCGCCGGCACTTGGTGTGGTCTCTCGACGAGGTTCGAAGCTGTGACGGCACCGTCGCCGTCGTCGGTGAAGAAGGGCCTCCGACCTGGGCTTCATGCAACGAGCAAGGTAAACGCGAGGCCACGATAGCTCAGGGGCTCGTGCCTGTTGCCTTTACTGCTGTGTGCCGTCTCGGCGGAAACCTGAGGTCCTGAGCTATTCTGACTCCGATCCGCGGCAACTGACTGAAGGTCTGAACCCGTGTGTCGCTTTCAGCGCGGCCCCATGTTATGTATAGATGGCAAGAACGAGCGAAAGAATCATGAACGAACTGAACCTAATGGGCTCTTGGTCTTTGCAGATTGCCGAAATTGCAGAAAAACTTACGAACGAACTGAACTTTCTCAACGAATTTGTTTATCGAAAACAAGACATTGACATGTCCATCCTTTTATTGATAAACTCACCAGGGCTCTCGCCACGCACCAGTACATGGACAAGGAACAGACTACAGAGGACATCACAAGTATAGCAAGTACGTACACACGAACAGAATTCAGACACATGACGACTCAATCGTGCAATCATGGCTTAGCCTCAGGCTCTGGGAAGTGGAACTCGGGAATGGCGGGGATCTCGGGCTTCGGCGGCAGCTCCACCTCCGGCAGCTCGGGCTTCGGCGGCAGGCCGACCTCGGGGAACGGCGGCAGCTCCGGCTTCGGCGGCACGTGCACCTCCGGGAACGGAGGCAGCTCGTGCTCTGGAACCGGCAGCTCCGGCACGGGCAGGTGCGGGGGGAACTCCTCTTCCTCCTTGGGCGCCTCCTCCTCCTCCAGCCTCCGCGCCGCGCTGCTCATGGCGGCGCACGAGAGCAGCAGCGCGAGGAGTACGAGGGCAGTAGAGACGCCGGCTCTCGACGCCATACTGGATCGGGAAGCTCGTGCGACCTGTGAGCTGTAGCTTGGATATGTGAGAACACAGCAGGAGATCGATTGAAGAGGCGATGAGCGACGCGGTACTTATAGCCCATCGCTCGCAGAGGGGTTGCACTATTGCCGGCGCTCGAGGACTTCAGGTTGGTCATCTGCAGACTCGCCGAGCGATTTGGTTGAGAAAGGATCGCAACTGCCTGGAGAGTGCAGGGTACATGTCGTGCGCGGGGACATGTACGAGCACGGAGCTCGCATCGCACGGTTAGGCCACCGGTTCAGAGGAAACAGCATGTCTGCCGGAGCACTAACTCTGTAGGAGGGTACCGGGTACATCTGCATCGGCAGGGCCTAGCTAATCTGAGGCGTAGTAGAGAACCGAGGAGCCGTCATGTTTCAGTCCTGAAAGATGGCCAACTAACGCTCTCTTTTGTCTTTCTTGTGTTCATCTGGTGTTGTCTGATGAATCGAGCACATTAGGGAGTCAGTATCACAAATTCACAATGCTGCAAAACTGATCGAGCACGATGTATGGCATACCATTGAGTAAATTAGTTCCTTGGCCCCAAAAAATTTCTCTTAGTTTCTTGGCCTGTTTTCGATTGAACTTGCTTACTTTGCCTCAAAACGAATTTCGATTCTTGGCCCTTCCGTCCATTCCGTCAGCAACTGCCGTGAGCCAGCTCATAGGGAGCGCGCAAACAGACCAAAGTACCTCTCATGTTTCTCTTTCCATCTACCCAAGCGCGATTTCAATCCTATAGGGATTTGGACGCCGGCTACAGCAAAGGCCGTCACGGGCGACGTCGATGGCCGGCTCCGACGAGGCCCCACAGGCGGATCCACTTGTGCCGGCGCCGGATCCACCATATCCGCGGCACAGCTCGATGACTTGGCTGGTGTCGGTGCTGGCCGCCGGCCGCGCCATCCAGGGCGCCGTGGGCGTGGCGCCAAGGCCGGCGCCCCGACCGGCCGCGCCCGGGGTCCTCCCACCCATGCCTGAAACTCCCATGCCTGACGCGTGTGCGCCACGTGGCCGTCAATTCCCGATGGTCGGGCCACGACACGCCGGCGAAGCCACGCCGTTGCGCGGCCTGCTCAGCCACCCCAGCACCACCTCCCCTCCCTCGCGCGCCTATAAAAGGCCGAGATCGGGCCTTGCTCGCGCCCAAACGGCCGCCGCTCGCCATTGTCAAGCTCGCGCCGAGCCCCCTCCTCCGGCCTCCCTCCGCCCCAACCAACCCCCTCGCTAGCTTGCCCTGCACCTCGTGAAGCCCACCGACTTCACCCCGCCGCCACTCCCCCGTCGGAACCCCACCACCGCCACACGCCGCCGCCGCTGAGCTTCGGCTCACGCCGGCGAGCCCCTTCCGGCCGTCCCTAACTCCAACCAAGCCCCTTCCCAAGTAGCTCGTGTCCCCCTCATAGTCCCCCACTTCCTTGCCCTCGCCGCCGGCGAACCCCCTTGCTGGATTCCGGCAAAAAACCACCCAGCTCCGGCCAAGGGCCACATTGCGAGCACTGAAATATTTTTAGGGTCCTTTATCCAAAACCCAAGGGCCTCTCTGTAAGATTTAGTTTCAAATCTTGAAATCAAAAGAGGTAACTTAGGCATCTCGTGGACGTGTGCACCTTTTTCACGTATAACATGAACCTATCTCATGTTCCATCCTTTGATTCAAAATCATTATGTATGTGTGCACTTCGATTGCCATTGTGGATTTATGTGCAATTCAAATGTTTAGTGTGATGTAATGTGCAAATCTATATGAAAATAATAATTTCATGCTTCAAAATAAAATTATAACTTATTTTGGTAGATTAATGATAATACGCAGCCTAAAATGCTTTACCGTACGCTGCTGCATTCCATTTAGGGCTAGGGGTAAAAGCATCATTTCATATTGCTATTAACACTGTTAGCCTTAAGAATCCAAACGAATTTCATTTTGAGGCCACGGAAGCAAGTTCAATCGAAAAGGGGCAGAGCAACTTTTTTTTTGGGGCCTAGGATCTAATTTACTCCGTACCATTCCAGTGCAACGAGCTCACGGCTAGTAACTGGATCCTACAAGGCACAGTTACTACTTTGACTCCGGAGGCCTCTCCTAGTATGAAACCCTTTCCAGACACGAGCCCCGTTCAAGTCCGTTTCGGTTATGTACACGCACCAGCGCCCACCCTTGTGCATCTGCGTATATGAATCGGCGGCTGCCGCATCGATCCGCAGCCGACCTGGGCTGCACGTCGATCTGCACCCACCAAAGATTTACCTGCAGGCCGGCCGGCCGGCGATGGGATCGGCGCTGGGACGCGACGAGCGAGCCGCAACGGTCGCTGGTCCTGATCCTGCCCCTGCCCCCGCCCCCGCCCCCGCCCCCGCCAGCAACGTCGCTGAGCTGCCGGTGGACGTGCTCTACGAGATCCTGCTCCGCATCCCGGCCAAGGCGCTGTGCCGCCTCCGCCTCGTCTGCCGGTCGTGGCGGTCGCTCACCTCGGACCCCTGCTTCGCCGGAGCCCACTCGTCCCGCCACCCCCTGATCGCCGGCCTCCGCCGCCACGACGACGAGATCCACGTCGTCGACGTGTACTCCGGCGGCGTCGCCAAGACGATACGCGGCCTCGGGCTCACGTGTCTCGACGTGAATTTGAGCGTGCAGGGTAATCTTGTCTGCTTCCTGGCAGCTCCTTGCAAGTACGATATGCAACCACAGGCCCGTATACTAGACCTGACCACCGGAGCCACCACCGTCTTGCCCGACGGCGACATGGACACTCACCTATCGGCGTGCGTACTCGGGCACGTCCCCTCCACGGGGGAGCACAAGGTGCTCCGCGTCGGCTCCCTCTACGCTACGAACCCCCAGTCGTGCGACGTCGTAACACTTGCCACCGGCGACGGCGGCGCCCAGCATTGGAGGGCGACGCCGCATCCTCCCATCTCCGTATCGCTAGATTTCCGGCAGATAGCGGTCGTCGGCGCGGTCGTTTACTTCTTGTTGGATGGCTTCTCCATCCATGACGGTCCTGACGTCAAGCCTGACAGCGTAGCTTCGTTCGACCTGGTGGCCGAGGAGTGGACGCCGACGACCATCCGGGGTCCCCTGAGCACCCATCATCTTGTCGATGCCTTTCTCGTCCACGGTCGCCGGTGGTTGTTGAACTACATCCAGTTAGTCAAGCTGAATGGCTGCTTGGCCATGATCCATCACGACGACCAGTGCTGCTCAATGGATCTATGGTTCCTGCAGCTGCAGGTTAAGATGTGCAAGGGGTCCTGGACCAAACGATACTCCATACAACACGCTTCCCTGTCGAAGTGCCTTCTATTTAGTCTTCCATATCCATTGGTCGTGTTAGATGACGGGAGGATACTGGTGTGGTTTAGAAGGGCTCGTGGCCTGAGATCATATGATCCGATAACACGGACATGGGAAGATCTGGCCGTGCTGGAAGATTATCTTCCCGTGAGTGTGTACGAAGGAAGTCTCTTGCGATCAGGTGTTCAGGGTTTATCCTCTCCAGGAAACACCTAATTGTGACTGTTGTTGATCTCGGTAAACGAAAATGGAAAATAGTGAGTCATTTTTACTTTTAAGTGATTGTGGGTCACGCTGGAGCAATCTGGCTACTCTCTTATCCAAAATGATAGTAGTTGGCTCTACCTGTAACTTTGCTATATATTTTGGTTGCAATGATAAACACACACACGGCTCATGATATTGTTTTTCGCAAATAAAATTACTTATTTATCTGTAGGTGTGAATCCATGACGTACATGTAATCAACAAAGCTATATATACACGAAGTACGCGCTGAGAGAAATGGAAACCACGCTACAAGAACACACAAGGCAAGACACCACACGCAGTACAAGTACACAAGTACGTACGAGGGAACACGTCACGAGTGGGGCGTATATGCTGTAGGGTGTGCAGCCCTGATCGTGCTGCATCATCATGGCTTGGCCGCCTCCGGCTCCGGGAAGTGGAGCTCGGGAATGGCGGGCATCTCGGGCTTCGGCGGCAGCTCGACCTTCGGTAGCGGCGGCAGCTCCGGCTTGGGCGGCAGGTGCGCCTCCGGGAGCGGGGGCAGCTCGTGCTCCGGCACCGGCAGCTCCGGCACGGTCAGGTGCGGCGGGAACTCCGGCTCCTCCTCCTTGGGCGCCGGTTCTTCCTCCAGCCTCCGTGCCGCGCTGCTCATCGTGACGGCGCACGAGAGGAGCAGCGCGAGGAGCGCGAGGGAGGACACGGCGGCGGGTCTCGAGGCCATACTCGATGGATGACTTGTGTGACCAGATTTTTGAGCTAGGATGTAGTACGAGTAAACAGGTGCTGTGGTCTGTTGGGGATGGATGATGATGCGAGGCCGGAGCCATGCTGACATGCTGTACTTATAGCCCAATGGGGTTTGCTCGTGCAGCGTCGCGCGTGTGGCAGGCTCGCAGCTAGCTGCCGGAGTGGCCAATTGGTTGGTCATCTGCACCCTGCGGGCTTCTACAAAGTTGGGTAGCCGGACGATTTGGTTGAGAAAACTGCTGTTAGGCCACCGGTTAACAGGATACTGGAAACGGCACGTCTACACGGAGCACCAACTCGGTACTGGACAGTTTGCTCAGAATCAAACCTATGCTAAACTTCTTGTCAGTAATTTATTAATATAACAAGCTGCTCTCTTTCCTGTTTGTGTTTTTTTTTTAAAAAAAAGAATACTCCGAAGCCGATTGAGTATTAACCAAAGCCGATTTGAGCTATAATACTGAAAAACTGGAAGGCAGTCATGTCTTTACCCTGGATGTGGGAGATGAGCATGGCACTCTTGTAATTTTTTTCCATTTCATGTACTAAGCTTGCTTATTTATCAAGCACAGTAGGATGCAATTTAACAAAACACAGTATTACATGGTCCAAGTTACGGTCTATATCGACTCAGTTAGACTTCAGGCGATAAGTTACTCTGATGGAAACAAACTGCACAAAAATAACGCTGATCACATGCAGTCACAGCCATAAAACACAGCAACCAGCCAACAATCAACTGACTTGTAATTCATGATCTTGGCATAATACAACAATTCTGGTGTCAATTTCACCAATGAAGTAACAAACAAAAAAGTTGAAGAGCAAAATGTAGTGATCCGTTACTATGGATCTTACTTATGCATACTCATGCATAAGTGCATACAAAAATGCCAAGCCCTGTGCTGTATCTTGATCTGACTGAAAGGTTGCATATGTTCCCAACCATAATTGACATTGTTTGGCTTTTAGGTATGGCTTGTTGACCAACATTGTTTGTCATTGCACCTAAATTGTTTCACAAGAGCAAAGCATAAGTATACTAAAGGAAAGAAATAAAATAGAACCATTTGAAACAATGTAGCTTAAGAAAGTTCGAACCTCAGTACCATGGACTCAAGAAGCACGACAGAAAACTTTCACACAATTTCAATACCATATGCGATACATAGCTTGGAATCAGCTCCACCACTGATCACACTGTTCCCTTTCCACCAGTCGGCACATAAAACCTGTAACAGCCAATGTTAGCTAAGCAACTCATTCTATTCCCCTTCCCCTGAAATATGGAAAAAACGAACACCACACAAAAGAATACCTTATCTTTGTGCGAGTCCACGGAAGCCAGTGGCCACTACAACAGGAGCAATATCATTAGCGACAATTTTATGCAACGATTAATGAGCAAATGAGGTAAATAACGAGATTATTAGAATCATACTGCTGTTCTTAGATCCCACAACATGACTTTCCCATCAAATGAAGATGATACCAGATGGAACCAGGAGCTTGGATGCCATTTACAGGCAGTGATCCAGCTTGAGTGAGAGGAGAACTGAAAAACAGGAGCTAATGTTCCTTTTTTTTTGTGGGGGGGGGGGGGGGGGGGGCACACATCAGCTAGTTAGAATAAGGTCCAAGAAAGATAACTAAAAATTGCAGTCACAATATATTTACCAGGTTTGCGAGGGTCCCATACCCTCAGGATGGGGTCAGAGCCTCCAGCAGCAATCAACGAAGAGCCCTCACCGCCACAGTCCAAGCAATTCAGGGCCTTCCCACAAAACTATGAAAAGGTTCAGGTGTAAAAGTTAAATAAGACAGATTTCGTTATCAAACAGAACAAGATAGCTATAATATGAATTTGCAACATTTAGAAGTCAAGAACTAAGTGGAAACTTCCATTTTTCACAGTCTCAGGCAAACTCAAGAGAAAATCATCACTAAAAGTGGAGATGCCGATGAATTTGCATAGGCAAATAGTTTTCTTCTAACTGTTATGCTAGCGGAAAAACAGAACACTGTCCATACACCCCCTTTGCAATACATAGATTAATTTTAAGTGAGGGAAAATCATCAGGAGTCCCTTATGGAAACCAATTACATGGAGCTAACTACATAATTTGGAATATAAAGAAATTGTGCATACCATATTCCATGTTTCTTTCACTGTTTGGACATCCCACTGCCGAACAGAATGATCCCAAGATGCTGAATATATTGTTTGCTGCTCAGGCCAGGTAACAGCAGTAACACATTGTGTATGTCCCAGAAATGTTGAAGTCGCTAAACCCTGGATTACAACAGGATCCAAACTGTGAGATGAGTGGGGCGTATCATGACTTCATGACTGGAAAGAAGAAAAAAAAACTACTAACATAAAGTGGCATCCTTCTTTCTCTCACAACATTAAATACATATAGAAGGTTTTGAAAACCATTAGCCGACCCAAACCCAATAACTGGAACGAATTCATATAATCCTAATTCCTAAAACAGAGGTATGGAAAGGTCGAGAGTAGGGTAGACCACGAACAGAATCATTGTTTTGTAGCTGAGTATCCATATACTTTACAGGTCAGCACCTCAAGGGCAAACCAAATATCAAATAAGGTGATGAAAATACATAACTTCCTAACTCACTCAAAGGTCCGTGAATTCAGAGTAGAATGTAGCTAGTACCTCTAACTGAGACTCTTCAGGTCCAGATGAGTCAGAATTCATCCTTCTCTTCTTCAATGAAACAGCATCACCGTCTTCTTCGGATCCTTCAATTGCCCACAACTTGATGGTGCTATCCCAGGAACCAGAACAGAGCTAGGTACCGAAGGAAGAGGTCAGAAGGAAACGTGGACACAGCAAGTAAAAGTAGCAATAAACATTGATGAGGAAGACCTGATTGAGTGATTATTACCATATCACTTGAAGGGTCTACAGCGATACTTTGAACTGATGATGTGTGCCCACGAAGAATTTTGTAAGCCCCAACTCGCTTTGGGTAGTCCATACTGACCGATGCATCACACTTCAGGAGTCCAAGGCATAATGTAAGATATAAGAAAAATATTATAATGGATCAAGCAAGATTCTGGGTTAAAAGATAAAAAAAATAGTTTCTTTACCTTGTATAGCCGCAATGACCTATCCTTTGAGCCAGTCACTACATGCAGATTGCCCTCAGTTTCAACTCCTGCAATAACATGATTCATGCCAGTCACTTATAAAATAATATGAAAATGTGACAATGAAGCAGAAATAGTTTTTGAACAGATGCCTTTTGTAACATAATGAGCAAAAAGTTGTTATTTCAAGCATGCTGACCTTTATTGATGAATCTGGTAGAAGTAATTGCATCGCTGTGTCCCTCCAAAATTTGTGTGCATACTGCTCCATCTTTCCATAATCTATGTAAACATCGGAAGGGTAAGGCATGCAACAAGTCCACATACTTGCAACAAATCTACCAGAGTTAAATAAAAGATTATGTTTTGAGCTATGCATACCTTGCAAGACCATCATAGCATCCTGTTAATATGAAACTGCCAAACAACAAGTAGTTTAGTAGTAATACAAACCACATGAAAGTAAAACTTCAAATAAAGATTCAAGATGCAAAATGTTCAGTTTAACAACAGAAATTATCAAATTCATCACTGCATATTGCTTCCTCTGATGTGATATTATAGAGGTGGACAAGTGTTCTATTTGATTATTAACCCTAGCTTCCTCAAGTACATCTTCCTAAAGTTCCTCTAGCTAATCTGGTGGGTGCTATATTTTACAAACCAATGTCTATGTTAATTGGTGATTGGTCACTATGATTAAAGATGGGTGGTACAGGAGACAAATGAATTTTGTATGTAGAAAGGGAGATAATCTCAATAGGGTACGTTGGTCATCCTGAGATTTACTACTCAAGTAGGTGGAAAGAGCAGCAGCAAAACAAGAACAGCATGCTTGTGTGCAAAATTTAGCTGAAGTGCACCAATGCCAGCATAGTCAAAATAAGTATCCAGAGAGGTATTTGCGCGAGCAGGGTCATCTGATTCTTTTCAGAAACCAGCTGAACTAAAACCCAACGCAATCAAGTTTCTGCACCAATTAATCTCCTACCAAACTAAGGCACATTGATCAAATTCAGAATTAAAACCCAGGTCATCCAGACAATTCACATGTTGTGAGGAATAACAGGGGGAAATGGCATTCCTATCCAGATAAGTTATTTCCACAGATATCAGACTGCACACACACGACAAGGCATAAACCATACCTCGGGTTTGATCCATCGACCGCACTAACCCAATCATCATGGGGGCAGGGTTCCTCCTGCTTCCTTGGTGCCACGGCTTTCACATACTCGAGCTCAAGCACCCTCTCCTGCAAAACATTCACCCAATCCTCGCACAATTTACAACCACATCCTGATTCCTGACACAACTACTCCTCCGGGAGAAAAAACAAGCGTAAAGTAAAAAATTCGCACCGCCGAGATGCCCTTGGCGAGGAGGAACTGCTGGAGCGGCAGCCGCACGAGCTCGCCGTCCACGAGGAAGTCAAAGGGCCGCGCCTGGTGGTCCGGTTCGGCTGCGCAACGGGAGCAAGTGAAGGGTTAGAACTCAGTGGCTCGTACAGCTCTATGGATAGCTGGGATTCGGCCGTGGGGCGCTCACCGGCGGCGAGGAGGCTGTTGACGATCTCGGAGAGGCCCATGCGGGAGAGGTCGGCGGGGACGGCGATGGCGGCGGGCGGCGCCCGTAGTGGGGGCGGCAGCTTGGTGACGAAGCGCACGCGCACCTGGCGCGAGGCGTCGGCGTCCATGGCTGCGACGGCGGACGGGCGGGCGGCGAGGAAGTGGTGGGGGTCGGCGTGGCGGCGGCGGGAAGGGTCGGGGAAGGGTTTTGGGAGTTCGAGCCGTGGGGTTTAGTCGGTTAGGGTTTCAGAGATTGCTGGCCCCAGTTTCAGCGAGACGACGGGGAGGGTCAGAGGTATTGGGAAAATGGGGGGTTCAAATTTTTCGATAAGCCCCTCTGCCTACTTTTTATTTATTTCCTGAGGAGTACTTGTGTTCGTGTTTATGTTCTTTTTAGTTTTTTAATTGACTTTCTAAATATCGCCGAAGTTCAATTTTTAACTCTAAACTCTAAACCTGGATATTTTGGCACTGAAGCTATCAAAATCATTTGTTTTCCATCCTTGGACAGTTTCAAAGATTTTTTTTTGTCGGTTTCAAAGACTGGTTTGACCGATTTTGCGCATGCCATCCATCACCGCTGTGTCAGCATCTTATCTATTTTCTTTTACCCTCTTGTTCTCTTGCTGTTGAGAGATGTTCAGTTGAGTTATAAATATCTTCTCGAGAATTGTCTATGAGTTATTATATACAACTTTTAAGTTGGTTGAACTGTCTCAAAGAAACCCATGTCCTCTTCTCCCTCTCAAAAATAACACACATCCGGCCCACATCACCACACCCCGACCGAGCGTGAGAGATACAAATTGGCCCAGCCCAACCTCGTCGACCAGACAGCGAGCGTTTCTCTGCCAGGCCAGGGCAAGGATTTCGGCCTGAAGAAGCACAGTTTTTTTCCTTTTTTGATAATTGAAGAAGCGCAGATGGTGGGTGGTGGAAGGAAGCGGGGTCACCCGCAGCAACCGCACAATTCTCTCGGGCTCCCTCCGTCCTACCTAGGCAATGGCGTACGTGCGCCGATCACCGATCAATGCCGGTGCCACGCTACGGCATACCTGTACCAGCCTCGGAGGCGGCCCCCTCTGCCGTGCCGCGCGGTAATGAGCGGCGAAAGTTTGGTCCGGCAGAGGCACGGTGGTGACCGCAGCCATGCTACGGCGGCTGGTGGGCAGCCTCCCCCTCCATTCGCGCAGGCCGCCGGCCGCCCGCCCACGACCACGTCCAACCAGAAAGAGAGACAGAGCCAATCAGTCAGCGGCAGAATCTGATCAGGGCCGCGCTGGGATCAAAGGGCTACGGCCACTCGGACAGTCGGGTCACACAGACACAGACACAGACACAGACACACGCACCAGCGTGGAGTGGGGTGTCCGCCTCCGACTCTCCCGTCCGTTTGGCTCTGACAGTGTCGGTAATTTCTCGTGTTCAGGGGAGAGTAAGAGCTGTCCATCGGCTCCTTGGTGGTTCATGCCCTACCGTTTAAGATGTTTGGTGAGACCGTAGTACATGCATAGTAGTCAGCAACAGCAGTGCGGTTTCGTCTCGTCAGCATGTCTCCCAAGAACATCCACAGGAATGCGGATTTTCAGTGTCCATCAATAACCAATTTATTTCAGTCCCGTTACTCCGCAATTAACTCCTCAAGAAAAAATAAAAATGACATGCTGACCTCAGCATCTCCGTCCAGAAGGCGCGAAACCAGATTCTACATTACGAAGATTAAAATTCCCCGGAGAAAAGCATATAAAATCCCGCGCCAAGAATCGAATCTTTTTGCAAAGCTGCACGCACGGAAAGGGGAGGTGCCGTCAGGAGAGGAAATTCCACACGAAATACGCTGGCTTGGCTGGCGATGGCATTGCTGCTGCGGTGGGCAGGCAGGAATAGAATTGGAACCGGTAGGCGCCCGTGCCAGATCAAATACACCGAAGCGGAAGCACGCGTGCTCCTCCTACCGCCGCTCTTGTCCTCACCCGGAGGGAGTGACCCTGCCAGCCGCTGCCACTGCGCACACACTCCTCTCCCGAGAACACGGCTACACTCTGCTCGGGGCATCTCCTCTCTCTCTAGAAGAGGAACAAGCAGCTGGGCCGAGCGCAGTTGCCCCATCTCTCTCTCTTCCACACGAATCTCTCTCCATCCCCGGAGTTCTCTCGCGTGCCCGCAGGGGCGTTCCTTGGGTGATCTTCGGTAGCGGCGGACCATGAAGGCGCTGGTGGTGGCGGTGGTGCTTCTGCTCTCCTCCACTCTCGCCGCGTCACGTGAGCCACCTTTCGTTTTCTAGCCTTTCTCTCCCCTTCTGGCTTCTCTCTTGGATGTTGTAAGCTTTGACTTGCATAATGGCTGCGGACGCTTCTTTTCTGTTTGTTTGGGGAGCTTGTTGTGTGGAAACCTGGGATTCTCGCTGGTTATCTTTGGGACGAATCACTTCTAGTTCTTTCTACTGTGTTCTAAAATGTGGGACCTCTCCAGTTCTGGTTCTTCCGCTTGTTGTCGTGTATTCGCGTTTTTGAGACAATAAAAATAGTTTTCACAATTTTTTTTCTTGTTTTTGTGGAGGAACCAGATGCTGTACCTGAGATGTACTGTTTTTTTTCTTTTTACCATGGACTTCTTTCTAGGTTCCTTTTAGTTACATTTTTCAAGCCGCGGTAGTCATCCGCTGCGTCTCATTTCAGCATTCCCCCCTCCGGTTTCGAAGAGATTCGTTCAAGAACAGAGCAAAGAAGAGGAGAAATTTCTTCTCGTTTACTAATGCAGATTGGACTCGTCCCCAAAAGTGCTTCGGTTCCTCCCCTTTTTCTGCTTTTGTTTAACTGACATGCAGCACAAAACTTACACGAAAAGCTAGGATTTCCGTTGCGAAAGTGGCGTGCTCTTCTTCCTTTCTTCATGTGCAAACCTCACTCCATATGCTGCCTTTCGTCGCATTCCCCTGGCCTGCTCTGCGGGTCATCCATCCTGAAATGCCCGAAGCTTTCCTGTAATTCTTTTTTTTTTACCATGTTGTTGTGCAGAATGGTGCGTGTGCAGGCAGGATGCGCCGCAGACCGCGCTGCAGAAGACCATCGACTACGCCTGCGGCGCGGGGGCGGACTGCAACTCCATCCATGAGAACGGGCCGTGCTACAACCCCAACAACGTCCCCGCGCACTGCTCCTGGGCGGCCAACAGCTACTACCAGAACAACAAGGCCAAAGGCGCTACCTGCGACTTCACCGGCACCGCCACCCTCACCACCAGCGACCCAAGTAATGGCCCTCACGTTTGAATTACCCTTGCGTTCAGGTTCACTATCAACTGGTCGTGATCGTCTGATTGAGTAGCAGCATCTGCATGACATGCGTTGCAAGTTGCAACTCCAGTGGTTGGTCTCTTGCCGATTTAGAAATGGCAACAGAAAGCGGGCGGCACGGTTCACATACTCATTTTCTGTTGCATTGCATCTCTGAAGTTTGATAAACGTTTTCTGAACTTATGGGCTTGTGCCATCTACAGTCCTAAAACTCTTACTTTTTCCATGGAAGGCTGCGAATCTGATCATTTTGGTACATTTGATTTAGTTATCAGTTAGTGTGAGTAAAAGCTATCCGGGTGTATTGGCCAAGCTTCAGGGAATCAGGTTCTGTACATGTACTGATTAGGCTATTGATGTGGACTGGCTTAACTAAAATAGTAAAATCGAACCTTTGTGAATAATTTCAGGAAAAATTTGCAAAGTTCAAAGCTGCTGCACTGTGCTTTGTTTGTTTGGTGTGTGCTTGCAGGAATCGGCATGATACTGAAGTCAATATTCATGTCGTCTAGCATTGCATCTCTAAAGTTTGTTAAAGATTTCCTAAAATTGTGTGCTTGTGCCACCGATACTCAGCATTTGACATGGAAGATTGTGAATCTGATCATTTTGGTACATCGCATTTAGATATCAGTTAGTGCGAGTAAAAGCTATCCTGGTGTATTGGCCAAGCTTCAGGGAATCAGGTTCTGTACAGGTACTGGGTTAGGCTGTTGATGTGGACTAGCTTAACTAAAATAGCAAAAATAGAAACTTTCTGAATTGCACTTTATATTCTTTGGTGTGTGCTGGCATGAAAGTGCATTTATTTTTTCTTCTTCTCTGCAAAAGGAAGGTCATAAATTGCAGTATGATGAAGTCAGTTTTGTTTTTGCCATTTTAATTGTTTGTTCATTCAAAAGACAGATTCCCGTGCCTTACATGATGACTATGTATTATTTTTTGCATGTTCTTCTGGCTGGTGCCACTAGCCATTTTATCACTCAATCAGATTTTTTTTTTTGAAAGAACTCAATCATAGTCTTGGTTGTATCTTATATGACCTTTATGTTCTATCACTTTCAGGTTCTTCTGGCTGCTCTTACCCTACAAGTGCAAGGTACATATTGAACTTCAGTTTAATTAACTGTATACCATGATCCATGAACTACTTACTACTGCCACTAACGACTGGTTGAGTAGTTCATATTTCGAAATGTGCACTTTGGGAACTGGCACCCCCATGAAACCTATGCATCGTCTTGAATTAGATCTTTCGTAATGCAGTTTTGTGCACTGAATTTTAATTGATGCTCTACCAAACTAGTAAATTCTGGAATAAGAAACTGGAATGTATACATCAGGTCAGTTGCATTACAGGAACATTCAACATGCATACCTATGAAAGAGGCTATGAATTCCCAGATTTGCAATTGCACGTTTGGATGTATGCCTATACTTCTTCATGGTCATTGCTGTCCCTATTTTTTTGAAACCCATTTTTGTCTTTGTTATGCTTCTATAGTTCCATGCTAGAGATCCCTTTACAATTCTGCATCATGAACAACTTTGACTTACAGCAGAGAGTTCAAGCAGCAGGTGGCAGCATAAAAGACACAGCTAATCCATCATCCAGATGATCGTCATAGGAATTGCAGAACATTCAGCATACACTTGAATCAATGTTACCAAAATATTAACAGCATTGCCTTCCTTATACAGCGCTGTTGGAACAATGACCCCGACGACTGGAGGCGCAATGGGAGGAACCCCAGGAACAGGAACCTTCACGCCCGGTGCTGGCACCACCGGCACTGGCATGGGAACCGGCACTACTACTGGGACCACTGGCACTGGGTTCGGTCTGGGACCAGCAGGCACGGGTGCCGGCATGGACACTGCAGCTGCGGGCTTGCTCCCAAGGGCTGGGCTGGTCGCCGTCCTCACTATGCTCCTCTCCGCCATCGCATTCGCATGACATTTGACCCCTCTAGACAAGACCCTACTCCTCCTACCTGCTAGTAGAAAGCACACCACCCATGGAGTGCTCTGATGATCCATGGAGAAAGGAAGAGAAGCCTAGTGCATCCTGTCCGAAACTCCACTAGTGCCTAGTTGGTGTTTGGTGCCGATGGGGTTCATGGGTGGGGTGCTGTTTTGTTTCTCCGTGACCGCACCATGTTCTTCTGCGTACTCTGTAATTTGGTAGGATGGCTGTCTCTGTCATGCAAGGACGATTGTCTACCTTTTTATTCTGTCATTAATCATGTAAATGTAGGGAAGCCAGTAGGTTAGCTCGAGGCTGGTTGCAATGAAAATGCTGCTGGGACAATGCCATGGTGAGCTTTTCATCAACTTGCATGTCATCAGGCTGTTCACCCCTGTCGCCCTGCCGGTGGCTCATGTCCTGCTGTGCCTCTTAAACCTGCAAAAATCGAGACTAAATTAGAACCATGTGATCTCCAGAACATTTGATGTTTTTTGATCGATTCTTGATACAAAGGCTCACAGCTCTCCTTACCACTATAGTCTTGAAAAAGAAAGCACGGTACTTCCATTGTTGGTGCCGATGGGCCTTGTTATCAGAGGTTCAGAAGATTTTTCAAAAAAATAAAAAAAATCAGAAGTTCAGAACATGGCGGCAACGCAAGTTGAACATGTTATCGTTAGGTGGCTTGGCGCGTCAGGTTCGTCTGGCTCGGTCCCTTCCTCTGTCACCTCCTTGTTAGTTGTTGCCTTGCTTAAAGCACAGATTCGCGGTAGATGCTGCCTGTAGGCAGAGGCACACACTTGCAATCGCAAGCTTGCAAGTCGCAGACGACCCCACGGCCGGGACGGGCCGAGCAGCCGAGCGGTGCTTGCCGTACGGAGGCGCCCCGGATCCAGCGAGGCCTGATCTAATCAGCCGAGCTGCGTGCGTGACGGGCATGATGAATGGCGCAGCGCGGTCAGCCTGCCTGATTGCGCAAAGCGACGCACTCGATCGTGGCCGGGCGTGGCGTGCCAATGGCCCGAGGCCCCGATGCGCCATGGATCTCCCTCTCCTCTTCCGCCCCGAGGTGCTGGATCCGTGCAGACGCACATGGTGCCGCGCAGCGCAGCTGCATGATTAGCGCGCACCTGACGGGGGCCAGTAGAGCGAGGCGAGTTACCGCGGGCGAAGGGTAGTAATGGCGCGCAGCAGGAGGAGCAGGCGCGGCGAGAGCGGGCAGGCAGGCAATCATGCGTGCGGCATGGGGGCGCTGCTGTGCTGCCCCGGCGCGAATCGGGGTGCCGCGGCCGCGGGCAGGGCCGCAGGGCGTCACGAGAATGTTGGGGCGGCCGGGTGGGGTTGCGCGGAGCGAAGGCGAGCTGCTCGGCCTCGTCGGCGGCGGCAGACGCGCGCTGCTGCTGGTGGGGAAAATGTGGAGAAGTGACGGGCCTGGGGGAGTTGTTTGGTAGGCTGGGCTGGGCTGGGCTAGTCTGCCTCCTTCGAAGACCGGCCCAACAAAAGTGCAAATCTGTATCGGGATTTTCTTTTCTTTTTTGACGGGGAACTAGTACCATACTGTACGCTCTAATTTTATCTTTTGACGTGGTATTTTCTGTACTGAGTTTCATCTCAATACAAAGTAGGCCTAACATGCCATGGTTTTTTTTGTCAAAAAAAAAAGAAGTCATTAGGATTTGGGACAAGGAGTCGTCGACGGAAATCCACACACGAAAGATGCACATACACCATATGGTATGACAGTAGCTGCAATCGGATCCCAACTGGTATGCATGCTGATCTGCACATGCACGTACAGGTGGTACAACACCCTAGAGCTCCCCCAGCCTCTTGGCGCATTCAACGCTGCAGTCCAGCGTCTCCTCCACGCCATACCTGTACCTGAACCCCAGGTCCTCGAGCTTCTTTGTGTCAGCCCGGACCCTCACCCCCTCCCCTGTCACCCTGCACACAGCAGATCACCACACGAGATCGATCAACCACTCCAATTCTGAAATTCACCAAAGGAAATCAGGAACAATCTGACGATGATCATGTCGCGACGTACTGCTGGAGCCGCATCTTGACCTCGGGGAACCTGGCGGCGAAGCGGTCGAGGATGTCGCGCATGCTGGGGTAGCCGGCGGCGCAGAGGAAGCGGCCGGCCATGGCCGACTGGTCCATGCAGAAGGCGTGTGCCTCGCAGACGTCCTCCACGTGCGCCAGCGGCACGGAGCCCAGCAGCGCCTGCAGGAACAGGAGGGAGTTGTGGTGGGCGGCGTGGCCCGTCAGCGGCGCCACGATCACCGGGATGCTGCTCCACAGGTGCGGCTGGATGGTGTCGCCGCCTCGAACGCCCGGCTGGACTCGTCGTTGTAGCGCAGCAGCTCCTTCTCCGACAGCGACTTGGACCACACGTATGCCTGCGCGTACGTGTTTGAGTTGTTGGATCACCATTGCTAGCTATACCTAGCTATCGGTTGGGCCCGGCCATGAGTTAGGTTAGGGGAGGGCTTACGTCGAGGTGAACGTTGCTGAATCCGTAGGAGAGGTTGAGCGGCGTCCAGCACGATTCGTTGATGAAGTCCTTGTACTCACCGCCGCCGCCGTCCTCCCTCAGCGGCGAGGCGGCCGTGACCGAGGCCGTGTGGATGACGCGCCTCACCGTGCCGGAGCGCTCGCACTGCCGCAGGATGATGCACGCCGCGTCCACCGTCGCCTCCGTCGTGTTCTTGTCCTGCGCAAAACCATATACATGTATTGATAATTAGTTAAAGGCACGAGAAAAGTCCGGTTTACACTCTTAAATTATAAGTCCGATTTTCAATCTTTAATTACAAAATCGGATAACAAAAGTCATTCACCTATCGAAATCGGGTAAATTTGGCCCTTTGAATGGTTTCGAAGGTGATTTTTTATTTTATAAAAATTAAAAATATTCAAATTTAAACTAAAAATCATAATAAGTAATTCATTTTAAATAAAAAATACAAAATGGATATCAAAAGAATTATAAAAATACAACCTATATCCTTGTCAGCTATTCAAATCCAATTTATTCATGTTCATAGTATTTAGTTGCTTGTAGTTATGCCTATTTATTTTGAATAACTAAAATTCAAATAGAGCAGATAGGTTATATTTTTAAAAAGAATTGGTACTAGCTTCGTATTTTTTGATTTAAAATGAATTAGTTTTGATTTTGTAGATCTAATAAGAATTTTTTTAAAAAATAAAACCATCTAAGGGCTAAATGTGCCCGGTTTCAATAGTTGGATGGCTTCTGTTATCCGATTTTGTAGTTGGAGGATAAAATTTAGACTTTTACGATAATTCGAAGGCGTAAACCGTACTTTTCTCTTAATTAAAACTTGTTGGATTATCGTCATGCGGTGGTGTGCGGTTACCTGGATCTGTTGTCGTTCAAAACCCACCGACGAGAAGCGACAGGCAACACGAGGAGCCGGCGAGAGGCTCCCAGGACTGCTGGTGGGCCCCGGTCCCTCGGTCAACGGCCCAGGATCTGGCACATGTCCTGGCGTCTGGGTTGCTAGGCGTGCTACCTGACCTTGTACCTGATCAGGAAGGTATAGAAGTGATTTCGGTTAGTTTTCCTGCATGCACAAACACGTTCAAACATTAGTCCGAGCCGTAATCGGCTCCTCAGGTGGTCCCCCCGGCATCGGTTGTAAAGAGCCGATTGTCTTCTAGTATCAGATCGGATCTGTATATCTAAACGAAACGCACATATCAGATGGTAATATAAACTTGCTCTATAATCAATAAGCTAATACAATCTATGGCGATTAAGCTCTCATCGCATAACCGGAACATCCTACGCGTAGTTAAGCCTAACAAATATGAAAGATAACAGAATACGAACCTAAACAGAGGCCTAAAAACTAATAGAAGAGCCGATTACCGGAACAATCCCTCTTTAGATTAATACAAAGCATCGAACATACTGCCGGATCATTTAACTCGTTTGAAGGGGCTAATTATGCGGATGTTAAGCTAGATCTTTGATAAACAAAGACTAACCATAACGGATTGGATCTGCTTAATCGAAAACAGAGTAAGGTGCTGCCCTCACACCCGAGATCGGACACGAGGACAGCTAAACGTTTACAGGTTATGAACGATGCACGAATATAGTATGGAAAGCCGATACATCCCTATAAACGTTAAGATAACTAGTGTTAGTCGCCATCAACAACGCTTCAGCACAAGAAACACAAAGATAACATGCAGGGATGTTGCAGGCCCGATCACGCGAGATCGTGGCTGCGTGGCACTTACCTGAGAGAAACCCTAGAACAGGGGTGGCGATACGCCGCGAGTTATTTGTGAATGGTTCTTGATTCCTCTCTATTCGTAGTTTAGGATACATATTTATAGTCCGGAGATTTGCCTCTACTGACCAGTCCTAACTGACTACGACACGAATCCTGGCTATCCCTATCTCAACTAGCTTAAACACACGCATCTTATCTAGATACATGGCCAATCAGGTCTTAAACCGCCCACGCAGGAGCCGATTCGCAACCTCATTACAATTATCCTCTGAGACCATCTTGCTCGCGGCTCACTTTCTAGTCCAGCCAAATTATGGCGATAGCAGGATCATGACGCCATGATGCGATGGTGTCCACGACGATTTTGTCCCAATTTTATTAGTCGATTAAAATCTAGGAAGATCGTGGAAATTAAGATAGCAAGCAAATCTACCGATCGCAATCTGATGATATCTTTGTCGAGAAGTGTGGTTGTTCATGTCAAGATGCTGACTGCGTCACTTATCTATCACACATGTATTTGGTAAGGAAAATGACTCAAGGACTTAAGGTCCAGTTCCTAGCGAACGGCGATGACAGAAATGAAAGCAGACGCACCGCGCACGGCTCGGACAAGGACAACACAAGGTACGGTGGTGAAGCCGTGAAGTGGTACGTATTCAAATTTGAAAACATGCCACCGGTCCATTTTCTAGAATCCATGATTTAATTTGTTTGTATTAGGGGTTGGAGGGCAAGCTGTTTGTTTGTTTTTGGATAAGATAAGAGGCTGTTTGTATTATTTTTTCTCCATTGGATTGAAGATGAATGGAGGTCGGCGGTCGGCGCGCAAATTCCGGGAGCCTCCCACGTGGGCAGGTGGCCTCTCATGATCGGTCATCGCAGCGCTTCATCGGTCCTGTTTGGCACAGCTGAAACTTGTTCAGAAGCCGGCTGGTGGCTAGCTGGCCAGAGAAGCAGCTGGTTAAAGAAGCAGCCGGTCATAGGCTCTGTTTGGCACAGCTGAAACTTGTTCATAAATTATTAACAATTAATATATCATACAATTAATCATAAATTACTCTTAAATAAGATAATGATAACTTAATTATAAATTAGATAACATAATAGAGTGTCATTACACAAATAAATTAGGCCGGCGCGGGGGGCGGCGCGGGCCGCGCGGGGGGCATAGGCCGGCGCCGGGGGCGGGGGCGGAGGCCGGCGCGGGGGGCGGGGGCGGAGGGCGGCGCGGGGGGTGGAGGCCGATAAGCTGCAGAAGCTGGTCTGCTCCCGCTGCTCACCGTACGCGCGTTTTGTGAAGGAGGTGCGTAAGCGCTGGCGGGGGAAGTGGTAAAGAAGCCTAGTGTTTGGCCAGCCCGCAGCTTAAAATTGGTCAGAAGCTGGTTCACAAGCTGTGCCAAACAGAGCCATCAGCTCCGAGACATAGTTTTTTTCCGAAACGCTGATGGAACAGGACCGACCGGCCGGCCGGCCTTGTCAGATCTACGGATGGATTCACGGCGAGCGAGCGTAGCTTGGTGCTGGTGGGGTCGTGCTCCAACGGCATGGCGACGAGGAAGACGAACTCGCACCCGCGATGGCCGCCTCGAAGGTGTCGGCGCGTGGGCCGGCCCGAAAGCACGGAAGGCCTGCCAGGCCCGGGAGTCCGAGTGCCTCCACGCGAGACATCCAGCCCTAAAATTCTAGCCTCCCTCGTTTCCCACTCTCGCTGCCTGGCCTCCCATCGCGCACCTCCCTCTACCCCCCTAAATTCTAGCCTCGCCGCCATCACCGGCATAGATCTGCCTCCCCCCTCGCCTCCTCCACCTGTTCTTGCCTAGATTTGGTGTCCCCCTCCATTCTCCTCCCCATCTGCTCGCCGGATCTAGCTCCTCCGCACCTCGGCGGTCCTCCTCGTTTCCCCCGCGGCCTCGCCTCCGCCTCCGCCTTCGGATCCAACGCCGGTAGCCCTACTCCTCCCTCTCCTGTGACCGGTGACGGGAATTGAAGAAGAAGAAGGCGGGGAAGACCGAGTGGTGGCGACGCGAGCGAGTGGTGTCAGATCTGGTGGCCTCTTTTGCTCGCCGGTCTCCTCGGCTCCTCCGCTCATCGTCAGATCTGCTCCCCCTCCCTTATTTTGTTTCTTTTCGACCTTCTTCGTCTTCCTCTTCTTCAATCTTACTCTCCCTCTCCGAGTCAGTGTGGTTTGCCCAAGCTATCTCCGGTGAGGTCATCGACGGCAACTCCGGTGCTCCGGCCAAAGGTAACTCCAGTGTCCCCTTTTGCTCGCCTTTCTCTTTTCTTTCTCATTTTGTTTCTTGATCTGTTACTGACTTGATTTGTTCTCTGCTTCACTTGTTTGTTGTGCAGGCCATTGAGCGACCGGAGGCCGGCAATGGCTGACGGCGATGACTCTACATTCCACAACAATGAGTTGCGTGATGGGACTTCGCGGATGTGATGAGGAAGACCTGGCTGCGGATGCAAAGGAGTTGTTTGGCAGCAATGCGGCCATCGACCTTGACGCAGGTGTCCAGGGAGTTCCTTAGTGGCAGGCTACTCACCTGGTCGGGTCTGAGAGCGTGAGCACCGGCACTGCCAGTGGCAGTGGCACTTCCAGGAAGAGGAGGGCGTCCAACTCTAAGATTTGGAACGACTACGATGAGATCTATGAGGTAATCAATGGCAAGGAACGTCGAACTGGTGCTAAATGTAGACACTGTAAGGAGGATTTTCAGGGTAAATCCGCCCATAGTACTGGCCACTTGAAAGGTCATTCTACTATAGCTCAATCTCAGCTTAAGCTGATGGTTCTGTTAACATTTGGGAGTAGAGTTCTAATGTTGCTTGTACTCAGTTGTATAGGTTAATTGCACGTTTTGACCTGTCTTTAGGCTTTGGCGAAACTGATGCATTTGAAGAGCTGCTAATAATTCTAGATTTTGTCGTGTCTCTAGGCAAACAACCACTAGAGATTTTGCTAAGTACTTGAATGATTGTCGTGCATAGCTTGTTGAGTGTTTGAAATCTATATCCTCTGTTATCCTCCGTTGCTCTTACTTCTGATATATGGTCTAGCAATACTAAGGAGAATTATCTTAGTGTGGTTGCTCACTATGTAAACGCTGATCGGAAATTAGAGAAGAGGATCATAGATCTCGTCTGATTGATGTGTCCCACAATGCTAAGAATATTGCTGAGCGTATTACATTCTGTTCGAACCAATCGTACCGGGCCGAATCAAACCCGCCGGGTGGCGCGAATGGGCAACTATACCCTACATACATCACGCCACCATGAAGCTAAACTAGAGGACGTGGTAGGCGTTCTTGACTCTTTGAGACGACTACTCTCCCTGCCGGATACATCATATCTTTCCCGTGGCCGGCAATATCGATCAGATTTCCCGTCAAAAAAAAAATCGATCAGATTAGACTCAATGACTCGTGTATATCATGCGCGTTAGAAAAGTGTCTCCCAACCAATTAAAGGAAAATTAATTAAGCAGACCACACTATATATGTGTAATCCAAAGGCAATGTCACACTATACTCCTCCGGAAAAAAAAAGAGAAAAAAAACAGGGTTGGCGATGGAGTGGCTCATCGGAGTGGTTAATAAGGAAGGACGGGATTAGTGAGGCAGTAGTGGCGGGTGCAGGTAACGGCAAGACGGCAATGCACCGTTGGGGGTGGCTGTGGGCGGAGGGATGGAGTTTTGGTGGTAGCCAAAGGTGTCATCCTCGCGGCTAGAGGACGGGGACGCAGGAGCTGTGGTCGCCGGGAGTCAGAAGGTAGGAAAACAATAGAGGAGACGACAAGTAGGGGCGAGCAAATAAGTTTTCTTTTCTTCCTATTTTCTCGCTCCACTCGTCGCAATGAATTGCTCATCTGACCCCCACGTCAGATCACTTAGTATAAAATGTATATCTAAAATATGATAATTGTACAAATATTTGAACCTACTCCTTCCGTTCCATAATTAATTTGACCAAGTTTATAAAGCAGCATCAACATCTACAAAATTAAGATTACTTTCATTCAATTCACTATGAAATATATCTTGATAGCGCATTTATTTGGTACGACAGATATCAATACATTTTTCTATTAACTTGTCAAAATCGGAACAGCTGACTTAGGACAAAGCCACCGGATGAGCATCCACATAAATATTTTGACCACCTTGTATTAAAATACATACCCAGAATATGGCCGTTGCATTAGTATTTTGGAGCTATTTTCAGTACAAATCTAGCTACATCCCAAGAGGATGGACCAAAATATTCATGAAGGTATTGATAGTCCAATGTCCAAACTTAAAACACGCAACTACACTCTCCAGTGACTGATTCACGAAGAGTGAATTCTACGCGTTTGGATTGCATCGGCCTTCCTTAGTTTACTGGGCGAAAAGGGGGGAGAAGAGAAGTTCTTGGGGGCGGCTAATAAACGCGGTCAACTTATTACTTACTATATACCCCATCATCTCGGAGTTGAGAAGCAGCCTGTCCTTGTCCTCGGCGTCGTATCATCATCTCGGCCCGCGGCAGGTGAGTTCACTTCATATCTTTTGCTTGTCTGTCTCGGGAGTAGCTTGATCCAGCAGGCCAGCGATTTCTTAACGCCAAGCTTCCAAGCTACGCAGAGGCAGCAAGCCTCCATCCACCGCCGGCTGCCGGTTCAAGAAAAAACTATGAACACGAACTTGCCGTCGCGCATGTTCGGGTGTGCGGCGGCGCAGAGGAACCGGCAGGCCGGCCGGCGGCGGGCCCCGGCAGCTCCATGCAGAAGGCGTGCGCCTCGCCGGTGCCGTCCACGCGCACCAGCGGCCCGGCGCCGAGGAGCGCCTGCGTGAACCTGAAGGGGTACGGTTGTAGTACAGCCCCGAGCCGGCCGGTGATGACTGATGAACGTACGATATGATAGTGGGAAGCTTGCTGCAAGTCAGGAGTCAGTGCGTGCACATTCTGACGGATATTGTGCATTTCTGAGTGTAAATAAAACAAATGAAAGGGGTTGGTTGTTAGCAACGAGACAAACTCAGAATATATAATTGCTATCACTTCTTGGACACCGACGTCCCGCCTTCTTTTTTCCACAACGGACGTGGCTCGTGTGGCTCTCAAGCGGGCGCGGTTACACACGTCACCGTACACACGCGCTGCAGTAGGTTGAGCACGAGGTGATCAGCGCATGTGTCGATTATTCAAGGACCGATCCTACCCGGCCAAAAGCCTGAAAACTTGCCGCTGATGACATATTTATTGTTGTAAAGTCACCTCGTGCAGCGCGTGCTAAGCCATTCTTGCACGCAAAACCTGCAGGAGCAGGAAAAGGGGGAGACGTTTGCATTGCAAGCAACTCTCAAGAGCAAGTGATTTCATTCAGAAAGAATACGGGAAAGGATTTACCGAGTTCATTGGTGATACCGATCGGAACTTTACATAAGCTTCGTGTGCATGACAGCAAAGCCGAGACGATGCGACAAGGCGTGCTCCAGCTTACAGCGAGCTTCCTGTTAGGCTATCTCCAGCGAGAGCCGGTAAACGGTTCGCTACCGTATCAATAGAGGATACTGTAGCAAACGGACGCTCTAGCGGCAGCCTCCAAAGCGTGCGGTAAAATAGGGGAGGGGGACTGCGTCCCGCACAGAGGGAGTCAGGAGCGCCGTCCTCCATTCGCCTTGCCCTCCAGCGCATCTCCGGCAGCCCCTTCCGCGCGGCCGCGGGAAGAAACTGCCGGGACTGCGCGGGGCGGCGCGGGACGGCGCGGCAGCGGCGAGGGGCGGCGCGGCAGGGGAGGCGCCGGGCGCGGGGGAGGCGCGGAGGGGAGGCGCCGGGCGCGGAGGAGGAGGGGCGGAGGGGGAGGCGCCGGGCGCGGAGGAGGAGGGGGCGGCGCGGGACGGCGCGGCAGCGGTGTGGGGCGGCGCGGCAGGGGAGGCGCCGGGCGCCGGGCGCCGGGCGCGGAGGAGGAGGGGGCGGAGGAGGAGGAGGCGGCGGAGGAGGATGGGGCGGAGGAGGAGGAGGCGGCGGAGGAGGAGGGGGCGGCGCCGGACGGCGCGGCAGCGGCGCGGGGCGGGCGCCGGGCGCCGGGCGCGGAGGAGGAGGGGGCGGAGGAGGAGGAGGCGGCGGAGGAGGAGGGGCGGCAGGGGAGGCGCGGAGGAGGAGGGGGCGGCGCGGGACGGCGCGGTAGCGGCGCGGGGCGGCGCGGCAGGGGAGGCGCCGGGCGTGGAGGAGGAGGAGGGGGGGCGGGCGGACGGAGGGGCGGGCGGAGGCCGAGGAGGGGGCGGGCGGGCGGCGGAGGAGGGGGCGGGGCGGGCGGAGGCAGAGGGGCGGGCGGCGCGGAGGAGGAGGAGGAGGAGGAGGGGGCGGGCGGCGCGGAGCAGGAGGAGGGGGCGGGCGGCGCGGAGGAGGAGGAGGAGGAGGGGGCGGGCGGCGCGGAGGAGGAGGGGGGGCGGGCGCGGCGGATGGGCGGAGGAGGAGGAGGAGGGGCGGGCGGAGGCAGAGGGGCGGGCGGAGGAGGAGGAGGAGGAGGAGGAGGGGCGGGCGGAGGAGGAGGAGGAGGGGCGGGCGGAGGCAGAGGGGCGGGCGGAGGAGGAGGAGGAGGAGGAGGAGGGGCGGGCGGAGGAGGAGGAGGAGGGGCGGGCGGAGGCAGAGGGGCGGGCGGAGGAGGAGGAGGGGGCGGGCGGCGCGGAGGAGGAGGAGGAGGAGGGGGCGGGCGGGCGGAGGGGGGGCCGGGCGGAGGCAGAGGAGGGGCGGGGCGGCGGGCGGTTGGAAAAAATAAAAAAAAATTGAGATTGTGGGGTATAGAGGATGCAAATAGAGGATATCGTTGGAGTTAGGTTTGGTATAGGGAATGAAATTGATATGGAGGATGGAAATAGGGGATGGAATTTAGAGGACATCGCTGGAGATAGCCTTATATATATATATATATATATATATATATATATATATATATATATATATATATATATATATATATATATATATATATATATATAGGGTTATCAAATAAAACATCGATCGATCACGCGAAGGACAGGCCTGACCCGCGGAGCTTCTCCTCCATGACGGCGTCCAGGCGCCGGGCCATCTCCGGGGTCATGCGGTTGGCCCAGTCCCCGGCCTGCCCTCTCCTGAAGTAGGCGCCGTTCGGGAAGAGGAGAGAGCCGGAGCCCGCCGCCGTGTTGACCTCCAGGCCTCGCAGCGCCTCGAAGCTGCAGAGCCGCGCGATGTCCTCGGCGACCCCGGCCGCCTCCTCGGCCGGCGAGAGCGGCTGCCCGACGAACCGTGCGAGCCTCCGCACGTTGCCGGCGGGGTCGAGCAGGATCTCCTCGTACCGCAGGAACAGCACCGTCTCCGGGCTCTCCTTGCTGGCGTTCCAGTAGCCCAGGACATGGTCCCAGATGGGGCCGCTGAAGGACACGCCCTCGCAGGCGTGCTCGAACACGTCGGAGAACGCGAGGTCGGGTTGGACTCGTCTGTTGAAGTGCCACAGAGAGACCAGCATGTCCTTGGGGTTCCTGCCGAAACAGATCGTTGTGATTAGCACCGGTAATTACTAGTACTAGACACCAATATATAAGAAGCATATATTTAAATCAAATCAAACACCTGATGATGATCAGCGTGTACCTGCAAATGTAGACGATTTTGCAGTCGGGGTTGTTGCTGATGGAGGCGGGCAGGATCGCGTGGTGCATGTGCGTGGCCATGAGCCTCGGCGACGGCAGAGCGCCCATCTTGCGGCTCCCGGCCGAGCCGTCGGCGAACAGCATCTCCATGAACGGGACGCAGTCGTGCGGGTTGAGGCGGAGGAGTGGGTGCCCCGCGCCCGCGGGAGGGTACGCGCCCCGCGCCATGGTGGCGAAGGCCAGGGCCTTGAGCCACGTGGTGCCGCACTTGTGCGGGCTCGCGAGGACGACGTCGCCGCGGCGCGGCGCGAAGCTCCCCTGCCGGATGGCGACGACCCCCGGCACGCACACCCGGGCCACCCACGTGCCCTGGTACCAGCGCAGGCGCCGCCTGGCGTCGCCCGGGAGCGCGACGGCGGTAGCGGCGCTGGCGTCGTCGTCGTCGTCGGGCTCCTTGGGCGGAGGCCCGGGGTCCGGCCTCGCGCCGCAGACGTCCGCGAACGGCACCGGGCCAACAACGCTGGGTGCGTTCGCGGTCGCCATGGAGTTCGTGCGTGAATGGGTTTGATCGAGTACCCAGCGTATATATTATCAGTTGCTAGTGACACACCACCACTTGTTAACTCTGTTCAGAACCTATCCATTAGCCTCGTGCTTATTAATCAGGTGGGGGTGCGTTGACCCTAAAAAAAAGATGCCTTGTGCTTGAATTTAGTTCTGTTCTGGCTGTGTCAATATCTTCTTGTTGTACATCCTAGAGCGAATAAAGTAGCTATGTTCATATTGTCCCGTACTAGACCACTTGAGATTAAAAACACTACTAATCTCAGGTTTAAGATCCACTGACAAATCAAGAAACAAAGAACGTCTGGGGTATGTGAACGGCAAATCAAGGAAGATGAACGGCAAGCATCCGGTGCATGTGAATGGCAAAGAGCAAAGCACGAACGCGGCAATCGATTCCTGAACCGAGCACGGGCCATGGAACACGTACAGCAGACGAAAGAACACAGCCCGTTTTTCTCTAAAAAAGAAAGAACACAGCCTGCACGAGCACGAACCCACTACATGACAGTTACACTGTTGTTAGCGCATCCCCGTGTCAAAAACATCTTGCATTGCAGTGCTCTAGTACTGCTAGTGCTAACTGACCAACAACCTAAAAACGAAGCAGCTGACAAGCAGGCACGCCTGGCTCTTCGTCCGCTGCATCTTCTAGTGCCACTTGTTCCAGCTCCACGGAGAAAGCCTTGGCACCAGCTCATCCACTGCATCGTTCACCGGCGCACAACACACAGGCCGGCCATGACCGTACGGCGAAACTTCGACAAGTTCAGCAACCATTTCTGAAACCGCATCGAGCATATATATAGCAATTATGTCCATCATCCATGGGCCATTTCACTCTGTGCAGCCCTAGCTTGAAGGCGGATCTGTTCAGCCATTCCTGCACCATTTTGGGGTTTAGACATTGAGTGATAACTGATAAACCAGCGAAAGCATATATTCATGAATGCACAAAGAGTGACGCATCGTGCAGGATAGCAAGGGCAACATACGTGAGTACTGGTGTTACAGAAGAAGCCTCGTCTGCCTTTTCGGCTCTATCTCTTTCAAGGAATTCAAGAACAAGTTTCGCAGCTTCCCTTGGCTTTTCGACATGAGGAATATGGCCACACTGCCGTACCTGTCTCAGAATTGCATCTGGGAGCTCCTGATGCAATTTCTGCAAACACAAGAATAAAATGAGCTGATGAGCATATATGGTAGGAGTGTACTGATGCTGATCTCTATTCTCTACTACTGCACAGTATTAGCTTTCTTCACGGTAAATTGCAAGTTTGCAATAGCAATTTAAATTGGTATTGTTTATAACATTTAAACTTACATATGCTAGTTTGCTGCTTATTATCCCGTCATCCTCTCCCCACATGATCAGACATTTATGCTTCACCTGTAAAGAGAATAGGAATTTCTTTAGTAACTAGTTATGCTCAATCAATTCCATTTCTTTTCATGCATGGATTTAATTCAGAATGGTCGTAGCATCCGCCTTATAGATTGTTGTTCCAGTGAGAATACTAGTGTGTCATCAGCTATGAAGCAAGCAGCGTGCCTTGGATAGGGCACGTACTCTTGGCAGAGGTATAACAAAAGTGCAATAACCCGTTGGTGTTTTCACTAATAAGATGAAGTATTCAAGTTATTGCACTTTCGTCACCCAATGGGTTTAGTCAACACGCAGGAGGTAGTTAAAAACCTCCATACAGAAAGGACCAAAATATCAGGGACAAAGGGAAGCAACCTTGAGTGTTAACTAGCATCAAAGAAACTATGGAGGCCATCCTTCCTGTTGCTATGGTATTGGTCTTGGTGTTACTGATTACCGGTAGCTAACTATCAACATGCAGGGAAATTTTCTTTTAGCATTTGGTTATCATATGTAGCAGCAGTAATTCTCATCCAAAGAGCATTTTGTTGTGTTGCAGCATCTACAAAGACAACTGTCAAGAATAGTGACTGAGAGCCGCCACTATATCATCAATGCAAAGAGGACACGGATTGAACTAGAAAAATCAGAAACTTTAACATCCTTGAACAGTGAAAAAAATCATAAGCAAGGTGTTTAAAGAAGATAACCTGTTTTATTTGTTTTATGACATTATAACCCCCTCTAATCATAAAATCTACTGTAGCATCCTCCCACCATGGATGTAGGCAATGCAGACGCCCAATCTGAAATTTCAGGGGGGAATGTCAACACGCGTGACTTCAGATGCACGTGGTACAGAGGAACAGGAAAATGGAATAGCTTGAATAGCCTGTTTGCAATGTCTATTAGATTAGGCTGATTAGCCATGGCAATAATTTTGCACTGTTGAAAAATAAGATGTCAGACATGAAAAGGAATTTTTTTAGGAAACGCAGAAAAGGAAAATTAAAGTGGCAGATAAATATTTTGTTTCAATAAAAATTTATATATTGTTGCAATGAACGACAAAAGTTTGGATTAATTACGTTTGCTCCCATTAACAGACACACAAACACTGTTTAAGTACTTATGCAGAGGCACTGATATTGCCACTTCTTGCAGCATCAGAAAAGGAAACTGTACAGGAAGGTGCAGGTATAATTTCAAAAGGTAGAGAAAACAACTAGGACACAATTTCTTTTTCGTCCTGGGTTCCTTTCAAAGTTTAAAGTGTTTGATAGAGCCTTACCTGCACCCAATCAAAGACTTCATTTGGAGTTTTATTAAATGCCAAGCGTGTTGCTAAAAATCGCAGTGGAAGACTCTTCAGTATAAACACCTGGTGCAACAAAGAAAAAAATCAGTTCGCTCCAGTGGCCCTGCCAATAGAGACGCACACCACTAGATTTGTTTGAGCCAAATACAGATTATAAGTCAACATGAAAGATTCCTGACGAGCAGAACAGCCATAACTAATAAAGAAAACAATAGTGTTACTTAGCACCATATGGAAAATACGGACAGGATGACTCGAAACTAAACATGTAACATGTGATGGAAAGTTAAATAATCTTAACATGGAATTTGGAACAACTCACCCCAGCATATGGAACAAATTTAGGCATCCTAGTCATATCTTTTGGGCCCTCAGAGTATACACTTGCACCAATGAGAATCAGTTTTGAAACCTGTGAAAACAAGATTAAACTAGCTTATTGGAATATAAAACTCCCAAACTTGTAGGATATGTCCTGTATGAAGGCTCGTCTCAGATAAATAGTCAAATTTAACATCAAAGGAAGCATAACAAATATATCGGTGTACTCTGCGCTACTACACTGCAGCAAAGAAATATAGAGAACAAAATTGGTCAGAGCATGTACCGCTTCCGGATGGTTGATTGAGAAATCAATGGCAACAGCAGCACCAAGGCTGGGCCCGACTAAAACCATAGGCCTTTTGATGTAGGATTTCCAGAACTATACAAAAATGTAGTTAAGTTGTCAGGCTCATATCGCTGTAACCATTAGATAGTACCTTCAGCTCCACTCCAAAATTTTCATAGTACCTATCTAAGTCACAAGAACTGACCTGTCTTAAATGGCTGAAGCAAATACAAATATGGAGAAATAGACTGAAAATTTGTTCAAAGAATATGTAATTTTAAAATTGAGGTACTGGTTTTATCATAGTACCTATCTGTTTTTATGCCATGCGTGGCAAGGCAGGTTGTTCAGTTAATGGCATGCTAAGATAAGTTGTTCGAATTGAGGTACTGGTTTACCATATTAGAATCACAAACAAGTCCCAGCGACAAGGAAAAGAACACATCACATCACATGATAACTAGCAACAGGTACAGGCAGCATCACTGCTGTTACCATATACATACCTGGTAAAGATGCTCCCGCTTGGACGCAACATCACATGGTGGCCGTGTTGCTACGAATGAGACAATCAGGAAATATCACAAGGGGCCTACTAAGTACAAACTTACAACTTTACTGGAAGTACAGTGACCGAACAAAATCACATGGCATGCACGATGGGGCGTACCTAAATCAGAGAAGCCCCAACCAAGGATGTCCACAGCCCAAGCCTCCAGTCCAGCCTCCTCAAGCAACGGGTAGGTGTATCTCCACTCTAGACAAGAACTGTAGCGAATACTTTTAGATGGTCCACAAGATGGTTACGTAGCAGAATTATGACCTTTGTTTCGAGGAACAAGGCTCCACAGACAATGACCAGCAATAAAATCTGATAGTGCTAGTTGAACCATGAAAATTGTGCTTTGCATTGCTGGTTTGCAACCTACCTGTCGAAGCCATGCAGCAGGACGATCGGGTCGGCGTCCTGCTGCTGCTTGAGCGGCCTCACGCAGCTGCTCAGTATTGGACTCCCCGAGAAACCGGTCTGAAGATAGGATAAGTTCAGGCTTCAGAGAAACACCTTAACTGAAGAATGAGCGTACTGCAGCTCTGCAGCACACTACAGGCTACAGAGTACAGAAATTCTGATTCTTTTTTCTTCAGAGAGGAGATTCAAGGAAGCATCGGAATCTGGAGGAATTGGCTCGCCTGGACGGGCACCCGCTCGATTCGCTTGGCGAGGCGGATGGCGGCGCCGTCGCGGATGCGCTCCACCGCTCGGGGAAGAAACGACGGAAACCCGCTGGCAGTGGCGCCGGCCCCGTCCGGGGCGGATGCGGCGGCGGAAGCCGCGACCCTGACGCGGGCCCTGGACGGTGCGGCCAACGGCGGCGGCAGCGCCCGCAGGGAGGAGGAGGAGGAGGTGAGGAGCAGCGGCATTTGGTCGGGTTGAGCTTGAGCCGCTCGCTTGCCCGCGCGCTGGACGGTTGGGGCCGTGTGCTCTGAGCCGAACGGATGTTATAGGGCGGGGAGGACGGTGGAGCGGGCCGCGTGGCACCTGGTGCTGCCACGGCATCATGCCACCTTGCCAAGGCCAGATGGAAAAAGGTCTAAAAAAACAGAAGGCCAGATGGAAAAACATGCGATTTCCTTATTTCCAGCACGAGGAGAAAAGAAAGAGAAACCGGACCGGATTGTGCCATCAGCATGTCGCCAATCCTCCTCAAAATATACAAGTAGTGGACTGCGCATCTCTACGATTTTGTATAATGGGCTCCAGCGTCGGCTGCCGGCCGGGCTGGGCGGTTGGCCGGGCGTCCGCGTCTCGTCGTCCATGCCCACGGTCATCGTGCACCTGGCCCGCCGGCCGGGCGGTGGCGCGCGGGAGGGGAGGAGAATAGTCGCCGATCGTAGGCGCGCCTGGCCTGGACTCAAACGGCAGCGATCGAGGTGAGAGTTTCTTCAGCTACTGTGTCGGCGATGGCTGCAGTTGCAGCTACCGCTGCGCAGGGCAGCCAGAGTGCCAGATTCTGATCCTCAGGCAGGGGTAGATGCCGTCGCTGCAAAGACTGCAGCTCTATCGAGTGCTCAGGGGACCCCGGATAGTCGTCGTCGTCGTCCACTCCTCGGCCACCAGGTCGAACGAAGCTACGCTGTCAGGCTTGACGTCAGGACCTGGACTGTCATGGATGGACAAGCCATCCAACAAGAAGTAAACGACTCCGCCTATGACCGCTATCTGCCGGAAATCTAGCGATATGCAGATGGGAGGATGCGGCGTCACCCTCCGCCGTTGGGCGCCGCCGTCGCCCGCGGCAAGTGTTACGACCTCGCACGACTGGGGGTTCGTAGCATAGAGGGATCTCGATCGTCGTGGCGGCGGTGGAGGCCGGCGATCAGGGGGTGACGGGACGAGTGGGCTCCGGCGAAGTGGGGGTCGGAGGTGAGCGGCTCCCACGATTGGCAGACGAGGCGGAGGCGGCACAGCGCCTTGGCCGGGACGCGGAGCAGGATCTCGTAGACCGTGTCCGCGGGCAGCTCGACGTTGCTGGCGAGGGCGGGGGCCAGGAGCAAGAGCAGGAGTACCATTGCGGCTGGCTCGTCGCATCCCAGCGCCGATCCCATCGCCGGCCGGCCGGCCTGCCTGTAGGTAAATCTTTGGCGGGTGCAGGTGGACAGTGTACCGGGCGGCGGCGAACGGATGGCCGACGGCGGATGGGTGGTGGTGTAAAGTTTAAGGGTTTAAGTGTAAAAGTTCAGGGTTAAGTGTAAAATGGTTTTTTTCATTTTACTCTCTAATTTGAATCGCGATTATTAATCGTGATCCAAACTAGGAGTGTAACGTAAAATCTGTTCCTCCCCTGCCTGACACGCCGGCGAGGCAGGGTTGCGGCGGCTGCTGCTCGGGATACGGCTCGAGGCGGGGCCCGACGGCATCGCCACTCCATTGACGCGCGGTCAAGCTCGATTGGCGGCTCGGATGCCGCGTCCACCGCCGGCCGCCGCGGCTCCCGCGCACACGACGCCCGTTCTTCGCTCGCCGCCGCTGAGCGCCTCGCGCGCGTCGTATCATCTTCATCCTCGTCCTGCCGCTGGCCGAGCCATCTGGGTGCTACCTGGCTCATTCGCTAACCCAGCAAAATCATCTGGATACCAATTCCGCGGCGAGGCGGGCTGCCGGCCGTCTCTTGGGCTCCGGTGTCCGGAGCGCAGGAGCCATGGCCTCCACGCCGACCGCTCCGTGCACTCGCACAGACTACCAACTGGCTCGATTCATCTATCACCATACTGAACATGAAACACGAGAGAGCGTAGGCCATTTTTCAGGACCTAAACATGATTACGTTTTACGTTTAGAATATAGTAAGATGCAATATTAAATTTTATATGAAATAAATCATGATGAATGTAGGAAGTATTATGTATAAATCTAATATAAAAATAGTATAAACAGCATAACCAGAAATTCAGAATACATGCTTAAAAAACAGATCAGATCACAAAACACGTACTGAGTTTTGACTGGAGGGTTGACGATGACGAACCGTCGTTGCTGGAGACGATGAAGGTGGTTGGCCCGTGAGGCGACGGAGTTGGGTGAAAGACACGCCGTGGTGAAGATCTTGAGCAGTCGCGCAAAAGCGCTTCTCAAAAACCTTATTCGCCCTCTCCCGATGCAGTATCCCAAAGGTGAAGAGTTTCAGAGATCTGTTCTCCCGTTCGCCGGTGCACGCCGGCGCTCGGGATAGAGAAGACTACAGTGGTGGCGCAGCAACCAGAAAAAGGCAAAAAGCTAGGTTTTGGTATGTCTTTGGTGCAGGCCGATGAGATATATATATATATATATGGAAGTTAAACCGACCTTGTGTCGTGACCGGAATCTAAACCGACTAGGTTTAGGGTTTAGACTTACATATCTCGCAGATTTAGAGACCAAATCACCAAAATTAAAACTGCAAAATGAAGCTGCGCCTCCGCAAGGCGAGGGGCCAGATTTCGGTGGACCATTCACGCAGGTGCCGCGCGGGCTTCGCCCGGCGAGGTGTGGCGTGCGCGCGTATGGTGTTTATCTTCCCTCTTCTATTACATAGGTTGGAGGAGTGGAGATAACCTTCATATTTATGTTGATCATTCCACTTCTCCACTAATAAGGTAGGATTAAATTTGAACCATTTTCTCTTACAACACATAGGCTATTGAGATTTATTAGAATTTCTAAATTTGTTAATACGCCGAATCCACTAAAATTCCAGCATTTCCTAGCACGGATTCTGAACTTCCTGCTTGTGCAGTACTGGGCTGGTGGTGCTCCCCGGCAGACATGCCGTTTCCTCCGAACTGGTCGCCTAAACAGCTGAGCACTCGTACCTGTCCGTGGCAAGACATGCACCGTGCACAGTTCCTCAAGCCTCCGACGGCGCCGATTGGTTGCACTTGCGCGCTGCGTTGTGAGATCGGGAAAGCCACGCGCGGCCGGCGCACGGTGGCGCTCCAGTCACGACGACGGCGCGGTTGCAGCACGGAGAAAAGGTCCCGCACAGGCACAGAGATAATGTGGGCCAGTGGGGGCGTTGGCATGTTGCTCCGTCAAACCATGCAGCATGTGCAATCCATTGCTTGGACATGCTGGAGCGTCAAGTTTTCAAATTCAAAATGCTGGAGGGGAAAAGGGAGGGGTGTGAACTGAAGAGAAAGGTTTTCTTCCTCAGAGATGGAAAGGCAAACACAACAGCACGGCAAGGGCGCATGGGCCCGACTCGAGGCCGGCCCACCTAGTAATCACCGCGCCATGGGCCCTCCTCCCCAGTTCCGGGCTTCGAGCCAACCAAACTCAAAACGACAGCCCGGCGGGGCTGCCCACTTCCAGGTGGGACCACGTATGACATCAGAGGACGCCCACGCCCACACACTCCAATCGAGGCCAAGAGGGCGGCTACTGGCGAGTCGTCGGAGTGGACACGGGACACACCTGCCTGAATCCCCCGCTTCCGCTTCGGACTCGCCTCGCTCGCCCCTTCCGTCTTCCGTTCCGGTGACCCGTCTCTCCGCCGCGCGATGGCGGCGGCTCCGGCTCCCCCGGCGGCGAGGGCGGCGCGGGTGGGGCTGCTCTACGACGAGCGGATGTGCGCGCACGCGACGCCCGACGGGGAGGAGCACCCGGAGAACCCCGAGCGGCTGCGCGCCATCTGGCGGAAGCTCAACGCCGAGGGCGTCGCTTCCAGGTACGGCGCTCGCCCATAGAGTTTTTGAGAGCGGTGTGGTTTCGGTAGGGATCGGCGAGGAGTGTTCGGCGGCTTTGGTGAGCGCGGCTTGGTCGAATACCCTCCCATGAGATGAGGACCTCGGCCTCTCTGTTTTACTCGCTTTGCTCATTTTGCTGCTGTTCACTGCTTGCGGCCGTGCCCATTTCAATCTGATGAGTGATCTACTATTTTTGTAAATTAGCTTGGGATGTTTTGGAGTTCATTATTTCCCCCCTTGGCCCCTTGTGCTAGGTCTTACATTTACTTTAAACAATTCATCAACTCCTTGCCAGAAATCAATACTTCAACTGTACTCTTAGACAAATGTAAATCATGAACTTGTTTGGTGCTTGTGATTTTTTAGATGGAGCTCTTGCTTTTGTGCCTTAACTTCGATGCTAGTAAAGTTAACCTTAAACGTCAGTATTACAGCTTATTTGCTGTTGATCTGGTTCATCGTTCTGCTTAGCGAGTTAGCATAGTGCTTTACTCTTATTGAGGATGACGGTGGGGTCCCACAATGATATTGAAGCATATTTCTCTTCTAGGTGTGTGGTCCTTAAGGCGAAGGAAGCTGAGGACAAGTATATAGCTTCTGTTCATAGCAATAACCATATAAAGCTGATGAAAGAAATTAGCTCGAAGAAATATGATTCCAGCAGAAACAAGATTGCTAGGAAATATAATTCCATTTACTTCAACAAGGGTTCCTCGGAGTCTGCTGTTCTTGCAGCTGGTTCTGTCATAGAGGTAATTTTACATCTTCATTTCATTCATTGCTTAAGCATATTCCCTATTTTTCTATAGCTATTCTGTCCCATCTTGTTGTGGGGAAATAACTGAATAGTGGATCATTTGGCAATTAGGTAGCTGAGAAAGTTGCTGCAGGTGAGTTACGTTCTGCTATTGCACTAGTCAGACCTCCAGGCCATCATGCCGAACATGATGAGGCAATGGGATTTTGCCTCTTCAACAATGTGGCAGTTGCAGCTAATTATCTCTTAAATGACAGGGTATGTGTTGAAACTTTTGTGCTATTTTTTGGGGTTTTATATCAAAAGGTGCTACAAATGTTCATCGCTTCCGACAAAGAAGCAAGCACTGTACTTTGTTTTGATGCAATCAAATAAGGTGTTTTGTTCGCTTATGGACTTTGCTCTTTCTGTTGCAGCCTGATTTAGGTATCAAGAAGATACTGATTGTCGATTGGGATGTTCACCATGGAAATGGCACACAGAAAATGTTTTACAATGATCCTCGTGTATTGTTCTTTTCAGTTCACAGGTTTGACTAGACACCTAGACATTGCTTTGCTAATTTTATTTATACTTCAGGCTAGATTCACTACCATTACAATATGATGTTAGTAAAGTTATGGCAGTTGTTTAATCTTTTGCTTGGACAGTTATTGGTCTTGGAATGGGCATAGTATCCATATCCTGGTTTCCTTTCCATGTAGACACTGGATACATGCTGTTAATAGAGATTTTTTAACCTCAAATTATTATCTGCATGATATAAACAACGTCGTTGGAGGTAGAGCGAGCTGGCTGTATTTTGATGCTGTTTGATTGTATGTTGTAATAGAGTGTGATTTTGTGTTTGTGTTCCACAAATTCACCTTTTTCATTGCTCGTCCTTTACAACAGGAAAATATCAATCATATTCTTGTATCACTCCAAGAGTTGGTTGATGGCATGCTTCTTGCATAATGTCTGGGTGGCAGTTTTACAATATCAAAATTCTTCACCCTAATTCATTTGTAAAACATATTGTGCCATGGAACCCATTTACCAAACACTTTGGCCATCGGAACTTGTAAAAATATGGTATTCTTGAATGCTTCAACTGTAGTCATAGGAAGCTTCAATTGTTGGAAGGTGGGAGGTGCTCACCACCTAGGTTTGCGTTTCTTCTCGTATTACTGTGTTAGTAAAAAGATCACCTTTCACTGCACACTATTTGGCACTATCCAGTTCTGTCCACGCTAAATCTAGCTAATATTGAATAGCATTAAGTATGAGTAGCTATCCAATTTGTCGTCCTCTAACCCTTGGTTATTTTAGATGTGATAACCAATTAATTGCATTTGTCTTTTATACTCGAGGTGATGTTCTATTAACTAGCTTAAGACAGATTGTAACCTGTGATATGTGGCTAAGACACCTTGAACCATCCAACCAATTCACTGATATGACATACCAAACTTAAGATTTAGTATGTCATTGGTATTTGCATGCTTCTTTTTAGCTCACTGTAGTGTTACTGTGGTTGATTTTCAGAAATTGTAAAGATAAAAGCCTTTTTTTTCTTTTGGTCTAATGCATGTTTGTAGCTAGCTTAATGAAGCCATAATCAAATATTTATTGTTCTAGTGTTTGTTTTGTAGATTTGATTATGGAAGCTTCTATCCTTCTGAAGGGGATGGTTCTCATTGTTTCATCGGAGAAGAATCTGGTAAAGGGTATAACATTAATGTTCCTTGGGAGCATGGGAAGTGTGGTGATGCCGATTATATTGCTGCATGGGACCATGTATTGCTTCCTGTCACTGAAGCTTTTGACCCTGATATAATACTGGTATCGGCTGGGTTTGATGCAGGTATATAGATGGAAAATTCTTTGAAACCCTTTTATTTACTTAACATCGTTACTTTAAGTATTTATATAAATGAAGCAACATTATACTAACAACTAACAGGCTGTAGTTTCACTATCTAACCACTGCTCAGACTAGTCCAACTTATCTATCTGATTATGTTGTGTTGCATAATAAGTGAGATTTCTGCTGAGGAAATTATAAAATCTTGGGAACCTTTTCTTTTAATGGTGTTCGGTAGTGCTTGCTGCGGCTGCACAAGCAATGCTACAAGAACAGCTGCAGCAGGTTTGAAACTTATCCGTTAATTCTGGATACACTATATTAGAATCTATACTTTTGGTGCATCTATGTGATAGATCATATCTGTTCTTAGTGTTCATTGGTTTGAAACTCTACTCTGACATTTTTTTTCCCCATGGTTTTAGCATTGGGTGACCCTCTCGGTGGTTGCTGCATCACACCAAATGGATATGCACTGCTACTAACAAAGGTATGCAGTTGCAGGGGGAAGCAACTTTTAATCAGATTTCACCACATCGTGAACTTCCCTGTCTTTAAAGAAGTCAATAATCTTGCTTGAACTTTCAAGCAAGTTCGGATGAACTGGAATAGATTAAATGGATCAAAGTTGTCTAAAGCTCTAACGTGGTAACTTTAATGCCTGTTAGAAGATATTCATTTGATCCCTTCCATCTATCTAGTGTTTCCTCTATACATCTTGGGCTTTCTACTGCGCTGATCAACGCTTGCGCTTATCATGCAAAGCCTATACAAAAGAACTTTTTAAAAAATCCATTGCCTGCTCTTATTATTTACTCTGCCAAATCCTGCAGTTATTAGGGTTTGCTAAAGGAAGGATAGTGATGGCCCTTGAAGGAGGTTATAACCTTAGGTCCATAGCAAATTCAGTTTTTGCTTGTGCAAAAGTCCTCTTGGGAGACAAATTCACATTCAGCTCCCCAGAGATGCAGCCATTTGAATCTACATGGAGAGTTATACAAGCGGTAATGGTCTGCGTGCGCTATTGTTGTCTAGCTCTTTACTTTCTGTGGACATCTATAGTCAATCTTTGTCTTTTGAACTCCACATTGACTAGGTACGCGATGAATTGAAAACATACTGGCCTGTTTTGAGTAGCAAGCTGCCAGAGAATTTATCATTGAGGATTAAGCCTTCACCAAGTGAGGTATATTTTACCTTCCTGATTTTCGTACCTGGAGACTTTCATGGACTTGGGGCTCTGTTTGGCTCAAGGATTATGAATTGTGCTTTGGTGCCTGTTTGGCCTTAGGATTATGAATTGTGCTTTGGTGTAAGTGATGTGTATCTCTTAGCTGTAATTAAGCTATATTTTCTGGTAACTTGACCCTATCTTCCCAACATTTCTTTCTAGAGATCTGCTGTCAAAATAGTTCCAGCTTTTAACCCCATTGCCAGGTCAGAATTTTCAGTTCAGTGTTTAATACAGTAGCATAGTGCAGTTCAATTAACTCAAAAGGTGAATGCATGAACTTGAACTGTGACAACTGCGTTAAGTAGCTCAGTTTATAAGCTATTGCATGCAGGGGCGGAGCTAGGATTGAAATGACCCTGGTGCACTCTCCATTACATAGAACAAAATTGATATAATTTGCATGGTAAAAATTGAGCCAACTATTAGAAATTTGTTTTTCACCATGGTGCATGTGCACCAGGGAAAGCCAATGTGGCTTCGCCCCTGATTGCATGTTATCTTTTCTAGAACAATGAACTATTAAGAAAAAGAGATTTCCCTATCAGCCAGTAAATGATTGTGAATTTCCTGCATAATGATAGTAAATGTGAGATTGTGAAGGGCCTCTGTGTATTCTTGACAATGTGAGCCCAAACTCACATGCCACACCATCGAGGCATCCTTTAAAAATGCTGTTAAATGCTTCATGTGTATTGCCGTATCCTAACTCCTGAGATGCCTTGCTGGTAGAAAACACATGTGAGCTATATAGCTCAACTTTATTGAGATTTTTTATCTAAAGTATCTTGTATTGATGATACTACATTTGATTTATCATTTATGTGGCATGTTGCATTGGGACTTGCTGACAATTGAGATAAAAATCATAGACACATTAATCCAATAGTTAGGCTTGAATAATTTTTCCTTCGTGTTTCTTATGGCAATGAACAGCTCTACGCGTCCTCTGATTCTGAGCCTGACGGTGAAGATGTCGATGAGCTCTCTGGTGCTCTTTCATCTGTCAATGTCATCCAATTTGCTGATGATGCTATAAGTGAACACCTCTCAAAAATGAAACTTGATGAAGAAAACCTTGCAGTGAAGACTGCCTCAAGTTGCTCAACAGCAGAACATCATCCAACTGATTCCGTAGAAGTAGATATAGATGGATCTGTGGTACTGTCCAAAAGAATATCTGATTTGTCTCTGGCTTGGCGATCGGATTTATCAAGAACTCATGTCTGGTATGCCAGCTTTGGTTCAAACATGTGGAAGCCAAGGTTTCTATGCTATATTCAAGGGGGGAAGGTAAAGTTCAAAAGTCAATGTTTTTGCAAGGACCAACGAGCATTTGTCCCTTTGATCAGTGTGTTCTACTTGTTATGTTCACTGCCTTTGTTACCTCCATGATTCTTTTGGGATATATCTCAGTACTTGAGGAATACACTAGTTTCCAATGTTTCTGTAAATACAGTCCTTGATCTTTCTATATTACAAGCAGTATGCTTTCAAAGATAAATTTGCTGTTCTTTTTTATCTGTGACAGGCTGAGGGTATGAGTATACCATGCTGTGGATCACGTGACACAAGCTCACCAAGAGGAACCATGTGGAAGACTGTGCCTCATAGGCTGCTTTTTGGTAGATCATTTACCCCTTGCTGGGGAACTGGTGGTGTTGCTTTCCTCAACCCTGAGATAAACTACAACGAGAAGTCTTATGTCTGCATGTACAAAATAACGTATGTATTTTACATTTACATGTTATTTATTTACGTGGCAGGTGGCATTCTGTTAGCACCCCACATCTCATCTATTTTGCCCCTCTTCAACAGGCTAGAGCAGTTCAATGATATCTTGTTTCAAGAGAACCGTTTAGTGCTGGAGGATGGCAAAAATGGAAATGTTGTGTATCCTGATTCTCCTTTGATTGGTTCATATGAAGTGGAGTTTATGTCTACAAACAAAGCTATTCATCTTGAACCTATCAAGGTTTGATTTGCTCGTTCCACTTCGACAATTGTACCCTTACCTTTGTATACAATTTTATATGCTTCTAAAGGAGATTAACAACAATGTGCGTTTCAACATCACTCCTAAACATATGTTGGCTGACTGCTGTTCCAAGAGCTAATTGATAAATGGCAAGTCCTTTTCCCATAGTGACATAATCACTTTTACCTTGAGGTTTCCTTCATCTGAGGCTGATGCTTGTATGAATTTTTTATTTTGATCTGTTAGCAAGGAGCCAGGATCTTTGGGTATTGATGTTCATCTTGGCTTAGAAATGCTTGTATGACCAGGTCAACAGGGTGCCAAAAGGCCTGTTTAGACTACTTTGTTGTCATATTTGATTTGAATCTCCGTTGTCATTGTAAACAATGTTGAAAAGAAATTCTGATTTTAGTAAGCTAAAAAAAACGTAAATAACAGTTTCACCTCATCAATGGACAAATTTGAAACTCAGCCTTATGGGCATAATTCTGATATTATATTATTTCTGTTCCATTATCTACGTGACATGCTAAGTTTCAAAAGTTCTGGAATATAGGTAATACTAATATCTGATGGATGAATTTCTTGCAGGATAGCTGGTACTCCAATGTACTTTATCTTGGGGATGAGGATGAGCTTCCAATTCTTACTATGACGTGAGTTTTTTTTGAGCTTCCAATTCTTACTATGACGTGAGTTTTTTTTTTGTACTCATTATTAAGTCCCCCTCGCACCGCCCACCCCAACGTCAAATGTTCCCCTTTCCAGCTGGTAGTCCAATGCAACCTTTTGAAGGGCAGTCAAGATGTTGTTTGCTTGCAATGTCATGCTTAACTAATTTTTCTTTGGTCTCTGCAGGTGCCCCTCATCAGATATTGAGCGCTACAAATCTGGCGAGCTGCCTCTAGCACCTCCTTCAAAGACCTATGCTGCCACTCTGATAAAGGGATTAGTGGAAGGGAAGCAACTGGATGCGGACGGAGGTGCCAGCTACATCAATGCTGCTGCTGCAAGAGGCTTGTGAAGGTTGCTTCAGCGTGGGCTCTGTACAGCCAGTAGGGAGTAGTAAGGATACGATATTTTGTTAGCGTGTGAGGACACCGATTGAGGACCAGAGAATCTGGATCCCATTTAAATTGGGCAGTGTCGTTAAACCTTGCCCTAGCTTGATCATTGGTGATCTCCCCTGATAGGTTAGTTGGACGGGAGAAACACTAGCTGCGTTGGGGGTGGAGCAGCAGTAGGTGTGACCCAACAGGTACTGCGTTGGTGCTTTTGTTCGATTATACCGTAGTCTTTGGCATGGTTTCTGGTGATGTTACTACTACTTGCGCCGCTACTGCCATCTGTATCCTGGAGGGAATGGCTTAACAGTTACTGTTGTTTTGGTGGTGGTGATCCTGTGGTTCGCTGGCCGCAGGGCTTTTGCCTCATTGGTTTGTCGTCCGTCTTGTCGCCAGCCAGGGACACTGCCGGCGCCCTCGGAATCAGCGTTCCGAGTGACCGAGCGCTGATATATATATAGCCCCCGGTTGGTATGGCTTGCGACAGCTTCGCCTTCGCGAATGTAGCGACCCTAGCCAAGCCGGGTGAAGCCCCCAAAATCTGGCTTCACCGGCTTCTCACTCCCTCACGTTGACTGTGTAGGTGAAGCCGGATGGGAGGCTTCGATGAACCGCGCCGTAACAGTGTGATACAGTGCCCGTGAAGCCGAAGCCGAAGCCGGTCTTAAGCCACACCAAGCGGCGCTGAGTCGCCGCCCGTCATGTTGAGTAACCAAGATTGTCCCGGCGCTCGCTCGGGGTGTTGATCGTGCCGTACCCACGAGGCCACGAATGTGTGCAAAGGGTTCGTGCCAGAAGGTTGCAAGCCGCGGAGGGATCGCCAAGTAGCCCAGTACCCGCCTGCGACGGAACCTGGAATAGAGTAATATAGTATTTACTAGTGAGGACGTGAGTTTACTAGGGAGGAGGCGAGCAAAAAAGAGCTGTATTATACATATTTCAGTCTTATTGGATAAGAAAAAAGAAATTCGCTAGAAGGAGGGCTTGAACCTCCGACCTTATGGTTAACAGCCATACGCTCTAACCAACTGAGCTATTCCAGCTTGTCGGTGTTTTTCATTTTACAACCTATAAATCCTAACAGGAGCACCGCAATATGATTGATGGCCCCCGGAACTGCAAATCGAACCGCATCATTTATACCGGAGGAGCACACCTGGAGACTGGAGGCCTCGCCATCTTACCGTCTCTGTGCTTCCACATGTTCCAAAGGCCCTCCCTAACAACGGTAGCTTCGGCCTTGCTTAAGGAGTCAAGGGCGCAGAAAGGTCAGCTGGCTGTGTCGCAGTGCTGGAGACGCCTTTCGCCGAAGGGGAAACGAATACAAGGAAGAGCACAGCTATTTCGTTCGGAACGATCGACTCGGTCTCGCTACGCAAGTGGTGCTGATTATTAATGGATGCCATCGGCTTGTGCTCATGTAGTGGTGCCGTGCGGGTTCCTACAGTCAACTCCGAGGCGCCACGGCTGTTCCTCCGTGTGCAACAGCGTACCATGTTCCATGTATGAAGTCCACATGGTCGTCCTCCAGCTTTGCATGTAATGTAACAATGCGCAGGCTAAGAACATTAACTCCTCTACTAGCATCATTTTTCGTCTCGGAAGAGGATTTAACCACCGGTTTATTCACAAAAGAGCATGTAACTCCAACCAATGTGGAAAGAAAAACATCACATAACGTGTCTGGAAACAGAATGCGAAAAACTAAAGCAGCGTGTGCTCTACTATAACCCTAATAAGCTCAGACGAAGTTTTTATTTTCTCTATTATCACGCCTGATCCAATGAAGCTAGGATAAACAAAAGATCTGCAGCAACGTGCGAGAGATGAAAGGATGCAGCCCCCTCATCTATTCTCTGCCGCTTCCTTGGAGTCGAAGTAGTCATCACCCAGCAGGTCATCTTGGCCATTGTACTGCGGCATGTTATCCCCATAGCCTGTAGGGCTACCAGAAAATCCTCCAGCACCGTTGTGGCCACTGTAGCTGCCACTGGTCACATTTCGAGCAAAGTTGCTGCCACTAGTCGGATTCCCAGCAAAGTTGCTGTTGCCGTTGTTGGGACCAGCAGCAGCACCGAAACCTCCATTACCGAAACCGCCACCACATTCACCAAAGCTTCCGCCACCGGGAGCTCCACTGTTGTAGTTGCCTGCACCATAGGTGCTCGGAGAACTGTATCTACCAGTGCTTCCACCAGGATTGCCAGTGGTACCATAGCTTCCACCACCTCCATATCCACCGCCAGAAGCATTGTTGTAGTTGCTACCATAGCCGCTGCCGCCACCAGCTCCATCACCATATCCACTGGTGCCAGCATACGCACTGCCGTTACCACCATACCCCCCAGAACTAAATCCACCGCCAGCGCCATACCCACCACCAGCGCCATACCCGCCAGTAGCATATCCACCTCCACCACCATAACCACCACCAAAGCCAAATCCACCACCTCCACGTATTCCACCAGCACGGTCATTGGCATGGCTCACCTTTACAGGACGTCCTTGAAGTTCCTGTATCAGATTAAATAGTTTCAATGCTTTGCAAACAAACAAACTATTTGTTTCAGGAAACAGCATGCTTATTAGAGACAAATTACCCAACAACATGGAGCTAAAATAACTTTTCAAATCACTTGTGATGTGAAAATGATAAAATGTATTTCGTGTAAATTATAGAGTAATATGGGCAGGATTTGGCAGAGTCCCAACTTCTGTATTCTAGAGTAGTGATGGCAGGGTATGGAGTTTGTAAGACAAAACAAAGTGTTTTTAGTCTAAAATGGAAATGAGACAGCTCCCCCAAAATCCCCCTACTCTGCCACCAACTCCAGCTCCACTGCGCCGATAATTCTTGGAGCTGCACCTCTCTAAATAGGCCCAGTTATTTTTAAGCTAAGCCATTTCCTAGGCACGAAACAACAAAATAGTAACAATTTAATAATTTACAGGAATGGTATATCTTATCGCTGTTCTGATCTCTAACTCGTTTAGACATTTAGTGCTTACCAACTTGATTGTTGCATCAGAAACAAAAGATAAACACCTTAAGATTCGTTGCAACAATATATTTCCAATTATACACCAAAACTCTGTAAAAGTGGTATGTAATACTAACCCGAGAATATTTTGGTTAAGACCATTGCGTGTATATACAGTGCCATCGTTGAACAACAGGAGAAAAACAACATAGTCCAAGATTGTAACCGGCTAAAAAAAATAATGGCTAGCAGTAGCTTGTTTCTATTCTAGTCCGCATCAAGTGGAGATAAACTGAACAAATAGTTGGGGCCTGGGAGTTATTAAAAAATAATAAGAGATGTGGAAATTGGAACTCAGAAGTTCGATCAGTGCCAGCTCTCAGAACACTGTGCCTGATAAGTGACAAGAACCCAATATAGGCTGACAGGAAACACCTCAACTGCAATGCCTATCTGACCTGACAGAAAATGTACACTTGACTACTCGAGGTGCACCTCAAGTGAAACCATGGAACATAAAGGCTAGTTTAGGATCACCATTACAAATAAAAGCAATTAAAGGATATATAAGAAAACAACAGACACGATGGGCTGATGGCATACCTTGCCATCCATGGCAGTAATTGCAGCTGAGGCTTCTTCGCTGGATGTATAAGTTACAAATCCAAATCCCCTTGAGCGACCAGATTCCCGATCAGTGATGATTCGGGCTGAATGCAATACCAGAACAGAGAAGTGTTAAAGGCACAAAGAAAAATGCCCACAAAGAAATACGAGCCAAATTGATTGGACATACAACCTTCAAGTACATCCCCATATTTTGAAAATTCATTCTTCAGAGTGGTTTCATCTATGGCATATGGAAGCCCTACAGGCAGGTTGATTAGAAACATGATTGGATACCCAGACAACATAAATGAAATCCTACATCGAGAAGGTCCCAGAGGAGAATAAAATCAATGTGAACATACCTGCAACAAAAAGTTTTGAAGAGGACATGCATCTTACTGCCTGAAGAAGAGGCAAGCTAGAGAGCAGCGAAGTTCTCCTGAGCACATTTCCAATCCTACTAGTGAAAGCCATTACCCCAATTCCTCGCTGGAAGCCAACGGCAGGTACTGAAAGAAAAACAATCTGGTTAGTTGTCAGACAAAAAAACCTACAGCTGCTTATGCAAAAGTATCAACCCGAGAAAGGAAACAAAAAGGGGTCTAAACTTGATTCTAGATTGTTGTGTCTACTCTACCCATCTAGATCAGGAAAATCACCACGATTAGGTTTCATTCCCCAGGGTGCAGACACAACTTTAGCACCAAAAAAAATCCAGAATAGATACTGCAACGCACAATCCAGAGAACTGCAGGACATGAAATCGACTCGTTTTCGTACCCATACAACTAACGCTCTAGCAGCACAGGCAAACATCACAAAACTGATGAGCCGGCTCCAAAGCACGAAGCACCTAGAGCGCACGCCTCGAATCAAGGCAACTCCGCGGCAGAAACAAGCGACAGCGCCTATCGCGGCTACGACTCCGAAGACCAGAGCAAGGATCTCGTTACCTCCGGAGTAGATGCCTCGCCAGGGTTGCGGAGCGGCGGCTTCCCGAATCCCTAAACCCTACACCGGAACGGCCTCCAGGGTTCGGGGAACTGACGAACTGTCCCGAAACGTCCATGGATCCTTGTAAAAAGGCTGACGAAGTTTCAGGCCCATAAACACGAAAGAAGCAGCTGGCACGGCCCAGCTTCAGCCCGCATCGCACACCCAGCAGGACGCAGCAGCTTTGAACTTTTTAAAAAAAAGATAAAAAAATAAAATTCGAAAAAGGGAGCCGGATGGCAAAAAATTCGGAAAATGGGTACCTCCCACCAGTTGATCGGGCGGGGTAACGTCCCGATAAACCACCGACGCAGGATCCAACAAGGTACCTCGCACGAAGGCGAGTTCAGAGATATAAATGCTGTTACACTTTACATCACAGACAGATATATATTACATAAGGATATAAAAGTAACATCAGTGTCCAACGAGAGATATTCTTACAAAACGGTTTAACTTTTAAGTTACAGCAGCGGAGTTTGAAAACACGAACACTGTACACGTTGTTATTACGGATATCATGCTAGCCCTGGCACGATATCACTCGGCGGAATCTGTGTTAGCCGGGGACGGATCCCACTCCACAGACCAACCATCAGGCAGGGGGTAGGGTCACGGTGTAACGAATGCTGGCTCATCAGGGAGATTACCTGAAGTAAATCAACAAAAGTAAGGCTGAGTATACTAATACTCAGCAAGGCTTACCCGTCTCATGGTATACTTAGCCATGTATCTAGACTTATGCAGGCTTTTTAGGTTTTGGGTAGAGTTTTTCAGCTGAAAAGCAACAAAAACTAGATCCTTATTTTCAACTTTTAGCTTTCAGTTTCTAGTTGATTAATCATTCTAGGTAAGCACCTATAATTACTCAAACATGGTAGAATCTTTATTCAAACATCATCTTTGATAATCACAAAGTTGCTCTTGTTACTCCATGTGGTAAAGGGATCAAGCAGTCTCAACCATCGTGAGAAGCGGACGATTTTGAATCGAATTCAACCTTGCAAGGATAAACCTAACACACACGCTTGGAACACCAAAGAGTCGTTCCGAAGCAACCGTTTGCCTTTCATTACGACTCGTGGATCAGATCCACCACAAGCGACTGCAGGACCATACGCACTTCCAAAGTGCAGGACGTACGTCTGTAGCGCGACTACAAAACCCGTACTCCTGGTTGCCCAGCACCACGTATTCCTACATGTCGAACAAAGTAACCAAAAGAACCAAATACATGTGGTGGGGGGTATGTCCACTTCTTGGGCCGATTGGTTACTAGGCTTACCGCTTACCATATTTCACGGCATGTGGCTAGTACTTTCAAACGCTTAGCCACCGCTACCACACACTGCGACCTTATCAAGTTCCACAACACAGACGGGGTATCATCTCAACTATGATACCTCATAAAACTCACGTCCGTCATCCTTATAGTAATAACAGGGATGTAAACATTACAATTCCTATGTCGCGCGAGTGACAGGAAATCACTCGACTTCTACCGGTCCTATAAGCAGAGCAGCTATTCGGACTCAGGTACTAGTGTTCAATACATCGGTTTCTGGAATTATGCAACTAAGGTTTCCAAACAACTCCTAAGAACTTAATGCATAAAAATATATATAAATAGTATAGGTTGCATTGTAATAAAGTAGGGGTTATATCCGGGGCTTGCCTTCGCTGGTGGGGCTGGGGTTAGTCAAATTAATATCTTCCGAACTTTGGTTCGGGGCTTCAGAGAATTCCACGACGAGGTTCCCGGGGTCTTCAGAATAACCTCCTTCTGGTTCCGGGATTAGCTGGTAATCTCCGTCAGCGAGAGTGGTCGAGTCTACATGACGTGCAAAAGTATAAATTATGGAATGTATACACTTTTATGTTATCTCACAATAAAGTTGCAATCCAAATGAAAGAATATTTCATTCCAACAAATAACCTAACTACTCTGCACTGAGCAGTCATTTATTGAGTATTACTTGTTTTATCTAAACCCATTAAACATCAGGGTTGATTACACTAATTACCTAACTAGTGGCATAGGATAACAGGTTGGGGTGTGTTTCTAATAATTATATTAAATAACTTTAGTTATTTGTTATATTAATTATTTATATGAAACTTTATGTTACTAATACATTATGGACTAATTAAACTATATCCAATTTGTTTGACACCAAATCTTTGGTTGGAAATCTAATAACAGGTTATACTATTAAAGAACAGTATCATAAAATATTTTCAGAATATTTAGTGCAATAAATAAATCACAACAGTTAACTTAAGTAAACTACATAGATAACTTGAATGAACTTTACAGAGTAAGATACTTTAAAACAGGAGCTACAAAAATTACTGAGCATAGATTGATATTAGATACATTTACTGCAGTTTTATTGGAAATTTTATTCTAAAAGGAACTAAGCCACAAAATTAAATAAGATCAAAATTGACATTTCAAGATGCAATTATAACTGGAGTTTTACACTAAAACTAGGGTTCAAAATTTAAGGACATTATGAACTACTCAAGATTGGTATTCCAGAAAAGTTTCATAATTTTTCATGTATAATAATTATTATTTATGAATTACCTTTGAATTTAAGCTTGAAATTTATAACTCAAGTTATATTAGGTTTCTGATCCTCAAATTTTTATGATGGATCATACTTATAAAGATCAAGTTATGGTAGAAATTTCATCCCTAAATATGCACAGATGCTTTTGAAATTAATTTGTGAAGCTTTCATGAACATATAACCAAGGTAGCAAAATGTTCTAGCTAGAGGGTTGATCTAAGCCTCAAAAACTTACACAAAGCTACTTACACCACATGCAACACATGCTCCAAAAACCAACAGCAGCAAGGCTATAGATCATAAGATTCAATTAAAGCATCCCTTTACTTGTATTTAAAATACAGAACAAAATATGCACTTTCATAGCATGGTTATGAAATAAAAGTTGTAGAATTCATCACAAGGATTCTAACCCAACAAGTTTAGTATTTTTCTGATTTTTCTACTGTTTTCTATGCATTTTTAAAGTTCACAGCAGGAAATAAGAAAAACTCAAACAAGCTTTACGGAATAGTCCCTAGATTTAGCACAAAACCCCCCTGAAATTTTCTTGTCTTCTCCAATGGAGCCCCTGGCCGTGGTCAGAGAGGAGAGGCGGCATTTGACCGGCCAAATCCGGTGAGTTCGGGTCACGGTGGCGAGGGAAGAGAGGGGGATTAGCTAGAGGAGGTCGGGGGCTACCTTGGGAGGTGCTTGATTGGGCTTCTAGGGTTTTGTAGCGGTCTGCCCGCGTGGAGCCGACGGCCGGCGGCGGGAACGACCTCGACGGCGGCGCTCCGGGCAAGCTGGGCGGCGAGGGCCGGGTCTAGCAGCTTCAGGGAACCAAGGGAGAGCTTCTAGTAGGGTTGGTTTGGGCGGAGGAGGGCTGTAGGGATGGGTCCACGGCAGCGTCGAGCGCGCCGGGGTTACAGGAGAAATGGCGACGGTGTTCCGGGGTCTAGGGGCGAGGAAATGGCGAGCTAATGGCAGGAATGAGTCAAGGGGATTCTAGCGGTACTGATGCGCCCACAAGATAGAGCTCGGGGGCTTCAATGCTTCCTCCACGCGGCGGGGCGGCGAACAGAGGGAGGCCGGCGTTCAGGCGGTGCTGGCAGTGCCAGAACGTGGTGGCATTCGGTAGGAAGGCTAGCACAGGGGATTAGGAACGGCTGCAGGACTGTGGATCGACGCGTGGAAGAAAACTCAGCAGGAGGTGGCGCTCGGGGTGTTGTGCCGGCGGTGAGCGGCGGGGGCAGAAGCAGAGCAGAGGGGAAGCAAGGATGACAGAGGAAGAAGAAGCAGGCAGGAGTTAGAAGGACCCATTTGCAAATTGAAAAACTTCCAGGGACTCCTCTGTAAAGAAAGATTTCCCATTGATACAAAATCCTAGTGAGAAAAATGTCTAAAGCAAAGTTGTAGAGAATTTCAAACCCTACAATAATGCTTTAGGGTTCAAGCTCAAAATCTCAAAGGATACAGTTTTATTTTAAACTTTTGAACACAACTCAAATTATAAACTTTTTGTTATAATACAACCAAATGCTTTAATGTTTAGGATCTTTTTGCAAGATTGCCTGCAGTGTAATCATGACTAGCCTTTTTACACTTTAGCCCTTAAGCAAAACTGAGTTTTACTTTTATCTTTCAACCATTTTACATGTAAACCCTTACACCTTTGTGTTAATTACACATAGGTCCTTAGTTTTCAACAAAAGTCTATTTTTCTTAGGTTTTACTTAACTTTTGCACTTTTCTTCTCTATAATCATTTAGGTTTACCACTTAAGAGTACTTTTACCCAATTACACTCAAGTACTTATATAATTCATGAATTACAAATATACCCCTAGCTCTCTTTACAACTTATACACACCATAGCATGCATACATATATCACACTATTACCTAGTGTCTATATCTCTAATTACCTGAATGTTACAGGCGGGAGGCGTGGGGCCGGGGACTAGCGAGCGGGAGGTCCCAAAAAAATTTTGAGGCCCCTCCCGAGGGCCTCTTCGCGAATAAAAAAATTTCTTATTCGTGAAGAGGTCCCTGAGGCAGGCATCCCGCCCGGCCAGTGGGCGGGAGGTGCCCCTGCTTATGATTTTTGTTATATCTTTTTGGAATTTATATTTCACAAACTATTTGAAATTTAGACTTTTTCAAATACAAGATTTGTTCGCCATACTCTTATGTATGCATATAAAATTTTAATTCAATTTTACGAAGAATATTACGGTATCTAAAACTCGTACGAAGATGGTTAAACGATAACGTTTTGCAATATAGAATCCAAATATTACGATAGCACGATACATGAAGCCATTAAAAATAAAATAATATGATAACAAACAAGTTTTAAACTGGGGCCAGCTTCAGCAGAACTGGAGCCACCATCATTGTTTGGGCAATATTTATACGTGTATCCAATCTGATTACAATTGAGCATTTCCAATAATCTTTCCATTTACCCTTATAAGCATGCAACCGCCACGGACACCCCTCCTTCACACATACCACATCGTACTTACGAGATTTGCATTCGACTGTTTTAAACTCTCGCATAAGAGAGAGACCAGCACTTAACAGCTTTCTTGACTGTCAGACCCGGGGCCACCGGGCTGGGCATGTCACAAAGTTTAAGAGATTAAGCCCGTCTTATCTCTTATTCATTTTGTTTATCTCTTGTTTATCCCGTTTAAATAGGAGATAGAGCTAACCAACACAGAGAGGATCTACTCGAGATCAGTTTTGGTGGGATTCCTTGGAGGGGGTTGGTTAGCATCTTTGTAACTCTGATCTCTCGGATATATAAGGGAGGTCAGGGATCCCCCTCAAAACAGAAGATCATTAGGTCATTCTACACCAAAGAGAATACAAACCATCATACAGGACGTAGGGTGTTATGCTCCGTGCGGCCCGAACCTGTCTAAAGTCTTGTGTTCTTTGCACCTTCGAGTTCCTGATCTCGGCGTTCCCTCATCCAAAACTTACCACCTTGGGTATATCCCTCGGTGGGCAGCTGGTTAAACACCGACAGCTGGCGCGCCAGGTAGGGGAGCGCGTCGAAGATCCACCGGCGAGCTCGATGGCATCTTTCAAATTCATCAGGTCAGTTCCCTCTCAGGGTACGACGCTTGTTTTTGGCTCGTGGGTTTGCATCGCAGATGGTGCGGGCAACTTTCGGCGATTCCTCGTCGACATGACGCCGAAAACCGTCGCTGCGGATCCTTGCAGCGGCCTCGACAAGTTCGTTGACGAGCTCGATAACTTGCCGCTCCACGCTTCCGCGACACAGGTCGAGATGGAATCTGTTCCAAGCTCGACTTCTTCTGGTGTCGCGACAACTTCCCCTGGTTTGGACTTGTTCCAATCTAGGGATTCGCATGGTCGGACTCAACCCGGCTTGTGCGAATCAGCCACTGATCTTCAGGAGGCCAACGCGCCTGGATCCCTCTTCATGTTAGAGAAGGATCTGGACCTGCTGCTCCGGGACGGAAACCCTGAAGCCACCGCGTGTCGGGAGGCTTCGGGTTGTTCTGGCCCCGGTGATTTGATGATCGCCTCCTCGCCAAAGGGGCACATCGTGCATTGGAAGGGCATGAAGCTCTCCAATCTACTCGAGGCAGAGAGCCGGCTCGTGGCTCACCTCGAGCCATTGCCTTTCCAGGAGGGCAGGCCATTGGCCGCCGCGGCGGAGGAGTCGACGGAGCTAGTCGACGAAAGTTCTCATGAGCTTTCCTCCCGCTAGGTGCTGATGGCCGAAGAAGGCGAGGACGGTGGGGATCTCTCCATCGATAACTTTGACGTGATCTCCGACGATGAGATCACGGCCAACGCCGGTAACGAGAATGACGCCGATCGTGAGGCGCGGAGGGCCAGGAACAGGGCCCGAACAATCCGGCGGAGGAGAGCTAACGAGCGAAGGCGATCTATGCAACGCGAGCTCGACCCCGAGTTTGCTGCCGTAAGCGAGCGGGGCTTCAGGACTCCGGTGGCCAACATTGCCAAGGTCACGGCCATCCTCGAGCGCAGCCACGACCCGGAGGTACGTCAAGCACTCCTCTATGCGCAGAGGGCTTGGATCCAGTTGGATCAGCATAATCCGGCGTCCGTCATCCGGGAAGAGCGCGTGGACGAGAGCCGGAGCCAGGCCCGCAGTCGAACGTCTGGTGGTCGTCCTCAACATCAGATCATCAACGACAACGCACGCGCGAGCCAGGCCCCTGGCGGGAGGCAACAGCCACCGCAAGGGGGTCGTCCGCGACAGGCCAGTCGACGACCTCCTCCGGAGGACCTGCGCCAGCACATCAATGATGGTCGCAATGCGCGCACCGTGATCTCCTCCAGGCGCAAGACTCGCGAAGAAGTCAAAGCTGAAGGTACTGATTGTAGCGATCGATTTCCTGCTTTCTCTGCTCGTTTCAGCAGCTACAAGTACCCGGAGGGTTTCAAGCCGATCGGCATCACCAAGTACGACGGCAAGCAGGCTCCCCAGCAGTGGCTCCGTTGCTACTCCACGGCCATTGATGTCGCGGGGGGCTCAAATATCACCAAAGTCGTCTACTTCCCGATGGCTTTGGACCCTGCGCCGCTCACTTTGCTGGAGAGCCTCGGCAGTAACTCCATCGACTCCTGGGAACGACTTAAGAAGGTCTTCATCGATAATTTCCAGGGAGCGATTACCCGTGCAGGTACTCGACACGATCTTGCCCAGTGCAAGCAAGAACATAACGAGCTTCTACGGTCCTACACGCGTCGCTTCTTCGACGTCCGCGCCACCATCGCGAACATCTCGGAGGAGGACATCATCGACTGCGTCTACAACGGCATCACCGACCCGAGCATATACAGAGATTTCGGGCGGAACAGGCCGAAAACTGTTGCGGGCCTTCGTGATATGATGCACGATTGGTCCGAGCAGGAGGAGAAGATGCGGGAGCGGTTCCCGCGGCGCCATGATAGCAATCTGCGGCGCCCAAACGACAACCGCAGCGACAAAGGCCAGCGGGACTTTTTCGGGCCACCCCGGAAACGAAAGCCAGATGATGTCATCGCGGCTATCGATCGTCCTTCACGAGGTAAGAAGTCGACAACTCAGGAGGAGTTCGAGAAGCTCCTGCAGAAGAAGTGCCCGTGGCATCCGGGCGCCAACCACGCTGCCATCGACTGCTACCACCTTCGGAGGACGTTCAGCAACTCCGGTGGTGGGAGGAAGAACAAGAAGCCTGCTGACAAAGAACCCGAGGACGATGATTAGGAGGATCACGGGCGCAACCCGAAGTTTCAGGATGCGTTGAAGGTGGTCAACATCATCTTCGGGGGGGACGAGGACTTCTGTTCCAGGCGGGATCAGAAGCTGCTCCTCCGAGAGATTTTGTCCATCGAGCCGGCGGTACCGCGGCCACTTCGTTGGTCGGAGGTCCCCATCTCGTTCTCTCGTGATGACCAGTGGACAAGCTTTTCCGAGCCCGGTAAGTTTCCCTTGGTCCTGGACCCCGTGGTAGCGGAGGTTAAGCTTACCAAGGTCCTGATCGATGGCGGGAGCGGGCTCAATCTCATCTTCGTCAGCACTTTGAAGAAGATGGGTCTGGATTTCAAGGATATGCTGGTTCCCAGCAAGTCCCCTTTCTACGGCATCGTCCCAGGTAATGCGGCGCATCCGCTCGGTACGGTGGTCCTCCCGGTCACCTTCGGTACGCGGGAGAATTATCATACTGAATTCATCAAGTTCAAAGTGGCTACTTTTGACTCTTCTTACCATGCAATACTGGGTCGACCGGCACTCGCCAAATTCATGGCAGTGCCGCATTATGTCTATTTGCTTCTTAAGATGCCAGGACTCGGTGGAGTGCTCACCCTCCGTGGCGACTTGAAGAAGTCCTATGACTGCAATCAGGAGGCGATCCAGTACGCTTCGACTACTCGCGTGCCAGATGATTCGGGAGAAGTACTCGCGGCCGCGTAGCAGCTCTCCCAGACCGGGCTGGAGATCCCTTCCAAGAAGGCCAACAAGTCGAGCATCCAGTCGACTGATGATGTGGCCCTCAAGACGATCCAGCTCCAGGACAATTTCATTCTCCCTGCAATCCGAAGGCACGCTAGATTCGTCATCTACGACAAGATGACTGAAGTCGCTGCTTACCCATTCTTCAAGCACATCATCATCATCATCATCAGACGAATCGGCATTCATTGCTTCATCCAATTCACGTTCTTCGTCTTGCAGTTGTTCAATAATAAAGGGTATGTTCTCGTCCTCATCAGCCACGCATTGAGGTGCTGCGGTGCCACCTGCCTCAATGTTTGCCTCCTCAAATTCTTCATCAATATTTTCATCCCCCGGAGCAGCTTCAATGTTTATCAAAGGGTTCTGGTGCACACTGACAAAAAGTACCAATGGTCACTGCCAATGACTTGCATTTTGCAGATAAGTTAACCAGTCCTCGTTGCTTGCAAGTGGTATCAGCTCCCAGATCAAAGCGTGAGTGGTGCGATTTATGACGCACTGAACACTCACAGTGTGTGTCTCCTGATTAATTCTTAATCCCCTCATTTACCAGTTGCATAGGGATTCAAATATCCTCTCGTGCGGTCTGGTAATTCCTCTGACCGCACAGTTGAATTCAGTTAAATCTACCCCATTCGGCCCATAAATCACATTTCCTTCTCCGTAATATATACTGAAAATACTCTTCTCGGAAGACATATCTGTCAATCATTAATAAACTAGTTATACTACATATTAATACACAACGACCCTAAGTTTCAGTGATTCCCGGATTCTATTTTCCAGAATCTAAACTATTCAGAATATAAATTTACTAAAAATAATTGAAAATACTAAAAACTATTCAAAACATAACTACTCTAAGAAATATTTCCTAGATTATAGTTATTTTCAAGTAATTATACGGCTGGAATGAGAATATACCTCTAAATTGACGTGTGAACAGGGCTTCGCCGCTTTCTCTTCTCTCTTCGTCTCCTCCTTTTTTTTTGGTTTTTACTGAATAAAATGACAATTTTAGGGCAGGTAGGGGCTTATATAGCCAGGGGGACCTCCCGCCCGACCAACGGGCGGGATGCCCCCATAGGGACCTCTTCGCGAATAAGATAACTTTCTTATTTGCCAAGAGGCCCTCGGGGACCTCCCGCCCAATGGGCGGGAGGTCCCCGGCCCCACGTTTCCCGCCCGATCAACGGGCGGGAGGTACCCATTTTTTAAATTATTCCCAACCGGCTCCCCTTTTCCGAATTTAATATTTTTTATCCCTTTTTTTAAAAAAAGTCCAGCAGCTTTTAAATCGAGCTGCACGATTTTTTTCTTTTCTGAAAAAACGCAGACGCTCTCCAAAACGATTTGTTTTCCCAGTCACGTTAAGCGCGATTAGACAGGCGCTGGAGTGGATGGATATGCTCGCCTTTTCCCGGCTCCCTCCGTTGTTGGTGCCTGCTCACCCCCACTTCGGTGGCCCGGTCTTGTTTATTTCAAAGCGGGCAGCCGATTCGGGCGAGATTTTCCCTCCCAGACGCCATCTTTTGGGCGGGCGACCTTTATCTGGCCGTCACCAGCGACAAAGCACGCGGCCTAACTCCAGACCCATTACCCGGCCGTGCATGACGAACTTGCAAGTGGCAACGGCATGCTACGCTCGAAACGACGAATCTTCGTCGTCCCGTCAGGAAAAGGCGCTGGAACACCAACGAGCTCGCAGTGGCGGCCGCACGGGAACCCACGACGGATCGCGAGTTTGTAGCGTGCAAGAATGGACGACGAGATCTCCGACTCGTTTCCCTCTGTTGCCCCAGTATCTGCGACTGGTTTTGCAGCTACGTGGAACGGAACGAGCCCACCGTTTCCTCCCGTCGACGGCACACGACAACCTAACACGCAACCGGCGGGAAAGTTGACACGACGGCGCCCTTTTTCCCTCGGGGGCCGACTCCTCCGCCCGTTCCGTCCACCGGCGAGCCACAACACACCACGCCCCCACTGGCCCAACCCACTACCGCGTCCGCATGCGGCCGCCGCCGCCGTCCCCCGCTTTGACCGCGCCCCGGCGGCACGTTGACGGCTGCTGGGCCCCGGGCGCGGGCGCCCCCGCGCGACGCTGACAGGCGGGGCCCGGCCCCCACCGCGCGGCGGTCCCCGTCCTGGCCTCGGCGGGGGCACGGGCGTCGCTTTCGGAATGCCGAACCCCCGCCGCGGAAAGCAACGGGTGGGAGGGGTCGCGTACCCGCCCGCCGCCGCGCGGGGCGGGGGGCCGCGCGATCGGGGACGGACGGTGGGGATGCGTGGGTGCGCGGGGGAGCCCGGTGTGAAAGGCGACAGTGGAAAGCAGAGGCCGCCGAGCCGGGGCGCGGGGGTGGTGGATGGATGGATGGATGGAGCGGGGAAAAGCAAAGCGTGGGAGGGGAGGAGCCTTTTCGCTCTCCACACCGCCTTTTCGCGAAATTGCACGCGGCCGCTGGGTTTTTCGGGCGGGCACCTCGCGTCGCGAGTATTTACACGACGGGTCTCAGGAAAGGGATACCGGTGCGTGCTGCAAGCGAAGAAGCGCAGGATGCTGGCCATAATTTTGAAGCTACCGCGGATTCCGTACGTGTAGAAAGAAGGTGAGGGTCCGTTCGGTTCTCCAGAAATGACTCCATGGAAGAGGTTCAGGCCGAAACTGTTAGCTAATTTATACAAGCTTTAACTCCCTGGAAGGATTTCTAGCCTCGTTCTAGCCTAACCGAACAAATCTTTTTAGTTGGCTTGGCAAGCGCTTGAGATCAATATTAGTCTTGTCACGTTGCTCTCATGAATCACATCTAACAATCTGACTATGATGTTTCCCAATGAAGGGATCAATATTAGTTTCATTGTGTGGCTTAATGATTTGGTAGCGTCTATATCATATGCATGTATTAGTAATTATAAATTATGTCTTAAGGATCTCTCCCATCACTTCTCTATAATATTATAGATGCCCCCTAGATTTATTTTGGATGGTAACCATCATCGTTGAAAATATACGATCTATATTAATTTGGATTTGGGAAAAAATTAAGTAAAAATCCATATTCCGGCCACGATGCTTTTGTTGGTTTTGAAATTCTTAGGATTAGATGTCACTTCAAGAAGATGAAAATCTAGAACTATGGCCATAGGCATAGTAAATTTAATATTTTATTTATCATAATCATAGAACCTTCCCAATCAATTCCGCATCACAAACTTTTTGATTCCACGTTATCGAATCATTCCAATAATTAAGATTTTGAAGACCGGACAATATGCAATTAAGAGTGCATTAATTACCCTACAACCTATGGTGCTTCAGTGTTCTCTTGTTTGCTTTTTGTGCCCTGTCGATTTCAACACAGTAGTTTCTAGCTTGAGTATCACACCATTTGATATTGTCATGTTGAAGTTTTGCTTAATAGCTGTAGCTAGGATAATGTCCTCGACTACCAGCTGCGATGGTTCTCGTATCTCTTCTCCGGATGAGTTAATTTATCTATCCATCAGCTCATTGCCGCTATACATGTTGTTATCATGGCTAATGAGAAGTATTGTGCACTACACCTCTGTTTATCTCACGATGAGCTATCTGCCTTGCCACATACATCTAGGTGCAACGAATGTGTTCGGCTTGATCAAAATCTGCTCTTAGCGATCCATCTTTATCCGAGAATCTCTTATCGTTAGAATTGACATGTCTCCATTGGCAGCTCACTTCACACTAAGATGCTATTCACCTTTCCACAAAGATTGCCTCCTTTAGAAATTCTATGAAAGATTTTTCTGTTTGTAGCCAGTAAGCTCGCTTTGTACCAAAGAAGAAAACATTTATGCCACCTGCATCAACCCAAGATCATCACAATGCTACTGCAGCGCAATGCAATTTGAGGGAAACCGGAGGCCTTAGCCGCGAACCACACTGTGCCCAGTGCAACCCAGCCGCTGGGGCACATGCTCCAAGCTTCCAAACCAAGCAACCCCCACCCCCCACCTCCACCCGAGGGCGCAAAGCGCAAAACTCCACCCACCCCGAGGTCCCCGCCGCAAAAAATCCACGCGTGCCCCCTCCCTCTCGCCGCCGGCCGCCGCCGCCTCACTCTTACTACACTCCACCGCGGGCCAAGCACTCCGCCCTTCCTCCACTGCCCCGCCCCAATGCGACGGCGGCCCCCGCCGCCGCCGCCGCCGACTCCGCTCATGGCCGCGCAAACCTTACTGCCGAAGCTGCTCTTGCTGCTGCTGCTGCTGCTCGGAGACGCCACCTCGGTTTCCGGCAGCGGCGAGCGCGAGGCGTTGATGAAGTTCAAGGCGGCTGTGACGGCCGACCCGGGCGGGCTGCTGCGCGGCTGGGCCCCGGCCTCCGCAGACTACTGCCGCTGGCCGGGCGTGTCGTGCGGTGCGGGCGGGGAGGTGGTCGCGCTCAACATCTCCTCCGCGCCAGGTCACGCGCTCGCGGGCGAGCTGTCCCCGGCCGTCGCGGCACTGCGGGCGCTCCGCGTGCTCGCGCTCCCGTCCCACGCGCTCTCGGGACAGCTCCCACCGGCGATCTGGTCGCTGCGCCGCCTCCGCGTGCTCGACCTCTCCGGCAACCGCCTCCAGGGCGGAGTCCCCGCGGCGCTCGCCTGCGTCGGGCTCCAGACACTGGACCTCGCCTACAACAAGCTCAACGGCTCCGTGCCCGCGGCCCTCGGCGCGCTCCCTGGGCTGCGGCGCCTGTCACTTGCCTCCAACCGATTCGGCGGCGCCATCCCTGACGAACTTGGTGGCGCCGGGTGCCGCAGCCTGCAGTTCCTCGACCTCTCCGGGAACCTGCTCGTCGGTGGCATCCCCCGGAGCCTGGGCAACTGTAGCAAGCTGGAAGCGCTGTTGCTGTCCTCCAATCTGCTGGATGACATCATTCCGCCGGAGATTGGTCGGCTCAAGAACCTGCGGGCTTTGGATGTGTCCAGGAACAGTTTGAGTGGGCCTGTGCCAGCAGAGCTTGGTGGTTGTGTTCAGCTGTCAGTGCTTGTGTTGTCCAATCCTTATGCGCAGCTTGATGGTTTGAATTCGTCTGATTACGGGGAGGTCGATGACTTTAACTACTTCCAAGGAGGGATCCCGGAAGCTGTCACGGCACTGCCGAAGCTGAGGGTGCTGTGGGCACCAAGGGCTACATTGGAGGGAGAGTTGCCGGGCAACTGGAGTTCTTGCCAGAGCTTGGAGATGATGAATTTGGGGGAGAATCTGTTGTCTGGTGGCATTCCTAAGGGCCTGGTGGAATGTGCGAATCTGAGGTTCTTGAATTTGAGCTCGAACAAGCTTACAGGTTCAGTCGATCCTTCACTGCCAGTTCCTTGCATGGACGTGTTTGATGTCAGTGGAAACCAGTTATCTGGCGTGATTCCAGTATTTATCTCAAAGAACTGTCTTTCATCGCAGCAATCATTGGATGACTTGGTGTCAGAGTATTCTTCCTTCTTCACATATCAAGCGCTTGCTGGCTTTATCTCATCCTCATTACCATTGGGTGTGCATTTGACAGGCTACCATAGTTTTGCCCGAAACAATTTTACTGGTGCAGTTGCAACCTTGCCGCTTGCTGCTGAGAAGTTGGGGATGCAGGGGTCCTATGCATTCTTGGCTGATGGGAATCATCTCGGTGGGCAGCTTCAGCCTGGCCTATTTGACAAGTGCAACAGCTCAAGGGGCTTTGTTGTGGAAGTCAGTGACAACTTGATAGCTGGAGCTATTCCTGGAGAAATTGGCTCGCTGTGCAGTTCTCTTGTTGTTCTTGGTATTGCTGGTAATCAGCTTTCAGGTACGATACCATCAAGCATCGGGGAGTTAAGTTACCTTATCAGCTTGGATTTGAGTAGGAATCGCCTTGGTGGTGAAATTCCTACTTCTGTGAAGAAGTTGCCGCATTTAGAGCGCCTCTCTTTGGCCCATAACCTTCTGAACGGCACCATTCCAGCTGATATTAATCAGCTGCATGCTCTCCGGGTTTTGGACCTGTCATCAAACCTCCTCACAGGGGTGATCCCTGATGTCCTTGCTGACTTGAGAAATCTCACTGCACTCCTCCTTGATAACAATAAACTTACTGGGAATATTCCTTCAGGATTTGCTACTTCAGCATCCCTCGCCATGTTTAATGTGTCATTCAACAATTTGTCTGGTCCGGTGCCAACGAATGGGAATACGGTTAGATGTGATAGCGTTATTGGGAATCCTTTACTGCAATCTTGTCATGTGTACACTCTGGCTGTGCCCTCAGCTGCTCAGCAGGGTCGTGATTTGAATTCGAATTACTCCAATGATACTACAACTTCAGACTCACAAAATGAAGGAGGGAACAATTCATTCAATGCAATTGAAATAGCTTCTATAACTTCTGCAACAGCCATTGTCTCTGTCCTCCTTGCACTGATCGTGCTCTTCATATACACAAGGAAATGTGCTCCCCGGATGTCAGCTCGGTCTTCTGGAAGAAGGGAAGTTACAATTTTCCAAGATATCGGTGTGCCGATCACTTATGAGACTGTTGTTCGAGCCACTGGAAGTTTCAATGCGAGCAATTGCATTGGAAGTGGAGGCTTTGGAGCCACATACAAGGCTGAAATTGCACCTGGAGTGTTGGTAGCTATTAAGAGGCTCTCGGTCGGGAGATTTCAGGGAGCCCAACAGTTCCATGCTGAGATAAAAACCCTAGGGAGATTGAGGCATCAAAATCTTGTTACCTTGGTAGGTTACCATCTTGGTGAGTCTGAAATGTTTCTCATATATAACTACTTGTCTGGAGGAAACCTTGAGAGGTTTATACAGGAGAGATCGAAGAGACCGGTAGACTGGAAAATGCTGCACAAGATTGCATTGGATGTTGCAAAAGCACTTGCTTATCTGCATGATACCTGTGTTCCTCGTATCCTTCACCGGGATGTGAAGCCGAGCAATATTTTGTTGGACACGAACAATAATGCTTATCTCTCAGACTTTGGACTGGCAAGACTCTTGGGAAATTCAGAAACACATGCAACCACTGGTGTAGCTGGAACATTTGGATATGTCGCTCCAGAATACGCAATGACTTGCCGTGTTTCAGATAAAGCTGATGTGTATAGCTATGGTGTTGTCCTGATGGAGCTAATCTCAGACAAGAAAGCCTTAGATCCATCATTTTCTCCCTATGGTAATGGGTTCAACATAGTTGCTTGGGCATGCATGCTGCTTCGTCAAGGCCGTGCTCGGGAATTCTTTATTGATGGTCTGTGGGATGTTGGCCCGCATGATGACTTGGTAGAAACATTGCATTTAGCAGTGATGTGCACTGTTGATTCACTCTCTATACGGCCAACTATGAAGCAGGTTGTCCAGCGGTTAAAGCAACTACAGCCCCCAATTCGTGAACATCGATAGAGATGAATAATTTACACATTCCCCATCTAGAAGGTAAAGATAGCTGTGACCTGCGCCGGTGACGATTTTTTTTCTAATCATCTGTTTGACTAGATTTTATCCTGTAGATGGCAGCTTTGTATAATATAGTTCTCTCCTGAATCTCACTAATGTATCTGCTGATAAGAAGAGCAGGTGTAAATTAACAATCTTAATGCCAAAGATTTCAGATTTCAGTTAAGAGCATCTTACTGTATTCTTCTATTATTTCCTCTAGTGTGTATCAAGTGCATTAGTGTCTAGTGTGTATATACCAAATCACCATTTGTAAGCTAGCAGCATGAATGACCAGCATGGAACTAGCATACTGGACACTGCCTTAGGAGAAGTTCCTGACCTTCCACGTGCTGTCATATTTCCACAATGTACCTTGAGAGGTCTTACTATAGTTCTATGGTTCGCGTTTTTATATCTGAATAATTTACACTGTCTTTTATTTTGAATTTTGATATGAAGGCCAACGCTATCATGTGCCAATTAACCTAACAAGTTGTGAGCATACGTGTAGCCAAACAGGGAATGCTTAAACATTAATCATGAAGGAAATCCTTGTTCCCGCATGTGCCCTTCCTCTAAATTTCGGTGTTTTTTTTAATGATGACACCACCTAATTGTTTTTGGCATTGCCAAACACTTACTGCTACTAATTGGTATATATATGTCATCTAAGTATCTAACAAAGAGTATCAACGGTCACCAATGAATCTGCTTATAACTATCAAAAGTAAAAAGAAAAACGCTTGGCATCTATCTATGTTTTATTTCTGAAGCTGCCAAAGGGTTCGCAGAATTTCGACGTCAGGAATGCATTGCACCTGTTGTGGTCTCTACTAAAAAGCACATTCATATGTTGATTCAGGCTTTCATTTTGTACTAACTACGCAAATGTGAAGGCACAGAGGACTGTATTATACTTTATCCAAAGATAAAAGGGGGATCCCATACTGATTTGCTGTTAACAGTAACTATTCCAAAAACAATGTATGGCCATTGCAAAATCCAAGGAATTATCTCCAAGATGAAAACAACTCCACCACAATCTGAATCAAAGAACTCAGCTACCAGACAGAAACTCAACTAACCTATATATCCTATCCCCAACCTTACAAATCGTGATCAGTCTTTCTTCTTGGCGGTCCACTCCTGGAACCGGCGGAGGCTCGCCGGGAAGTCGGTGAAGAGCCCGTCGACGCCGACGTCGTTGATCCAGTAGTCGTACTCGGCGTATGGGTCCTGCCGGAAGTTGAAGTGCAGGAACTTGTTCTCGTTGCGGTACGTGTAGGGGTGCACCTGCAGCCCGCGCGCGTGCGCCATGGCGACGAGGTCCGTCGGCGTGGCCAGCCGGTTGTCCTTGGTCGGCGGCACCACCGTGTCCTTCCACGGCCCGATGCCCACCACGTACTTCTTCATGTAGTCGAGGTACTCGCCGGAGGTGATCTCGTCGTAGGACTGGTTGGTGTCCTCGGTCCGGACGGTCACGTCGTCGATCAGGAAGACGAGCGGCGAGTCGGTGAGGCCGGCGGCGCGGACCAGCGCCGTCGGCGCGAAGGACTGGACGAAGACCGGCTTGGCGCGCCACTCCGGCGACATGTACCTCCCGCCGTACCCGTACTTCTTGAGCGTCGCGATGAACTTGTCCTCGTACTTCTTCCCGTCCGCCCACTGCACGTGCTTGTTCATGAACGCCGGGTTCTTCATCTCCGGGTAGATCCCGACCACCCTCTTGGCGTTCAGCGCGATGTTGATGAACTCCTCGAACGTGATAATCGGCGAAATGCCTGCGGAAACGAAGAGAGAGCTTAACCAGATTGTCGTCTCTGAACATTGTTCGTCGAGTTCAGAGGAAAAGGGTTCGTCGGAATGGCGGTTGGTTGGATCGCCGGCCGGGAATTGAATCCGGACACGCTCACCGTCGTGGGACTTGTCACGGAAGTTCCATCGCTGCTTCGCCCTCAGCGTCTTCAGCTCCGCCAGCGTGAAATCAGCTGCAAGGAATCAAGAACAACAGATGCTTCGGGTTATCCCCTCGCTGGCCTCGATCGACAATGAGATGAAAATTACTGAACTGATTGGCTCTGGACACGTGTACTGTGCACGTACTGACGAAGTATCCCGTGACGTTGGCCCACTGCACCTCGAGCGTGCGGCGGCGGCCGGCGAACTCCGGGCGGTTGGCGACATCGGTGGTGGCGTCGAGCGTGGTGTCGTGGAAGCAGACGAGGTGGCCGTCCTTGGTGGCCTCGATGTCCGCCTCGATGAAGTCGGCGCCCTCGTCGATGGCGCGGGCGTATGCCGCCGCCGTCTCCTCCGGGAGCTCGCCGTTGGAGCCCCGGTGCGCGATGTTGAAGGCGCGCGACGCCTGCAGCGGCGCCCTGTCGTCCCTCCACGCCCCGCCTCCGCCTTCCCCGACCAGCGGCCGCGCCGCGACGCCGCGCGCGCTACCAGACGCGACGGCCACGGCCGCCAGCACGGCCGCGACCATTCCTGCACGCAAAACGATTCAGCGATGGATCAAGAGCGCGTCGCGTCACGCCGGCAGGCCAAGATAGATCGTCGTGTTGATGGGCGTGAGCGCGTACGGAGGGACGCCATTTCCGCCGGCGCGATGGCTGCTGCGGCCGCCGGCTTGGGTGAGGAATGGAGGTGGTGGAGTGGACTGCCGCGACGGCGAGCGCTATATACGCAGAGGCGTTGCGGCGCGAGGAATATTCCAGCGGGATTTAGGCTAATCCTCCATAATCTGTTGCGGTGTTCGTTGGAGATTGCAGTGCCTTCCTGGAAGGGAGAAACGTGTTTGGGCCTAGGAGTCGCCCACAGAGTGAGTTTTGGGCTGTGGCCACTGAAATGGGCCCACCGAAAACACCGAGGCCCAAGAAGGCCGCCGCGTCAAAGCTGGCCGAGCCACGCGTCCGACCTTCGCGTCAGTTCGGCCGGCCGAGAAATATCGTCGCCGGAGCGGTGATGACGACGCCGGCGACCGTCGTGTCGGAGAATCAACGGCTGGGGTGTGATGTCACCTCCACTTATCTGGAACTGCAGCGGATCAACCTTTCCGTGGTTGCGTCGTCCAACAGCAATCATGGAGGCCTCTGCCACCTTCGGGAGCAGTACGATTCACAGGGGCAGAGCGGTCATTCCTGTCGCTCTCTCGCTCTCTTCAGTCTTCCTGCAGCTCTTCGACGACGACGGTGACTCCAGCAGCGTGTGAAAGTGAGAAACTGCACAGCGACAGGAAGCCAGGTGAGCCTCAAGCCCTCGACTGTGGCCAGCATCCATTTCGGAACTTGTTAACCTCACGAACCCTCCCAATCTGCTCACTCTTAACTTACATGTTACAGCAGTATCCAGCTCGCTAGGATAATTAACTAATCATATGATTACCAAGAAACAAAAAAGAAAAGAAGTTTAAGCTTCTGCTTCTGTGTGCTCCTCAAAAAGTTTAAGCTTCTGCTTTTGCCTCCTGCTCAAGAGTTTAAGCTTCTGCTTCTGTCTGCCCCCCCCCCCCCCCCCCCCCCCCAACACCCAATCACAAGAACACCGACTGCTGCGGGTTGACGACGATATGCCTTAGCGGGTTGGTGACGTCGCCGCCGCCGGCGTGCCTCACGAACTCCGCCGGCGTCAGGAAGTTGCCGTGGCAGACGCAAACTATCCTGACCTCCTCGCCTTTCCTGTACTTGTACAGGAAGCCGTCGGTCTTGCGGCCGCTGGGCCCCTCCACCTTGTAGGAGACCATCGGCATGTCCTCCACCATGCTGTTGCGGAGGTCGCCGGTGCTCGCCGTCCGCATCGTCAGCGACCGGAGGGTCCGCAGCGGCTGCTCGCGCCCGGTGGTGCCGTTCGATGGCCTCCCGGTTCCTGACGCCGTTGGGGGCCTGGAGCTGCTCTGGCCACCGCTGGTGTTGTCCGAGGATGTGTTCGTCGCGGGAGAGCTATGCGCCGGGGCTCCACCACCTGCGTCAAGAACAGAGGCACAAGCTTTCAGATTCAACTGAGATAACCTGCATTACCTGTGATGACTAACGAGACGAACTCTGACATGTGCTACTGTTTGAATATATACGAATGTGATGCTCCATCATACGGAACTTTGCTCCAGTGGACAATGCATAAAGGTAGTAGAGGGTAGTAGACTATACAAACCAGCCCAGACAATGATTAACCCCATAATCACACTTATGGCTACCTAATGACTCTAGTTGCCTATCATTGCAGATGCTGATTAACTATATATGGTCTAGCGTCTAGCCATAGTGTAGCACCTCTGTAAACTGCCGAGCACATCAAAGAATTCTGTAACTGACAGCAATCGAAGCGAACTCTAGCTACCAGCCGAATTGCCGAAAACATGAGAGCTGATGTCTCAAGGCATGAGAGCTAACGTCTCAAACAATCTTCCCAAACCGACGAAACAAGATGACTAGGACATGACATGGAAAATTCCTACGACCTGAAGATCATGCCATCCATCCCGGACACCACTTCTTTCAGCTACGCTACGCGTGTCCGTATCGCAAATCCAGCATCAATAACAAAATGGCTACTCCTAAACAGGGGGTATCATCATGAACAGGTAATGAACACATCGCAACTACATGTCATCAGAATAGCAAAAGAAATCACAAACCCACAGCTGAAGTAAAGATCCATGTCTGATGAAACCTGCTTCAGCTATCAGCTAGATCTCTCTGCTCATGCATCTCGTACCTAACGGAACCCAACCCAACGCAACACAACAAAATCTGCCCATGCATCATCAAGAAGTAGCAACCAAGAAAACGAAATGGGATGGACAATCGTACTCGATACGCGCAATAAAACAGTGGAGATTCATTAGCATGCTGTCATACCTTGCTCCGGCGCGCTGGACGAGGTGGTCCCCTGCAAGGCGACCGTCCGCCGGAACTGGAAGCCGCTGGGCACCGTCTGCTCCAGGGCTTCGTCGCGGCCGGCACCGGCGCTTGTGCTTGTGGCGGACCTGCCGGAGTTCATGGAGTTCCGGCGCTCGAGGCGCTTGCGCTTGGCCTCGAGCCGCCGCTGGCTCTGCATCGCGCGGCGACGGAGCCGATCCTCCATGTACTCGCTGGGGAGCGAGGACGTGCGGAGCAGGTCGGACGGCGGAGCCGTGACAGCGGCGGGTTCCTCGCCGGAGGTGAAGCCTCCGGGCAGCGAGCAGATCGAGGGGATGGAGGAAGACCGGACGAGGCGCGGCTTCTTCGCGTCCTGCTCCGGGTCGGCGCCGAAGCAGCCACCGAGGGACAGGCCGAGGCTGAGCTCGATCTCGTCCGACTCGGCGGTCGCTGCGCTTCCGCCGGCTACACCCGGTGCTCCCCCCTCCCGGCCGAACCCGCCCAGGAAATCCCTCGACGCCATGCGTCCCCTCCGAACAACAATCCCTCCAACGGATTCCCCGAGGAAGAACGCTTCTCAATGACCAAAAATTCAGCTACAGAGAACACAGCAACCGATTACGCTCTTCCGGGCTCAGCCAAGCACCAAACAGCACCAGATTTTTCCTCAAAAAACCCGTCCCCCGTCAACACAGAATTCACGCCCCGGAGGCCCCAAGCACGTAGCATTGCGGCAAGCAGCGAACGGCGCCCTCCGCCCCGAATCCCACACCGTGAAATCGGGAGAGCAGCGGAGCACGCACGCAGCAAAACGAAGCGGAATTCGAGAGACCAGATCCCTCACCGTGAGCGAACACAGGATGGATAGGAGGCGGCGGCGGCGAGACGAAGCGGAGAGCAGAGGCGACCTCGGTGGTGCCTCTAATCTCCTCGCTCTTGCGCCCCCGCTAAAACAAAGGGAAGGTGGTTTTCGCTGATTTTTTTTCCGCCGGAAATAGGGGGTGGAAAATTGGTTTTTGTAGGGGGAGGGAGGGGGAGGCTCGTCGGATGGGACTACGAGCGCACGGCGGCCGGCCACGTGTCGGACAACGCGGACACGTGTTGGGCCGCCACGAGCCGAGCCGGGACAGGGGCTCGGCGGCTCGGCTCCGGGGCGGCTGCGGTGGGGGCATAAAATAGCGTGACGTGTCGACGGCGCGGTGGGACGTTGGGGCTGACACGTTTCGGGAGGATTCGTCTGTCGGGCTACGGCCTTTCGTGGGCTGGGAAAAATATCAAGCTCGCAGTGCTAACAAGTAACATCCCTCTAGAAATGTCGAGCTAAATAAGAAAATTAATATAAAAGGAACTATATGAATACTGCTACTATAACCACGGCACGTGAGAAAGGGTTTTCTTTTCCTTGACAAAATCTGGTGCTGTTGGAGCTTTTTTACCCAAAGAACGGTAATTAATTGCTGTTTCTTTCTCGCTGAATTTTTGGGGATTGAGAACAGTTGATGCTCCGAGAATCGGTGGAAAGAAGTGGTCTTTCGAAGCGGTGGGTGCTTGTGCTTCCATGGCGGCTGGGCACAGGTGTTGAAGGCAAGGGCTACATGTTCACCTAATACAGTACATAGCTTAGTGCTAACGATTGCTAGATAAGAAGAGCACGTGGTTGAAACAATTCACATAATTTTTTAGTAAAATTGTAAAAGGCACCGGGTACAAAATCTGATGAAGCCATGTGAGACCTTTAAAGAACACGAAACCACAAAAGATCGTGAGGAGGTAGATCGGGCTATGGAGTAAAATGAATCGTGGTTGCTCATAGGAAGAACACGTACAAAGAGGTAGCTAGGAAGATACTATGGTGAACAACAACGAAGTGCTAGGGTAATCTAACTTCATCAAAAGAAAGTCAAGAGTAACTTTAATTAGAAGAGGAAATATCTGACATACCGAAGATAGATCATTCATATGCCCAGCTGAGTAGGAGGGCCATGGAGGTGGCCTTTGAGTAAGAACACACGAGGACTCAATTGACCAATGCGGGTTACACATCTTGTATAAATCAGAAATAGCACTTCTCGCGGTACCGACTTTCAAGAAGAATAAAGATCTCATAACAATTTGAGCAGGTGACGGAGCTAATAAGTTACTGCCGTTGAGCTACCAAATATGAAGGCTAAATAGTCAAAAGACTGTTACTATTGATAAGTTGCTATAGAAATATAGAAATGTACTCTGTGGAAGCTTAGCGAGATGCATAGATGTAGCTAAGCGGTCGGAATGGTTTGAGAATGAAAGAGTAGGGCGGAATATATAGTAAGATGGGAAGCAAACTAACAACACAAACTGCGTCAGCCATGACGTTTTTTCACAATAACATGTAAGCCCTGACGTCATTGGTATAAGGCGTTTCTCAACGACTATTTCCGAATCGAATTCTTACTGTAGAGTCGAGAGAAGCCGCAGGCGATGAGGGAAAAAGTGGCTTCATCGGCTCGGCTCTCCCTCTACATGCCTCGTGTCATATAATGGTATATATAAGGAGAATGGATTTGCGCTTACCACTATATTTAACCTAATGTATCACATAAACTATGGATTTCATTGTCTAAATTTTAAAAGATTCATTGTGCATTCGAGTACAAAACTCAGCCGTAGTATAACACACGGTGCCATTAACTGGACGCCATGACAGAGGGCGTTCAAAAGATATATTGTGCAAAAACAAAATCCAGCTAGACCCGTTTACTCAACTGACCGGCCCGGCTCGGCTAGCGGCTGGGCTACACGAGAGGTGGCTCTCAGGGACCACACCTAGGCGCAGGCAGGCAGGCTATACGGGCTAGCCTGCAACTGGCACCCAACGAAACAGCTGCAACTTGCCGCGGCGCCGGGGCCCACACATGTCGCGCGAGGGTCCTACGCAGCAGCGACACGTCCCTGGCATCCGCTTTAAACCAGCAGGGCCCACGCGGGGACGGGGGTACGTGTGCGCGCGGGGGCGCCGCATCGCTCGCCACGTGCCGCGACGCAGCCCGGCGCGCGCGGGCCCCACGACAGCTCACTGCCCCCGAGGCCAACTTGCCGGGTCGCCAGGCAGGCCCTCGCGCTGGACGCTGCAGCCCCGCTCGGGTCTCATGACGCGTGGGGCCATGGGTGCCACGGGCCCCACGGGTCGCCGCGACGGGGCGGGCTGCGCGGTGGTGCCGTGCGGGTCGGAGAGGGGTGGCGTGAGGGGCAGCGGGGGATAGCCGCGCGTCTACTGCACGCTTCGTCGACGTTTCATGACACGCGGGTCCGGTGGTGTGCCGGGCCCGGAAATCGCTGGGCCTGGGCGGGCTGCAGGGTGGTGTGTGGTTTGGAGTTGGCGTGTGGTGCTTCTGGGGGTAGACCCACGTCTAAGCAAGCCACTCACGTTCAATGACACGCGGGTCCGTGACGTGCCGGGCCCCGCTAATCGGCGGGCGGCTGCGCGGCGGCGGCTGGGGACGTGGTGATGATGTGCGCGGTATGGTATACTGGGGGCTGCAGGGCAAGGGGATAGCGGCGTTGTCGCAACGCCTGCGGTTGGAGGGAGACACGTCACTACGGGTAGGGTGACGGCGACGTACTGGCGCGCCGCGTCCACGTGTCGAACTGCGGCGGCGCGGGGCCGAACGAACGGCAACGATAGAGCCTCGCTGTCCACCGGAGTGGGCCCCGTACACAAGTGGATGGCGGATAGTGTTTGCTTGTGGTCCCACGGCGGTGGAGGGCCGGATCGTCTGCGGGCATGCCCGATGGTTTAGTCGGCGTTTTTATAGCGGTATATAGGGAGAAAAATAAAACTGCGGCAACTTTAAGCCGATAGCTAGGTACAGCGACAGCTACTGTTTCAGATAGTTTTATTAAATAATATTAGAACAACAAATATGTGTATAAAATAAGTAGGAACTACAATAAGAACTAATAAATACTTATAATTGGTCATGTATGTATTCTTTGAATACAGAATTTTAAACATGTAGGCTAGGGTTAGTCGTTCTCAAAGCTTAACCTCACAAGAGATACGTTAGCTATTGTTTTGTAAATTTAAAATTAAAATCGACATGATTGTTCTATGGATGCAAATACATTGTAGTTGGATTATTATTAAGCTGTGAGCTATGGTAAATAGTTGAGCTATTCAGCTGTATCGCTCTTCTAGCTAACGCAGTATGATATTGACTTATGGCTTAGAGTTTAGGGGCATGAATATTCGCGTGTAGGTTATAAATGTTACCCCTCCTACCTTTCACATGCACACGCAGGGACACACCGCACTCATTCTCATGCACATTTGTGTGGGTTTGTCTAGCGCATTACTAATACAAGGTTGGAGAAATGACCTAATGAATAGCGTGTGGTGACTCTTGGGGCACGAATAGGCACACACCATTTCTTTTTGGAATAAATTCGTGAAAATATGCGCACACATGTTGAATATGAGACTTGAACTTGGGTGGATAAATTGCACCGCTCGAAATCTAGCAGATTAAACTATGCTCTACTAGTAAATTCTGCTCATCCATCGAGCTATCTCTTTGCAAGTCACAATGCTACATAATATATAGGTTTTGATCTAATGAGATATCTCCTTTTTGTAATTCCATGTACGATACAAGTGTTCAATTGATGATCTACCTTGCCAAGTGAGATACAAGTGCCTATCCTATTGGGTGTCTTTTTACTATGCCATGTAGGATACAAGTTGAGATAAGCGTTAGAAGAGCATGGAGACACAAGCCATGTAATGTGCACGAGACACATTCACCTTGTTGAGATGAAGGCAAGAGGATAATAAGTACGTACCGTGTGTATATTGTTCCAAATAACAAAAGGTCTTTATCATACGCGGTATGTGAATATGTATTAGAACCCAAGCAAGATATAAGTTGATGTAAACGTGAGAAGAGCGCAGAAAAGATCCATTCTGCGTGTGCAATGCAAAATGTTTAACAAAGTCCAAATTACATATGCCAGCATCAATGCAACGCTACATTCTTATCTTATCTTTGGTGTGATAGTATATCTTTTGTTGGAACAGATTAAACAAAGCCGAGTAACTAGTAAGATAGTTGTCCTTTTTCCAATTACCACATGCTAGCATAAAACACAACATAACACAAGCACTTAGTTTATTCCAGATAAGCATAAACTCCAAACCATCTGAACATCAATCAGCCACCATTGCTGACTGAGACTGGCCATCGAGGCTGCTGTACCATCGATGATTGCAGTTCTAGAGAGACCACAACCACAGCCTCATGGTGGAGCACACCAGTCGCTACAGAGTCGCCGTCCGCAGGGGATCCAGCAAATCCGCGAGGCGGGGAGCAGAATCTGGGGATATCGATTTTGTACGATGTTGGGCACGGAGAGAGGGAGGGAAGGGGGAAAAAAAATCTCGGGGTCGGCGATTTGACGCTGTCAGATTCAAGCGCCCAATAATTAACCCCGGCGCGCTTCGGCGTGGCTTCCCGCGGCTGGGTTGGTCGCGGCAAGTTGCGCCCGTTTGAACACCAGCGAGTGGTGTGCAGGCAGCAGGGACGCCCAGCGAGGCTAAACTAATGGATGGGCTTATTTTAGCAAGCGCGTAGGTTGCTTTCTGACGATACCGAGCTACTATACGCTAGCTAGTCTAGGCGGCATCTTTTACTGTAATTTGAAAAATATGCAGATGGCATGCTTCTTCTTCTCTGTCTTTTCTTTCTGACCACGCTACTTCCTTAATATATATATATATATATACACACACGCACGTTCGAATAATAAGCGACGAAATCGATGGTTGAATTCTCTCGATTTTTTGTGCGACAAAATTAAATTTGTTGAGCATGTCCATGCTTAGAGTTTGGGAGAGGTATATATATTCGGCATTATTCCACTGGACGTTTGCAGTTAATAATCCTTTGGTGTGTATAGTCTAACCGGTATATGGGTCTTGCCTGGCTAGGTGCACCATCAATGTGTGTGTGTGTGTGTAGTCTTGTAACGAGCAGCATATAATATGGACCATGTTGTTATATAGCAGTGGTATGTCATGGTTCTATTCTCAAAAGGAAAAAATAGTGTGGATACTCTTTATGACATGCATGTATTTCAGAACCGGAAATACGTAGTGTTAATCTTATACCGATCAACGTGGATGCTCCAATTTGCAGAGAGATCGATCACCAAAACTTAGTCGACGCATTGATATAGATAGAGACCAACTTAGAGATGTATACTGCACAACTCGATGACGACCCAAATCCAACAAAAGATACTATCTATCGCACGACGATAGGTTTATCCACGTATTTATTTGTCGACAATGACAGTGATGTTTACCGTAGCTAGCTAGGTAGCTAGCTCTCTCCCTCACTCTATAGCTTCTCTATCAAAAATAGACAGATAATAAAAAGGGCTAGATCCAACACGCAGCCATGGCTAGCGATTGGCCCCAATCGTTGGACAGCCCGCGTTTTGAAAAGCGCAAGTTGCCATGCGATCCTTGTACGTTGTGCATCCCGGCGTAGCGCAGGGGACCAACTGACCGTGTTAGTTGTTTGTTAATTCCCAACTTGCAGCTCATGACGATGCAGTGTGTTATTAGTTAGTGCTAAGCACTGCACTAACTCGATCACCAGCAGAGAAGAAGCAAGTGGGTCATGCTCAGGCGTAGCGTATGCCAACTAGGAATGAAGAAATGTTTCTAGATATATAGCTAATAATAGGTACGCTCAACAGCAAAAAAAAAAAACACACTGACGGTCGTGCATGCATGGAGTAGCTGTATTGTATAATTTGCTTGCTATCTGCAGCTACACTACCTCCTGCGGCTGCTGCTGCTGCTGCTGCTAGGAACGAGCCTTTTGGGTTTTGGCAAAATTAGGTCGTTGTAGGAGGGATGAGTGTTGGAGCAAACCGGTCCCACTGTCATAGAGAGATCGATGATCATCAGATGAGCACCTAGTATCTTTCTGGGATTTTGTTTTTTTAGCTACGTACAGATCTGTCATTGGTAAACGCACGACCTGATCCTTAACTAATTAGCTAGAAAAGCTGGTGACGATGCTACGACAGGATGTTATAATTTCCACGTTTCCAATCAGCGTCCATTCCATCTCGTACGGATTAAGTAGGGCCGACCATACGTATACTGGGCTCTGCAGAGGTACACACGTAGAAGAGCAGGTTTCGGTCAAGGTTACATTAGCTGCAGACTACACTGCTAGCATGTCCGTACATGCTCCATGTGCGTCTCGCAGGGCGGCCGGTATTACGATTATATTTATCAGTTCAGTGTTATAAAGCAGCTAGCAGACTGCAGACGTGTAATTCTCAAGCGAGATCGAATTTTGGTAGTAACTAACAACTCTGGGTATTATTTGCACCGAGACCAGTTAACTGAAAGATCGAAGCCGTTGGATATGTTACGTCGTCCAAAGGAATAATACATGTCTTGATTGAAACCAAACAATCAAAAGGAAAATCATGTCCACCAAAACCAAGCAAATCTTGGACGCCAATCTAGACTTGGAACCACGTAAAGTAGGAAAATCTAAGGCCCGTTTGGAATCTTGGAATTGAATTCCATTCTAATAATGATAATTTAGATACAAATCTATTAAATTAATATGAATATATACAGAATATATTTGTATACTATTACTGGTCATATGCGGGAGATATTTATATGCTATATTTTTACTATAGAGGAGTGAGACAAAGGATGTGTTATAAGTTATGGAATTGAAACATAGCTTGCTTGATGGCCTATAAATTTAGAATAGACTTATATCTAATCTTTGAAAAGTGGTTGAAAAATGACGGGATATCAAATTCTAAGCTAAATAGTCTAATTTATTAAGCAGATTTTAATTTAAAAAATGAGAGAGGGTCCAAACAGCCCCCTCCACCCCCAAAGGAAGAAAAAACAAGCCGTTTGACGGAGTGGCCAGCACCTTCCAATTACCATGTGTGTTTATTTACTTCGGCTGGGCTTCATCACAAAGCGATCGATCAGACCAAACCCAGCATTCAGCAACCAGAAAAGAAAGGGCTGCTTGACCACGAGCGCTGAAGCGCAGAAAGCCCTCCTTGCACAAGTTGGGATCAGAATATTGCCCGGAATCTGGAGCCTTTACACCTCCCCCTGCCCTGCTACTTGGTTGCTGCTCCTTTCGTCCTCCTCCTCTCCTCTCCTCTCCTCTCATCTCATCGCATCACATCACATCACATCACATCATCGCCCTCCGAGATCTGGAGATGGGGAGCCCCCGTACACGCATTCGCGCGATAGTTTATGTTATCCACCGACCACCATTCAGTGTCGCCACGACGCCAAGTTGCACAGTTCATGCACCTGGAGCCGATACAATATGCGCAACTTGCCCGGTGTGTGCTCTCAGGCCATAATTCCGGTGCTCGCGCTTTGCCGTTGCAGCTTGGGAGGGAGGGGTCGGTAACATAAACTATGCTAGACATATAAATGTACCTTTTCAATGTACCCTTGCTAGTTGGTTGATGGACAGCTTATTCCTTCCAGTCTCGATTGGTCAGTGGTAAGCTGGCAGGGACATGCTTGTTTTCTTGCAAGGATTTTTATTTCTAGTAAAAGCAGATGACACTGCATTTTTCTTTTCCCACCGCAGGTATGCTGGCTGCTGGGAAAACGTTCGCCAGTAAACTCTGACGACAGACGAAGCTGGACCAGAATTCGGTGCAGAAGAGGTTTTGGGCCCAGAGCAGGCCGCGATGATGGTTTTGGGCCCTTGTGGTTTCCCGCCTAGTGTTGAACACCGGCCATATAGGCCCGTTTAACATTTGCACCAGCCCATTAGGCAGCGGGGGCCTCCCTGTCTCGACGCTGCTGCCGCCGGTGGCCTCGCCGTGCCACCCACCACTGCGGGGCAGCCGCCGTCGTCCGCCCCACCTCGCAGTGGCCAGTGGTGTTGGCGGCCTGATCGTGGCCAAACAACCATTCAACTTGGCCAACTGAGGGAGGTAGTCCAACAACCGGTGATCGTGGACGAGCATGGCATCGACGAGATGGGTGCTCAGGGGACCCCTGACAGTCGTCGGTGTCCACTCCTCGGCCACCAGGTCCAAGTCGTCGAACGAAGCTGCACTGTCAGGCTTGACGCCGTCAGGACCGCTATCTGCCGGAAATCTAGCGATACGCAGATGGGAGGATGCTGCGTCGCCCTCCACTGTTGGGCAACGCCGTCGCCGGCGACAAGTGTTACGACCTCGCACGGCTGGGGGTTTGCAGCATAGAGGGAGCCGACGCGGAGCACCTTTGTGCTCCCTCGCGTCCATGGAGGGGATGGACGTACGTGCCCGAGTATGCAGTTATGCACGCCGATAGGCGATAGGTGAGTGTCCGTGTCCCCGTCGGGCAAGACGGTGGTGACTCCGGCAGTCAGGTCTAGTATACTGCAAGTACTTGCAAGCAGCAACCGAGAAGCAGACAAGTCACCTTGCGCGCTCAAATTCACGTCGAGCCGCGCGATCCCGAGGCCGCTTATGGTGTTGGCGACGCCGCCGGAGTACACGTCGACGCGGATCTCGTCGTGGCAGCGGCGGAGGCTGGCGAAGGGCGATCAGGGGGTGGCCGGACCGGACAAGTGGGCTCCGGCGAAGCGGGGGTCGGATGTGAGCGACCGCCACGACCGGCAGACGAGGCGGAGGCGGCACAGCGCGCGCCTTGGCCGGGACGCGGAGCAGGATCTCGTATACCATGTCCGCGGGCACTTCGGGGGCAGGAGCAGGAGCAGCGGCCATTGCGGCTCGCTTGTCGCGTCCCAGCGCCGATCCCATCGCCGGCCAGACTGTATGTAGGTAAATCTTTGGCGGGTGCAGGTCGACAGTGTCCCGGGCGGCGGAGAACGGATGACCGACGGCCCCGGGGGGGGGGGGGGGGGGGGGGGGCGGCGGGGCTAATGTGTAAAAGCTAGGAATTAAAATGCAAAACATTGTTCATTATACCCCCTATATTGGATCGCGTTAGTAATCGCGATCCAAATTAGGGGGTAAGTGTAAAGTGAAAGGTCAAAGTGTGAATTATTAATTAAAATAGGGTGTAAGGTGAAAATATCGGATCGCGATTATCAATCGCGATCCAAATCAGGCGGTAAATGTAAAATCGACTCCTCCCGTACCCTGCCTGATGCGCCGACGAGGTAGGGCGGCGGCGGCGAGCCGCAGGGGTACGCCTGGAGGCGGGGCCCGACGGCATCGGCACTCCACTGCCATGCGCGGTGAAGCTCGATCGGCGGCGCGGAGGCCGCGTCCACCGCCGGCTGCAGCGGCCGGCGCCCGCGCACGACCTCGAGCGCCTCGTCCGGCCGCATTGTCCGTTCACGGCCGGAGATTCATCACTCAACAGGCCGCCAAGACCACTGCGACGGTGGGTGGAGGCGAGATGTTCTCCGGGATTGCTATTGTCCGTTCATGGTCACTAGCCGACCTGGCAGTGGCGCGGTGACCGCATGCTCGACGAAATGCTTGCGAGGCTCGCGCGCGCACTGGGCGGCGGAGAGTGCCTGGTAGTGCTTCGTGCTGTACCATGGCCTGAGCAGAGTCCCGCATCTTGGGCGCGCGTGCCAGCCGGTGGCCGTGGCGTCTCCTACCATCGGTGCCGGCTCCTGTTGCCGATGACCCGCCGATGGGACTCTGGTAACTTATTCCTTGCGCTGACATGGCGGCGCCGGCATTCCATGTGCGGTGCCGAGAGGATTCGACCCAAGCTCAGGACTGTTCGTCCTTTGCGATGACGCATATTAATCGCACGCTAGGCTGTTGCGGTCTACTTGTCCGAGAAGATGAATCTCCGGCGGTTGACGGTGCCATTGAAATCTTAACGGTGCCGAGGTCTGAAGGGCATCAAGTGCCGGAATTCTACGAAAATCATGGTCAAATCAGTCCGGGTGGTGGATGTGGATCATTGCAATCTTGGCCTATTCGCTGTGTGCGCACTGCGCACGCTCAGTTTGCAAAATGGCAAGCGTGCATGCCGGTCTGGTGTCGGAGGTATGCCTTGCTCTGTCACTTTCAGAAAATGCCTGTCCTTATCTGTTCAATTCATCTCTCTGCTGCCGATTTGCAAGCTGTGTCATGTCTCTTGTCCTAGATGATCTGGCACTGACTCTTGTACAGTTATACCGTTGATAATCGTCTGTCCTTATGCTGAACAGAAACCTGACTTGCTTGCACAGACTAAAAGACCCTCCACTGCAGTGTTGTATGTTGTCTTCACACAAATTACCCATCCCGGTTATTACTGGGGTGGGTGGAGGTGGGAGATTATGGTAGGTTTTGTTGATTATCCTTGTGCGAATGTCAGGTTAGAACTGTTGAGGTTCTTTTGTCTAAATAGCAAACAGTTTCGACTACAGTTTTAGAACTCCAAGTGGGTGTCATCACCGCTCTGGCAGAGTGGCAGAAGATATCTACTTATCTAAAATAGTATGAGATGGTCGTGGAGTATTTTTTTTTTAGCAAAGGTCGTGGAATACTGGAATATAGAAGCCGAATGGCCCCTTGTACCTGAAACAGGTGTGTATGGAATTAAACCATTGCTTCATGAAAGAAATAACAGCTTGTGTAATCTGGAATAACAGCATGATTGAGTCAAAAGAACATCACACCGTACAGAAGAGTTTACTAAGAATATTATATATAGATTGCCTCGCTTCTTCTGGTGTTGAGGATCATTTATATTCCTTCTACAGTTTAGTCTTCAGCAAAATATAAAAGGTTACATTTACTAGAGCCTAAGCTTCTTAATGGAAACAACTACTGCCACACATAATTCAGTTTATACTACTGAAAGAAAGCTGCCTCCGAAGCTTCCATTGTCCAAATTGCATTTTCTCCCTAGCCCCATCGTCTATGACCTCGTCGATAAGGTTCTTGAAGATGGATTTTTCGATTTCCAAAACCATGCCATGTAGTTCGGTATCAAAGCTCATCCAGTCTTTTGTTCCACCGACTATATCCTCATCTACTAGCATGTTTTCATTCTCATCCTCTTCGGAGCATTTTGTTAGCCTGTCATCAATCTCAGTGCACACGTCCCTGAATAGTTGCCACCCGCTTAACATCTTCGACTGAAGAAATTTTACTGGCTGACTTCCAAATCTGCAGATGTTCATCTTCTGTGCTATGGTTTCGTTTACCATGTCAAACACAAGTCTTCGGTGAAGCTTTCCTGTGCAAGGCTTAGAGCATTTCTTAGCTCCATTGACAGTTTGAAATTCTGAAACAATGTCTGGTTTTGTTTGTTCAAGAATGAGGAAGAGCTCTGGATTGATCAGATAACTTGATGATCGGAGTTGACCAGGTAATGCTGTGAAACTAAGTTCTTTATGCAAAAGACCAGATGCCACTAGTATCTCGTAGATATACTGATGATCTTTATTTGCAGTGACTGATGCCATGACTTCTTTGATATCTGCAGCTTCCTCATTCATTGATTGCAGTTGCTCAAGCTTCTGGATAAGGACTTCCAGGTTTTCTGGTTTAATCTGGTTGACTTCACTGCTCGCCTTAGACTGTGGTGTGTCAGGCAGGCTGTTTGGGTTCCAGCACTCATCTGAAGAATGTGTCTCGCCATCTGAACAGGTAATAATGGTATTTTCAGAAAACAATGCCCAATACACTGCAGAACTATTTAATGTACCAAACGAAAAATACGGAATTCACTGTCAGACAAAGCATGTATCAGACAGGAGAGACGAAAACACTGGCCACCTACAGATCCATCGAATGATACACACTAGATGTATTTGTGGAGGGGGACATTGGTGGACACATCTACTCTAGCATGTATGCCCACCAAAAGACACATATCGTGCTCCTGCATAAGCAGTGCTGTGTGTGGGGTTGCAGCCATGCACTGTTGATCACATCTAGCTCCTGTGGTAGCTCCTAATTGCAGGACCACAAGCTACCTGGTAGCTTTTATTGCAGATTATCTGTCACTAACGTTATCAGCACACTGACAGCTAGCTATGCTTGTCCCTTGAGTAACACTGTGGGCTTCTGAATTAAATAAGACCAAACAGTAGGATCTATCATGCTGGTGTTCTTGCAGGAAACAGCCGGGTTATCTAATGCATATTAATGATGGTAAACGAAGAAAACAACTTCTCACCTTTGAATGAATCTGAGATCCTTTTATGATAGAAGGATGTGTCGAGGACAGAGACAGGGCTCGGGATGTTGTCCAGTGAATGAATATTTTGGTCTGAACCGAGAATTGAAGGACCCTGAAAGAAGATAGATAGGAATTATTCACTAGTAAGTATATCTTTGAGGTAGACAATGAATACAAAATACATTGAAAGTTGTAGAACTATATGGTTTCTTGATATATACTTCGTTCCCTTTATATTTACCTTGTGACTTGATGTTGTTGCAACGTTGCATGGTTGAACAAATGATGAGCTGACACCTGGAAGCTTTGGACAATCCATGATACTGACATCAACTTGCTTTGCTAAGCTGATTCTGCTCCCTGTACTCGGCAAGACCTCATCACGGTGGCTTTTCACCTGAGAAGGATTTGATCTTATTCTTCCTTTTGGGGATACAGCTTCATTGGACTTCTTGCTTGGAGATTTTGGTGAGACCGGTGGGCGAGACCTCCTTTCGGACTCTGCTTTCTTTTGCACATTTCTGGGGCTTGATGAACCTGTAGGCCTCGGTGAGCTGGCACTGCTGACAGGTTCTTCTGGCTTTGATTGAGCTCTGGACATCCGAAGATGAATCTTGTCATTCGTGCCAGTGCAAGATGAATCTCTGGCCTGCAACTTCCTCAGGCTTCTGAGGCCTGCAATTGGAGCAACCGAAGCAAGTGAAACACCAGGCTTCTCTGTAGTTCTTGCAGGCTTCATGACCACAATTGGAGGCTGGAATTTTCCGGGGTCAGTGGTTAGATCATACCCTGCCCTCTGAACAGCCACTGACCTGGCATTGCTGTCATTCTGGCTCTTAGCATCTTTTGCATTCAATGCACCCAAAATTCTCAGAGCCCTGAAATCCTTGTTATTACACTCTAAGAAGTCAAGGCCCCCGAGCCTTCTTTCTATATCAGCATAGACAGATGCAGTTCTTGACCTCCCTTCAGCTTCTCGACATTGTTGTGCTTTGGTGTTGTTGGCACTTCTCTCCTGCTGCCTCCAAGGAGCCGCTTCTGTGAGAATTCTTGGGGAAGGCTTGGTTTTGAGTGCTGAAGAGTCATTCTTCAGCTGCAACATGCGGGAATCCCGGCAATTGCTTCTGGGCGAACGTGATGGATGCTCATGCTGAGTGGCTTGTGCAGGTCTCGGTGATCTTGAAGTCTCATGGTTATCAGCAGTCAGCACCCCTGTAGCATTTGTTGCTTCTTCCAACCCCATTAGCTTGGCAATGACACTGTTGGCTCTCCTATGGCTCGGGGAATCTTGAGGCCTCAAAGTATCCAAGAGAATATCATCAGTCCTCTTGTAACTGAAGTTCTTCTGGCGTGAGCTTGGACTCAGAGACTCCTTCCTACTGTCCAAGGACAATCTAGGAAGCTCTTTAAGCCTTGTGGAAGGCCTCTTGCTTTCCTGGGGTTCGGCTGGTCGCAGGAGTCTTCGGTCATCACATGAGAAGCGTGACTGCTCCTGCAAACGCCTGTTAGATTCAGCGACAGTTGCAGGAACCTTTGTGCTCCTGTCAATCCCAATGATACAGGTTCCATCCGTTGATTTGGACAGCAGCAGTGGCCTCGGTGAGTCCTTGTACTGCCCATTTCTCCGTGCCTCCTGCACGGAGGTTTTTACAGTTAGGCATCCAGAGTCCCTGTTGATGGAGTCCTTCACTATGTCTCTGAAACCGACATTAGGATGCCCAGACTTGGTGTTCATGTCACTTTCCTTCAAACTTGGCAAACTTTTCAGTGACCTCTGCACAAAGAGCTCCTCATTGATGTAAGGAAGCTCCTGCTGGACCGATTTATTGCCATCAAGCGATGAAAAGGATGAGCATGAAGAGGAGGAAGACGAAGCTCTTGATGATTCGATTGAAAGACTGCTGTTCTCAGTCGTACATTTGCTGAATGTTTTCTCCTGCATAAGCAACTTATAGGTTGGTGCCATCTTCTTTATGCATTCATAAAGTACTTCTGCTAGATGTGTAAACTGGTTTCCCCGACCCAAAAAGAAAAGGAAAAAAAAAGTTGAGGCCAATCGAGGTAGGAATATTACCAGAACGATCTTTGAGGTACTTGAACTTTGAACTGGAACATTGCTGCTGCTCTTTGAAGCAGTATTGTCTGGATAACATAAGGAGGTATTAGAACAAAATTTCTAAACAGAGAAAATAGAGCGATTTGTTATGCCATGCTGGTAATACAAAACAATGATAGATATGGTGCTGAATTATTTACAGGAGTTCGTTGATACATGAATGGAATTATTACAATCAAGTGTTGAGCTGTCCTCTTCAGCTAATCTGTCATTTAGAAGGTTTATCTTTTAAAACTGAATGTTAAGCTGTCGGCTTCAGATAATCTGTCGTTATTAGAAAGGTTTATTTATAAAAAACTAAATGTTAAGCTGTCCTCTTCAGTTTGATTATATAAATGAAATTTATAATACACTGTTCCGCTGTCCTCTTCAGTCAGCATGAATAGTTATCCTCATGCTATTTTCCGGCACTAGGTACCCAAATAATCATCGTTGGATGTCATTACGTCGATGTCGTGCTCATCTATTGCTAAAAGGGAACATGTGCTGTCATTAGCGCATCCTTAAGTAAATGTTTTATGATCACAGTTACTACGGTCAACTACTGCTACAGTACACATGTTCTCCAAAAAAACTCCTAGTCTCTTGTCGGTAAAAGAAGGTACGTATATTAAATTTGCATTACGGTACCAACATGGCAATTTATTTTGCAACGTTCACTTTACAGGAAGGTGGTTCGCCCATGCTGCAAGGCAACCAGTTTTTATACTCCCGAGCGGTTTTACCAACCAGGGTATTTTGTTTTTTTTTTTATATAGTTCGTCCGTTGTTCTTTGCTGAACCTTCCAACTGTCGATCTTACCAAACCTTGAATAATAAGATGGAAACGCATTTTAGTTTCCAACGCACACAAGTAGCATGTTTTTTTGGGGGGGTGTCAAAAAACACCTAACTTTCTCATCTCAAGTCAACAAACAAACCAGAATGAGCTAAAAACTCCGCGAACGTGAGTTAAAACTGGATCGATTCTGGGAAGCGAAACGCTAGCAAAGTGAAAAAGAAGAAGAATAGGAAGAAGAAGACTTCGCTAAAACTTTAGCAGAGCAGGATGATGCAGAGAGCGGGAGGAAGACGAAGCCATTACCTGGTGCTGAAGGCGGAGGCAGCCTCTTCTGCGCCTGCCGGCCGCCGCGCCGCCCGCCGCCGGTGATGAGCCGCTGGCGGTCGAAGATCTGGAATATGCCGGCCATGCACCCCATTTGCCGGTCGAGCTCCCGCGCGTCGTCGGCGAAGGCGGCGGCGCCGCGCATCCTCGCCGGCATCTTCGTTCCGGGCTCCAAGCAAGCTTCTTCCTTGGTTCTCGGCCCCGATCAGGCGCCGAGGCAAGTTGGCCGCCCGAGGCGATCACCAGCTCGCATTCAGCGCGCTAGTGATGGCCAGGCCGCAGCGCACCACCACCAGAAGCAGAATCCAGAGAAGCTTCCGAAGCAGAGGGGAGCCAATCACGGCGCGAGCAAAGCTGCGAGAAGCAGCCGGTACAGGTGCAGATATAGAAGCTGGAGCCTCAGAACTCTGGCTTCTCCTTTGGGATGGGCGAGTTCAGAGGAATGTTATCGTTGCGGCGCCATGCAGGCTGCTCTCGTGAGGACTGAGGAGGGAAGGAGAGCGAGGGAGAGGCCTTGCTGTGGATTTAAGAGGGGAGGCCGGCCGGCGAGCGGGCTGGCTGGGTTGGGGTTGGGTTTGGAGTTGCCTGCCTGGGGGTGCGTGTGCGGTGGGGTTGAAATAAGAGGGGGAGGGCGTGGTGGGGGTGGGGGGCACCGGCACGGCGTGTTGGGGTGGGTCAAGCCGTGTCCCTGGTCCTGCCTGCCTGCCTGCTGCGCCCTACCCGCATCCATCCATCCATCCATCCATCTGCCGCCGCTGCATCACACGCCATGTGAGGGGCTGATCATTGCGGGTGTGCGCCGCCATGTGATGCCTGTCAGGTCAGGCCGCCCGCCGCAGCCCCCAGCGCGCGCGAGCGCACAGGAGTTTTAACGGGAGGGGGGCGGCGGCGCGGCCGGCCGGCCCTTCAATTCGTGACGCGCCAGCCTGCGCGCCAGCCGGCACGCCCACGCACCGTGCCCGCCAGCGGCCCGTCCTTCTCCACCCCGCTGTTGCCTGCGATCGGGGGAGGTGGTGCGCGGCGCGCCACACATGCCACCGGGTTCTGGGAGTGGCGGTAGCATCATCCTGCGTCGTCTGTCCATGTCCCCGGCGGACAGGCCCGGCCGGTCGTCGGCATCGCCGCCACCCTTTCGCCAGGGTGACGGAGGGGAACAGCCGGCCCGGTCCATGCCGGGGCCCCGGTCCGCGCGCGCGTATAGGCAACAGCCAACAGGTGGTAGTGGTATGCGTAGACAACCATCCCGTCCGTGTCAATCCGTCACGCCGCCGCGCTCGTATGGTCTCCTACTCTTGTGGACAAATGGAACACAACACACGTACGGGATACGACGTGGTGCTCGTAAGCAGCACTGTTCATCATCGCCCACGCCTTATCGCGTCGTATCCTCCCTGTTCGTACAAGTCTCCGAATGTCTGTCTGTATGGGAGGCAGCGCGGGAAACCCTGACTGAATCTTCGATTCTTTTTTAGAGTTTTAGAGCCACAGGCCCCAGTCATACTTAAAAGACAGAACATTTCAGTTTACAGCGTAAGGACCGGCTGGGCGTAGCCAGCGCCCACCCACACAGGATCACAAACGACCACAAACAAAAGCCAAAGATCGTCCACCACGCACAGAAACCAGCCAGCAACAGCACAGTTTTGCGGCACGAACATCTAACAGCAAGACTAAACTAACAAACCATGAGAGAGCGACGGCGTGGTCAGACGGTCAAGGCACGCTCCATTTCCTTCAGCTGGGAGCTCCACGCGGACACGTTCAACGGCTGCTTCACTTCTGAGTCTCCAGAGCAAGACTCAGGGTGATCCTTCTTCATGTAGATCCAGGTGGTAGCATTGCGGATCTTCTTCTTGATAGCTTCTTTAGACCCAGTTTAATTCGAGAGGGCTAAATATTTAATCCTATCACATCAAAAAAAACCTTACCATTAGAAATATTAAATAAAATTTATTTGTTCTCTTCGGTGCTCTCAAGCTTTCGCTCTCTCAACCCAACTTAAACATACTATAAGAATCACACAATCTCACAAAGCGAGGTTGGGAAGAGTCAACAAGACTACCAAGTTTTCTTTGGATGACCTGTAAGCAGTAAAATAGTGCCTGGAACAGCAACCCACAACAGCCCACTAAGGAAGGAGCTCAGGAGTATAAATAGTTGGGTCCAAAGAAACTAGCCGCTATGTGATAGTTAGAATCCAGAACTTTTGAATTCCTGTATCCGGAACTTTCAAGTTTTCAAAACTACTGGACGTTAGTGCCCTTGTTAGTTCTAACCAGCGTGCACTTGGAGCTTTTGTGTCTCTCTCAACTCACTTGGGTTACTTAAGCACTAAGACTTAATCAAAATACAATATGATGCATCCCTCTTGATAGTACGGCACACCTATACTCAAGATCAAAGATAGATTGTATTTCAACCACTTGAGTTTCTTAAAAGTTTACCACATCGTGCCTTAGATAATTCTCAATCTGAGGAGTGCATCCAACTTGGTTTCAACTATAACTTAAGCACAACTTCCATAAACCAGTGACTTGAACCATTATCTATGAATGAAAACTACTTCCAGTTCAATCATCGTCTTCACATCATGATTCTATAAAGATTGATACTTCCTACTATGAACACCATACATGAATAAGATTCTTCAAGTTGAATCTAAAGAAAGATTCTTCACTCTAGCATTGGTCCCTCGGCACAAACCAATTATCCTTCGCCAAGCTTAGTCCCTCGAAACACTATCCCGAATTTTAAATCTTCATCCTTGCATCACATAGAGTTCCATATACGTTTGAATCACAGTTAAATCATCAATGAAATAAACTCTTTATAATTCTTTGCAACTTATATCGTCTATTGATAGATCGCCATTTCTTGATAAGATATCCCTTATAGCTCTATGACCTTGTCAACAAGCTTTATTTGATATAAGAATAAATAGTTGTCACCAAACACGTGACTCAATCCATATAATACTCGTTGCTAGACAATATCATCACTTTAATCATAACCTAGTCACAAGTCTTGTCATATGAGGTTTTTATCTTCACTCTCAGTATATTTCATAACAAATAATCCAATATATTTCATGAAAATAATCTATTGATATGACAATCAATTTCTGCTCATATGCTCAATAAGATAGATAATTAGTTCTTTAATCATAGTGTCATTCAATTCACCAAAATCGTCTGATGCACTTTCATTATTCAAGGCTGCCACCTCACTAGGGGCCCAACCTCTTACTAGCCTTCCGAGGGTTCTAACCCTGAACTGCCAAACATCTAAACTTTTGGTCTCCATACCGGTCAAAACTCTAGGAAAACCTGGGGTAAAGTTTTCTTTTTTTTTTTGTTTCCATAACACCTACAAAATCTACATGGTTCTCCCTGGTCCTAGAGATCGGAGCAGGAACCCTACCTAATTTTCCGCGGCGGCGTCCTGCATCCGCCATGGAGCCATGCGGCGGCGTCCTGCACGAGCACTCGCCCTCCCGTCCCGCGCACCCGGAGCGCGTGACATTACTGCTGGCGCACACTGAGCCGAGCCTGTGATCTCCTTCACTGCCGGCGACCTCGCCCACTACTAGGATTCAGGTCCGAGAGGGGAACGGAGATGCCTGAACTTCTCCCGATCGAGAACGGATATGGGGGACGGGGTTCTTGCGATCGAAGTGGTGTTTGGACAGGGCACTTATGGTGCACAGCTGCGTGGAGCATGCTTGCACGGTCACCGGACTTTAGTGCGCTTTAAGGGAAAAGCTCCCGCCGGGTAGCAGGTGTGCCATTAACACGTTTGTTAATTAGTAAGCCTCTCGAGAAAAAAAGAAGGAGGTTACTACTACTAGTACTAGATCGCAACAGTACTAGGTTTCGAGCGCCGGCCTGTACTGTCAGCACGCTGTTAAGCTTGTACTGATCCGGGGATGGTCGGTTAACCAACAATCACCGGTGGACGGTGGTATCTTCTGGCTGGCCTTTGGTGCTGCTGCTGCTGCAAACAAGTATCTGATGCGGAGGAACCATATCCTGGTGAAGCACACCTGTTCCAATGAACTTTCACTTTAAAAAAAATTGGTTGGTTAATCCTGATGCATCGGCTTCCGGTGATGCACATCTAGCCAGTCCCGACTCCCGAGCTCACATGGCGGGCGCATGGTTAGCAGTAAACAACCCCCCGGGGCCCCGGGGCCAATCGGAACAACCCCTCTGATCTCGTGACACCGTCACGTTGCGGGCCTGAGCACGATCAGCCATGCCTGCCGCCGCTGGACGCTGGTGGTGATAGTAAAACACTAAAACTAGAGCCGTTCGTTCTGCGCCAATCGAGGAGCGCGTGATGGCTGCGACTGCGAGCACTCCCATGGCAGTGCGGTGGTCCACGCCCGTGTCGCCGGCCGCCGCGCCGCTCCTCACAAGTCCCGACGCCGAGCTCGTAGGTGCGGGAACGGGAGGCAGAGTGGGCGGGGCGGGGGCGGGGGCGGCGACCGGCGAGGGATCCGGGGCCGGGCAGATGCGGTGAGATGAGACGAGGACGAGATGCTGCCGCTGACGACGCAGATGCAGCAAGTTTAACCACGCGGAAACTCTTGCAGCAGCAGCAGCCAGCAGCTGCAGAGCTGCTGGTGGTGGTATGGAACTGTAACTCTGTGCAGCCAGGCAGGCTGCAGCGAGCAACTCAGGCTCAACAAACTCTGCTGCTGCTGCCGCCGCGGCTGGCGGAGAGCGGCGTTAACCGGAAGCGAACAAGGAGGCAAGCCGGTGAGACTTGAGAGGCAGGCGCATCGCATTGAGGCGGGCGGGGCCCCGGGGACCAGTGCGGGTGGATCTGGGGGCAGGGCTGCCGAGTGCTGGCGACCTGCGTGGGCTGGGAGGAACTGGACCCCGCGCCTGTTCGCCCTCCCGCCATCATCATGCTGCGCTCCTGCTCCATCCTTCCTTCTCCTTCCTCACCGGACACCAGTGAACCATCCGGCCATTTTTAATCTACGTTACCTGATGTTTTTTTCTCAAAATTTTCAGAGTACCATGGTAGGTAAAAAGTGAAAACGGCTGAATTTTTCCTGGCGGCGAAATCTGAAGAGGCTCGCGCTTGAATGCAGCAGCATCGATGGTTAGATTAGGATGGGTGGAAGGACCGGTCGCTGCGAATTGAAGGGAGTCCGTTAGGTTTCCCGCCGGTTACCACTCGCCGCCCGCTCGTACGCGCGGGCGGTGCCAGGGGAGGGGATCCTTGTCCCTTTCTTTCCGTTCCCGCCAACGTTTCCCTCCCTCCCAAATCTCGCAAAAAGCTTCAGGATCTGCGGCCTGCATGCAGCAACGAACGGTGAAGCAAGAAAGGACAGGGCAGGTGTTCGTCTGTTCCTGAACATTTACTCCCGTCGTACTGTGCTCGTCGATCACCGAGCATCTCTCGATTCTCTTCGACTCTTGACATGCGTATGACTACAAGGTTTCTCATGGAGGCTTTGTTTAGATCCTATCAAAATTCCAACTTTTTACTTTCTCTCTCCATCACATTAATTTTGGGACACATACATGGAGCAGTAAATGTATGTAAAAAAAATAACTAATTGCACAGTTTAATTGTACATCACGAGACGAATCTTTTAAGCCTAGTTAGTCCATAATTGGATAAAATTTGTCAAATACAAACGAAAGCGATACAGTACCAAAAGTTATAAAATTTTGGAATCTAAACAGCCCCGGAAATTCAGTATCACATGGGCAGACTACAAGTTTTCTCTTGCAAAATCATGAGAATCAATGATTGAGAAAAAAGTGTGTGGGCTCTGCAGTGCAGCCACACATAACTGTAACTCAAACCCTAAAGAATCATAATAAGTGGTGATGGAACGGATCGAGCAGCATGGACATGGTCGGACCAGGATACGGCGTACTGCATGGGTATGACAGGAGCACTGTACCACACCAAGATACTGCAGTCCACAGGTGCTCATCGTGCTCATCCATCCGTTTGGTGATCCCCGTCAACGACGGCAGGTGCACGAACCGCATCAGGCAGGCGCATCATCCTTAGCCTCTCTCTCTCGTCGTCGCTCGCACTGCTCCACACGATGAGCTGGACGCCAACAAAGGCGGCGAGCTCGCCCGGCGCCCGGCGTGGGCTCGGCCGGCGCCAGTTCTTGCCACTCATCATGGCCACTCTGTTCCAGCACCAGTGAATCATTTTCCAGGAACGAGCACGAGTCAACCTTGTCCGGCTGTTCCTGCGTTCCGTTTTCGAAGATGAGCAGGTTGGGTTTAAGCGAGACTGGGACGCCCCACTTACCGGAATCACATTCAATTTTGTCGCACGAAAAAGTTCGAAATAAAGATCTCCTTTTGAAGCCTGTGTCACCTGTGCCAATACACCAGTAGGTAGCTAGCGTTGCTCATCAGCGACCGGACAGCGTGTCAGCTCCCTTGTTGTGAAGTGTAAACCGGGGCGATCGAGCCACCAGCCAGGCAGCAGCAGGCCGGCAAGCAGCAGCGAGCACGCACCGAGCAGGCCGATCGAGAGCGACGCGCAGCGCGGTGGTGCGGTGCACCCGGCAAGCTGCAATGAATGGAAGCCTCCCCGCCGTGTCCGCGTCTTCGGCGCGGGGTCGCTGTCCGCGCCGCTGCCGCCGCAGCTGGGCAGCCGGGGCCTGCCCCCCCCGCCCGCGGCTGCCTAGCCCGCCACGCGCCCACGCCACGCGCGCCGTGGCTATGCCATGCCGGCCGCGGCTCGGCTGCACCCCCACACCGCACGTCGCTGCAGTCGCGGTCAGTTCTGAACTTCTGGTGCGGCAACGTGTGAGCTGGTAAAGCAATGTGCGCGCGTGCAGGGGCGCAGAAGCAGAGCATGGTGGATTGGTGGGGGGATGGCTACTGGCTATTGCACTCTGCAGGCACCCTAGCAACCAAGTAGTGTGCGCGCGTCCAGTCTAGTGTAGGTTCTACGCGACGTCTTGGGAGCGTGGGAAAAGGGACGCCTGGTTTTAGGGTTCTGGAAGGACGTGCAGAGTGAGAGGCTGAAATGATCTCGGGCTTAACGTATCATTCTAGATTAGGAGTGACGTATCATTGCATGCTTCTCAAAAGAAATGAGGGACGGAACGATCGAAGCGAAAAGACACTGTCGCTCATGCCACATCTCCAACTAGTTCCTAGTCTACAACTCTAGATGCCAACTAATTCTTCAGACTTTCAGAGCAAAAACAAGTGTCACCAAACCAAACCAACCAGTAATACAAAGAACTCCTAAAGTACGATAGAATTCTTTAGCACGAGATTCTCTCTGATTTCTGACAAAGATTAAGAGGGGATAGTTATCTTGCCGCTGTCAGTAGTAGGTGTGCCGACACTTACCAAGCGCGGGCTGCTGAAGTAAGCAGCACCTGCCCGGCCTGCCATTGCGAGCCACTGCAACGAACAAACCTGCCACAAATATATAGAGCACCATCTCTTTTCAGGTACAACTTGCAAGATCTTGCTGACGACACACACAGACACTGTTTATTTTACTTAATAGTAGAAGAAAAGAATTGGAGAGAATCTTGCAGCCGGTGACAAGGATAGCAGAGGAGCTAGCCATAGATCACCCAACACCTGGAGAAACGACTTGTGAGAAGAAAAGGTTTAATAATTTATTTATCCTGCAGGCAGGCAGGCAGGCATTATTGTTTCCATGGCATATTCTGCCATCTGAGGTCAAGATCTGTCGATGCTGGGCTGCGCGCGCTGGATCGACGAGACGATGACGATGCCGCGCGTCGTGCGTTTCGATGACTAATTGGCAGGGAGCTGCGGGTTAGCGTGCAGTTTGCATCTCGCTCACATGATACCTCATGTGGTGCTAGCTTGGTACAGCCATGTATTTCCCTTCTTTCTTTCTTTCTTTCTTTCTTTCTTTTTTTCTTTCGTCAAAATCAATATTTTCTTTCCTTGGGTAGGCTGGAAATGGGGAATATTAATAATTGGCAACACATGCGTGCTGCACGTACGACGTGCCTGGAGCAAATGCTCTGAAGTCTGGATGATGAAAGGGTATTATTCAGTTAGTTTCTGCGTTTCCAGTTTGTTCAGTTAGCTATATTAATGGCGGCCTGTCTCTGCAATTGTACTCTTCCTGTACGTGTTGGTCTTGAGCAGCCATGGGACAATCCAATCCAAGAGGTCCCAAACCGAACCAGGCTGTGCGCCAGCCGTACATGCGTGCAAGCTTGCCATTATGCAAGATTCGGAATAGATAGGAGTAGTGGTTAAAATGATTAAATGGGACAGGGGAGGACACCGTGCACCTCCTCGATCAGCGCAAGGATGAGAGCACATCAACAGGTTGAGTGGTGGCTAGTGTGGTCGGCAGGGTTCAAATCCTACGCTTAATGTGAAGAAACGGAGGACTTCCACCACGAGAGCTCGTAATACAGCAGGCCAGCAGCTCATCTAGCTTGGGCACGGCGGCATGCCCGGCCCTACACACGGCCGGGTCCCCGACCGGCCGGTGAGCCGACGTCAACTGGGTGGTGGTGGATAAGGAGGCGGCGACAGCATGGCAGCAGGCCAGCAAAGGCAGCAGCGGCACCCCACGTGCGCGGGGCGGAGGCCGGCGTGGCGTGCGCGCCACATGGCCTGCGCGTGTGCGCCACCATGGTGGCCTGCCCCTGCACTGCAGGCAGAATCCCTATCCACAATAGACGGGACGTACGCCTCCTTCCTCGACGCACGGAGCCGTGCCTTCCCTGGCTCCTGCCCCTGCAGGACTCTCTGCACGACGGCACGAGCTCGCCCCCGTCCCTGCTTCGTCAGAGCCGCACGAGCCCCCCCCCCCCCCCCCCCCCCGTCCACGGAGCTAGCAATCGGTCAGGACTCGGGCGCCCACGCTCCTGGCGCGCAGTCTTTTTCTCAGTTGCCAACGGGGGCCACGATTGTTCAGAGTTACTTCAGTCGAGTACGCGTTCGTTCTCGAAGCAGCAACGGCAAGTACGTATACGGCCGCGTATCTCTGGCCGTTCTTCTACGAAACCCACGGCTAGCTCTAGCCAGCGTCGCCGCTGCACGCATGATTGATGGTTGCGAGCATTATTTTCAGACGCCAACCTGTGATAATAACTGACCGCCCACCCCAGAACCTAGTATGCGATGATCCATAGGCGGGCAAGTGCCGGGACAGGAACAGGACGGCGATCGAGCAAAGCCCCCCTTTCAGATTGGCAGGTAGTACACAGTACAGGCCCGCCCGTCGGCTCGGAGCGAGCTAGCGCGGCACATGCGCATGCCGTGCGTCGCCGGCCATCCGGCCGGTCGGCACCCAGGCTACTTCCTGCGTGGCTTCGTCGGCCGGTCCGATCCGATCCCACCGAGCAAGCGGCGGCTGGGGCAAGCAGCCATGTGCGCCCGGCCGTCCGGAGGTGCGCTCGCCATCGGGCGGAGCAGGCTGCCGGCCGGTCCAGCGCCGAGACCGCGACGGCTCAATGATCCGCGCGCGCGCATGGGTTGGTTCACGGATCATCTCGTCATCAGACGACCGAAGCGACGGCTCAATGATCCGCGCGCGCGCATGGGTTGGTTCACGGATCATCTCGCTGAGCTACTGTTAGGCTGCGCGGGTGATGCGGCCGTGCAGGACAGCCGTTGCCGGCCGGGGGTGCGGACTCTGTGCAGCAGCAGAGAGCAGATCGATGGGTGCGTGCAAGCTGAAGTATACTACACGGCGATGCATGTGTCTGGACTCTGGACTCGTTCTGGGACGGAGGCTTCTTGAGTCTTCCATTCAGGTTACTGTGGCGACTGACTGGCTGGTGCCGTCCACTGCTCACGCGCTTGCATTGTTCAGTTGCTCCGATGGAGATCGATCCTTCGCTTAGGACGGTTGGTTGGTGCCTCATTCGCGTTGGTTTAATTTCTTCCCCCCTGCCTTTTGCTCAACTGCAAGCTGCTGAATACAGCGTTGGACAGATGACCTGATCTCAGATTGTCGAGCCTAAAGACCGCGTCAATCTACCCCTTTCCTGTGACCAAGCAAGTGGCTCGCTGAACTTGCATGTTTACGCGTCAGCCGTGCCTACACAAGAATTTCAAAGGAATCTACGCAGAACAGTACTAAAGTGTTTCGTGTGAAATTTCCATGTGAACTTGCAGGCATCTACTCTACGCCCTGCCCTCCAGATAGCTGAGTACTGGGACACAGTTCATACAAACGTGCGAGCACGACGCGCTTTGGGCGGGGACATGATTGGAACAGCCCTCGCGTCAAAGGCCGACGACGGGACACGAAAGCTGATCGAGGCCCAAAAACATGCCTGCGCCGATGCCGGTACGTCTAGAGCCGGTACGCCGCCTTTGCCTCATCAGGGGCGTACACGCGTACGCCGTCCGATCCCGTCCCCTAGAGCCGCCGGCCGGTACAGACGGGTGAACGGCGGGGCCCCGCGCGCCATGAGTGGAGCACGTACGTGCGTGGCAATCAGTGGCCTGAACCGGGCAAGCCTAGCGAAGCACAGCTGGGGGGTATTATGGCGCTGCTTCTTCATTTGCTCTGTTGCGCCTACGACAGTGGAGCCAAAGCAGTGATCATGGGTTCATGATGGTACGGTGTTCTATCCTTGGCTGATTGCCACTACTTACCGCTTCCTCCGTCCATAAAAAAAATATAATTATAGAATCCGCGCCGGCCAAACTAATTCAAAATTGACCAAATTTATAGTAAATAATATTAGCGTTTATGTGTCCAAATAAATTTTTTAATAAAAATATATTCTACAACTAATCTAATAGTACTTATCTTGTATCATTAGTGTTATTACTTTTTTATTTACCTTTAGTCAAAGTTTAAACAGTTTGACTTATTAAAAAGCGGAAATTGCATTCTTTAATGGACGGATGGAGCAGATGGTCAACAAAATGCCTGATGGTACGTGATGGAGCCATTTGTTTGATGCATGGTTAGTAGTTAAAACGATGGGCACGATGCAACAGTGGAAGAAAGCCAGGTTGGAGATTATTGGCCTGCTTGTGTACGACGCTTTGGGGTTAAGATACCGACTTCAAGGTCAAGATCTTCAGATGCATTGTACTCCTTCAGAAGGTTCCAGGGTTTTTTTATATACAGTAAAGGGGGAGGTAAACAAGCGGAGAAGCTGAGATACTCTTAACGTGCCACTCACATGCTACTACAGTTGGCTAGCTGAGTAACCGTGTCATCATGGTCTTTTTTCTAAAAAAAAAGTGGGAGCGGCCCATAGTCATTCACTCAAGAATCACGGTTAGAAAACTAGCACTAGCACTAGGCAAAGATTCTAACCCACGACCTTGTGTATATCTTCCTTACCATTCTATCTACGCACCATATATAACTAGATAGAAGATACTTTCTTTTTGAATAACCCGTGGAGGACCATTTAGTATCAGACCAAGACACCGACTGGTACTAAATGGTACCATTTAGTATTGAGTGGTGTTTTGACCCGGTACTAAAACAAATCTGGGGGTTTTCAAATTTGGACCCGGTACTAAAATAGCTCCGTGCTAGCTTTAGTACCGGACCAACGTGCGCGACAAAAGAACATTTTTCTTATAGTGAATTAACTAACTAAATATATGTTGAAGAGAAACCGTTAAAATAGATTTTTGAATTTTAATACTAGGTCGGCTACTGTCAGATCAATCTCGCTGGCTATTCTAGGTCTGTTGGCAGGGTTTATTCTGATTTCGACTTCACCTGTTTTATGCAAATCAGAACACTATAGCGTGAAGCCGTTTTATAAGTTTGCATTAAAATAAACTACAGAAACTAATAAACTATAGAAACCATGTGAAGCTAATTTTTTTAGCTTCACCAGCTTTGGCTTCACTAGTAAAGCTGTTTTGGGAGAAAGCCCTCCCAAACTGCCCCTAGATAGATTCAGATTGGGAATAATTGAAACCTGCCTTAAACTAATCACGAACCGATCAACCAACCGACCTGAATGCCTTTTTGATTACTGTTCGTATTGACCGTACTTGCAGTTGGCAGCGAGGGAGCACATGCCTATCATGGAGCTAGGGCAGCCGTGCATGTGTGCCTCGGACTGACAAATGATGTGTGTTGGTTAACCTAACTAGATAAGCAAGAGCGCATTATTGTAGAAGCAGTATGCAGATCGGAAATTCAGTAAGCAATGACTTGCATTGTGTGGATCAACGGGGCATGTGCGTAAGTAAGGTACAGTGCAGCAGGCAAGAAGGGGCCCTGAACGTTCTCGATCTTTGTTCTTTGCAATCTGTTCTAGGCATTTTTACCTTTTGATTTTTTGAAACGAAGCTCTTTTGATTTTTTGAGACGAAGCTATTATGGGAAATTGGGTCTGAGTGAAGACGCAGAGACGCACCCTGCCGGCACTGGAATAATGGAAAAAATGGAGAAAGAACAGGTTGGACCGTTGGAGACTGGAAGTGATGACTCGATCTCGATGTCTGGTCCAAGGAGAGAAGTTATCGGTTCCGTTTCGTCTGGTAGCTCGCGATCGAGCTTGGCGTGCCAATGCCGAGACCACGACGGCTCCAATAATGACTCGCGTGCGTGGGATGTTTCGACCGTCACGCGATGCCATCGATCTCACTCACCCTGACGAGTGAGCTGGAGCTCCGATCCCTCAACATTTTTCAACCATGACTGAAGAAGAGGAAGCAGAAAAAGAGAAGGAGAAGGAAGAAGACGAAAAGAAAGGAGGGAGAAAGAAGGGAAAAATAAATCCTAGTTTGAGGTTCTAATCCGCTCCTGGTTTGAATGTACGGTTAAGATGGGAATAATGCAACAGACTAAGGCCCCGTTCGGTTTCCTCGGAACGGGCTGTTCCGGGGCTCATTCCGGGTGGTTTGGAGCGGTTCGTTTCGAAACCAGGCCCATGATAAAATCACCGTTCGTTTTGGTCCGGTCTGGAACGGAAACTGGCCTGGAACGAACTTTCCACCCTCTCCATGGCCCGGAACGTAGCCACTAGTCTGACCCTCCGGCTTGGATCCAGGCCAGGATCAAGTAAAGGGACAGGATTCACTGATTCCTGCCCTAAAACCATTTCTAGCCTGGAACGGTTACGTTGCTGCCGAACGAGGCCTAACAGTGGAAGAAAGACAAGTTGGAGATTTGCCTTGTGTACGACGTTTTGGGGTTAAGCTACCGACTTCAAAGTCATGATCACCATAATTATTCTTCCGCTCCATTATACTCCTTCAGAAGGTTCTAGGGTTTTTTATACACGGAGGGAGGTAAACACGCGGAGAAGCTGAGATTCTCTTGACGTGCCACTCACATGCTACTACAATTAGCTGGCTGGCTAACCTTTGTCATCATGAGTTTTTGAACAAAAATAAGTGGGAGTGGAATGCTAGATCAAAGTATGGTTTTGTGAGAACTGAGCTATATTTGCCAGCCATGGTTGTGTGAAGTGCATATTCGTAGTTGTGAGTTCCGTATACACGTTGAGTGACGTCCCTCGAACTTGTATCTCTCAAAAGGAGGAAGAGAAAACGGAACCAAGATGCTAATAGTTGAAAATAACAATATATACTCGAGAAGGTTCTAAAAGAGTTTGGAAATGACAAGAGAGCGGAGTTGCTATTCTTCATGGCAAGATAGAAATTTTCTAGAGCAAGATATTTAGCATGGTTGGATAAGGATAAGAAAATTCTAGAGTTAGATATTTTATAAAGAATAGTGTCGAAGTTACCACGTGGCAACAACATCCATGAGCACCTATAAATAGAGGTGCTCCCCTCCTCTCTTATCATAATGTGTTTGGTTGGAGGAATCGGATGGGACGGAACCGTGCCATCCCATTTTTTGAGTTGTTTGGTTGGCGGACGAGGCGGAACCGATCGGTTCCGATATGGAATATTCCCTCCGTATTCGGAACCGTCCGGTTTCGAAAAAACATCGGTACGCGTTCCTTCCAGCCTCGCCTGAATCCTCTTCACCTTGTCCCCATCGCCTGAGGGCCGCCGGCCGCCGGCCGTCCGTCCTGCCGCCGGGGGGGAGCAGGGCGCCGCCGGGGGGGGGGGGGGGGAGCTGCATGCCGCGGGGGGAGCTGGGCGCCGCCGGAGGGGGGGAGCAGCGCGCCGCCGGGGGGGGGGGGAGCTGCGCGCCGCGGGGGGAGCTGGGCGCCGCCCGCGGGGGGGAGCAGGGCGCCGCCAGGGGGAGGGGAGCTAGGCGCCGCCGGGGGGGGGGGGAGCAGGGCGCCGCCGGGGGGGAGGGGTGCTGGGCGCCGGGGGGGAGCAGGGCGCCGCCGGGGGGGGGGGGGGGGAGCTGACGCCGCGTGGGGGAGCTGGGCGCTGCCCGCGGGGGGAGCAGCGCGCCGCCGGGCGCCGGGGGGGGGGGGGGAGCTGCGCGCCGCCGGGGGGTGGGGAGAGCAGGGCGCCGCCTCATGCAGGGTAACACATATGAAGAGCTCCCAAAGTTCCTACGTACCTGCCGACTGAATTCTCAAACCAAACAAGAAATGGAACCATTCCGTTCCACTTTTAATTCTCGAACCAAACAAAAAACTAGAACGGTTCCGTTCCGGCTACCAAACAAGAAATGGAACCATTCCATTCCAAGAATCTGGAATGGAACGGTTCCGTCCTACCAGGTTCTCCAACCAAACACATCCTAAAAGGTCTTAAGTAGGAGGTGGTATAGTAGCCATGTAGTGTAGTTGTGTCATGTATGGTAGCCACATAAAGAGTGCAAGAGTCTTGTGCTAATGAATAAAGAGTTGAGTTCTCTGGTATAAAGTTGGTCTCGTGTGTTGGTGTTTAAGTGAAGATCTTCTCGGTGTAGTGTAGGTATAGGGTCCACAGAAGAAGTGGTATGCACCAATTTCTCAACGCTTATATTTTTCTCTCGAAATTAAACATCTCCATTAATGGAACTAGGGCAGTCGTGCATGTGTATCTCGGATTGACAAATCATGTGTGTTGGTCAAGCTACTGGCTAAGCAAACGCATTATTGTATAGCCGTATGCAGATCAGGAACTCAGTAAGCAACCCTGCAACTGCAAATAGCTACAACATGCTACTCCAGGGCCCAATTTTAGTGGCACATTGCTTGAAAGCTGCAGCTGCGGTGGTAATACAACAAAGGCATCTAAACAAGTCTTTGTGTTTTGAGACAAAGAGTAAAAGCATCACAAACTTTAGGCGTTACAAAGTAATGTTCTCATGGACATCACAAAGTTCTGAGATTCTCACAGCCATAGAGGCCGCCTCATGTGGTGTCTAACAACTATTGACGGAACACATCGTCACCATAGAGAAAAATAGAATGGGCCGCTGCTAGAACCTCTATGCACGGCCCAACTCTCTGCCCTGCTATCACAACAAACACACGAGCTAATTGTTACCAGAATTCCTCCCCGACCTTCTCTGCTGGACTAGTACCGACTATGGAGCAGGATTCAACTTTAATTTTTTAGCACCTCGAGGATCTGTCAAACATCTAGATGCGACTAGGAATTAGGGTTGGGTCCAACGATGAATTTGGTTTTTTCCATTACCCCCTCCGCCCCATCATCCCTAAAATTTTCAAACAGCGCAACCCAGCATTCTCCCCAAACTAGCCGCACGCAAGGCCGCAACCTAAAACAGCAATACCTGAAGGAGTATGCGTATTTCTAAAACTCAAATCAAATATCAAGATGCACGTGCTCACACAATATTTTTAGAGACCGACTCTAGTCTGGTTTTCTCTGGAGAATGATGTTCAACACTTAACTATACACGTTTAGTTATCCAATTGGTTCGACTATGTTTGTTGGGTGTTCTGTTTCATGCCATATCTCTATGTTTTGGCTGTTTTATAGCCGTTATATTATTCCTAATGTTGCACTGGAGCGGTGATGGCGTGGGGATGAGACCTTGCGGCGTGGTGGCGCCTTTGAGGAAGCGTGGCGCCGATGAGGACTAGGTCCCCACGGCTGCGACAGCCGGGGCTGGAGGTGCTCCGCGTGGCAAGGGCCGAGGACTAGGCCCCCATCGGCGGTGACGGGGCTGGAGGTGCTCCCCGTGGTGAGGGTAGGTGAGAAGAGGTGCAGCGGCAGGGAGAAGATGTGTGTATGGCTATAGCGCTTCCTTTCCCTAGTCCAACAAGGTTTGGATTATCCCCTATTTTTTATCTAATAGAATCCAATCCTATTTTCTAGATAGCAAATGGATGTCCATATCCAACCAGATCCAAATCCAATAGAGTGTTAGTGCCAAAATCCAATTGATTTTGGATTTAGCCCAATACATTCCTAGAGTAATTCTAGAGAGTGCTTCGGTGCTTAGCCAGAAATTTATAGAAAACGCGCGAGTTCAGCAAACCACTTGGATCTGAACTTTAACTTCACATGAATCTACATAATACAGTAAGAGGATAGGATGATCCATACAATTTGTAAACACGACAATGGAGGAAGAAACATGCATGAATGGGACGTGCGTCGCGTCGGACTGGACAGGAAAGGTGAGGCCAAGACAATATCCTTCTGCCATGCTGGTACATATACATACCCCTAGCTAGGGTCGTACGGTGAAAGGGCGGGCCCCACATGTCATGAGTAGTTGAGTAAGTACGTACGTAGGTACACGACAATCAGTGCCCTGAACCGGCAATAGCTAAGGCTATCTCCAATGGTATATTCTAAACCGTTATGTACTCTATATATATAGAGAAGATTCCGTTCTCTATTGCTCCAGCAGCGTTCTCTAAATATGGTCCTCTAAAATAGAGAACGCTACAGGTTTCCTCTATATATAGAGATTCTCTCTCCTCTTCTCTATTTTTTCTTTACGTTTTAAACACTGAATTAAATAAAAATAAAATATGTCCATAGCATTTGAGGTATGATAATACGTATGTACAAAAATTTAGAACAAAATACGTTTCTAATATAGGGTTTAATGTATAGAGAACGAGATTTAGAGAACGTTGTTGGAGAGAAATGAGATATAGAGGAGAGAATCTTGTAGAGAATTCTGTAAATGAAGGATATAGAGAAGGATACAAAGAACGACGGTTGGAGATAGCCTAATAAGCACAGCTGAATGCTCCGCTCGTGCCCCTGCAACAGTGCAAGGTTCATGATGGTGTTTCCGATCCCTCCAGCTGATTGCTACGCTCTAACAGATAACAGTAAGGGCCTTGCACAAATCTTCTTTATTTTAATATAATAGTGTTAAAATAAGTCACCACGTTCGTCAAGAGGATCTAAAAATTCTCACGTTAATTAAAAAGGAGAAGAATATACTCCGTTGAATTTTATGAAGATCCAATGGTCTAGACTAACCCAAAGATCCATGCCAAGTACTACTAATAAATATATATATAAATTCGAAATTAAAAAATAAGAAAAATTAGTAGCTGATTTCTACGTGAACTGGAAAGAAAATAGTTAAATAATAGATAAACCATAGCAAATTCAATTAATAAATAACTCAATTAGAATAAAATGCTCTAAATTATGTATTATAAATATATAAAATTGAGCTATAAATCGTACAACAATCAGTGAAGAAAGAGAAAATTCTACACCACAGAACTCTATGGGTTTAAATTGTATCTAGACTCTATAGATGGAAAAAAGAAACGCGTAGAGGAAACTATGGATTCCTTCTATAAATAATGCAGCCCTCGGTTTAAGGCAAAAGAAAGCAACGGGGCTGCTACCCGTGTGGCGCATGTTTTTTACGGGAGACTCCTTGCATCCAAGGCCTAGAAACTCGGTTGCAGAAAAGACTACGCATGGGGAGGGGGAGATGGGGAGTGCCGGTGGATGTTATTTTCCTCCTAGATACTGATTACATACCTGAAAAGAAAGTATCACTACTCTCTAGCCAAAAAAAAATACTTGACGTCTATAGTGTTTCAAAACCGAATGACTTAAAAGCGATTAATACTCATGTCGATAAAAATTAATTTAAAGAGTCCATATTAAATGTCATTAATAAATAGCTAAAAATTTGGTATAGATCAAATATGGTAAGGAAAATTTTGTTCGTATCCAATATGGCAAGTAAAAAAGTGTCAATGTAATAAGTATCAATTAAAGGAGACACAAATATTAATTAATCAAGATTTTAAACATATATACGTACCGCTACAAATAAAAGGTTCTAGGACGGCTACTTGATTCTACCGGCATTGGCTTCAAGAATTCTCATTGATGATGTCGGCGATGATATTGATACATGAAGTGGAGTAACTCACATCCAGCGACTGACAGCCACACAGGATCGGATCAGCGATGGAAATTGAGTAGGAAAATAAAAGCTCAATGTTTCAAATAATTTCTATTTTGAACCTCTCCAGGTGCGCTGAGTCAAACCAAGAGGCCAAACCATAGTTAGGCAGGCTGAATCTGCGTCAGAGCATGAAAGCGAGATCACACCGTCCACCATGATGTGTGTCTGCTAGCTATGCGAATCCGACACTTCGCTGAGAATCTACGGAGCGGATATCGCTCATGAGTGGAATCGAACCACTAACTCCGTTTGGATTTACAGTCCAAAGGGCCCATTATTTTGTTTGGCTTAAATTGCCAAATGGCGAGACCAGACCCCATGAAGCTTCTAAGTCTGATGTTGATTTGCAAGAATCTGATTTACCAACGGGAAGAAAGATGTCCATCATCATCACGCTGTCATAGGTTTACAGGGTTGAATTCTCAACTGAATTCAGTAAAAGAAACTTAAATGGAGATAATAGCGCATCGGCATCACAATGCAACAAGCACGTACAGGCTACAGCATGATCAAGGTAGCATGCATGAGTCAATGGTGGATAAGAAAACGATCAAAACTAACAATCAAATCTGCATTTTTCCAAACGGTGGAGTCTCATCGTTGGCTTGCATCAGAAGCCACCAACAGCGTGAGGTAGGAGCAGCTAGCTACGGGCGACCAGCTCTGTTTCCTATCTGCCGAGGTCCTCTAGCACTAGGAAAGCGCAACACCAAAATGCAAATATAGAAAAGTCCACGATTTTCATTTTGAGCTTCTCGGTAACCTCATGCTGGATAAGGCAGTGTAGGCTATTGGCACAAGAAGCGCATTCGTGGAGTGTGGATAATCAAAGGCCCATGGCATAGCAATGTAGCTGAGATGATCACGGCCATGGAAACCGTGGAAATTCTAGGTTGAGCCAAGCAACACGTTATAAGGCCATCGGCGATGGAAGTAGTACCCACCGCGTGTGCGCATTGCATCAGGGAGATTGTATGGTCATAGGTTGTGGCACAAGTGGAGGATCCGGAAAAACAAAAGAAAACTGTTTGCATCCATTTATTTTAAAATAGACCATAAAAATATTAGCATAAACAAGCTAGATACCCGCGCTTTTAGCGCGGGTCACCTCGCTAGTTACAGTTTATTACAGCCGCTAGCACTTTTGGGATGCCAACACGGCCTTTAATTTCTAGAGCCATTGACCAAACGGATGCGTGAAGTGTTCAAGTGTCCACGTAGGGTATGTGTACGTAGTACATTCTTTAGTTTAGGAACGAAGGTGCAGAATGTGCAGCTTCTGTTTGAGATTTGGCAATGCACATGAACGACGAGTTGCTTGACGACGCGCTTTGGTTTCAAGCAACCGACTTGGAAGTCAAGGATCACATGATTCTTCTGATCTCCTCCGTGCTTTTAAGTTTTAATTTTCTCACAGAGTGATGTAACACACGCGAGCAAGGTGACATCGAGACTCTCCGATCCAAACGTGCCACTCACATGCAGGAGCAGCCAGCTAACTGAAGGGAATTGACCTTCTCTTCGAACGCGTGTCTGCACACCTAGCATTCACAAGGGAATTGACCAGACATAAAAAAAAATGAAAAATTCGTTAAAGTATAAGTACTAGGTAGGCTACAGCTAGGTATAGATAGATCCATAAAATATTCACGAGCTGGGCAGCAAGGGAAGACCACTGGACTGACGAGCATGCCTGTCATGTAGCTAGGGAATTAAACTGGGCACGTGTGTAGCTAGTCCTGATTAACTGTCCAATCATGTCAAAGCTACCCGGCTAATAAGCACACTGCTGGGCCAAAGCCCAACTAGCCTCAGCCCGATCACTGGGCCGACCTTTATTTGGGCCCACTTGAGATTAGTGTAACGCCAACTAACTAGCCTTGTTTTTCTTTCTAGGCAACAACCACCACACTGGAAACAAACAACTCGGGCCCAGGCCATCAACATGGATTCGGCCCACCAAATTTAAGGGAAAATGTGCAAATGGTGCCCACCAAACCACGGTTGACAAACGGCTCATAGCTACGTTGTAGCTCGCGGGTGCGGCCGCGTCCAGAAAAATTCCTACAATCTCTCGAGGGAATTATAGATTTTCACCGTATTTGCTTGAATATCATCCATATGCTATGAAGTATCGCACCCCTCTGCTAATAACGCCGTATGGTTTCTCTTCAAACGCGTGGGCTTGGGCTCGCATGCAATTCTTCAATTCGAAAGCTTGTGGTTTTGTTCGAAAACTCTGCGAGTTCAGAGACACTGAGCTTTGAATTGCTTACCGCCGTTCCTCAAGTGGGACACGACTCAGCTCAGCTGCGGCTGCGCCGTCTAACGGCGACCCACTTGACACGTGTGCGCGATCTCTGCCCCTTTACAACTCGTCGCGGATCGTCTGCAACCAGAGGCATTTTATTTACAGTGCAAAAGCTTGCTGATCGATCCATCATTGATCCATCGGTGCCTTTCTGTGCACATGCAAAGTTGCACACGCACGTACGCACGCGCGCAGCTCATACAAGCGTTGCACACACGCATTACTCCTGGACCCCAAACTGCTGATTCAGGTGGCTGGGGACCTTGAGCCTGTATGTACTTATGAGCTTGCTGGGATCGATCATGCATGTGAAGTAGATGCACATCTAGGTTTTCTTTAACCTGATCTATCCTGCTCTTTAGTCTTCACTGAATGCGAGGCCAATTGGGCTCTGCAGCAGATTACCAGTTCAACAACCACATGATCCTCAATCAGTTGCTTTCAGTTTGGAGAGACAGATCGATGCCTATGTGCACTGAAGAACGATAGTTCGCAGGTGCGCTACAGCTTCGGATTCAGTTGATGCTAACCCTGATGGTCCCGGCTGGTCCTCAGTGCTTTTGTGCTTTAAGTATAACTAGCATATCTTAACGTTCTTCTTTATTAGTTCTTTATGTGCATTACTCAATCAGCTAGTGCTTTCAGTCAGTTTCAGACCCCCATGCTTAAACTCTGAAGTCTGAACACATGTAGCACCATTGGCCTCCATTGGGAATAGTTCTGTCTAGGGCGGCTAAGACTAGGAATTCTTCAGACAGTTGATGAGCTTCCAAGATCCAATAATCTTACTTGAACTTTTATCTGCTACCCCCCAAGCTGACATGCAGGATCAGCACACCCATGAGGCCATGGCAATAAGATATGTTCTTGCAGGGCAGCTTGAGGCAGAATCTCTTCGAGCCTTAGCCCACACTCCAGAAGCTCATGAGGAAATGATGGCTCGCACGCAGCACCCTCACGGTGTTCAGACGATGTTCTCTTATGATTAGGCATGAGCGCCGTATCCCGGCTTCTTTTGTGATGAAGCTAAAAAAGGACAGAGAAAGATGTAGCCGTACGTGGAGTCTCATGTGATCCATGATATTTGTGGGTGGCCCTGATGCCATGGGAAGTGAACAATGATGCTCCTCATCAGCCTGATCTGGGGGCTTTTCCCCTGTCCCAAAAGGGATGGCCCTGAAGAAACTTCCAGTGGAGCTTTTGGTGGGGAACATGTGAGTGATGAGCACCGAGCAGCAAGCTGTTAGAGAGATCAGAGCAGAGAATTGATCGGTATCAAAGTCAGATGAAATCCATCTTTGATCTTTCCATTACTGTGCAATGCGTGTCAACAAAAGTTGACTGAAGAAAGAGAAAATGTTTAAGTTGGTAGCTGTGGTTGGTTGGGCTAAAAGCAAAATTGGATTCCCCACCCCTCAACTTCTATTACCGTGTAGAGCGTATAGTTAGTCCTCACTTTCAGAAGAGAGAGTTTTTGTAAGAAATGTTTTGGAACATATGGTGATTTTAGCACATTAAACCGTGAAGAATTTTGTAAGTATTTTTTTCTTTAAATATATGACGTTTAGTTTATTTTCAAAACTACTTAACTTGTTTTTTGTCCAAAAACGTCGTATATTTTAAAACAGCGGGAGTCAGTCCGATTGGAACAGCTAGTTTTACAGTATTGAGGAATTCTTGATGCTTTAATAATATAAGTTGCAACATTCTTGGTGTTCTCGGCCGGAGCTTTGCTGATAGGTGCCAGTCACATGTATACTTGCTTAATGCTTTGGACCACCCAATTAGGTCTGCACTGCTATCATGCAGTTTCGAAAGCATAGTATCCTTACCCCATGTTCGCATCTAAAAATATATAAAATGTCCTTAAAAACCGACCATCGTGTCATCTACGTGCGAACTAATCATGTTCAGCACTTCTAATTAGCAGGCCAACAGTCTTCTTCTTTTTTTATTACAACAGTCTTCTTTTTTGGCTGGAAGAATCCAACAATGCAATTTGGTGCTACCCCACCTAACCTTTTCTCTATGCTCATCAGAAAAGGGTAAAAATCTCTGCATATGGTTGAAGTTTTTCATCTTCCAAAAGCATGCCCACAGAGTTGGTTCGGGGGGAGGGGGGGGGGGGGGTGGGGAAGGCATGTCGAGAGAAGGAAAGCTGTGACGATGACATGAAACCACTTCACACATTGGGTGGCGTAATTGAATTCACAAAACTAGCATCTGAACATAATCAAATCCTTTTGTTTTGAATTCAAGATTCCAAGCGCATCAAACTAATGCACCATCCCTGTTTTTCCACAGTGGTTGATCCAAAAATCGACGGGCACTGCTCCGGAGAAGATTTTATGCTCTGAATCCTCAGTGCCCTGCGCTTCCATTCTTCCGCGCGGTTGGTGCGCGGCACGGCCAACGGCATTGACAACAAGATGCGATGACCTCAAAACCTACAAAATTTTCGCAAAGTGCGTGCAAGTTTGTGGAGCCCCGGATGGAAACTTTTGCGCCGGTTTTATCTGATCCCTGGTGCGATCAGGATCGCAACCACCGGTGGCCGCGTGAGCCGTATCGCCGTGCATCCCATGGACGGAGTATTGAATGGTCACAAGGACAATGGCGCAGGACACCCACCGCATCCCGGGGCCCAGGCGTAGGTGTTCACCGGTCATAAAGAAGAAGATTACTTCTAAAAAAAAGATTTCTTTAGCACCGAGACGTGCTAATCGTGCTTCTTCTCATTTTTCGTCTAGGTCGACGTTCGATGCTTATACACAACAAGATTCTGCTCAGCTTGTTTCTTCTTTTACATAATTTTTTTATATTAGTGCTGTTGATGACCGTGTCGTGGCATTGAAAATTGCTGATAAAATGTACTCCCTCCGTTCCAAATTGGAGTTCATTTTGGCAAATTCCGTTCCGAATTGGAGTTTGTTTTGGCAAATTTAGATGCATATATAATTTTTGCTATACATTTGGATATAATATTTATCTATGTGCATAGAAAAAGCTATGTATCTGCTAAAACAATCTACAATTTGAAACGGAGTGAGTACAATTTGAAACGGAGTGAGTATAGGTTACATACCATTTTTAAAAGGTTGCTAAAACAAGGTGTGCCGTGAACCATATTGCCACGACTCAACAAAAAAAGATGGATAAGTCCCAATCGTTTGTTTACAGATGCTTCCCATTCCTGAATTTGTATAAGTTCAATCAGGCACGAGCCATGTTGGTGCACGCATGCCTGTTGTGGATCAGCCCGGTCAAACAAAATCAAGCACGTTCGTTTTTTCAAATACAGATAGCTCGGCATGGGTTTTGTTTGACTCTGGTGTATGAGCAGCAGCTCGGTCGGCCTTCAATTCGACTCAACAACCGGCTGGCTAAACTAACCGTTTCCCGACTCTGACAGAGAACCATCGCCATGACTCGCGTGTCGTCGTGTGCGTCGCCCGAGCCATCTGGCGCATCTGTGAGCCCGGGCTGGCCGCGGCCGACCGCGCCTCTGTTCTTTTCACAAACAGGCATTAGGACTAGGCCAGGTCAAGATTCTGCATTCAGCTGAGTCAGTCAGTCAATCCAGCACCTTGTTGCCTTCGGCAGATGAGCCGTGGGCACGGCGCCGGCGCGCCGTCGTGGACGTGGGTCCAGCCTGCTCGCCCGCCGCCTCTTGGCGCACGGCGAGACGCCGTCGTCGGGGCCGCCGGTCTATCCACGGTTGTTGCTTGTGACCAGAGGCTGGGGCTGCGTGAATTTGGATCTGGCCTGCCAGGAGGACGCGCCAATCTCTGCTTCCTTTATTCGCCGGCAAGAATGCCACTGTGCTCCGGTCGCGACTTCATTGGCAGCAAGGAGGACAGTGCAGCGGTACGGCCTACCCGCGTGCGCCAGCACGGATCTGCACCGTGCAGCGTTCGTTAGTCGTTACGCGTTCACTCGGAGCTCACAAGGCTCTTGAGTCTTAGAGTTGCCACCATCAACCGCAGAAAGAATGCAGTGGCCATGGTAGAGCCTGGCCCTGGCCCTGTCCGTATCGGGATGCCAACGTTTGTTCAGACAACTGAACTTTGGAGCCAAGAAAAATGGGTGTGACTGTGTCTGTGTCTTTGGTACTTTTGAGTGGCGTTGTTAACCAAACATGCTACATTTTGACGCCAGTGAGGGAGTTCAGGAAGCTTTTTTCTGTCTTCTTTAGCCACGTAAACCTCAGTAGTTGTCGAAGCAGAAACTGTTTGGGTGGAACTGGAACGTGCTTCACGTCCGAGTCACGTACTAGTACTACCAGCTTACAGTGGCAGCTGGAAGCGCACCAGAAAATTTTGCTTCAACAGTTCTGCTTTACCTGTCAAGAATTGCATGTCGACGTCGTGTCAATTCTGTCTGTGGTACCAAATGTCAAAAATGGTGTCTGATAATTTTTTTGACACATTGAACACGATGTTATCCAGCACCCTAAAGAATCTTTGTGGACTCAGTTTTACGACATTGTCAGCTCTAGCTATCTGCTAATGATCTCTGACCCTTAGTACTAGTCAAGACTAGACTGGAACAAAAATTCCCTGAACTAGGAGCCCTTATGTGCAAAAACGGCGGTACCAGAACAAGTATAAATTTTTCGTATCCTTTTTCCTGCCATTGCCGCGCCCGCTGCTCCGCTGCCTGTCTGCCTGCCTGCCGCCCCTGCTGCTTCGTTCCCCTCCCTCCTCGGCCTCCGCCAAAGCCAGCCTCCTGAATCGGAGAAGCCAAAGCAGGGATTTTTGGGATTCTACCTCTACCTCCCCTGCATCGGCCCGATGGGCTCGCTGGTCTCCTGCCTCTCCGATCCTTGCCCGTCGGCGTCCCCGCCGCCGCAGGCGAAGCGGCGCTCCTCCACCTCCTCCCGCGGCCGTGGCGGCGGGAGGGACTCCGCCAAGGCCACCATGGCCATCGACGAGGAGGCGTTGGCCGCCGCCGCGGCGCTCGTGCTGGGGCAGCGCGGTGCCGTGGGGGCGTTCGAGCGGTCCGCGTCGGTTCGCTGCGCGGCCAAGCGGCAGGGCCAGGGCCCGCCTCTGCCCCGGAGCTGCAGCACGCGCCCGAGGTCGCTCGCCGACCCCGAGCTCCAGCCGCAGCAGCTGCTCGCCAAGGTGAGGACCTGCTTTCTCATTCTCTCCCTCCCACGCGTGCGCCTCTCGGCACCCGACGCCCCATTGCTTGGTCTGGTTGGTCTCCGTGCCGCCGCGTGCGCTGAACGTTGAATTCTGGCGCTGTTTTCGATTGACTTCGACCCGTTTTTCCTTCGGGTCTTCACAGGACTTGGTTGCCTTTGCGTTGCGTGTAAGAAACGTGGCGGCTTTGTTTTTTCCCCACTTCCAATTTTCAATTCTCGGTTCTCTCGTTCTTGTGTTTTTTCTCTCCTTTTCTTTCGGTGAAATTTAGATCCGTTTCATGGTTTGCTCGATTCGTTTGGCTCAGTCGTGGAAGGTGTGATGATCTCTGGCGATCCTTGTCGCTCGTCTGATTCGGTGTATAGACATCCTGGCCAATTTGCAGTAGTATAATTCGATGCTGCTCTGTGGACGAATTCCTCTGATTTGTTTCTTGCCATTGCCTCATGCATCAACCGGTGGACGATTACATTGCGCGATATGTGACACTGCCTAGTGGGACCGGGCAATGTGTTTCCCATGCCAGAGGCGAGCAAACAAGGTTGTTGAAACTGGAAAGACTACGAATCCGGGCTGGTGCAATGCACATGTGGTTCTCCACATGTTTGCATCTGTTGATAGTATCCTGTTCAACGGTGGCATGCGTTCCTGATTTTCAACATAGATTAAGACCTGACTTTATCGTTTGGGGTTGATGAACCCTCTTGAGAAGTGTGAACAAGTGGGCATTTGACCACGACCGAGCACTGATTTGGTAAGAGATTAGAGTAACGTAGGAAACTTCGGTTGTTGGCGCATAGTAGTTGGTCATATACATTGGGTCTTGTTCAGAAGCTCGTCATGCATAGGATCTGTTAAAACTTATTGCTTGTTGGTTCTGGTTCTTGTGCGATCATATTGGCATGTGTGTTCCTTACTCTGGAGAAAGGACAAGGGAGGACCTGAGAGGATCTCAACTTTGTGTAATGGTTGGGGATCTTGATATTGTTTTCTTCAAATTGCTTCAGTATTGACACATGTGTTGTGGGGATATGCTGTTGCCAGGTTTGCCCAGGATCCCTGATCATGACGGGAGGGGCAGCCGGTGTGGCTACTAATCCTATTGACTTATATACCGGCATTTTCTGACTACTAAATAGTGGTGTTGACTAGTAAGAGGATACCGGCCAGGAAGGAAGCCCAGGATGATTGAGCTTGGGAGGTTTTCGTTTGACATTGTCAAAGTCATTTGTCAGTTGCCAAACGCATAAGCTGGTATGCTATAAGTGAAAGGTTGAAGAGAATCAGCATGGTATTTGTAGATGGCGTTTCTGTCTTTTATTCCTTATCGGCAAACGATCATTTCCACATTTGTGACTACACGAATAAATTGTACGCATATCCATCAGGACCTCAGATATTTTTTCTAGTTTCCTCCCCACTTGAATACTAGTGTTTGACTATTCTTATATTCCTGCTGTTTATATGGCCATAATTTTTGACTTATGCTTCATTTCTCAAACAGGATTTGAATACTAAGTATTTGGAAACCAACATCATTGTTCTCGTTCATGGCGGTGGCTTTGGTGCTTGGTGTTGGTACAAGACTATATCACTTCTTGAAGATAGTGGGTTCAAAGTTAATGCCATCGACTTAACAGGCTCAGGGATTCACTCTTATGACACAAACAAGATTAGCAGTCTTTCAGAGTATTCTGAACCACTTACATCTTACCTTAAAGGCTTAGGTGTTGCTGAAAAGGTTAACCCTCTTTCCGTATATCAATTATAGATGCTTTGAATATTTAGAAACTTAAATTCTATTTGGGATGATGCAGTAGCCTAAAAAAATGATTGATGTCGTGCTGTGCATGATGTTTGGTAATTTAGCCCCTTTCATGCTTTATATTTTTAGTGTTATTTGCATCTAAGGAGTTGCTTGCCTGTAGGGACTTTCCAATGTAGTAATATAAAAAAGGCTCGCCTGAGTGTAGTCCATAACAATCTCTAGGCAAAGAAAAATTGTTGTCTGTAACTTAATTGCTGGGATGGTCTACTGCTTAGATTTTATAATATGAAAATTGGGATGCTATTAGCTAATTTATTGTAAGCTGAGAGCTATGTAGTTGCAAACTAGTACTTGTTCCTGCAAAAGCTTATGCAAGCACATTGATTTTAGTCCAGGGCACTGTAGCACCTTGTAGGCTCCAATGCTGTCTTCTTTCAATTCGCGAATGTTAGGTAAGAATAGATATTGCAGCAACATGAAAATTGTGAGCTAGTTGAGTAATTGTTACTATAAGTGTCTAATGAACTTGGGTGATACTTTACTCTTCTGGGTGAGGTTTGAACTAGTAGTTAATAACCCAATGTAGAAATACTGAACTAGGAGAAATCATTAATAAGTTACAATATGCCTGAGTGTTCTGCGGGATTAAATATGTGTATGCTAAATTCTGTAGACCTATTTTTTTGTAAAGATCACAATCATAACAGGAATCATGTTAACAAATTTTCAAATCACAGAATGAACCGGTCCCAGATTATGATGGAAAGCCTAAGCACCACCTTACTTTAGTTATGATTTGATGCTTGAGAATGACCTTATTATTATGTACGCACAAATGACGTAAGATAGTTGAGAGCTACTCAAGTTGATCTATATTTCCTTAAAATAATTTCCAGGAATATTTTGTGTGTGCTCCAAAATCATCTTAATATTTCACCAGAATTTTGAGAAAAGTTCTTAGCAGTGCCAATATTGATATTTCAAAGCATCATAGGAACTTTTCAGTAGATTTTTATACTGTATTGTTCGGATTTATATGAAGATCCCTGCTTTCTTTTTTTGCACATAACCTCTTCCTCTTTTACCAGAAATATAAAAATTCGATCCTCTACCATTATGCAGGTGATTTTGGTTGGACATGATTTTGGTGGTGCATGTATATCCTACGCAATGGAGATGTTCCCGTCCAAAATTGCCAAGGCCGTTTTCCTCTGTGCAGCAATGCTGACAAATGGACACAGTGCCCTTGACATGTTCCAACAGCAGGTTGATTTCCAGCCACAGCATTAATTTTGTTGAATGATAACATAAACAAAATCAAACAGACAAGAACACTGAATGCTGCCTTGTCTCGCATCCAAATTGCATTGTCTTTCTATGATTATGTGCTGATCCAGTGATCCTGTTCTTCCACTCCAGATGGACACAAATGGCACTCTCCAAAAGGCGCAGGAATTCGTCTACTCCAACGGCAAGGACCGGCCTCCAACCGCCATCAACATCGACAAGGCACTGCTGAGAGACTTGTTATTCAACCAGAGCCCTTCCAAGGTAGGAGTACTATGTTGCTGTCACGGACAATAATCTCCAATCACATAACTGAATCCTGGTTCTGAATTCTGAAGTTCTTTACACCCCCTACCCTGTGCTCGTGAAGGATGTGTCGCTGGCCTCGGTGTCCATGAGGCCCATCCCCTTCGCCCCTGTGCTGGAGAAGCTCGTGCTAACCGCTGAGAACTACGGCTCGGTGCGGCGGTTCTACGTGGAGACCACGGAGGACAACGCCATTCCCCTGCCTCTCCAGCAGAGCATGTGTGGCACCAACCCGCCGGAGAAGGTGCTGCGTCTGAAGGGGGCAGACCACGCGCCTTTCTTCTCCAAGCCACAGGCGCTGCACAAGACACTGGTCGAGATAGCCACCATGCCTCCGGTCCAGGCGTCGTGAGATGACGTTTTCGTAGCTTCAGGTTTTGCCGGCCGTTGAGCCTGCATGGCTGCTGTACATGCTGAGGATGGTAAAAGGTTTGTGAAATCGTTACAGAGGATGTTGTCAGAGGTGCGGCAGCATAGCAGGGCTCTAGAATCTCTCACCGTCATTTCTGACGATGCATGGCATCCTTCCATTGTCGGCTGACATCTTGGGGGCAACTATCACTACTGAATCCCGTTTAGAACAAGTTTGGAAAGGTGAAATTTCACGAGATTTCTGTGATGCTTCAGCTTATGTGAAATTTCACATTTCTGTTAGGGCCTTGACCACTGCAGCATGTGTAACTCTGCAACAGCCAAAAAGGATGAAAATGAAAGTGAAGAAATATTTTTTTTGTCTTATATAGCTACATACAAACAAATATCAAGTAATTCAGCTTGGAAGCGGTTGCCACAATGCCAGGTACAGACTTGGTGTTGCTTTTGTCCTTGCAAGCCGGACTGACGTAGAAATGTAGAATCAATTTTCCTCCCATCGTTTACGACTTTGAATCTGCGTCCTATAAAAGTTTGTGCACCCCAGATTGATCCGGACAATGTGAGCCAGAGAGCTTTGAATCGCTTCCTCCCGCGCACGGGCCCACGTGACAGTGTAAACAGGAGGGTTGAAGGAAGACGCCATTGCCGGCCATCCGGAGCACCCGGCGGCGGGGGGGAAGAAGGGCTTTGGGAATTGGGCAACTGGCGAAACCAAACGAGATTGCCTGGGGTCTCCTGTGGTGGCGGTCTCGACGCCGGGGGCGTAGCGTTGTAGCTGACTAGGTACACTGGCATGGCCGCATGGGCTATCAAAGGGCACGGGCAGCGCCGTCGCCGTCGGCGGCATAAACGTCGGAGCGGGCACGGCCGGGTAGGAGAGGCGGAGAGGCGGCCTCATCGGAATTTTGTCGCCGCATTTTCGTACCATTTGGCGGGCTGCCGTGTGTCTTCCGTCTTCGTTCCAAGAAGCTTCTAGAGTAATCCAACCGGCGCTCTCATGACCGAGGATACGTTGTACTTGGGCCCTGGTGTCAGCATCACTCCTCGGGTTCTGGGCCCCCATGTTGGAGCCTAGTAGACGATCGTTAACAACATGGGCCGATGGCATAGGCTGATTCCTCCCACAAAAATCGGAGATAATAATAATAAATCGGAAAAAAGGTTCCATGAACTCTGAAAAAGAGCACTAGCTAGGAGATATTTTGGCTTGATGGCTGTGAAGAAACTGACGAACCGATAGGAATCGGAACGGCCGCATGGCGCAGGGGCACAGATGCTTAAACAAACCGTCTATCACCACCAGACCAGAACCCAACCCATCATCTTCTCTCCTTTCCTTTTCGAATGAAACTAAATAAAAGCCCAACCCATCGTCGCTGCAGCCTGCAGCTGTCTTGCTCCTTCCGGAACCGTTTCTACGAACTGTCTAAGTAAATTGCGCAGTAATCTCGCATCCTCTCAAAACGTATTGCCAGGCAGTAGTAATCTCTCTGGTCTCCACCATGCATGGATGGTAGCGTGAAGGCCTGGCTATGCTTTGCGCCTCCGCGTAGCAAAGGGCAGCAGCAGTTTCTGAATTTCGTTCGCAGAGATTTGCCACACCATCCATGAACAGTCGATCGCCAGCTCGGCGAACTAACCGATCATTATTCATCTATCTTTCGTGGCGAAAAAGCGTGCAAATTTGAAAGAGTAAGTTGGCGCGAATCGATCGACCTTCTTGGCACTAGCTTGCAGAGAAAACGTATCAGTTTCTGGACGGACGACGGGAAACTTGAATTTCACGATGAAAACAAACAAACAAGTGTGCACAAAATTAAAGGGAGTTCTTGAAGTGTGCACTCTAGCTAGCTGCTACCCTACACTACACACACACAAAAAAAGTGAGGACCGGGCCTTCGATCAGGCCGCTCTCACGCGTTGCCTGCACTTGGACCAAGCTACGGTGGAACGCACCAAAAAGACGAAGGCCGCATGAAGCAATGAGTTCATCGCTTGCGTTGCGTGGCATGCATACATAAATCGAAAGGGGACTGAAACTGATTTCCTTTTGGAACCGATTCGATTTGGTTCCGATGCAAAAGCTATTGGTTTCGGTTCGTATTTAGGCCGAATTCAGGGGGCCGGGGTGCAACGCAACGGGCCGGCTGGCTGCCTTTGCGTGCTCATCGATTTACGGCTGCGCTGGTGCTAGAGCATTACACGTCCATGGATTTCTTTTTAATATTCTGGCATTTGCTGTTGTGTTTGTTAATGGTAGGATTTAAAATGCCCGGTTTCTTATTACATGTTTCAGTGCATGGTAAATAGATATTTTTGGAAGATTTGATACGTTAATTACATCGTCCAGCTTGAAATTTCTGTGCTTATTATTGATTGTTTCTAGATTTCCAGCTTGACGTGTTTGGATCCCTGGAAATATTCAAAGATCTATCTGTATTTAAGCTCTCCGCTGAACAATTTGTTTGCATTATTCTGCAGCTTTGCGACGACACAATAGAAACATGTTATTAGGCCAATTTTTTTTTCCACGAAAATACTACTCTCCCTCAGTCTCAAGTGATACTGGCACTGTGGCGCGTGCAGGAAAGAATACACACCGACCGAACTAGTATTTCCTTCAAGAAATAATGCATGGCTTTGTTTTTCAACAACTATTCAAATCCGCCAATCAACAGATAAATTATTGTGAATACAAGAGAGCAATATATTAATTAATAAGAGGAATAATGAACCTTGAATATGTAACATCAGCAAAATCTCTTGTGCATGATGTTCATATTCCCGGAGGATTTTCCGTGTTCTACTGTATGCCGTTATTTTTTCATATCTGCATGTATTATTCCAAATCTTTAGATCCGTCACACCCTTCTTACATTAGGCACGTACAGTTGCCGCACGCATTTCGCATCGGTTTTAATTCCATGCCGTCTAGGATTTTTAAAATGAACATGTACAATGACCTCATTGCACGTTTGCGCTGGAAGAAGCTTGTGTCCCGTTTCAAATCTGCATAGAGTTTTTTTTTCAAGAAAAAGATCCCACATATTTCGTTCCATCAAGAGCTAAAATCAAGTCATTCATTAAAGGTTACACGCTTATTTAAAGGCGTCATTATTGTTGCAAGCAAGGCCCTAAATCACTCCTTTCCTCCTTGGCAATGCAATTTAAACGGAAATCAGGCAATTATTTGCCATGACAGTTATCGCTGGACTCCCTCCTATTTAAACGCTCCCTCCCTCTCACCATTCCACCAACCTCTCCAAACCCCTCATCTCCCACACCCAGCCAAGCAACCATGGTGCTCACCATGACCGCCGGCCAAGAGGACTCGCTCCTCCTGCTCCTCCTCCCGACCACCAACCAACTCCCGCCCCTCGTGGCAGCCCTCGTCCTGGCTGCCGTACTCCTGTGGCTCTCCCCCGGAGGGCCAGCGTGGGCGCTCTCCCGCTGCCGCCGCCCGCCATCCGGCCCACCGGGCGTGGTCACCGCGCTCTCCAGCCCCGTGGCGCACCGCGCGCTGGCGGCGCTGTCCCGCGCCGTCGACGGCGGCGCGGCATTGATGGCCTTCTCGGTCGGCCTCACGCGGCTCGTGGTGTCGAGCCATCCGGGCACGGCGCGCGAGATCCTTGTCAGCCCGGCGTTCGGCGACCGCCCCGTCAAGGACGCGGCGCGCCACCTGCTCTTCCACCGCGCCATGGGCTTCGCCCCGTCCGGCGACGCGCACTGGCGTGGGCTCCGCCGCCTCGCCGCCGCGCACCTGTTCGGCCCTCGATGCGTGGCCGGTGCCGCGCATCGCCGCGCCTCCATCGGCGCAACCATGGTCTCCGACGTCGCCGCCGCCATGGCCCGCCACGGCGAGGTCTCCCTGAAGCGCGTGCTGCACGCAGCGTCGCTCAACCACATCATGGCCACCGTCTTCGGCAAGCACTACGACGACTTGGCCAGCCAAGAGGGCGCCCTGCTGGAGGAGATGGTGACCGAGGGCTACGATCTCCTGGGGACTTTCAACTGGGCCGACCACCTGCCATTGCTCAAGTGGCTCGACCTCCAGGGCGTGGGGCGCCGGTGCAACAGGTTAGTCCAGAAGGTTGAAGTGTTCGTTGGCAAGATCATCCAGGAGCACAGGGCGAGGCGTGCGAATGGAGGAGTCTCCGACGAGTTCATGGGCGACTTCGTCGACGTCCTCCTAGGCCTAGAGGGAGACGAAAAGCTGTCAGATTCCGACATGATCTCTGTTCTTTGGGTAAGATCTGATTTGTATGTCTAAAATTCATGCTCTTTACAATCTTTTTCTTTTCTGTTATATGGAAATGGTTGCATTCAATTTACGCACGTTTTGTCCTGTTGTTTTTGTTTTAATCAGGAAATGATCTTCAGAGGCACCGATACGGTGGCGATCTTGATGGAGTGGATCATGGCGAGGATGGTGCTACACCCTGACATCCAGGCGAAGGCGCAGGCGGAGCTGGACGCCGTCGTGGGGCGCGGCCTCGGCGTCACGGACGCCGACGTGGCCAACCTCCCCTACATCCAGTGCATCGTGAAGGAGACGCTGCGCATGCACCCTCCGGGCCCGCTCCTCTCGTGGGCGCGCCTCGCCATCCACGACGCGCACGTCGGCGGCCACCTCGTCCCCGCCGGCACGACAGCGATGGTGAACATGTGGGCCATCGCGCACGACCCCGCCATCTGGGCCGAGCCGGAGGCGTTCCGCCCCGAGCGCTTCCAGGAGGAGGACGTGAGCGTGCTCGGGAGCGACCTCCGCCTGGCCCCGTTCGGCGCCGGCCGCCGCGTCTGCCCGGGCAAGATGCTGGCGCTCGCCACCACCCACCTCTGGATCGCCCAGCTGCTGCACCAGTTCGAGTGGGCCCCCGCGGCCGCCGCCGGCGGCGTCGACCTGTCGGAGCGCCTGAACATGTCGCTGGAGATGGCGACGCCGCTGGTGTGCAAGGCCGCCCCCAGGGTCCAAGCAGCCTAAGCTGTCGTCATCACCGTCAGGCCCTTCGTTTGCCCGCGTGTCCGACCAACCTCCATGCATGGCCGCGTCGTCTTCTTGAGCTGGTGTCTCTCTGAACCAATGATGGAAGCTACCAAAAGGTCGCCGTGCATGGCGTCGTGAGTTTTCTTTACATGTTCCGTGTGTCCATGCATGCCTCAGCTCCTAGGTTGTGGCTTGCTAAGTTTTGTGTGCTTCGTCGTGGCCGAAAATAATTTGCTGTGATCGGCTCGGATTATATATATGGCTTGTGATAATGAACATGAGCGATAATATTAAGAGTTATTATATCGACTTGGCCTCAAAGTTTTTTTTTAATTTTATATAAAATCGTCGTCATGCATGGGCTTCTTGCACTGAACATTTTGTTACCAAGCACAAGCAGCGACCGAATGCTCAGCAGTGACTCAACACCATTGACATGTTCATGGAGAATTTGCTACCTGCGAGACGAAATGGCGCGCGCCTAACAAACTATACTGCTCTTTGTACTGTGTGTTCATGCAATCATGCCACTCTGCCTACCCAGCTCATGCATGTTCATGCTACCCATGCTTCATGCTTGGCAGGAAAAACTCCTCACTAGTCATGCATTCTTCTGATGCTGCTTATCAGTTTTAGACTTGGGTCTCTGCAACGGGCTCGCTTATTTCATCGTCTGGAACCTGAATCCTTTTTTATGTGCGTGATCTGAATCTCGAGGCATGTGTTCACGCGAAGCCAGAGCTCATGGCATCAGATTCAGACCATCATCTACGTTCAAAAAAAGAAGATTCAGATCATCATCTTCATTTCGCCCATTTCGTTGTTTCATATAGTGTACCAATGGGCACAGTATTGTTTTTTTTAACGTGTAAAAGTTTTGCATGTCTTCTAATCAACAGAGGTGTGAAGATGCACAAGTTTTTATAGGATGCAAAGACAGCCAATTAGCAAAGTACGGATTGATGCCTTGAAGGCTTGAATCAGGCTGATTTTACAGTCTTGGTGTTGCCTCCCAAGGACTGTAAAACTGTCCCATGGTTCTTAGTATGAACGCAGATGGTTTTTGGTGTGGGTGTTTGAGCAATTTGTTGCAGAGGAGATTGAAAGATATGATATGTAATAGGTGAAGGTGCTCGTGGAGTCGACTCTGATACTTGCAAGAGAAAGGACTAGTTTACTTTCTGCTCTCTGCTCCCCATGATCCTGAAAGCTGACTTGGGTAGAAGTCAATGACTGTAAAACCCGCCTTTGTTAATCGACGACCAGTCAGACTCAGATCATGATCATCTTTGATATCATCCAACAAATTAAGAAATTAGCTTGGTCATAACTATCGATTCGATCAAACTATTTTTCTTCTATATACAAAAAAATAAAAAAAAACTAACGGCTTAGATTCCTCAGTCAACTCCTACTGGTAACTAGGTTGGTCACAGCTGAAGATCTGATGGCAACAGTCGCAGCCAAATGCAAGGCCGGTATAAAAACTAATACAGTTGCAGTTCAACGCCTGTGCCTTCAGACAGGCGCTGCATTTGCCATGTTTCCTGGAAGTAATCGAAGCCTGCTAGCATGCAGTAATCGAAGTCGGTCAAACACTGGAAACAGACAACTGTTTCATGGAAGGGAACCGGGCGCTGGGTGCAGGCCACTTCTTTTTAATGGCCTGCTCGCAGTGATCTGTTTCGTTTCAGGAAACCGTGATCTGTTTCCCAGTGGTTCGACTACTGAGTACTGACCGTTTACGTAGTAATCTTCAGACCGCATGGTTTAGCAGTGGAAACTTCGGGGAGATGAACGAATCCCAGGTGCAGCTTGCTTGTCAGTCAAAGCTTTCTTCTGCTGCTTCTCAGCTTTGTCAACTAAGGCATCAGCATCCTTGCGAGGCTGCCACTGAGCCTGAACCTGAACCTAATCACCAAATGATATGATTCCATGGCCATTCCACATCAAGAACCCAATCGATATCATTCCACCAAGGCAGATTCAAACAAAATCTGATATGGTTCCAGCTTTCACCCGCCTTTGCTCCCCTTTTCCTCAGATCCAAATCTGCGCGGCATTTGCGACGAAGAAGACGGGAAAGCTGCGTCGTCGCCATCGACGGAAAGATGCCTGATTGCCTGTACTTATGACGAAAACGGAAAGATCCGACCCGAACGTGTTCCGTATGCCTCTTGGAGGCAACGGGTGGGCGCCACAGTCTCATCATTGGCGCAATCTGCAGGAGTGGGCGAGACTGAGAGCTATGGCGGAGATCTGGGCTCGCGGGGACAAAGCCGTCGCCGGCGGTTGGTCACGTCACCGGTCAGCCCGGTCTAGTCTGAAAAGAAAGGTGCTGCGTGATGGTGGCAGTGTTCTGTCAGTAGTCAGGAACGTGATAGGCTCGGCGCATCTGGGCCTCGACCCGCTGGCGACGGCGAGATGCATGGGCTCCGTCCCGTCCCGTCCCGTCGTCCCGTCCGTCGCGGTGTGATCGTTGGCCGCGGGAAGCGCAAGACGGCAAGATCATGCGGCCGGGCGCCGGCGCGTGGATGCCCACGTGGGCTATACCGCCCTCCTCGTAGTCGTAGGTGCAGTAGCCAGTAGCCTAGTCGGCAGGGAAAGGCTGCCGCGCACAGTCGGACGCGACGGGAGCGGCCGGCTCGGTGCGGCGGACGGACACGCCGGAGCGGCGGAGCCCGATCCTCGCGCGCGTGCGTGATGGGCAGTTGGGCACCGAGCACTTGGGGCAGGACGCGCCGCGCCGGCGTGCCGCGTTCGCCAACCCCGGGGGCGGATCAGAATACCGCGGCTCGTGTTGCCTGTTGGAAAGGCTCCGGGCTCTGGCTGATGCCCGGCGAATCGGCCGCGGCGTGGGGTGGGCCGCGGGGGAAGTCCCAGGCCTGCCTGCACGCGCCGACGGTTGGGCCGGGTTTCGCCGCCGTGCCGTACCGCCAATCCTATACATCTTCTTGAACGTAAGATTCATGCGGCCCACGGAGGCCGCACGATCTCGTTCCCCCATCCTATCTTCTTCCTCTGGTTGCCGCTCGCGCGTGCGTCGGCGAGGTAGGAGAGGGGAGGGAGTGGAGCGGCCGCTGGCGAGGGGTGGGAGGTAGGGGAGCGACTGACGGCGAGATGAGAGTTCTGGGATTGCCAGGACACGGAAGCTCCATTGGTCGCCAGCGTTAGAAGAGAAGGTCGGGAGGGGGAGAAGGAATCGATAGGTGGTGGGCGGACGGCGAGGCGGCTGAGCGCTATGAGCGGGAGCGGTGGTTACCGGCGGCCGTGCCAGATCCCAGATGGAGGCGTGGCGTTGGAGAGGTTAGGGGAGAGCAAGGATGTGCCAGCGGTGGGTGGACGGAGGGCGGCGTCGGCGCCTCCGGCCAGGGTAGCGGAAGAGGCGGCAGGGGTAGGAAAAAAGAAGATAAGGCGTCGTGGATCCTTGCTTATCCATCTTCCGGAAGTGTAACCCCTCCTGTAACTCCTAACCTACCAGATCACACGGGCCTGTGCCGCGTTGGTTGTCGAGCATTGAAACGTTGTTGCAGTGTCATTTGGGTAGGAACGTCTTGGGCGCCAATTGGCATCTACCTTCGCCCCCAACTTCTGAATTCTGATCATCACACGGATACTGTTCACACGAACGGCAACCTGAATTCAGCCAAAATTTCTCCAAGAAAGCAGTGAAAATTCCTGCCCGGAGTAGTAAAAACCTTCGTCGCCGGACCTGGAAAAAAACTGTCGCGCCTCAAACGAACGCCACACGCACGCGTCAAAATTCAATTCCAACTGTCGCTCGGTCACTGTCCTCTCCCGTGCCCACCGGTCATCGGGTCGCCGCCACCCTAACCGCAGAAGCAAACCACCCACCCTCCACCACTCCGCCCGCCCAGTTGCCCACCGTCCCGCGTCGCCGTCGCCCCGATTTGGATTGGACGAAGCAACCTCCCTCCCACGCGCTCGTCGCTATCCCCTCGCCGGCGTGGTCCTCGCAGGGAGCGGAGCTGAAGCCACCAGCTGCCAGAACCGGACTACCAGGTCATGATGATCTTATCGGTCGCGCTCTCACCAACCCGCCGCCTCGTCGCGTTGTCGGCAACCAGCTGCGCAGCCAGCGCATTTGACTCTCTCTAGGGGAGGCGTGAGTCGGCGGGGGACTCGGATCAGCGGGGACTGGAGGCGGGCCGGCCATGGAGGAGGGAGGCGAGCACGCGAGTCTTCTGGTCAAGGTACGGCGAACCTGCTGTTTCGCTCGATTCCCCTCCGCCGAATCCGAACTAGCTCTTCCCTGCTTAATTACCGCGGAATGGTTTGTTTCCTGGGTTGCGGACTCGGGCTCGCCGGGAGCAAATTTCATTTGCTTAATGCGGTGCCTTTGTATACCAAAACCGGGGGTTTGAAGTATCATTTTTTAGTGCCACAAGGTGCTAGATTGGGGGTAAGCACGATGCTCATGTATGGTGTACTGGGGAAGCGAACAGGCCGATAAGCATCTGAGTGTGACATGTACGCATGCTGGATTGCTTGTGGATAGCAAGTCAGTATGATACTATTTGTGTTACTCTGTTGTTGAGGGAAACGTTGAATCTGATAGGCCGTGTGAAGCTGTTTCTAATTTGTTCGGGATCTGAAAGCCGGGAGAAATCATCGCAATGTCAGCACCTGTTTCTTTCTTGTTAACAGTGACTGTAGAACTTAGATGAGTGGACTTTGTTTCAGACAGCTATCAAATTGACTGTTGAGAGAGAAAAATGGTTACCCATGATGAACGCTATGATCTCATGTTAATACTTGGCCTTCCTTCAGGATGATGCATCATGCCATGGAGATGAATCACAGAATCTATTGGAAGCAAAGCAAGGGTCACAGCTTAAAAGTAAACACTCTAACTGGAGAGCACCAGCACTCATTCTGGGTGAGTCATGCAGTGCCAAGCGTAACTTTTGTTCTGTACAATATCTGGGTATTCTTCCTTGAAGCTAGATCATTACTAACTCTTGTGTAGAGCACTTATTACTCTTTTACATTCTTTAACATGATGTTGCGTGAGATGTTTGATTGCTCTGCGTTTTCTAGCTCCTGGTGTAAGGAGGGCTATTCCTGACCTCCTTGCCACAACTCCTACAGTTAGCCTATCCATGGTTATCTGATTAAATACAACCATTTAAAAACACAGTTGCTGTGTAACAATCAAATTGCATTTTCGTATATTGAGAGGATGTTGATCGGCTATAATCCTGCAGGGTTGGAATGCTTGGAGAGCATGGCTTTCAATGGAATCGCGACAAACCTAGTCGTGTATATCCGCTCAGTTCTCCATGGTGGTATTGCTTCCAGTGCATCAACCGTATCTCTTTGGTTTGGAACAAGCTTCTTTGTGCCAATACTTGGAGCCGCCATAGCAGATACTTACTTGGGAAATTACAAGACCATTTTAATCTCCCTTATCATGTACCTACTTGTAAGATCAGTCTCTTACTGCTAACCTGCTGCTTCTTATTCACTTTTCACTTCCATTTTTGTAGACTGTTTTGGATAACCTGACCATTCAAGTGATGCACAATTTCGCATATTTTTCTAACAGGATGCCAATGCTCATTGCAGGGCATGGTACTCATTACAGTTGCAACATTTATGCCTTCTACTTCAGTCTTGTGTGACACGAGCTCATCATGCCTTTCGTCAGATGGAACTCAAAATCTGATTTTCTTTGTTGCGTTGTATCTCACTGCTGTTGGATGTGGAGGAGTAAGATCGGCACTGCTTCCATTTGGTGCAGACCAATTCAACAATGAGCACAGCTTAGATATTAAGAGGAGAAGGATATTCTTCAGTTCATTCTATATATGTGTCATCTTCGGTGTGATTACTTCAGGGACCATTATAGTCTGGGTTCAGGAAAATGTTAGCTGGGCTATAGGATATGGAATTGCCACGACATGCATAGGTCTTGCTTTGATAGGATTTCTGGTGGGAACACCTATATTCAGACAACATGAGCCTTGTGGTTCTCCGGTGAAGAGTATTTTCAAGGTTATAGTTGCCACTTTTAGAAACATGAGCTTGGAAGTTCCTGATGATGGCTCTCTTCTGTATGAGGTCAGGAGCAACCACACACAAAGGATGAAACTAGCCCACTCTGATGATTTTAGGTACTTTTTTTTGTTACTACCATGAGATACTTAATTACTTTTCTGGAAAAATCCTCAAATTGTGTATCTCATGCATCTTATGATGTGAACTTATAAATTAATAACTGTTCCTGAAACATGGAAGCCAATGTGACTAACTTGTTCATTTGATTGGCATTCACTGGCTATCCTGCACTTATTAATCATCTGATTTCATCATTTTGTGTCAGGTTCTTAGACAAGGCAGCAGTTATTTCTGATCTGAGCTTGGCCTATGGAAATCATCGAAGTTCATGGAGTCTATGCACGGTAACTGAAGTTGAGGAACTGAAAATACTAATCCGCTTACTGCCAATATGGGTGACTGGAATATTCTTTGGTGCCGCAATCTCTCAAATGCACACCACTTTCATTCAGCAGGGAACTGTGATGAACACCAAGATTGGCTCCCTGACCATTCCACCGGCATCCTTGTACTCATTTGAAGTGATATGCGTCACACTCTGGGTACTTGTTGTGAACAAAGTGATTGTACCAGCAACCCGAATGTACTTTGCAAACGGCGCAGAGCTCACACAGTTACAGCGGATCGGGATCGGTCGTTTCCTGATGATATTTGCCATGGCAATGGCTGCACTTCTAGAAACAAAGAGGCTACAGAGTGTTCGGGAAGCAGAGCCGCTAAGCATTGCATGGCAGCTTCCACAGTACTTTATTATTGCTGGGGCCGAGTGCTTTGCTGTCATCACTCAGCTGGAATTCTT